>NC_083687.1:31616250-32830000 GCF_033118175.1 Dama dama
TTTAATGAAACTGTCCAAAATGAAAGACAGAAAATCTTAAAACTGGCCAGAGAAAAAATAATGTAGTCTACAAATGAATTCCCATTAGGCCATTATCCAGTTTCCTAGCAGAAACCCTACAGGCCAGGAGAGAGTAGAAAGATATATTCAAGGTGATGAAAGAAAAAAAAATGTCTACAATGAATACTCTATCTGACAAAGTAAATAAGAAAAAGAGATAAACCTTTTTCTAGATTTTAAAAAAAATGGAAGGAGTTCTTCACCACTAGACCTGACTTTCAAGAAATGAGGCAAAGAGTTCTTCAAGCTGAAATAAATTTATGATAAAAACTGACATTAAATCATGGGACACATTGGTAAAAATTAAACACACACAGATGTGGAAAATTCTAAAACTGTAAGGAGATGGTGTGTTAAATACACTTAAATATAGAAAAAAAAAGTCAAAAGAAAAGATATTCAAAATAACTATAGCTACTATAATTTGTCAGTTAATACACAATATAGAAAGAAATTATGACACCAGAAATATAAAAGAGAATAAAATGGTAGAGCTAATTTAACTGATCAAAGTTAAGTTGCTTTCTGATTGATAGGGACTTTTTAATCTAAACAATGTTTTATGTAATCCTCATGGTAACCACAAAGCAAAAAATTAATGTAGATTCACAAAAGATAAAGAAAGGATGACTATCAGGACTTAGACTAGAGACACACATAGGCTTAAGGTGAAGGAATAGAAAAAGATATTCCACGCAAGCAGAAACCAAAGGAAAGTGGGGGTAGCTATATTTACATCACAAGATAAACTTTATCCAAAACTGCAATGAGAGACATTGAATAATGATAAAGGGATCCATTCATCAAGGAACTATAACAATTGCAAATATTTATATACCCAACCCTGATGCAGCTAAATAAATTAAGCAAATACTAACAGATCTGAAGGGAGAAGTAGACAACACTACAATACAGTAATAGTAGGGGACTTCAATATCACATTTTCAGCAATGGGTACATTACCCAGAAAGAAAATCAATTTAAAAAACTGGACTTGAACCATACTTTATACCAATTAGACCTAACAGATTTTCATATACATCCCATCTATCAGCACAAGGATACACATTCTCTTCAAGTGTACATAGAACATTCTTGCGAGATAGATCTGATAAGTCTATGAAATTTTTCTTTTAAGTATTTTTGTTTGTGAATTGTAATTGGAATATGGTGGATTTGTATCTGAAAAAAAATTTTTTTTTCACTTAGTTCATGTTGTTTTATTCTCTCAAAGTTGGAAACAATTTTGTGCACTTTCTTTATGTGATTACTTAGAAAAAGTCTTCTTCATGTGTATCTGGAAATTTAGGCAGTGAGACACTAGGGTACTGCATGTGGTATCCCAAATAGTGGTATTTCCAAAAATGCAAGATGGTTCAAAGAATTCAGTTATGTCTTTTAAGTTTTTTAAAGTTTTTGTTTTCCTCTGTGATGCCTCACTCTATGTGGCCCCAGTTATTTACTAAAAGTTCTTTTATAGACATGATTCTTGGCTCTTCATTTTCTGGAAAGTAGCTTAAGCATAATTGAATATACCCATATACACCTAGTTGGAGACAAAGAATGAATCACAGATAAACAAAGGAGAAGACAAAGACATCAGAATCAATATAACTGCAGCCACACAGGAAATTGAGGGGAAGATTTGGGATGTGTTTTTCATTTTAATACTTTAGGAAATAGGGTTTGAACCAATCATACCTAAACTTTAAAGGCCTCAAAAACTATAACTGGCATTTGAGTTACCATTCAAAATTCAGGTTTTGCCAAGATTTTACTTTAAATTTAATTATTCTTCAGCTCAATGTGGGTTCAGTTTAAAGTGTTATATACATAGCATACATTTCAGATGGAGATGGTGGCAATAATATAGGTAATGAAATGATACTTTGATAAAAATACATTTCTTTATTTGGAAAATGTGTTGGTTGATTTTTTATAATGAACTTTCTAACCACAAATATTCAAATCAGATTGAGTTTAAAAAGGAAAAAACAACCAGCATTTTCACACAGCTTTTATCACAAATATTTTCTAATATATTTTCACATAGTTCTTTCAAATACCCATCGGATTCATCAACTCATTTTTCAAGAGCCTAGTACTCAGTCAACTCAGACATTCTTGATTGCTTCTTAAGTTAAGCAGCTGCAGCACGCTCTAACCTCACCTAACAAAACCTAGCCTTGGATGACCATTACTTTATGTGCTAGACAGCACAGCTTTGCAACTGATTTTCGTCTCCTTTACAAGTCTCACCGACTTGAGAAAAAGGAAAATATGAGGGGCATTATTGGAAAGCCCTTTTTGGTACAATTCATCAAAATTATTTTCTTACTAATCATAATGAACAATATTAAAGAATACAGACCAAAATTTTTTTCAATATTAACTAGTATTCAAAAAAGAATAACAGTGTTGGAGAAAAGATTTATCTTTCGTTAAACCAAAGACAGAAGAAAAATTTTATGACAAATTTTGCCTATAAAGTGAGAAACTGAAAGACATATTCTAGGTCATTTGAAATTAAGAATATCATCTCTCCATAGGAATTTTACATCTGAATTTTATCAAGTTTTACAACAAATTCTATGCTCCATCTTCAGTTAAGTAAAGGATATTTTTATTAGATTTCTGCACTGAAAAAATTAATATTGATGTTTGATCCATATTTTACATGGCTGTTATATCCACTGAAGAGTGATTACTATTTAGGTAGACTGTGTTTAATTCCTATCTGCTACCATGAACTCTGTGACCTTGTGAGAGTACACAATAAGTGCTGAGAGAGTGAGTGAATGAAAGAAGGGTTGATGTGTGGATGGAGAGATGAACTATTGGTGAAAAAGATGCTCCATTATACCATTACTGTCACAAGTATACTAGATCATTCTCACCCCACTAGTCTCTTTACTGCCCCTCTTACATCTCTGTTTCTGAGGGTGTAGATTAGAGGGTTGAGACTAGGTGTGACAACAGTATAAAAGAGGGCAATGAACTTGCCCTGATCTTGAGAATTTCCTGATGGTGGCTGGAGGTATATGCACATGGCTGGAATGAAAAAAAGGGATACAACCATAAGATGGGCTCCACATGTCCCAAAGACTTTCTGGAGTCCAGTTGTTGACTGCATCCTCAGCACTGCCCAGGCAATGGCACCATAGGAGCTGAGAATGAGGATGAGAGGTACGAGAACAAAAATGGAGCTTGTGACCATGAGGGTCAGCTCATTAGCACGGGTATCAGTGCATGACAGTCGAAGCAGTGCTGGAACTTCACAGAAGAAATGGTCCACTTGGCGATGTCCACACAGAGGTACCCAGAAGGTAAACAAGAAGTGAAGTGCTGAGTTGGTAAAGCCACTTACCCAACAAGCCACAGCCAACAGTTGGCAGAAACGAGGGTGCATGAGGACAGTATAATGCAAGGGTCTACACACAGCTGCATAACGGTCATAGGACATCACCATCAGTAGCACACATTCTGTGGTTCCCAACGCAAGGAAAAAATAAAGTTGAATCATACAGCCATTGTAAGAGATGGTTTTTACTGGGCCCCAGAGGTTGATCAGCAACTGAGGGATGGAGCTTGTGGTGTAACAGAGATCCAGAAAAGAGAGATTTGAGAGGAAGAAGTACATGGGAGTGTGGAGATGGGAATCCAGGTATGACAAGATAATGATGAACAGATTGCCTATTAATGTAATCAAGTAGAACATCAAGATAACCACAAAGAGAACTAACTCAAGCTGAGGCCAATTAGAAAAACCCAGTAGAACAAAGTAGTCTTCAGAACTTGCGTTGATTCTTTCCATCATCATGCATTTCTTGTTACCTGAGGAAAGAATTGTATTGCACTTCAGCTGTGTCTGACTCCTTGTGACCCTACGGACAGCAGCCCACCAGGCTCCTCTGTCCATGGGATTCTCCAGACAAGAATATTGGAGTGGGTTGCCATTTCCTGCTCCAGGGGATCTTATCAATTCAGGGATCAAAACCTGTGTCACTTTCATCTGTTGTCAGGTGGGTTCTTTACCTCTAGCACCACCTGGGAAGTCCAAGGAAAGAACTACATAGACTCAAAAAAAAGTACGGAAATTCTCCAAGAACCATAGAAACACTTAGAAAAGAAACAGAAGCCAGATCAAAGAATTGAATACCACTATTCAATTCTAAGACAATTTGTGCATTAAGCGAAATTATGATACTAATGAAAGAAATAAGACTCCACAAACTAATACTGATAAATTTTTAAAAGGATAAAGAAATAGTGGAGAAGAGAAAGCTATTCCTCCCAGCAGGATCCTAATTAATAACTATAGAAGGAATAGCAGAGCTAGAAAAACATAAATGGATACTAATAACTAGTAAATCAAAATATGATGAGAAATAGGATAATCTAAAATATCCCTTCACAAATTACACGTTAATTACAAAGTGAAAAGTAGTAGACTTTACAATAGGAAAACGTGGTGGACATCACCATAGTCAGGTAATCATGCTAATATCGCCAGTGTTGAGACAAACCAACATCATGTGACTATTAATGTGATGCTCTGACTATGACATAACGTTGCTTCAGTCATATTCCTACCAAAAATGTACAGCTTGATGCTAAAAATGAAGAAACATGAGACAAATTCATGTTGAGACAAGATGGACAAAATAACTGGCCTGCACTCTTCAAAAGTATCAAATTTAAGAGAGACAAAGCCTAAGGAACTTGTTCGGCTTAAAGGAGGACAAAAAGGCATGATATCTAAATGTATAAGTCTGTACGAGGAAAAAAATAGACATTAACTACATTTTGAGACAATTGGAGAAATATGAGTATGAACTATAGGTTAGATAATAATATAGTATCCATGTTAAATTTTCTTATTTTGTTAACTACACAATGATTATGCAAAATAGCATTCCTATTCTTAGGAAATAAACAATAGAATTTAGCAGAAAAGAACATGGTATCTCCAAATTACACTATTACAATCCAGAAAAAAAAAAGATACCATAGATAGATAAATAGTGATAGGTAAATAGATAGAAATTAATATATTTATACATAGATAATAGATATATACATAGATGATAGATACATAGATTCATATGTGATAGATAGATACAGATAGATGAGAGAGAAAGAAAGAGATTATAGAATAAATCTTTCAGGCAGAATGTAAACTACTGCTTAATCTACTTAAAAGGTTAATGGTAGTTCTTTATACCACTTTAGCACATTTTCTATAAATTCAATCTAGAATAAAAAGTAACAAAAGAGCTACAAAGTATTTTTTACTTTTATGCTTCATCCAGACATTTGTGTTGTTATAGAAAAGTAACTTCTTAACTGTTGAGTTATTCTTACTCATCTAAGGACAACACCTTGTTAAAAGTAACTTGAAAAAAATCCTAATATATCAACAGAAGAAAATTTCCAGGAAACAATCTTTTTTTAAAACAAATAGCTTTAGTTTTCTTTTCAGCATTTTCAGGCAATTTCTATTTATGTGATTATAGAAAACAGAATAATTGCAATCCCAATAATCGTACATATAGATGAAAAGATATGAATAACATCAAATTTATTTGTGATTTCAAAATGCTTATATAGGGTGAAAATATTGAGCTTCAAGTAAATATTCTTAAGAAAAACTTTATCTCCCTATTTTTTACTTGCACTCACAATTTATTTCTAAACTTAAAGCTAAATAGAGGTACAAAAAAGAGACAGAAACACATGGACATCAACTTATGGTTACTCATAATACAAACAAAGCTGAAAATCTTTGTTCACATGACTAGGTCTGTTAAATAGATAGGGGAAACAGTAATAAAATGTCCTTTAAAGGACATAAAACATAACTGATTTGAAAAGAGGTATTTTTAGAAAAAGGAAGATATAAAGTCATCCAGAGAACAAAGAAGCAAGGAAGAATGTGAGGTTGGGGGAAGATGGAGAGGAATTTGACTACTGGTGCTGAAAGTTAAAAGTGTGCTCCTGTGTATCATAGGGTTGAGACACTTGAACACAGGGCCTCAAGGAAGTTTTCACACTATTTCTTTCCTCTAGGACAGTAACTGAGACCATATTCAAATTCTGCTCATAGTTTATAATGTCTACATGAATTTTTATTCTCCAACTTAGAGAAGAATTCTGAATGTTTACTGAAACCATTAAATGACTCTGTCATTTTATATATTGAACCTAGAGAACCTTAGGTTTCTTTTTGTTAAAAATAATAATAAAGTACATTTCATAAAGTTATGACTCCTAACTGATTTTTTTTCTCCTGTGAGTTTTCAGTATTTCATAGGAAAGATCAATACCGTCTTTTGTTATATAGTTTCTATGACAAGGCATAATAACCACTATTTAAATATCCCTCCTTCTCTCTGTGAATGCTTTGCCTTACTCAACATTGACACATCATATCTCCTTCCCTTCTTCCATAGCCAATTTTTTCTCCCCCACTTTCTAATAAGCTATTGGCCAAAATAAGTAAAAAATCACAGCAGAGCCATCCATGGTTGCCTCTATTGCCTGTGTGTGTGTGCTCAGCCATATCTGACTTTTTGTGATCCCATGGACTATATCCCACCATGTTCCTCTGTCCATGGGATTCTCCAGGCAAGAATACTGGAGTGGGTTGCCATTTCCTACTCCAGGGGATCCTTTCGACTCAGGGATCAAGCCCACATCTCTTGCACCTCCTACATTGGCAGGCAGATTCTTTACTATCACACCACTTGGGAAGCCCCCAGTTATCTCTTACTGGGGTCTTTTAATTACTCATGTTTTATAAGTGCAATTCCTCAAAAAGCTGTGAGCAGTAGCTAACTTGTTGAGTTTCAGCATGAAAGTTAGACATAGTTTAACCCCACAACAGTAAGACTGATTCAGGCCTTTAAACTCTTAATCATTCACTAGTTACACTAACCTAGACTACTTCCTGTAGCTCAGAAACCATGCAGGAGAGTCAGATATTACATTACTTAAAAAGAAAATTTTGTAATAACAGAAGATTAACATAAAGAACTTTAAGTTATGGAAGGAGAATAACTATAAAGATGCAACTAGAACTCTAAATGAATTTTGGACAAAGAGACAGTATCTAAGAAAGGACAAGCTTGGGAAGAGGCGCTTCCTGCTTAAGGCTACAGGTCAGACCTCACCATAGAAGGTGTTGTTGAGCCCACTGGATGATGAAGTCCACCATGGCTGAATCAAAAAGTAGCAATGGTCAAATAGTGAATTACAAAGATTACATCATGTAGAGATCACTGCCTCTTGAGAGATGATAGAAAAATCTAGAGATTATTTTTCAATTGCCCTAGAAGGGAAATAGTACATCATGAGAAATACAAACCCAAATTCAGTCATTGCTTCTTCTATTGTGGATATAACTTTCTTCTTCCTTGTTCAATTGCCTAAAAATCTTAGTATATTGATTAAAACAGTCATATCTTAATCTGTTGCATGATCCATCTTTCAACATACTAATAAATGTTAGAGAGGGATATGAGATAAGAGACAAAAAAAACAGATGTAAGTAGAGAAAAGGTAAGAACTTTATGGTTTACTTTACTTCTTACCAGAGAAGACAGAAATAAAGACCTCATCGAAGGTTGCTTTCATGGTTTGTGGAATGAAATATCTCTTCTCTTTTTTTAACTAAGATAGACGGAAGAAACAGTGGTGGACACAAGTCTCTTTTTCCCATTCCCATATCCCTGGCAAGGTTGTTTTTTCTTATATTAGTCCATTAATACTCTCAACTAGTGCTTAAGTAATACTCAAAGAACTCTGTCCACTTCTGTCCTTCTCGTGTCTGTCCTCATTCCCTATATTTGTCTACACAATCTATGCCCTCTATCAGTCCTATGTGTGGACTGATCTGATCTCTAGTTTTCGTCTCTTGGAAATCACCAGCATAAATGGCTGTGTGTTCCATATATTCTAATCTACTACGTCAATATAGAAAAGCAGAGTCTGAAAATTACTGTGATTATCATTGCTACATAAGACAGAGTCCTGAGTCTACCAAAAAGATCTGGTTTTACCTGTAAGGAGGAACTCATTAGAGCATTCACTGTGTCAGGGGATGGACCGCCCTTTCCTAGAGCAAATGGTGCCTTTATGGAAACAAAAGAATAAACACTTGCTTCCCTTAACTGGGGTCAGTGGGAGGTTAAGTCCCAAAGCAGCAATTAACGCCCTTTAAGGAGTTGTCCTAGTTAGAACAGTTTCTAAGGAGTACCTTCAACATGATACCATACAGTTGTACTAAGATAACAATATCACTAATAAACATGTTTTAAGCCTGGTGTTCAGGGAAGGGAGTGAGTTGTCCTGAAGCTTCTTCCTGATTTCTTCATCATCCTAAGGGCCAAAGTTAAAGGAATACTTGTCAAAGGTTGTCTAATGGGGAGGTGGAAAGGGAAGCATGAAACATTTCTAAAAACAGAATCCATAGGCTTCCCTGGTGGCTCAATGGTAAAGACCCCTTCTGCCATTGCAGGAGACACTGGTTCAATCCCTGATTCAGGAAGATCCCACATGCCTTGAAGAAACTGAGAGTCACAACTATTGAGCCTGTTCTCTAGAGGCCAGGAGTCACAACTACTGAGCTCACGTGCTGTAGCTACTGAAACCTGCGCATCCTAGAGCCAGGGCTCCACAACAAGAGAGGCCACTGCAATGAGAAGACTGCCCACTGCGACTGGAGAGTAGCCCCAGCTCACTGCAACTAAAGAAAAGCCCAGGCAGCAATGAAGACTCAGCACAGTCAAAAATAAATAAATAAATTTTTAATGGAATACATAAAGACTAAACTTTGCCTTATTAATTTAATTCTACCTGCCAACATTTTTAAGCTTCAAGGCCAAGTTTAGTATTGCAAAAGTATTGAAAAAAATTTTTGAAGACCATTTAAACTGTAACTAAGATGGTAACTACCAAAACTCAGAAACATAACAAAATTATTTAATATTTCCAAAACTTTTTTCTCAGTAATTTCCCTTGATGTCTTGTCAAGAGTTCTGCAATAATATATAAACAACTGAAATTACCTTAGATTACTAATCTACATCCAGTAATTTACTTGCTACTATTAAAGTACACCACGAGTTGATAAATTAATTAACATTTTTAATTGTTACATTGTTTCTAGCTAACATAGTTCATCTGTAGAAAGAAAATTTTGGTGTAGAAATCATATATTGTAATAAAATTACATTTTAAAAACTGTAATCTTTAGGAGAACAATTGGGTGTTTCTCTTTCCATTTAACAGAAATATCAGAAAATAGTTTTTATATTTCAGTGGTCTTAATTGTTGTGAAAATTAATAAGAAAAATATATAAATGTTTTCCCCCAGTGCTTAGTACATAATTATTCAATACATATTTGAATAGATATTTTAACAAACACCTCTATTTCTTTGTTATTCTTTATTTTAGATATTTAATATGTTACAATAGAACACCTATATTCCTACAGCTAGAATCGTCAACTATTACTTTTGTTGTATTTATTACAATCATTTTTTAGAGGCTATCTACAACCAGTCTAGTGCATTGTAAGATCAAGAGGAAACATACAACTTTGAGAAATAGATTGGATTCAAATCAAGATGGCAGAGTACAAGGATGTGGAATTCATCTCCCCTCACATATTTATATGGAAAAATTCTCACTGAAAACTAACTGGAGATGACCAGAGAGACTCCTGTACAAGCAAGTCTACAAGAAAGGTAAAAGCAGAATCAACTCAGGAATGAAGACAGGCAATTAGGTCAGGTCCTATGCCCCGAGGAGGGGACTCAGAGGAAAAGGAAGATTACAAAGAAGACCCTCCATGAGGGGTGAGCAGCTCAAGTTACATCTTGGACACCCCAGTCCTGGGGTCTGACTAAGGGAAGAGGAGCTCCGTTGGCTGCTTGGAGGCTCAGAGGGACTAAGAAATGGGCTATGGGAAACCTCAACTCAGTTTGGGAATAGTGCAAAAATGCTTCTATCTTCCTGAAGCAGGGTGGAAAGGGCAGAACAAAACCATGAGGTTGACTGGCTTCACACACGAATGCCCCAGTGAATGTCCTACCCTGAGCTGAGCTAACACTTCAGCACAGCTAGTTTCTCATTGCAGCTCCACTCTGGAGCAACAGCTGCCATGACAAAGGGGAAAGCTCACTGTGAGATGCTAAAGGTAGCTCCAAGCCTGAGCAGGAAGAGGGCAACCATTACTGGAATTTGCACAGGCAGCACATCACAAGGAGACCATATGTCTGAGAGTGGCCAGACCACCATATACAACACACTGACTTTTGCCAAATAAATACACCAGACCCTCTTGCTCCAGCACTGCTCTCCTCTGGGACTTCAGGAACTTGAGACCCACCAGACCCCCAAAAGGACTGTGATGGCCACAGAGCAAAGAGGAAGAAGCACTGGCTCACACCTGGCTCCAGCCCCAACCCCTTCAGTTCTAACCCCATCCCCTAACAAGGTGACAGCTCTCAGTGCACCCTGAGGAAAGACATGACTTGTGTTCAGGTCAAACCCAGTTCTGCCATCAAAGCCACTGGTCCCACGGAGATTGTACAGGGACACTCCCATATAAGAACACCTCTTCAAGGCCACCATGGATAACTTTTTCACTTAATTTCATAGAGACAGAGGAAGTTAAGCAAAATAAGACGACAGAGTAATTTGTCTCAATTGAAATGGCAAGAGAAAATTTCTGAAAAAGAAACAGCTACTGAGATGGAAATCAATTTTACTAGACAAAGAATTGAAAGCATTAGTAATAATAATAGTAACTGAATTGGGGAAAAGAATAGCTGAACACAGTAAGAATTTTAACAAGGAACTAAAATTATAAGAAAGATCAGTCACAACTGAAGAATACAATAACTAAAATGAAAACACAAGAAAAGAATAGCCAGACTAAGTAATACAGAAGAATGTATAAATCAACTAAAAGATAGATTAATGGAAATCACTAAATGAGAATAGCAAAAAGAAAACTAAATTTTTAAAACTGAAAAAAATTTAAAGGCTCTGTAGGTCAATGTCAAGGCACTAGCATTCACATTATAGTGATCCCAAAAGGAGAAAAGAGAGAGAAAAGTGTGGAAAACGTAAATGTGCAGCTGCATCTTGAAGCAAGCAGAGCTAGAGTGGTCCCTAGGCTCAGGCTGGAACACGAGCCTGGGGGGCAATCTTGGGAAACTGGCCAGCCGCTTATGCAGCTTTCAGCCCTCCTTCTTCTCACTGATTCAGGAGCAAGCAAGTATGCATGTGTTCCTGAAGAGTGGAGTCCAAGCTTTCCACAGCCTTTCTGGTAGTCCCACTGGCTCTCCAACCAGTCAAGGGGGCTCACCTTCCCTGTGCAGGATCCCAGGGTGGGAGGGAGCCAACATCTGTCTGGAACCACTCATTCTCTGGGGAGGATCTCTGCCCACGTAATCTCTCTTTTCCTCTGAGTCTCCACCCAGGGCACAGGTCCCAACCAGATGGCTTCTCTTCCTACCCAATTCCATATGAATATTTCTTACAGCCTTGGTTGCAGGAGTCTCTCTCCAAGTCTCCAATTAGTTTGTAGTGAGAACTGTTCCACCGGCACAGTAAGTGCTCTACATACAAACTTCAAGTTGTGAACGTTCAGCGATGTGAACGTGCATTCTATCAGCATCAAGTGTGAGTGAAATTGAAGCTTGCCCTCCATCTCCTATCACTGACAATCCTTCAGCTCTACCATTTCCTACCTTCTCTCCCTCCTCCAGTCAGTAGCTCTTCTTGCCTCTTCACTCAATGCCAGCCTCTGTATGTCAGTGATTGTACTGTACTATTGTACTTTTCAAGGTACTGTGCTATAAGATTTAAAATGTTTTCTTTAAACGAAAATCAAAACCACAACAAGGTACCATTACACGCCAGTCAGAATGGCTGCTATCCAAAAGTCTACAAGCAATAAATGCTGGAGAAGGTGTGGAGAAAAGGGAACCCTCTTACACTGTTGGTGGGAGTGCAAACTAGTACAGCCACTATGGAAAACAGTGTGGAGATTCCTTAAAAAACTGGAAATAGAACTGCCGTACACCCAGCAATCCTACTGCTGGGCATACACACTGAGGAAACCAGAATTGAAAGAGACATGTACCCCAATCTTCATCGCAGCACTGTTTATAATAGCCAGGACATGGAAGCAACCTAGATGCCCATCAGCAGACGAATGGATAAGAAAGCTATGGTACATATACACCATGGAATATTACTCAGCCATTAAAAAGAATACATTTGGATCAGTTCTAATGAGGTGGATAAAACTGGAGCCTATTACATAGAGTGAAGCAAGTCAGAAAGAAAAACAGCAATACAGTATATTAACACAAATATATGGAATTTAGAAAGATGGTAATGATGACCCTATCTGTGACAGCAAAAGAGACACAGATGTAAAGAACAGACTTTTGGACTCTGTGGGAGAAGGCGAGAGTGGGATGATTTGAGAGAATAGCATTGAAAGATGTGTATTACCATATGTGAAATAGATCACCAGTTCAGGTTCGATGCATGAGACAGGGCATTCAGGGCAGGTGCACTAGGATGACCCTGAGGGATGGAATGAGGAGGGAGGTGTGAGGGGGGGTCAGGATGGGGAACACATGTAAATCCATGGCTGATTCATGTCAATGTATGGCAAAAACCACTACAGTATTTTAAAGTAATTAGCCTCCAACTAATAAAAAATAAAGGAAAAAAATGTTTACTTTTTGTTTGTTTTTTATGTATTATTTATGTGAAAAGTATTATAAACCTATTACAGTACAGTACTATATAGCCGATTGTGTTAATTGGGTATCTAGGCTAACTTTGTTGGACTTACGAACAAATTGGACTTATGACCATACTCTCAGAATGGAACTCATTTCAGATGTCAGGGACTTACTGTAGAAGTACTGCTGATGAGATCACTGTGGGAAGTGAGTTCCTCGACCTCCTACTCCTCCACCTTGACCTCCCCCTGGGCATAATTTATTTAACATGGAAACAATAAGGGGAATTTTCTATCCAAATGACAACTTCCTCTTCCCTAGTCTTTCTCCTTTGCCATTATATCATGTCAATAATGAATATTCAGTACCTTACCCACTTCTTATTACATTTACATAATTTTATATCATTGACATAATTGAGTAGCTTACATTTTTTTAATCATCTTAATAAGTACTTCTGACTCTAGGTTTTTTCTTTTTTTTAATGTTCATGGATTTTATTGTAAGGAATAAGATACAAACTTGTTTATAAACATTATTAAATTTGTAGTAGCTCTTGCATCTTTCAATGTGTATTAAGAGTATAGTGATTATGATGATATTGTTTTGAAAAGCACAAAGGGATCCTAATGTTAAAAAAAGATGGAAGTCAATGGGACAGAAAATGAGATTCAGAATAGCACCTAACTCTCCTGCCCTCCATCACTTTATCTGGTTCCTGACAGAATTTGTTCCCTTTATAGGAACCAGCCAGAATAGAATCTTGATTTTCTTCACTACTTTTGATAGAAATCAGTTGGCACTCGGCCAAATTCATGTGTAACTAGGAGATTTTTAAGATTTACTTATTATTTTATGATTTATTTATAACAATCAGAAAAAATACTAACTCATCAACATGAAAGCTACTTATGTCATTTTCATAATTATTTTTGAAGACTATCTTAATTCAGACAAAAAATTAAAATTTAGTATTTCACATTAATAGTTCAGAGTGGTCAAATATTTAGTTCCAGTAGTACATCACTTGAATTCATACCATATTATGTACATAGTCTATGATAGCAGTTACATATAAAACAGATTATTCATTGTATTTTACCATTGATTTATTTTTGTTTTTACAGGCTATTTTACATCTTACTTGTCTTCTTCCTAAATATTGGCATTTACTATACCAACAAATAGAGAGAGGTTTGTCCATGGCAATCCCTGAGAGACAGAATCAAACTACTTTCTAACACTCTAGTGAGAAGAAAATGTCTCCCGGGAAAGGGGAGGCAGGATAAGTATTCAGAACCAGGAGAAGACATGAAGCGTATGTATTCATATTCCTTTTTTTCAGGACAAAGGAAAGCTCAAATACATCACCATGTAACTAGCACAGCTTTACATTCGTGTGTGTGTGTGTGTGTGTGTGTGTGTGTGTGTGTGTGTGTGTGTGCACGCGCGCGCACGCGCACGCGCATGTGCATGCATGCGCACAGTTGAGGACACTGCTAGGAGGGACCTGATGCTCTCTGAAGAGACACACAGTCTTTCTGGGAACAGACATGACCTTGATTACAACAAAAGCTTCTCAGTGTGTGGTCTTGGGAGTGAGGATTGAGGAGATTTACATTCTCTGAATTTGGGGAAGTTATAAGGAGACTCTGCAGAAAAAATTAAGGAGTGGCTCATCAGAATCGATAACCATCTACTTTTGTCCTTCAAATATTAGGATTAAAGGTACGTGATATAACTGCTGTCTTTTTAAAAGAGGATTGTGGAAGACAGTGAATTAAAATGTGAAAATGGATAGAAAACATACAAAGCATTATTCAATTCTAGACATTTTAATCAGTTATTTTCCCTTTCTCTGAAGAGTATAAAATTTACTCAGTTTGCCAGTATCTCTATTATAAAATTGCCATTAATTGTTCTAAACTAATCATTTCACAGGAAATAGATAAATCTCTTATTGTTTGGTAACAGAGATGCCTAAATCATCCTGTTCATGTTACTCCAACCAAAGGATAACGTAGTTCATGCTGGGTTATGTTGAGGCATCACCCAGCTAAATATTAGGTCCTCAATGAAATGATTATGGGTGAACTGTGGAAAGCAATAGGAAATTATTTCAACAATCTTTAATAACTAATTTACATAAATTGTATATACTCTCCAAGCATTTTAGAAAGGACAATTTCAGAATAATGAAAGTTAATATTTATTGAGTTTTTCTTGTTTAAGAGGCACTGTTTTATTTCAGGTAAAAATATCTATCACTATCTCTTATGTTTTCCTTTGGCTGAGAGGAAACAAAGAAACATTTCATTATGAGAACAGAGATTAATAAGGGGCTGAGTCAGTTAAGGATCATTTATGTGTCATTGACCCAAACTGAATTACTTATGCTGGATGATTTCCAAAGTAGAACCATATAGAAAGTACTTGCATTGGATCTTGGGGCTGGGTGAGTTGGCACATGAAGCCAAGCCATTAAGCTATTAAAATTATCTTGTCTCTATGTACCCCAATGTTCATCACAGCACTGTTTACAATAGCTAGGACACAGAAGCAACCTAGATGTCCATTGGCAGGTGAATGGATAAGAGAATTGTGGTACATATACACAATGGAATCAGCTATTAAAAAGAACAAAACTGAGTCAGTTTTAGAGAGGTGGATGAAATTGGAGCCTATTATATAGAGTGAAGTAAGTTAGAAACAAAAACACCAATACAGTATATTAACACATATATATGGAATTTAGAAAGATGGTAATGATAACCCTATATGAGAGACAGCAAAAGAGACACAGATATAAAGAACAGACTTTTGAACTCTGTGAGAGAAGGCGAGGGTGGGATGATTTGAGAGAAGAGCATTGAAACATGTATATTGCCACATGTGAAACAGATGAACAGTCCAAGTTTGATACATGAAACAGGGCACTCAAACCTGATGCACTGGGACAACCCAGAGGGATGGAATGGGGAAGGTGGTGGGAGGGGGGTTCAGGACAGGGTGGGCATATGTACACCCATGGCTGATTCATGTCAATGTATGGCAAAAAACCACCACAATATTGGAAAGTAATTAGCCTCCACTTATAATAAATAAATTAATTTTTTAAATTATCTTGTCTCCTTCCTCTATGCTTTCATACATCCAACTATCACTGAAACTCTACCTCAAGACTCAAACTCAGAATCTTGTCAATGTTCAACGGCTACTTAATCTTCTATTATACGGGGTTGGAATAGACAAATATAACTTATCATTGAGCCTGAAATTCCTATATTTTTAGACTAATATCACAGTGCATATTTGCTTAATGACTGACTCTTAATATAGGTTATTTTAATAGTCTGGTAATACTAGGGAATATCGCAGGCAACATCCTATGAGTTTCTTAACGTGAGGTTTTTAAAGGGCAAGAGGTTTTGACACTGATAAAGTGCATTTTAGTTCCTTATTTTTCATTCATGGTTTATCTCTATAATGTTTCCATTTTAACTCAAAACAACTCAGCAAGAAAGGTGGGAAGGGCTTCATCATCCTTCCCTTACACAGAAATGATGGATCAGAAACTTTAAATCAAGAAAATGTGTCAGGCGAGAGACAGAAGAATGTGCCAAATTGTTGTACTTCCTATGATGCTCCTTATCTGCAGACTCCAGACACCTGCCTTGAGTATCTCACTCTCTTTCTGTAGGCAGTGATTAAAATTAAACATTCTTGGTATGTGCATAAAGCTGACTTCTACTACATGGATCTCAGGGTCCCTGCACAAAGATCAACAGAGAGCAAATTCTGAAAACAATAGAAAGAGTAATGAAAAAAATTAGATTTTACTTGGTGTCATGTTAGTCTCAATGACAGAGAGGGAGAAGGGAATTTGACTATGTTTGTTTATATTCTCACCTCCAGTGGACTCATACATTTATTTATATATATTTAATATTTATTTCTAGACAAACTACCATTCTTTATTAGTTTAAATATTTAGAAGCACTCACAGACCTTCACTATCTTGGATATCTTAATTTTTTTCAGATGTCTCTGAACTTTACGAGGTTTTAAAAAGTACTTATCACAGGATGACTTTTTATTCATCCTGTGGGTCTAAGAATATTGAATGACTATCAGCATGTATTAGCCTTTGTGCAATCAGACCTCCTGTGTGCCATCTACCAGTAGGTTTCTCCCATTCCCCATATCCCCCAACTCTCATCCCCAATACCAGTATTTGTATTTGCTGTCTACAGTCTAAATGGACAAGAATATTTATGAAATGAAATCTTTATGATGTCACTCCTTAAGAAAGAGTGAGGCATTCTTTTCTGGTTGTGTTTTCTTCCTTGGCTCCTCCATCCGTGTCACTGAGGAAACTTCAGTTTCTCCCAGACACAGGAAGGTAGAATGAGTAAGAAACATATTTGCTTATTTAACTGACAAAATGAATGACAACTTGTTTACATCCAGAGTATTCTATATAACTGCATAGTCTATTATTGAGAAGTTAGGATATTTCAGAAATTTTTTAGGCTTAAAAAAATGAAAGTCAACTATTGTCTTTGTTTCCTTTGCCACAACCTTAACTGAATTGTGTTGCTACATGAGAAATATAGATATTAAATTATATTAGTTAATTTAATTAGATACAATGCAAGGTGAGTGACGTGAAAGTAGCTCAGTCATGTCCGACTCTTGCGACCCTAAGGACTATGGCCTGCCAGCGTCTTCTGTCCAGGGAATTCTCCAGGCCAGAATACTGGAGTTGGTAGCTGTTCCCTTCTCCAGGGAATCTTCCCAACCCAGGGAGATTGAACCCAGGTCTCCCGCATTACAAGCAGATTCTTTACCATCTGAGCCACCAGAGAAGCCCACAATGCAAGGTAAATATTTACAAATGCTTTAACATAAGTGTAAACGCATAGTAATAGACTACAACAAGTAAGCAAATTTTTCAACAGTCATATACACTGAGGGCCCTGAACTGTGCAGTTTTTATTTCACGTTTAACAGAATTTTGAATCAGTCTACTTGTTTCTGTCCTTAACCTTGTGGAAATGTTGCATACCTCAGTGGATATACAAATTAGTAGATTAAAATGATTCCTAATATACAACTATTTTTCCCAGGACATAACATCCATGTGGCATTTTTATATTTGAATCTATATATGTATAGATTATATACAGATAATTATATATAGAATCTGTTTGTATATGTATCTTTTACTTTTTCTCTATCACAGCAGATGATTAAAAAAATATGAAATGGAAATGAAGAGAATGAACAGCAGGAATGATTAGGGACTTTAGGGACTGTGATATAAAATTCAGCAAAAGAAGTATATATGAAAGTAAATTTATTATAAGAGTATGCAAGTATACAGGCACTGCTATGGCCTATATTTAAGTACTTTTCTACATGCTTGCTTCTATGAGAATTAACTCACTTAATCTTCATAACAACTGCATTAGGGAGGTACTTCTATCACCTCCTTTAAAAATGGGAAAATTGAGGAACAGATATTTAAGGAAATGTTAGCCATGATTCAGTGTTAGATGGCCGCACTAGGAATTTAACCCACATAGACTGTCAGCACTCTTGCTTACTATGCTGTTTAGCATGGATTTGACGTGTGTCTCTGTCAGTATAAGATATATGTATATATGCAAAAATGTACATCTTTGTACATATGCTTTTGTGAACACACATGTTAAATTTTGTCTGTTCATAATAATTTGGAACCTCAAAATGCGTACTTTTGTTCTATATATACTAGCATCAAACATTAATGTGGAATAAACAGTGATGTGTTTTAAACAAACATAGAATAAACATGATCTCAGTTTATACTAATGAAAACATAGAGTTCAGAGGAATAGGGAAAAAAACCTCCTCATTCTTTTGCATAGCAAACATTATTTAGGATTTTGCTTGAAGACATTTCCAAAAAAATTTAAACTGCAGTACATCCATACTTAGAGCAAGGAATATTTTTGTCAAGAATTGGTAGTAACTATCAGGTTGAGAGACAAATAGCTGTCACATTTGAGATATTTAAAGGAGATGAAATTTATCATAATTACCTTCAGAAAAGAGAGTAAGCGCCACTAGACAGAATATATATGCAGCCAGAGTAAAGCTTAATATTCTAATTTTTTCGTTACATGAGAACTTATTCACTGTTATGGTTGGTGGAAATAATGGTATAAAGTTCTTCACTCCTGAACTTCCTGAGGCTATTTTCAGGAAGAAATGAGCAATCAGTCATCCTTGAAGTAGCGTAAATGCTCAAATATCAGTTAAAGAGTGGTGGGAAGACGGAGTGGAAGGGCCATGTAACTGACTAGTACAAGGGCGAGGGAGAGAGGGAGCTGGGGAAGAAGGTTCCAGAGAGGAGATGAAGCTATGCTGAAACTCGATAATAGGTTGTTCAGTAGATGGACGATAGGGAGGCAAATATCCAGCCCCTTCCACCTGGGGAAAATAAACACAAAGAAAAGGAAATATATGCATACAAGGCACATACTAAAAGATGCAAGTAGTTTGCTGTGACTATAACACACAGTCCATTGGATAAAAGGTGAGATAGAAGTCTCTATCAATAGTCAGTACCTTGATCTATAGATTTTCATCAATTATATTAAGAAATTTGATTTTTAACTTGGAACAAGGGTAATTTTCATTTAGCAAAGAACAATCTGATGGAGAGAGCTTGGCAGATGAGATTTTTTTTTTTAATTGTTGCAATGATGGGATTATCTCAGCAGTACAATATAGACATGATGTGAATGGCTGTAACAGTCTTCACATGTTTGCCTCTTCTTCATTCACATCTCAGCTAAGGCTTCTCATCCTCAAGAACCCTTCTTGAACAGCCAATCTAACTTGGTCAGTCACCAGAACATACCCATGTTTTAATTCTCTGCATTGTAACAATTGTTTGTTGAATAGTCATTTAATTATTGCTCTCCTTAACTAAGTAAGTTCCCTTTGTAAAGAAGTGCTATTTTTTCATTGTTTTAAAACAGGACCTACAGTAACTGCAAAATACTTTGAAAGTATTCTGCTCAATAAATACTTTTTGAGTGAATGAGTGAAGAAAGTAAGTCAGTGGCAAAAGAAGAGGAAAGTAATAGGTATTTGAGGAACTTCATTTGATAAAAAGAAGGAATGAAAGAGATTTGTGCTGACTTTTTTTTCCATTTTATGCCTGCTGACTAGATACACTGTGGACAAATCAATTGGGATAGTTACATAGAATAGTACTGGTTTCAGGATGAGTATAACTTCCAAACTTTTAAAATTTTAAATTATAGGTAAGAAATTTATCTCTTTGGCTCACTGGAGCTTCTTTTTTTTTTTAATTAATTTATTTATTTTTTCAGTGGGTTTTGTCATACATTGACATGAATCAGCAATAGATTTACACATATTCCCCATCCCGATCCCCCCTCCCACCTCCCTCTCCACCCGATTCCTCTGGGTCAGTTCTAATGAGATGGATGAAACTGGAGCCCATTATACAGAGTGAAGTAAGCCAGAAAGATAAAGAACATTACAGCATACTAACACATATATATGGAATTTAGAAAGATGGTAACGACAACCCTATATGCAAAACAGAAAAAGAGACACAGAAGTACAGAACAGACTTTTGAACTCTGTGGGAGAAGGTGAGGGTGGGATGTTGCGAAAGAACAGCATGTATATTATCTATGGAGCTTCTTAAGAGTAATTTAAAGATTTATATTTCTATCTGAAAGAATCTTCCTGATAACTTTGCTTTTCTTTTCTTCAGGACATGAACCTCAGTTGTTCCTTGTGGCAAGACAACAGCATGTCTGTGAAACGCTTTGCATTTGCCAAATTCTCTGAGGTCACTGAACAGTGTTTCCTTTTATTTACCCTCATCCTACTCATGTTCTTAGCATCACTGACAGGCAATGCTCTCATAGCCCTTGCCATCTGGACCAATCCAGTCCTCCATACCCCTATGTACTTCTTCCTGGCCAACTTGTCTCTCTTGGAGATTGGATACACTTGCTCTGTCATACCCAAGATGCTGCAGAGCCTTGTGAGTGAGGCCCGAGGAATCTCTCGGGAGGGATGTGCTACACAGATGTTTTTCTTTACATTATTTGCTATAAGTGAGTGCTGTCTGTTGGCAGCCATGGCTTTTGATCGCTATATGGCCATATGCTCCCCACTTCATTATGCAACACGAATGAGTCGTGGAGTGTGTGGCCATTTAGCAATGGTTTCTTGGGGAGTGGGTTGCATAGTAGGCTTGGGCCAAACAAACTATATTTTTTCTTTGGACTTCTGTGGCCCCTGTGAAATAGACCACTTCTTCTGTGACCTCCCCCCTATTCTGGCACTAGCCTGTGGGGATACATCCCATAATGAGGCTGCAGTCTTTGTTGTGGCCATTCTTTGCATTTCCAGTCCATTTTTATTAATCATTGCTTCTTATGGCAGAATTCTAGCTGCCGTGCTGATCATGCCGTCCCCTGAAGGCCGCCGAAAAGCTCTTTCCACCTGTTCTTCCCACCTACTGGTAGTAACGCTCTTCTATGGCTCAGGATCTGTCACCTACTTGAGACCCAAGGCTAGCCATTCACCAGGGGTGGATAAACTCCTGGCCCTTTTCTATACTGTGGTGACATCCATGCTCAACCCTGTCATCTACAGCTTACGGAACAAGGAAGTCAAGACAGCTCTTCAGAGAACTCTGGGCAAGAAAAAGTTTTGACTCATGAGTAGATACCAGAGGAACATACAAATTCCTCTTTGCAAAAGATGCACACTCAACCTAAAAGGAAAGAAGAAAGGAAGGAGGGAGGAAAAAATATTGTACTTTTCAAACTATTTTGTAAGAACATTCTTTAATAACAGTGATTGTAACAATGATTGTAATTTTGGAAACAGTTCTCTTCCCATAGCTAAAGTTCTGACTGCCAAATTCTAGAAAGAAGTTGGCTATTAAAGAATTTAATAGGAGAGTCTAACACTAGACAGGTTTTCCAAAATATTTCAGTTTAAAAGTATAGGTCTAGAGTCTAGATTGCCAGATTATATCTCAGAAGCTTGGCAAATTCTCACCCTATATTCTTAGGCATTTTCTAGCCCCTGAGGGCCCATCTGACTTCTGCTCTGGTCACTAGGGTCTGTCCCATAAGACTCCTAATTCCCTAGTAACTCTGTGACATGTATTACTTAATTGTTGGTACATTCTCTAGAGTTAAAAAAAATTTTAAGTTGTGTGTGCTATAAAAATATGTAGATATCAGAAAAAGTAAACTCTTAAAGTCAGAGGTATTTGTTGCAGAATATTAAAAGAAAAATATGAGAAATTTTTATGGAGAGTCCTCATGGTCAAAATGTTTTTAGAAATAAAGAGAAATCACATTTAAATCCAAGGATGGAAGATGAAAATAATTAATATAAATAATTGTATTTAATACAATATTTAATATAAATAAATAAGTTTTTATGTAATTTATAAAATTTACATATGTGCAAATGAATCCTAACGGAATGTACTTGGAAATCACCCAAAAACTTGCTCTTAAGAGAAATGAACATGGCTACAACACAATCTAGTAGCTCAAGGCATCTGTTAGATGCATTTCCTTGGATTTGAACATCTTGACCTCAGGGAGGTGCTATGATCTATGAGGGATGAATAACTACTCGTACAGTAGCTATAATATGACAGAAAGTGGAGAACTGTGCTGCTACTATGACTTAACTTACAGTATCAGAAGAATAAGTTCTGGGAGAATGATGTATGGTATGGTGACTATAGTTAATAACACTGTATTGTATACTTGATATTTGCTAAAAGAGTACTGTAGATCTTTAGTGTTCTTACCACACACATACATAAATGATAACTATTTGAGGTGATGGGATATGTTTCTTAACTTGATTGTGGTAATCATTTCACAAACGACACATATCAAATCATGTTATATACTTTATATACAATTTTATTTGTCAGTTTTACCTCTAAAAGCTGAGGGGGAAAAAGACTGTAAAATTTCTACAGTCAGGGTATAGTAGTGATGTTCACTAATGACAAAGATGTGTTTTACCAGATATATGCATTTTACCAAAACCTATCCAATTCATTGTTGACCAAAACATAATACATTGTGGTTATTATTTATGTGTGTGTACAATAATTAAGAATGGAAATAATCTGAACGTGCAAAAATAACCACTTAACAATTATGCTATAGAAATAGGCAGGAATTATATGCAGGCAATAGAGACTATTATTTTAAAGTGTACTTATTAATCTAGAAAAAATTAATGATTTATTAAGCATTAAAGCAAGCTAATAGCAATCTGTATAAATTTTAATGTATGCTTATTAATCTAGAAAAATTAATGATTTATTAAGCATTAAAGCAAGTTAATAGGGGGGGCTTTTTTGCGGCTCTTCCTTCCGGTAATTCCTATTTTTCTCCCTTCTGCAAGCCTTCTCCGGTGTTTCTACAAATAAATCTGTTTTGCACCGAGAAGGAAGAGTGCTTTACAAGTTAAAATACAATGGGGACATAGTGTATTTCTTTCCACTGTGGGAGCTGGAGGAGGGAATGATATTCAGTGGTGTTTTTCTCAGGTGAAAGCAGCAGTAGATGATGATGTAGCAGAAGCAGATATAATTTCTACAGTAGAATTTAATCATTCTGGAGAGTTACTAGCAACCAGAGATAAAGGTGGTAGAGTTGTCATCTTTCAGCAGGAGCAGGAGAACAAAATCCAGTCTCATAGCAGAGGAGAATATAATGTTTACAGCACCTTTCAGAGCCATGAACCAGAGTTTGACTACTTGAAAAGTTTAGAAATAGAAGAAAAGATCAACAAAATTAGGTGGTTGCCCCAGAAAAATGCTGCTCAGTTTTTATTGTCTACCAACAATAAAACAATAAAGTTATGGAAAATCAGTGAAAGGGACAAAAGACCGGAAGTGTATAACTTGAAAGAGGAAGATGGAAGGTATAGAGATCCTACTACAGTCACTACACTACGTGTGCCAGTCTTTCGGCCCATGGATCTAATGGTTGAGGCCAGTCCACGAAGAATATTTGCCAATGCTCATACATATCACATCAACTCAATTTCTATTAATAGTGATTATGAAACGTATTTATCTGCAGATGATTTGCGGATTAATCTTTGGCATCTGGAAATAACAGACAGGAGTTTTAATATTGTGGATATCAAGCCTGCCAATATGGAAGAGCTGACAGAGGTGATTACAGCTGCAGAATTCCATCCAAACAGCTGTAACACATTTGTATACAGCAGCAGTAAAGGAACAATTTGGTTATGTGACATGAGGGCATCCGCCCTCTGTGATAGGCATTCAAAACTGTTTGAAGAACCTGAAGATCCCAGTAACAGGTCTTTTTTTTCTGAAATCATCTCTTCAATTTCTGATGTAAAATTCAGCCATAGTGGTCGATATATGATGACTAGAGACTATTTGTCAGTCAAAATTTGGGACTTAAATATGGAAAACAGGCCTGTGGAAACATACCAGGTGCATGAATACCTCAGAAGTAAACTTTGTTCACTGTATGAAAATGACTGCATATTTGACAAATTTGAATGTTGTTGGAATGGATCTGACAGTGTTGTCATGACTGGATCTTACAATAATTTCTTCAGGATGTTTGACCGGAACACAAAGCAAGACATAACCCTGGAAGCATCACGAGAAAACAATAAACCTCGCACGGTTCTGAAGCCATGCAAAGTGTGTGCAAGTGGCAAGCGAAAGAAAGATGAAATCAATGTTGACAGCCTAGACTTCAACAAGAAAATACTTCACACAGCCTGGCACCCCAAGGAAAATATCATTGCTGTAGCTACTACAAACAATCTGTATATATTTCAAGACAAAATGAATTAGGGTTGGCCTTCCTAGCAGAAGAACCCACTTCCTGCTTAGTTGAGATAGTTGAATCTAGCATTCGTACTTAAAAAAAGAGAGAGGTCCATTGTGGCACCCCTTTTCCAGTGTTTGACAATGTGCCATTCGACAACACATTTTCCATAGCTACATGGAGAAAGCTCTGTGGATCCCTCCCTGTGGTGTTCTCCATGTCTGCTAGCCATTTAGGTAAGGGTAGGGCACTTTTAATTTAAATGACTTCTTGCACCATCTTGCCTAATGGACTAGATTGGACTGTGTCAACATTGATTTACTCCACTTTTTATGCCTTCCATTGTGATGACGTCAAAAACAGTGAAAGCCTTCAGTCATGCTTATGGGATTTAATTGTGTATCCTCATTACTGTATCATTTGTGGGGTACACCCCTCCTCCCCTTTTTTAAATTAAATACAGCTCATTCTTACTGTGGCTTGTAGCATTCCTCCTCTCTGGCCTCCTGGACTCTTCCCCTTCATCTCTCTTCCCCTTGCCCCTCCACCCAGTCTTGGTGGTGGTATAAAAAGGAAAGAATGAAAGCACACAAACGAGTCAGTTTGGGGTCAGTGGTAAAGGGGGTACATGTTGCGAACAAATGTTTTAATAACAGTTGGCTGTAATCACTCCTTGCCGTGTCTGGCACTGAAAATAAGGAAAAAAAAAAATACTACTACAGAATAAAAGTGACAAAGAATGGAAAAAATAAATAAATAAATAAAGCAAGTTAATAGCAATCTATATGGCATTAACATTTTGTTAAGTTTTATAAGTTTGAAAAGATCAAAAACTTGACAACTTACATGTAAAAGAATCAGACCATTACATCTAATCACACCATATGCAAAAATAAACTTACAGTGGATTAAAGTCCTAAATGTAAGACCAGAAACCATAAAACTCCTAGAAGAGAACATAGGCAGTAAGGTCCCTGACATCACTCTTGACAATAATTTTTGGATCAACTCCAAAGGCAATGACAACAAAAGCAAAAATAAACCAATGAGATTACATCAAATTTAAAAGTTTCTGCACAGTGAAGGAAACCACAACAAAATAAAAAGGCAACTACAGAATGGGAAAAGATATTTGTAAATCATATACCCAATGGTTTATCCAAATAATATCCAAAATATACAAAGAACACTCAATATAAAGCAACTGAATAACAAAAAAACAAACAATCCAATTGAAATATCCTGCTGCTGATAAGTCACTTCAGTCGTGTCCGACTCTGTGCGACCCCATAGACAGCAGCCCACCAGGCTACCCTGTCCTTGGGATTCTCCAGGCAAGAATACTGGAGTGGGTTGCCATGTCCTTCTCCAACGCATGAAAGTGAAAAGTGAAAGCGAAGCCGCTCAGTCGTGTCCGACTCACAGCAACCCCAGGGACTGCAGCCTACCAGGCTCCTCTGTCCACAGGATTTTCCAGGCAAGAGTACTGGAGTGGGTTGCCATTGCCTTCTCCAATAAGGACCTACTGGATAACATACAGAATGCTACTCTGCAATATTGGGAAAGAATCTTAAAAAGAACAGATATATGTATATTATAACTGATTCACTTTGCTGTACAGCAGAAACTAACACAACATTGTAAATCAACTATACTCCAATAAAAATTCATTTTAAAAAATCTACGACAAAAAATAAAATAGAACAAACCTAACAATAGGATGTGAGAGTCGGACTGTGAAGAAAGCTGACAGCAGAAAAATTGATGCTTTTGAACTGTGGTGTTGGAGAAGACCCTTGAGAGTCCCTTGGACTGCAAGGAGATCAAACCAGTCCATCCTAAAGGAGACCAGTCCTGGGTGTTCATTGGAAGGACTGATGCTGAAGCTGAAACTCCAGTACTTTGGCCACCTCATGCAAAGAGTTGACTCATTAGAAAAGACCCTGATGCTGGGAGGGATTGGGGGCAGGAGGAGAAGGGGACGACAGAGGATGAGATGGCTGGGTGGCATCACCGACTCGATGGACATGAGTTTGAGTATACTCTGGGAGCTGGTGATGGACAGGGAGGCCTAGCATGGTGCGATTCATGGGGTCACAAAGAGTCGGACATGACTGAGTGACTGAACTGAACTGAACTGAACAATAGAAGAGATTTGCTACCAACCTCAATTCAGTAGGTAACTAATTATACACAAGAAGCATTTCCATAGAGAACCCTGTCCCAAGGAAATTCCTCTGCTAACTCATCTGGGATAAGCATAAATGGACTGTTTAAAAACAACACTCAAGAGTCTTAGAAATATAATAAAATTACACACTCACAAAGCATTCTTGATATTAGCCTCATTGTCTTCCTAATCTTGGCTTTTTTCTTTCTGGCAGCATTGTATCAAATTGTAAACTCACAACTTCTGAAGCTAATTCTTAAATAATCAACTGCATACTACACTTTCTCTCTTTGAAAATTTGAAAAATTCAAGTATGTTCCTTCCTAAATCCTTTTTTATTAAGTAGTATTTATCTAAATAAGGTAAGTAAAAAGACACTTATTTTTTAAACTATGCATTCTTAAGGATTGTAATCTGTGTACATCACAGTACTTAACATACGTAGGGAAAATAGACAGCATTTCATTTCTGAAAGACGTCTCGAAACTTTGGAAATAACTAGTTTGGGGCCTATAGAGAGCAACTAGATTTCTCTTTGTAATCAGTCTTTCTCATTCTCTCACTTAAACCAAACTTAAATGCATGTAAATTTTAATAAACAGTAAAGCTGACAGATACTAAATACCTGAGTGA
Source organism: Dama dama (assembly GCF_033118175.1). Taxonomy (NCBI): domain Eukaryota; kingdom Metazoa; phylum Chordata; class Mammalia; order Artiodactyla; family Cervidae; genus Dama; species Dama dama. The sequence goes on from NC_083687.1 coordinate 31,643,792, forward strand.
AATGTGAAGTTTTCATTCAATCAAGCAAATATTTTTAATACATAGTCAAAATTTGATGAGCTGACTTATCCACAAGTTTCATCCACATGTTTTAAAGTCAGATTAAGAACTTTTCTTTCTTCTCTAGTATTTTCCTACACATAATAATCACTGTAAATATAATAAAATATTCTGTGATGAAAATTACATACAAAAAGATACACTAGGATGAAAATGTTAGCGGAGATACAAAGGAAAAATCAAAAGAAATAGTCCAATGCTTTATTAAAGTGACTTCAAACATTCATGGATAAATAGATCCCTATATAGTTAAATAGTGATGAAAACTCACTGCAAGTAGATCAAAAAGTAGGATTAAAAAGTCATGGAATCCAAGAGTTAACAGTAATGAAATATGAGAATGGCATGGAAAAGATTAGAGATCTAGTATACAATCCCAGAGCTTAATTGTACATCTTGGAAACTCGAAATCCTGAATTTATAGTCTTATAATCTGTCTACCTCATTGAAGGAATTCTCACTTTCTGATCTTTAGAATCTCCCTAGTCACTAGTAGACATTAGTGATGAATGATTAATAATATCTTGAAATATGGGTGCTAAAGTTTCCTTTGTCAGAGGACTTGGGAATAGTTACTAGATGATTTAATAGGTATAAAATGCTTCCTGTAGAGTTTGGCACACAGGGCTCATTAAGTATTACTTGAAACTATTATTTTATTTTTGTATTGCACATATCTGACCTAGGGATAGTGTGGAATCGAAGAGTCACAATGACATTTTAACCCTGAGTAGCTTCATGTGACACCTCACAGGAAGGCTTTGAGGATTTAATGAAATAGAAAATGTGAAAACTGCTTTGCAACCTACAACAATGTAATCTGTTGTCCCTAAACCAATAATTAACTGTCAGGGTAACTCAGAATTTTGTCACCAGGATACATGACTCTAACTTCCCATCTGAATATCTCTCACTTGACAGATTACAAACTTCATGAAACACACTTCATGAAACTAAAGGAAAAGTATTTAAAAATCTCATTACATTATTAACTTTCTCAAAGTATTGCTTTACTCAGCTAGCTAATTTTTGTTGTTACACTATGCCTCTTATCTTAAAAAATAATTTTAAAGGAATACAGCCTCAGGATGTAAAATAATTTATAGTTATGAATAAGTCCCTGATGCTAAATTATAATAGAGAATTTTCTCCTGATCCAGTTTCCTGGACATAAAGGTTGCATTTGTAGCTAAATACAATTAAGTAAATCATTGATAACTGTCCAGAGTCTCATAAAAACATGATAAGCTCACTTGATAAAGAAAAATTCTTATAAGACAGATAATTAAAATTTAAAATAAAAAGTCAAATGCCCAGTTTGAACGAAGTAATTATGCAAGAAAATTTACATCCCAAAACAAATTTTTGAGTATGAGAAAACATATGTCATAGCTAAATTCTCTCAGTTTATACTTCAGGAAACTAACATGAAAGTGCTTACATTTCTTGCTCAATTCTAAATTACGAAGATGGATTTTAATAAAACCAGCCTTCATAGTCCCCATGGGGATGATACAATTATTCAGCTATAATAATATACTTGAATCTGGAAAGGCTATCTTGATAAGTCTTACAGTACTAGGTTTTGTCTGACTCCTTTTGCTATTGTTACCTCAATATTTTTATTTTTCTTAATATTTCAGTACTGGCTTGTATTAATAGCATAGTGTTTTCATAAAACAACCATCTGATTCCTAGGCCCCAAGCCATATCTACTCTATCAGACACCTGGATATAGAAACCAATAAACTTTAATTGCCTCTTCAGCTAACATTTATGCAAAAAAAGTATGAAAATCATTACTTTGGAGTATCTGAAACAGTCACCTCTTGGCATTTAATCCTACCAGTGGCTCAGCGATAAAGAATCTGCCTACAATGCAGGAGACCTTGGTTTGATCTCTGGGTTGGGAAGATCCCCTGGAGGAGGGCATGGCAACCCACTTCTGGTGGGCTACAGTCCATAGGGTCGCAAGGAGTCAGACATGACTGAGTGACTAAACAACAACAACTACATCCTAAGGATACAGTTACTGTCATCTTTATTATACAGAGCAGGAAATTCAGTTTCAGAAAGGCTGGGTTACTTGCTTTGTTTTGTAATGTCATGAAAAGCAATTAAGTCACCTGGTGTCACATATTTTAAGTTATCACCTCTACCCAGTTTGCTGTAGCCAATCTTCTGTGACCAGATGCTTAACTGTGCACACTGCATAACTGTGTTTTGTCATTTCTCAAAACCTTTCTACCTTTCCTGCCACTTCCCTGCTATAGGTGAAACAAACTGAAAATAATGGATCTGATAAACAAAAGCCATCCCGAAGAATTTTTTCTACTAGGCTTTGCTGACCGTCCTTGGCTAGAGCTTCCTCTATTCATTATTCTGCTTATAACATACCCCATGGCCATGATGGGAAACATAGCCATCATTCTGGTGTCCAAGTTAGACCCCCGTCTGTACAGCCCCATGTATTTCTTCCTCACCAACCTCTCCTTTTTGGACATGTGCTACATGACAAGCACTGTCCCTCAGATGCTCTTTAACCTGGGAACGTCTAAGACAATCAGCTATCTGGGGTGTGCAGTTCAGCTTTATTTCTTCCACATAATGGGGGGCACAGAATGTCTGCTTTTGGCTGTTATGTCTTTTGATCGCTACATGGCCATCTGCAAGCCTCTACACTACACCCTCATCATGAATCAGCGCGTCTGTATCTTATTAGCGGCCACCGTGTGGCTGAGTGGAATGATCTTTTCTGTCTCAGAGGCCACTCTTACATTACGGTTACCACTGTGTGGTCGCAATACCCTGGACCACTTGCTGTGTGAGATTCCTGTTCTGATAAAGACTGCCTGTGGTGAAAAGGGTGCTAATGAGCTCACACTCTCTGTGGTGTGCTTTTTTTTGTTAGCTGTACCACTATGCTTAATTCTTGTTTCCTATGCTTGTATTGGACATGCTGTATTTAAGATTAAATCTTTGGGGGGAAGGAAAAAAGCCTTTGGGACGTGTTCCTCCCATCTCATTGTAGTTGTCTTGTTTTATGGTCCAGCCATTAGTATGTACCTTCAGCCCCCCTCCTCCATCTCAAGGGACCAACCCAAGTTCATGGCTCTCTTCTATGGAGTAGTGACTCCTACCCTCAACCCTTTCATCTACAGTCTGAGGAATAAAGATGTAAAGGGGGCACTGGGCAATCTGATGAGGAGCATTTTCACTTCCAAGTGAGAGTTGGCAGACATCAAATGAAATTATTTAACCATTAGGTTAGGTATATAGAGGTTTCTTTAATAACTCATTCTTGTCTCCTACTTTCTCAGTTCATGTTAGATGTCCTTTTTGCAAAATATGTCACATTCCTCATATTCTTCTAAAATGGTGTTAGGCAAGGGTGATACTTGGCTAATATGCACCAGCAACAGCACACTTTTATTTGTGCAATCTATTAAAAATAGTTCTATTCTCGTGGGTAGATACTGAAATCATAACTGTGCTAAGTAGTAAAAGAAAAGAAGGCAATAATATAAATTATAAACTCATTTGTTCAAGCTAATCATCACAGCAAGCATTCGCCAGGGAACTTCCTTGACTGAGTCACCTAAGAAACATCCCGACACTCTCTACAAGATTGGCCATGTCTAAATGGGAGCACGGCACCACTGTGAGACACTCTACACCTTAAATCAACCATGAGTCTCATAAGTTTATCAGCTTCAACTTAGGTAGATGCTACTGCTTCTTTAAAAACACATTGTGACTTGTTTAACAAACAAGTGAACAGTGTTTTTATTTTGCCTAAAAAAATGTATCATTAAATATTAAAATAAATAAAATATATGGGAAAGGCATTGGTAAGTTTCTTAACATTCCTTTTAAATACCATAAGCATGAGCTTTCTGAATCAATGAGAGGAAAAGATACTGATAATAATGAACCACAAGGTGGAAACATACGGGGTAGCCTGAAATGCCTTTTGAAACTGTGCAAGAATCATTATGAGAAAGAAACAATTTGTATTTCTAGAGTGGAAAGCAGCTTGATTACTTCAAACAATATAAGTATCTCTTTGATGCTCTGAATCTGTATCATTAAAAGTTAAAAGTGCTAAACTTAGTTTCAGGACTCACACCCAACTTAACACTTTGTCACAAAATTAGTTACATATTTTAAAGCAAATTAAATGCTTTTGTAATTATTCAGTATAGAATTAATATGATGAGATTACAGCTTTGTAATGAAGAAATTAACAAGCAAGAAAAATAACAGTGATATGAACTTTTCTGGCATGTGTTCTGGTATGATCAAAATCTAAGCAAACTATTGGATAGAAAATTGCATGTTATCCTGAACAAGAATAAATTGGAACTCATATCTAATTTTTTTTACAAAGAACAGATCTTCTGGTGCTTGATCGAGGTCTTAAACTAAATAGATTTTTTGGTATGTCTAGTTTGGAAAAATTCTAAATAACTTTAAAATTTGATTGATGGCTAAATGCAAAAAAAAAAAGTTTTTAAATTTTACACATACACATACACACACACACAGAGCAATGAAATTTAAAATTTTGTGATGCTAAATGATATCTCTGATCATTTTTATTAAATATATCCTTTGTCTAACTTAGTCTTAAATACATAGGAATGTGGGAATATTTAGTTTGGAGGGCAAAACCCAGCAACCCAGCTTTGTGTCATAAGCTTAGCTGTAGAGACTGTTTTAGAGCTGTTCAGATTGCTTCCTTAAATTATCTACTACCTCCTAGGCCTGTAAACATGACTCATTTCAGAATTGTGGGTGTTTTTGAGGCTCTGAAATATCAGGACTTCCTAAAGAAAATGCATAAAGATTTTAAAGATAAAGAACATTGAGTATAGTGGTGGTGGGAAAGCCACAGATATATGCTCTAGACTACTTCACAGTAGTCATACACGTCCAGTATATTCCAGCATGAAGAATATTCTCATTAGCCACAGAGAAGTTCTGTTGAAGGAAACACATTATATATGAAGGTTAGTGTACTCTATACTTCATGTAAAAGCATGAGCAATCTCAAGATTGCCTTTTCAAGGAAGCTAATCAAAAAACTTTTCTTCTTTTCTCAGCCAAGCAAGTCTTTCCTGAAGAACAAAAGGAAGACAGCAAAGTATTGTAACCCCTAGTTATAAAAATGCAGACATGTATTTGAGAAAGGCTTTAAGGGAGAAATCAAAAAGGCTTAACTATGATTTGCTTCACACTGGAGGTGTCCTCAAATGTGCATAGCATAGTAACTGCAAAGCCTGCTTGGTTGCTTCAGATATTCTTCATTGCTTCTTAGGTTAAGCAGGTGTTCCATGTTCTTACCTACCAATACCTTGCCTATGATGACCATTACCTTATGAGCTATATAGCATTTTTACAACTATTTTCATCTCCTTTATACTTCTCACTGTTTTGAAAAATGAGAAATATAAGATGCTTACTATGGCTGCATTATTTCAGAGACCTTCTTAATTGATTCATAAAACTTATTTTCTCACTATTGATAATGGTATAATGAAGAAAATAGACCAAAATTCCTCTCAATATTAACTACTTTCAAAAAAGAATAACAGTTTTGGAGAAATGATTTAAAGTATCTCATTATGTGCTTAATTAAACCAAAGAAAACAAATTTTTGATGAATGATGCCTAAAAAACAAGAAATTAAAAGGTATGTTCTAGGAACTTCCCTGGGGTTCCCATGGTTAAGACTCCATGCTCTCAATGCAGGGGATCCAGGTTCAGTTCCTAGTCAGAACTAAATCCCACACGCTGCAACTAAGAATCCACATACCACAACTAAGAGTTCACATGCCTCAACTAAAGATCCCATGTGATGCAACTAAGACCTGGCTCAGCCAAAATAAGTAAGTAAATAAAATGCTTTTTAAAAGATATATTCTAGGTATTTCAAGATTACAAATATCATCTTTCCACAGGAACTACATCTGCTCTTTAATCAATTTTTAAAACAATTCCATATCTCATTTTCAATTGAGAAAAAGACACTTTTGTTTTATTAGGTTTGTGCCATTGGAAAAAATCTAATATTGAGTTCAATCTTGATTTTATATAATTGTTTTCCCCACCAGAGAGTGACTGGTATTCAAGCAGTCTGTGTTTAATTCATATCTGCTACAATGAACTCTGTGACCTTGTGATAGTACATGCTCAATAAGAGCTGAGAGAGTGAGTAAATGAAAGAGTAACCAATGGATGGATGGATGGATGGATGAATAATTGACGAAGAGATGCTCCACTGTACCATTAATGTCACAAGGATACAGGCTCACTCTCACCCCACTAGTCTCTTTATTGCCCCTCTTACATCTTTGTTTCTGAGAGTGTAGATTAGAGGGTTGAGACTAGGTGTGACAACAGTATAAAAGAGGGCAATGAACTTGCCCTGATCTTGAGAATTTCCTGATGGCGGCTGGAGGTATATGCACATGGCTGGAATGAAAAAAAGGGATACGACCATAAGATGGGCTCCACACGTCCCAAAGACTTTCTGAAGTCCAGTTGTTGACTGCATCCTCAGCACTGCCCGGGCAATGGCACCATAGGAGCTGAGAATGAGGATAAGAGGTATGAGAACAAAAATGGAGCTCATGACCATGAGGGTCAGCTCATTAGCATGGGTATCAACACATGACAGTCGAAGCAGTGCTGGAACTTCACAAAGGAAATGGTCCACTTGGCGATGTCCACACAGAGGTACCCAAAAGGTAAAAAAGGAATGAAGTGCTGAATTGGTAAAGCCACTTACCCAACAAGCCACAGCCAACAGATGGCAGAAACGAGGGTGCATGAGGACAGTGTAATGCAAGGGTCTACACACAGCTGCATAACGGTCATAGGACATGACTACCAACAGCACACATTCAGTGGTTCCCAGTGCAAGGGAAAAATAAAGTTGAATCATGCAACCAGTGTAAGAGATGGTTTTTTCTGGACCCCAGAGGTTGACCAGCAACTGAGGAATGAAGCTGGTAGAGTAGCAGAGATCCAGAAAAGAGAGATTTGAGAGGAAGAAGTACATGGGAGTGTGGAGATGGGAATCCAAGTATGACAAAATAATGATGAACAGGTTGCCTGTCAAAGTCATGAAGTAGAATATCAAGACAATCACAAAGAGAACTACTTCCAGATGAGGCCAATTAGAAAAACCCAGTAGAAAAAAGTAGTCTTCAGAGCTTGCATTTATTTTTTCCATTATCATTCATTTCTTGTTACCTGATGAAAGAGCCATATATATTCAAAATAAAAGGAAAATAAATTGCCAAAGCAATCTTGAGGGAAAAGAACAGAACTGTAGGTATAACCATCCCAGGCCCTAGACTATACTATAAAGCTACAATAATCAAAATATCATGGTATTGGCACAAAGACATATAGGTCAATGGAACAGAATACAGAGCCCAGAAATAAACCCACACCTATGGTAAATTAAGGAGGCAAGATATACAATGGAAAAATATAGTCTCTTCAGCAAGTGGTGCTGAGAAAATTAGACAGTTACATGTAAAGCAATAAAATTAGAACACTTAATCACACCACACACAAAAATGAACTCAAAATGGATAAAAGACCTAAACAAACAATGGAAACCATAAAAATCCTAGAAGAGAACACAGGCCAAATGCTCTTTGACATAAATTGCAGCAATATTTTCCTGGATCAATTCCCTAAGGTAAAAGAAATAAAAGCAAAAATAAATGAGAACTAACTAAACTTAAAACGTTTTGTATAGCAAAGGAAAGCATTGACAAAATGAAAATACAAGCTATGGAATAGGAGAAAATTTTCAAAAATAATGCAACTCACAAGGGGTTAATGTCCAAAATATACAAACGGCTAATACAACTCCACATCAAACAAACAATTCAATCAAAAACAAAAAAATGAGTACAAGACTTAAAGAGACATTTTTCCCAAGACATACAAAATAGCTAAAAAGCACATAAAAATACACTCAATATCACTAGTTATTAGAGAAATACAAATTAAAAAACAATGAGATAGCATATTACATCTGTCAGAATGTTTATTACCAAAAAGTCTACAAAAAACAAATGTTGAGGATGTGGGGGAAGGGGAATACTCCTGTTGGTGGGAATGTAAGTTAGTGTAGAATGTAAGTTGGAGAACAGTAGGGAGGTTTCTCAAAAACTAAAACTAAACCTACCATACAACCCAGCAACTCCACTCCTGGTTATATACCTAGAAAAGTGAAAACAATCATTCAAAAAAACGCATCTCAGTGTTCATAGAAACACTATTTACAATAGCCAAAACATGGAAGCAATCCCCATGCCCATCAACAGATGATTGGATTAAGAAGATATGGTGTATATACATATATATATAGCATCACTGACTCAGTAGACATGAATTTGAGAAAGCTCCAGGAGATAATGGAGGACAGAGGAGTCTGACACGCTGCAGTCAATGGGATTGCAGATTCAGGTATGACTGAGCAACTGAACAACAACAATACAATACAATGAAATATTACTCAGCCCTTAAAAAGGACAAAATACTGCCGTTTGCAGCAATATGGATGGTCCTAAATTATTTTATGCTTAGTGAGTAAGTCAGTAAAAGACAAGTACTGTATGATATCACTGATGTCAAATTTAAAAATTAATGCAAATTAATGTCCTGCAAAAAAGAGAAAGACTCACAAGTATAGGAAACAAACTGTGGCTACCAAAGGGAAAAGGGAGGGAAGAGGAACAAATTAAGGGCATGAGAGTAAAAAACTCCTATTATAAAATAGATAAGCAACAAGGATATACTCCATAGCATAATGAAGTATAATCTGCAATAATAATAAATCACTATGCTCTATGCCTGAAACTAACATAACATTGTAAATCAACTATACTTAAATAAAGAAAATGGAAAGTCTCCAAGAAATAAAGGGACACATGAGAAAGAAATGGAAGCAAATTTTAAGGGCCTATGACTCTTATAGGGCCAATTCTAAGACAATTGGGTATTAAGAAAAACTATAATACTAGTGAACCAGAGGAAATAAGAGTCCACACTCATACTGATAAATTTAAAAGAATAAATAAATAAAAGCTAATCCTGACATCAGTATCCTAACTAACAAATACAGAAGGAATAGTGAAGTTAGGAAAACTTAAATGGGTACTAAAAACTAGTGAATGAAAATATAATGAGAAATAGGATATTTACATAGTTAAAAATATCTCCCCACAAATTACTTCTTAATTACAAAGTGAAAAGTAGACTTCACAACAGGAAAGCCTGGTAGACATCACCACAGTCAAGCAATCAATGTTAACATCACCAATGTTGAGACAAACCAATATCATGTGACTACTGTTATGATGCTCTGAACAGGACATAGTATCACTTCAGTCATATTCCTGCCAGAAATGCACAGCCTGACTTTAATAATGAAGAAATATGAGACAAACTCACACTAGGACAAGTTGGACAAAACAGTTGGCCTGCATTCTTCAAATATCTAATTAAATGAAGATAAGAAAAGGCTAATGAAATAGTCCAGATAAAAGGAGGTCAAAGAGACATGATACCTAAATGTGTGATTCTGAACTGGGAAAGAAACTATTAACCACATTATTGAGACAATTGGAGAAATATGAATATGGACTATGGGTTTGATAATAATATTGTATCCATATTAAATTTTCTTTTTTTGCTAACTATACGGTGGGTATGTAAAATAATGTCTCTATTCTTAGGGGAAAGCACTTAAGTATTTAGCATTAAAAAGACAGAATGTTTTCAAATTAGTCTCAAATGGTCGAGAAAAAGAGATCATATACACAGATGATAGATGATGATAGATGGATGACAGATTGACACATATATATAAATGATAAATAGCTAGATAAATACAGAGACACATAGATGATCGATAGATAATAGATGGGACAAATATTCCAGGCAGAATGTAAACTACTGCTCAATCTGGTTAAAAGGTTAATGGTAGTTATTTGTAACACTTTTGCAGAATTTCTTTGTTTGATATTTTATCAAATGAAAAATTTATAAAGTAAATACAAAGTATTTTTACTTTTATATTTCATCCAGATATTTTCCCTGTTGCAGAAAAATAACTTCTTAACAGTTGAATTCTCTCTCACCCCAGGGTGACATCTCAGTAAATAGTAACTTGAAAAATTCCTTACTTAGCTACAAAAGAAGATTCTTGTGGAACAATAATCTTTTTCAACAAATAGCTTTAGTTTTTCTTTTCAGCATTTTCATGCCATTTCCACTTATGTGATTATAGAAAGCATAAAGATTACAATCCAAATAATCTTAAATATATAATAGATATGAGGATATGATGAACAATATCACATTTAGTTATAATTTCAAAATACTTACACAGAATGAAGAACACTGAGCTTAAGTGAAATATTATTATAGAAAGAACTTTATCTTCTGATTTGCTTTCTTATACTCACAGCTTATTTCTAAATCAAAAACTAAAACACAATAGAAATACAAAAAAAAAAAGGAAACACACAGGCACATCAACTATGGATGGATACTCACAATATGAAGAAAGCTAAAAATCTTAGTTGACATGAATAGATCTGTGAAACAGATAGGGAGAACAGTGTCAGAGTGTGTCTTAAAAGACATGTGGATATAACTGACTTGAAAAGAGAAATTTTGGGGAAAAGGAAGATATAAATTCACCAAGACAGCAAAGAAGCAAGGGTGTGAGGCTGGAGGAAGATAGAAAAATGACTACTGGTGCCAAAAGTTGAAAGTGTACACATGTGTATCACAAAGTTGAGAAACCTGAACACAGGGCCTCAAGGAAGTTTCGACATTACTTCTTTCCTCTGGGACAATAACTGAGACAATATATAAATTCTGCTCACAATTTATAATGTCTACATATATTTTTATTCTCCAATGTAGAGAAGAACTCTGAATATTTACTGAAATCATTACATGGCTGTTTATCATTTATTATATTGTTCCTAAAGAATGTTATATTTCTTTTTTGTTTAAAAAAAGTACACTTCATAAATAGTTATAACTCTTAAAGTGAATTTTCACCTTCCATAAAAGAGATTAATACTACCTTTTGTTATCAGTCATTATGACAAGCCATAGTAACTCATCATTTAAACACCCCTCCATCTCTCTGTGAATTTTTTGCCTCATTCAACAATACCACATCACTCTGTTTCACTCCCACAGCCAATTCGTTTTCTCACACTTTCTAACAAGCTATAGGAAAAAGAAAGGAAGGAAGGAAGAGGAAAGAAGTGAAAAAAGAAAAGGAGAAAGAGAAATCACAGCAGAGCCATCTGTGGTTACCTCTTTGGGGGTCTCTTAGTTGCTCACATTTTATAAGAGCAATCTTGAAAAAGACGTTTGCAGTAGATAAATGGTTAACTGTCAGCAGGAAAGTCACAAACAGGTTGGCTCCAACACTGTTAAGACTGATTTGGGCCCTAAAACTTAATAATTAGCTACCTGTTACACTAATCTAAACTACTTTATACATCTCAGAAATCATATAGGATAATCAGACAGTATATGTTTTAAAAGAACTTTTTAATTATACCAATATATAATATAAAGAACTATTAAGTTATGGAAGGAGAGTAACTATAAAGATATAAATAGAGCTCTAAAACTTGGAAAGGAACCTTCCTCCTCAAGGCTAAAGTTCAGACCTTACCAAAGACAGTATGGCTGCTGCCCAGTGGATCCTGAAGTTTACCATGACAGAATCAAAAGATAGCAATGGTGAAAAAAATCATAAAGAGTATTTCATTTAGAGATCACTACCACTTGTGGGATAATGGGAAAGTTCCAAAATTTTTCTGTATTTTCATAGAATGGGAGATACTGCATCATGAGAAATATGAACCCAAATGCTGTCATTGCTACTTCTAAAGTTGATATAATTTTCTCCTTCTTCATACAGTTGCATGAATAACTTAGTACATTACTTCAAACAAAATAGCAGCTGTCAGATACATTTATCTATTGCAAGACCCATCCTTCAACATTCTTACAGAAGTTAGAAAGGAATGAGATAAGAGACACACAAAAAAATAATATCATATGTAAATAGGGAAACTGTAGGATGGTTAAATTTATGGTTTAATTTCTTCTTACCAGAGGAGAGGGAAATAAAAACCTCATCAAAGGTATAAGCTATGGAATGAAATATCTCTTTTTTAAAAAATAAGACACGGAAGAAATAGGGACATGAGTCTCTTTTTCCCATCCCCATATAACTGGTCAGGTTATTTTTTCCTAACATTAGTCCTTCAATACTCTTACTTAGTGCTTAAGTAGTATTCAAGCAACTCCTTTCTCTTCTGTCCTTCCTGTGACTGTCAACATTACCTGTATTTGTCTGGCTAATCTATGCCTCTTTATCATGTGGAACAATCTGATCTCTGGTTTTCACATCTTTGAAATTACCAACATAAATGGCTACCTACATTATATGTTCTAAACTACTACATCAATATATGAAAGCAGACTCTGAAAATTACTATGATTATCATTACTACACAAGAGTCTTGAGTCTACCAAAAAGATATGGTTTTAGCAGGAAGGAAGGACTCATTAGAGCATTCATTGTGTCAGGGGATGGACTCCTTTTCATAGAGCAAGTGGTGCCCTTATGGAAACAAAAGAATAATGTGACATGCTTTCCTTAACTGGGGCCATTGGGAGGGTAAATCCCCAAGCAGCAATTAATGCCCTTCAAGGAGTTGTCCTAGTTAGAACAGTTTCTGAGGAATTCTTCAACATGATACACAGTTACACTAAAAAAAAAAAATTACTCTAGACCCATCATCACTGATAAACATGAATTAAGCTGTGTTTATAGATAAGGGAATGCATTGTCCTGAAATTTCTTTCACAATTCCTCATCATGCTAAGGGCCACATTTCAAGGACAACTTGTCATAATTATTCTAACTGAGGGAGGAAGGAAGCATGAGACATTTAAAAAATGGAATACATAAAGATGAAACTGTATGTCTTTGTCTTATTAATTTAATTGTCTCTGCCTGACATCTCTAAAATTCAAGGCCAAGTTCAGCCCTCAGAAGTATTGAAAGTAATCTTTGAAAATTATAACTCAGAAAGTAATGACCAAAACTCTGAAAACTGAACAAAACTATTTAATATTTCCAAAATATTTTTATCAATAATTTCCCTTGGTGTCTTGTCAAGAGTTTTGTCATAATACATATAAACAAATGAAATTAGCTGTGATTGCTAGCATACATCCAATAATTGACTTGTTACTATAAAAAAAAGTTTATCAAGAGCTTATGGATTAATAAACATTTTTAATTTGTTATATTGTTTCCAGATAATTTATTCCATCTGTAGAAAAATTTTGGTTTGGAAGTCATATAAAAATACTACATTTTTAAAAGTATAATTTTAAGAGAGCAATTCGGTATTTTTCTTTCTATTTAAGAGAGGTACCAGAAAACAGTCTTTATGTTTCAGTGATCTTGACTGTTGTAAGGACTCATTAAGAGAAAGATTAAAAAAATTTTCCGTAGTACTTAGTACATAATTATTCAATACATATTAGCTATTATTATCATCAGAGAGAAGTTTAATTTGAACTGATATTTTAACACATGATTCTACTTTATTTTCTGGTTATTCTTTATTTTGGATATTTAAAATATTACACATAGAAAATCTACCTTCCCACAACTCAGAATTATCAATTATGATTTTTATATATTTAAATCAAGCATATTTTAGCACACAAAATATCATAAATAAAATCCATATCCCTTTTAATTACCACTCTTTGACCCAAAACCCAACCCAGAGACAACCATTATCATGAATTTGGCATGTATCATTCCAGTTCACCTCAATATATATTAAATAATAATAAATATTTACATATTAATATCATTAAATTGTTATATATTCATGCTTTAAATTTTATTTTGAGGAGGAAAATTTAAAGAGCAATCCAACACTGGCAGTAAAATTGAATTATTTAAACCTGGGAAATATCTGACAACCAGGACTATAGCATTTTCATACCAAGTTCCAATATTCCTCATGCTGTGGTTGCTAGACTTGTAGAATACTTAGCTTCTGCCAATCTATTGGGTGCTAGCAATCATGAAATTCTTATGTGCAATATTATAAACTTGTTGGGAATATACAGATGGTATAAAATAATTAGAGCAGAGTATTTCTAAAACAGCAGCTCTCAGCTTCTTTCTTTTCCCCCAACAAACTTAAGAGATGAAACACACTGAAAGGATGTGACTTTCAAAGTACTTGATAGAAGAAATATGGATTCTGCCTTTTGGTAATTTTCAGAGTCCATACTCACTCCCAATTATATGAAATCCATGCAAAACATTTTAAGTATCAAATTATCATGGACCATAAGGCACAAGTCATATATGAGGGATGAAAACGGACAAATGACATTAATTCATTTCTGTACGCTTCTGGCAAGTTGAGTTACATGAGAAGAAAGTGAATTAGAATACTTTATAAACTATTAAAGTATCATGGAGAGAACTTCTCTTGGAGTTGAGTTATGTGCACTGATAATTATTACTGGATATGATTTACTTCTATTCCCATGTTTTTAATCTTCATAAGCTGTCAGAAAAATTACACACTCCACAAGTGTGAGAACACACCAGTGATGTATAATATGATGACACCACTGAGGTTGGGATTGAACAGGGTTACTACAATGCGAGAAGAAGTTGTTCATCCTCATTTAATCAGTATCAGTTCGGTCACTCAGTCATGTCCGACTCTTTGCAACACCGCGGACTGCAGCACGCCAGGCTTCCCTTTCCGTCACCAACTCCCGGAGCTTATTCAAACTCGTGTCCATTGAGTCAGTGATGCCATCGAACCATCTCATCCTCTGTCGTCCCCTTCTCCTCCCACCTTCAGTCTTCCCAGCATCAGGGTCCTTTCCAATGAGTCAGTTCCTCGCATCAGATGTCCAAAGTATAGGAGTTTCAACTTCAGCATTAGTCCCTCCAATGAATATTCAGGACTGATTTCCTTTAGGATTGACTAGTTGGATCTCCTTGCAGTCCAAGGGACTCTCAAGAGTCTTCTCCAACACTACAGTTCAAAAGTATCAGTTCTTCTGCACTCAGCTTTCTTTATGGTCCAACTCTCACATCCACACATGACTATTGGAGAAACCATAGCTTTGACTAGACAGACCTTTGCTGGCAAAGTAACATCTTGGTTTTTTGTGAGTTTTTTTTTTCTTTTAACTTATTTTTTTTTATTGAAGTATAATTGTTTTACAGAGTTTTGCTGTTTTCTGTCAAACCTCAGCATGAATCAGCCACAGGAATACATATATCCCCTTCCTTTAGAAATTCCCTCCCATTACCCTCCCCACCGCACCCCTCTAGGTTGATACAGAGCCCCTGCTTGAGACTCCTGAGCCATACAACAAATTCCCGTTGGCTATCTATTTTACATATAGTAATGTAAGTTTCCATGTTATTCTTTCCATACATCTCACCCTCTCCCCCCATAAGTCTATTCTCTATGTCTGTTTCTCCACTGTTGCCCTGTAAATCAATTCTTCATGAATTGAGTCAGAAAGAGAAAGATAAATACTGTATTCTAACACAGTAATACATCCTGGTTTTTTAATATGCTGTCTAGGTTGGTCATAGCTTGTCTTCCAAGGAGCAAGCTTCTTTTAATTTTCATGGCTGCAGTCACAATCTGCAATGATTTTGGAGCCCAAGAAAATAAAGTCTGCCATTGTTTCCCTTGTTTCCCCCATCTATTTGCCATGAAGTGCTGTGACCAGATGCCATGATCTTAGCTTTTTGGATGTTGAGTTTTAAGTCAGCTTTTTCACTCTCCTCTTTCACTTTCATCAAGAAGCTCTTTAGTTCCTCTTCACTTTCTGCCATAAGAGTGGTGTCATCTGCATATCTGAGGTTATTGATATTTCTCCCGGCAATCTTGATTCCAGCTTGTGCTTCATCCAGTCCAGCATTTCTCATAATGTACTCTGCATATAAGTTAAATAAGCTGGGTGACAATATACAGCCTTGATGTACTCCTTTCCCGATTTGGAACCAGTCCGTTGTTCCATGTCCAGTTCTAACTGTTGCTTCTTGACCTGCATACAGATTTCTCAGGAGGCAGGAAAGGTGGTCTGGTATTCCCATCTCTTTAAGAATTTTCCACAGCTTGCTGTGATCCACACAGTCAAAGGCTTTAGCATAGTCAATGAAGCAGAAGTAGATGTTTTTCTGGAACTCTCTTGCTTTTTCGATGATCCAACGGATGTTGGCAATTTGATCTCTGGTTCCTCTGCCTTTTCTAAATCCAGCTTGAACATCTGGAAGTTCTCAGTTCACCTACTTTTAAAGCCTAGCTTGGAGAATTTTGAGCATTACTTTGCTAGCATGTGAGGTGAGTGCAACTGTGTGATAGTTTGAACACTCTTTGGCATTGCCTTTCTTTGAGATTGGAATGAAAACTGTTTCCAGTCCTGTGTCCACTGATGAGTTTTTCAAATTTGCTGGCATATTGAGTGCAGCACTTTCACAGCATCATCTTTGAGGATTTGAAATAACTCAGCTGGAATTCCATCACCTCCACTCCACTAGAGCTCTGTGACAACCTACAGGGGAGGGATGGTGAGGGAGATGGAAGGAAGGTTCAAGAAGGAGGGGACATGTATACCTATGGCTGATTCATGTTGATGTATGGCAGAAACTATCACAATATTGTAAAGTAATTATACTCCAATTAAAAGTAAATTTTTTTAAAAAAAATTCAAAATGTGTTAGATGCAGCTAAATCAGTGCTTAGAGGAAAATTTATAGCTTTAAATGTTTTATGTTTAAAATAAAGGGAAATGATCTAATATCAATGACCTACACATTCACCTTCAAAAGTTGAAAAAGGAAGATGAAATTAAACTAAAAGTAAGCAAAAGAAAGGAAATAATAAATGTTTACACTAGTGTCCTATTGAACATTTAAGAGGAATACCAATGCTAAACAAACTCTTTCAGAAAATAGAGAAGAAGGGAGTATTTCCCAAGTCATGTAATGAAACCAGCACTAAGTTGGTACAGAAACTAGACAAAAACATTGTAAGAAAAGAAAAATAGTGTTTACTATCACTCATGATTACAGACCCAAAAATTCTTACCTAGTAATTACCCTAGTAATTGGACAAAAAAAATTAGCAACTGAAATCCAGATTGACTCTAAAAAGATCAAGAGTATGATCAAGAGTCCACTGCCAAGAGGCAAAGTTAGTTTAACTCATGAAAATTAACCAGTGAAATTCACCATGTTAATTGAATAAAGAATAAAATAAAGAAATGCAGAATAAATGCTGGACAAAATTTCACACCCTTTCATGACAATCACATCAAACCAAGAAGAGAATGAAACTTTCTAATCCTACTAGATGATACAAAGAAACAAAAGCTAAACATATCTATTGATAAAAGACTGACTACTTCTCCTCAAAATTGAGAATAAGGCAAGGATTCTGGCTCCCAGTTCTTACAGTCAAAATTAATCTAGAAATCACAGCCAGTGCAACAAAGTAAGATATCGATATAAAAGGAACAGCAGTTGGACAGGTAGAAATAACAGTCTTTATTTGTGAATGACATGAACATGTACTTATAAAATTCTTAAAAATTTATTAAAGCATTCTTGCCTGGGAAATTCCATGGATAGAGGAGCCTGGTGGGCTACAGTCCATGGGGTCACAAAGAGTCAGACACGACTTAGTGATTAAACAACATTCAAATGAACAAACATTTATTGAAGGCCTACTGTGTGTCTCGCAAAAATAAGTAAAGCACAGCTCCATCCTCATGCAGCAATGAGACCATGACTTGGGAGGGTCTTTCCTCTTGTTCAGTACCCCTCCAGCTGCACCTTCCTTCTCATCTATGAACTGCCTCCCTCCTGTGCAATCTTGGTGAGTGTGTGTCAGAGAGCCGTGGTCCCTAGTCTAGAGCTGGACACAGGACTGAGGCTTGATCATGCTGACTTTCTCCAGTGTTCTGACACTTGAACAGAAGGACAAAGAAGGAAGACGACAGGCCCTGAGCTGTTCCGGTGAACTTGAGGCTGTTCATTCACTCTTGCTCTGGACTCCCTGGCACTACCCTAGTAATTGGACTCTAAGAGCCTGGGGTATCCTGGCATCCATCATTCTTCCAACAATCTTTGAAGAAAATTTGCCAGAGTCAGCCTCCAGTGCTTACAGTAATGAACATTAACTGGTAGCATGTTCTGCAAGCTGTAAGTTAAAATGAAATTCTCTTTACATTTTCAGACTTGGTGAAAGCTTTACTCCCTGCACTAAAAACAAGACTTTTCAGAAATGAACTCACTGAAACATTGAAACTAAGTCAAAAAGATAATGTAGACAGAAAAGTAAACTGAAGGTACTGACTCTCAGACTCAGACAGCATTCAAATGAGGGATGTAACTTCCCAACACTATCAATACTGAGGCTGGATCATGTTTAAATTGCCACAACAGAAACTCAATTTTTAAAATTAATTTACTTATTTCAATTGGAGGATAATTACTTTACAATATTGTGATGGTTTTTGCTATACACCAACATGAATCAGCCATGGGTACACATGTTTCCCCCCATCCTGAACCCCACTTCCTGTCTCCCTCCCCAACCCATCCCTCTGGGTTGTCCCAGATCACCAACTCTGGGTGCCTTGTGCATCAAACTTGCACTGGTCATCTATTTTACATATGATAATATACATGTTTCAATACTATTCACTCAAATCATCCCACCCTCGCCTCCTCCCACAGGGTCCAAAAGTCTGTTCTTTACATCTGTGTCTATTTTACTCCTCTGCATCTATTTTACCATCATTCTAAATTCCATGTTAGTTGCTCAATCATGTCTGATTCTTTGTGACTCCGTAGACTGTAGCCTACCAAGTTCCTCTATCCATGGAGTTTTCCAGGCAGGGATACTGGAGTGGGTATGTATGCATTAATATACAGTATTTGTGTTTCTCTCTCTGACTTATTTCACCCTATTTAATAGGCTCCAGTTCCATCCACCTCATTAGAACTGACTGAAATGTGTTCCTTTTTATAGCTGAGTAATAATCCATGTGTATATGTAACACAACCTCCTTATCTGTTCTTCTGCCAATGGACATTAGGTTGCTTCCATGTCCTGGCTATTATAAACAGTGCTGCAATGAACATTGGGGTACATGTCTCTCTTTCAATTCTGGTTTCCTCAGTGTGTATGCCAGAAGTGGGATTGCTCAGTCATATGGCAGTTCTATTTCCAATTTTTCAAGGAATCTCCACACTGTTCTCCATGGTGGTTGTACAAGTTTGCATTCCCACCAACAGAGTAAGAGGGTTCTCTTTTTTCCACATCCTCTCCAGAATTTATTGTTTGTAGACATTTTGATGACAGTCATTCTGACTGGCATGAGATGATACCTCCTTGTGGTTTCGATTTGCATTTCTCTAATAATGAGTGATGTTGAGCATCTTTTCATGTGTTTGTTAGCCATCTGTATGTCTTCTTTGGAGAAATGTCTGTTTAATTCTTCTGCCCACTTTTTGATGAGTTGTTCATTTTTCTGGTATTGAGCTGCAAGAGCTGCTTGTATATTTTTGAGATTAATTCTTTGTCAGTTGTTTCATTTGCTATTATTTTCTCCCATTCTGAAGCCAGTCTTTTCACTTTGCTTATACTTTCCTTCATTGTGCAAAAGCTTTTAGCTTTAATTAGGTCCCACTTCTTTATATTTGTTTTTATCTCCATTACTCTGGGAGGTGGGTCATAGAGGATCCTGCTGTGATTTATGACAGAGAGTATCTGCCTATGTTTTCCTCTAAGTTTCCTTTAGGATGGACTGGTTGGATCTCCTTGCAGTCCAAGGGACTCTCAAGAGTCCTCTCCAACACCACAGTTCAAAAGCATCAATTTATCTCTGGACTTTCTGTTTTGTTCCATTGATCTTTATTTCTGTCTTTGTGCCAGTACCATACTGTCTTGATGACTGTAGCTTTGTAGTACAGTCTGAAGTCAATTTATTGCATTCCTTGATTACTGAAATATGTCACTGAGCAAGATTTTAGGTTATTTTCAGTTGGCAATGTGGTTTAAAAATCTGTCTTCCATTGGGGATAATTTACAGACAGCCATAAAAAAGTAACCAAAACAGTGCTGCGATGAACATTGGGGTGCACGTGTCTCTTTCAGATCTGGTTTCCTCAGTGTGTATGCCCAGAAGTGGCATTGCTGGGTCATATGGCAGTTCTATTTCCAGTTTTTTAAGAAATCTCCACACTGTTTTCCATAGCGGCTGTACTAGTTTGCATTCCCACCCAGGTGGGATGCATGAGACAAGTGCTCCAGCCTGGTGCACTGGGAAGACCCAGAGGAATCGGCTGGAGAGGGAGGTGGGAGCAGGGATCGGGATGGGGAATACGTGTAAATCCATGGCTGATTCATATCAATGTATGACAAAACCCACTGAAATGTTGTGAAGTGATTGGCCTCCAACTAAAAAAAAAAAAAGTAACCAAAAAAAGTAACTTCCTAGATAGTCTTAAGTGAACTTTTGGCAGCCTTTAGACCAAAGTGCTGGTCTTAAGTGAATGGTAAATAGATTGTCCACAATCCCTTTTGAAAAATAAACAGTTTGCATTTATTTTCTAAAAATTATTAAAATTCTTCCAGAAATAAAATATGCAGTTAGCACAGTCACAGGATACGAGGTCAATATATGAAAACTCAATTGTATTTCTATGCCATTTACAATTGCATTCAAAACATTAAATAGTTATGGATGAATTTTTACCAAATATACACAATATCAATATAATAAAAACTTCAAATGCTTCTGAGAGAAATTTAAAAGATGTAAATAAATGGAGATATATACTGTGTTCCTGAAGCAGAAGACTCAATGTTGCCAAGATGTCAGTTCTTCCCAAATTGGTCCATAAATTCAATGCAATCACAATCAAAATGCTGGCATGCTTTTTTGTAGAAACATGTATTTCATTAAAGTTTAAAACTTGCTCTTTGGAGCTTTTGCACAACAAAGGAAACTATAAGTTAGGTGAAAAGACAGCCCTCAGATTGGGAGAAAATAATAGCAAATGAAGAAACAGACAAAGGATTAATCTCAAAAATATACAAGCAACTCCTGAAGCTCAATTCCAGAAAAATAAATGACCCAATCAAAAAATGGGCCAAAGAACTAAACAGACATTTCTCCAAAGAAGACATACAGATGGCTCACAAACACATGAAAAGATGCTCCACATCACTCATTATCAGAGAAATGCAAATCAAAACCACAATGAGGTACCATTACACGCCAGTCAGGATGGCTGCTATCCAAAAGTCTACAAGCAATAAATGCTGGAGAGGGTGTGGAGAAAAGGGAACCCTCTTACACTGTTGGTGGGAATGCAAACTAGTACAGCCACTATGGAGAACAGTGTGGAGATTTCTTAAAAACCTGGAAATAGAACTGCCATATGACCCAGCAATCCCACTTCTGGGCATACACACTGAGGAAACCAGATCTGAAAGAGACACGTGCACCCCAATGTTCATCGCAGCACTGTTTATAATAGCCAGGACATGGAAGCAACCTAGATGCCCATCAACAGACGAATGGATAAGGAAGCTGTGGTACATATACACCATGGAATATTACTCAGCTGTTAAAAAGAATTCATTTGAATCAGTCCTAATGAGATGGATGAAACTGGAGCCCATTATACAGAGTGAAGTAAGCCAGAAAGATAAAGATCATTACAGCATACTAACACATATATATGGAATTTAGAAAGATGGTAATGATAACCCTATATGCAAAGCAGAAAAAGAGACACAGATGTACAGAACAGACTTTCGAACTCTGTGGGAGAAGGTGAGGGTGGGATGTTTCAAAAGAACAGCATGTATATTATCTATAGTGAAACAGATCACCAGCCCAAGTGGGATGCATGAGACAAGTGCTTGGGCCTGGTGCTCCAGGAAGACCCAGAGGAATCGGGTGGAGAGGGAGGTGGGAGGGGGGATTGGGATGGAGAATACATGTAACTCCATGGCTGATTCATGTCAATGTATGACAAAACCCACTGAAATGTTGTGAAGTAATTAGCCTCCAACTAATAAAAAAAGAAAAAAAAAACTTGCTCTTTGGAAGACAGTATTAGAAAATAAAAAGCACACCACAGACTGGAAGGATATCTTACAAAACATTTATCTGACATAGGACTTAAGTTAAGAGTGCATAAGTAATACTTAGAACTCAGTAATAAAAAGATAAATGACCCAATAAAAATGGATAGAATATTTTAACATAAACATCACAAAATAAGATATAGGAGGTACATGAAAAGATGGTCAACATCATAGCCCTTAAGTAAATGGAAATTAAAATCACAATGAGATATAACTATAAACCCACTGGAAAGGCGAAAAGTATAAAGATTCACAATACCAGGTGTTATAGAAAATGTGGGGTAATTGTAACTCTCATACACTGTTTTTTGGAATGAAAATGGTATAGCTACTTTGAAAACATTTTGACAATTTCTAATAAAGGTAAACATATACTTACTTTATGATTCATCAATCCCACTGTTAGGTGTTTACCTAAATTTAGGGAAAACACTTACCCACACAAACACTTGTATACCAATCTTTAAAAGAGCTTTATTCATAATAACCAAAAAAGTAAATACTTTCAAAAACTCATTATCAGATAAATGGATACATTGTGCCATATTCATACAATGGAATTCTAATCAGCAAGTAAAAGGGGGGAGCCATTGATGCATGTCTAAATTTCAAAACGATCATGCTAAGTGAAAGAAGCCAAACTCAAAGATTATACACTGTATGATTACATTTTTATGAAATTCTAAAGAAGAAATGAAAGAGGCAAAACTATTATGACAAAATCAATGGTTGCTTCAGGCACGGGTAAAAGAACTGACAGCAAAAGGACAGCATTCCTTGGAGAGTGATAGAAATGTACTATATCTTGATTGTGGTGATATTTATACAATTACACATTGTCAAAACTCATTTAACTGTACATTTTAAATGGATGAATTTTATTATATGTAAATTATACTTCAATAAGCCTTAAAAAGGAGAACCATTTATATGTTGAAAGACTGGAATGCTACATGTGGAATGCCAAATGTTAAGTTTTCCATGGAGGCAGGAAAAGTAAATGTTTTCACACTTGGCAAAGTTTGTGTGATATGTGAAATGATCCATTATGTGGCCCCAGTTATTTAGGAAAAATTCTATTACCCAATAAGCCTTGGTTGAGAGGTGGATTTAAAGACATGACTCTGTACCCTATAGTCATAATCATGTTTAGTGAAAGATAAAGAGGGTGAAGAGAGGGGAAGACAAATACTCTGGAGAGAGTCAATGAGTATGAGTAAAGGAATGGATGAATGAATGAATCATCTGAATAGGTAATTCTATATATCTTTCAATGCAACAAGTGTATATATAGATCCATAAGACAAAATGCTCAAATAATTTAGTATCTTGAATAAAGTGTATTTCAGCCAAAGAATCTTTACCATTTATGTAAATGTAATGACTGTCAATGATCAAAAACTCTATTAGCCTAATCTTTGCTATATTGACTCTCTCTTTCTGTAGATACTAAAGTTTGCTCCATAAATTAGTATATTAATTTTAAAACCAGGCCCCTAATTTCTGGGAACACTAAACATAGAATAATTAAAGATTAAAGTTGTACAAATCAAAAAGGTTATCTTTAGAAAATATTTTAGAATGAACAAATAAAAAGAACAACAAATTTGGGGGCAGAACTTTTCTTCTATGCTTCGTGGGTTGTAGACCAAAAATACCGTCAGGTCTCAAGGGAGCAGAGGAAACCTCCGAGAGAGATAAGACTCTCTGAAAAAAGTTGCTGGACAGGTGATCTCTCACACCTCCCTACCCCAGCCCATTAATCTTTTAACTGCCCCTTTTACATCTTTGTTTCTGAGAGTGTAGATTAGAGGGTTGAGGCTAGGTGTGACAACAGTATAAAAGAGGGCAATGAACTTGCCTTGATCTTGAGAATTTCCTGATGGTGGCTGTAGATATATGCACATGATTGGAATGAAAAAGAGGGATACAACCATAAGATGGGCTCCACATGTCCCAAAGACTTTCTGAAGTCCCGTTGTTGACTGCATCCTCAGCGCAGTCTGAGCAATGGCACCATAGGAGCTGAGAATGAGAATAAGTGGTATAATCACAAAAATGGAGCTCATGACCATAAGGGTCAGCTCATTAGTACGAGTATCAACACATGACAGTCGAAGCAATGCTGGAACTTCACAAAAGAAATGGTCCACTTGGCGATGTCCACACAGGGGTACCCAGAAGGTAAATGAGGAATGAAGTGCTGAGGTGGTAAAGCCACTTACCCAAGAAGCCACAGCCAACAGATGGCAGAAACGAGGGTGCATGAGGACAGTGTAATGCAAGGGTCTACACACAGCTACATAACGGTCATAGGACATCACCACCAACAGCACACATTCAGCAGTTCCCAGTGCAAGGACAAAATAAAGTTGAATCATACAACCAGCATAAGAGATGGTTTTCTCTGGCCCCCAGAGGTTGATCAGCAACTGGGGGATGGAACTCGTGGTGTAGCAGAGATCTAGAAAAGAGAGGTTTGAGAGGAAGAAGTACATAGGAGTGTGGAGATGGGAATCCAGATATGACAAGAAAATGATGAACAGGTTACCTATCAGTGTCATCATGTAGAACATCAAGATAACCACAAAGAGAACTAACTCAAGATGAGGCCAGTTAGAAAAACCCAGTAGAACAAAGTAACCAGAACTTGCATTATTTTCCTTCATCTTTCTTTTTCTTTCAATACCTGAAGAATCATATAAACTGAGGGTCTGCCCCCTCATTGTCAAACCCTTGCAAACTGATCGAGGGAGAAAATACATTTCCAGATACTGCCATTATAACAATAGTATTTTTATAGTTTTGTTTTTATGTTTCATTCAGACATTTGTCCTGTTGTAGATACTATCAATAGCTTCTCATCTGAATTAGTTATTTTTTATGTATGTTAGCATTTGGATAAGTGAAGATTAAAGACTTTTCATAGCTAAGAAAATTTTCATTTTAAAAAGTCTCTTTTCTTAGGGGGAAAAAAACCTCTACTCCCCTTTTCCTCATTTTCAGGTTATTTCTGATTTCATGGTTACATAGAAGAAATATCTGCAGTCTTGACAATCTTGCATAAAGGTGAGAATTTATCATGAGATAAAAACAATTCAGCAGTAACTTTAAAGTACTAATATTGGATTTAAAAAAGTAAACTTCAATTGATATGTTTACAGACAAAATAAAACATTCATACTTGTTTATTTATGCTGTCAGCTTATTTCCAGATACAAATAACATGTAAATGTAAATATAAACAAAGACACATGCATGCAAGAGCACACACCAACTTATCAATATTCATAATAATGAGTTTAGCTGAAGTTCACTGCACAGGTATCAACACACGATCATCGCAGAAGTGCTGAAACCACAGAAGTGCTCCACAGAGCAATGTCCACACAAGGAAACCCAGAAGGTAAAGAAGAAATGAAATGCTGAGGTGTAAAGCCACTTATCCAAGTGGCCTTTATGGAAACAACAAACAACAACAATAAAACAGTTAATAGTCTGGATTAATTGAAAAATGAAGTAGATTGGGAAATTTGGTGATAAAATACTTCCAAACATAAATGAGAATACAAGTTGTTCTGGAAGATGGAAAAAAAAAAAAAAAAGACAAAGGAAACTCTTAAGAGGGAGCAAGAAAGGGAGGGTGTTTGGAGCAGGAAAGCAGAGAGGAACTCTGATTGTGGCATTTGGAATACAAAGTGTGTATTTTGAGTGTCTATGAGACATGAACAACCGGGTTTAAAGATTGTGCCCACAAAACTGCATATGCTTTAGAACAATAGATAAGACATTAAATTCTGAGTCACAACCTATAATTACATAATACGTCTAGGTTTTCCACAATTTGGAATGGGAAATTCTGAAAGAAAATTGACTAATTTTTAATAGGCAAAGATATGTGAATATTACATAGAATCCAATGACAAGGTCGTCTTCTTGTGGTTCTTTTGTAAAAAATAGAGTTACGAAATTTGAATGTGCACTACTAGTTTGATTTTCAGTTGTTTATTTTCTCTTGTGCATTATCCATTTTTCTACTTCTGCTTCTCTCACATTATCTGATAGAAGATGGCAAAAGACAAATTCAACCAAAACAGATTCACCTGCAGTCTTTTGAGGAATGTTTATTTGCTCTAATATTGTAATCTTGAATCTTTAAAAAGCTATAAGAGATGTCTAATTAGTTGAGTTACAAGCTGGAGAGCTAGGAACATTGAATTTGGCTAAGATTGATTTAGGCAGGCATAAATATAGTAATGCACCACTTAATATTATTGACAATGAAAATACCTATTATCCTTTTAAGATATGATGAGAAAATGCTAAAGGATTTTCTTGATTTCCTTAGAATTAGAGTTAATACATCACAAGATATTTGAATTCAAATACTGTGGGTACCTTTTTTGATGTAGACATAATTTTTCTGCCTTATAAAGCTGCCTGAATTTCATGTTACATTAATTAAAAGAAATTGGGAGTTTTGTGGTATTTGTTGTATTACCTTTCTTTCAGCATTCTTCTCAAAGTAAAAAGGAAAAAAAAGTAAAAAGGGATAAGAGATTAGGGATGGAAAACTACAGAATTCAGGAAAATTAAATTTCAAAGCTTTATGGTTTGATTTCCTTCTTAACAGATAAAAGGAAAATAAAGACCCTATCAAAGATATCTTTTATAAACCATAGAATAAAATATTTCCCTTAAGTCAAATATTATGGGGAAAGTGGATGGCTTAGCACTTTCTTCTCACCCTCATTGTTACTAGCAAACATTTTTCTAATTCTTGTAATATACATTCCTTTATACTAAAACCGGTTTAGCACTTCATCAACTTCTTTCAGTAGTGACCTTCCTGTGTTGCTCACCTTCCCTGCTGTTCTCTTTCTTTCTACGCCCTAATCATGTATAAACTGATGAGAGGCTCTCTGGATATCATGTGACCTGAAAACATTAACCTAATTGCCCTCCTATCCCACCTGCACTAATGTATATAATCTAACTGTGGAAAGCAATCTGAAAATAATTGTGATTATCACTGTTACAAACGAGACAACGTGTTTGTCCAAAATTTTCCTTTTAGCACAACATGGGAACTCTTAAGGGCATAATAAGGTATCAGGGGATGCACCCCTTACCCCAGAGCAAACAGGACCTTTACAGAAACAAAGAGAATAATATGATTCTACTTCCTAGACTGGGGCCATTGGGAAAATAAATCTCAAAATTGCAAGTAATGCCCTTCAAGGTGATTGCCTGGTTAGACTGGTGTTAATCTTTTTTTTTTTTAATTTATTTATTTATTTTAATTGGAGGCTAACTACTTTACAATACTGTAGTGGTTTCTTCCATACATTGACATGAATCAGCCATGGGTGTACATGTGTTCCCACCCTGAAACCCCCTCCCGCCTCCCTCCCCATTCCATCCCTCAGGGTTATCCCAGTGCACCAGCCCTGAGCACCCTGTCTCATGCATCAAACCTGGGCTGGTGATCTGTTTCACACATGATAATATACATGTTTCAATGCTATTCTCTCAAATCATCCCACCCTCACCTTCTCCCACAGAGTCCAGTAGACTGTTTTTTACATCTGTGTCTCTTTTGCTGTCTTACATATAGGGTCATCGTTACCATCTATCTTTCTAAACTCCATATATAGGCATTAGTATACTGTATTGGTGTTTTTCTTTCTGACTTACTTCACTCTGTATAATAGGCTCCAGTTTCATCCACTTCATTAGAACTGATTCAAATGCATTCTTTTTAATGGCTGAGTAATATTCCATCGTGTATATGTACCACAGCTTTCTTATCCATTCATCTGACCATGGACATCTAGGTTGCTTCCATGTCCTGGCTATTGTAAACTGTGCTGCAATGAACCTTGGGGTACACATGTCCCTTTCAATTCTGGTTCCTTTGGTGTGTATGCCCAGCAATGGGATTGCTGGGTCATATGGGAGTTCTATTTTGAGATTTTTAAGGAATCTCCACACTGTTCTCCATAGGGGCTGTACTAGTTTGCATTCCCACCAACAGCGTATGAGGGTTCCCTTTTCTCCACACCCTCTCCAGCATTTATTGTTTGCAGACTTTTGGATAGCAGCCATTCTGACTGGCGTGAGATGGTACGTCATTGTGGTTTTGATTTGCATTTCTCTGATAATGAGTGATGTTGAGCATCTTTTCATGTGTTTGTTTGCCATCTGCATGTCTTCTTTGGAGAAATGTCTATTTAGTTCTTTGGCCCATTTTTTGATTTGGTTGTTTATTTTTCTGGAATTGAGCTGCAGGAGCTGCTTGTATATTTTTGAGATTAATTCTTTGTCAGTTGCTTCATTTGCTATTACTTTCTCCCATTCTGAAGGCTGTCTTTTCACCTTGCTTATAATTTCCTTCGTTGTGCAAAAGCTTTTCATTTTAATTAGGTCCCATTTGTTTATTTTTGCTTTTATTTCCATTACTCTGGGAGGTGGGTCATAGAGGATCCTGCTGTGATTTATGTCAGAGAGTGTTTTGCCTATGCTTTCCTCTAGGAGTTTTATAGTTTCTGGTCTTACATTTAGATCTTTAATCCATTTTGAGTTTATTTTTGTGTATGGTGTTAGGAAGTGTTCTAGTTTCATTCTTTTACAAGTGGTTGACCAGTTTTCCCAGCTGTTGCAGTCACCCAGCACCACTTGTTAAAGAGATTGTTTTTTCTCCATTGCATATTTTTGCCTCCTTTGTCAAAGATAAGGTGTCCATAGGTGTGTGGATTTATCTCTGGGCTTTCTATTTTGTTCCATTGATCTCTATTTCTGTCTTTGTGCCAGTACCATAATGTCTTGATGACTGTAGTTTTGTAGTATAGTCTGAATTCAGGCAGATTGATTCCTCCAGTTCCAGTCTTCTTTCTCAAGATTGCTTTGGCTATTCGAGGTTTTTTTGTATTTCCATACAAATTGTGAAATTATTTGTTCTAGATCTCTGAAAAATACCATTGGTAGCTTGATAGGGATTGCATTGAATCTATAGATTGCTTTAGGTAGTATACTCATTTTCACTATATTGATCCTTCCGAACCATGAACATGGTATATTTCTCCATCTACTTGTGTCATCTTTGATTTCTTTCATCAGTGTTTTATAGTTTTCTATCTATAGGTCTTTGGTGTTAATCTTCACAGGAAAAAACTTCACAGAAAAGGCTTCAGCATGATGATATACTCACACTAAAGTGATAATAAATTTTTCACCAACATACATGAAAAGTTGCTTTGAGTTGTATGGGCAATAAAAGGAATCGGGTATATTGAGTAACCCAATTTTTCCGCACAATTCCCAATGGGGCTAAGGCCCACATTTACAAGACACTTGATTAGGAGCAGGCAATGTTTGGGAGCCAAGAGACCAAAAAAACAAAAAAGAAAGAAATATATTAAAACTATAATTTTTCTTACTAATATGGTGCTCTTTGAGAACTTATCCACACCATTTACACCCTTCCAATTATCTTTTAAGTTCAATTTCAACTTTACATCTGAAAGTTCAGAAAATAATCCAGATACCACTCAAACCTTTTATTCTGAACATGATGATCTCTATCAATCTTATTTATTACTTCAAAAATCTTCCATTAACAACTTTTCTTGACTGCCCATTAAAATTTCCTTGTCAGGAAGGAATTTTGGTTGCTTTCTGTATGGCAGAAATCAACACAGTATCATAAAGCAAATATCCTTCAATTAAAAATAAATAATATTTTTTTAATTAAAAAAAATTTTTTTTAATCTAAAAAAAAGAAACAATGACTGAGGAATTCCTAAACCTGGGGAGAAATATGGACATCCAAGTTCTTGAGGCTACAAGTTACCCTAAAATTTCTATCTAAAACTACCTTTTCTAAGACATATCACAATAAAACTGTCAAAAATCAGACAAAGAGAGACTCTTTAAACAGCAAGAGTAAAAAATGATTATAACCTACAATAAAACTCCCATTAGGCTATCAGCAAATTTCTCAGTAAAATGGCCACAAGCCAAGAGAAGGTGAAATGACCCATTCAAAGTGCTGGAAGAAAAAACCTGCCAATCACAAACACTCTATCTGGTAAAGTTATCCTTCAAAAATTAAGAAGAAATAAAGACTCTCAGAGAAACAAAATCCATAGAAATTCATCACCACTAGGTCTGCCTTGTAAAAAATGCTAAAAGGAGTTCTTAAAGCTGAAATAAAAGAACACTAATTAGTAACATGAAAACATGGAAATATGCAACACACTGGTAAAGACAAATACATATGAAAATTTAGAATACTATAATACATTGGGGTGTTAACCATTTAACTATAGTATAAAGGCTAAAAAACAAGAGCATTAATAATAACTACAGCAACTATAACTTCTCAACAAATACACAACATAAGAGAGGTAATTTGTGACATAAAAACATAAACAGGGGAGTAAAAGGGCAAATTTTTTCTAAGCAATCAAAGCTAAGTTTCTATCAGAGTAAAATGAAAAACTTTATAGATGATTTATATAAGCTGTGTAGGAATTACAAAGCAAAAATTTATAGTATATTCCAATAGACAAAGAGAAGGGAATCAGAGCATATCACTGCAGAAAATCACCAATTCAAGTAAGGCACCAAGAGAGGAAGAAAGGGAAAAAACTGGAACTACAAAATAGCCAGGAAATGGTTAATAAGATGGCATTAGTAAGCTATTGCCTATCAGTAGTTACTTCAAATGTAAACAGATTAAATTCTCCAACCAATGGCCATAGAGTGGCTGGATGGGGGGAGAAAAGCAGGACCTAAATATATGCTGCCTACAAGAAACTCATTTTGCCTTTAAGAACACACATAGACTCAAAGTGAACATGTGAAAAAAAAACAGTATGTGCAAATGAAAATCAAAAACAGGCAAGGTATCTATACTTTTATCAGCCAAAATGGTAACAAGAGACAAAAACAGTCAGTATATAATGATGAAGAGGTTAATCAGTCAAAATATAATAATCATAAATATATTTACACAAAAACTGAAGCACCTCAATCTATCAAGCAAACATTAACAGACTTGAAGGGAAAAACTTACAATATTAGTAGGGGACTTTCCAACCCTAGTTTCAGTAAGAGATAGATTATCTAGAAACAACAACAACAACAAAAACTCAGGGCATAAACCATACATTAGACTAAAGGAACCAAACAGAGAAATACAGGACATTTCATCCTAGGGCAACAGAACACACAATTCTTCTCAAACACACATGAACATTCTCCAGGACAGATCATATTATAGGCCACAAACAAGTCAGCAAATTTAAGAAGATTGAAATCACACCAAGTAACTTTTCTGACCACAGCAGCATGACTCTAGAAATCAATAATAAGAGGAAAGCTGGAAATCTTTTAGTTACATAGAAATTAACAACACACCCCTGAACAAACAATAGGTCAAGAATAAATCAACAAAGCAAAAAATAGCTTGAAACAAGCAAAAGTTGGAATATAGCAAATCAAAAATTATACATGGCAGCAAAAGCAGTCTAAGAAGGATAAACAGAAATATTAAGAAAAATAAAAGATCTACATAAACAACTTAACATTGCACATCAAAGAAATAGAAAAGAACAAACTAAGTCAAAAGTTAACAAGATGATGACCTAGAGGGGTGGAATGGGGGCATGGAAAGGAGGTTTAGGAGGGAGGGGATATATGTATACTTACAGCTGATTCACATTGTTGTACAGAAGAAACTAACACAATATTGTAAAGAAATTATCCCCCAATTAAAAATTTAAAATTAATTAATGAATTAAAATAGCAGGAAAAGAAGTTAACAAGGAAGGATGTCAAAGATCAGAGCAGAAATAAAATAGAGACAAAAATGGAAAAGATCAATAAAACCAAGAGCTGGTTCTTTTAAAAGATAAACAAAACTGATAAACTTTTAACTGGGCTCATCAAGTAGAAAATGGAAAAGACCCCAATAATCAAAATAACCAATGCCACAGAGATACAAAAAATTCATAAGAGAATACTATGAGCAGTATTTGCCAACAATTAGACAACCTAGAAGAAATGCACAAATCTTTAGAACATACAATCTCCCAAGACTGAACCAGGAAGAAATAGTAAATATGAATAGATCAAGTACCAGTAATAAAATGGAATCAATAATTTGAAAACTCAAACAAACAAAAAACCAGGGCCAAATGGCTTCATGAGTGAATTCTACCATACATTTAGAGAAGAATTAATGCTTATCCTTCTGAAACTATTCCAAAAAAACTGAAGAGGAAGGAACACTTCCAGACTTATTCCATGAGGCTACCATCACCCTAATACCAAAACTAGACAAAGACATGACCCCCCCCCCAAAAAAAAAGTAACTTACCGGACAATATCACAGATGAACATGGATGCAAAAATCCTCAACAAAATACAAGCAAATAAAAAATATATATATAAGCAAATCAAATTCAACAATACATTGAGAGGGTCATACACTATGATCATGTGGGATTTATTATAGGGATGTAAGGATTTTTCAATACCCATAAATCAATCAATGTTATACATATGAACAAAAAAGAATGAAAACCATATGATCATCTCAATAGATCCAGAAAGAACTTTTGATAAAATTCAACATCCGTTTATGAATTTTAAAAAACTCTTTAGAAAGAGGGCGTAGAGGACACATACCTCAACACTATAAAGGGCATATATAACAAATCCACAGCTAACATCATACTCAATGGTGAAAAGCTGAACACATCCCCTCTATGATCAGGAACAAGACAAGGATGCCCACTTTTACCAATTTTATTCAACACAGTTTTGGGAGTCCTATAACAGCCATAAGAGAGGAAAAAGAAATAAAAGGAATCTAAATTAAGAAGGAAGAAATAAAACTGTCACTGCAGATAACATGATACTTTATACAGAAAAACCTAAAGATGCTACAAGAAAAGAAAAAGATGTTTAGCAGAAAACTACTAAAGCTCATCAGTGAATTTGGTAAACTTGCCAAATTTCTGTACACTAACAAACTCTCAGAAAGAGAAATTAAGGAAACAATCCCATTTACCATCACATCAAAAAGAATAAAATACCTAGGAACTGTTGTTGCTCAGTCCCTAAGTCATGTCCTACTCTTTGCAACCCCAAATACTCTGATTGCAGCACACCAGGCTCCCCTTTCCTTCACTATCTTCCAGAGTTCACTCAGATTCATGTCCAATGAGTTGGTGATGCTATCTAACCATCTCATCCTCTGTTGCCCCCTTCTCCTTTTGCCTTCAATCTTTCCCAGCATCAGGGTCTTTTCCAGTGAGTCAGCTCTTTGCATCAGGTGGCTAAAGTATTGAAGTTTCAGCTTCACCATCAGTCCTTCCAATGAATATTCAGGGTTGATTTCCTTTAGGATTGACTGGCTTGGTCTTCTTGCAGTCTCAGGGACTCTCAAAGTCCAGCACCACAATTTGAAATAATCAGTTCTTCAACTCTCACAGCTGTACATGACTACTGGAAAAACCATGCTCAGTTGTGTCTGACTCTTTGTGACCCCATGGACTATAGCACACCAGGCTCCTTTGTCCATGGAATTTTTCAGGCAAGAATAGTGGAGAGGGTTGCCATTTCCTCCTCCAGGGGATCTCCCCACCCAGGGATCTAACCCATGTCTCTTGTACTTCCTGCATTGGCAGGCAGATTCTCTACCTGCCAGGAAAAATCATAGCTTTGACTATATGGACCTTTGTCAGCAAAGTGATGTCTCTGCTTTTTAATATGCTGTCTGGGTTTGTTACAACTTTCCTTCCAAAGAACTAGGATCTTTTAATTTCATGGCTATAATTACCATTTGCAGTGATTTTGGAACCCAGGAAAATAGAATCTGTCACTGCTTTCACTTTTTCCCCTTCTATTTGCCATGAAGTAATGGGATCAATGCTAAGATCTTAGCTTGTTTAATGTTGAGTTTTAAGCCAGCTTTTGCACTCTCCTCTTTCACCCACATCAAGAAGCTCTTTAGTTCCTCTTCACTTTCTGCCCTTAGAATGGTATCATCTGCACATCTGAAGTTGTTGATAATTTTCCCACCAGTCATGATTCCAGCTTGTGAGTCATCCAGTCCAGCATTTCACATGATGTGCTCTGCATAGAAGTTAAATAAGCAGGGTGATACTATACAGTCTTGTCATACTCCTTACTCAATTTTGATCCAGTCAGCTGTTTCCTATTCTAACTGTTGTTTCTTGGCCTGCATACAGGTTTCTCAGGAGACAGGTAAGATGGTCTGGTATACCCATCTCTCTAAGAATTTTTCCGTAGTTTCTTGTGATCCACACAGTCAAAGGCTTTAGCATAGTCAACAAAGCAGATGTTTTCCTGAAATTCCCTTCCTTTCTCTATGATCCAACAAGTGCTGGCAATTTGCTCTCTAGTTCTTCTGCTTCTTCTAAACCCAGCTTGTACCTCTGTAAGTTCTCAGTTCACATACTGCTGAAGCCTAAATTGAAGGATTTTGAGTATACTGTTAATAGCGTGTAGAATGAGCACAATTACTCAATATCTTGAACATTCTTTGGCACTGCTCTTCTTTGGGATTGGAATGAAAACTGACCAGATCCCACATGCCACAAATAAGACCTGATGCAGCCAAATAAATAAATAAATAGATATTAAAAAAAAAAAAAAGACTGACCTCTATGAACCAGGATGCAGATCTTCACCAGATACTAAATCTGCCAGCATTTTGATCTTGGCATTCCCAGCCTCTAGAATTATAAGAAATAAATGTTTGTCTTTTAAGCCACCCAAACAGCCTAAGACAATATATTAAAAAAGCAAAATGTGTAGACTGTTGAGGAAAAATATGAAAACATGATAGAGAAAACTGGGGTGGGGAGGATCTTTGTTTAGATAATCAAGAAAGCCCTCATTGAATAGATGACAGCTGGAAAAGTGAAAATAAGGAGCACAATTTGGGGACAGAATATTACAGGTAAATGGGATAGTGCAAAGGGCTTCTAAATGCTTGCATTCCTGGAGAAACACAGGGATGGAGGGAATGGGAGAAAGTGGGTAGAATAACAGAGGTTAGGTCTTGAAGCAATTGATAGGTCATGGTAAGGAAGGAGTCTGAACTTTATTTCAAGGTCATAACGAGTCTTGAAAGATTTCAAACATGTAAATGAAAAAAAAAATTAAGAACACTTCTGGCTGCCACGTGGAGAATGGATTGAAAGGAAAAAAAGCTAGAGCAGGGAATATTTGGAAGTCATTGGATAATGCACGGGGCCAGGGTCGGGGAGAGACAGTGCCTCAGTGTTTGGCAGTAGAAGTAGAAATGGAGAAAAGAAGTTAAAACTTGAAATGTTCAAATTTTCAGGGAGAGGAGGGCAGGGAAGTAATTAAGGATGACTTAGGTTTCTGGCCAGTGACAGGTAGATGTTTGTACCATTTACTATGATGAGGAACACTGCAGTGATATCAGATTTGATGCAGTGGGAATCAAGGGTTCTATTTTAGCCATGTTTAGATTCATATTTTTGTTAAACACCCAAAAATGGGTAAAATTAGGCAGCTGGAAATATAAGTTTGATGCTCAATGGAGAAGATTAGAAATACAAATTTGAAAGCCATCAATATGAAAATGACATTTAAGCCTTGGAACTATATAATATTATCCAGAGAGGTAGTAAAAACAGAGAAGACTAGAACCCCTGGTGAGGCCATAAGATTCAGACTCTGTATTTGTAAAATTTCCACATATCCCAGTTATTCTGAAATGCAGCCAAATGAGGAAGTACTGCTAACAATTTCATTTTAAATGGCTCCCATAAGTAAAGGACTAAAGCAAGAAAGGGAGAAAAATTAAATAAAAAGCAAACAAAAAAACACATCTTAATTTAGTCAAGTGGGTTCAAAAAGACATTGTATTGTATGTCTAAGCCAAACTCTGGATTTACCAATTCCTGAAAAACCACTAGGAAACTTTTAAAAACTAAAGAACCTAGGGACTTCCCTGCTGGTCTAGGGGTTAAGAGTCCACCTTGCAGTGCAGGGGACATGAGTTCAATTCCTGGTCAGGGAACTAAGATCCCACATGCCTCATAGTAACTAAGCCTGCATGCTGTGAAGGTGCAAGTGGAGAGCCTGTGTGCCACAAGCCAATGCAGCCAATAAATAGAAATAAATATTTTTTAAAATTTTATTTAAAGAAAGTAGATGATTTCTCTGTAATTTTGCCAAAGTACCAAACTCATGGAATATACTTACAGAATATGGAGCGAGGGACTAGGGAATAGTCAGTTCAGTAATATAGTCAGTTCAGTAATACAGTCAGTTCAGTAATACAATCAAAATAGACACATATACATGACAATTTATATACAACAAAAAGGAGAGTGACAGAAATCTTACTAAAAGAGAGGAGAAAAAATTAGTGAACTTGAGATCTTTAGTCAAAGTGAGCAATTTCAAGTTTCCATATGTTTAAAATTTTAATAGGCAAAAATGTACCATTGATTGATTTTACATTTCTTTCTATCATTATTAATAGAGAATATACACATACACTATATGTATATAGTCCTAAAAGAACTGGTTGAAAAAGGGAAGGTGTTCACCAAATGTTTTGTCAAATACCTGTTTGAGATCTATAAAAACTGATAAAAATGAATATTTTTACAGCATCAGTTCAGTCACTTAGTCATGTCCAACTCTTTGCAACCCCATGGGCTGCAGCACTCCAGGCTTCCCTGTCCATCACCAACTCCCGGAGCTGCCTCAAACTCGTGTCCATCATGGTGGTGATGCCATCCAACCATCTCATCCTCTGTCATCCCCTTCTCCTCCCACGTTCAATCTTTCCCAGCCTCAGGGTATTTTCCAATGAGTCAGTCTTCACATCAGGTGGCCAAAGTACTGGAGTTTCAGCTTCAGCATCAGTTCTTCCAATGAATATTCAGGACTGATTTCCTTTAGGATTGACTGGTTTGATCTCCTTGCAGTCCAAGGAGCATACTTCCCCCTGAATTGACTGAAGTAGTAATAGCTAATACTTGTTTGAATGCTTATCATGTGTTAACCAGTTTTATAATATTTTACATACACTAAATTTACCTAATCCTCATACTAACCCTTTAAAGTATGTATTACTATCTCTCTGTTATAGGTAAGAAATCTGATCACCAAAAAGTTAAGCAATTCCCACAAGTTCACACAGTTGATAACTAGAAACACAGGGTTTCAGTCCAGAACACCTGACTCCATATGCTTTACACTACACTGTGTTTCAAATATAGAATATAAAGATTACTATCATACAGAGGCAGATAATTTAAATTGTTTTATGACTCAGAGATGAGAATCATAACATTTAAACATGTACATATCATGAGGCAATCAATTTTTGCTTATATATTTTATTAAAGTAATCATTGGTGATATGTAATTTTAATTCAAGGGAGTTCTTACAGTTTAAGACCATGAGCCAACTCATTTTAAAATGCTCTAAATACTACTCAATCCAGAATCAAAGGTTTGAATAGTGACCTCCAAGACGTAAGCAGAATCATTATGCTGAAATATTTTAATTACTTATCATGGTCATCAAGACAAAGACACATTAGAGTTGAACAAAAATATAGATCTTATGAAACTCAACTTACTGTTTAGGGCTTTGCAAATTGAATATCTTCTCTTTTACAGATTACTTTGGGCATTAGATAACTATTTAAAGTCATTTAAATGATATCTGCTGCAGTAATTTTATTTCCAAATCAATATGTACTAGTAATGGTTAAGATTAATACATGTTATAATTTGAGTGTTAGAAATGCATGTTATTTAACAGCAAAGTTTATTTGTAGTATGTTCACTACCTAGAGAAAAAATATATCTAAATAAACATTTTCCTCATTTCTCATCTTACGGTTTTTTTCATAGCGAATAACTTTTGTGTTTATTAAATTTCTCCTAATAAAATACCAGAGTATTTTCTAATTCTGAAACTGTTTTATTTACAGGCTTTTTCTATGATACTTTACTGAAGTCAGTTGGATGTAGTGTGGATGGCTTAGAAAATCTTGATGATCTAGGTTTTCAGGCAACATTGGGAACTTTGTCCAATACGTTCACAATAATGAACTAATAGCTGCTTTTTATAAAGTTTCTCTAGGGCAAAGACCTATTTGCATGTTGTTTTAAAGTCAGAAAAAGTAGTAAGAATTTCTGACAAGTTTCATCCCCTTACCTGAAGTCACATATTCAAGGGGGAGGAGTCCTGTTGAGAATCTATACCTTAACACATATCAGGGAAAACAGAATTCACAGTGGCACTGCAGGGAAAACATGAGTAAGCTGCAGCCCTGGAGAGCAAATGTCCACAGGATCTATATATTGTCCACAGTGTGGGCTCCACGCTGCTGAAAAAAGGAGAATATCTGAGGAACTCTCTCTGGATCACAGTAATGTTCATCTTTAATATCTCTTGGAAAATAGTGTGCCTGAAAAACAACTTGTGGGAAGTAAAAGAGAATTTAGATCTGTAAGTTCTGATCCTTCTTTCCTTCAGAATGTTTAGAACAAATAGATATTGTAAATCTCTGTAAAGAAATTCTCCTTTTTAATCTCTATTATGAAGAAAAGATTAAATTTATTCTCTATTATAAATTGAGGACATGATGTTATTGCTTTTTTTGAAGTATGGTTGATATACAATACGATACATTCCAGGTGTAGAACATAATGATTCACAATTTTGGAAGGTTGTAATCCTGATACTGTTTTTGATTTGTGATATCAGACATTTTGCTCCAGTATCAAAAAAAAAAGAGAGGGAAGTGTAGATTAAATTGATAATGAAGACTTGAAATACACTATTTTAAATATGAAGACTGTAGAGCTAGAAAGGACTCAGATTTTTTATCCATTTCTAAATTTCATCATGTTCATGAAAAATTATCTGAAGATCTCCTATGTCAGATTTTTAATAGGTAGAAGGATGTTTTCCCCTCCTAAATTAATCTTTGGAGGCTAGAATAATAATGGAAATAGTTAAGAAATTAACTGCATGGCATTGTCTTTAATTTTTTTAATATTTATTTATTCGGCTGTGCCCGGTCTTAGTTGTGGCATACAGAATCTTCAATGTTCATTGTGGCATTTGGGATATTCTAGTTGTGTCATGTAATCTAGTTCCCTAACCAGGGATCAAATCCAGGCCCCCCTGCATTGGCAGCCTAGAGTCTTAGCCAATGAACCACTAGGAAAGTCCTTCACTGTCTTTAATTTTTAAAGAATTTTCATTTGTTATCCATATATTTTAACTGAAGTTCTGCCTTATTCAGAGTTTGGGCATAATTACATAAACAACATCTGTCAAGAAAATAAGCATTAATTGCTGATTCATCCCCCTAATCAGACATTATAGAATTCAAATAGTATGTGAAGACTTGCAATACATTTCAGTTAATTTTTTTCTTACTGTCCAACTTGGTCAACGGCAAAACCTAGACTCAAATGATTCTTGGGAAGCTAATTCTGAAGAAATCACCAAATGACTCTCTCGAAACAACTATCTCAACTAGCCTACCAGTTAGTGTCCTGCATGTGTCCACTTGTGAATCATGGCCACAGTCTGAAGCAATTTCTTCAAAATATTCAGGAAATATATTTGAAATGAACAGCGCAACTTGTTGTTCTATACAAAAAGTTTGATCTTTAACTGTTAATTTTCATTAATGTATTTCTCTAAGTTTTGTACCTTTTTATTCAACTTTTTTAAAGAGAAGTTTCAAGTTTATAGCAAAACTGAGAGAAAGGTACAGATATTTCCCATACATGGCCTCCCTACTCATACGTACAACCTTCTCATTGTGAATATCATTCATCAGAGTGGTACTTTTTTGAATTAGAATAGTGATAGAGGACATTTTTTAAAGTGAGAGAATGGTTAACAGATACTTTTGTATGAACAATGTACCAGTTTTGGTGCTATATTAGGTATTGAAATAAGAAAAATAAAGATACTAAGGATAAATGCCAGATCTACTACATAATATACTGGGGGAAAAAGGTATAAATCAAATTAGTAAACAAGATACGGAAATAGGACCACTCCTTCATTCCAACATAAGCCAAATAATTATGTGTTACAAATAAATCCACTGACTCAATTAGGAGTAAGTTTTCCATATCACACTAGTGATATTTTAGATGTGACATCATAGAGTCACATCATCTTAGAAATAGTTCTAGTTCAGACTCCAAATTAACATGTGAGAAACTTCAGACCTTGATTTTAAAAGTGAACTCCCCAAGGTCATATAGATAAAAATATAATATTAAATTTATTTATTAAATATAATATTAAATTTATTTATTTGGGGGGAGATTCAAGAGGGAGGGGATGTAGGTATACCTATGGCTGATTCATGTTGATGTTTGGCAGAAACCAACACAATACTGTAAAGCAATTCTCTTTCAATTAAAAATAAATAAATTTAATTATAAAAATATAGATGTATTTATTTTTAATGTATATTAAAATATAATATTAAATTTAACATAACATTAAATTTATTATCTAGTTAACATTAAGTTTATCATAATATTTAAATTATATTGTTAATATATAACAAATATTTATTAAATATAATGTTAAATGCCATTTATTATTGATATAATATTAATTTTAAATTTATTTATTTATAAAAGAAACTACCACAAATACCAGGTTAGTTGGCAACACTTTTACCATTAATTTTTTCAATTATTAATTAAAATGAATACTCTCCCTTTGTTTACTCCTGTATTTCATTAATTTACTTAGTCTGTGCTGACCAATTTCCTTCTTCTTTTCTTCTTCCTCTTCTCTCCACCACCACCACTTCCTTCAACCGTTTCCTCTCTCTCCTTCTCCACTCCCCTCTTTCTCTTGCTCTTCTCATTCTAGGATTTGACACTGAAGGACCATGGACCAAAGAAATTATACTTCTCTACGTGGCTTCATTCTGCTTGGATTCTCTGACCGTCCCAAACTGGAGATGGTCCTGTCAGGAGTTGTCACTGTCTTCTACTTAATTACCTTGGTCGGTAACACAGCCATCATTCTTGCATCTCTCCTGGATTCCCATCTCCACACACCAATGTACTTTTTCCTCCGGAATTTATCTCTCCTAGATCTATGTTTCACAACCAGCATCGTCCCCCAGATGCTGGTTAACTTGTGGGGACATGATAAGACCATCAGCTATGTGGGCTGTGTCATTCAGCTCTATGTTTACATGTGGTTTGGCTCCATTGAGTGCCTTCTCCTCGCTGTTATGTCCTATGATCGTTTTACAGCTATTTGTAAGCCCTTGCATTATTTGGTCATCATGAACCCACATTTATGCCTCAAGATGGTTATCATAGTCTGGAGTATTAGTCTGGCCAATTCTGTGGTATTATGTACACTCACCCTGAATTTGCCTAGATGTGGAAACAACCTTCTGGATCATTTCTTGTGTGAGTTGCCAGCTATGGTCAAGATAGCTTGCATAGACACCACAGCAGTTGAAATGTCTGTTTTTGCTTTAGGCATTGTTATTGTGCTTACACCACTCATCCTTATTCTTATATCCTATGGCTACATTGCCAAAGCTGTGCTGAGAATGAAGTCAAAAGCAGGCCAGAGAAAAGCAGTTAATACCTGTGGATCTCATCTCACTGTAGTGTCCATCTTCTATGGAGCTATTATCTACCTATACCTGCAACCAGGTAACAATGCCTCCAAAGAGCAGGGTAAGTTCCTCACTCTTTTTTACACCATCATCACTCCAAGTCTCAACCCTCTCATTTACACCTTAAGAAATAAGGACATGAAAGATGCACTGAAGAAGCTGATGAGAGTTGACCACAAACCGACAACACTGAAGAGAAACTGGAAGTCATAGGGAAAAAATTAGCGTGGATAAGGCAATAAAATGCTTTCTAATTGCCTTTCACTTTAAGTGAGGCAAGGAATCCCTAGATCACAGAGGTCAATTAACATATTAATTCTTGTAGGCAGACATTTTGTGGATGCAAACAATATTATAATCATCCTACTTTTTATGCCTCTGATTATGACATTATTATCATCATCTTGAGTAAAAGGTCTTTGTAACTTAAGTCTATTACCTCTTTATCATGATACAGAAGAGCGAGAAGACACAAATTAAGGGATTTTAAAGGTGACAACAAATTTTTATTCATTTTTCATTCATTCATGAAAGATTTATTTCATGACTGTCTTTATCTCACTGAAAAGAAAATATGACACCTTTGAGATTAGGTAGGCTTTTAACATAGATCTATAGAATCATGGAATTTATGTAAATTTTGAGAAATGTAATATTTGTATGTAGTGGAATTTCATAAAATGAATAATATTTTAGTTTTAATTTAGTATGATACAGTATTTAATATTTTATGGGAAATGCAATGACTTTTGAGTTAAATTTTGATATTTTCTATTATTTGATACCTATCTCTAAAGGATACCATTATTTAGTAATTATAATCTTTATTTAATAATTATAATCTAGATAGATTTGGAAGGATACATTGCCATATTCTAAGTAACATAATATTTTCTCCTATATCATTTCATAATTCTTAAAATGTGAAAAGGGAAGAGTCACTGGATAATTTTTACTTTCTCAGTGAGGACAGTAATGACTTGCGAGCATGCATGCTCAGTCACTTCACTCGTGTCCAACTCTTTGCAACCCTATAAACTAAAGCTGCCAGGTTCCTCAGTCCATGGGATTCTCCAGGCAAGAATAGTGGAGTGGGTTGCCATGCCCTCCTCCAGGGCATCCAGGGATCAAAGCTGGGTCTCCCACATTGCAGGTGGATTCTCAACTGCTGAGCTACCGGGGAAGCCACCAGTGATTCACATAAAATACACTTAATATGATTTAGAATAGTGTAGATATTCTTGTTGTCCACATAATACCTTTTTACAGTTGACTTCAGAAACAGTTCACTAGCTCATAAAAAATTTTCACAGAGAGAATTTAAGTTCTATGGTAAGTTTGCTCTTAACTTAGTACAGTTTATAGTTAGTAGCATTAAGAAATACATTCTTTGCTATCTTCAATTATCTAAGTACACAAAAAAATATAATAGTAATGGACTCAGCAGAAAATTACATGTTATGTTATGATTGTTTGTTTTCTTATTTAACTACTTTTTTTTTTCCAGTGGGTTTTGTCATACATTGACATGAATCAGCCATAGATTTACACGTATTAAACTACTTTTATTTTCTTCTTAAATCCCTTCTGCATTTGGGTTGCAAATTAAAGCAAAATTTCAAATACTTAATCTCCCTTTTATTTCTCAATAATAAATGTGGATATACTTGGAATTTACATTAAATTACAATAAATCCTTTAGGTACACTGAGTTTCTATAAACTAACCAGAATTTTTATAATTTAGTAAGCCTGACCTCACATTTGTACACTAATATGTTCCTTGAAAATGTAACTGATCAGTGTAATTAACATTAATAATAAGAAAATGTAATTAAATTTGAACAAGGGTTACTTTCCTAACCAAGTCTCACATCAATACTTACAAGAATTTACCACATATGGTCTAGTCATCTAACTTAAGTACTCTTCTAGCACAGTGTCAATATTTTTGAAGTAATATGAAAGGTTAATTGGAGGAAAAAATGTATGATACAAACATTAGACTAGGACTCAGAAGACTACATACACCTAATCTCAAAATTACCTTGAGAAAAAAATTAATGTTTCTAAGTCTTAGTTTTCTTAAATCTAAAATCGATATTATAATGAGCTCCCTATTTTCCTGTCACTTCTTTCACTGATTTACTAAATTTAGCTTCACTATCTTCATCTCAGCATAAAACAAACAGTAGTGGATATCCCTGGTGTGTAGGGGGTGGGGAGTTTTTCCAAAATAGGACAGTGCTGGGTACCAGGCTCTCACTTGAAGCCAGAAAACTTCTTAAGGTAAACAAATGATGAATCTGACAGAATTGATTTTGTGCTTCCTGATCCCTGTATTATAAATTAAAATGGAGAATTATGCATATAAGCAAAAATGACACCATCTTATCTGTTTGAGAAAACAACATTACATAATATAATTAGAGGATATCTATACCCAAATTACTTAAGTTTAAGTGTTAAACTGCTTAACATAGATGGTTAGTACAAAGGCTCTCAGGAAAGTAATGGATAAGTCTGATTAGGAGGAAATGGAAATATATTTATGAAGTAGATGGCACTAGAGTTAAACTCTAAAAATTCTGTAATATCTGAATATAGCAGAAAACA
This sequence comes from Dama dama, assembly GCF_033118175.1. Lineage (NCBI taxonomy): Eukaryota > Metazoa > Chordata > Mammalia > Artiodactyla > Cervidae > Dama > Dama dama. Next base: position 31,688,501 of record NC_083687.1, read on the forward strand.
TTCAAGTGAAAATGGTGTGATAAAGTATGGAGGCTAAAAACCAGCATGGATGGTTTTTAGAATGAAGTGTATAAGTAAACAGCCTTTAAGGAGATCAAAAGTGTATTGGTAAACAGAAACCAGATTAAACAATCAATAAGAAAATATGTATGAAATGCTTACTGTGTGAAAGGCACTATAAGAAAAAACCTCATGTGTTTGAATATTATATGGTTAACATTTAGGAACCACTGTTTTTGCCTCAGCAAATAAATATAATAGATAAAGAAAATGTGGGGGGGGTGGTGTATACACAATGGAATATTATTTAGCCATTAAAAAAGAAGATTCTGCCACTTGCAAAAAAAAAAAAAAAAATGGATGGAACTTGAAGGCATTATGCTAGGAGAAATAAATCACGCAGAGAAAGATAGTGTATGGCTTCACTTACATGTAGAATCTAAAAAAACTGAACATATAGATACAGAAAACAGATTAGTGGTTGCCAAAGGCTGGGCACAGGGGGAAAAGGATAACGGGAGACTGGCAAAACAGGTAAAGGTGGTCAGAAAGTGCAAACATCCTGTTATAAGTTCTGTAGTATAATGGACAGCATAGTGACTATAGTTGACAATGCTATACAGTGTACTCTATATTTGAGAGTTGCCCAGAGAGTAAATCTTAAAGATTCCCATCACAAGGAAAAAAAACTTGTAGTTGTATCTGGTGATAAAAAGTTAACTAACTTATTATGGTAATAGGTAATATGGTAATAGGATTACCATAATAAGTTAGCTAACTTTTAGGTTGCAAAACTAATACAGTGTTATATGTCAATTATATCTCAACAAAAAAAATAATAAAGAATAATATCATTTTTAAAAGAATATATTAACATTTCTAAAAAATACTCCTCCATTAACATCATTCACTAATCAAGTACCTCTACCTGAAGCGAGTCCAGAAAAGAAAATCATTAAATCAATGACCCTTCAACACCATTGAATCCAAACACCCATGTGAAACTTAGTTTATGTAATTTGTTATTATATAAATACACAAAATGATGGACTGCCATAAATTTTCAAGCATGCCTAGTGTTTTGATTTTGAAAAGAAAGACAAATATGTCTGCATAGTAGATATATTAACTAGAAATACATATCACATTGATCAAGCATCAGAATATTTAGACCTAAAAAAAAGAATATTTAAACATATTAAATTTCAATTAAATTACCTTAAGTATGAAACATTATGCCTGTCAGACATTATGATGGATTGGAAATATAAATTTTAAGAAAAATTCTTTCTGTACTATTCCAAGTTAACAAAAGATTTACGTATATGAAAAACAAAAAAACCTGCACTACCACACACAAAATTTCCCTTTTCTCTACATCCTCACCAACACTTGTATTTCTTGCCTTCCAAATGCTAGCCATTCTAACAAGGTGGATGGTGATACGTCATGATGGTTTTGATTTGCATTTAAGTTTTGTCTCAAGTATATGTCATAGGTTGGATGAAGCTTAATAAATTAATAAAATTAATCACCTTAATAAATGGTAATGATTATAAAATGTAAAAAAACTCAAAATGGCAATAATATACCAGATATGCAATAGAGAGAAACTGTAGACATTGTGAGCAGAATTCTTTCTTACAGAGTGGCTTGTGTGATTTTCCCAGTTCCCTGGATGTTAAAGAGAAAAACTACAGACTCAAAATGGCAGTCCTTGTGCTAAAGCCCATGATACCAAACCTAGATTTAATACCTAACCTAATTGCAGTTACAACCTTCACCACAAATGTAATCTTAATCAACCAGTATGGAACTTTGTTGTCAGCAAGAATGAAGTAATCTGTCACACAGCCCGTCTTCATTCTCCCAGAGGAAGAAAAGGCAATCTGCATGATAAAACCCTTGCCATTTTCTTCCTCCCAAAAACATTTCTGGCCTAAAAATAATCCTTACTTTTCTTTCCTAATAGCTGCCTTACCACATCCTTCTTCCTATAAAAATCTTCCTGGTACTTCCTTAGTGGTCCCATGATTGAGAATTCACCTCACAGTGCAGGGGACCTGGGTCCAGTCCCTGGTCAGGAAACTAAGATCCCCCATGTCACAGAGCAACTAAGCCTGCTGGCTGCAACTATAAAGCCCACATGCCCCAACTAGAGTCTGTACTGCAAAGAAAGATCACTCATGACACGAAAAAGATCCTACTTGCTGCAACTAACATGCAATGAAGCCAATAAATAAATACTTGAAAAGAAAAAAAACTTCCTTTTTGTTCAACCCCTTGTAATGCCTTTCTGATTAGATGAGATGCTGCTCAGTTCACAATTCACCTAATAAAATCAATTAGAACTTAAAATTAGTCAGTTAAATTTTGTTTTTTAACACCTAAGTAGATTCCTAAGGAATCATCTCATGAATTGTCATTAAAACAACTGGAAATAGAGGACATATAGATGTATTATCAAATATTAATATATTGAGCTATAAAGTTCTGGGGCGAAATAAAGGAGCTCCTATCCTAATCTCTTCAGACACATATTAACAAATCTCTGGAAGAGTGGACCAGAATAATGGCAAAGTAGACCATCTTAACTAAATGTTTGGATATGACACCAAAAGCACAAGTAACAAAACCAAAACGCAACAAGTGGAACTACATCAAACTAAAAAGCAAAAGAGAAAATTTACAAAATAAAAAGGCAACCTACAGAATGGGAGAAATTTTGCAAATCATATATCTGAGAAGTGGCTAGTATCCAAAGTTTATGTGATAATGCAAATTGATACAGCCACTATGGAGAACAGTATGGAGATTCCTTAAAAATAAACTAGGAATAAATCTATCATATGACCCAACAACCCCACTACTGGGTATATACCCTGAGGAAATCATAACTGAAAAAGACACATGCACTCCAGAGTTGATTGCAGCACTATTTACAATAGCTAGAACATGGAAGCAACCTAGATGTCTATCAACAGATGAACAGATAAAGAACTTGTGGTACATATACACAATGGAATATTATTCAGCCACAAAAAGGAACACACTTGACTCAGTTCTAATAAGGTGGATGAACCTAGAGCCTATTATACAGAGTGAAGTAAGTCAGAAAGAGAAAGACAAATATCATGTATTAATGCAAATATATGGAATCTAGAAAGATGGTACTGATGAATCTATTTGCAGAGCAGCAATGGAGACACAGACATAGAGAAAAGACTGGTGGGCACAGGGGAGAAAGGAGAGGGTGAGACAAATTGAGAGCGTAGCATTGAAACATATATATTAACATATGTAAAATTAGATAACCAGTGGAAATTTACACTATGACGCAGGGAGTTCAAATCTGGTGCTCTGTGATAATCTAGAGGGGTGGGAGGGGTAGGAGGTGGGAGTAAGGGTTCAAGAGGGAGGGGACATACATATACCTACGGCTGATTCATGTTGATATATGGCAGAAACCAACACAATGTTGTAAAGCAATCATCCTTCAATTAAAAATAATTAATTTGTTTAAAAAAAAACTCACACAACTCAATAGCAAAAAAAAAAAAAATTCAATTTCAAAATGGACAAAAGAACTGAATAGAAAATTTTTCAAAGAAGGCACACAAATGGCAAACATGTAAATGAGGAAGCGCTCAATGTCAGTAATCATCAAGGAAATGCAAATGAAAGCCATAATGACAAAGCACCTTACACCTGTTAGAATGACCAGTATCTGGACGGCAAGAAATACAAGTGTTGTGCACCACAACTAGAGAGTCTATGCACTGGAAAGAAAGACCAGATGCAGCCAAATAAATAAAGTTCAGAAAAACAAAAGACTGTGTCTCAATTAGTCCTCCCCATTACAAGTATTTTCACACTCATCCAATGTGTAGAAGTTACACAAGATGTCTCTGGATTTCTTTCAGAGGGAATTGCTCTATGTGCTGCTGTACAATGGATGTGTCCATAGGAAGAGTGGAGATCAGGAACTTGCTTTGTTTTAATTTTGGTTGACTCCTATCTCAAGGAGTCCACATTATGTTCTAAGTAAATAGCAGTCTTGAAAGATTTCAGACAAGTAAATGAAAATATTTTATTTAGATTTTTTTAAGAATAATTTTGGCTGTCATATAGAGAATGGATTTAGCAGGGAGAAAGATAAGAGGCAATTGAGTAACCCAGGAGGGAAAAAAAGACAGATGCTCAGTGTAAGTAACAGTAGAAATGGGGAGAACAGGCAAAGTTTGAAATAGTTCAGACTTTCAAAGTGAGGGCAGGGAAGTAATTAAGGATGACAGGTTTCTGGCCATTGACAGGTAGATGTTTATACCATTTACTATGTCTAGGAAGACTGAGGTACTATCAGATCTGGTGCAGTGGGATCAAGAGTTCTATTATAGCCATGCATGCCGTGCACGTGCTCAGCAGTGTCCGACTCTTTGTGACCCTATGAACCGCAGCTGGCTAGCAGCCAACCAGGCTCCTCTGTCCACAAGATTTGCCTGGCAAGAATATTGGAGTTGGTTGCCATTTCCTCCTCCAAGGAAGCCCATTTTAGCCATGTTAGGTTCATAGTCTTATTAGACATTCAAATTTGAACAAAATTAGGTGGTGGGCATTACAAGTTTCATGCTCAATAGAGAAGACTGGAAATAAAATTTGAAAGCCATCAACATGTAGATGGCATTTAAAGCCCTGAAACTATATTATCCAGAGAAGCAGTAGAAACAGAGAATAATATAGCCTCTGGTGAGGGCATAAGAGTCTCAGATTTTGTATTTCTAAAATTTCCACATACCCAAGTTATTCTGAAATGCGGCCAAAGGGGGAAGCTAATAATCTCATTCTAAATGGATCCTATTAGTAAAGGGCTAAAGAAAGCAAGGAAAAAATGGGGAAATAGAAAGTGATCAGAAAAACATCTTGATTTAGTCAAGGGGTTCAAAAAGACAGTATATTGTCTATCTAACACAAAAACACCTGCTTCACAATCTGAATCTACCCATTCCTGGAAAACCAATGAGAAAATTTTCAAACACTAAAGAATCCAGATGATTTCTCTGTAATTTCTCCAGAGTAGCAAACCCATAGGAAGTAATCACAGAATAAGGAGCAAGGCAACCTCGTGCTCTGTGACAATCTAGAAGGGTAGGAAGGGGTCCGGCATGTGAGAGAGGCTCAAGAGGGAGGGGACATATATATACTTACAGTTGATTCGTGTTGGTATATGGCAGAAGCCAATACAACATTGAAGCAATTATCCTCCAAGTAAAAATAAATTTAAAAAAAAGAACAAAGAGCAGGAGACTAGGAAAGTTACTGTGCAAGAATGGAATTAAGTATATATGACATATATATGACAATTCATATACATTTTTGTTTTCAAACAAAAAAATGAGCATTTTTGATGTTTGGGCTCCAATTATAAAGTTAAATTACAGCTTTAAAGAACTTTTTTTAAAGAAAAAAGAGAACTATATAAAATAAAAAGGGAGAAATGAAAATACATGTTTAAAATTGAGATCTTTAGTCAAAGTGAATATTTTCAACTATATGTTTAGAATTTTGATAGACAAAAAAATCCCAATTAATTGATTTTGTTTCTTATTATCCTTATTTAAAACAATATATAATAATATATATACAAAATACATATGCAGTATGTCTTTAATTCTAAAGGAAGTGGCCAAAACAGGGAATATGCTTACCAAACATTTTATCAAGAATCTGTATTAGCTCTCCCAAAATTGATTAAAATGAACATTGTTATAACATACAGACTCCCTAAATTGATTAAAATAGTAATAGCTTATTTATTTGAATGTTTACTGTGTGTCAACCAACACTGTAACATTTTACAAATGGTTAATTCATTTAACCATGGTTCCAAATAGGAAAAGGAGTACGTCAAGGCTGTATATTGTCACCCTGCTTATTTAACTTATATGCAGAGTACATCATGAGAAACGGTAGGCTGGATGAAGCACAAGCTGGAATCAAGATTGCCAGAAGAAATACCAATAACCTCAGATATGCAGATGACACCACACTTATGGCAGAAAACGAAGAAGAACTAAACAGCCTCTGATGAAAGTGAAAGAGGAGAGTGAAAAAGTTGGCTTAAAGCTCAACATTCAGAAAACTAAGATCATGGCATCTGGTCCCATCACTTCATGGCAAGTAGATGGGGAAACAGTGGAAACAGTGACTGACTTTATTTTTTTAGGCTCCAAAATCACTGCAGATGGTGATTGCAGCCAAGAAATTAAAGACACTTACTCGTTGGAAGGAAAGTGATGACCAACCTAGACAGCATATTAAAAAGCAGAGACATTACTTTGTCAACAAAGGTCCGTCTAGTCAAGGCTATAGTTTTTCCAGTAGCCATGTATGGATGTGAGAGTTGGACCATAAAGAAAGCTGAGCGCTGAAGAATTGATGCTCTTGAACTGTAGTGTTGGAGAAGACTCTTGAGAGTCCCTTGGACTGCAAGGAGATCCAACCAGTTGAACCTAAAGGACATCAGTCCTGAGTGTTCATTGGAAGGACTGATGTTGACGCTGAAACTCCAATACTCTGGCCACCTGATATGAAGAGCTGACTCATTTGAAAAGACCCTGATGCTGGGAAAGATTGAAGGTAGGAGGAGAAGGGGATGACAGAGGATGAGATGGTTGGATGGCATCACCGACTCAATGGACATGAGTTTCGGTAGACTCCAGGAGTTGGTGATGGACAGGAAGGCCTGGCATGCTGCAGTCAATGGGGTCACAAAGAGTTGGACAAGGCTGAGCAACTGAACTGAACTCAATTTATTTAAACTCATACTAACCCTCTAAGTATGTATTGTTACTATCTTCCTATTATCGATAAGAGCTCTGAGGCACCAGAATGTTAAGTAATTTTCCCAGGTTTACACAGCTAATAACTGGAATCCCTGGAATTTCAGTCCAAAACATCTACTCCATCTACTTCACACTATACTATGTCTTAAATATAGAATATAGTGATTACTATCATACAGAAATGGATAGTTAAAATTGTTTTATTGCTCAGTGATGAGAAGTCATCACTATTAAACAGGTATCATGAGGCAGTCAATTTGTGTTCATATATTTTATTAAAGCAATTATTGATGGTATGTACTTCTAATTAAAAGGAGCTCTTATAACTTAGGATCAATCATAAGCCAACTTATAAAAAGTTCATTCCATAATCTAGGACTTAAATAGTGACCTCTGAGACATTGAATTGTCATGAACACTGAAGTATCTGAATTACTTACCATGGCTATTAAGTCAAAGGCACATTAGGACTCTTTAATAAAAATATAAATCTTATGATCTTCAACTTATTGTTTTAGAGCTTTGGAAACAACATTCTCTTCCACAGATAACTGTTTTGACTTTGGATATCAGAGGCAATTACTAGAGACACTTTATTTAAATGATATCTGCTCAGAAAAAAATTATTTCAAAAATCCATAGGTGTACTATTAATGGTAAGATGATTTTACAGAGTTACATGCTATAATTTGAATATTGAAAATGCATATTACTTGAAAGCAATTTTTATTTAAAATACATTCTCTACCTAGAGAAAAAATTCTAAAAATACTTTTTCTCATTTCCCTGTACTGATAGCTTTTCTTTATACTAAGTAACTTTTACATCTGTTAAATTTCTTCAGGTGACACATCAGGATATTGACTAATTCTCCCACTCTCTCTTTTACAGGATTTATCTGTGGCACTCTACTAAAGTCAATCAGATATGGTCTGAATGGTTTAGCAAACTTTTCTGAATGATCTAGGTTTTCTAGGAACACTGGAAATTTTGTTCAAATTGTTCAGAATAGTGAATTAATAGTTGCTTTTTAATGCTTCTCTAGGGCAAAGACCTATTTGCAGGTTGATTTAAAGTCAGAAAAAGCAGTAAGAATTTCTGACGAGTTTCATCCCCTCACCTGAAGTCACATGTTCAAGAGGGAGGAGTCCCGTCGAGAATCTATACCTTAGTATATATCAGGAAAAGCAGGATTCACAGTGGCACTGCAGAGAAAACATGAGCAAGCTGCAGCCCTGCAAAGCAAATGTCCACAGGATCGATTGTCCACAGTGTGGGCTCCACATTGGTCAAAAAGCAGAACATCAGTGGAACTCTCTCTGGATCACAGTAATGTTAATCTTTAATATCTCTTGGAAAATAGTGTGCCTGAGTTGGTAAAACAACTTGTGGGAAGTAGAGAGAGAACTTGGACCTACAAAGACTGATTCCTCTGATTTTCTTTCAGGATGTTTAGAATAAATATTATAAATCTCTGTATAGAAATTCTCCTTTTTATCTTTATTATGAAGGAAATATTACTTTATTTTCTACCATAGTAAAGAGGAGGACATGAAGTTATGTCTCAATTCGTGATTTCAGACATTTTCATCCAGAAGAAATAAAAGAGGGAAATGTAGATTAAATTAAAAATAAAGAACTGAAATGTAATATTTTATTCATTAAGACTTTGAAGCTAGGAAAGAGACAATTTTGTTCCATTTCTAAACCTCATAGATGCATGAAAAATAATTTGAAGTTTCCCTATGTTGAGATTTTAATAGGTAGAAGGATTTTTTTTACCTTCCTGAATTAATCTTTGGAGGCTACAGTGATATTGCAACAAGTTAAGAAATTAACTTGTGGCATTGACTTAATTTTTTAATTTTTAGATTTTCTTTTCTTATAATTTTAACTGAAGCTCTGTTTTATTCAGAATTTAGGCTCAGTTACACACACAGACCTGTCTGTCAAAATAAGTATTAATTAGTTATTCATCCCTGTGCTTAGACATTATATTGCTCTAATGGTGTGTGACAGCTTGCAATACATTTCAGAGTTATTTTTTTCTTTCTATGCAGGTAGGTCAATGATAGAACCCAGGCTCAAATCATGATTCTTGGAGAGCTATTTCTGAGAAAATTACCAAATGACTCTCTCAAAACAGCTATCTTAACCAGTATACTCAATTACTCTTCTAAATATGTCCACTTTTGAATCATGGCCACAGTTTTAAGTAATTTCTTCCTAATATTCAAGAAATATATTTGAAATGTATAGCAAACAAAGAAAGCACAACTTTTTCTACTACATCTATACAGAGAGAGAGAGGTAAATAAGTGTGTTATTTAACTTGTTTTTCAATCATGTGTTTTCTTTCAGTCATTTTTAATGGAAGAGTTCTGGATGTTATTTGTTGAGAAGTGATCTTTTTATACTCAGTGATAGGGGAAAACGTAGGTGGACTATTGATAATCTTCAACTGTTAAAAGTTTTGACAGTTCTGATACACTCATGCATGTCTAAAGGAACTCTATCTGTATCACACTACTAAATCATGATGAGTTTACTATTCCTTTGATTGGAAACTAATATTTTCAATTATTTTTCACCAAAATAAATAAATGTTATTTGCAACTATATAGATTAAATGAAAATCTTTTCCATTCATCTGCCACCTTCTATCATCCTATTTAGACAATCATAAAATAGCAGCCTAAGTCTTTGTCGCTTAAAAAGAAAAAGTACTTACTAACAAAGTGATTGAATCCACCTGCCAATGCAGGAGAGTTGAGTTCAATCCCTGAGTCAGGAATATCCCCTGGAGTAGAAAATAGCAACCCACTCCAATATTCTTGCCTGGCAAATTCCATGGACAGAGGAGTCTGGAAGGCTCACTAAGAGTAGGACATGACTGAGCAACTAACACTTTCACTTCACTTTCACTTTCAGTGAAGTGAAATCACTTTCAGTGATTTTTCATCATTATTCATAGTGTGAAAATTTTTATTCAAAAATTATGCATATATAAGGGGATATACATATATATAAACATATACATACTTAGGTGAAATGCATTAGGTATTATAGACCACAGTGTAGATGGGGGGAGTTGTTAAACATTTATCCACATGGTGCATGATTATAATTTCTTCTTAGAATAACTGTAGTAACTAATGATTATTGAGACATCCTACATTTCAAGCATTGTTCTAAGAACTTTACACTCATTCAGTCTTCACCCCAACTCCAAATGATTTTTGTCCCCATTTTTACAGATGAGAAAACTGAGCCCAGAAGTGTGATGTAACTTGTCTGAGATTGCACAGCTAAATAATTTGCAGAAATATAAACAAAATCTCTCTGCCTATGCTGTCATACTCCACGCTACACTGGCCCTCTGTAAATCTCTCTGTACTTGATATAAGATATCAAACAAAAAAAGATTATGAGTTCAGGCAATCCCTCTTTAAACAATGAACATTCAGGAGGTAGTTAAAAGAATGAGCAGAACTTGCAGAATAAATAGGAGTCCAGAAAAGGAGAAGGGTTCCCAGGGCTTTAGACAGGAATGAATCTGACTTGTCAAAGTGAGAGAAGGCTAGTAGTCAATATGTGTAAAGTGATCTGTGAAATGAGAATGAGGTCTTGTGCAGGTTCATCTAGGCCATCTTAAAAAATTAGAATATTTCCTAAATGTAATGGAAAATGACTGGCTAGGTTTGGGCACATGGATAATGTAATTTTACTTAATCTTGTAAAAATGTAAAGGCATAAAACTAGATGTAAGGAATAAAGATTATTGCCAGAATCTAGAATATAGATGACAGTGATTTGGACTAGGGCACTGATCATGTAAGTTTTTAGAGTGAGAGGACAATTAAAATATATTTTTGCATTAAAACTTACAAGTTCTGGTGATGTTAGGTATTGGGGATGAGAGAGATAAACGTGCCAAGGATAAATGCCAGATCTCCTGCATAACGAACTGGAAGACCAAAGGTGCTATTCACCAGGATATGCAAAAAAAGGAATATTCTTCCTCGTTCTAACATTAGCCAAATAATTATATCATATAGGTGAATTCACTGACCAAGTAAAAGAGCATGTTCACTGTACATAGTCAATGAAAATTATAAATAATCATAGGAGCAAATCTATTCCAAAGTTTCAAATTTACACATGAGAAAATTCAGACCCTTAGTAAAACTCCCTAAGTTTAATATAAAAATATATGAAACTCATCACCATAAAAGAACCTACAACAAATATCAGATTACTTGGCTGTAATTTTTACTAGTAACATAAACTTGCTACCTTTGTTTAGTTGTATATTTCTTTAAATTATTCAGATAGTCCTTGTTGACAAGTTTCTCCCCTTCCTTTCCCTTCTCCTTTTCTTCCTCCTCCTCCCATTCATCTTCATCTTCCTTCACCTTCTCCACCTGCTCTTCTCTTGGATTTGACACTGAAGGACCATGGACCAAAGAAATTATACTTCTCTACGTGGCTTCATTCTGCTTGGATTCTCTGACCGTCCCAAACTGGAGATGGTCCTGTCAGGAGTTGTCACTGTCTTCTACTTAATTACCTTGGTCGGTAACACAGCCATCATTCTTGCATCTCTCCTGGATTCCCATCTCCACACACCAATGTACTTTTTCCTCCGGAATTTATCTCTCCTAGATCTATGTTTCACAACCAGCATCGTCCCCCAGATGCTGGTTAACTTGTGGGGACATGATAAGACCATCAGCTATGTGGGCTGTGTCATTCAGCTCTATGTTTACATGTGGTTTGGCTCCATTGAGTGCCTTCTCCTCGCTGTTATGTCCTATGATCGTTTTACAGCTATTTGTAAGCCCTTGCATTATTTGGTCATCATGAACCCACATTTATGCCTCAAGATGGTTATCATAGTCTGGAGTATTAGTCTGGCCAATTCTGTGGTATTATGTACACTCACCCTGAATTTGCCTAGATGTGGAAACAACCTTCTGGATCATTTCTTGTGTGAGTTGCCAGCTATGGTCAAGATAGCTTGCATAGACACCACAGCAGTTGAAATGTCTGTTTTTGCTTTAGGCATTGTTATTGTGCTTACACCACTCATCCTTATTCTTATATCCTATGGCTACATTGCCAGAGCTGTGCTGAGAATGAAGTCAAAAGCAGGCCAGAGAAAAGCAGTTAATACCTGTGGATCTCATCTCACTGTAGTGTCCATCTTCTATGGAACTATTATTTACATGTACCTGCAACCAGGTAACAATGCCTCCAAAGAGCAGGGTAAGTTCCTCACTCTTTTTTACACCATCATCACTCCAAGTCTCAACCCTCTCATTTATACCTTAAGGAATAAGGACATGAAGGACGCACTGAAGAAGCTGATGAGAGTTGACCACAAACCTACAAAATCAAGGAGAAACTGGAAGTCATAGGAAAAAAATTAGTGTGGATAAGGCAATAAAATATTTTCTAGTTGCCTTTCATTTTTAGTGAGGCAAGTAATTCCTAGATCACAAAGGTCAATTAATAAAATAATTTTTGTATACAAACATTTTTTGGATACAAACAATATTACAACCATCCTACTTAGCTCTTTCACGCCTCTATATGCATGCTCAGTCACATTGACTCTTTGCAACTCCGCAGACTGCAGTCTGGCAGGCTCCTGTGTCCATGGAATTCTCCAGGCAGGAACACTGAAGTGGGTTGCCTTTTCCTATTCCAGGGGATCTTCCCAACCCAAGGATTTCGAACCCTGGCAGGCAGATTTTTTTTAACCACTGAGCCATTTAAAAAGCCCTTTATGCCTCTAATCTTTGGCATATCTTCAAGAAAAACAAGTCATAGAAATTGTATTTTTGCTTGTAATATAACACAGAGGGAATGTAAACATAAACTTGAATGCATTTAATTTATTGGGGTCACAAAGAGTTGGACATGACTGAGATGACAACTGAACTGAACTGAAGCCCCATTAAAAACTGTTCTGGTTATCTAGCTATGTATTTTCAATGCTAATGCTTAGATCTTCAGAAATACAGACCTGAATGAATAGCTTTATATATGTTATGAGTTATATATAAAATAATAATATGCTAATGGTTTTCTGCATTAAATCTCTTATGATGCCATTCAAACATATATACTTCTTTTGTGCAGACAATGCAATCTACAAGGTAGTAATTTGTCATAAGCACCACTTGAAACAATTCACTTTTCTTCAATGAAATTTGATCATCAACAGCATGAGTAAAAGATCTCTGTTTTTTAAGTCTGTTACATCTTTATAATGATAAGAGGAAGTGAGAAGACACCAAAAAATTATTTTAAAGATGACAACACAGTCATATTCACTTCTTATTCATTTATAAAACATTTTGTTCATGATTATCCATCTCAATGGAAAGAAGAGTATGGCTAGTTTGAGATTAGTTAGGCTTTTGGGGAGATCTGTGGACAGTAGAATTTATGTGATTTTTTAGAAATATAGATTTGTAAATTTGTATGTAGTAGAGTTTCATACAATGAATAAATATCTTCACTTATCTTGATATAGCTTTTTAGTTTTATATATATTATGAAACTTATTGTGAAACTATTGTGATACTTTTGAATTAAATTTTGATATTTTCTATGCAATACCTTTCTCTAACAGACTCCATAATTTAAAATTTTAATCAATCTAAATACATAGTATTTCCTCCTCTATCACTTCATAATTCTTGAACTGTAGAAAGAAAGGAGTCACCAGATAATTTTACTTTCCCAGGCAGAACATGATGACTCACATAAAATATATTTAATATGATAGAGGATATTGTCAGTGTTCTTATTGTCCATCTACTACATGTTTTAGAGTTACCTTCAAAAACAGTTCACTAGCCTATAAAAAAGTTCACCAGTACACAAATGTAAACTATGTGATCCTGATTTATATAGTCTGGCCACCCCACCCATTACATTTAACAAGAGGAAAAAAAGTAAACCAAAATAGCAGGCAGAAACATAAGGGAAAAATAAACAATAGAGATACAGAGCAAGCAGAAAATAAAAAATAAAACAGCAGTACTGAATCCTCATTTATCAATAATCACCCTAAATATAAACGGATTGAATTCACCAATCAAAAGACACAGAGCATCTTGAGGGATTACAAAATAGGACCTAACTATATGATGCCTCCAGGAGATTCACCTCAGCCCTAAAAACAAATATAGACTCAAAGTGAAGGGATGAAGGATGATACTGTAAACAAATGGCAGTCAAAAGAAAGCAATGTAGCCATAAATATGACATCAGATAAAATAGACTTCAGGCAAAAAAAAAAAAAAAAAAACAAGAGACAGAGATCAACATCATAGAATGATAAAGGGGACGATTTACAAGAAGACATGATAGTTACTTATATATATGAACCTAACATAGCAACACCAAAATACAAAAGGCAATTATTAACAGACTTATAGGGAGAAATTGATAGGACTACAATAATAGTAGGGAACATTAACATCCCACTTAAGCCATGGGTAGATCATCCAGATGAAAGAAAATAGGGAAAGGGCAGCCTTAAATGAAATGTTAGACCTGTTGATTCAATAGATTTATACAGAACATTTAATCCAAATTCAGAATAATATACATTCTTTTCAGGTGTACATGGAAAATGCTTAAGAATAGACCATATGCTGTGATGCAAGTCTCAATAAATTAAGAAGACTGAAATCATATCAAGCATCTTTTGTGATCATAATGGTATGAAACTGGAAACACTACAAGAAGAAAGCTGAAAATATCACACAAATATGTGGAGACTGAAAAACATGCTACTGAACAACTACCTGGTCAATAAAGAAATCAAAGAAGAAAGCAAAAAATATCTGAAGACACACAAAAATGAAAATATGACATGTCAAAATCACTGGGATACAGCAAAAGTAGTTTTGAGAGGGAAGTTTATGGCAATATAGGCCTACCTTAAGAAATAATAAAAATCTCAAATAAAAAAGATAATCTCTTCAATAAATGGTTCTGGGCACTCAGCCATAAAAAAGAATGAAATGATGCTATTTGCAACAACATGGATAAACCTAGAGATTACCATAATAAGCAAAGTCAGACAGAAAAAGACAAACTCCATAAAATAGTACTTATATGTGGAAGCTACAACAAGATACAGATGAACTTATTTACAAAACAGAAACAGACTCACAGACAAAGAAAACAAACTTTGGCTACCAAAGGGGAAAGGGAATGGGAGAGGGATAAACTACAAGTTTGGAATTAGCAGAAAGAAACTAGTATATATAAAACAGATAAACAACAAGGTCCTACTGTATAGCACAGAGAACTATTTTCAATATTCTGTAATAAAACAAAATGGAAAAGAATACGTATGTGTGTGTGTGTATATATATATATTCTGAATTGCTTTGCTGTATATCAGAAACTAACACAAAATTGTAAATCAACTATATTTCAATAAATAAATGAATAAATATTTTTTTAATTTAAAAAATAAATGTTGTTGGGAAAACTGCACATCAACATGCAAAGAAAGAAACTAGACCACTATCTTACACCATATAAAAAAATCAACTCAAAATGACTTAAAGAGTCAACGTAACACCAGAAATCATAAAACTACTAGAAGAAAGCATAGGCAGTATGTTCTGTAACATTGGTCTTAGCAATATTTTTCTGGATATGTGACCTCAGGCAAGGAAAACAAAAGTGAAAGCAAAGATGTGACTACATCAAACCAAAAACATTCTGCACAGCAAAGGAAATCAACTAAAGTAAAAGACAACCTGGCAAATGGAAGAAGATTTTTGCAAATCACATATATATTTGCAAAATATATAAAGAACTCATACAACTCAACAACAAAAAAACCTGATTAAAAAATTGTCAGAGTACCAGTGCAAGTTTGATCCATGAAGCAGGGCACTCAAAGCTGGTGCTCTGGGACAAGACAGAGGGATGGGGAGGGAGATGGGAGGGGGGTTCAGGATGGAGGGACACATGTGCACTCATGGCTGATCCATGTCGACGTTTGGGAAAAACCACCACAATATTGTAAAGTAATTAGCCTCCAATTAAAATATATAAAAAAATTTTTAAAAGGTCAGAGTATCTGAATAGACATTTTTTCCGAAGAAGACAAACAGGTGGCCAATAGGTACAAGAAAAGATGTTTAACATCACTAGTTATCAGAGAAATGCAAATAAAGACCACAATGAGATATCATCTCATAGCCATTAGTGTGCATATTATCGAAAAGGCCATAAGTAACAAGTATTGGAGAGGATGTGGAGAAAAGGAAACCCCCATATATTGTTGGTGAGAATATAAATTGGTGCAGCCACTATGGAAAACAGTATGGAGATTCCTTTTAAAATTAAGAATAGAAATACCATATGATTCAGCTATTCAACTTCTGAATATTTATCTGCGAATATTAAAATAGTAATTTGAGAAGATATATGCACCCCTCTGTTCATCACAGCATTATTTACAATAGTCAAGATACACAAACAAGGGATGAATGGATAAAGAAAATGTATAAATATATGACTGAATACTACTTAGCCATAAAAAAGATGAAATCTTGCCACTTGCAACAATATGAATGGACCTTAAAGGTGTAATGCTAAGTAAAATAACTCAAATGTTGAAAAACCTATACTGTAAGATTTCCACATATGTGGAGTAAAAAAATGAATAAATAAATAAAAATAAATGAAGAAACCAAACCAAACAAAAATATACACATAGATACAAAGAATAGAGTGGTGGTTACCAGAAGGGAAAAGTAAAATGGGTAAAGTGGTATCAACTGTATGATGAATAGAAATTACACTTTTGTAGTGTATATAAAAGTCAAAATGTAATATGGTACACATGAAACTTATATGTTATAAACCAATGTTACCTCAAAAAATAAAAATTTTTAAATAAAACAAAAATACTGATTAATCAATTCACTTAATATGATAATATTGTGGGTTTCTCTTAACATACCACAAGACAGTCATATGATGATAATTTTTAAAACTAGATGATGGATCCATGGTGTCATAGTATTTTTCACTCTATTTTTGTACATATTAGAAAGTATCTATAATAAAAGGATTTTAAAAGTCTTAAAAATCTTTTGAATATATTAACAAGCTCTTCAACAGTTGGAAATTTCTTCTTGAAGCCATATTTCCATTGCTCTTCTCATTCAGAATTTTACAGTAATGTATTATATTTGTTCCTTTGCAAGTCTTTTGACTATTATTCCTCTCAGCAACAAGTACATAAATTAATTGAAATTATTTTTTAAATTTCCTGTGATCATAAATCTTTCAGTATTCAAATTTTTCTTCTGGATTAACTTTTCAGCATTCATTTAGATGATTGATTTTTTTTTAATGAAGGACAAAATGAGATAAACAGACTATGCCAAGCTTTCGCAGAACACATCCTAGGAAATTTCTGAATGCCTCACCTTGACCTGCATCATAATGATGTTTAATTACTTTTGTAGGTCACCAATCCTCAGGGCCTTAAAAATACTTAGAAATCAAGTTACCAACTTTCTTAGATATCATACACATGAACTATCTTTTACCCATCACACTTCTCTTTTTGTAAGTTTAACAAATACCTAAAATATGCACAATAAAAACATAATTTCTAACCTCAATTATTCTCAGGGTGGAAAGACAGAACACAATATAATAGCTTTTATTCCATAGTCCCTTTTCCTAAGATCATCTCCATATTTTTCTCTGATTGGATCTAATTAACTACCCAGGCAGTTTATAATGGCTGGTTCAGACCAGGAAATTCATAGTGACTTAATGTTCCAAATAAAAGCAACCCTACTAACTAAACTAATCATTGCAACTTGAGGAGTGGTGGACTAAGAAAGCCAAGTGGGAAAAAGATATTAAGTTCTTCACTCAGCAGATAAGTGATTAATTCTTTCAACATCTCTCTTTTCATAAGACTGTAATCTAAACATACATCTTTCAAATTCAGAGATTCACAAACATAAAGGGAAGATGAAATGTCATCTTGACTATGATTGGTTTCATTTAAAATCATTCTTGGAATTCTCTGGCAGGCCAGTGGTTAAGAGTCTGCACTTTCATTGCTGTGGGTGTGGGTTCGATCCCTGGTTGGGGGACTAGGATCCCACAAGCTGCCCAATGTAGCCAAATAAATAAATAAATAATTTTCTTAAATAACTGAGTGAAGTGAAAGTCATTAAATCGTGTCCAACTCTTTGCGACCCCATGGATTATACAGTCTGTGGAATTCTCCAGGCCAGAATACTGAAGTGGGTAGCCTTTCCCTTCTCCAGGGGTCCTTCTTAGCCCAGGCATCAACCTGGGGTCTCCTGCATTGCAGGTGGATTCTTTACCAACTGCACATTCCCTCATTTGTTGAACAAAAACCATATCATAAATAGATTAAATTTGAAGATGCTGTGATATTCAATACTTGAATAGTGATAGATTTTATAGAGTAATAGTTACTGCAAGTCAAATACACATATACACGCTTTGTCCAATATCAAGCCCATTGAAAAAAAATTATATTCTTGTTTATCTTTGCAGTATATGCATAGATTTGCCTATCTTTCAGTGAATATTTTCTATATTTTTTAATTAATTTATTTACTTTAATTGGAGGCTAATTACTTTACAATATTGTAGTGGTTTTTCCCATACATTGACATGAATCAGCCATGGATGTACATGTGTCCCCCATCCTGAACCCCCCTCCCACCTCCCTCCCAATCCCATCCCTCAGGGTCATCCCAGTGCACTGGCCCTGAGTGTCCGGTCTCATGCATCGAACCTGGACTGGTGATCTATTTCACATATGATAATATACATGTTTCAAAGCATTTCTTTCAAATCATCCCACCGTCACCTTCTCCCACAGAGTCCAAAAGTCTGTTCTTTATCTCTGTGTCTCTTTTGCTGTCTCACATATAGGGTTGTCATTACCGTCTTTCTAAATTCCATATATATGCGTTAATATACTGTATTGGTGTTTTTCTTTTTTACTTACTTCACTCTGTATAATAGGGTCCAGTTTCATCCACCTCATTAGAACTGATTCAAATGCATTCTTTTTAATAGCTGAGTAATATTCCACTGTATATATTCGACAGCTTTCTAATCCATTCGACTGTCCATGGACATCTAGGTTGCTTCCATGTCTTGGCTATTATAAACAGTGCTGCGATGAACATTGGGGTGCACGTGTCTCTTTCAGATCTGGTTTCCTCAGTGTATATGCCCAGAAGTGGGATTGCTGGGTCATATGGCAGTTCTATTTCCAGTTTTTTAAGGAATCTCCACAGTGTTCTCCATAGCGGCTGTACTAGTTTGCATTCCCACCAACAGTGTAAGAGGGTTCCCTTTTCTCCAGCATTTATTGTTTGTAGACTTTTCTCATAGCAGCCATTCTGACTGGTGTGAGATGGTAGCTCACTGTGGTTTTGATTTGCATTTCTCTGATAATGAGTGATGTTGAACATCTTTTCATGTGCTTGTTAGTCATCTGTATATAATTAATACTAGAAAATATGCAATTACAGTCTTCAACAAATATTAAGTAAGTCCCTACATTTTGTCACTACTAAAATAGATACTGGAGGTACAGCAGAGAACAAAAATCTGCTGACAGATTTTACAGAAATATCATTCAGTTCAGTTCAGTCACTCAGTCGTGTCCGACTCTTTGTGACCCCATGAATCGCAGCACGCCAGGACTCCCTGTCCATCACCAACTCCTGGAGTTTACTCAAACCCATGTCCATCAAGTTGGTGATGCCATCCAACCATCTCATCCTCTGTCATCCCCTTCTCCTCCTGCCCCCAATCCCTCCCAGCATCAGGGCTTTTTCCAATGAAATATCATTAGATGAATCAATAAACAATTTTCCTAACTTGGAAGAAATTCTTTTTTAATTTCATGCTACAGAGTAGGTTTTTGATATGCTAATTGCTGATCTATAATTAAATGTATAGATAAATGGTTGAAAAATCAGGAAATTATAATCTGAGAATCTCTTATGTTTAAGAGAAAAAGGTGTCTCTAAGAAGGTAAAACCATTTTATCAACAAATTCATTTTCTCATAGCAAGATTTATTCTGATGTCATTTTTAAAGGATGATATATAATGGAATCATCTATAGGATTTTTTTAAGCCACACAGCTATGCCACCTCCCACAGAAATGAATTTTATTTGCCTAAAGACTAGTGCTCAGCCAAGATTGAAAACAAATGCCCTATAAAATTAGAAAATCTAGAATAGAATGTTCAGAAATTTGGGTCAATCCATCATTTCATGTACTGTTTATATTTTTGTGGGTTAACATCTTGTAGTGTAGTGCCAAAATTGCAGGTGCAAAGAAAGAAATAGATATAATGACTCTGATGGAAGCAAAGATGTTGAAAGTAACATTTTTACTTTAAAAAAGTAAAAAAGATATTTTAAGTATGGGCCGTGAAATGCCCACTGAAAGTCTGCAATAAAAAAAACTCACTAGCAAATAATCCTATGTCCAAATAAATTGTCTCTTATATATGAAAGAAACAGAAATTTTCTGATATGAAATAGCTCAGATAGTAGACAATTCATGTAATTCCTTAAATTTTTCAGAATTAATGCAGTCAAGCAAAAGATCGATGAAAGTGTCAAATATCCAAGAACCAATAGACTAAAGAAAAATTGTTACCAGTATGTGAAATGTATTGTTGATTCATACTCAGAATCCCCTTTAGCGTCCCACTGTCTGGTTTCCTGTACTATAAGGGCTAAAAAGTGAAAACTATTAGATATATTCATGTACGAATTTAAAGGGGGAGGCAGGTAGAGACCATTCTCTGCAGTGTTCTTTTCTAGAAAGTGAAGATGTAAAGATACCAGTATTTCATCTCTAGATTAATGGTTGTCAAGATGCAGATTGGATGGAAGTATCAGCCAGATTTTCTGTTTCAGTGTCCTTAATTAATTTAGTAAAGACTAGTTACAAAAAAAACCTTGAACTAACACTATGTTTAATAATGAAATAATGAATATTTTCCTCCTGAATTCAGGAACAAGGTAAACACAAATTCAATTTAAAACTGTAGTAGAGACTGTAACAAGAATTAATAAGTGAAGTTGAATGGTGGCTCGATGCATGGTGAAAATTTAAACCGAATTCTATTTCTATATGAGCAATAAACAATTGAAAGTTGAAAGTGTAAAATAATGGCAGTTACAATAGCATTTTAAACAGAATAAATTTAAATGAATGATGTACAAGACCTCTACTTTGAAAACTACTAAACATCACTAAGAGAACTCAGAGAAGGCCTAAATAAATATGGAGCTAGACCATGTTCATGGATTGGAAGACATAATATTGTCATAATGTCAATTTTCCCCAATCTGATCTCCAGATTGAAAACATCTCCAACTAAGTAGGAAGAATAATGGCTCCCCCAGAGAGGTCCTCATTCTATCCCTTTGAACTTGTGAATATATTATGTGATGCAGTAAGAAAGAGTTAAAGTTTCAGATGGAATTACAGCTGCTAATCAGAAACCTTAAAATAGGGAAAGTGTTCTGAACTATATGGATGGACCCAATACAACCACAGGCATCCTTAAATGAAGGAAAAAGGATGCAGAAGCGTCAATGTCAGAGTGGTCAATGTGAGAAAGGCTAGACTGGCCATTCCTAGCTTAAAGAGGGAAGGATCGATACACCAATGACCATGGCAGCCCCTAGAAACTGGAAAATGCAAGAAAATGAATTCTTCCTAGAGCCTCCAGAAAATAATGCAACCCTACCAACACCTGGTGATTTTCTCAGAGATACCCATTTTAAACTTTCAATCTCCAAAAATGTAAGATAATAAATTTGTGTTATTTAAAGCCACTAAGTTTTTGGTAGTTCGTAACAGCAACAATAGGAAAACAATACATCAACCAATTTTTTTTTAAGAAATTCACCAGCTGATTGTAAAACTGACATGGAAATGCAAAAACCTACACTACCCCCAAGTCTTCTTAGAAGAACAAAACTGGAGGAATGACATCACCTGATTCCTAGATTTACTATAAAACTGCAGCAATCAGGACAGTGCAGTATTGGCCTAAGCATAGACAAATAGGTCGATAGAGAGCTCAAAATTGATGCATAGGGTCAACTGACTTTTTGCAAAGGTGTCAAAATTTAATAAGGAAAAGATAATCTTTCAATGAATGGTGTTGAACTTACTGAATATTCTATGGAAAATACTGAAGTTCAACTTCTACCCCACATCATACAGAAAACTTTAACTTGAAATGAATCACTGACTAAAAATAAAAGCTAAAATTACAAAGCTTCTAGAATAAAATATACAGAAATATCTTCATAAGCTTTGAGTAGGTAAAGACTAATCATAGAAGAAAAATTCATGTGTTGAACTTTTTAAAATTAAAGCTTTGTCTCTTCCAAGGACACCACTAAGGGATTAGAAAAGCAAGCCATAGTCTAAGGTTCCTGCATATTCAGGATGATCTGTGCAATCACCAACAGACAACACTGCCTTTCTGAAACTCTGGGAGTCCAGTGAGAAGTACCAGCACATCATTGGAGCAGAGACAAATACAAGATGGACACACTGATGAGGTTAAGAAGAACAGTTTTACTTTACTACCTACCACCTCTCTCCCAAGGTGTCACAGCTCAGCGCCAAAGGAGACATCCTTAGCCTGTGATTTCTCCACTGGGAGAACGTGAGAGTACCTGAGTGAGCAACCGGCTTCCCTAGTTGTGCAACAAAGACACTGACAAACAAACTGACTTCTTTCTCACCATATTCAGTATGCTGAGATGTGCTGCAAGACTCGTGGGGAGTGGTGACTGTGAGGAAGGAAGAGCCTGAAAAACCAGCAGCTTCGGCTCTTGGAGGGCAACAAAAAGATGCAGTTCCTACTAAATGCATTGCAGATTCCATCAGCAAAAAAAGACAGAGGACAAAAATAAATAAAATCATTTAAGAGACATTACAACTGATACCACACAAAATAGATAGGATCAAAAAAGACTTTACCAATAAATTGGACTACTTAGAAGAAATGGTTAATTTCCAAAAACATACAACCTACCAAGATTGAATTAGAAAGAAATATTGGTAGAAAATCTAGCAGACCAATTACTAGTAAAGACATTGACTCATATATGACAAGCCCAGAGCAAACACCATACTCAGTAGTACAAGGTTGTAAGCTTTTCCTCTAATATCAAGAGCAAGACAATGATGACCACTCTTGCCACTTCCATTCAATATGGTTGGGAAGTCCTAGAAAAGGAAAAGAAATGAAAAGCATCCAAATCAGAAAGTGAGAAGTCAAACTGTCTCTGCAGATGACATGATCTTTGACATAGAAAATCCTAAACACCTAATAAAAAAAAGCTCTAAGAACTAATAGACAAATTCTTCAAAGTTGAACATAGAAAAAATACAAGCTATTTTGACATTCTGCACATATGTAGGGGAGTGTATCAATATATAAATTATATCCTAATGTAAGTACGTGATGAACACAAAATTCAAGACCGTGATTCCCCTGGGAGTTAGGCAGGAAGACAGACTGGACAGTGTAAAGCCATATAGGCAGCTCTAAGCTATTTGAGCTCTAAGCTCTTGAACAGAATGGCAGGCTGAAACGTATTCACAGTATTATCTTTAATTTATTGAAAATGAAACAATGATTATATGGCTCATGAA
Source organism: Dama dama (assembly GCF_033118175.1). Lineage (NCBI taxonomy): Eukaryota > Metazoa > Chordata > Mammalia > Artiodactyla > Cervidae > Dama > Dama dama. The sequence goes on from NC_083687.1 coordinate 31,712,108, forward strand.
ACTAGAATTTTAATTATTCCATGATTTTTTAATCAAATATTTTATTTCCTATGGACACAATAATTGCCCATATTTCTCCAACTACACTGATATCTTACCATTGAATAAACCAAATTTCAATTAAATGTGTTATTTTAATAAATATGGTTTACATTATATTTATAATATTCAATAGTAAATTAATACAATACATAAATTTACCTCTAAAATTAATTTCCATGGAAGCAATCTAAATAGAAGTGAAAAGATAGATGCCAATGTCTTAAGGGAAATTTTTGTAAAATTGTTGTTTGGATAAGATTCTGACCATAGTCAAAGATTTGTTAATCACCTCCATGGGGCACCAGTCCCCAAGGTCTAAATCACATCCACATAGTAGCCTTTAAAATTACACACAAATATTTCCCTGCTACATCATTACAATTTTTGTAGTACACGTTGACCAACATAGCACTCTCTTTGTTTAATTAGGCAAAAATCTATCTACAAATGCATTTAACAAAAGTATACACTAAAAGACTACAAAAACACTATCAAAAACACATTTAACAAAACCTAATTCATCAACTCTTCAACCAATCCCACATCTAGCTTTTCTCCAACCCACATTAGATGGAGACATCTATTTAATCTCAGTTCAGCTTTTGTATTTAAATATGAATGTGATTGTCATGTTATTAATAGGATAAGAAACTGGTGGCTATTCCAATATTTCATAGACTCGGTGACTTGCCACACAATTTCTCTGAATTATCAATGAAATGAAGGATCATCAAAGTGTGCACAGAAGTAAATATGGACTACTACATAAGAGCAAGACAGCCGTGAATTCTTCCCTCATGAAAGTATAATTACATTCTAATATTTTTTTCTTCTGGTAAGTATGCCCTGCTATCTCCAACAGAAGACATGGAGTAGAAAACAGATCCTAGGTAACACAGATGTTAGATCTCAGTCTAACATGAAAGCAAATATGTGACAGATATGTGAGATAAAAATAAACCCTAATATAGTAATTCCCTCTCAGGAATGAAGATTATATTAAATTTCAACAAGAGCAGTTAGCGAATATTTTAACTTTGTAAATGTTCTCTATGCTGAGCATCTTACTAAACAGTTTATATGCAATATATCATTTAATTATCCTCACAAACCATTCTATGAAGCAGGTGCTCTAGAATAACTATTTTACAGATGAGGAAACTCTGGCTTAAAGAAGATAATTAGTTTGCCTCAGTTCACACAGCGAGAAAGTAGCTGAAGGGTGTTCTAATACCATCACGGATGGTCTGACTGAGTCGGGGGTCTTAACTACTTTTATATTGTATTTTTCTGCTTTGGCTTTGTATGGTTACAGCAATGTACATCTTACTTTACAGTTATAAAAATCAATTTAATATCTTTTTATTTTTTTATAAAATTTTACACAACTATGAAATTTTATGTATCTAGTTTTATCTCCATATCATTGTGTACACTCAAGTTATGTTTAAATATGTCTGGTTCATTTGTCTTAGATTTCACTGAAGAAAGGAAAATGTAAAGTTATGCTACATTATTAGAAACTGAAGTTCATACTATGAAAAATGAAAGTGAGTTTTAATTAAAATATAGCATGGCTCTTTTTAACATCTATTTCTTCAACTCATGTTCTAAGTCTCTTTTTTATATCATATTGACCTTTAAATTTAAAATGATATCTAAATTTTGAGACTTCAAGGCTTAAACCAAAATACTAAAAAGCATAAAATGAAGTCTTATATTTGGGTTCACAAGAGTAAATTACATAAAGTATAATCCTTGTCTTGACAGCACTTCTAACAAGGGGCCTTATATAATCCAAAGCTTAAATTAAGACTGCAATGTTTTCCACCTGCTAAAACTGGCTAAAGTATTTTAGAAAGCTTGTATAAATCATAGACTGTCACCATCCTCTTCAACAGTGTAGCACACCTGGTGCACTATGTTTACTTCTCAACTCACTATTCTGAGGCATTTGATAAACCATGGTGCATCCAATGGACAGCAGCCAGAAGAGCATAGTAGCTAAAGATTCTTCAGTGACTTATGCACTTGGTCTGGGAACATAAATGTAACTGTATATTTAACAATAGATTCTAATATTAAAAGAGACTTAAAAGACATATAAAAATTCTTAATGAACCAAATTAAACAATAGTGTCTACAGATGCACATTTGATTAATTAAACTAGTAAAATACAAGGAGGTAGTTACTATAAACATCAGGATAGTGGATACTTTCAAGGACAGAGAAGGGTTATGACTGGAATGAGGCACAAAGAGAAGCTCCTGGGGTGGCTGGCAGCATTCTGTTTCTTGACCTGGGTGTCAATGACAAAAATATTCACCTTAGCTCACCAAGCTTTTATTTTTCTTTCTGTATATATGTCTTATTTTATAATAAAACTACCTTTATAAAACCATGTCAAATTGACTTATTCTGTATTTATTTCCAGAAAAAAGAAAAAGAGCCAGTACCTGGATGTTATAAAAGGCATCTTTGAGTTCTACATAAGTAAGTAAGAGACACTGATTAAAGAAAGAGGTTGCTTCATGTGCAAATGACTTTCCTGTCACTGAATTTATGACAGCAGGAGTGGAAGTGAATCCTCCTGTGGAAGGATTTCCTGTGCAGGATAGAAGGCTGGATTCATGGTGCCCGAGGTTCATTTCAACTCTAAAATTCTGTGGCCTTTAATTCCCAACACTATCCCAACCTGAAGTGGTCAACACAAGCCAAGTGCATTCTGTAATCAAGTCATCTTGGAAACCAAGTCCTCTCCTCCTTCTGAAGCTTATTGGTTCAATCTGTACACTGTGTTTGAAAGTAAATTTGTGTACATAAGTATGATTGTGCACCTAAAAATGATGCCAAAAAAATATTTAAGCATTCCAGTTTAGTTGTAGACCACATAGTGAATCACCAGCATGAAAAACAAAGGAAATAAGGGATAAATAGAGTAACAATTATTTGGGGGTAGGTGAATATAGCTTTTCATTTTTAGAATTAAACGTGAACGAAGGCTTTCTGCCTTTCACTGGAAATCCTTCCACAGAAGAAGGATTCACTTCCAAGTGCCTTCACAAATATTAACCTTCACAATCTCCCTTTACATAATACATAGAGAACCTAGTATACAGACAGGTTAAATAAATTGCCCAAGGACACATTGCTTCTAAGTGGTGAAGCTGGAATTTGATCCCAAGCACTCTGAGTCAAGAACTCGTGCTCTTAAGCAATATGCTTAACTTAGTCTGACATCTACTCCATAGAAACTGGACACTCATAATTAAATTAAATTTCCATTTTATATTGAGAAAAACTACACCTCTATTTCATACTACTTAATAATAACAGTTCTTTCATCATGATTATAATATATAATGTTCTAACTAAAATGCTTATAACAATGATATACTGTAGGTAATTTATCTTTACCTTATCTTACTATAACTGTAACAAATAGGTAATTATTCCTTGACCCAAAGACACTAGAAGTGCAAAGTATACATTTAGGACTGAAGTTCACGGTCTGAGATTATATACATTAAAAAATTCATAAACTAACTCAGTAATTAGACATTCCATCTGTTTAATGATATGATACATATCCAGACAAAGTAAGACTGATATAATTATATCCCTAATCTGCATTTTTTTAGAGTTGAAACTAGGTGATAGTTTTACCTATAGAGTTCCAAAGCAACCAGAGGATAAGCTCATGTAATTAGTAAATTCCATGGGGAAAAACAACTCATTGATTGTTTAATAAACTTTTTGTTTCAATTAACTGCCTTGTTAATTTTGCTGAAGGGACAGGTAAATAGGAGCTAACGCAGATTGCTACCATGTGTATGTGGGGACCAAAGCCTTCTGGAATTAGTTCAACTTTTAACTCTGCAACAAAACAATAAGACTGCTGAGATGGTGTAATAAGATTCATAAAGGTGTTCAAAGAAATCTATAGCATCTGTACAAGTAAATAAAGGTTAATAAAAAGGATTTTTTTCCTGGCACCAAAAACATATTGCACAAAAAAAAGGCAGGACAGTAAAGAACATCATTTTAATGCAAACAACAGTGTAATGTTGAAAAGCAGGAATAAGTGGAAGAGGATGCTGGTTGTGATGATAATTGTTATTATACTTATAAAGGTTGAGATATAGACATTTGTAAGTGAATATGGAAAGTGATTGTTAGCAAATGGTAGAGTTTACCCCAGGAAAATGTCATTTAACTTTTACCTTAAGCTCAACAGCTTTGTAAGAAAAATATTTGTGTGACTCAGTGGTCAAAAATTATCTTTAGAAGCATTCTGGGGAATTCTCTGGCGGCCCAGTGGTTAGGATCCACATTTTAACTGTTGGGGTACCAGGCTAGATCCTTCGTTAAGGAACTAAGATCCTGGGAGCCACATGGCATAGCAAAAATAAAAAATAAAACTACACTTGATATGATTAAATATGTAGAGATTTGGGGAAATGAACACAGCAGATATGTTAAGAGGTGTTCCAAAATGGGAGAAAGCATGCAAATAAGTGGCCTTTGGATATTCATGACAAACTTCAGAGGTTTTTAGTTCTACCTAAGGCTGACACTATTTTTTCTTACCATGGTACAGCCTCCTAGTTTTGCAAAAGGAGCAATGGGAACCAGCAATGGAAGTTCCAGAACAGACTTCATCCTTCTGGGCTTTTCTGATCGGCCCCAACTGGAACACATCATCTCTGTGGTTGCCTTCATCTTCTATATTATAACACTGGTAGGAAACACAACTATCATTCTTGTATCTTACCTAGACACCCAGCTCCATACACCCATGTATTTCTTCTTATCCAATTTGTCTTTTTTGGACCTCTGTTACACAACTAGCATTATCCCCCAGATGCTGGTAAATCTGTGGGGTCCAAAAAAGTCTATTACATATGGAGGGTGTGTGCTCCAATTCTTCTTTGCCCTTGACTTGGGAGCCACAGAATGCCTTCTCTTGGCTGTGATGGCTTATGACTGCTATGCTGCTGTCTGTCAACCTCTTCACTACACAGTAATAATGCACCCTGAGCTTTGCCAGAAGATGGTGTTGATTGCCTGGTTAGGTGGTCTTGGCAGTGCCTTAATTCTTTGCTCTTTGACTTTGAAGTTGCCAAGATGTGGGCACCAGGAGGTGGATAATTTTTTCTGTGAGATGCCAGCATTGATCAAGATGGCTTGTGTCTATTCAAAAGTAATTGAAGTTGTTGTCTTTGCTCTTGGAGTGGTATTTCTTCTGGTACCTCTGTCACTAATTCTTATCTCATATGGAGTTATCACTCAAGCTGTCATGAGGCTCAAGTCAGCAGTAAGATGGCGAAAGATCCTTAATACATGTGGTTCCCATCTCACAGTAGTATCTCTGTTTTATGGAACAATCATCTATATGTACATGAAGCCACATACTAGTACCTCGCAAGATGAGGGGAAGTTCCTTACTCTCTTTTACACAATTGTCACACCCAGCCTTAACCCTCTGATATACACTTTAAGAAACAAACATGTAAAGAGTGCAATAAAGAGAATATTGTGGATTTTAAAAAATGGCCAGCAAAGTCATGAATTAAATTGAAAAACCAGAGTGTAGAGAGTTAAAGAAATAATATTGACCTTTCCCAACAGAAGATCAATCAGTACATTTATTCAAAGAGCACTTCTTGGGTGTTTACCATGTACCAAGAATTGTACTAGGTACTGACTGTAAATAAATAGGAAGTAGGGATAAATGATAAGGAGACAGACAAATAAAGATACATAAATAAAATGTAATTCATACTTTTAAAAGCTTCAAGATTAATCAGGGACTACAGATAAATAATATGAAATGTGGTAAGTATAGCAATGTACAAAATATTGAGGAAATATTATTAATAAGCATCTATTATAGATAAGATTGTACTGATTTTTTTTCTTCCCAGACATATCACTTATATTAGAAATAACACTCTTTCATTCACCCGATTTTGCCAGAGGACACTTTGTGTTAATGACTAACAGGTCACCAACACCCATTCCACCTTCTGCCTCAAGCTTTTAAAAGAGCAGAGAGCTACTATGCTGGGGCTTTCCCTGGTGGCTCAGTGGTAAAGAATCCGCCTGCCAATGCAGGAGACACAAGTTGGATCCCTGGGTCGGGAAGATCCTGTGGAGAAGGAAATGGCAACCCACTCCAGTATTCTTGCCTCAGAAATCCCATGGACAGAAAGTCTGGCGGGCTACAGTCTATGGGGTTAAAAAGAGTCAGACACAACTTAGTGAATAAACAACAACTATAAGTTGACCATTTATACTGAAGTCAATACAAAAGGCTATTCCTTATTTAACACAATCTGCTTGCACTTTCGCTTTATAATGTTCTTTCTTTTCTTGAATTACAGTGGTCAGTTCAGTTCAGTGACTCAGTCATGTACGATTCTTTGCGATCCCATGACTGCTGCTCACCAGACTTCCCTGCCCATCACCAACTCGCATTAGAAGATGGTAATTTGGGGGGAAGGTTTTGATGCTCTTACTTGACAAAACAAAAATTTAGTAACCATATGTTTAATCCCATTTTTACTTTATTTTACTGGTAAATACATTCAAAATCTGGGGATCTCTATGCTGGAGAATAAATTAAACTTCTCTACAAGTTGATCATTCCAGAGACTGAAAATCATCTCTGCAAATGAAAGTCCTCACATCTACAGTGCCACTGCTATGTCATTTCAAGTGCAAATGAATCCACCATCTGCCTGAAGTAACAAATATTTGGGAAAAACTGACATTAGGCTATTTCTCACCTGTACTTTCAGTTCTGTTAAACAAAAGCAAACCTTTGTTAGGAAAAACAGTTCCTTTCTGAGAGAGAATAATATTAGCTATTTGACATTTTTCAGAAACAGCAGGTACTTCTTGAGGAAGACACTAATTATTACCACTAGTCTAGAAAAATACAGGTTTTTCTTTGGAGTTGAGGATTCAAGAGAATTTATAATTTTTTTAAGATACAGTAGTAGCATCAAAGGAAATAACATCAAAGAATAACATAACTTTAATGTATGTTTATCTAATATTTTAAGTGCACATTCACAGTAGCCACATGAAAATGATGGGTTTTAAGTTCTTGTGCGCCAACCAAAATATCAAAAGAAAAGTTTCCATCCTTGCTGTCCTGCTGGTAAGAAACATTTCATGAACTTAAATATGGCCCATTGCTTTTCTTTATTGTCATTATTTTGCAGTTTATTCATCAGCCCCCAATTGCAATGTTAACAGAACGTTGTCTCCATTTTGCGCGGCCTTTCCCCCAGAACGATCTCTAAACCTGAAATTCCCAAAATGAGTTTATATCCGTTCGCATACCCGACCAGGAAAGGACTGGTAGCTAAGTTCACTACTGCCATTTCGGCTTACGGCCACAAGGTGGTGCTATGAAAAACGGTCCTTCAAGATACAAGCACTGACATTCTAGTAAGAGCTAAGGAGGTTTTGCCATACAATATTGTAAAGTAAAATAAAAATCAAAAAGAGCTAAGGAGGTCACATTGGTTCTTATAAGGAAACTGACTCTCCCCTTTGCTTTTTCATAACAATTCTGTACCAGTGAGCCCGGCCTTCTGTCTCCCTTAGTGGCAGATTTTTGTTTCCAGATTTTCCAGTTTGAAATTCACCCATCTTCATCAGAGGACGTGCAGCCCATTAACTCTGGCCGAATTTGCTTCGGCATGAGGTTCTTGAGGCCTGGATCACTTTGCTCTCTTTTTCGTTCTGGATCCCCATCTTCATAGGGTCGGACAATTTTTCCTTCATCAACCAATCCTCCAACCTACACCCGGCTCTCCAGACACACACACACACACACACACACACACACACACACACAAACTTTTATAATTAATTACACTCTTTTCCAAGAAGATGGCAAACTCTACCCACAACCTCTCGATATCCCCAGCATCTCTAATTCATAAATTTGCTGCAAGAATGTGGTGTAGCAGGCATTAGGATAAATACTGCAACATCACACAGTGAAAACCAAAGAACAAGATTTATTGGGGAAACACAGGAAACCAAGAGTCAGGAACAAGAGGCAAAGTACTTCCACCCTCTCATAATCTCAGGGAGAGGAGAATCAGCACCAGGGTCCTGACACACTAGTCCTGACACAACTCCTCTACCTTCTCAAAAGGTAAACTTGAATTCTACTTCTTAGTGAGACATCAAGACTACTTGGCTGCCAGGCAGTCTGGGTTTAGATGCCAACTGTTTGAGGAAGGCCAGCTTCCTGGCACCTGAAGACCATGAATACCTGGAAAGTTGAAGCCTATCCTGTTAGGGAGTGTAAGGCACTGGTCCAACGGAAAACTGAGTTTAAGTGAGTTTAAGTGCACGGAAAACTGAGTTTAAGTCTCTCCAGGAAGAGGGAGAAACCTCAGTTCTAGCTAACTCCTTTCCTAGGCAACCTAGAGTGAGATCTCAGGTTCACTTTTGAGTAGTTCTATTCATTGCCACACAGAAGATTAAGAAAAATATTTCACACAGTGTTAGTATAGTCTGTAATTAAAGTTCTCAATATATAGTAACTATTGTAATTAGTTCTATATGACTATTATTCCTTTTATATAAACCATTAGGAATCTCATATGGGAAGAGGATCAGAAGCAGTTGACAGGGATGGACTTAGTCTTTTTTTAATCCATTAGCAAAAAGAAAAAAAAATATCTAGGAGTGCCTCAAACCTCACCCTCAACTCTGTGTGTAAATTGGACTTAAACTATGCACTAAACCAGATGGACTTAACATTTACAAAACATTCCATCCAAGAATAGCAGAACACATATTCTTCTCAAACACCCATGAATATTCTCAAGGATAGACCATAAGAACTAATATTGTTAAAATACCCATACTACCGCCCAAGGTAATCTACAGATTCAATACAATCCCTATCAAAATTCCAATGGCATTTTTCACAGAAATAGAAGAAACAATCCAACATTTGTGTGGAACCATAAAGAATCTAAATAGCCAAATCAATCTTGAAAGAACAAACTAGGAGGCACAACACTTCCTGATATTAAACTATACTACAAAGCCACAGTAATCAAAACTGTATGGTATTGGAATTAAAAACAGACACATAGGTCAACGGAACAAGAATGGAAAGCCTAGAAATAAACTCATACATATACCGATACTTAATTTACAATAAAGGAGCCAAAACCATGCAATAACCAAAGGACAGTCTCTTCAATAAATGATGCTGGGACAACTGGATAGCCACATGCAAACAAATGAAACTAGACCTCTCACAATACTTAACTCAAAGTATTACACCTCTCACAATCATTAACTCAAAGAAGGATTGAAGACTGAAATTTCATGACCTGACCATAAAACTCCTAGAAGAAAACATAGTGGGAAATAAACGGTTTTTTGGATATGATACCAAAAACACAGTTTAAAAAAAAATGCAAAGACAACCTATGAAATAGGAGAAAATCTTTGTAAAACATATATCTACTAAGAGGTTAATATGTAAAATATATAAGGAACTCATACATTCAATTGCAAAAAAAAACAATTATCCAATTTTAAAATGGACTGAGTACCTGAACAGATATTTTTCCAAAGAATATATACAAATGGCCAAAGGTACATGAAAAGATGCCCAACATCACTAGTCATTAGGAGAATGCAAATTAAAACCATAATGAAATATCACCTCATACCTGTCAAAATGGCTATTATTAAAAAGCCAACACAGGAATTCCCTGGTGGTCCAATGGCTAAGACTCTGTGCTCCCAATGCAGGGGTCTCGGGGTTCAAGCCCTGGTCAGGGAACTAGATCTCACATGCCACAACCAAAGAGTTCATGTGCCACAACTAAAGATTCTGCATGCCACAACTAAGACCCAGCATAGCCAAATAAATAAAAATATAGCAATAGTTCCTTAAAAAATAATAATAATAAATAAAAATAAATAAATAAAAAGCCAACACAAATAACATGAGATGGTAAGGATATAGAGAAAAGGGAAACCTTTGCACTACTAGTAGCAATGTAAACTGGTATAAACCATTATTTTTAAAAGTATAAGAGTTCCTTAAACATTCAAAATAAAAGTAACATATGATCCAGCAATCCCACTTCTGGGTATATATCCAAAGGAATGAAAACAGAACTCAAAATTATATCTGCACTCCCATTTTCATTGCAGTGTTATTCACAGTAGCCACAATATGGAAACAACTTAAGTGCCAATCAACAGGTATGAATAGATAAAGAAGATGTGGTATATATGATGTAGAATATATAATGGAATATTACTCAGCCATGAGAATGACATCCTGCTATTTGTGAGAATATGGATGGACCTTCAGTAAAATGTGCCAGAGAAAAACAAATACTTCATGGTATCACTTATATGTGGAATTAAAAAGAAAAATGAGTAGAAAAATGGTTGACAGGGGCTAGGGAATGGAGAAATAGAGAAAGCTTTATAAACAGTTACAAGGGGAATTCTTTGCCAGTCCAGTGGTCAGGTTCGATGCTTTCACTGTCACAGACCTGAGTTCAATCCCTGGTTGGGGAAATAAGATCCCACAAGCCACATGGTGTGACCAAAAAGGAGGGGAGGGAAATGGTTACAAACTTCAACTATAAGATAAGTAAGGTCTGAAGAGCTCATGTAAAACCTGGTGACTGTAGTTGATAACATTGTATTTTATAGTTGAAACTTATTAAGAGAGTAGAACTTAAATGTTCTCACTCCCCCTAATAGAAGAATAAATATGTGAGGTGATGGTGTATTAATTAACTAGATGGGTGGGGAAGAGGGTGATATCCTTTCATAATGCATGCACATATCAAATCACAATGTACACTTTAAATATCCTACAATTTTATACTTCAATAAAGGTGAAACTTAAAAAAGAAAGGCAAAGCAGGGAAGGGGAAACAATCATGGAAAGTGCTATTTAGAAAGGATGGTCAGGAAGTTCTGAGTGTGTGAACATGAGCAGAGACCTGAATGAAGCAAGCGAGACGGTCTTGCAAAAAAATATAGGAAAGAGAATTCCCAGGAATTGCAAAAGATATGTTTCATGTGCTTGCCAAAGAGCAAGAAAGTCAGTGTAAAACAAGTGGTAGAACTGTAGGAGATTCTTTCTACAGGGACAGTGGGGGGAGCTAAAACGAGAGGCCTTATACTTTACATTCTAGCTTCAGAATAAAGCTTATTCTGAAAGTGATCATTCAGAATGTAGGATGGTTCTATAACAGTTGTTCCCATCCTTTTTGGCACCAGGGACAGGTTTCATAGAAGACATGATTTTTCCATGGACTGGGGGGTGGGGGGGAGGGTGGCATGGCGGGGAAGATTGCAATGATGCTAGTGCATTATATTTATTCTGAACTTTATTTCTATTATTATCACATCAGCTTCACCTCAGATCATCAAGCTAGATCTTGGAGGTTGGGGACCTGTTTCCTATAAAACAAATTGCCTCAACTCTTTATTTAAACAATGCTTTGAAAAAAAAGGTGAGTGATTTGTTCCGATTCCACATATCCAACAAAAATACCACATAAGCAATAAATTCAAGTCACATAAGTATTTTAAGTTTTCTTGCAGTCATTTTTAAAAAGGTTAAAATGAATAGCCGAGATTTTAATCATGTTTAATCAATTGATATATCTAAAATATTATTTCAACATATGATCAATATAAAAACTGAGATATCTTACTTTTTTCTGTACAAAATCAAAATTGGTGTGCATTTTAACGGACAGCACATCTCAATCACATTTACAGCATTCAGCTCAGTAGTTACATGTGACTAGAGTCTACTATATTAGACAGCATTGCATTAGACAGCACTGTTGTTGTTGTTCAGTCACAAACTCGTGTCCAACTCTGTGACCCCATGGACTGTAGCCTACCAGGCTCCTCTATCCATGGGATTTCCCAGGAAAGAATACTGGAGTGGGTTGCCATTTCCACATAGTTCCAAATTAGACTAAAGAAACACAACTACTGCAATGTGTGAACCTTAATTGAATTCTGATCAATGGTGTGGGGGAAAAAAAACAGCTATACGACTTTGGAGGATAATGGGGAAATCTGAATGTGGGCTGGATGTTAGATGTATTATTGAATCAGTAATTTTCTTGAATATGATAATGGTATTGTGACTATAAAAAAGAATGCCACTATTGTCAGGAAAGCATTCTGGAGTATTTAAGGATAAGTATCATGATATCTTCAACTCATTTCCAAATGGTTGAGAGAGAGGCAAAGTAAATATGACAAAAATGCTTTATAAAAGTGGGGAGTGATGGGAAGCCACTGGAAAATTTGACAGCACCTGATTTGCATGTTCAAATAATCTGATTGACTGCTCTGTAGTATGTCTAGCATCTATCCTGTAGGGAGACCAGTGTGACATGACCTAAATGGAGACAGTGAGAAATGTATTCAGGATATATTTTAAATATAGCAATAACATGATTTGCAGGTCTTCTTGAGAGAAAAAAAAGAAAAGGAAGACAACGTTCAAGAGAGTGGTATAAACATAGGCATTTATTTTTCCCATTCCACCATCTGCCTCGAAATGACCCCATGACTACAGAAATACCATGTGTGTAGTTTATGTAAACATATTGTTGACATAGAGATGATAGCAGAGCATCATTTCATTTAACAGGATTAGAGTGAGGGTCAAGAGAAGATACAGACAATTAAGACCCCTTGCCTGAAGAATAGAACATGATACTCAGCCACAACTTAGAACAGGGAAACCAAAAGGAGTTTGCAAAAGCAAGAGGAAAGGAACAGTTATAGACACTAGGCAACCCTGAAAAATCATATGATGGAAACAAAGAATTCATTCCATTCAAAAATTATCTTATTGTGCCCCCACCACCACCACATTTACCATATTAGGTGGCATTTAATCAGAAAGGCTGTTTTCCAAGGCAGGTATCACAAAACTTCCCACTGAGCATTTCTTGATCAACAGCTAATGTCTTGCTAATTTGCATAACAATTAATGTTCAAGTGGATTATCAGTGAAAAGTAGTATCAAACATACCTGGCCTGTCTAACATATATAGAAACACTCCTCTTCTGGCATAAGAGGCATAAGAATCAAAAAGGTATGGAACCAGAATTTTAGTGACAATGCCCAAGATTTGTTTCCTAAATGGGCTTAGGAAAGTCCTGCTTTTTTTTTTTTTTTTTTGACCTGAGAGTAACAAAATTCTGCCTCTGCTGTCACATCTTCAAATAAACCTTTTATGCAAGGTAGTAGTGAGCATCTGAAATGGCAGTGAGCTGGGACTTCATGAGCTTATAGAATATATAGCACAGCTGTCTTATTCTAGCAGGTAGAATATATGCCTACCTGCTAATGTCTGCTTAATAAACCTCCATATGAGTGGTACGATTTGGTCAGTGTCACTTTCATTACAACCTGGACAAAAGGTTGTAGGGAAAATGCTAACCCTGCAGTCATCTCAAGTTTTTCAGGGACTGATTATCTACCAAAATAACCTGAGAGCTGAAGATGACCAAATTAGTTTTTATCGGGTCAGACTCCTTGTACAGCCCAATTCTCTCATTACACACTATTAACTCTTCTTAACTTGTTATAACTTGCTTCCTTGCACAGCCCATTTCCTTGTTAAGCACTATTAATTCTTTTCTTAATTTATTATACCTTGCTTTCTGCATCTATAAAAATGAAAATCTGAACTAAAGTGTTTAAGAACAAATATCAACAAGACTTTCATGTCTGTTAACAGCTGAGAGATGTACACATACACACTCCAAAATAAGAAACAAAACAATCATTATTTTGAAATAACATACCAATAATTCACTCCGTTTAAATATAGCAAGTTCATATAAAAATGATTACAGGTCCCTATAGTTTCAGCAAAAAGAGAATATACAAAATAAATATTTAAAATCTACAGCTCTCCTATCAAGTTAGCAATTAAATAAAATACAGCAATAAAGATAAAATTAAGATATGTAGAATATTTTCATGAAAAAGTTCTATTCATCTTTACCAAAGTGGGAGAACTTTAATAAATTGAGACATGCTGTATTCGTCAAAAAGAAAATTTTAAATATAAACTTTTTTAAACAACTTAAATACAGATATTTCAGACAACTTCCTATATTTTCTCTGACTTATAATAAATTGATTTCAAGATTTATTTGGAAAAATGACAGCTTAGTAGATCAAGACATTTTCTATTTAAAAAAAGGTAATAGATAAGGAACTGCTATGCCAGGCATTGAAATGTTATCAAGTAATAATTATTCAAATTATTGATTTGCAGATGATTGAAGCAAAGTGGACAGTCCCAAACAAACAGGTGGGCATTTCTAATTCTGGCAATAGGGTGATAGATCATTTTAGCTAATCAAATGATGGAACACAGTTCATTACTCAGCTTGTTAACCAAACACAAAGTGGTCAAGTAAGACATTTCCCGTAATTTGTGAGCTTTTTGTTGGTAAACACTATTCCTTCACAATATTGAGTCATCTATGTGAACAATAAAATTTTGTAATCTGTTGTTCCCCCTTTTGGGCTTCCCTGGTGGCTCAGACAGTAAAGCGTCTGCCTGCAATGAGGAAGACCTTAGTTCAATCCCTGGGTCGGGAAGATCCCCTGGAGAAGGAAATGGCAACCTCTCCAGTATTCTTGCCTGGAAAATTCCATGGACAGAGGAGCCTGGTAGGCTACAGTCTATGGGATCGCATAGAGTCGGACATGACTAAGCAAATTCACTCACTCACTCACTTTCTGGTTTCTTCATTGCCTCTTTCTACAGATGTCAAAAAGTGAAGATAGTGGACATATCCAATGCCAGCTTAGGTGGTAACTTCATTTTGCTGGGCTTTTCCAATCAACCCCAACTGGACCCCATTATCTCTACGACCATTTTGCTCTTCCATATCATGACTCTGCTAAACAACACAGCAATTATCCTGCTAACTTTTCTAGACAGCCAATTTCATACACCCATGTACTTCTTCCTCAGTAACCTCACATTTTTAGATATCTGTTACACAACTAGTATTGTTCCCCAGATGTTGATAAATCTGTGGGGGCCAAACAAATTGGTTACTTATGCAGGTTGTATCCTACAGTTCTTCTTTACCTTTGACTTCGGTGCAACAGAAAGCCTTTTATTGGCTGTCATGGCCTATGATTGCTATGCAGCAGTCTGCCAACCCCTGGACTACCTGGTTATCATGCAACCTCACTTCTGTAAGAAGATGGCAGCAGCATCATGGTTGACGGCATGTGTGGTGCCCTGACTATGAGCTCTTTTGCCTTTTCACTGCTGCTATGTGGTCACATACTTGATAACTTCTTTTGTGAGATGCCTGCCTTTCTGAAGACAGCCTGTGCATACAACAAAGTAATGGATGTTACCATTTACACACTTGGAGTAATTTACCTTGTTTTGCCACTGTTTTTCCTTCTTGTCTCATATGGAATCATCACTCAAGCTGTGACTAAGATCAAGTCAGGCAGAGGGTGGAAGAAGGTGATAACACCTGTGGTGCTCATCTCACTGTCCTTTTACACTGTTATTACCCAAGTCTTAACCCACTAATGTACACTCAGGAATACAGATGTCAAAGGGGCATTAAAATGGCTTTTGATAAGAACCCAACATAGAAGCACCCCACATATAAAGCAAATGTAACAAGTATGAAAGGGGAAAATAACAGTAACACAATAATAGTGGGAGACTTTAATACCCCCACTCACACCTGTGGATAGATCAACCAAACAGAAAATTAGCAAGGAAACACAAACTTTAAATGATAAAATGGACCAGTTAGACCTAATGGATATCTATAGGACATTTCACCCCAAAGCAATAAATTTCACCTTTTTCTCAAGTGCACACAGAACATTCTCCAAGATAGATCACATCCTGGGCCATAAATCTAGCCTTGGTAAATTCAAAAAAATTGAAATCATGTCAAGCATCTTTTCTGATCACAATGCAGTAAGATTAGATGTCAACTACAGGGGAAAAAACTTAAAAATACAAACATATGGAGGCTAAACAACATGCTTCTGAATAACCAATAGATCACAGAAGAAATCAAAAAGGAAATCAAATATGCACAGAAACAAATGAAAACGAAAACATGACAACCCAAAACCTATGAGATTCATTAAAAGCAGTGCTAAGAGGAAGGTTCATAGCAATACAAGCTTACCTCAAGAAACAAGAGAAACATCAAATAACTTAACTTTACACATAAAGCAACTAGAAAAAGAAGAAATGAAGAACCCCAAAGTTAGTAGAAGGAAAGAAATCATAAAAATCAGAGTGGAAATAAGTTGGGGGGGGGGGTGAAACAAAGGAGACTACAGCAAAAATCAACAAAACTAAAAGCTGGTTCTTCGAGAAGGTAAATAAAATAGACAAACCATTAGCCAGACTCATCAAGAAAATAAGGGAGAAGAATCAACAAAATTAGAAATGAAAATGGAGAAATCACAACAGACAACATAGATATACAAAGGATCATAAGAGACTACTATCAGCAACTATATGACAATAAAATGGACAACTTGGAAGAAATGAGCAAATTCTTAGAAAACTGAACCAGGAAGAAATAGAAAATCTTAACAGAACACATCACAAGCATGGAAATCAAAACTGTAATCAAAAATCTTCCAACAAACAAAAACCCAGGACCAGATGGCTTCACAGGTGAATTCTACCAAAAATTTAGAGAAGAGCTAACACCTATCCTACTCAAAGTTTTCCAGAAAGTTGCAGAGGAAGGTAAACTCTCAAACTCATTCTATGAGGCCATCATCACCCCCAAAAAACCAGACAAAGATGCCACAAAAAAAAAGAAAACCACAGGCCAATATCACTGATGAACACAGATGCAAAAATCCGCAACAAAATTCTAGCAAACAGAATCCAACAACATGTTAAAAAGATCATTCATCATGACCAAGTGAGCTTTTTCCCAGGGATGCAAGGATTCTTCAATATTCACAAATCAATCAATGTGATACACCACATTAACAAACTGAAAGATAAAAACCATATGATTATCCCAATAGATGCAGAAAAAGTCTTTGATAAAATTCAACACCCATCTGGAGAAGGCAATGGCAACCTTCTCCAGTGCTCTTGCCTGGAGAATCCCATGGACAGAGGAGCTGGTAGGCTGGAGTCCATGGGATTGCAAAGAGTCGGACATAACTGAGCAACTTCACTTTAACTTTTCACTTTCATGCATCAGAGAAAGAAATGACAACCCACTCCAGTGTTCTTGCCTGGAGAATCCCAGGGACGGGGGAGCCTGGTGGGCTCCTGTCTATGGGGTTGCACAGAGTTGGACACAACTGAAGCGACTTAGCAGCAGCAGCAGCAGAAGCAGCAACAGCAACACCCATTTATGATTAGAAAAAAAAAAAAAAAACTCTCCAGAAAGCAGGCATAGAAGGAACATACCTTAACATAATAAAAGGCATATATGACAAACCCACAGCAAACAGTATCCTCAATGGTGAAAAATTGACAGCATTTCCTATAAAGTCAGGAACAAGAAAAGGGTGCTCTCTCTCACAACTACTATTCAACATAGTTTTGGAAGTTTTAGCCACAGCAATCAGAGAAGAAAAAGAAATAAAAGGAATCCAGATTGGAAAAGAAGAAGTAAAACTATCTGTTGGGGTCCTTTAATGGACCAGAACCTTGTGGTACGGAGTCGACAATAAGAAAGTGAAAGAGAGAAAGACGCTGATATCCCTTGGTTTATGCAGAGGACCAATAAAGTCCTTGACACAGGACTTGCATCGCTCACGAAGGCACCAGGCGCCCTCTCGAGGGGGTCTTAGAAGCCCGGGCAGAAAAGTGAGCACGACGGGTCTCCACGCTCCAGAGAGTCAGCCAGAAAAAGAGAGAGAGAGACAAAAAAGACCCGGGGACCTAAGCTCTGATGGAGCAAAGGTGCTTTAATGATTTTTCTATGAGTATATATAGGCTGCAGTACAAGAAACTTCTTTCAGGAATGATAGAGATCAGAAAACCAAAGGTACAGCAACCGTCACCAAGGGAACAAGGGGTAATGTTAGTCACAAGGTCAGGAGACAATCCATATCTCAAGAAAGGGGAAGGAGATTAAGCTGTTTTGTCCTAAGGAGAATGTTTACTAAAGGAGACTCATGCTTGCCTCACACAATGACCTCAGTCCCTGGGAGCAGCATGCTGTTCTGCTTGAAGAGGGACAAAGGACTCATGAGAGACAGCATGTAGGAATCCTCCTGTCAAACATTCCATGACAATTCCCCCTTATTTATTTATAATATTTGTAAGAAGAGTTCTGACCATCAGAGTTTGTTTAGTTTTGACAATCTTTGCATGAAGGCAATGGTAGACAACAAATATAATTGTTAAGACAATCACCAAAATTATGGTTCCAGATCCAATGCTATGAGTAAGACTTTGAAACCATCCACGTGGGTCTAGCCCAGACAATTGATCAGCTAATTGTTTAGCTAAAGTTTCCATATCAATGGAAGAGGGCAGATTATTAGAAAAGCTTTCAAATATTTCTTTTTGTAATAATTGTACATTCAGAGAGGCATTATCATGTATGTTTTGTAAATGAAACTTGATTTGTTCCCAGTTGTAGGCACTATTATTAAAATGAACAGGAGTAACACAAAATTGAGTAGAATTCCAGTCACATTTTAGCATCACCTGTTTTTGTACATCTGTTAATTGATCTCCAACCCATTCGATGGCTGTTTTCAGTTCCTGTATTTCTTCTTGAGTTTCCTCATCTATCTGAGTCTGAGTGGCCCATATAGTATGGGCATCTTTAGTCCAATTTTGAATAAAATTATGTGTCTGAATAGAGGTTTGTAAAGCAACACCAGTGACAGCAGCAGTGGTGCAAATGGCTATTAATCCCAAAATACTAAAAATCAGCCATCCAATGAATCGTTTAGATCGCTGGAGCAATTTAGTAAGCAACCGGGAAGCAAGTCCAGCCATGGGACCTTCTTCCCAGGGCTGTTGGAGATTTATTGGTAACCATAGACTATGTCAAGATCAAAGAATTAAAAGAGAATCATATCTTAAGGAAATAGAGGAGTTAAGACAAGTATATAATCTGCAATTTATGCAAGTTACAGAACGTATAGTCTTATTGAATTGTAAGTTTCCTATAGCTATAACAAAAGGAAATGGAACACAGGCTTGTATAAAATATGCTTGATTATAGCGAAAGAAATAATTGCTATAGCTATGATTGGTCCCTGTGGAATGTCTGGTCCAAGTCCCAAGTTCTTCGGTGTTTGCAGCAAGTTTTCAGATGTTCCATTGTTTAGGCCTGTTTATCTGTTTATCAAAGATGATTCGAGGATGAGGTGGGGGCCATTCCATCATCAAGCTAGCCAAGAAGTCCTCTGTCATGGTAATGTTCCACTGATGTATTAGTAACCTTCCATGTTACTTGAGTAATATAATCATACATAGTATTGTTAATATCATCTGAGCAGTTCAATAACCACATACTATGGGGTCCCCAATTGACAATTGTATAATTAGCTATAAACATTAATTTTCCTGGTTTGGCCTGACATTTGTCCCAATGAACAGGAATATATTTAAAGTTCTTATTAGTAAACCCTTGGCATGTTGTTCTTTGTTCTTTCCCTAATTCTTTCCCTAAAGTTTCAGTAGTATAAACATGGTTCACTGACAAAGAAAGGGCAGTAAATAATCCAAGTAGTGTCCGAAAATCCTTTTCTGGAGTCAGGACAAAAGCCCAAGTTTGTCGACTAATGTTTGTACATAATTCTGCTGGGCCCATACATAAAGGAAGGACTTCATAACCTAGAACGATATTAATTAGTTTTTCTTTTTCTTCAGGATGAGAGGGCCCCTCCAGTTCCAAGGAGGGGGCATATGTGTTGACTCATTAGTGGATGTGATTGGTTCTATATCTGTCCATTTTACAACCTACAATAAAAAGGGGGGGGAGGGGTTAGGTATATAAGCCCAGTAAGTGTGATCAATCAGGTCAGCCTGAGCGGGGGAAGCAAAAGCAAGCAAAGCAAGCATAGCGAAGAAAAATATTGTTAGGATTCCGAGGCATTCCCTGTTGAGAAAACAGGTTTTCGGTTTAATTAGTAAGGGTTTTTATCTGTCCCCAAGTAGGGAGATCATAAGGTCGATGATGTCGAGTGTGGCATTTTTTGGAAATTTTTAATGTCGCCATGGCTTATATTGGAATTCTTTCTCCCTGGGTTTTTTGCTGTTTCATTTCTAGTCTGAATGCTGGGGGCCCCCTTAGGTTGAATCTTCTGAAGAGGAAGTCGTGTGAGCTCATTGGATCCATCTGAAGAAATAGAAGCATATCCTTTCCCTGTAAGATTAGTTTCTTAGATTTCTATTGATTAGTTAACCCGTCTTGATATCAAATGGGCAAAGGAAAGGAGGCATCCTATAATGTTTCAAAACTTCTTTTTTTGTTTGTTTGTTTTTTGCTTTTGTCAAAACATCTCTTTGTGGTAAGTTTAAAAACTTTAAAACAAATAAGGCTATATTAACAATAGTTATAAAAAGAGAGGAAAGTTATAATTATGAAAACATTCTTAGGAAATATTTCAGTCCAAAAGAAAAAAAAAATCATTCAGAAATCTGTTTGGGACTGGTATTTGGCTGTGGTTTGTGTTATTTGGGGCAAAGGATTAGGAGTAACCATTCAAATATGTTTTCCTAAGTGAAATTATTGAAAAGGTGATGCAGAACAACTTGACAAATGAAATGTTGCTCACATCCAAATATATTTGACCTTGTCCTTGAAAAAGAAATGCAGCTTAGCAACTGTTGAATCTCACTGTTCAGTGTGTCAAAGAGGATGACTACATTTCCAAGACAGACCTGAAAAGAAGGCAAACATTCCACATTTCTGATATTCTTAGGAACAAATAATCCATTCGGGAAATGGTGTCTTTTTTTTTTTTTTTTATGCCGTTTTCCCCCTGCTTTAAGAATCCTACACATTGGGAACAGAAATAGTCACACCAGCATTCTGGAGGTCTGTGATTCCTTTTTATTGTGGAGGTTTTACCCAGTGGGTGGGGTTGGACGATTGGCTTGTCAAGGTTTCCTGGTTAGGGAAGCTCGCGTCGGTGTTCTGGTGCATGGAACTTGATTTCTTCTCTCTGGAGTGCAATGGAGTGCCCAGTGATGAGTTTTGAGATGATGGCTGCTATCCAAAAGTCTACAAGCAATAAATGCTCAAGAGGGTGTGGAGAAAAGGGAACCCTCTTACACTGTTGGTGGGAATGCAAACTAGCACAGCCACTATGGAAAACAGTGTGGAGATTTCTTTAAAAACTGGAAATAGAACTGCCATATGACCCAGCAATACCACTCCTGGGCATACACACTGAGGAAACCAGAGCTGAAAGAGACACGTGCACCCCAATGTTCATCGCAGCACTGTTTATAATAGCCAGGACATGGAAGCAACCTAGATGCCCATCAACAGATGAATGGATAAGGAAGCTGTGGTACATATACACCAGGGAATATTACTCAGCTGTTAAAAAGAATTCATTTGAATCGGTTCTAATGAGATGGATGAAACTGGAGCCCATTATACAGAGTGAAGTAAGCCAGAAAGATAAAGATCATTACAGCATACTAACACATATATATGGAATTTAGAAAGATGGTAATGATAACCCTATATGCAAAACAGAAAAAGAGACACAGATGTACAGAACAGACTTTTGGACTCTGTGGGAGAAGGCAAGGGTGGGATGTTTCGAGAGAACAGCATGTATATTATCTATAGTGAAACAGATCACCAGCCCAGGTGGGATGCATGAGACAAGTGCTCGGGCCTGGTGCGCCGGGAAGACCCAGAGGAATCGGGTGGAGAGGGAGGTGGGAGGGGGGATTGGGATGGGGAATACATGTAAATCCATGGCTGATTCATGTCAATGTATGACAAAACCCACTGCAATGTTGTGAAGTAATTAGCCTCCAACTAATAAAAATAATTGAAAAAAAAAAAAGAAATAGTCACACCAACAATAGTTATAGGCTTAAAGACTACACTACACCAGAATCTAGCAAAGTTTGCTCTGGACAAGGAAGACAAAAGTGTTCCTGTGTATTTTCTCTTATTTAATTTTTTATTTGCAGTTACAGTGTGTAATGTGTTTGTCCAATCATGTCTTGTGTTTGTGGACTATAAGGAATGTCTGCAATCTGTTTAATAGAGAATGAATGTAAAAATTGTTTGAACTGCTTAGAAATAGAGGCAGAGTCATTGTCTGTTTTTATAGAATTAGGTGTTCTCATTATCGTGAAGTAAGTTGATAGGTGGGTTATAACATGTTGTGTAGTCTTACCTTAGAGAGGTGTTGCCCCTAGAAAAGAAGAATTTGTATTGATCGAGACATGTAAGAAGGAAGAGGAAGAAAGTTCAGGACAATGAGTTACATCAATTTGCCATAAAATTTTCCTTCATTTGTCATAAGCCTTTTTAAAATTCCAGCACTAAATATCTTTAAAAGTTAAAAGGCCAAAACAAAGTATGATAGCATAATAAACAAATGCAATGTTTATTTCAAATAAACATACCATACTTTGTGGTTTTCAACTGCATTTTCTAATATATTTGCAGTCTGAATGTATCTGCTGACCAAAGTTAATTCTGTTAAATATTGTTTTCCCAAAATTTTTCTCTTGTCTCCAATTTGGTTTAATTTGAAGAAAGAACATTTGCTGTAGCTAGAACGACAATGAAAAACTAGTCTAGTAAAGCTTATGTAAATACCACTTTATTCTATAATAAATGTTTCAACAATTAAAAACATATTTTTGTATTCATCATTTTATTTGCCATTTCTTATATCTTTCTATTAAAAGCATATATTTTACTTTTCTATAGCAACCATGAAATGTCTTGCATGTTAGCATTTTATAGACCATTGAACATATTTCTCAAATCATATTATATTATATATATATATCCATTCCTATATAAATATATATTTATATTCATTAATAGCTCAAAATCTCTTCAGCTCGTCTGCAAGAAAAACCCCTTTTAAGAGTAAGCCAATGTTCAGCAATTAACGCTTCAAAATCCTACTTCATTTGGAAATGACCCAGCCATTCAACAAACTTCTACTACTTAGTTCAGCACAACTCTAGAAACCTAAGTCACTCCAATCCCAAGAGACGGCTCCAGATTATAGATAATAGATCATTCTATCAAAAATACAATTACTTCTAATAGAGCTTATCTAAAAGTTTTCATCTCATCTATATATTTATATACATATATAAAGTTACCTTTTTGTTGACAAACTTAGTTTACCTTAAACCAAGGCATAATAAAAGTATTATATAATGTTGATGACTCAAGACATGTCCCAACTAGATTAACAGATAATTATATTTAAATCACATTCACATTTAAATAAACATTATACCCAACACTGAACACCCTTTAGTTCATGTAAAGCTGAATCCAAATAGAGCTCATTAACTCCACACTATCAAAAAACAAAGACATACATTGAGACATAGATAATTTTAGATACATAGGCATAGTTCTCCGTTTGAAATCTAAAATATCCTTTTGTTTTATTTATTTATTTTGAGCTCCACCAATTTGTTAATGGCTAGAGTCCTAGATAGAGTGGGCTGTGTATCCCAAACATGATAAGAGTTAACTTAAGGTTTTTTTCTTAGGCCTATTTTTGTTTCCCAGGCAGAACTGGAGCTCCAAAAAAACAATATTTTAACAAGTTAACCTTTTCCTAACTGCACGTGCAAGTAGAACCGGTTTTGTAATTTCAAAAAAGATTTAATTTTCATCAGTTTTTTTCGGAGTCTAAAGAATATCATAGCCATTCAGTGTCAAAAATATCATTTCTCTTTTTTGTAGCTATAGTATATTATTAATGATATATGCATGAGGGAATTGTCGTCACATAGGAAGTAAAGCCTTAGCTACAAAATTTTGACAAATACTAGGACTGTTATGGAGATGGCAATGGCATCTTATTTCAGTACTCTTGTCTGGAGAATCCTAGGGACGGGGGAGCCTGGCGGGCTGACATCCATGGGGTCGCATGGAGTAGGACACGACCGAAGTGACTTAGCAGCAGCAGTAGCAGGACTTTTAAGCATACCTTGAGGTAACATAGTCTATTGAAATCTTTTATGAGGCCCGATATGATTAGGATAAGGGAGAGAGAAAGTGAATCTCTCCCGGTCTAAAGGGTGTAAAGGTATATTTAAAAAGCAATCTTGTGAATCAGTAATAATAATGTGCCAATTTTGAGGAATCGTAATAGGTGATGGGATCTCTGGTTGCAATGTACCCATAGGTTTCATAAAAGAATTAACTTTTCTAAACTCTGTTAAGAGACACCATTTGTTATGTTTCTTTTTTATAACAAAAAGAGTTCCAAAAAGAGCAAGATTCTTCAATATGTTTCAATTTTAATTGTGTGTTTATAAGTTCTTTAGTAGCTTGTAATTTTTCTTTCGTAAGGGGCCATTGCTTTGTCTAAATAGGCTCATAATTTTTCTTAGTTATTTTAATAATTGTTTTGTTTGTTAAATGAGCAGTGGCCCCTAGGAAAAATGTGGAATGTATATCTGAGTTTGCCATTGTATAAGTAAGTCCCTTCCTATTAGATTAAAGGGTACATTTATCACATAAGGTTTTAATGTTGCAGGTTGGCCTTCTGGTCCCTCACATAAGTATATTCGAACACTTTGATAAACTTTTTGTATTTTAGTTTGAGAAATTCCTGCAATTTGGCAAGAGACCTTTTGTACAGGCCAGGATTTGGGCCATAAATGTTTGGAAAAAATAGTAATATCAGATCCAGTGTCAAGGAGACCAGAAAATCTTTTACCATTAATTTTGATATTTATATTTGGTCGGGCATACTCAGATACTAATGATGTCCACAAAGATTGTTTTTGATCTGTACTGCCAAACCCACCTGTCCGTACATTATTAGAGGAATTAATAGAAATGTAAGGTAAAAGAAGTAATTGAGCAATTTTGTCCCCCTTTTTGAATTGCCATAGAATCTGAGATGACATCAGAATTTGAATCTCTCCTTTATAATCTGAATCAATTATTCCAGGGTGAACAGTAATTCTTTTAGAAGTCAGACTAGATCAGCCAAGCAAAAGACCAAAAGTTTGTGGGGGCAGGGGTCCAAAAAGTCCGGTAGGCACTCTAGTAGGGACTGTTTGAGGGTAAAGGAAAAAATCATTTAGGGCTGGTATATTGACGGCAGCACTGCCGGATGTTGAGGGTTTGAGGGAAAAGATAGAATTTGCCCCTGGTTTTTGTTGTAGGGGACCTGGGGGGTCCCCTGTTTGGAGTTTCCCGGAATAGGTTTTCCATCAATATCAAATTTAAATTTACAACTTTTGGCCCAGTGCATTCCTCTACGGCAGCAAGGGCAAATTTTTGGCATTTTATTAGCCTTCTTAGGGCAGTCTTTTTTTTTTAAATGATTTTTATCTCCACAATTAAAGCATCCTTTATTTCCCTTTTTAAAGATAGTAGCCATTCACAAAGACAGAAATATAGATCAATGGAACAGAATAGAAAGCCCAGAGATAAATCCACGAACCTATGGACACCTTATCTTTGACAAAGGAGGCAAGGATATACAATGGAAAAAAGACAACCTCTTTAACAAGTGGTGCTGGGAAAACTGGTCAACCACTTGTAAAAGAATGAAACTAGAACACTTTCTAACACCATACACAAAAATAAACTCAAAATGGATTAAAGATCTAAATGTAAGACCAGAAACTATAAAACTCCTAGAGGAGAACATAGGCAAAACACTCTCCGACATAAATCACAGCAAGATCCTCTATGACCCACCTCCCAGAATATTGGAAATAAAAGCAAAAATAAACAAATGGGACCTAATGAAACTTAAAAGCTTTTGCACTACAAAGGAAACTATAAGTAAGGTGAAAAGACAGCCCTCAGATTGGGAGAAAATAATAGCAAATGAAGAAACAGACAAAGGATTAATCTCAAAAATATACAAGCAACTCCTGAAGCTCAATTCCAGAAAAATAAATGACCCAATCAAAAAATGGGCCAAAGAACTAAACAGACATTTCTCCAAAGAAGACATACAGATGGCTAACAAACACATGAAAAGATGCTCAACATCACTCATTATTAGAGAAATGCAAATCAAAGCCACAATGAGGTACCATTACACGCCAGTCAGGATGGCTGCTATCCAAAAGTCTACAAGCAATAAATGCTGGAGAGGGTGTGGAGAAAAGGGAACCCTCTTACACTGTTGGTGGGAATGCAAACTAGTACAGCCGCTATGGAAAACAGTGTGGAGATTTCTTAAAAAACTGGAAATAGAACTGCCATATGACCCAGCAATCCCACTTCTGGGCATACACACTGAGGAAACCAGATCTGAAAGAGACACGTGCACCCCAATGTTCATCGCAGCACTGTTTATAATAGCCAGGACATGGAAGCAACCTAGATGCCCATCAGCAGATGAATGGATAAGGAAGCTCTGGTACATATACACCATGGAATATTACTCAGCCGTTAAAAAGAATTCATTTGAATCAGTCCTAATGAGATGGATGAAGCTGGAGCCCATTATACAGAGTGAAGTAAGCCAGAAAGATAAAGAACATTACAGCATACTAACACATATATATGGAATTTAGAAAGATGGTAACGATAACCCTATATGCAAAACAGAAAAAGAGACACAGAAATACAGAACAGACTTTTGGACTCTGTGGGAGAAGGCGAGGGTGGGATATTTCAAAAGAACAGCATGTATACTATCTATGGTGAAACAGATCACCAGCCCAGGTGGGATGCATGAGACAAGTGCTCGGGCCTGGTGCACTGGGAAGACCCAGAGGAATCGGGTGGAGAGAGAGGTGGGAGGGGGGATCGGGATGGGGAATACGTGTAAATCTATGGCTGATTCATATCAATGTAAAGATAGTAGCCATTGCCTCAATCAGCATTTGCATCTTTTGAGTTTCTGATCCTAGATTGTGATAAGCTTTTAAATAATCAATAATAATTTTAGTCTCACAAATTGCAGCTATAGCTCTTTGACATTTCTGATTTGCATTCTCATAAGCAAGTAATTTTTCTAGCTGTTTTTTGGTTTCTTTTCCAATTAGAGTATGGGAAATAGCAGCTTCTAATCTAGTTTAAAAATTAGCATAACTTTTCATTAGGTTCCAACAAATGAGAGACTTTTGGAGTTGCGACTGTTGGCAGAGGAGAAGTATTTGGAGCAGCCGGGGCAGGGCTAGTAAGAAAATTTTGAGATATTTTGTATTATTTTATTTGGGCCTTTTGTAAAGTTTAATCATTTAATTTATATTTATGTAATAAGTTTTCTGTCTGTTGCTAAATATTGGAAGGGCTAGAATGTACCTTGAAATGGCAGAATTACAGTTTTAATAAGAGCCCATAGGGGCTAGAGATCAATTGGAATATTTTTTCCTTGTTTGGCTGCTCATTTAACATTTTCTTTGACCTGGAGCCAAATTTCTAAATCAAAACTGCATTTATCAGGAAACTAAGGATTATGTTCAACTACTGTTTGAAGGCAAGCCTCTATTCATTGGCGTGAAACAAGAAGTCCCTGAAATTTAAACAAATGGTGAAGTAAAGCAGAAAAATAATGGGGCTGGCCAGCCGTCTAACCCATGCCTTAGTACTTACCGACCTCAATAGGTCCCTGAGTCACTCCACCCGATATGCCACGTATACCAGTGAACCTGTTCCTTGGCGCCATTTGTTGGGGTCCTTTAATGGACCGGAACCTTGTGGTACGGAGTCGACAATAAGAAAGTGAAAGAGAGAAAGACGCTGATATCCCTTGGTTTACGCAGAGGACCAATAAAGTCCTTGACACAGGACTTGCATCGCTCACGAAGGCACCAGGCGCCCTCTCGAGGGGGTCTTAGAAGCCCGGGCAGAAAAGTGAGCACGACGGGTCTCCACGCTCCAGAGAGTCAGCCAGAAAAAGAGAGAGAGAGAGAGAGACAAAAAAGACCCGGGGACCTAAGCTCTGATGGAGCAAAGGTGCTTTAATGATTTTTCTATGAGTATATATAGGCTGCAGTACAAGAAACTTCTTTCAGGAATGATAGAGATCAGAAAACCAAAGGTACAGCAACCGTCACCAAGGGAACAAGGGGTAATGTTAGTTACAAGGTCAGGAGACAATCCATATCTCAAGAAAGGGGAAGGAGATTAAGCTGTTTTGTCCTAAGGAGAATGTTTACTAAAGGAGACTCATGCTTGCCTCACACAATGACCTCAGTCCCTGGGAGCAGCATGCTGTTCCGCTTGAAGAGGGACAAAGGACTCATGAGAGACAGCATGCAGGAATCCTCCCGTCAAACATTCCCTGACACTATCATTTTGCAGATGACATGATCCTCTACACAGAAAACTCTAAAGACACCACCAGAAAATTACTAGAGCTAGTCAATGAATACAGTAAACTTGAATGATATAAAATCAACACACACAATCCCTTACATTCCTATACACTAACAATGAGAAAACAGAAAGAGAAATTAAGGAAACAATCCCATTCACCATTGCAATGAAAAGAATAAAATACTTAGGAATAAACGTACCTAAAGAAACAAAATACCTATATATAGAAAACTATAAAACACTGTTGAAAGAAATCAAAGATGACACAAATAGATGGAGAAATATACTATGTTCATGGGTTAGAAGAATCAATATAGCAAAAATGAGTATACTATCCAAAGCGATCTATAGATTCAATGCAATTCCTATCAAGCTACCAATGGTATTTCTCACAGAACTAAAACAAATAATTTCACCATTTGTATGTAAATGCAAAAAAACTTTGAATAACCAAAGCAATCTTGAGAAAGAAGAATGGAGCTGGAGGAATCAACCTGTCTGATTTCAGACTATACTACAAAGCTACAGTCATCAAGACAGTATAGCACTGGCAAAAAGACAAAAATACAGATCAATGGAATAAAATAGAAAGCCCAGAGATGAATCCACACATCTATGGACACCT
Organism: Dama dama; assembly: GCF_033118175.1. Taxonomy (NCBI): domain Eukaryota; kingdom Metazoa; phylum Chordata; class Mammalia; order Artiodactyla; family Cervidae; genus Dama; species Dama dama. The sequence goes on from NC_083687.1 coordinate 31,741,318, forward strand.
TATCTTTGACAAAGGAGGCAAAAATATACAATAGAGAAAAGACAATCTCTTTAACAAGTGGTGCTGGGAAAACTGGTCAACCACCTGTAAAAGAGAAACTAGAACACTTCTTAACACCATACACAAAAATAAACTCTAGGCTGATTCATATCAATGTATGACAAAACCCACTGAAATGTTGTGAAGTAATTAGCCTCCAACTAATAAAAAATAAAAAAAATAAAAATAAAATAAATAAATAAATAAACTCTAAATGGATTAAAGATTTAAATGTAAGAACAGAAATTATAATACTCCTAGAGGAAAACATAGGCAGAACACTCTCTGACATAAATCACAGCAAGATCCTCTATGACCCACCTCCCAGAGTAATGGAAATAAAAGCAAAACTAAACAAATGGGACCTAATTAAACTTAAAAGTTTCCACACAATGAAGGAAACTATAAGCAAGGTGAAAAGAAAGCCTTCAGAATGGGAGAAAATAATAACAAATGAAGCAACTGACAAAGAATTAATCCCAAAATTATACAAGCTGCTTATGCAGCTCAATACAAGAAAAATAAATGTCCCAATCAAAAAATGGCCCAAAGAACTAAACAGATATTTCTCCAAAGAAGACATACAGATGGCTAACAAACACATGAAAACATGCTCAACATCACTCATTATCAGAGAAATGCAAATCAAAACCATAATGACGTACCATCTCATGCCAGTCAGAATGGCTGCTATCAAAAAGTCTACAAACAAATAAATGCTGGAGAGGGTGTGGAGAAAAGGGAACCCTCTTACACTGTTGGTGGGAATGCAAACTAGTACAGCCACTATGGAGAACAGTGTGGAGATTCCTTAAAAAAATGGAAATAGAACTGCCATATGACCCATCAATCCCACTGCTGGGCATACACACTAAGGAAATGAGAATTGAAAGAAACATGTGTACCCCAATGTTAATTGCACATTGTTTACAATAGCTAGGACATAGAAGCAACCTAGATGTCCATCGGCAGACGAATGGATAAGAAAGCTGTGGTACATATACACAATGGAATATTACTGAGCTAATTAAAAAGAACACATTTGAGTCAGTTCTAATGAGGTGGATGAAACTGGAGCCTAATATACAGAGTGAAGTAAGTAAAAAAGAAAAACGCCAATATAGTATACTAATGCATATATATGGAACTTAGAAAGATTGTAACAACCACCCTATTTGTGAAACAGCAAAAGAGACACAGATATAAGAACAGATTTTGTACTCTCTGGGAGAGCGCGAGGGTGGGATAATTTGAGAAAATAGCATTGAAACATGTATATTACCATATGTGAAATAGATGACCAGTCCAAGTTCAATGCATGAAACAGGGCACTCAAAGCTGGTGCACTAGGACAACCCTGAGGGATGGAAGGGGGAGGGGGGGTGGGAGTGGGGTTAGGGAGAGGGGGAACACATGAACACCCATGGTTAATTCATGTCAATGTATGGCAAAAACAACCACAATATTATAAAGTAATTAGCCTCTAATTATAATAAATAAAATAATTTTTAAAATAAAAGATGACATATAATGGAATCATCTATAGGATTTTATAAGCCACATGGCTATGCCACCTCCCAAAGCAATGAATTATATTTGCCAAAAGGCTAGTGCTCAGCCAAGATTGCCCAAGTGCCCTACAAAATTAGAAAATCTAGAATAAGATGTTCAGAAATTTGAGTCAGTCCATCACATCATGTACTCTAGTTTTTGTTAGGGTTAACATTTTGTAGTGTAGTGACAAAATTGAAGATGAAAAGAAAGAAACAGATATAGTAACTGTGATGGAAGCAAAGATGTTGGAAGTAAAAAAGACATTTTAAGTATGGTCCTTGAAATGCCCACTGAAAGTTTCCAGTGGAAAAATTCACTGGCAAATAATTCTATATCCAAACAAATTGTGTTTTATATGTGAATGAAACATAAGTTTTTCTGATATGAAACAGCTCAGATAGTAGACAATTCATGTAATTTCTTAAATTTTTCAGAATTAATGAAGCCAAGAAAAAGATCAATGAAAATGCCAAATAACCCAGAACCAACAGACTAAAGAAAGAATTGTTAACAGTGTGCTAAATATATTATTGATTGATACTCAGAACTCATTTTAGCTGCCCTCTGTCTGGTTTTTGGACTATAAGAGCAAGAAAGTGAGGACAATTATATATATTCATGTAAGAATCTAAAGGAAGAGGCAGGTAGAGACCATTTTCTGCAGTGTTCTTTTCTAGAAAGAGAAGATGTACAGATGCCAGTATTTCATCTCTAGATTAATGGTTGTCAAGATGCAGATTGGATGGAAGTATCAGCCAGATTTTCTGTTTCAGTGTCCTTAATTAATTTAGTAAAGACTAGTTACAAAAAAAACCTTGAACTAACACTATGTTTAATAATGAAATAATGAATATTTTCCTCCTGAATTCAGGAACAAGGTAAACACAAATTCAATTTAAAACTGTAGTAGAGACTGTAACAAGAATTAATAAGTGAAGTTGAATGGTGGCTCGATGCAAGGTGAAAACTTAAACCTAACTGTATTTCTATATGAGCAATAAACAATTGAAAGTTGAAAGTGTAAAATAATAGCAGTTACAATAGCATTTGAAACAGAATAATTTAAATGAATGATGTACAAGACCTCTACTTTGAAAACTACTAAACATCACTAAGAGAACTCAAAGAAGGCCTAAATAAATATGGAGCTAGACCATGTTCATGGATTGGAAGACATAATATTGTCATAATGTCAATTTTCCCCAAACTGATCTCCAGATTGAAAACAGCTCCAACTAAGTAGGAAGAATAATGGCTCCCCCAGAGAGGTCCTCATTCTATCCCTTTGAACTTGTGAATATATTATGTGATGCAGTAAGAAAGAGTTAAAGTTTCAGATGGAATTACAGCTGCTAATCAGAAACCTTAAAATAGGGAAAGTGTTCTGAACTATATGGATGGACCCAATACAACCACAGGCATCCTTAAATGAAGGAAAAAGGATGCAGAAGAGTCAATGTCAGAGTGATCAATGTGAGAAAGGCTAGACTGGCTATTCCTAGCTTAAAGAGGGAAGGAATCGATACACCAATGACCACGGCAGCCCCTAGAAACTGGAAAATGCAAGAAAATGAGTTCTTCCTAGAGCCTCCAGAAAATAATGCAACCCTACCAACACCTGGTGGTTTTCTCAGAGTATCCATTTTGAACTTCCAATCTCCAAAAATGTACGATAATAAATTCGTGTTATTTAAAGCCACTAAGTTTTTGGTAGTTCGTAACAGCAACAATAGGAAACCAATACATCAACCAATTTTTTTAAGAAATTCACCAGCTGATTGTAAAACTGACATGGAAATGCAAAAACCTACACTATCCCCAAATCGTCTTAGAAGAACAAAACTGGAGGAATGACATCACCTGATTCCTAGATTTACCATAAAATTGCAGCAATCAGGACAGTGCAGTATTGGCCTAAGCATAGACAAATAGGTCAATAGAGAGCTCAGAAATTTATGTATAGGGTCAACTGACTTTTTGCAAAGGTGTCAAAATTTAATAAGGAAAATATAATCTTTTAATGAATGGTGTTGAAGTTACTGGATATTCTATGGAAAATACAAAGTTCAAATTCTACCTCACACCATACAGAAAACTTTAACTTGAAAGGAATCACTGAAAAAAAAAAAAAAAGAAATGAATCACTGACTAAAAATAAAAGCTAAAATTACAAAGCTTCTAGAATAAAATATACAGAAATATCTTCATAAGCTTTGAGTAGGTAAAGACTAATCATAGAAGAAAAATTCATGTGTTGAACTTTTTAAAATTAAAGCTTTGTCTCTTCCAAAGACACCACTAAGGAATTAGAAAAGCAAGCCATAGTCTAAGGTTCCTGCATATTAAGGAAGATCTCTGCAATCACCAACAGACAACACTGCCTTTCTGAAACTCTGGGAGTCCAGTGAGAAGTACCAGCACATCATTGGAGCAGGGACAAATACAAGATGGACACACTGATGAGGTTAAGAAGAATAGTTTTACTTTACTACCTACCACCTCTCCCCCAAAGGTGTCACAGCTCAGCGCCAAAGGAGACATCCTTAGCCTGTGATTTCTCCACTGGGAGAACGTGAGAGTACCTGAGTGAGCAACCGGCTTCCCTAGTTGTGCAACAAAGACATTGACAAACAAACTGACTTCTTTCTCACCATATTCAGTATGCTGAGATGTGCTGCAAGACTCGTGGGGAGTGGTGACTGTGAGGAAGGAAGAGCCTGAAAAACCAGCAGCTTGGGCTCTTGGAGGGCAACAAAAAGATGCAGTTCCTACTAAATGCATTGCAGATTCCATCAGCAAATAAAGACAGAGGACAAAAATAAATAAAATCATTTAAGAGACATTACAACTGATACCACACAAAATAGATAGGATCAAAAAAGACTATACCAATAAATTGGACTACTTAGAAGAAACGGTTAATTTCCAAAAACATACAACCTACCAAGATTGAATTAGAAAGAAATATTGGTAGAAAATCTAGCAGACCAATTACTAGTAAAGACATTGACTCATATATGACAAGCCCAGAGCAAACACCATACTCAGTAGTACAAGGTTGTAAGCTTTTCCTCTAATATCAAGAGCAAGACAATGATGACCACTCTTGCCACTTCCATTCAATATGGTTGGGAAGTCCTAGAAAAGGAAAAGAAATGAAAAGCATCCAAATCAGAAAGTGAGAAGTCAAACTGTCTCTGAAGATGATATGATCTTTGATATAGAAAATCCTAAACACCTAATAAAAAAAAGCTCTAAGAACTAATAGACAAATTCTTCAAAGTTGAACATAGAAAAAATACAAGCTATTTTGACATTCTGCACATATGTAGGGGAGTGTATCAATGTATAAATTATATCCTAATATAAGTACGTGATGAACACAAAATTCAAGACCATGATTCCCCTGGGGGTTAGGCAGGAAGACAGACTGGACAGTGTAAAGCCATATAGGCAGCTCTAAGCTATTTGAGCTCTAAGCTCTTGAACAGAATGTCAGGCTGAAATGTATTCACAGTATTATCTTTAATTTATTGAAAATGAAACAATGATTATATGGCTCATGAAACTAGAATTTTAATTATTCCATGATTTTTTAATCAAATATTTTATTTCCTATGGACACAATAATTGCCCATATTTCTCCAACTACACTGATATCTTACCATTGAATAAACCAAATTTCAATTAAATGTGTTATTTTAATAAATATGGTTTACATTATATTTATAATATTCAATAGTAAATTAATACAATACATGTTTACCTCTAAAATTAATTTCCATGGAAGCAATCTAAATAGAAGTGAAAAGATAGATGCCAATGTCTTAAGGGAAATTTTTGTAAAATTGTTGTTTGGATAAGATTCTGACCATAGTCAAAGATTTGTTAATCACCTCCGTGGGGCACCAGTCCCCAAGGTCTAAATCACATCCACATAGTAGCCTTTAAAATTACACACAAATATTTCCCTGCTACATCATTACAATTTTTGTAGTACACGTTGACCAACATAGCACTCTCTTTGTTTAATTAGGCAAAAATCAACCTAAAATGCATTTAACAAGAGTATACAGTAAAAGACTACAAAAACACTATCAAAAACACATTTAACAAAACCTAATTCATCAACTCTTCAACCAATCCCGCATCTAGCTTTTCTCCAATCCACATTAGATGGAGACATCTATTTAATCTCAGTTCAGCTTTTGTATTTAAATATGAATGTGATTGTCATGTTATTAATAGGATAAGAAACTGGTGGCTATTCCAATATTTCATAGACTCAGTGACTTGCCACACAATTTTTCTGAATTATCAATGAAATGAAGGATCATCAAAGTGTGCACAGAAGTAAATATGGACTACATAAGAGCATGACAGCCGTGAATTCTTCCCTCATGAAAGTATAATTACATTCTAATATTTTTTTTCTTCTGGTAAGTATGCCCTGCTATCTCCAACAGAAGACATGGAGTAGAAAACAGATCCTAGGTAGCACAGATGTTAGATCTCAGTCTAACATGAAAGCAAATATGTGACAGATATGTGAGATAAAAATAAACCCTAATATAGTAATTCCCTCTCAGGAATGAAGATTATATTAAATTTCAACAAGAGCAGTTAGCGAATATTTTAACTTTGTAAATGTTCTCTATGCTGAGCATCTTACTAAACAGTTTATATGCAATATATCATTTAATTATCCTCACAAACCATTCTATGAAGCAGGTGCTCTAGAATAACTATTTTACAGATGAGGAAACTCTGGCTTAAAGAAGATAATTAGTTTGCCTCAGTTCACACAGCGAGAAAGTAGCTGAAGGGTGTTCTAATACCATCACGGATGGTCTGACTGAGTCGGGGGTCTTAACTACTTTTATATTGTATTTTTCTGCTTTGGCTTTGTATGGTTACAGCAATGTACATCTTACTTTACAGTTATAAAAATCATTTTAATATCATTTTTTTATAAAATTTTACACAACTATGAAATTTTATGTATCTAGTTTTATCTCCATATCATTGTGTACACTCAAGTTATGTTTAAATATGTCTGGTTCATTTGTCTTAGATTTCACTGAAGAAAGGAAAATGTAAAGTTATGCTACATTATTAGAAACTGAAGTTCATACTATGAAAAATGAAAGTGAGTTTTAATTAAAATATAGCATGGCTCTTTTTAACATCTATTTCTTCAACTCATGTTCTAAGTCTCTTTTTTATATCATATTGACTTTTAAATTTAAAATGATATCTAAATTTTGAGACTTCAAGGCTTAAACCAAAATACTAAAAAGCATAAAATGAAGTCTTATATTTGGGTTCACAAGAGTAAATTACATAAAGTATAATCCTTGTCTTGACAGCACTTCTAACAAGGGGCCTTATATAATCCAAAGCTTAAATTAAGACTGCAATGTTTTCCACCTGCTAAAACTGGCTAAAGTATTTTAGAAAGCTTGTGTAAATCATAGACTGTCACCATCCTCTTCAACAGTGTAGCACACCTGGTGCACTGTGTTTACTTCTCAACTCACTATTCTGAGGCATTTGATAAACCATGGTGCATCCAATGGACAGCAGCCAGAAGAGCATAGTAGCTAAAGATTGTTCAGTGACTTATGCACTTGGTCTGGGAACATAAATGTAACTGTATATTTAACAATAGATTCTAATATTAAAAGAGACTTAAAAGACATATAAAAATTCTTAATGAACCAAATTAAACAATAGTGTCTACAGATGCACATTTGATTAATTAAACTAGTAAAATACAAGGAGGTGGTTACTATGAACATCAAGATAGTGGATACTTTCAAGGACAGAGAAGGGTTATGACTGGAATGAGGCACAAAGAGAAGCTCCTGGGGTGGCTGACAGCATTCTGTTTCTTGACCTGGGTGTCAGTGACAAAAATATTCACCTTAGCTCACCAAGCTTTTATTTTTCTTTCTGTATATATGTCTTATTTTATAATAAAACTACCTTTATAAAACCATGTCAAATTGACTTATTCTGTATTTATTTCCAGAAAAAAGAAAAAGAGCCAGTACCTGGATGTTATAAAAGGCATCTTTGAGTTCTACATAAGTAAGTAAGAGACACTGATTAAAGAAAGAGGTTGCTTCATGTGCAAATGACTTTCCTGTCACTGAATTTATGACAGCAGGAGTGGAAGTGAATCCTCCTGTGGAAGGATTTCCTGTGCAGGATAGAAGGCTGGATTCATGGTGCCCGAGGTTCATTTCAACTCTAAAATTCTGTGGCCTTTAATTCCCAACACTATCCCAACCTGAAGTGGTCAACACAAGCCAAGTGCATTCTGTAATCAAGTCATCTTGGAAACCAAGTCCTCTCCTCCTTCTGAAGCTTATTGGTTCAATCTGTACACTGTGTTTGAAAGTAAATTTGTGTACATAAGTATGATTGTGCACCTAAAAAATGATGCCAAAAAAATATTTAAGCATTCCAGTTTAGTTGTAGACCACATAGTGAATCACCAGCATGAAAAACAAAGGAAATAAGGGATAAATAGAGTAACAATTATTTGGGGGTAGGTGAATATAGCTTTTCATTTTTAGAATTAAACGTGAACGAAGGCTTTCTGCCTTTCACTGGAAATCCTTCCACAGAAGAAGGATTCACTTCCAAGTGCCTTCACAAATATTAACCTTCACAATCTCCCTTTACATAATACATAGAGAACCTAGTATACAGACAGGTTAAATAAATTGCCCAAGGACACATTGCTTCTAAGTGGTAAAGCTGGAATTTGATCCCAAGCACTCTGAGTCAAGAACTCGTGCTCTTAAGCAATATGCTTAACTTAGTCTGACATCTACTCCATAGAAACTGGACACTCATAATTAAATTAAATTTCCATTTTATATTGAGAAAAACTACACCTCTATTTCATACTACTTAATAATAACAGTTCTTTCATCATGATTATAATATATAATGTTCTAATTAAAATGCTTATAACAATGATATACTGTAGGTAATTTATCTTTACCTTATCTTACTATAACTGTAACAAATAGGTAATTATTACTTGACCCAAAGACACTATAAATGCAAAGTTTACATTTAGGACTGAAGTTCACGGTCTGAGATTATATACATTAAAAAATTCATAAACTAACTCAGTAATTAGACATTCCATCTGTTTAATGATATGATACATATCCAGACAAAGTAAGACTGATATAATTATATCCCTAATCTGTATTCTTTTAGAGTGAAACTAGGTGATAGTTTTACCTATAGAGTTCCAAAGCAACCAGAGGATAAGCTCATGTAATTAGTAAATTCCATGGGGAAAAACAACTCATTGATTGTTTAATAAACTTTTTGTTTCAATTAACTGCCTTGTTAATTTTGCTGAAGGGACAGGTAAATAGGAGCTAACGCAGATTGCTACCATGTGTATGTGGGGACCAAAGCCTTCTGGAATTAGTTCAACTTTTAACTCTGCAACAAAACAATAAGACTGCTGAGATGGTGTATTAAGATTCATAAAGATGTTCAAAGAAATCTATAGCATCTGTGCAAGTAAATAAAGGTTAATAAAAAGGATTTTTTTCCTGGCACCAAAAACATATTGCACAAAAAAAAGGCAGGATAGTTAAGAACATCAAAATTAATACAAACAACAGTGTAATGTTAAAAATCAGGAATAAGTGGAAGAGAATGCTGGTTGTGATGATAATTGTTATTATACTTATAAAGGTTGAGATATAGACATTTGTAAGTGAATATGGAAAGTGATTGTTAGCAAATGGTAGAGTTTACCCCAGGAAAATGTCATTTAACTTTTACCTTAAGCTCAACAGCTTTGTAAGAAAAATATTTGTGTGACTCAGTGGTCAAAAATTATCTTTAGAAGCATTCTGGGGAATTCTCTGGCGGCCCAGTGGTTAGGATCCACATTTTAACTGTTGGGGTACCAGGCTAGATCCTTCGTTAAGGAACTAAGATCCTGGGAGCCACATGGCATAGCAAAAATAAAAAATAAAACTACACTTGATATGATTAAATATGTAGAGATTTGGGGAAATGAACACAGCAGATATGTTAAGAGGTGTTCCAAAATGGGAGAAAGCATGCAAATAAGTGGCCTTTGGATATTCATGACAAACTTCAGAGGTTTTTAGTTCTACCTAAGGCTGACACTATTTTTTCTTACCATGGTACAGCCTCCTAGTTTTGCAAAAGGAGCAATGGGAACCAGCAATGGAAGTTCCAGAACAGACTTCATCCTTCTGGGCTTTTCTGATCGGCCCCAATTGGAACACATCATCTCTGTGGTTGCCTTCATCTTCTATATTATTACACTGGTAGGAAACACAACTATCATTCTTGTATCTTACCTAGACACCCAGCTCCATACACCCATGTATTTCTTCTTATCCAATTTGTCTTTTTTGGACCTCTGTTACACAACTAGCATTATCCCCCAGATGCTGGTAAATCTGTGGGGTCCAAAAAAGTCTATTACATATGGAGGGTGTGTGCTCCAATTCTTCTTTGCCCTTGACTTGGGAGCCACAGAATGCCTTCTCTTGGCTGTGATGGCTTATGACCGCTATGCTGCTGTCTGTCAACCTCTTCACTACACAGTAATAATGCACCCTGAGCTTTGCCAGAAGATGGTGTTGATTGCCTGGTTAGGTGGTCTTGGCAGTGCCTTAATTCTTTGCTCTTTGACTTTGAAGTTGCCAAGATGTGGGCACCGGGAGGTGGATAATTTTTTCTGTGAGATGCCAGCATTGATCAAGATGGCTTGTGTCTATTCAAAAGTAATTGAAGTTGTTGTCTTTGCTCTTGGAGTGGTATTTCTTCTGGTACCTCTGTCACTAATTCTTATCTCATATGGAGTTATCACTCAAGCTGTCATGAGGATCAAGTCAGCAGTAAGATGGCGAAAGATCCTTAATACATGTGGTTCCCATCTCACAGTAGTATCTCTGTTTTATGGAACAATCATCTATATGTACATGAAGCCACAAACTAGCACCTCACAAGATGAGGGGAAGTTCCTTACTCTCTTTTACACAATTGTCACACCCAGCCTTAACCCTCTGATATACACTTTAAGAAACAAAGATGTAAAGAGTGCAATAAAGAGAATATTGTGGATAAAAAAATGGCCAGCAAAGTCATGAATTAAACTGAAAAACCAGAGTGTAGAGAGTTAAAGAAATAATATTGACCTTTCCCAACAGAAGATCAATCAGTACATTTATTCAAAGAGCACTTCTTGGGTGTTTACCATGTACCAAGAATTGTACTAGGTACTGACTGTAAATAAATAGGAAGTAGGGATAAATGATAAGGAGACAGATAAATAAAGATACATAAATAAAATGTAATTCATACTTTTAAAAGCTTCAAGATTAATCAGGGACTACAGATAAATAATATGAAATGTGGTAAGTATAGCAACGTACAAAAGATTGAGGAAATATTTTTTTTTCTGTTGAATTTTTTTTTTATTAGTTGCTAATTAGAGGCTAATTACTTCACAACATTGCAGTGGGTTTTGTCATACATTGACATGAATCAGCCATGGAGTTAAACGTATTCCCCATCCTGATCCCCCCTCCCACCTCCCTCTCCACCCGATTCCTCTGGGTCTTCCCAGGGCACCAGGCCCGAACACTTGTCTCATGCATCCCACCTGGGCTGGTGATCTGTTTCACCATAGAAAATATACATGCTATTCTCTCGAAACATCCCACTCTCGCCTTCTCCCACAGAGTCCAAAAGTCTGTTCTGTACATCTGTGTCTCTTTTTCTGTTTTGCATATAGGGTTATCATTACCATCTTTCTAAATTCCATATATATGTGTTAGTATGCTGTAACGTTCTTTATCTTTCTGGCTTACTTCACTCTGTATAATGGGCTCCAGTTTCATCCATCTCATTAGAACTGATTCAAATGAATTCTTTTTAATGACTGAGTAATATTCCATGGTGTATATGTACCACAGCTTCCTTATCCATTCGTCTGCTGATGGGCATCTAGCAAATGAAGCAACAGACAAAGGATTAATCTCAAAAATATACAAGCAACTCCTGCAGCTCAATTCCAGAAAAATAAATGACCCAATCAAAAAATGGGCCAAAGAACTAAACAAACATTTCTCCAAAGAAGACATACAGATGGCTAACAAACACATGAAAAGATGCTCAACATCACTCATTATCAGAGAAATGCAAATCAAAACCACAATGAGGTACCATTACACGCCAGTCAGGATGGCTGCTATCCAAAAGTCTATGAGCAATAAATGCTGGAGAGGGTGTGGAGAAAAGGGAACCCTCTTAAAATGTTGGTGGGAATGCAAACTAGTAAAGCCACTATGGAGAACAGTGTGGAGACTTCTTAAAAAACTGGAAATAGAACTGCCATATGACCCAGCAATACCACTTCTGGGCATACACACTGAGAAAATATTATTAATAAGCATCTATTTCAGATAAGATTGTACTGATTTTTTTTCCTCCCAGACATATCACTTATATTAGAAATAACACTTTTTCATTCACCTGGTTTTGCCAGAGGAATCTTTGTGGTGAAGACTAACAGCTCACCAACACGCAGTCCACCTTCTGCCTCAAGTTTTAACAGAGCAGAGGGCTACTACACTGGGGCTTCCCTGGTGGCTCAATGGGAAAGAATCCGCCTACCAATTCAGGAGACACAGGTTGGATCCCTGGGTCAGGAAGATCCTGTGGAGAAGGAAATGGCAACCCACTCCAGTATTCTTGCCTCAGAAATCCCATGGACAGAAAGTCTGGCGGGCTACAGTCTATGGGGTCAAAAAGAGTCAGACACAACTTAGCGAATAAACAACTACAAGTTGACCATTTATACTGAAGTCAATACAAAAGGCTATTCCTTATTTAACACTATCTGCTTGCACTTTCACTTTATAATGTTCTTTCTTTTCTTGAATTATAGTGGTCAGTTCAGTTCAGTCACTCAGTCATGTCCGACTCTGCCACCCCATGGACTGCTGCTCACCAGGCTTCCCTGTCCATCACCAACTCACAGTAGTAGATGGTAGTTTGGGGGGAAGGTTTTGATGCTCTTACTTGACAAAACAAAAATTTAGTAATCATATGTTTAATCCCATTTTTACTTTATTTTACTGGTAAATACATTCAAAATCTGGGGATCTCTATGCTGGAGAATAAATTAAACATCTCTACAAGTTGATCATTTCAGAGACTAAGATCATCTCTGCAAATGAAAGTCTTCACATCTACAGTGCCACTGCTATGTCATTTCAAGTGCAAATGAATCCACCATCTGCCTGAAGTATCAAATATTTGGGAAAAACTGACATTAGGCTATTTCTCACCTGTACTTTCAGTTCTGTTAAACAAAGGCAAACCTTTGTTAGGAAAAACAATTCCTTTCTGAGAGAGAATATTAGCTATTTGACATTTGTCAGAAACAGCAGATACTTCTTGAAGAAGACACTAATTATTATCATTAGTCTGCAGAAATATAGGTTTTTCTTTGGAGTTGAGGATTCAAGAGAATTTATAATTTTTTAAGATACAGTAGTATCATCAAAGGAAATAACATCAAAGAATAACATAACTTTAACGTATGTTTATCTAATATTTTAAGTGCACATTCACAGTAGCCACATGAAAATGATGGGTTTTAAGTTCTTGTGCGCCAAACAAAATATCAAAAGAAAAGTTTCCATCCTTGCTGTCCTGCTGGTAAGAAACATTTCATGAACTTAAATATGGCCCATTGCTTTTCTTTATTGCATTATTTTGCAATTTATTCATCAGCCCCCAATTGCAGTGTTAACAGAACGTTGTCTCCATTTTGCACTGTTTTTCCTCTAGAACGATCTCCAAACCCGAAATTCCAAAAATGAGTTTATATCCGTTCATATACCCGACCAGGAAAGGACTGGTAGCTAAGTTCACTACTGCCATTTCGGCTTACTGCCACAAGGTGGTGCTATGAAAAATGGTCCTTCGAGATATAAGCGCTGACATTCTAAGAGCTAAGGAGCCCACCTGGGCTGGTGATCTGTTTCACCATAGATAATATACATGCTGTTCTTTCGAAACATCCCACCCTCACCATCTCCCACAGAGTTCAAAAGTCTGTTCTGTACTCCTGTGTCTCTTTTTCTGTTTTGCATATAGGGTTATCGTTACCTTCTCTCTAAATTCCATATATATGTGTTAGTATGCTGTAATGTTCTTTATCTTTCTGGCTTACTTCACTCTGTATAATGGGCTCCAGTTTCATCCATCTCATTAGAACTGACCCAGAGGAATCGGGTGGAGAGGGAGGTGGGAGCGGGGATCGGGATGGGGAATACGTGTAACTCTATGGCTGATTCATATCAATTTATGACAAAACCCACTGAAATGTTGTGAAGTAATTAGCCTCCAACTAATAAAAAATAAATTAATTAATTAATTTTAAAAAAAGAGCTAAGGAGCCTTTGCCATACAATATTGTAAAGTAAAATAAAAATTAAAAAGTGCTAAGGAGGTCACAGCGGTTCTTACAAGGAAACTGACTCTCCCCTTTGCTTTTTCATAACAATTCTGTACCAGTGAGCCCGGCCTTCAGTCTCCCTTAGTGGCAGATTTTTGTTTCCAGATTTTCCAGTTTGAAATTCACCCATCTTCATCAGAGGACGTGCAGCCCATTAACTCTGGCCAAATTTGCTTCGGCATGAGGTTCTTGAGGCCCAGATCACTTTGCTGTCTTTTTCGTTCTGGATCCCCATCTTCATAGGGTCGGACAATTTTTCCTTCATCAACCAATCCTCCAACCTACACCCAGCTCTCCACACACACACACACACACACACACACACACACACACACACACACACTTTTATAATTACTTACACTCTTTCCCAAGAAGATGGCAAACTCTACCCACATCCTCTCGATATCCCCAGCATCTCTAATTCATAAATTTGCTGCAAGAATGTGGTGTAGCAGGCATTAGGATAAATACTGCAACATCACACAGTGAAAACCAAAGAACAAGACTTATTGGGGAAACACAGGAAACCAAGAGTCAGGAACAAGAGGCAAAGTACTCCCACCCTCTCATAATCTCAGGGAGAGGTGAGTCAGCACCAGGGTCAAGCTGTTCTAGTCCTGACACAACTGCTGTACCTTCTCAAAAGGTAAACTTCAATTCTACTTCTTAGTGAGACATCAAGACTACTTGGCTGCCAGGCAGTCTGGGTTTAGACACCAACTGTTTGAGTAAAACTATCTGCCTGGCACCTGAAGACCATGAATACCTGGAAAGTTGGAGCCTATCCTGTTAGGGAGTGTAAGGCACTGGTCCAATGGAAAACTGAGTTTAAGTGCACCCCTTCTCTCCAGGAAGAGGGGAAACCCCAGTTCCAGCTAGCTCCTTTCCTAGGCAACCTAGAGTGAGATCTCAGGTTCACTTTTGAGTAGTTCTATTCATTGCCACACAGAAGATTAAGAAAAATATTTCATACAGTGTTAGTATAGTCTGTAATTAAAGTTCTCAATAAATAGTAACTATTGCAATTAGTTTTATATAACTATTAATCCTTTTATATAAACCATTAAGAATCTCATATGGGAAGAGGATCAGAAGCAATTGACAGGGATGGACTTAGTCTTTTCAGACTTCATTAGCAAAAAGAAAAAAAAAATCTAAAAGTACCTCAAACCTGAGTGAGGTTTAATTGGACTTAAACTATGCACTAAACCAGATGGACTTAACATTTACAAAACATTCCATCCAAGAATAGCAGAACACATATTCTTCTCAAACACCAATGAATATTCTCAAGGATAGATCATAAGAACTAATATTGTTAAAATACCCATACTACCGCCCAAGGTAATCTACAGATTCAATACAATCCCTATCAAAATTCCAATGGCATTTTTCACAGAAATAGAAGAAACAATCCAACATTTGTGTGGAACCGTAATGAAGCTAAATAGCCAAACCAATCTTGAAAGAACAAAGTAGGAGGCACAGCACTTCCTGATATTAAACTATACTACAAAGCCATAGTAATTGAAACTGTATAGTGTTGGCATTAAAAACAGACACATAGGTCAACGGAACAAGAATGGAAAGCCTAGAAATAAACTCATACATATACAGATAATTAATTTACAATAAAGTGAGCCAAAACCATGCAATAACCAAAGGACAGTCTCTTCAATAAATGATGCTGGGACAACTGGATAGCCACATGCAAACAAATGAAACTAGGCCTCTCACAATACTTAACTCAAAGTATTACACCTCTCACAATCATTAACACAAAGAAGGATTGAAGACTGAAATTTCATGACCTGACCATAAAACTCCCAGAAGAAAACATAGTGGGAAATAAAAGGCTTTTTGGATATGACACCAAAAGCACAGTTTAAAAAAAAATGCAAAGACAACCTATGAAATAGGAGAAAATCTTCATAAAATATATATCTACTAAGAGGTCAATATATAAGATACATAAGCAACTCATACACTCAATTGCAAAAAAACAATTATCCAATTTTAAAATGGACTGAGTACCTGAACAGATATTTTTCCAAAGAATATATACAAATGGCCAAAGGTACATGAAAAGATGCCCAACATCACTAGTCATTAGGAGAATGCAAATTAAAACCACAATGAAATATCGCCTCATACCTGTCAGAATGGCTATTATTAAAAAGCCAACACAAATAACATGTGATGATAAGGATATAGAGAAAAGGGAACCCTTTGCACTACTAGTAGCAATGTAAACTGGTATAAATCATTATTTTTAAAAGTATAAGAGTTCCTCAAACATTCAGAATAGAAGTACCATATGACCCAGGAATCCCACTTCTGGGTATATATCCAAAGGAATGAAAACAGAACTCAAAATTATATCTGCACTCCCATTTTCACTGCAGTGTTATTCACAATATCCGCAATATGGAAACAACCTAAGTGCCAATTGACAGATGAATAGATAAAGAAGATGTGGTATATATGTAGAATATATAATGGAATATTACTCATCCATGAGAAAGAATGACATCCTGCCATTTGTGAGAATATGGATGGACCTTCAGTGAAAAGTGCCAGAGAAAAACAAATACTTCATATCACTTATATGTGGAATTAAAAAGAAAAACGAGTAGAAATTTGGTAAACAGGGGCTAGGGAATGGAGAAATAGAGAAAGATTTATAAACGGTTACAAGGGGAATTCTTTGCCAGTCCAGTGGTTAGGTTCGATGCTTTCACTGTCATAGACCTGAGCTCAAACCCTGGTTGAGGAAATAAGGTCCCACAAGTCACATGGTGTGACCAAAAAGGAGGGGAGGGAAATGGTTACAAACTTCAACTATAAGATAAATAAGGTCTGAAGAGCTCATGTAAAAACCTGGCGACTGTAGTCGATAACATTGTATTTTATAGTTGAAACTTATTAAGAGAGTAGAACTTAAATGTTCTCACTCCCCCTGAAAGGATAAATATGTGAGATGATGTTGTATCAATTAACAAGATGGGTGGGGAAGAGGGTGATATACTTTCATAATGCATACACATATCAAATCACAATGTACACTTTAAATATCCTACAATTTTATACTTCAATAAAGGTGAAATCTAAAAAAGAAAGGCAAAGCAGGGTAACGGGAAACAATCATGGAAAGTGCTATTTAGAAAGGATGGTCAGGAAGTTCTGAGTGTGTGAACGTGAGCAGAGACCTGAATGAAGTAAGGGAGTCGGTCTTGCAAAAAAATATAGGAAAGAGAATTCCCAGGAATTGCAAAAGGTATGTTTCACGTGCTTGCCAAAGAGCAAGAAAGTCAGTGTAAAGCAAGTGGTAGAACTGTAGGAGATTCTTTCTACAGGGACAGTGGGGGGAGCTAAAATGAGAGGCCTTATACTTCACATACTAGCTTCAGAATAAAGCTTATTCTGAAAGTGATCATTCAGAATGTAGGATGGTTCTATAACAGGTGTTCCCAACCTTTTTGGCACCAGGGACAGGTTTCATAGAAGACACCATTTTTCCACAGACTGGGGGGTGGGGGGTGGCATGGGGGGGAAGATTGCAATGATGCAAGTGCATTATATTTATTCTGAACTTTATTTCTATTATTATCACATCAGCTTCACCTCAGATCATCAAGCTAGATCTTGGAGGTTGGGGACCTGTTTCCTATAAAACAAATTGCCTCAACTCTTTATTTAAACAATGCTTTGAAAAAAAAGGTGAGTGATTTGTTCCGATTCCACATATCCAACAAAAATACCACATAAGCAATAAATTCAAGTCACATAAGTATTTTAAGTTTTCTTGCAGTCATTTTTAAAAAGGTTAAAATGAATAGCCGAGATTTTAATCATGTTTAATCAATTGATATATCTAAAATATTATTTCACATGTGATCAATATAAAAACTGAGATATCTTACTTTTTTCTGTACAAAATCAAAACTGGTGTGCATTTTAACTGACAGCACATCTCAATCACATTTACAGCATTCAGCTCAGTAGTTACATGTGACTAGAGTCTACTATATTAGACAGCATTGCATTAGACAGTATTGTTGTGGTTGTTCAGTCACTAAGTCATGTCCAACTCTGTGACCCCATGGACTGTAGCCTACTAGGCTCCTCTATCCATGGGATTTCCCAGGAAAGAATACTGGAGTGGGTTGCCATTTCCACATAGTTCCAAATTAGACTAAAGAAACACAACTACTGCAATGTGTGTACCTTAATTGAATTCTGATCAATGGTGTGGGAAAAAACAGCTATAAGACTTTCGAGGATAATGGGGAAATTTGAATGTGGGCTGGATGTTAGATGTATTATTGAATCAGTAATTTTCTTGAGTATCATAATGGTATTGTGACTACGAAAAAGAATGCCACTATTGTCAGGAAAGCATTCTGAAAGTATCATGATATCTTCAACTCATTTCCAAATGGTTGAGAGACAGGCAAAGTAAATATGACAAAAATATTTTATAAAAGTGGGGAGTGATAGGAAGCCACTGGAAAATTTTGACAGCACCTGATTTGCATGTTCAAATAATCTGATTGACTGCTCTGTAGGCTGTCTGCATCTATCCTGTAGGGAGACCAGTGTGACATGACCTAAATGGAGACAGTGAGAAATGTATTCAGGATATATTTTAAATATAGCATCATCATGATTTGCATGTCTTCTTGAGAAAAAAAAAAAGGAAGACGACTTTCAAGAGAGTGGTATAAACATAGGTATTTATTTTTCCCATTCCACCATCTGCCTCGAAATGACCCCATGACTACAGAAATACCATGTGTGTGGTTTATGTAAACATATTGTTAACATAGAGATGATAGCAGAGCATCATTTCATTTAGCAGGATTAGAGTGAGGGTCAAGGGAAGATACGGAAAATTAAGACCCCTTGCCTGAAGAATAGAACATGACACTCAGCCACAACATAGAACAGGGAAACCAAAAGGAGTCTGCAAAAGCAAGAGGAAAGGAACAGTTATAGACACTGAAAGGCAACCCTGAAAAAGCATATGATGGAAACAAAGAATTCATTCCATTCAAAAATTATCTTATTGTGCCCCCACCACCACCACATTTACCACATTAGGTGGCATTTAATCAGAAAGGCTGTTTTCCAAGGCAGGTATCACAAAACTTCCCACTGAGCATTTCTTGATCAACAGCTGGTGTCTTGCTAATTTGCATAACAATTAATGTTCAAGTGGATTATCAGTGAAAAGTAGTATCAAACATACGTGGCCTGTCTAACATAAATAGAAACACTCCTCTTCTGGCATGAGAGGCATAAGAATCAAAAATGTATGGAACCAGAATTTTAGTGACAATGCCCAAGATTTGTTTCCTAAATGGACTTATATCCTGCCTTTTTTTTTTTTTTTTTTTTACCTGAAAGTAACCAAAATTCTGCCTCTGCTGTCACATCTTCAAATAAACCTTTTATGCAAGGTAGTAGTGAGCATCTGAAATGGCAGTGAGCTGGGACTTCATGAGCTTATAGAATATATGGCACAGCTGTCTTATTCTAGCAGGTAGAATATATGCCTACCTGCTAATGTCTGCTTAATAAACCTCCATATGAGTGGTACGATTTGGTCAGTGTCACTTTCATTACAACCTGGACAAAAGGTTGTAGGGAAAATGCTAACCCTGCAGTCATCTCAAGTTTTTCAGGGACTGATTATCTACCAAAATAACCTGAGAGTTGAAGGTGACCAGACTAGCTTTTATCAGGTCAGAACCCTTGTACAGCCCAATTCTCTCATTACACACTATTAATTCTTTTCTTAATTTATTATAACTTGCTTCCTTGCACAGCCCATTTCCTTGTTACACACAATTAATTCTTTACTTAATTTATTATACCTTGCTTTCTGCATCTATAAAAATGAAAATCTGAACTAAAGTGTTTAAGAACAAATATCAACAAGACTTTCTTGTCTGTTAACAGCTGAGAGATGTATGCATACACCCTCCAAAATAAGAAGAAACAAAACAATCATTATTTTAAAATAACATACCAATAATTCACTCCATTTAAATATAACAAATTCATATAAAAATGATTACAGGTCCCTATAGTTTCAGCAAAAAGAGAATATACAAAATAAATATTTAAAATCTACAGCTATCCCATCAAGTTAGCAATTAAATAAAATATATCAATAAAGATAAAATTAAGATATGTAGAATATTTTTATGAAAAAGTTCTATTCATCTTTACCAAAGTGGGAGAACTTTAATAAATTGAGACATGCTGTATTCGTCAAAAAGAAAATTTTAAATATAAACTTTTTTAAACAACGTAAATACTTCAGACAACTTCCTATATTTTCTCTGACTTATAATAAATTGATTTCAAGATTTATTTGGAAAAATGACAGCTTAGTAGATCAAGACATTTTCTATTTAAAAAAAGGTAATAGATAAGGAACTGCTATGCCAGGCATTGAAATGTTATCAAGTAATAATTATTCAAATTATTGATTTGCAGATGATTGAAACAAAGTGGACAGTCCCAAACAAACAGGTGGGCATTTCTAATTCTGGCAATAGGGTGATAGATCATTTTAGCTAATCAAATGATGGAACACAGTTCATTACTCAGCTTGTTAACCAAACACAAAGTGGTCAAGTAAGACATTTCCCGTAATTTGTGAGCTTTTTGTTGGTAAACACTATTCCTTCACAACATTGAGTCATCTATGTGAACAATAAAATTTTGTAATCTGTTGTTCCCCCTTTTGGGCTTCCCTGGTGGCTCAGACAGTAAAGCGTCTGCCTGCAATGAGGAAGACCTTAGTTCAATCCCTGGGTCGGGAAGATCCCCTGGAGAAGGAAATGGCAACCTCTCCAGTATTCTTGCCTGGAAAATTCCATGGACAGAGGAGCCTGGTAGGCTACAGTCTATGGGATCGCATAGAGTCGGACATGACTAAGCAAATTCACTCACTCACTCACTTTCTGGTTTCTTCATTACCTCTTTCTACAGATGTCAAAAAGTGAAGATAGTGGACATATCCAATGCCAGCTTAGGTGGTAACTTTGTTTTGCTGGGCTTTTCCAATCAACCCCAACTGGACCCCATTATCTCTACGACCATTTTGCTCTTCCATATCATGACTCTGCTAAACAACACAGCAATTATCCTGCTAACTTTTCTAGACAGCCAATTTCATACACCCATGTACTTCTTCCTCAGTAACCTCACATTTTTAGATATCTGTTACACAACTAGTATTGTTCCCCAGATGTTGATAAATCTGTGGGGGCCAAACAAATTGGTTACTTATGCAGGTTGTATCCTACAGTTCTTCTTTACCTTTGACTTCGGTGCAACAGAAAGCCTTTTATTGGCTGTCATGGCCTATGATTGCTATGCAGCAGTCTGCCAACCCCTGGACTACCTGGTTATCATGCAACCTCACTTCTGTAAGAAGATGGCAGCAGCATCATGGTTGACGGCATGTGTGGTGCCCTGACTATGAGCTCTTTTGCCTTTTCACTGCTGCTATGTGGTCACATACTTGATAACTTCTTTTGTGAGATGCCTGCCTTTCTGAAGACAGCCTGTGCATACAACAAAGTAATGGATGTTACCATTTACACACTTGGAGTAATTTACCTTGTTTTGCCACTGTTTTTCCTTCTTGTCTCATATGGAATCATCACTCAAGCTGTGACTAAGATCAAGTCAGGCAGAGGGTGGAAGAAGGTGATAACACCTGTGGTGCTCATCTCACTGTCCTTTTACACTGTTATTACCCAAGTCTTAACCCACTAATGTACACTCAGGAATACAGATGTCAAAGGGGCATTAAAATGGCTTTTGATAAGAACCCAACATAGAAGCACCCCACATATAAAGCAAATGTAACAAGTATGAAAGGGGAAAATAACAGTAACACAATAATAGTGGGAGACTTTAATACCCCCACTCACACCTGTGGATAGATCAACCAAACAGAAAATTAGCAAGGAAACACAAACTTTAAATGATAAAATGGACCAGTTAGACCTAATGGATATCTATAGGACATTTCACCCCAAAGCAATAAATTTCACCTTTTTCTCAAGTGCACACAGAACATTCTCCAAGATAGATCACATCCTGGGCCATAAATCTAGCCTTGGTAAATTCAAAAAAATTGAAATCATGTCAAGCATCTTTTCTGATCACAATGCAGTAAGATTAGATGTCAACTACAGGAAAAAAAAAACTTAAAAATACAAACATATGGAGGCTAAACAACATGCTTCTGAATAACCAATAGATCACAGAAGAAATCAAAAAGGAAATCAAATATGCACAGAAACAAATGAAAACGAAAACATGACAACCCAAAACCTATGAGATTCATTAAAAGCAGTGCTAAGAGGAAGGTTCATAGCAATGCAAGCTTACCTCAAGAAACAAGAGAAACATCAAATAACCTAACTTTACACATAAAGCAACTAGAAAAAGAAGAAATGAAGAAGCCCAAAGTTAGTAGAAGGAAAGAAATCATAAAAATCAGAGTAGAAATAAGTGGGGAAAAAAAATAAAGGAGACTATAGCAAATTCAACAAAACTAAAAGCTGGTTCTTCCAGAAGATAAATAAAATAGACAAACCATTAGCCAGACTCATCAAGAAAATAAGGGAGAAGAATTGAATCAACAAAATTAGAAATGAAAATGGAGAAATCACAACAGACAACACAGAAATACAAAGGATCATAAGAGACTACTATCAGCAACTATATGACAATAAAATGGACAACTTGGAAGAAATGAGCAAATTCTTAGAAAACTGAACCAGGAAGAAATAGAAAATCTTAACAGAACCCATCACAAGCATGGAAATCAAAACTGTGATCAAAAATCTTCCAACAAACAAAAGTCCAGAACCAGATGGCTTCACAGGTGGATTCTACCAAAAATTTAGAGAAGAGCTAACACCTATCCTACTCAAACTCTTCCAGAAAATTGCAGAGGAAGGTAAACTCCCAAACTCATTCTATGAGGCCATCATCACCCTAATACCAAAACGAGACAAAGATGCCACACAAAAAAAGAAAACCACAGGCCAATATCACTGATGAACACAGATGCAAAAATCTGCAACAAAATTCTAGCAAACAGAATCCAACAAAATGTTAAAAAGATCATACATCATGACCAAGTGGGCTTTTTCCCAGGGATGCAAGGATTCTTCAATATTCACAAATCAATCAATGTGATACACCACATTAACAAATAAGAGATAAAAACCATATGATTATCTCAATAGATGCAGAAAAAGTCTTTGATAAAATTCAACACCCATCTGGAGAAGGCAATGGCAAACCGCTCCGGTGCTCTTGCCTGGAGAATCCCATGGATGGAGGAGCCAGGTAGGCTGGAGTCCATGGGGTTGCTAAGAGTCGGACATAACTGAGCGACTTCACTTTAACTTTTCACTTTCACGCATTGGAGAAAGAAATGACAACCCACTCCAGTGTTCTTGCCTGGAGAATCCCAGGGATGGGGGAGCCTAGTGGGCTGCCATCCATGGGGTCGCACAGAGTTGGACATGATTGAAGTGACTTAGCAGCAGCAGCAGCAGAAGCAGCAACAGCAACACCCATTTATGATTAGAAAAAAAAACTCTCCAGAAAGCAGGCATAGAAGGAACATACCTTAACATAATAAAAGGCATATATGACAAACCCACAGTGAATAGTATCCTCAATGGTGAAAAATTGACAGCATTTCCTATAAAGTCAGGAACAAGAAAAGGGTGGTCTCTCTCACAGCTACTATTCAACATAGTTTCGGAAGTTTTAGCCACAGCAATCAGAGAAGAAAAAGAAATAAAAAGAATCCAGATTGGAAAAGAAGAAGTAAAACTATCACTTTGCAGATGACATGATGATCCTCTACACAAAAAACTCTAAAGACACCACCAGAAAATTACTAGAGCTAGTCAATGAATACAGTAAACTTGAATGATATAAAATTAACAAACAGAAATCCCTTGCATTCCTATACACTAACAATGAGAAAACAGAAATAGAAATTAAGGAAACAATCCCATTCACCATTGCAATGAAAAGAATAAAATACTTAGGAATAAATTTACCTAAAGAAACAAAATACCTATATATAGAAAACTATAAAACACTGATGAAAGAAATCAAAGATGACACAAATAGATGGAGAAATATACCATGTTCATGGGTCAGAAGAATCAATAGAGCAAAAATGAGTATACGATCCAAAGCAATCTATAGTTTCAATGCAATTCCTATCAAGCTACCAATGGTATTTCTCACAGAACTAAAACAAATAATTTGACAATTTGTATGTAAATGCAAAAAAACCTTGAATAACCAAAGCAGTCTTGAGAAAGAAGAATGGAATTGGAGGAATCAATCTGTCTGATTTCAGACTATACTACAAAGCTACAGTCATCAAGACAGTATAGTACTGGCAAAAAGACAGAAATACAGATCAATGGAATAAAATAGAAAGCCCAGAGATGAATCCACACCCCTGTGGACACCTTATCTTTGACAAATGAGGCAAAAATATGCAATGGAGAAAAGACAATCTCTTTAACAAGTGGTGCTGGGAAAACTGGTCAACCACCTGTAAAAGAGAAACTAGAACACTTTTTAACACCATACACAAAAATAAACTCAAAATGGATTAAAGATTTAAATGTAAGACCAGAAACTATAATATTCCTAGAGGAAAACATAGGCAGGACACTCTCTGACATAAATCACAGCAAGATCCTCTATGATCCACCTCCCAGAGTAATGGAAATAAAAGCAAAAATAAACAAATTGGACCTAATTAAACTCAAAAGCTTCGCACAATGAAGAAAACTATAAGCAAGGTGACAAGACAGCCTTCAGAATGGGAGAAAATAATAGCAAGTGAAGCAACTGACAAAGAATTAATCCCAAAAATATACAAGCAGCTCATGCAGCTCAATACCAGAAAAATAAATGACCCAATCAAAAAATGGCCCAAAGAACTAAACAGACATTTCTCCAAAGACATACGGATGGCTAACAAACACATGAAAACATGCTCAACATCACTCATTATCAGAGAAATGCAAATCAAAACCATAATGACGTACCATCTCATGCCAGTCAGAATGGCTGCTATCAAAAAGTCTACAAACAAATAAATGCTGGAGAGGGTGCGGAGAAAAGGCAACCCTCTTACACTGTTGGTGGGAATGCAAACTAGTACAGCCACTATGGAGAACAGTGTGGAGATTCCTTAAAAAAATGGAAATAGAACTGCCATATGACCCATCAACCCCACTGCTGGGCAGACACACTGAGGAAATGAGAATTCAAAGAAACAAGTGTACCCCAATGTTAATTGCACACTGTTTACAATAGCTAGGACATAGAAGCAACCTAGATGTCCATTGGCAGATGAATGGATAAGAAAGCTGTGGTACATATACACAATGGAATATTACTGAGCTAATTAAAAAGAACACATTTGAGTCAGTTCTAATGAGGTGGATGAAACTGGAGCCTATCATACAGAGTGAAGTAAGTCAAAAAGAAAAACACCAATACAGTATATTAAAGCATATATATGGAATTTAGAAAGATTGTAACAACCACCCTATATGTGAGACAGCAAAAGAGACACAGATATAAGAACAGATTTTGGACTCTCTGGGAGAGGGTGAGGGTGGGATAATTTGAGAAAATAGCATTGAAACATGTATATTACCTTTTGTGAAATAGATGACCAGTCCAAGTTCAATGCATGAAACAGGGCACTCAAAGCCAGTGCACTGGGACAACCTTGAGTGATGGAATGGGGAGGGAGGTGGGAGTGGGGTTAGGGAGACGGGGGACACATGTACACCCATGGCTAATTCATATCAACGTATGGCAAAAGCAACCACAATATTATAAAGTAATTAGCCTCTAATTATAATAAATAAAATAATTTTTAAAATAAAAGATGACATATAATGGAATCATCTATAGGATTTTATAAGCCACATGGCTATGCCACCTCCCAAAGCAATGAATTATATTTGCCAAAAGGCTAGTGCTCAGCCAAGATAGATGTTCAGAAATTTGAGTCAGTCCATCACTTCATGTACTCTAGTTTTTGCTAGGGTTAACATTTTGTAGTGTAGTGACAAAATTGAAGATGAAAAGAAAGAAACAGATATAGTAACTGTGATGGAAGTAAAGATGTTGGAAGTAAAAAAAGACATTTTAAGTATGGTCCTTGAGATGCCCACTGAAAGTTTCCAGTGGAAAAATTCACTAGCAAATAATTCTATATCCAAACAAATTGTGTTTTATATGTGAATGAAACATAAGTTTTTCTGATATGAAACATCTCAGATAGTAGACAATTCATGTAATTTCTTAAATTTTTCAGAATTAATGAAGCCAAGAAAAAGATCAATGAAAATGCCAAATAACCCAGAACCAACAGACTAAAGAAAGAATTGTTAATAGTGTGCTAAATATATTATTGATTGATACTCAGAACCCATTTTAGCTGCCCTCTATCTGGTTTTTGGACTATAAGAGCAAGAAAGTGAGGACAATTATATATATTCATGTAAGAATCTAAAGGTAGAGACCATTTTCTGCAGTGTTCTTTTCTAGAAAGAGAAGATGTACAGATGCCAGTATTTCATCTCTAGATTAATGGTTGTCAAGATGCAGATTGGATGGAAGTATCAGCCAGATTTTCTGTTTCAGTGTCCTTAATTAATTTAGTAAAGACTAGTTACAAAAAAAGCTTGAACTAACACTATGTTTAATAATGAAATAATGAATATTTTCCTCCTGAATTCAGGAACAAGGTAAACACACATTCAATTTAAAACTGTAGTAGAGACTGTAACAAGAATTAATAAGTGAAGTTGAATGGTGGCTCGATGCATGGTGAAAATTTAAACCGAATTCTATTTCTATATGAGCAATAAACAATTGAAAGTTGAAAGTGTAAAATAATGGCAGTTACAATAGCATTTTAAACAGAATAAATTTAAATGAATGATGTACAAGACCTCTACTTTGAAAACTACTAAACATCACTAAGAGAACTCAGAGAAGGCCTAAATAAATATGGAGCTAGACCATGTTCATGGATTGGAAGACATAATATTGTCATAATGTCAATTTTCCCCAAACTGATCTCCAGATTGAAAACATCTCCAACTAAGTAGGAAGAATAATGGCTCCCCCAGAGAGGTCCTCATTCTATCCCTTTGAACTTGTGAATATATTATGTGATGCAGTAAGAAAGAGTTAAAGTTTCAGATGGAATTACAGCTGCTAATCAGAAACCTTAAAATAGGGAAAGTGTTCTGAACTATATGGATGGACCCAATACAACCACAGGCATCCTTAAATGAAGGAAAAAGGATGCAGAAGAGTCAATGTCAGAGTGGTCAATGTGAGAAAGGCTAGACTGGCCATTCCTAGCTTAAAGAGGGAAGGATCGATACACCAATGACCATGGCAGCCCCTAGAAACTGGAAAATGCAAGAAAATGAATTCTTCCTAGAGCCTCCAGAAAATAATGCAACCCTACCAACACCTGGTGATTTTCTCAGAGATACCCATTTTAAACTTTCAATCTCCAAAAATGTAAGATAATAAATTTGTGTTCTTTAAAGCCACTAAGTTTTTGGTAGTTCGTAACAGCAGCAATAGGAAAACAATACATCAACCAATTTTTTTTAAGAAATTCACCAGCTGATTGTAAAACTGACATGGAAATGCAAAAACCTACACTATCCCCAAATCTTCTTAGAAGAACAAAACTGGAGGAATGACATCACCTGATTCCTAGATTTACTATAAAACTGCAGCAATCAGGACAGTGCAGTATTGGCCTAAGCATAGACAAATAGGTCAATAGAGAGCTCAGAAATTTATGTATAGGGTCAACTGACTTTTTGCAAAGGTGTCAAAATTTAATAAGAAAAATACAATCTTTTAATGAATGGTGTTGAAATTACTGGATATTCTATGGAAAATACTGAAGTTCAACTTCTACCTCACACCATAAGAAAATTTTAACTTGAAATGAATCACTAAAAATAAAAGCTAAAATTACAAAGCTTCTAGAATAAAATATACAGAAATATCTTCATAAGCTTTGAGTAGGTAAAGACTAACCATAGAAGAAAAATTCATGTGTTGAACTTTTTAAAATTAAAGCTTTGTCTCTTCCAAGGACACCACTAAGGGATTAGAAAAGCAAGCCATAGCCTAAGGTTCCTGCATATTCAGGATGATCTGTGCAATCACCAACAGACAACACTGCCTTTCTGAAACTCTGGGAGTCCAATGAGAAGTACCAGCACATCATTGGAGCAGAGACAAATACAAGATGGACACACTGATGAGGTTAAGAAGAACAGTTTTACTTTACTAACTACCACCTCTCTCCCAAGGTGTCACAGCTTAGCGCCAAAGGAGACATCTTTAGCCTGTGATTTCTCCACTGGGAGAACGTGAGAATACCTGAGTGAGCAACCGGCTTCCCTAGCTGTGCAACAAAGACACTGACAAACAAACCGACTTCTTTCTCACGGTATTCAGTATGCTGAGATGTGCGGCAAGACTCGTGGGGAGTGGTGACCATGAGGAAGGAAGAGCCTGAAAAACCAGCAGCTTGGGCTCTTAGAGGGCAAAAAAAAGATGCAGTTCCTACTAAATGCATTGCAGGCTCCATCAGCAAAAAAGATAGAGGACAAAAATAAATAAAATTATGAAAAAGACATTACAACTGCTACCACACAAAATACAAAGGATCAAAAAAGACGGTACCAATAAATCAGAATACTTAGAAGAAATGGTTAATTCCTTAAAAACTAAAACCTACTAAGACTGAATTAGAAAGAAATGGTATCACCGACTCGGACATGAGTTTGAGCAGGCTCTGGGAGCTGGTGATAGACAGGGAAGCCTGGCATGCTGCAGTCCATGGGGTCGCAAAGAGTGAGATATGACTGAGCAACTGAACGGAACTGATCTGACTGGTAAAAAATCTAAACAGACCAGTTACTAGAAAAGAGATTGAATCATATATGACAAGCCCACAGCAAACACCATACTCAATAGTACAAGGTTGTAAACTTTTCCTCTAATATCAAGAGCAAGACAATGATGACCACTCTTGTCACTTCTATTTAATATAGCTGGGAAGTCCTAGAAAAGGAAAAGAAATGAAAAGCATCTAAATCAGAAAGTGAGAAGTAAAATTGTCTCTGCAAATGACATGATCTTTGATACAGAAAATCTTAAAGACCTAATTAAAAAAAAAAAACTCTAAGAACTGATAGACAAATTCTGCAAAGTTGCACATGCAAAAGAATATATGCTATTTAGACATTCCACATATATGTATGGGAGTGTATTAATGTATAAATTAATCCTAATGTAAGTATTTGATGAACACAGAATTCAAGACCATGATTGCCCTGGGGGTCAGGCAGGAAGACAGACTGAACAGTGTAAAGCCATATAGCCAGCTCTAAGCTATTAGTAAATTTTCAGCTCTTGAACAGAATGGCAGGCTGACAGGTGTTCACAGTATTATCTTTAATTCATTGAAAATTAAACAATTATTATTTGGCTCATGAACCTAGATTTTTAATTATTCCATGATTTTTCAATCAAATATTTTATTTCCTATGGACACAGTATCTAGATAATTGCCCATATTTCTCCAACTTGATATCTTACCTGTTGAATAAATCATATTTCAATTAAATGTGTTATTTTAATAAATATGGTTTATATTTATAATATTCAATAGTAACTTTAGTGCAATATATAAATTTACCTCTGAAATTAATTTCCATGGAAGAAATCTAAATAGAAAATGGATAGACCCCAAAGTCTTAAGGGAACTTTTCATAAAATTGTTGTTTGGATAAGATTCTGACCATAGTCAAACTTTTGTTAATCACCTCTGTGGGGCACCAGTCCCCAAGGTCTAAATCACATCCACATAGTAGCCTTTAAAATTACACACAAATATTTCCCTGCTACATCATTATGATTCTTGTAGTATACATAGACCAACATAGCACTCTCTTTGTTTAATTAGGCAAAAATCTATCTACAAATGCATTTAACAAAAGTATACACTAAAAGACTACAAAAACACTATCAAAAATTTAACAAAACCTAATTCATCAACTCTTCAACCAGTCCTGCATCTAGCTTTTCTCCAAAATCCACATTAGATGGAGACATCTATTTAATCTCAGTTCAGCTTTTGTATTTAAATATGAATGTGATTGTCATGTTATTAATAGTATAAGAAACTGGTGGCTATTCCAATATTTCATAGACTCAGTGACTTGCCACACAATTTTTCTGAATTATCAATGAAATGAAGGATCATCAAAGTGCGCACAGAAGTATATATGGACTACATAAGAGCATGACAACTGTGAATTCTACCCTCATGAAAGTATAATTACATTCTAATATTTTTTTCTTCTGGTAAGTATGCCCTGCTATCTCCAACAGAAGACATGGAGTAGAAAACAGATCCTAGGTAGCACAGATGTTAGATCTCAGTCTAACATGAAAGCAAATATGTGACAGATATGTGAGATAAAAATAAACCCTAATATACTAATTCCCTCTCAGGAGTGAAGATTATATTAAATTTCAACAAGAGCAGTAAGCGAATATTTTAACTTAGTAAATGCTCTCTATGCTGAGCATCTTACTAAACAGTTTATATGCAATATATCATTTAATTATCCTCACAAACCATTCCATGAAGCAGGTGCTCTGCTGCTGCTGCTGCTGCTAAGTCGCTTCAGTCGTGTCCAACTCTGTGGGACCCCATAGACAGCAGCCCACCATATTCCCCGGTCCCTGGGATTCTCCAGGCAAGAACACTGGAGTGAGTTGCCATTTCCTTCTCCAATAGCAGGTGCTCTAGAATAACTATTTTACAGATGAGGAAACTCAGGCTTAAAGACAATAATTAGCTGCTTCAGTTCACACAGTGAGAAAGTAGTTGAAGGGTGTTCTAATACCATCACTGATGGTCTGAATCTAGAGTCCAGAGTCTTAACTACTTTTACATTGTATTTTTCTGCTTTGGTTTTGTATGGTTACAGCAATGTACATCTTACTTTACAGTTACAAAAGATCCATTTAATATCTTTTTGTTTTTTATAAAATTTTAGACAACTATGAAATTTTATGTATCTAGTTTTATCTCCATATCATTGTGTACACTCAAGTTATGTTTAAATATGTCTGGTTCATTTGTCTTAGATTTCACTGAAGAAAGGAAAATGTAAAGTTATGCTACATTATTAGAAACTGAAGTTCATACTATGAAAAATGAAAGTGAGTTTTAATTAAATATAACATGCCTCTTTTTAACATCTATTTCTTCAACTCATGTTCTCTTTTTTATATCATATTGACTTTTAAATTTAAAATGATATCTAAATTTTGAGACTTCAAGGCTTAAACCAAAATACTAAAAAGCATAAAATGAAGTCTTATATTTGGGTTCACAAGAGTAAATTACATAAAGTATAATCCTTGTCTTGACAGCACTTCTAACAAGGGGCCTTATATAATCCAAAGCTTAAATTAAGACTGCAATGTTTTCCACCTGCTAAAACTGGGTACATTTTAGAAAGCTTGTGTAAATCATAGACTGTCACCATTCTCTTCAACAGTGTAGCACTCCTGGTGCACTGTGTTTACTTCTCAACTCACTATTCTGAGGCATTTGATAAACCATGGTGCATCCAATGGACAGCAGCCAGAAGAGCATAGTAGCTAAAGATTGTTCAGTGACTTATGCACTTGGTCTGGGAACATAAATGTAACTGTATATTTAACAATAGATTCTAATATTAAAAGAGACTTAAAAGACATATAGAAATTCTTAATGAACCAAATTAAACAATAGTGTCTACAGATGCACATTTGATTAATTAAACTAGTAAAATACAAGGAGGTGGTTACTATAAACATCAGGATAGTGGATACTTTCAAGGACAGAGAAGGGTTTATGATTGGAATGAGGCACAAAGAGAAGCTCCTGGGGTGGCTGGCAGCATTCTGTTTCTTGACCTGGGTGTCAATGACAAAAATATTCACCTTAGCTCACCAAGCTTTTATTTTTCTTTCTGTACATATGTTTTATTTTATAATAAAACTACCTTTATAAAACCATGTCAAATTGACTTATTCTGTATTTATTTCCAGAAAAAAGAAAAAGAGCCAGTACCTGGATGTTACAGAGGCATCTTTGAGTTCTACATAAGTAAGTGACACTGATTAAAGGAAAGAGGCTGCTTCATGTGCAAATGACTTTCCTGTCACTGAATTTATGACAGCAGGAGTGGAAGTGAATCCTCCTGTGGAAGGATTTCCTGTGCAGGATAGAAGGCTGGATTCATGGTGCCCGAGGTTCATTTCAACTCTAAAATTCTGTGGCCTTTTAATTCCCAACACTATCCCAACCTGAAGTGGTCAACACAAGCCAAGTGCATTCTGTAATCAAGTCATCTTGGAAACCAAGTCCTCTCCTCCTTTTGAAGCTTATTGGTTCAATCTGTACACTGTGTTTGAAAGTAATTTTGTGTATATAAATATGCTTGGGCACTTAAAAAATCATGCCAAAAAAAGTACTTAAGCATTCCACTTTAGTTATAGACCACATGGTGAATCATCAGCGTGAAAGACAAAGGAAATGAGGGATAGATAGAGTAACAATGATTTGGGGGTAGGTGAATATAGCTTTTCATTTTTAGAATTAATCGTGAACAAAGGATTTCTGCCCTGCATAGGAAATCTTTCCACAGAAGGATTCACTACCAAGTGACTTCACAAATATTAACCTTCACAATCTCCCTTCACATAACACATAGAGAACCTAGTATACAGACAGGTTAAATAAATTGCCCAAGGACACATTGCTTCCAAGTGGTGAAGCTGGAATTTGATCCCAACCACTCTGAGTCAAGAACTGGTGCTCTTAAGCAATGTACTTAACTTAGTCTGACATCTACTCTATAAAAACTGGACACTCATAATTAAATTTCCATTTTATATTGAGAAAAACTGCATCTCTATCTCATACTACTTAGTAATAACAGTTCTTTCTTCATGATTATAACGTGTAATTTCTAACTAAAATGCTTATAACAATGGTACACTGTAGGTAATTTATCTTTACTTTAACTCACTGTAACTGCAACTAATAGGTAATTATTCCTTGGCCCCAAAGACACTATAAGTGCAAAGTATACATTTAGGACTGAAGTTTATGGTCAAAGATTATATACATTAAAAAATTCATAAATAAAAAATAAAGATATGATACTGTATCTATTCATAGTAAGACTGATATAATTGTATCTCTTATCTATATTCTTTTAGAGATGAAATTAGGTGATAGTTTTACCTATAGAGTTCCAAAGCAGCTAAAGGATAAACTCATGCAATTAGTAAATTCCATGGGGAAAAATAACTCATTGATTGTTTAATAAAATGCTTTTTGTTTCAATTAACTGCCTGGTTAATTTTGCTGAATGGCCAGGTAAATAGGAGCTAACACAGATTGCTGCCATGTGTATGTGGGGACCAAAACCTTTTGGAATTATTTCAACTTTTAACTCTGCAACAAATCAATAAGACTACGTAGATGGTGTAATAACATTTATAAAAGGTGTTCAAAGAATTATACAGCCTCTGTACATGTGAATAAAAGTTAATAGTACTAATAAGGACTTTTATCCGGCATCAAAAACACATGCACAAAAAAAAGGGCAGGATAGTAAAGAACATCAAAATTAATACAAGAACAACAGTGTAATGTTGAAGAGGGGGGAAAAGAGGAGGATGCTGGTTGTGATGATAATTATGATTACAATTATAATGGTTGAGATGTAGACGTTTGAAAGTGAATATAGAAAGTGATTCTCTTAGCAAAACGTAGAGCTTACCACAGGAAAATGTCATTTAACTTTTACCTTAAGCTCAACAGCTTTGTAAGAAAAATATCTGTGTGACTCAGTGGTCAAAAATTATTTTTAGAAGCATTCAGGGGAATTCCCTAGCAATCCAGTGGTTAGGATCCATGTTTTAACTGTTGGGGGTGCCAGGCTCAATCCCTGGTCAAGGAACTAAGATCCTAGGAGCCACATGGCATGGCAAATAAAAAAAATAAAATAAAACTACACTTGATATGATTAAATATGTAGAGATTTGGGGAGATGAACACAGCAGATATGTTAAGAGGTGTTCCAAAATGGGAGAAAGCATGCAAATAAGTGGCCTTTGGATATTCATGACAAACTTCAGAGGTTTTTAGTTCTACCTAAGGCTGACACTATTTTTTTCTTACCATGGTACAGCCTCCTAGTTTTGCAAAAGGAGCAATGGGAACCAGCAATGGAAGTTCCAGAACAGATTTCATCCTTCTGGGCTTTTCTGATCGGCCCCAACTGGAACACATCATCTCTGTGGTTGCCTTCATCTTCTATATTATAACACTGGTAGGAAACACAACTATCATTCTTGTATCTTACCTAGACACCCAGCTCCATACGCCCATGTATTTCTTCTTATCCAATTTGTCTTTTTTGGACCTCTGTTACACAACTAGCATTATCCCCCAGATGCTGGTAAATCTGTGGGGTCCAAAAAAGTCTATTACATACGGAGGGTGTGTGCTCCAATTCTTCTTTGCCCTTGACTTGGGAGCCACAGAATGCCTTCTCTTGGCTGTGATGGCTTATGACCGCTATGCTGCTATCTGTCAACCTCTTCACTACACAGTAATAATGCACCCTGAGCTTTGCCAGAAGATGGTGCTGATTGCCTGGTTAGGTGGTCTTGGCAGTGCCTTAATTCTTTGCTCTTTGACTTTGAAGTTGCCAAGATGTGGGCATCGGGAGGTGGATAATTTTTTCTGTGAGATGCCAGCACTGATCAAGATGGCTTGTGTCTATTCAAAAGTAATTGAAGTTGTTGTCTTTTCTCTTGGAGTGGTATTTCTTCTGGTACCTCTGTCACTAATTCTTATCTCATATGGAGTTATCACTAAAGCTGTCATGAGAATCAAGTCAGCAGCAAGGTGGCGAAAGATCCTTAATACATGTGGTTCCCATCTCACAGTAGTATCTCTGTTTTATGGAACAGTAATTTATATGTACATGAAGCCACAAACTAGCACCTCACAAAATGAGGGGAAGTTCCTTACTCTCTTTTACACAATTGTCACACCCAGTCTTAACCCTCTGATATACACTTTGAGAAACAAAGATGTAAAGAGTGCAATAAAGAGAATATTGTGGATAAAAAAATGGCCAGCAAAGTCATGAATTAGATGGAAAAATCAGAGTGTAGAGAGCTAAAGATATAATATTGACCTTGCCCAACAGAAGATGAATCAAATCATTTATTCAAAGAGTATTTCTAGGGTGTTTACCACATACCAAGAATTGCACTAGGTACTGACTCTGTAAATAAATAGGATGTAGGGATAAATGATAAGGAGACAGATAAATAAATATACATAAATAAAATGTAATTCATGCATTCAAAAGCTTCAAGATTAATCAGGGACTACAGATAAATAAATAATATGAAATGTGGTAACAACAACATACAAAATATTGAGAAATTATTTATCATAAGCATCTATTCTAAAATAAAATTGTACTGACTTTTTTCTTCCCAGACGTATCACTTTTATTAGAAATAACAGTCTTTCATTCACCTGATTCTGCCAAAGGAGACATTGTGGTGGAGACTAACAGCTCACAAATACCCATTCCACCATCTGCCTCAAGTATTAACTGAGCAGAAGCTGGGGCTTCCCTGGTGGCTCAGTGGGAAAGAATCCGCCTGCCAATGCAGGAGACACAGGTTGGATTCCTGGGTTGGGAAGATCCCATGGAGAATGAAATGGCAACCCACTCCAGGAGTCTTGCCTCAGAATCTGCTGGGCTACAAGTCCATGGGGTCACAAAGAGTCAGACACAACATAACAAATAAACAACAACTACAAGTTGACCATTTGTAATGAAGTCAATATAAAAGGTTATTCCTTATTTAACACTACCTGCTTGCACTTTCACTTTATAATGTTCTTTCTTTTCTTGAATTATAGTGGTAGTAGACAGTAATTTGGAGGAAAGGTTTTGATGCTCTTACTTGACAAAACAAAAATTTAATAATCATATGTTTAATCCCATTTTTATTTTATTTTATTGGTAAATACATTCAAAATCTGGGGATCTCTATGCTGGAGAATAAATTAAACTTCTCTACAAGTTGATCATTCCAGAGACTGAAAATCATCTCTGCAAATGACACAGTCTTCACATCCACAGTGCCACTGCTATGTCATTTCAAGTGCAAATGAATCCACCATCTGCCTGAAGTATCAAATATTTGGGAAAAACTGACATTAGGCTATTTCTCACCTGTACTTTCAGTTCTGTTAAACAAAAGCAAACCTTTGTTAGGAAAAACAATTCCTTTCTGAGAGAGAATAATATTAGCTATTTGACATTTTTCAGAAACAGCAGATACTTCTTGAAGAAGACACTAATTATTACCACTAGTCTAGAAAAATACAGGTTTTTCTTTGGAGTTGAGGATTCAAGAGAATTTATAATTTTTTTAAGATACAGTAGTATCATCAAAGGAAATAACATCAAAGAATAACATAACTTTAATGTATGTTTATCTAATATTTTAAGTGCACATTCACAGTAGCCACATGAAAATGATGGGTTTTAAGTTCTTGTGCGCCAACCAAAATATCAAAAGAAAAGTTTCCATCCTTGCTGTCCTGCTGGTAAGAAACATTTCATGAACTTAAATATGGCCCATTGCTTTTCTTTATTGTCATTATTTTGCAGTTTATTCATCAGCCCCCAATTGCAATGTTAACAGAACGTTGTCTCCATTTTGCGCGGCCTTCCCCCCAGAACGATCTCCAAACCTGAAATTCCAAAAATGAGTTTATATCCGTTCGCATACCCGACCAGGAAAGGACTGGTAGCTAAGTTCACTACTGCCATTTCGGCTTACGGCCACAAGGTGGTGTATGAAAAACGGTCCTTCAAGATATAAGCACTGACATTCTAGTAAGAGCTAAGGAGGTTTGGCCATACAATATTGTAAAGTAAAATAAAAATCAAAAAGAGCTAAGGAGGTCACATTGGTTCTTATAAGGAAACTGACTCTCCCCTTTGCTTTTTCATAACAATTCTGTACCATTGAGCCCGGCCTTCAGTCTCCCTTAGTGGCAGATTTTTGTTTCCAGATTTTCCAGTTTGAAATTCACCCATCTTCATCAGAGGACGTGCAGCCCATTAACTCTGGCCGAATTTGCTTCGGCATGAGGTTCTTGAGGCCTGGATCACTTTGCTCTCTTTTTCATTCTGGATCCCCATCTTCATAGGGTCGGACAATTTTTCCTTCATCAACCAATCCTCCAATCTACACCCAGCTCTCCAGACACACACACACACACACACACACACACACACACACACTTTTATAATTACTTACACTCTTTCCCAAGAAGATGGCAAACTCTACCCACATCCTCTCGATATCCCCAGCATCTCTAATTCATAAATTTGCTGCAAGAATGTGGTGCAGCAGGCATTAGGATAAATACTGCAACATCACACAGTGAAAACCAAAGAACAAGATTTATTGGGGAAAGACAGGAAACCAAGAGTCAGGAACAAGAGGCAAAGTACTTCCACCCTCTCATAATCTCAGGGAGAGGAGAATCAGCACCAAGGTCAAGCTGTTCTAGTCCTGACACAACTGCTGTACCTTCTCAAAAGGTAAACTTGAATTCCATTTCTTAGTGAGACATCAAGACTACTTGGTTGCCAGACAGTCTAGGTTTAGATGCCAACTGTTTGAGGAAGATCAGCTGCCTGGCACCTGAAGACCATGGATACCTGGAAAGTTGGAGCCTATCCTGTTAGGGAGTGTAAGGCACTGGTCCAATGGAAAACTGAGTTTAAGTGCAGTCCTTCCCGCCAGGAAGAGGGGGAAACGCCAGTTCCAGCTAGCTCCTTTCCTAGGCAACCTAGAGTGAGATCTCAGGATCACTTTTGAGTAGTTCTATTCATTGCCACACAGAAGATTAAGAAAAATATTTCACCCAGTGTTCAGTATAGTCTGTAGTTAAAGTTCTCAATAAATAGTAACTACTGTAATTAGTTCTGTTTGACTATTATTTCTTTTATATAAGTCTATTAAGAATCTCATATGGGAAGAGTATCAGAAGCAATTGACAGGGATGGACTTAGTCTTTTCTGAATTCATTAGCAAAAAGAAAAAAAAAATCTAAAAGTACCTCAAACCTCACCCTCAACTCTCTGTGTGTAAACTGGACTTAAACTATGCACTAAACCAGATGGACAAAACATTCCATCCAAGAATAGCAGAACACATATTCTTCTCAAACACCCATGAATATTCTCAAGGATAGAACATAAGAACTAATATTGTTAAAATACCCATACTACTGCCCAAGGTAATCTACAGATTCAATACAAACCCTATCAAAATTCCAATGGCAGTTTTCACAGAAATAGAAGAAACAATCCAACATTTGTGTGGGACCATAAAGAACCTAAACAGCCAAACCAATTTTGAAAGAACAAACTAGAAAGCATAACACTTCCTGATATCAAACTATACTACAAATCCACAGTAATCAAAACTGTATGATATTGTAATAAAAACAGACACATAGATCAATGGAACAAGTACAGAAAGCCTAGAAATAAGCTCATACATATACAGATACCTAATTTACAATAAAGGAGCAAAAACCATGCAATAACCAAAGGAAAGTCTCTTCAATAAATGATGCTGGAAAAACTAGACAGCCACATGCAAAAGAATGAAACTAGACCTCTCACAGTATTTAACTCAAAGTATTACACCTCTCACAATAATTTACTCAGAAAAGGATTAAATAAAGACTGAAATTTCATGATCTGACCAAAAAACTCCTAGAGGAAAACATTATGGGAAACAAATGGTTTTTTGGATATGACACCAAAAGCACAGTTTAAAAAAAAATGCAAAGACAACCTATGAAATAGGAGAAAATCTCTGTAAAACATATATCTACTAAGAGGTTAATATATGAAATCTATAAGGAACTCATACACTCAATTGCAAAAAAGCAATTATCCAATTTTAAAATAGACTGAGTACCTGAATATTTTTCCAAAGAATACATACAAATGGCCAAAGGTACAGGAAAAGAGGCCCAACATCACTAGTCATCAGGAGAATGCAAATTAAAACCACAATGAAATATCACCTCATACCTGTCAGAATGGCTATTATTAAAAAGCCAACACAAATAACATGTGTTAGTAAGATATATAGAAAAGGGAACTCTGTACACTACGAGTAGCAATGTAAACTGGTATAAACCACTGTTTTTAAAAGTATAATGAGTTCTGCAAAAAATTAAAAATAGAAGTACCATATGACCCAGGAATCCCACTTCTGGGTATATATCCAAAGGAATGAAAACAGAACTCAAAATTATATGGGCACTCCCATTTTCATTGCAGTGTTATTCACAGTAGCCACAATATAGAAACAATATAAATGCCAATCAACAGGTATGAATGGATAAAGAAGATGTGGTATATATGATGCAGAATATATAATGGAATATTACTCAGCCATGAGAATGACATCCTGCTATTTGTGAGAATATGGAAGGACCTTCAGTGAAATGTGCCAGAGAAAAACAAATACTTCATGATATCACTTATATGTGGAATTAAAAAGAAAAAAGAGGAGAAAAAATGGTTGACAGGGGCTAGGGAATGGAGACATAGAGAAAGATTTATAAACGGTTACCAGGGGAATTCTTTGCCAGTCCAGTGGTCAGGTTCGATGCTTTCACTGTCACAGACCTGAGTTCAATCCCTGGTTGGGGAAATAAGATCCCACAAGCCACATGGTGTGACCAAAAAGGAGGGGAGGGAAATGGTTACAAACTTCAACTATAAGATAAATAAGGTCTGAAGAGCTCATGTAAAACCTGGTGACTGTAGTTGATAACATTGTATTTTATAGTTGAAACTTATTGAGAGAACTTAAATGTTCTCACTCCCCCTAAAAGAAGAGTAAATATGTGAGGTGACGGTGTATTAGTTAACTAGATGGGTGGGGAAGAGGGTGATATCCTTTCATAATGCATACACATATCAAATCACAATGTACACTTTAAATATCCTACAATTTTATACTTCAATAAAGGTGAAATCTAAAAAAGAAAGGCAAAGCAGGGAGGGGGAAACAATCATGAAAAGTGCTATTTAGAAAGGATGGTCAGGAAGTTCTGAGTGTGTGAATGTGAGCAGAGACCTGAATGAAGTAAGGGAGTCGGTCTTGCAAAAAAATATAAGAGAATTCCCAAGAATTGCAAAAGATATGTTTCACGTGCTTGCCAAAGAGCAAGAAAGTCAGTGTAAAACAAGTGGTAGAACTGTAGGAGATTCTTTCTACAGGGACAGTGGGGGGAGCTAAACTGAGAGGCCTTATACTTCATATACTATCAAGCTTATTCTGAAAGTGATCATTCAGAATGTAGGATGGTTCTATAACAGCTGTTCCCAACCTTTTTGGCACCAGGGACAGGTTTCATAAAAGACACCACTTTTCCATGGACTTGGGGGCAGGCGGCAGGGTGCAGAAGGGGGATTGCAATGGTTCAAGCTCATTCTATTCTGAACTTTACTTCTATTATTATCACAATCAGCTTCACCTCACATCAAGCATTAGATCTCAGAGGTTGGGGACCCATTTTCTATAAGTCAGATTGCCTCAACTCTTTATTTAAACAATCAATGCCATGAAAGAAAAGTTGAGTGATTTGTTCTAGTTTCACATATCCAACAAAAATACCACATAAGCAATAAATCCAAGTCATATTAAGTATTTTAAGTTTTCTTGCAGTCATTTTTAAAAAGGTTTAAATAGCTGAAATTTTAATCATTTAATTTGTATATCTAAAATATTATTTCAACATGTGATCAATACAAAAACTGAGATATCTTACTTTTTTTCTGTACAAAATCAAAACTGGTGTGCATTTTAACTGACAGCACATCTCAATCACATTTACAGCATTCAGCTCAGTAGTTACATGTGACTAGAGTCTACTATATTAGACAGCATTGCATTAGACAGCATTGTTGTTGTTTTCAGTCACTTAAGTCATGTCCGACTCTGTGACCCCATGGACTGTAGCCTACCAGGCTCCTCTTTCCATGGGATTTCCCAGGTAAGAATACTGGAGTGGGTTGCCATTTCCACATAGTTCCAAATTAGACTAAAGAAACACAACTACTGCAATGTGTGTACCTTAATTGAATTCTGATCGATGGTACAGCTATAAGACTTTGGAGGATAATGGGGAAATTTGAATATGGGCTGTATGTTAGATGTATTATTGAATCAGTAATTTTCTTGTGTATCATAATGGTATTGTGACTATGAAAAAGAATGCCACTATTGTCAGGAAAGCATTCTGGAGTATTTAGGGATAAGTATCATGATATCTTCAACTCATTTCCAAATGGTTCAGAGACAGGCAAAGTAAATATGACAAAAATGTTTTATAAAAGTGGGGAGTGATGGGAAGCCACTGGAGAATTTTGACAGCACCTGGTTTGCATGTTCAAATAATCTGACTGACTGCTCTGTAGTCTGTCTGCATCTATCCTGTAGGGTGACCAGTGTGACATGACCCAAATGGAGACAGTGAGAAATGTATTCAGGATATATTTTAAATATAGCATTAACATGATTTGCAGGTCTTCTTGAGAAAAAAAAAAAAAAAAGGAAGACGACTTTCAAGAGAGTGGTATAAACATAGGTATTTATTTTTCCCATTCCACCATCTGCCTTGAAATTATCCCATGAATACAGAAATACCATGTGTGTGGTTTATATAAACATATTGCTGACATAGAGATGATAGCAGAGCATCATTTAGTTTAACAGGACTGGAGTGACGATCAGGAGAAGATATAATTAAGACCGCTTACCTAAAGAACAGACCATGATACTCAGCCACAACTTAGATCAGGGGAACCAAAAGGAGTCAGCAAAAGCCAGAGGAAAGGAACAGTTGTAGACATTGAAAGGCAACCCTGAAGAAGCATATGATGGAAACCAAGCATTCCAATCAAAAAATATCTTACTGTGCCTCCCCAACACCACATTTACCAGACAAGGTTCTAGTGACCTTGAATATATCAGTAAACAAGAGACTAAGTTTTTTGTCCTCATGGAGTTTATATTCAAGGAAAGGGATAATACACATCATAAAACATTATAAATGAAGTATTATTAGAAGTTATTAAGAGGTATGGGGAAAAAGTAGGGTAGGATAAAAGCAATTGAGAATACCAGGAAGCAAGATACAATATTAAATAAGGTTAAGTTCCCCCCAAAAATAATAAGGGTTCTTTGGTGTCAGTTACAGGGAGGTAAATGTGGATGTGGCTGAGAAAATAACACTGGACTTAATTTTTTACTTTCACACTCAGAAAGTTTCTCTTCAATATGTGTTCTTCTCTTATGTTCACTGGGATCTGTATTCAGTCTAAAAGCTTTCTCATCCTTTTCACATTTATATGGTTTCTTTCCTATATGGACTCATTCGTGTACATTAAGTTCTGAGCTCAGATCAAAGGCCTTCCTACACCCTACATCCAAAGGGCTTCTCCTCAATATGTACTCTTCTGTGGTGCCTTAGGCCTAAGCTATAACTAAAGGCTTTTCCACACACTTGATACTCATAAGGCTTCTCCCCACTGTGGGTTCTTGTGTGTTCAGTAAGATGACTTCCCAACCAAAGCCTTC
This sequence comes from Dama dama, assembly GCF_033118175.1. NCBI lineage: Eukaryota > Metazoa > Chordata > Mammalia > Artiodactyla > Cervidae > Dama > Dama dama. The sequence goes on from NC_083687.1 coordinate 31,784,396, forward strand.
CCACATGGGTTACAACCATACGGCTTCTCCCCATAGTAAATTATATTTGATGTCAGATCTGCAACTGAAAGACTTCCCACACTCAGCACACTGGTAGGGTTTTTCTCTTTCTCCAATGTGGATTCCTTTGCATTTGGTAAGGTCTGGACTCCCAATGAAGATCTTCCCACTTCTGCACATTCACAGCGCTTCTCTCCAGTGTGGATCCTCTGATGCACTGTAAGGCAGTGCCTAAACTGGGATTGCCAGTCAGAGCACTCATAAGACTTCTCCCCACAGTGGATTTTTTGGTGCATGGTAAGGCAGCTCCTGGTCTTAAGGGCTTTCCCATAGTCACTGCACTCAGGATTTCCCTCCATTGTGTATCCTTTTATGCTGAGAAAGGACTGACCTGCTACTGAAGGTCTTCCAACATTTATTACATTCAAACGGTTTCTCCCCATTATGGATTCAGTGGTGTTTAGATAGGGTTGAGCTTTTCTTAAAGGATTTCCCACAGTCCTCACATTCACAGGTTCTCCTCCAGTGTGAATTCTCTAGTGTTTATTAAAATAGAGCTGAGCTCCCACTAAAGGTTTTGTAACACTAGTCACACATACAGTTTCTCCCCACTGTGAATTCTTTATAGTGTTGGATTAGGGCAGAGTTTCAGCTGAAAGCGTTCCCCCACACTTTCACATCTGCAAGGTTTCTCCCCAGTGTGGATTCTTCTATGTACAGTGAGAGCTGAATCACCCTGAAAGCTTTTCCATATTCAACACATTCAGTTTCTCTTTGGCATGCATTTTCTCGTGCAGAATAAGATCTGACTACTGACAAAAGTTTTTAAAACCTGTACTACACTCAAAGAAACTGTCCCCATTTGAAATTTTCTCATACCTGGCATATTCTGAGCTTATGTGCACGCCTTCCTCTAAATCCTTATCTTTTTGTTCTGAAATGAGGATTTTCTTACCTTTGTCTTTCAGCTTCCTATAATGTCTATTCTTATCCTTCAATGTTTCTGTAGATTTTCCACTTTGATTTTTATGAGAATTTGTCAAGATGACCCTTTGTCACTTCTCATTTTCAAAAGATAAGTTTTTCAGTTGATTCCCTACCTCCAATCTTGGTCTTAACACTGGACACTAAAGGAGAAAGAGAGAGAGAAGAAGAAAGGAGGAAAGGAGAAAAGAGGAAAAGAAAAAAAGAGGGAGAAAAAAAAGAAAATGTCACTTGTTTATTGCACTCAGGTCGGGGGAAAATGGATGGTGATTATATGGAAGAAGAAAAATGAGCTATGGTGAGACATTCTCTAAATCTAAATATTGTTTAAATATTAGGGACATGACAACAGACAAAATTAAGAAACACCAGGATAGAGCTATCGAAGAAAGATAAAGGAAAAGGAAAATGAGTTGAAACAGAAAACAGAAGGAAATAAAATACGTAGTAAAATAAAATGGAAAATCTTAAGCACATAAAGAGGGATTTTGTTCATAACCTCAGAATACCCTCCAAACTGAACAAAATGAGACTAAAAGACGGGTTACATTTGCAGTGAGCCCACCAAGGAGGCTCAAGAACAAGAGCAACTCAAGGAATCTGTTTAGCCCAGGCCTAATGTCACACAGCTCACTTTGAATACATTCTCTTCTGAATGCTAGGTTTTCAGTATTTTCTTTCAAAGTGTATCTCTGAACTCCTCTTCTCTATATATAAGTCACTAAACACCCCTTCTATAGGAAACCTCCCAATTAACTCAATCCAACTTTTGTCAAATAAGGACTGAGTTTGTCTCTATTACTGTTCACTGTGTACTAGTATACACTATTTTGTTAAATCTTAGCTAATTAGGTCATATATTTGTCTCCCAAACAAGAATGTTAAGAATATGTAGAATCTCTGGCATAGATTCTACCTATTCTAGGAATAATCTCTTCATCAAAATTCAAAATAAAGTTACAGGAAGTCCCCTACATACAAACCTTCAAGTTGTGAATCTTCAAAGATGTGAATGTGCCCAGAGAAAGGACAAAGACAAGAGGAAGAAGTAACTCAAAAACTGAAGAGATTCAAAACAGGAAATGGCAAGGGGATTTTGAGGAGGCACTGGTAGTTTTTGAGGCATAGGACACAAATGTAGAATGGTTTACAAAGGTTGCAGCAGTCATCCAGAATGCAATCCAGTGCCACTATGTCATCTATGACAAGAAAAAAAGCTATGACCCAGACATCATGGAATCGTTTTTCAAGAAAGTAGACAGAATTGAATAAAGCAAGGAACCAGAACCAGAACCTGTGCCATCGATGTCAGGTGTGAGTGAAACTGCAGCTTGCTCTATCTCCTATTGCTGACAATCCTTCAGCTCTACCATTTCCCACCTCCTCTCCCATCTCCAGTCAGTAGTTCTTGCCTGTTCACTCAATGCCTGTAGGAGACAGGCCTACTAAAAGGCCTGGCAAAAGAATTAAACAATCTTGCTGAGAGGACATAACTCAGTATGTGACTCCTGGAGGAATCCAGGAGTCAAGAAGGATCAAAGAAGGATCAAAAAACCATCTTGAAAGCAGGATGTACGCCTGGGGATGGAAAGCCATCAACAGACTGTTCCTATCTTTGGCGGCTGGGAGGCACATAAAGATTAACTGGGTCTTTGTCTTTGAGGCAGAAAAACAGGGATACAAAAATGTTAAATGTTAACTGCACAGGATTATCATTGAAGGCCACGTGGCCTGCTATGCTCATGTAAACATGTACAAGCAAGTCTCAAAAAGTATAATAAAGCAGGCTTGAGATCAGTCTGGGCACCTTTACCTCGTGGTGGTCTTGGTCCCCTGATCCCTGCTGTAACTTTCTTGAGTGTTTCTCATTCTTTCGTCATGTGGCGCTTTCAGGAACCTGTGCTGTCAAGCTGGACTCGACAGATGCCAGCCCCTGTAAGCCAGCTGTTATAATGTACCACTGTACTTTCCAAGGTACTGTACTATAAGATTTTAAATGTTTTATTTTTTGTTATATATTATTTGTGTGAAATGTATTATAAACCTATTATTGTACAGTACTAAACAGTTCATTGAGTATATAGTTAGTTGTGTACCCAGGCTAACTTGTTGGACTTATGAACAACTGGACTTACAAACACACTCTCAGAACGGAACTTGTTCATGGAACTTGTTCATTTGTAGGAGACTTACCGTATCCTCAATATAAGCACATGCATACTAAGTCACTTCAGTCATTTCCAACTCTTTGCAACCCAACGGATCATAGCCTTCCAGGCTCCTCTGTCCATGGGATTCTCCAGGCAAGAATACTGGAGTGGGCTGCCATGCCCTCCTCCAGGGGATCTTTCCAACGCAGGGATGGACTCTGCGTCTCCTGCATTGGCAGGCGAGTTCTTCACCACCTGGGAAGCCCCAATATAAGCACAGTATAGTTGAACAACATGCGGGTTATGGGTGCTGACCCTCTGCTCAGTCAAAAATCCACATGTAGGGACTTCTCTGGTGGTCCAGTGGTTAAGACTCCATGTTCCCAACACAGGGGACACCTGTTTGATCATATGCAACTAAGATCCCATATATTGCACGATGTGGTCAAAATAAATGACAACAAAAAAATTTACAACGAGGTACCACTTCACACCAGTCAGAATCACCATCATTAAAGAGTCTGCAAATAACTAATACTGGAGAGCGTGTGGAGAAAAGGGAATCTTTCTATACTGATGGTGGAAATATAAGTTAGTACAGCCACTATGGAAAACAGTACAGAGGTTCCTGAAAAAACTAAAAAAAAGAAAAGAAAAATAGAATTACCATGTGATCCAGCAAGCCCACTCCTGGGCGTATATCTGGACAAAACTATAATTCAAAGAGATATATGCACCCCATGTGCATATTAGTACTATTTATAATAACCAAGACATGGAAACAACTTAAATGTCCATTGAGAGATGAATGGCCAAAGAAGATGTGGTACATATATATAATGGGATATTACTTAGTCATTTAAAAAAATCTGCTTGTAATTTTACAGTCCACCCTCCATATTCAAAGTTCTATATCCTCCCATAAATCGTGCAATACGTTTTAAAAAAAGAAATGCATGTAAGTGTACCCACACATTTCAAACCTATGCTGTTCAATTGTCAACTGTCTATTATGCAATGATGCTATCTATAGACTGCAGACATAGCACCAACACCTGAAATAGAGACCAGTATATACACGGGCTTTTTCAATGTTCATACAACAAATATTTATTAAACACAAATCATATGTCATGATGTTCTAGGGATGACTCCAGTCTTTTGCCTCAAAAATCTCAGTCTAGCACAATGCTTCTCAAACCCTTTTCTCTGATATACCCTATACATATACTCAAACATAAAGCCAAATATTTTATTCCCATTTTACCTCTGATCCTACTCCCACAAAACCCTGTCCCTGCTTCTATCACAGTGTTTATCACACTGGATTGTTATCACAGATTTTCTAGTCTGTTTCACCAACCAGACTGAAGTACCTTGAGGTACCATACTTGGTACCAGAATCATTATATAGCACTTCAAATACACTCAACAAATGTGTGAATGAATGCATGAATTAAATGAATAAATGAATGAATTGTTTAGCATCTGCCCCAGATGTACAAGGCACTGACAGGGAAAGCTGGTGTTATTAAACTGAAGGTTGGCCTCTCCTCCCATAGATATATCAGGTATAGTACAGCCCAGTGTTCACTTGGGTCTTTTTTTTTTTTTTTTCTTTGTAATAGTCATATGTGTAACAACTAAAAATCAGCTCTTGGTACCATCATTTTAAAGATATGCTCTGGCTCCTTTTTCACCAAAATCCACCTCATAAGCAGAAAGATGACTGCTAGCTCCCCACCTCTTTTGCAGGACTCAAAAAAAAAGGAATGATATTTTCAGGCTGGATGACTATGGGCCAGTGTTGAGTAAACAGTGAATCAAAAGCCAGTGCCAAAATTTCACATTGCAAACTCTGCCTTTCTTGAGTACTGGATGGAACCTAAATGTATGAATGTCATCAAAAGGAAAGGAGGGACTTCCCTGGTGGTCCAGTGGCTAAGACACTGTGCCCGTAATGCAGGGGTCCAGGTTCGATCCCTGGTCAAGGAGCAGGATTCCACATGCCACAACTAAAAGTTCCCATGCTGCAACAAAGATCCTATATCCCACAACTAAGACCTGGTGCAGGCAAATGAATATATAGTTTTTGTGTGTGTTTTTTTTTTTTAAAGGATTATTTACATGTTAAAATTAAAATCCCAGTAAAGATACAAAAGAGCAATCTCTCTGGATTACAGTGAAAAGGAAAACCCAAGTTTCATTCCATTTTAGGAAAAGACAAACGATACACACAGTCTTTCCTACAAAAGCATGCAACTTTAAAGACCATCAATACAGTCAATAACAAAGCGGTAAAGGGAGAATCTCAAATGAGGCATTTTGTCAGTATTTTCTTTAACCATTAAGAAAATCACATCATTCACTGTTTCTCTCCCCTGGCCTTCCCTTACCCATTCTTCTCCATCCAGATCTGGCTTTCCATCTCCCATCACTCCTGTGACCATCTCTCTACTAAGTGAATCACGTAACCATATCCAGTACCGTCTCTCTCCAGGTAAGACATCCAGGGCCTGCTGCTCAGGATAGGCCTCCTCAAGGGAGCAAAATCCCTGTGAACCCCATCAAAAATAACTGCCTTCTCCCAGTAACTGACATTTTGAGCCAAGGGGCAAGAGCTGCTCTGCATTTTTTGTCCATTGGCAATATGGCTTTAGAAACCAGTGAAATTTAGAAGCTCCACTCTCCATTTTAGGTTACTGGCCTGAAAGAGAAGGGCAGGGAAAAAAGAGAGAGAGAGAAAGTCATGAATGGGAGCAGTACCACATCAACAAAACTCACAAAAGAACCCAGCAGCCTGACGGCAAAGAGGAAGTTAAAGCTCTAATCAGAGATTCAGAATTCGTGAGGAAACTAGTGTTGAGGTTAAAAGCACCATATCATTTAGGTTTTTTTTCCTCATCTTAGCAGCTATGCGACTGTAGGTAAGTTTTTAGTATGCCTGGGTTTCAAGCTGCTTATCTAAAAACTGGGGGAGTGATAATACTTACCTCATTGGATTGTTTGAGAAGTAGAGTTAAAGCATATACTGCACTTAGAACCAAAGCCTGACCCAAAATAAATACTTTATTAACCGGTTTGCCAAATAAAAAAATTTTAATTCTAATATTAAAGAATGGCCTAAAGAAGGACGAGCGGGGGCAGGGGGAGGAGGGAGTGGAAACATGACTAGAAGAGGTAAAGATAAAATAGGCTTCAGCAGGCAGGCCCTCCTACATCCCATCCCACCTCGAATCGCAGGCCCAGCCACAGAAGGCCAGAAAGAAGCTCCCGCCAGAACCCCGGAAAGGGCCTAACAGACCTGACCCACGACCTCCGCATCTTCCCGGGTCTTGCCGGTCCTGTCTTCGCCGCACTGGGGCCGAAGAAGCCCAAGGACCTACCCAGAAGAGGTCAGAAAAAACCCCATCCTTACCTCAGAGTCTAGGGGCTGAGCCCGGAACTGCAGATAGCGCCTTTCCAGTCCGCGGTCTCTATGGTAATGCGCGGCTTGCCCTTCTAGGACCTTCGGAGGACTCTTCTCTTTGGTCCAACGCTGCAAACCCTGAGAAGCTGGACGGTTCCAGTCCCTGTTTACTAGATTGGGACTGATGCCACGTGGAGAACAGATGAGCTTAAATATGAAACTGATTTTCTTCAGCGTGTGAAGAGGGAAAACAACGAAAGAAAATGGAGCACCGAGTTAATCAGAATTACATGAATGTAAGCTCTACCACGCAGATATATTTGTTTATTTATGTAAACCAAGCTCTTAGTTGCTGAAGAAATTCTTGTTAAATGAATGAATTGAAATGATTCTGAAAAGCTATTGCCGCAAAGCATCATTTACTAATATAAGTATTTGCCTCTTATCGGTAGCTTTATTTAAAAGAGAACTATGTGTCACATACATTGAAATATGTTATAATTTAGGGATCATGAAAACTCACAAGCATACATTATAAGTAACATATGCTGTATTTTCCAAAATATTATATTTCTAAAATGTTATATTTTCTATATTTTCCTTACTTTATGTTTCAGTGTAATGATTAGCAGTAGAAACTTGAACAGAAAATATTTAACATATGTAAGTAAGCACAAAAGTTATATTTAAAAATTTGAGGAAATGGCAAATACTTTTTAGATTGTCCTTTCTTACACTGGAATATGAATTGGCTAGCATAAAGTCATGGGACATAATCGTTTTAGAAGGGGAAACTCCAAGAAAATGATTTCAAAAAGACAGCCAATATAAACAAAATGAAATCTATAAACTCAAAGACTGAAAACAAATACTTGCTGAATTGTGAGCTGAACTGGAAAAATAATCAGAATAATGAATAAGATTATTGGAAGGAAAATGAAAAATACCTGTGACATAAGACAAATGAGCTAAAGATAAATTTTTCACTAAGGATAAATCTCAGAATCATGAAGCTGAGTGTGTACAAAGTCCATAATAACCCCTATGAAGCATTCTTGCCAAAAATACTGAACCTAAATCAAATCAAGCCTTTCAAACTTAAATGTGTACAGAGTGAAACTATATGTATAAAATTAGAAAAACAGGTAAATTATACTATAAAATGTGTATGGCTACCCACATATGTACTAACAATATTTAAACATGCTTTGAAATAACAACATCAATATCAAGGTAGTAGCTAACCTGAAAGAAAGAGGAGAGCAATTGGAGAAGAGTAGACAAGGGGATATAATTATATCTGTAATATTTATGTCTTAAGATAGATGTTAAGTGTTTCTTATATCATTGCTTTGTAAGACTAAAATATTTGCTGTCTTTTTTAAAAAGCCCCTGGAAATGAATTTAGTAATTTCAACAGACAGAAGAGGGGCTATAGAATTACTTAACACCAGTCAGGCTTCTGTTTCTCCATCTTCAAACTGGGACTGGTAGGACAAACATTAATATGAGGAAAGAAAATTTCAGGACATACAAGGAGATAATGAAAGAATAACTACTTGCCTTAAATGAGTGCAAGTCTTCATACCCAAATAAAATGGCTATAAGTATTCAAAATACCAATTGCAGGTTGATTGACCACAGGGCCCCTGAAGGCCATTTTTAAGAAGTGTGACTCTTGGCTGAGATTGGCAAATATCCAGATTTTCAAAAACTAAAAAAAAAAATAGAGAGATGAACTGTGGAATTAGGCTGAAAAGCTTGACATGAATCCCTGGCAAAATTCCAGCATTAATTATTTTAGGAGAGTTTATGAGATTAGCATTAACCAAGAATAATGTAAATGAATTATATCTCAATTGGGGTAGATTATTTAAGTGGTAGTCTGAGGGTCTGCTGTGCAAGGAAGGTATCTTCATGTCCGCAAAGGTTATAGCAAAGTCTCTCATAAATGTACCCTGTGATATGTGTACTGGACTTTAATACTGTTAAGAAGATTGATATCAGGAAGAAAGACTGTACCAACTCAGCCTGGAGGGTGAGTTGTCACGGTCTTTATAGACCGGGACCTGGGGACTGGAGTCCATGAAAAGAAGGACACAGGGGACCCAAGTCTCGAGTGAAACAAGGATACTTTATTTGTAGCAGTGTGTGCTTTATATATCTCCATACAAGGAAGCTTTAGGCAGCAAAAATAAAGTTGAGCAAAAACAAAACTAGGCTGTCAGGGGACGTTCAACTTTAAGGAATCCAACATGTTATTCTTTTCTTTTGTGTGCCCTTTCTCAAGGATTCTCTATTCCTTATCAGTTCCTGGAAAACAGGAACAAGCAGAGCTGCACGCAGTTCTCAGGACTGAGATCATGAGAAAGGGCACCTGCTTGGATTCCTTTCAGTAACTGCCTTCAGTGACTCCCTTCAGTGACCTTACTTAAATGTAATCTATTCAGTTATGCCCTTCTTACCCAGGATATAGAATGCTTTCTGGCCCTTTGAAGACGGTTATTTGCTTGGTTTTGTTTTTGCTCAATTTTTTTACTGCCTAAAGCTGCCTTGTATGAAGATATATAAACATGCTTTTCTGCAAATAAAGCACCCTTGTTTCACTGAATGCTCTTGGCAAGCGGACGGAGTGACTGTTAGCACCTACGGAGGTCGGTAAGTGCGGGGTTATGGGACAAACGGCTGGAAAGCCCCACCACTTTTCTACTTTACTTCATCATTTATTTAAGGTTCAAGGACTTTCGGTTTCGCATCAATGGATAGAGGCTTGTCTCCAAACAGTGGTTGAATATAATCCCTGGTTCCCTGATGAAGGCAGTTTTGATTTAGAAATTTGGAACCGAGTCAAAGGGAATGTTGAATGAGCCGCTAGACGGGGAGAAAATATTCCAATAGATTTCTGGCCTTTATGGGCCCTCATTAAAGCCATGATCTTGACGTTTCAAGGCAACTCTAGCCCCCCTGATATTTGTCAATAAGCAGAATGCTCATTATATGAATATAAATTAGATGATGAGACTTTACAAAAGGCCCAATTAGAGCAACATAAAATGTTTCAAAACTTCCCCACCATCCCTGCTCCAGCTGTCCCAAGTGCCCCTCCTCCTCATTTCAATGGGCATGAAACCAAAGGTCCCCTCAATGAGAGGACAAAATGAATCTGATGATGATTCTTCTGATGCTCTCTTTGACACTAAAGCCAACAATACTTTTTTTGATGACGGTGATAAACCCCTAACACACACTCACATTTATGAAAACAGACAATCCACTCATTCTCCTTCACAACGAAGGCTTTCTGATTTACTGGCTTTGCAATCTCAAGTCTCTGAGGCTGATAATCTTTTTGCCTTTCCTGTGTTAAGAAATATTAATGCTCAAGGGCAACTAATACCTCAATACGAAGGCATTGATTTTTCTCACATGCAACAAATGAAAAAGGCTGTAACTATGTACGGCCCTCATTCTCCTTTCACTAAAGAACTTCTAAACTCTATGGCATCTTCTATTGGAAATTTTATTCCTTTATGATTGGCGAATTTTGATAGAAGTTCTTCTTAAACCAGGAGAATATCTTCAGTGGATAATGTGGTTTCATGATGTGGCCTGAGATCATGCCAATTCTAATGCTCGAGCTGGCGCTCCCCAAAACCGAATTACTTTTAAAATGTTAAGGGGTACAGGGCAATTTGATTCGGTGGAAGTTCAGATACAATGCCCTCCTTTGTTACATGAACAGTTGAAAGAAGTTGCCCTTGAAGCTTGAGATCTAATTACTCCTCAAGGGGAACCTAAAGGTAGCTACACAAAGATATTACAAGGGCCTAATGAAGCCTATGCTGATATTTTAGCTAGGCTGGGAGTTGCTATCTCCCGTAGTGTTGTCAGAGAGGAAGCCAGAGTGCAATCAGAAAAACTGCTTGCATATGAGAATGCAAATCAGGAATGTCAAAGAGCCATCGCTCCAATTCGTGAGACCGGGAATGTTATTGATTATTTGAAGGCTTGTCGCAACATAGGATCAGAAACTCAGAAAATGCAAATGTTGGCTGAAGCAATGGCTGCTGCCTTTAAAAAGGGAAATGAAGGATGTTTTGTTTGTGGAGGTAAGAGCCATTTAAAAAAGGATTTCCCTAAAAAATGTACAAAAAAATGAAAACTATTAAAAAGCCTCCAGGACTCTGCCCTCGCTATCATAAGGGGGGTACATTGGGCTAAAGAATGTCGATCTAAATATGATGTTGAGGGAAATCTTATATCAGGAAACTCAAAGAAGGGGGCTCCCCAGGTCCCCATCAACAAAAACCAGGGGCAAACTCCATCTTTTCCCTCAAACCCTCAACATCTGGCAGTGCTGCCGTCGATATACTAGCCCTAAATGATTTTCTTTTTTTTCCTCAAGCAGTCCCTTCTAGAATACCTACCGGACTTTATGGACCCCTACCCCCACGATCCTTCGGCCTTATACTTGGCTGATCTAATCTGACTTCTAAGGGAATTACTGTTCACCCTGGAATAATTGATTCAGATTATAAAGGAGAGATTCAAATTATGATGTCATCTCAGATACTATGGCAATTCAAAATATAGATACAAAATTCAGATACAATTGGGGACAAAATTGCCCAATTACTTCTTTTACCTTGCATTTCTATTAACTCCTCTAATGGTATACGGAGAGGTGGATTTGGTAGTATAGATCAAAAGCAATCCTTATGGCCATCAATAATATCTGAATATGCATGACCAAATATAAATGTCAAAATTAATGGCAAAAGATTTTCTGACCTTCTTGATACTGGATCCGATATTACTATTATTTCCAAAAATTTATGGCCCAAATCTTGGCATATGCAGAGAATTTCTTGGCAAATTGCAGGAGTTTCTCAAACCAAAGTACAAGAGGTTTATCAAAGTGTCCAAATATATCCATGTGAGGGACCAGAAGGCCAGCGTGCAACATTACGATTTTATGTGATAGGTGCACCCCTTAATTTAATAGGAAGAGATTTACATATGCAATGGCAAACTCAAATATATATTCCACATTTTTCCTAGGGGCCACTGCCCATTTAATAAACAATACAATTATTAAAATAACTTGGAAAAATGACCAGCCTATTTGGACAGAACAGTGGCCCCTTACAAAAGAGAAATTAGAGGCTGCTAAGGACTTACAGATACACAATTGGAATTAAAACATATAGAGGAATCTTGTTGCCCTTGGATTCTCCCATTTTTGTAATAAAAAACAAATCTAGCAAATGGCGTCTTTTAACAGATCTTCGAAAAGTTAATGCATCTATGAAACCTATGGGTGCATTGCAACCAGGAATTCCATCACCTACGACTATTCCTCAAAACTAGCATATTATTATTATAGATTTACAAGATTGCTTTTTTACTATACCTTTACACCCTCTAGACCAAGAGAGATTTGCTCTCTCTCTTCCTTATCCTAATCATGTCGGGCCTCATAAACGATATCAATGGACTTGTTGCCTCAAAGAATGATGAATTCTCCCACCATATGTCAATATTATATAGCCAAAGCCCTTGAACCTATGAGAAAACAATTTCCTGACTTTCTTGTTATCCCCTACGTGGATGATGTACTGTTTTCGGCTCCATCTGTTTTAGAAACTCAACAAATGTTTGACATAGCTCAACAATGCTTAAGAGCTTCTGGATTAACCATTGACCCTGAAAAGATTCAAACCTCTACAGCTTACCATTACTTGAGATTTATTGTTAATAGACAATGTATTGCTCCCCAACTAACAGATTCCTGTTGATAAATTATCAACCTTGAATAATTTTCAAAAACTTTTAGGTGATATAAATTGGATTAGACTCTCTTTAGGCACTGCAAATTATCAACTGACTAATTTATTTAACACTTTAAAAGGAGATCCCGATTTAAATAGCCCTCGTTCATTTTCACAAGAGGCACGAGAGGAACTGTTTGGTGCAAAATAAATTGCAAAAGCAGTTTCTTACTCGTATTAGGCTTGAATTACCTCTACAGTTATTTATACTCCCCTCTCTCCATTCTCCCACAGGACTTCTTGCCCAACAAGAAAACCCAATAGAATGGATCTATACCCATTTTAGAGGGACGAGGTCACTTACACCCTATCCTGATTTGATCACTCTAATCATTATCAATGGAAGAAATAGAGCTGGACTCTAATTGACTCCGATCCTCATAAAATTGTAGTACCTATTAATAAATCTCAATTTGAGAATGCATTACAAACTTCTACCGATTTCCAAATAGCCTCCTTGGAATATTTTGGAGAAATTTCATTTCATTGTCCCTGTAACAAACTTTGGAATTTCTTCAAAAATACTGAATTTATTATCTCTCGCATACCAAGCTGATGTTTTCTATACAGATGGGACTAAAGACTCCAAAGCCTCATTCTGGTCTCTCAAAGAATATAAAGTCTTTTATACTAAATTTCACTCTGCTCAACAAAATGAATTATATGCTCTTATTCAGGTTATGCACTACATTCTTATCCTATTAATATAGTTTCTGACTCCTTATATTCAGTTTTTGTACTAAGAAATATAGAAACTTCTACCATAAGTTCTAATCAATCTATTATCCAACAACTTTTTTTGAACTACAGTCTCTTATTAGGAACCACACTTCCCCCATTTATATTACCCATATTCAAGCACATTCTTGTCTTCCTGACCCTATGGCCCATGGCAATGAACAAGCTGATAAACTTGTCTCTTTTGCTACTCCTGAAGAACAACATGCTCTATTGCACAATAATGCTGGCTCACTACATCAAATTTGGAAAATTCCATACCAACATGCTAAAGAAATCACTAATAATTGCTCTACTTATAGGCCCCTAAATCTTCCACCCATTACACAAGGTATCAATCCTCGAAGATTACACCCCAATGAACTATGGCAAATGGATATAACTCATTGTCCTGAACTTTCTCCCTCTTCCTTCTTACATGTCTCAATCTATACAAATTCTTTTATATGGGCCACACCTCTCCGAGGTGAAACTACACAAGATGTTATAACTCACCTGTTAGCTTGCTTTGCAGTACACCTAGTTCTATAAAACTAGGTGCAGAACACCTAGTTCTATAAAACAGACAATGGCCCTGCCAATATTTCTAGGCAATTCAAACAATTTTTACAATCATTTTCTGTTCAACATATTACAGGTATTCCTTGTAATCCACAAGTACAGGGCATAGTTGAACAAGCACATCACACACTGAAACTACAAATAAAAAAATTAAAAAGGGGAGAATACACAGGAACACTTCTATCTTCCTTATCCAGAGCAGACTTTACTAGATTCCAACGCAATATATTCTTTAAGCCTTTAACTATTGTTAGTACAGCTTTATTTGTTTAAAATTTTTTAAACTTACTGCAAGGAGATATTTTGACAAAAGCAGAAAAACATTTCAAGGCATTGAAGGACACCTCCCTTCATCTGCCCATTTGGTATCAAGATGGGTTGACTAAACAATGGAAATCTGGAAAATTAATCTTACAGGGAAAGGGGTATGCTTGTATTTCTCCAGATGGATCCAACGAAATCAGTTGGCTCCCTCTTCAGAAGATCTGCCCCCCGGGAGTCACTCGCATTCAAGATAGAGAGGAAATGGCAAAATCCGCAGGAGGAGGAGTTTCCAGTACAAGCCATGGTGGCTTTAAAAATTTCCAAGAAACACCACACTCGACATCATCAACCTTATGACCTCCCTACTTGGGGACAGATTAAAAAACCCTTACTAATCAAGCTGAAAATCTGGTTTCTCAACAGGGAATGCCTCGGAATCCTGAAAATATTTTTGTCACTATGCTTGCTTTGCTTGCTTTTGCTTCCCCCGCTCAGACTGACTTGATTAATCACACTTATTGGGCTTATATACCTAACCCACCTTTATTGCAGGTTGTAGAATGGACAGATATAGGACTGGTCGTATCCACTAATGGCTCAGTATATATGCCTCCTCCTTGGAGCTTGGGGGGGCCCTCTCATCCTGAGGAAGAAGGAAGACTAATTAACATTCATCTAAGCTATGAAATCCTTCCTTTATGCGTGGGCCCAGCAGAATTATGTATTAATGTTAGTTGGCAAATGTGGGCTTTCGTCCTGCCTCCAAAAAAGAACTTCCGCACATTGCTTGGACTGTTTACTGCCCTGTCCCTTTCTAAGAACCGTGTCAATACTACCAAAACTCTAGGAAAAGGACAAAAATTGGAATGTAAGGTGTTTACTTATAAGGACTTTAAATATACTCCTGTTTATTGGGATAGATGTCAAGCTAAATTAGAGAAATTAATGTTTGTGGCCAATTACACCATTGTTGACTGGGGACCCTATGGTATGTGGTTATCTAACTGCTCAGATGATATTAACAGTACTATGTGTGGTTATGTTACTCAAGTAGCATGGAAGGTTACCAAAACTACGATGGAGCACTTCCATGACAAAGGACTCCTTGGCTGGCTTGACGGCGGAATGGCACCTCCTCGCCCTCAAATCATCCTCAATAAACAGATTGGGCCTGAACAATGGGACATCTGGAAACTTGCTGCAAGTACTGAAAAACTTGGAACTTGGACTGGATATTTCACAGGGACCAGTCGTAGTCATAGTAACTATTCCTTCTATTATAATCATTCATAGTTTATACAAGCTTGTGTTCCCCTTCCTTTTGTTATAGCCATAGGGAACTTACAATTTAATGACTCTATGTTCTGTGACTTGTATAGATTGCAAATTGTATACTTGTCTTAATTCCTCTATTTCTCTAAAAAATGAATCCCTTTTGATTCTTCGAACTCCATGTAATCTGTGGTTGCCAGTAAATCTCCAAGGACTCTGGAAAGAGGGTCCCATGGCAGGGCTTGCCTCTCAGTTACTCACTGAATTACTCTGATGATCTAAGCGATTCATTGGGTGGTTAATTCTTGGCATTTTGGGGTTAGTAGCCATTTGCACCACTGCTGCTGTCACAGGCATTGCTTTACAAACTTCAATTCAAACACAAAACTTTATTCAAAATTGGACTAAAGATACTCATACTATGTGGGCCACTCAAGCTCAGATAGATGAAGAAGTTCAGGATAAAATTCAGGAATTAGAAACATCCATCCAGTGGGCTGAAGATCAATTACTAGATTTACAAAAAGAAGTATTATTACATTGTGGTTGGAATTCTACTCAATTTTGTATCACTCTTGTTCAATTCAACCATAGTGCTTACCGTTGGGAACAAATCAAATTTCATCTGCAAGATATACATAATAATGCTTCCTTAAATGTACAATTATTGCAAAAGGAAATTTTTGAAACCTTCTCTAAGAGTCTACCCTCTTCCAAAATTTGGAAACCTTAGGTGAACAGCTAACTGATCAATTATCTGGGCTGGACCCTCGAGGATGGTTTCAAAGCATTACGCATAGTATTGGATCTGGAACTATAATGTTGATAATGGTCCTAGTGATAATATTTGTAGTATACCAATGCCTTTCAACTAAAATTGTTCAAATTAAACAAACTCAATTGGTCAGGGCCTTTTTCACAAAAGTATCTACAGTCACCCACAATTGTGAAAAAATTAAAAAGGGGGGAATTGTCAGGGGACGTTCAGCTTTAAGGGATTCAATATGTTATTCTTTTCTTTTGTGTGCCCTTTCTCAAGGATTCTCTATTCCTTATCAGTTCCTGGAAAACAGGAACAAGCAGAGCTGCATGCAGTTCTCAGGACTGAGATCATGAGAAAGGGCACCTGCTTGGATTCCTTTCAGTGACTCCCTTCAGTGATTCCCTTCAGTGACTTTACTTAAATGTAATCTATTCAGTTATGCCGCTCTTACTCAGGATATGGAATGCTTTCTGGCCCTTTGAAGATTGGTATTTGCTTGGTTTTGTTTTTGCTCAATTTTTTTACTGCCTAAAGCTGCCTTGTATGAAGATATATAAACATGCTTTTCTGCAAATAAAGCACCCTTGTTTCACTCAAGACTTGGATCCCCTGCATTCTTCCTCTCGTCAACCCCAGTCCCCAGGTCCTGGTCTGCAAAGACTGTGACACTAGGCGAATAACAGTCATCACAGGGCCAGAAGACAATCCATATCCTGAGTAATAGGGTTGTGACTGAGTAGATTACTTTAACGTAAAAGGTCATTGAAGGGAATCCACGCATGCACTCTGTCTCATGACCTCAGTCCTGAGAAGTGCATACAGCTCTGTTTGTTGCTGTTTTCCAGGAACTGATAAGGAACAGAGTGCCCTTGAGAAACAGCACACAAAAGAAGAAAATAACATGTGGATTCCTTGAAGTTGAACGTCCCCTGACAATTCCCCCATTTTTCACTATTTTTGTGAAAAAGGCCCTGACCAACTGAGTTTGTTTAGTTTGAACAATTTTAGTCAAAAGGCATCAATATATTACAAATATAATTACCAGGACAATTATCAATGTTACAGTTCCAGACCCAATACTATGAGTAATGCTTTGGAACCATCCTCGAGGGTCTAGCCCAGATAATTGACCAGCTAGCTGTTCAGCTAAAGTTTCCAAATTGTTGGAAGAGGGCAGACTCTTAGGGAAGGCTCTAAAGATTTTTTTTTTAATAATTGTACATTTAAGGAAGCATTAGCATGTTTGTCTTGCAAGTGAAATTTGATTTGTTCCCAATCACATGCACTATAGTTGAACCTAATAGGAGTAATACAAAATTGATAGAATTCCAATCACATTTTAGTAATACTTGTTTTTGTAAATCTACTAATTGATCTCTGACCCATTGGATAGTTGGTCTCAGTTCCTGTATTTTATCTTGAACTTTTTCATCTATCTGAGCCTGAGTGGCCCACATAGTATGAGCATCTTTGGTCCAATTTTGAATAAAGTTTTGTGCTTGAATTGAGGTTTGTAAAGCGATACCTGCGATAGTGGCAGTAGTGCAAATGGCTATTAATCCAGAAATGCCAAGAATTAGCCATTCAATGAATCGTTTAGGTCGCCGGAGTAATTTAGTGAGTAACCGGGAGGTAAGGCCTGCCATAGGACCCTCCTCCCAGAGTCGTTGGAGATCTACTGGCAACCACAGATTACATCGAGATCGAAGAATCAAAAGGGATTTGTTTTTTATAGAAATAGAGGAGTTAAGACAAGTGTATAGTTTGCAATCTATACAAGTTACAGAACTTATTGAACTGTAAGTTCCATATGGCTGTAACAAAAGGAAGGGGAACATAAGCCTGTATGAAATATGAATGATTATAATGAAAGGAATAGTTACTATGACTACGACTGGTCCCTGTGAAATATCCAGTCCAAGTTCCAAGTTCTTTGGTGCTCGCAGCAAGTTTCTAGATGTCCCATTGTTCAGGCCCAATCTGTTTATTGAGGACGATTCGAGGGCCAGGAGGTGCCATTCCACCATCAAGTCAGCCAAGAAGTCCTTTGTCAGGGAAATGTTCCATCAAAGTTTTGGTAACCTTCCATGCTACTTGAGTAGCATAATCACATATAGTGCTGTTAATATCATCTGAGCAGTTAGATAACCACATACCATGGGATCCCCAATTGACAATGATGTAACTGGCCACAAACATTAATTTCCCTAATTTAGCTTGACATCTATCCCAATAAACAGGAGTATATTTAAAGTCCTTATAAGTAAACACCTTGCATAATAAGGGCTATTTAAATTGGAATCGCCTTTCAAAGTATTAAATAGATTAGTCAGTTGATAATTTGCAGTGCCTAAAGAGGGTCTAATCCAATTTATATCACCTAAAAGTTTTTGAAAATCATTCAAGGTTGATAATTTATCAACAGGAATCTGTGTTAGTTGGGGAGCAATACATTGTCTATTAACAATAAATCCCAAGTAATGGTAAGGTGTAGAGGTTTGAATCTTTTCAGGGGCAATGATTAATCCAGAAGCTCTTAGGCATCATTGAGCTATGTCAAACATGTGTTGAGTTTCTAAAACAGATGAAGCCAAAAACAACATATCATCTATATAATAACAAGAAAGTTAGGAAATTGTTTTCTCACAGGTTCAAGGGCTTTGGCTATATAATATTGACACATGGTGGGAGAATTCATCATTCCTTGAGGTGATACAGTCCATTGATACCATTTATGAGGCCCGGCATGATTAGGATAAGGAAGAGAGAGAGCAAATCTCTCTTGGTCTAGAGGGTGTAAAGGTATAGTAAAAAAGCAATCTTGTAAATCTATAATAATAATATGCCAGTTTTGAGGAATAGTGGTAGGTGATGGAATTCCTGGTTGCAATGCACCCATAGGTTTCATAGATGCATTGACTTTTCTAAGGTCTGTTAAGAGATGCCATTTGCCAGATTTCTTTTTTTATTACAAAAATGGGAGAATTCAAAGGGAAATAAGATTCCTCTATATATTTTTATTTCAATTGTGTATCTATAAGTTCCTTACTGCTGCTGCTGCTAAGTCGCTTCAGTCGTGTCCGACTCTGTGCAGCCCCGTAGATGGCAGCCCACCAGGCTCCGCATTCCCTGGGATTCTCCAGGCAAGAACACTGGAGTGGGTTGCCATTTCCTTCTCCAATGCATGAAAGTGAAAGTGAAGTCACTCAGTCGTGTCTGACTGTTCGGAAACCCCATGGACTGCAGCCTACCAGGCTCCTCCATCCATGGGATTTTCCAGACAAGAGTACTGGAGTGGGTCGCCATTGCCTTCTCATAGTAGCCTCTCATTTCTCTTTTGTACAGGGCCATTGCTCTGTCCAAATAGGCTCGTCATTTCTGGCTTCTTCTCCGATTACACTACGGGATATAGCACCTTCCAATCTGTTATGCCCGATGTCCGAATCCCCGAGAGGGAAGAGAGAAGGCTTCCAAGACAATGCAACACTCAAAGAAAGGGAAGTTTATTGCTGACTCGAGTCAGGGCTCTTGCCGCAACCAACGCAGTGGTGCAGGGTCCAAGAGCCCTGGGCCCAAAAGGTTATCCAAATTTATAGGGTGCGCATAAGCAGTTGGTGGCTGGCTTAAGCGGATTGGTTACCTGTTTGCAAAGTAATCTTATTGGTCCAAACCTTCGCTGGCTTTTTTCAAACTTGGGCGTTCGCAGGCTTTTTCAGCTTTCCCTGATAGGTTCCCTTTTTCTTGCTAGGCGCATGTTGATTGGCTGGCTCCAGGTGGCCTGATAATCATGTTACCCTGGAAAACCAGGCCTACTCCTAATCTAGGCTGCCTGTCATGGCGCAGCCTCACACAATCTAGCTAAAAAATCAGCATAGGCTTCATTAGGCCCTTGTAATATCTTAGTGTAGCTACCTTTAGGTTCCCCTTGAGGAGTAATTCGATCCCAAGCTTCAAGGGCAACTTCTTTCAATTGCTCATGCAACAAAGGAGGGCATTGTATTTGAGCTTTCACCGCATCAAATTGCCCTGTACCCCTTAACATTTCAAAGTAATTTGGTTTTGGGGGGGCACCAGCTCGAGCATTAGAACTGGCATGATCTCGGGCCACATCATGAAACCACATTGTCCATGGAAATCGAAATTACCTTCATCAGGTAACCAGGGATTATGTTCAACCACTGTTTGGAGACAAGGTTGACGTGAAACTGAAAGTCCTTGAACCTTAAATAAATGGTGAAGTACAGTAGAAAAGTGATGGGGATTTCCAGCCATTTGTCCCATAACCCCGCACTTACCGACCTCTGTAGGTCCAGGTCCTAACAGTCACTCTGTCCACTTGCCAAGGGCATTCACCAGGTCCCTGTTCGGGCGCCTCTTGTCACGGTCTTTATAGACCGGGACCTGGGGACTGTAATCCACGAGAAGAAGGACACAGGGGACCCAAGTCTCGAGTGAAACAACAGTACTTTATTTGTAGCAGCGTGTGCTTTATATATCTCCATACAAGGAAGCTTTAGGCAGCAAAAATAAAGTTGAGCAAAAATAAAGCTAGGCGAATAATAATCATCACAGGGCCAGAAGACAATCCATATCCTGAGTAATAGGGAGGTGGCTGAATAGATTACATTAAAGTAAAAGGTCATTGAAGGGAATCCATGCAGGCGATCTGTCTCATGACCTCAGTCCTGAGAACTGCATGCAGCTCTGCTGTTCCTATTTTACAGGAACTGATAAGGAATAGAGGGCCCTTGAGAAAGAACACACAAAAGAAGAAAACAACATGTGGATTCCTTAAAGTTGAACGTCCCCTGACAGTGAGTGACCATGTATTGCATCTTTCCTGCAGCCTCTTGCTCAATGCCTTTGTGCAGTATTCCCTGAACTCAATTTCAGAATTAGGTACTTAGGGATCAGTCTAATCAAAACCCAATTTCCTTTAGAGGAAAAGGATACATTTGTATTAATTTGGAGAATTGAAGAAAATTTTTAATATGATGATCATTATTTAGCAATTATGAGCTATGCACTTTCATATATATTGTATTTTCATCCTCACAATGTTGTTGTTGTTTAG
The DNA here is from genome assembly GCF_033118175.1 of Dama dama. Lineage (NCBI taxonomy): Eukaryota > Metazoa > Chordata > Mammalia > Artiodactyla > Cervidae > Dama > Dama dama. The sequence goes on from NC_083687.1 coordinate 31,805,442, forward strand.
TCAATAAGTTGTGTTCAACTCTTTTGCAACCCCATGGACTATAGCCCACCAGGTTCCTCTGTCCATGGAATTTTCCATGCAAGAATACTGGAGTGGGTTGCCATTTCCTTCTCCATGTATGAACCAGCATCTCCTGCATTGGTAGGTGGATTCTTTACCACTGAGCCACCAGGGAAACCCTATGCTTACAATGAGCTGAGATTAAAGAATTTACTACAGTTTTATAGGTGCAGCAACTGAGATGCAAAGCAGTTAAATGACTTGCCCAAAATATCAAGTTAGTGAGTGGTAGAGCCAGGAATCATGTCTTCAAAATATAAGACTGATGAACTTTGTATAACACTGTTTTATAACTAATGTGCCAAGTGCTTTCAAATCTCTTTTATTTTTTAATAAATAGAAGCCCTGATAGGTCTGGAAGACTACTTTTTATCAAAATAGCCCCAGTATGAGATCCGGGACTCTAGAGTCCTTAGTTTCTTTTCTAATTTTATCCTCCTTTGTAGTTTTAGACAGAATTTTAATCTCTTGGGCCTCAGGTTTCTCAAGAGTGAATGAATGAATTATACTTGGTCAAAACTAGGGTCTCTTTCAGACTTGCAGTTCTATCATTTGAATCATGAAATTTGATGCCAGACAGAGGATGAGATGGCTGGATGGCATCACCAACTCGATGGGCATGAGTTTGAGTAAACTCCGGGGAGTTTATGATAGACAGGGAGGCCTGGCGTGCTGTGATTCATGGGGTCACAAAGAGTCAGACAGGACTGAAGACTGAACTGAACTGAATGTTTTAAATGATTTCCGCATATTGTCTCATTTGGGAAACATGGACCTTGCTTAGGTTCTCATGTACCTGGTTACCAAGTAATTTAGTCTGGATTCAATCTCATAATGAAGTTAATTTTATTTGATTTTGATAAGCTGTAAAAGAAGTTATAACCATTCACAAAGCTATGCAATCACTCATCCCACTGAAAGGAACCAAGACTTCTTGAAGAAATGGCTAATTCCAGGTCTGGAGCAAGAAATATAGAAAATGATCCTGAAATATCTTGTCCTGCCAGAACTAAAAAAAAAAGGAAAAAAAAAACTATTAAAGATTCAGAGTTAGACGAAAAGAACACAGGAAATAAAATAAAGGGACTCCCACTGGCCAAAGATGGAATCACTTGAACATCAAAAAGAAAAAATAATAATGACTGCAATTAAGACTCCTTTGAAGAAAAAAAAACTCCTTGAATGTTTTTTAAAAATCTGTGAGTTAATGATGTTCAAAAAGAGAAAACAATAAGAAATATTAGTTACCAATTACTGCATAATAAACTACCCCCAAATTTAGAGTCAAACAGCAAATATTATCTCACAGTTTCTACAGGTCAGGAACCTAAGAGCAGCTTAGAGATGGTTCTGGTTCTGGTTCTGTCTTAAGGTTGCAGCCGATTTGTTGACCCAGGCTGCAGTCATCTGAAGGCTTGGCAGAGAGCTGACAGTTCCACTTCTGAACTCATATGGCTGTTGGCAGAAAGCTTTAGTTCCTCACCACCTGGGTCTCTCCTTAACATATGGCAGCTGGCTTTCCCCAGTGTGAGTGATCTGAGACTACGGGAGAAAAAGAGAGACCAAGATGGACACCACATTTTCTTTTATTACCTAATATTAAAAGTAACATAACATCATTTCTGCCATACTCAATGGGTCACACAAACCAACCCTGGTATAATATGGGAAGAAGCTACACAAAAGTATGAATACTGGAAGGCAGTGCTTATTGATGGTTATTTTGAAAAGTGGTTAATGTATAATAACAGCGGCCATGGCACTTAGGGCACGGCTGTTTACCCTGAAAATTGGCAGTTAAATAGAAAGGTAAACATTTATTCTGTCTTTTCTGTTAGAACTGACATTTCAGAATAACCAAACAACCCTGAATTGACAGGTTAAGGAGATAAAATCCTTCTTTTAAAAGGAATTCCAAATCATAAGTGTGAAAAAAAAATTTTAATTAGAAAATCCCGGTTTTGCAATAAAATGCTTGATTCAAGCAAAGATCATCAGTGGATGAAACCATCAGATGAAAGGTTGATGAACTTTACATGGAAGGATCCAACTAGCAAGTGCTGCGTCACTGATGAATCTTAACATCACAGAGAGTGAAATAATCCAACATTATATGCCTCCTGATGTAAAGCAAAAGGAAGTAGGTAGCACCACGTAAAAATAATGCTTACCTATAAAGGTAAAGCAAACTCTAAACCTTTAGAGCTAATATCTAGTTAACAAATACAAGGCTAGAGAAACAAGTTAAATGGGGATGGACTCAGACCAAGCCAGCATGTGGAATATTCAGGACAAATGGCCAAATGTGTTCGATGGGGGAGAAAGTGAAAGATGGAGGAACTATTCTAGATCTAAATTTAAAAAGATTTAAGACAAATAACCAAATAAAGTACATAGACTTTAGAGCTTGATTCAAAAAAGCAGCATATTTTATCTATTTGGGAAATTTAAAATATGGACTCAGTATTAGATGATACCCGGGAGTTATTTTAATTTTGATAGTTGGGATAATGACATTGTGCTTCTGTTTTAAGAGATGCATTCTGAAGAACATAAAACAAGAAATAACACGTTTGGGGCTGCGGTTGCGGAGGGTTTCTAGGGAACTCCTGAACCAGCGAGTTGATGATTTCCTAGAAAGTCACCGGAACTGATTATTGAAGGACTAGGAAGTGGAGCTAGAACAGATTCCTTTATTTTGTCATTTCTAGAGAAGAATATCGGCAGGAAGGTCTGTGTCTCCAGCCAGCGTGGGATGGGACTGTAGCTGACGGGGTCCCAAGCTGCCACTGGGGTCTCCGAACCCTCCGAGTGGCGGCTGGAAGGAGGCCGACACCACCACCTGCTTCACTTAAATCTTAATATTAATACACCTCCTCCCAGGGGCCCGGAACGGCGGGCGGGGATGGGGCGGGGCTTTGGGGCCGGGTTGCCCGGGATCTGGAGTCCGCCGCGGATTCCTGCCGGACAAGGAGTTTTTTCTCCGCCTCCCCCGCGCTCTTATTGCTTTCAGCGGCCCTTTACTTTTTTTTTTTTTTTCATTTATTTTCCTCCCCAGCATCCATTCGTGCGTTCTTTTATTCGGCCAATTTCTAGCTGAGCGACTGCTGGTGCAGGCACTGTTTTAAACGTTGGGGATAGAGCAGTGAACAAAATAGACAAAAAGTCCGTGCTCTCAAAAACCTAGAAGCTTACGTTATAGTGAAAGGAAGACCTACAATAAACAATGCAAAGTATATAATTAACTTATGCACCTTGTTGGAAAGTGCTGTATAGGAAAGCAAGGCATGTCATGATTGGAAGGAGGTGGTAGACTGTAATTTTAAAATTTTAAATTTTAAATAAGTTTAGTGCACCTAAAGTAGGTTTCCTAGGGAGGATTACATGCAAGCAAACAGTTGAAGGAGGCGAGATTATTCATCGTGAGGATAGCTTGAGGTAGAGGGAACAGCCAGTGCAAAGTCCCTAAAATGGAACCGTGCCTAAAAAGGAAGAGAAAGATCTGTGGGACTGAAGGGGGTTGAATGGCGGGGAGAATAGTAGGAGAGGTAATAGTAACCCTGTAGACTCATATGGCCCTGTAAGGACTTTAGCTTTTATTTTGAATGAACAGAGGCGATGCAGTGAGATTCTTTAGGGCCTTATATGCTACTCCTTATTTTGAGTAAGATGGACGCATTGAGGGCTTTTAAGCAGAGAGCTGAAATAATCCAACTGAAGTTTTAAATGGCCCACTTTATCATATTGAGAAAAGACAAGTAGAAGACAAGGACAGAAGTAGGAGCCCAGTTTGATGGCTAACACAATACAGGGCAAGGCAGGCAATGGTGGCTGGGGCCAAGATGGTGGCAGGAGAAGTTGTATTCTGGATATATCATCATATTCAGTTTGTGCCTCTTCTCCCTCATCTCTCATAGATACTCCAGATTCTCAATGATTCCTTCTTTTCACTTTGGTCACATCCCTCTATTCTTTCTTCTTTTCATCAAATATACAGGAAAACAAGCTATGGGATCACCACTAGCTTATTACTGCTGATGAAACCCACATCTAGGGCGGTATTGATACATCAAACCAAAAAGCAGCTGCCCTGTGGGTCAGGAGAAGTCTTTGGCTGGTCTCACCACGGCTTACATCCCTGAAAGGAGGCTAGTATCCACTGGAGCCACTTCAAAACTGGTTATCTGGGCAAAGCCAGGATTGACTTTAGGAGCCGGATCCAACCAGCAGAGAAGAAACTGGGACAGTATTAGAAGACTGGAAAAGAAAACATGCAGCCGGTAAAAAGAGGAGGATCTGCAGTGTATCACAAGAAGAAAGAAGAAGTGAGTCCAGGAAAGGAGGAAAGCATTGGAAGTGTGGTGGGCTTGGATTGACTGTGTGGAAGTTTTCTCCTTCAAAATAGTTTTTTTGAATTACCTGGTGATGTTTTTAAGTTGTAGAATAATTGGATGCCATTTCTGTTTTTCATAAGGTATATCAAGAGACTGAGCCCCTGTTTTTCTCACCCCTTTTGGTAGTTTGGAGAGTTGATTTCCATGAACAGAACTTTATAGTTGGTTGCATAACCAACCAATATGCAGCTTACCATAAATTTTCTGTCCCTCCATAACTTCTCCAAATGTTTTCTATTTCCTTGCAGTAGATCGTGGTATCAGATGAGAGTCCAGGATCACCAAACCAGTCTGGCATCCCTGATACCATGTTCCTACAAGAAAGAGGTAATGTACACAGGGTATTGTGGCAGGAGTTATGGCAGCTAAAATGGGGCAGGGACACGACTAGGTGAGAGATGCTTCCTGGGGCCTGGAAATAAGCTCACTATTGAGTATTTATAGAAAAATATATTCTTTCTATATTAGCCTTGGCCTGGTATTGACAGGAACTAAATTATTCAGTTTCTGCCCTCATCTTAAATCAAATTTGGGAAAAAAATAAAAATTCATAAGGAAAGATTCTTCAAAGCAGTTTATGGAAGCTTTGAATGTATTCATCCACTTATTATATGTTCAACTGGATATATATATGACAAGTAGCTTACATATGGGTACATGAATATTTGCACATGTTAAACTTGTAGTATAATTTGGTAACGCCTCCCCAACCACAGTTTTACCAACATGTAAATATTGATTGTATGTCATTTTATTTCTGTACATCAGTTAGCCCTGAGATTTTTACATTATAGTATAGGTATACCTGAGAAATAAGATAAAGCCATGGCAAAAGAAGGAGCAAAGGTTTTGTTGTGAAACTTTGGGAAAAATAAAGAAGGGGAAATGTGGGACTGTGCTTTAGAAATGCTCTTCGGTGGCATATATGAAGAGAAAAGTGGATAAGATTTGTGTGCTAAGTCGCTTCAGTCATGTCTGACTCTGTGCGACCCTATGAACTGTAGCCCACCAGGATCCTCTGTCCATGGGATTCTCCAGGCAAGAATACTGAAGTGGATTGCCATTCCCTTCTCCAGGGGATCTTCCCCACCGAGGGATGGAACCAGCATCTTTTACACCTAACCAGCATTGGCAGGGGGGTTCTTTACCACCAGTGCCAGGTGGCGCTAGTGGTTTGTATAGACAGAGGCTATTAGACAGAGGACTAGGTACCTGGACACCCCTAAAATAGGCTTTTAGGATGATACATATTACCTGCAAAGAAAAAAAAAGGTAAAGTGAATTTCTAAGCATATTATTGGAACTTCCAGAAGAGAAATCTTGAAATTTCTACTGTAAAGTAATCATAAAGGAAAAATTAATACTATAGAACATATTTATCACAAATTTAAGAGGTAGAAAATAATGGATATTGCTTAACTTGGTTGTTAATTTTATTTCATTTTTTTAAAGTTTAAAAATATATATAATTTTATGGTTCATATCTGACCTGAGTATTCCAGTCCTCTTTTTCTCAAAAGATATTGAATTCTCTTCCTATAAGTGATTTTTAGGGCCATAACATTTACAATTACTTAGCATAATATGTAAATGAGTTAATCTCATCCTGGATAATACCTGTACATTGCTTTAACAAGTAGTTTTGTCATGGGCTGAATGTTTGTATCCCCTCAAAATTCATATGTTGAAGCCCTACCCCCCAACCCAGTGTTATGACATTTAGGGGTGAGGCTTTGGGAAGTAATCAATTTTAGATGAAGTCATGAAGGTGGGACCCCAATGATGAAATGAATGTCCTTAGAAAAGGACACTCTCACCCATGTGTGAATTCCCCCAAGTTCATTTTTAACTGACCTTTCAAATTCAGAAACTAAGAAATAAAGTTTAAGAATCACTACAGTGAAGAGAATTCCCTTGCACTCCAGTCATTAGGACTGCTGCTGTTGCCTAAGTTCAATTACTGATGGGAGAACTAAGGTGCCACGAGCCACACTGCACAGTTCGGTTCAGTTCAGTCGCTCAGTCTGTCCAACTGTCTGCGACCCCATGGACTGCAGCACGCCAGGCTTCCCTGTCCATCACCAACTCCTGGGGAAAAAAATCACTACTGTGGTTACCAGGGGCTGAGGAGAAGGAAGAATAGAGTTGTTGTTTTGTTGTTTAATGGGTATAGAGTTTCAGTTTTGCAAGATGAAAAAGTTCTGGAGATCTGTTATGATTTTAGTGTGGTACATTTGTTACAAGCGATGAGCCAATATTGACACATAATTATTAACTAAACTCTAAACTCCCTAGTTTATATTGGAGAAGGAAATGGCAACCCACTCCAGTATTCTTGCCTGGAGAATCCTGTGGACAAAGGAGCCTGGAGGGCTGCTGTCCATAGCATCACACAGAGTCGGACACAACTGAAGCGACTTAGCATGCATGCATGCATTGGAGAAGGAAATGGCAACCCACTCTAGTATTCTTGCCTGGAGAATCCCAGAGACAGAGGAGCCTGGTGGGCTGCCGTCTATGGGGTCGCACAGAATCAGACATGACTGAAGCAACTTAGCAGCAGCAGCAGCAGCAGCAGTTTATATTAGGATTCATGCCTTGTGCTATACAGTTATACAGGTTTCTACAAATGAATAATACTATGTATCTGCTATTAAAGTAGTATGCAGACTATTTTGATGCCCTAAAAGTTCTGTTCCACATATTAATCCTCCCCCCACCACTGTGAATATTTTAACACTATTGAAATACTCAGAAATAGTTAAAATGGTAAATTTCCTTTTATATTTTTTTTTACCACATTTAAAAACAGTTTTTAATGTAATGAACACTTAGGGGAAAAAAAGCCGCTACAAAGTAACAAAAGTTTTGTAATTTATGAAGAAGATATGGTAAACATCCAACTGGGATGCATATGGAGGAAAGTTTGAGTTAAATAAAGGTATGCTTTGTCAAAAATTTAAGACTTATACATTTGACTGTATATAAATTTTACTTTAAAAATAAGAATGTAAACAAATATTCAACTTTAATTAATGATATGTGTCATAGTGTTAGGGGTCATGTATGCTGATGTCTTCAACTTACTTTGAAATGCAACAAAAAATAAAATGAATTTATAGATAGTTAGATGGACAGATATGCAATAAAGCAAATATTGCAAAATGTTAATAGTAGAATATCAGTGGTAAGTATATGGATGTTTCCTATATAGTTCTTTCAACTTTTTTGTATATTTGAAAATGTTCATTATAAAATGGTGATTGAAAAAAAAAAAACAATTGGGAGGTTAAAGTTTATTGATATTATAAGGAAAAGAACTGTTATGGAACATTTTGGAACAAAGCATGTGTCTGCTGTGAGCTCTGTGTCTTCCAAGGGGTTGGTTTCCCAACCAACCAACTTTTTGAGACAAAGAGTCATAAAGTAACAGACTTTCAGAGGAGATAGTGGGGAAACTGTATGGAATCCACAATGATTGTGAACACAGACCTGTTTTGATCAAAAGCTAAGGGTGACATAGACCAAAGAAGAATCTTCTTGACACATTTCTGAAGAAAGAAGCCAGTTTTTTCCTAAATTGAGGTTTTCGTGAAATTGAAGTGATACTTTTGGGGTCCTGAGGCCAAGGGATGCCCCTAGAGTCTTACCGATAGGTGACTTCAGACCAGAAAGGAATGGTCTTGGACTGGGGAATATGTTGATAACTATTAAGAAAGGTAAACCACCATAAACACGGAAGCTACAGAAAGGCCAGGTTGGCCTTCAAGGAATAAAACAGGGGCCCCATTAACCGGTAGTGAGAAACTGTACTTTTTTTCCCAATCCATACGGATCATACCTGGTCATTTGTACACTCTGAGAAAGTTTCTTTTGCATTTTAAAAAGTGGTGTGCATTATACTATACTGGGAGGGCAGTTGGGGGTGGGGAGCAGAATTGCTTAATACTAGGGAATTAACAGGAAAAAGACTCAGAATCAAAGGGGGAAAGTGATTTTCTCTAATAAGAACAAGAGAAAAACTTTTTCTAGTGAACTAAGTGGAGGTAGACCAACTAGTAAGTTACATAAAGAAGTAAGCTTTGGACCTATCCCTTTTTATTTATATTTATTTATATTTCCTTTTAAAAAAAATACGTATTTGGCTGCATTGGGTCTTAATTGCGGGTGCAGGGTCTTTCACCTGATAGCTGCAGTGCCCGGGATTAGTTGCTCTGTGGCAAGTGGGATCTTAGATCCCTGACCAATGATCAAATTTGTGTCTGGACCACCAGGGAAGTCCCTCCGTGGATATTTCTGATCCATACCTCTCCTTTTTTCCCCCTCCACCTCCACCCCAAGTCTTTCTGGACAAAATTACTGCAACATTCAAATACAGGAAGCCAAGCTATCATATTAAGCTGGTAGTCAGTGATTTGGGCCTTTTAGGATAATCTTCTAGGGTTAAGAGAGACAAAGTAAAGGATTTAGTAGGTGAGAGAAAAGAAGAGTGCACTTACAGTTGGCTTGGCTGCTGGCCAGGTCATGATACCTCACACTGGAAACTGAGACCAGAGGAATAATGGAGAAAGAGGATACTGTAATGCAGTTGACTTACCCCCTAGATCAGAGCTTCGTAAGCTTCTACATTGGGGGAGGAGAGGATGAAAGTAGGCTTCATTAACACCATGCTGAATTGACTCTAGGCTTATTTCCCTTCTCTCAGCTCTACCATTTCCTCAGTGCCCTGCCTTAGCCAGAGATGAAAGCCAAGGAAACCTGCCAGGAGCAAAACATACAGTGATGAGCCAGCCTCAAGTGAGCTAAGGCCCCTTCCTTCCTTCCTGAAAATATATCTCTGTCTCCTAAATGTGTCCTTGTCCTCACTCCCTTACCTGGCTATGCCACTCCCAAGTCCAGGTGCTCCCTCTCCTAAGGAATGCTTTTTTGGATGACAGACCACTTGTGGATTGTTTGTTCTTTCGTTATTTTTTGCTACTGAAAGCCTAAGCTCCCTTTCACCTCGTCCCCAGATATACACCAAACAGTAACAGCCTTTCACTTCTGTAAACCTTCGCCCTACAAATTCTTTTCTTCTGCCTCTGTTTCCTGAGGGAACTATGAAATTTCCTCCCACAATAGCAGGAACATGTTGTTTCAGGAGTCAGTGACATTTGAGGATGTAGCTGTGAACTTCAGTCATGAGGAGTGGCAGTGTCTGACCCACGCTCAAAGGCACCTCTATAAAGATGTGATGTTGGAAAATTATGGGAACATGGTGTCACTTGGTAAGAACTTTCCCTGCACTTGGCTTAGTACTTTCTCCCTTCCTTTTTCTTTTCATTGCTTTGTTGTTGATGTGTATGGGGTCTCATATTGAAAATCAGAGCCCTCGTTCTTTATCATCAGCTTCTTCCTCCCAGATTAGTTTTGAGTTGTCCCTATTTACATAGCAAGATAATTTCCTGGCTAACTTAGTTGCTGTTTTCTGATTCTCTGAAATGAAAGTCTCTCTGAATAGAACGGAAATCCTTAGCTTCTGTTCTCCCTAGATTCTTGCCTTCTCAAGCCTCTCATTTTCCATTAAATGCTTTGTATCCATCGCCTAGTCATGAACTCCTTCCTAGCGGCTGAAAGCAGATCAGCCTTCCTTTACAAACTCCCATTCTCCTAAAAAGAACAGGGAAAATATCACCAACGACAGTTTTCCAGAAACTCTTTCTTTGCCTTTCTGAGTATTGACTTCTGAGAAAGTCCTTCAACCTGTTTCGTTTACAGGTTACCAGACCCCTGAATAAACCCTTTTCTCTGCCCAAATAGACATTTCTTTCCTATTTTCATATCCAAACAGAGGGATCAAAGTAAATGTTAGGACAGTTCTTTGTTGCTCTACATACTTATTCCTTCTTCCTTCTGTACAACCAGGATTTTCATTTTCTAAACCTCGTTTGATCTCCTGTCTGGAGCAAGGTACAGAGCCCTATGTTCAGGATCGACAGGACTGGGAGTTCCTGAGCTGCTCCTATCGAGGTGAGTGCCAGAGAAGCTGTCTGTCCCCTTGTGTGTTCCATGTGACAGAATGGTTATAGAATGTTCTTAGTGGTGGGCCATCCATCCTCAGGGGCCCAGAGGAAATCTATTTAGGAAATCTTAAAAGCAGAGAAAACATACTATTTGGGTAATTATTCTGTCATGATCTAATCAGCTCTCTGCAACATATCTAATAGACTTTTTGCGATTTCTTGCAAAAAGGCTCTGACAATTTATCTGCCCTCTGTGTATCATTTACTACAATGCTCAGAGAACATTGCTTTTCTGCCTCTGGATTTTAGGGGATTTTGTTTGTTTGTTTGTTTTTTCAGGACCTTCCCTCATTCGGAGTCCTGAGCCTTTGACCCTTGTCTTTTTCTATTCTCTGTTATTGTGAAGTTGGATGCCTGCCATCTGAAGAGGTAACCTTTACCTCTTTCCTGGGCAGCAGTCTCATGTTTCTAACTCCTGATTTTTATTTGAATATTGCATTGTCATCTGGGAAGCAACATATCTAAAGTCAAACTCATCTCTCCCTCCAAGGCTGTCTCTTCATTAAGCTCTCCCTATTTCTATATCTGGTTCTACCTCTTTCTTACTTTTCTTTACATTCCCTGAACCTCTTATGTAGTCAGTCATAAAATATTACCAGCTCTTCATTTAAACTATTTTCTACATTTGTCATTCAAAAAAATTGTCCTTTGCTTGCAGGGCAACTCCAGCTTCCCTATCCAGATATCTACTCTTCGGTCCTACCTGCCATCTAAAAAGCATAATTGGGCAACTGTTATGTGCCAGCTATTATATAAGGTTCTAGAGATAGACAGTCAGATAAGATATGGGCCCTGACTTCCAGAAGCTTGTTTTCTAGTGGGGAAAGCAAATAGGTAAAGAAGTAATTATACAGTCCAGTATCATGGGACTTACTGAGATATGTAGATAAGGATAAGCATCTGGTATACATAAACAGAGAGGAAAAACACCTAAATCTGACCTGGAGACCAAAAGACTGCAGGAGGAACAACAATTGAACTAAGTTATGTGGAATAAGTAAGGTCATTTCGTTGAAGGAGGGGAAAGTCCTTCTAGGCAGAGGGGAATAAGAATGTGAACTGTGAATAGTTCAGTATGACCAGAGCAAAGGACTTGCAGTAGCCAGTGGAGACACTACAGGAGCAGTGGACAGGGCAAGATCATGACCGAATGAGTTTTTGGTAAACTACAGACCATGAACTTTATTCTTATACTAACAGGTAAGATGATTAAGTACTTATTTCAGTGTTGCAGGTGCTTTACATACATTGACTCATTTCATTATCATGGGTAACCTAGATCCCATTTTATTGATAAAAACAATGGATCAGAGAGAGAAGTTACATTATCCTCCCAAGTTGGCACAGTTATTAGGTGTCAGAACTAGCACAGTGAGCTGGGGCTCTTGACTGTACATTTTACTTCATGTCTGGTTAACTATGGAGCACCATTGAAGTGTTTTAAGCTAAAAAGTGATGTGATCAGATCTGATTTTTAGAAGGAATAATCTGGAAGCAGTGTACAGGATGGATTAGAGAGGAAGCAGACTAAAGGACTTTTGAGGGGTGTTGAAGTTAGCTAGTGAGAATGCACTCGAAATAGAGATTAAGAAAGGGATAGAGTTAGGAGATAATAAGATAGATTTGGCCTGTGGTTGCCAATAGTAAAAATTAACTCAAGCTACCTTAAGCAAAAGAAAACAAATGTACTTATTATTCAGGGTGTCATGGAACTTAAGGAGGCTTAAGAAGGGCTGGAATGCCATCAGGCCCTGCTCTCCAGCTGTCTTCTCTGCTACTCTGTGGGTCTGCTCCATTCTTCTTTCTTGGCAGATTCATCTCTGCTTGTCAGTCCTGGTGACAGAGCTTTCCATCCCCTATACAACACCCATATCCCAACACCACTCAAATTTAAGTGCTAAAGATCCAGCCGTCTTCAGAGCCGGGCCTTACCTGCTTTCATATCATGATTCCAGAGTTCATGAGGAGAGAATCTGGCCTGGTTTGGATCAGGTCTTCCCCAGATCTACCCTGTCCTACCCAAGTGGGCAGAAGTACACCACAGAAATATGGCTCTCCAGGGTCCACTGTCAGGAACAAAGCAGACAGATCCTCACAAAGGGGGCTACACTGGCACTTGAGCACCACCTCTGCAGCTCACTTCACTGGTAACATCTGTAAAATGCTACTGAGTATTAGAATGGGTTGAAAATGATTTCCAGTTTCCTGTTTAGGGGCTTAGGTGTATGAAGTTATCATTCGCAAAACTAGGAGATTCTAGAACATGAGTAGACTTTGGAAGGATTTTTGTCAGGTTTACTCAGTTTTGAATATCTTCGTACTTTTCAGTGTTTCAGCCTCCTTTGACCTTTGCCATAATGTTAGCAATTCTTCAAGCATGAGAAAGTCATTTACTCTTCCAACAATTTACCATTGCTTCCCCTGTTCCAACTCACTTATCTCCTTTCCTCTGAACATCTGACATTTTTATTTTCTTGTTTCAGCTGCCAAGACGTGGCCTGAGAATGAGAAGGCAAGATCAGAACAGGAGGTTTTTGAAAATGGAGAAGCGTGCTGGGTGAAATTTAGAAGTCTCCTAAAAGTTGTTTCCCAGGATCCAGAGGTTGGAGAAGTTTGTGTACAAGATGTCGAATTAGAGAATCAATGGGAAATGCCTGTGAGGGAGAAACGGAGAGAAAAGAAAGAAAGCTGTGAGAAAGTGACTTTCAGCAAAGGAAAGAACCAGAAGGGACTTAGAAAACACTTCAGTCCAAACTCAGAATATATTCTGTATGGAGTTCTTACAGAAAAGAAACAGCATGAATGTACCCGATGTGGCAAAAACTTCAGTTGGCATTCTGACTTAATTCTCCATGAGCGAATTCATTCTGGCGAGAAACCCTATGTGTGTAATGAGTGTGGGAAAGCATTCAAGACCAAAAATCAACTTTCCATGCACCAGATAATCCACACAGGGGAGAAACCCTTTAACTGTACCCAGTGTGGGAAGGCCTTCAGTAGTAGATCCGCTCTTTGCCGACATAAAAAAACCCACAGTGGGGAGAAGCCACACCCGTGCGGTGACTGTGGGAAGGCCTTCAAGACCAAGTACTGTCTCAGGATGCATCAGATCATCCACACAGGAGAGAAGCCTTATGAATGCAGTGACTGTGGGAAGGCCTTTCAGTTTAAGCATTCCCTCATCATCCACGGCAGGAGCCACACTGGGGAGAAACCCTATGCGTGTGAGGAGTGCGGGAAGGCTTTCAGTGGGAGTTCAGACCTCATCAAACACACAAGAGTCCACACTGGGGAGCGACCTTATGAGTGCAATGAGTGTGGGAGGGCCTTCAGCTGGAGCTCAGACCTAAGCAAACACAGAAGACTCCACACTCAGGAGAAACATTGTGGGTGCCCTCAGTGTGGAAAAGCCTTCAGCAACGAAGCAGAGCTCACCAAACATAGAAGAATCCACATCGAAGAGAAGCCTTACAAGTGTAAGGAGTGTGGGAAAGCCTTTCATCATAACTGTAAATGCCGGGCTCATGAACGAGGACACACCGGGGAGAAGCCCCATCGATGTGGGGATTGTGGGAAAACTTTCCAAGATCAGCACTGCCTTACCATCCATCAACGAGTCCACACCGGAGAGAAACCTTATAAATGTTCAGAGTGTGGTCGAGCTTTCAGTGGGAAATCAAACTTGACCAATCATCAAAGAATCCACACCGGAGAGAAGCCTTACAGGTGTGAGGTGTGTGGAAAGGTCTTTCATCAGAGCTCAGTCCTGAGACAACACAAAAGAATCCACACGGGTGAGAAGCCATTTACCTGCCACGAGTGTGGCACGTCTTTCCGTCAGAGCTCGGCCCTGATTGGACACAAGCGAGTTCATACTGGAGAGAAACCTTATGTATGTGAGGAGTGTGGAAAAGCTTTCAGAGTGAGCTCAAATCTTACTAGACATAAGAAAAGAAAACATAGAGTGTGGGAAACCCACAAACTTGGGGAGACTGGGAAATCTCTCTCTCTAGTAACTGGTTCTCAGACCTTTTCATTCATCAATATTTTGACCACCAACACCTGAAAGCAGTGATCCTGGTGTTTACACTTTCTCATTTCTCCTTCTACTTCTTATACTGATCCCTCTTGTCTCCTGTGTTGGTTCTTCCTGGTTCCTTGACCCCTCTAATTGTGAGATCCCCCAAGTCTTTGTCCTTCACCTTCCCATTCAGTGTTTCTTCGGTTCCAAGGTTTTGTCTATCAATAATAGTACTGTGATACTACATACTAGTACCCTACACATGCCAGGCACTATTCTTTACAGTTTTAAATCATTTAATCCATACAAGGTCCCTGTGGGATGAGGAAATTGAGGCATAAAAAAATTAAGAAACCTGTTATGGATCCTGTAACTGGTAAATTCTAAACAAATGCCTGCTGAATGCTCAGACTTCTCTGAGCAATTTCTGTAATCCTGTACCACATTTCTTGAATGTGCGGCTATACCTCAGTTTAGCACAGAACATTTTTTTGATTAATAAACATTGTCACTTTTAGTAAGTTTTTTATTTCTTTTTTTTTTTTTTTGGCCACAGTTCTCAGTTCCCTGACCAAGAACCAACCCTGTGCCCTTAAGTGGAAGTAAGGAGTCTTAACGACTGGACCACCAGGGAAGTTCCAGCAAATTTTAAATTAAAACTTAAATGGCACTCTCCTATATAGATTCAGAATTTCTGAGATTCAGCAGAGGAAGGAAGACAAGAGATGCAGGTTTAGTTCCTGGGTCAGGGAGATCCCCTGGAGCACAACATGGCAACCCACTCCAGTATTCTTGCTTGAAAAATTCCATTGACCGAGGAGCCTGGTAGACTAGAGTCCATGGGGTTGCAGAGTTGGATGTGACTGAGTACACAGAGAGAAGTCAAATGTACACAGCTCAAGTGAAAGTTTACATATGGAAAGAGCATGAAGCCCGCCCCACTGTGTTGTAAATGTACTAAAAGGTCTTCAAGGTGTTGATTTCTTAAATATTTGTTTTATCTATCTGCATGACATATGAAATGCTCTTTCACAAGGATTAATAAATTTATATCTTTTCAAGTCTTTCAGTGTCTCTTAACATCTACCCTTTCTCTTTCAAATGTTACAGGTTCTTACTGCAGACAGAATTTAAATACACACATTCTATAAGGCTAAGGAAATGGCAACCCACTCCAGTATTCTTGCCTGGAAAATCCCATGGACAGAGGAGCCTGGTGGGCTACAGTCTGTGGGATCGCAAGTGTCACACACCACTGAGCAACTAAACCACCACATTCAATATGACTACTAAGATAGAAATTGAAAATCCCACAAGAGGATGCAAGTGTGTGTCAGTTAACACAATGACCATAACTGAGAATTAAATTTAGTTCTCAGTTCCCTGACTGGTCAAGAAAGAGATGAGCAGTGGGTTACCCAGTATTTGTCAAAGGTGTTTTACAAGCTAATGTTTTTTAAAAATAACAAGTTTAAGAAATGCTGGCTAGGTGGGGATTTTTATTCCCTTAAAGACTTCTCAGGGTTTATAATATGCTGATGACCTTTCTAAATCTTAAACAAAGGAACTGTAAGAAGCATTGCTTTCCCAAAGGGAAGGACAAAAAGAATCCTGTTTGGAGGAGCACCTTCATGCCCTCTTGTTTCACAGAAAACATTTTGGGAAATGGTTACACCTTATCTAATTGGACAAAGAGTCCAAGATATACAATTTTCTAGTAACAAATTCCAAAGGGAATTACATGGCTTATTACACAATAGACAGATTAAACATTGGTCTTTAGGTTCAGTGTCTATAGGATATTAGAGCATGTGCCTTATATAGACATTCCTTATATAGGCATTTCTCAGTTGAAGAAAACTTGAGATGAAAACATTTAGGCTCTAACTCTAAAATCGTTTCTATGCAAGATGAAACTCCCTATATGTGGCTTTCAGATGATACAATGTGACTTAAGAACAGAGTTCAGGATGTGTCTGGAGAGTTCATAGTGCTTTTCTAGTCTTTTTTGATCATGAAGACCCCTTATTTGATGATGAAAACTTTTCACCAACACCCTCTCCCTCATGCATACACATACTACAAGTAGTTGTACTTTAATGCTTGATGGCAAAATGTTGTCATGTTCTCAAGAAAATCTGAGGTTTTGTTAATTACAACAGCATATAGGCTGTTGTAAAATGTATATACATGTTCAGAATGTTTATTTTACCTGCAAATTATGATGTGCATTTAGATTTTGGACTCAAAAGTCCTTAGCCCATCATGAGAACCCTCAAGTGCATCCTTTCATGTCGCTTCTTTAGTCCATCTTTTAACAGAATCTGGCAAAGTTTCAATTCCAGTTTAAATTCTGGACAATCCTGGAGTGTTGCTGTTTTGTGTTATTGACTGCAGAGTCGTATCTTTCAAACGCTGGTTAACTGAAGGAGGTGGCAAGCCTGACATCCCATTGTGAAAGCTGAGCAACATCTGTATTGACCCCAAATAGAGTAGACTTCATCCTCATGAATCCATTTTCAACATGACCGTTGTCTCCCTAAAACAGCCCTATGATCGTGACACCTGGTTTTATTTGTTTTTATTGAAGTATCGTTGATTTACAATATTTTGTTCACTTCAGGAGTACAGCTGCCTTTAAAACTCCCAACTGACTCCCAGTCCTGCAGTTAAAAATCCCCAAATTACTAGCTCAAACTCCAGGAATCTTTTGATATCCCCTTAACACTGAAAATGAACATGATGAAAAAACGCTGGAAAAGTTTCAGATACTTTACCTGTGGAAAAGTCAATACATTTTCAAAGAATCCTAAAGTGGGGTGACAGAGAAGGCAATGGCACCCCACTCCAGTACTCTTGCCTGGAAGATCCCATGGACGGAAGAGCCTGGTAGGCTGCAGTCCATGGGGTCGCTAAGAGTCAGACACAACTGAGGGACTTCAGTTGCACTTTTCACTTTAATGCATTCGAGAAGGAAATGGCAACCCACTCCAGGGTTCTTGCCTGGAGAATCCCAGGGACGGGGGAGCCTGGCGGGCTGCCGTCTATGGGGTCGCACAGAGTCGGACACGACTGAACCGACTTAGCAGCAGCAGCAGCAAAGAGGGGTGAATGCTCAGTCACTCAGTTGTGTCTGACTCATTTTAGACCCCAGGAACTGTAGCCCACCAGGCTCCTCTGTCCATGGGATTTGAAAAGCAAGAATTGTAGAGTGGATTGTCATTTTCTCTTCCAGGGAAATTAGGATAGACTCGACTCTGCTATATCGTTGTAAATTTCGGGAAATGTTTGTATGCCCTCGGGTCAAGAAAAGATTTTGCAAACAAGGCCCCGAAAAAAGACGATTTTGATACTTTTCTCCATTCCCATACTATAAGTATTTCCAAATTAGAGGACACGAAGTAAGTGAGCTGAGAGAGGCTGGAGAAAGGATAGTGACTATTTTGAGCATAAATTATTCCCTCGGAGGCACTGGCAGGATCTATATTGAATTGCAGGGCATTCCCAGGAAGCTGACATCCATTCATTTGTTTGTAATAAGGATTGTATGCATAAAAGCACTTTTTGTTTATGTTATTGATTGTTGCATCCTCAGGGCGTAGAATGATGCCGAAAATATACTGGCCGCTCAAATAGATAGACTGAACAACAACGTGTAGACAAATAGATTATTCGAGCGCATGTTTTCCGTTGAGCATTGTTCTGAGGTAGTTACCTATGGCCCTTGGGAAAACAGAAGTCAAAACGGGGGGAGATAAGGACTAACTTTGTAGGATATTAGAACTGCCCACTTCGGGCATGAAGAAAATTCGTTTATCAGGCAGTCTCACACAATAAAGAAAACCGCCCTGGCAGCGGTGGGATTCGAACCCACGCCCCCGAAGAGACTGGAGCCTTAATCCAGCGCCTTAGACCGCTCGGCCACGCTACCTCTTCCGGTCTGCAGCTTTTCATCATTTTCCGTAAGAGTGATAGTCTTCCCCTTATGGTTCCGTCACGTCTCCCCGCTTAGGACGCCTGCCTGGTGTTTTCCTCACCAGTACTACCATAGAATTTCTGCCTGGCGTTCAACCACCACCCAGCCTGATCCCTGATAACCTACTTCCCCACAGTTGGGAGTAGCGGGGAAGGAAACCAGGGGATCCGAGCCGCCCGCCTGTTTGTAACCAACCCGGGAGGAAAGAACTGCAGGTGGTCGTATGGGTTGCGGGTCCGCGGTGGACGGTGATGTCCCGCGCAGCCGCGACACAGCTGAGAGTCCAGGAGTGGTTTTGGATGAGGGGACGCTAGTGGGGAAAGACAAGCCGACGAAAGGAGCAGAGAGCCCAGTCCTCAGGACGAACGCGGTCTCCGCAGAAATGCCCCCAGGACCAAAAGCATTGGGCGGTTCATTTTGAAACGCCAAGGTTTCAATCAAAACTATAAACAGACGCGGGTTCCATCCCTGGAACGGGAAGATCCCCTGGAGAAGGGCATGGCAACCTACTCCAGTATTCAGGCCTGGAGAATCCCATGGACAGAGGAGTAGCCTGGTGGGCTACAGTCCATGGTGTCGCAAAGAGTCAGACACGACTGAGGTCACTTAGTATGCATACATGCATTATCCTTAGCTGCAATACTTTAGCAATTACCAGGCGTTATTTTCTAAGGAGATTACCTTAGGAAAATCACTAAGAAAAAGAATTCTCAATAGAGCAAAAGCAACATAGTCACCCCCCTACTCTTCCTAAAGCTTTTTTTCCTAGTTTCTCCATATATCCCAAGCTGCTGCTGCTGCTGCTAGGTCACTTCAGTCGTGTCCGACTCTGTGCGACCCCAGAGACCGCAGCCCACCAGTCTCCCCCATCCCTGGGATTCTCCAGGCAAGAACACTGGAGTGGGTTGCCATTTCCTTCTCCAGTGCATTAAAGTGAAAAGTGAAAGTGAAGTCGCTCAGTCGTGTCCGACTCTTAGCAACCCCATGGACTGCAGCCTCCCAGGCTCCTCCGTCCATGGGATTTTCCAGGCAAGAGTACTGGAGTGGGGTGCCATTGCCTTCTCCAATATCCCAAGCTAGGAACCTCTTTTCTCATCTGCTGTGTCATTCCGAGGCCTCTCCCTCGTTCTCCCTCTCGGTCCCTCACAACACCAGTAGACTCCCCTCCACTATCAGTATTATTAATATGTACTCCCACCAGTTCTGGATGGCAATATGGACATAATTTGATGGAAGCTGACCACTTTGTGACAACTTTAACCCTCAAAGACAAAGAGCAATGATATCCTCCTGCTAGGTACTAACTAGTTTAATACTTCATCAGCGTCATCCTGATCCATCAAAGCCATCAATTCAGAGACCAGTTTTCTCTTTCCGGGGTTTGCATTCCTACATGGTAAGCTATCAAGGGGAAAAAAGAAAATTGAAGAAATAAATTGAGATAAACTGACTATATCAAAGATTGGGCATCAGGAGCCCACTCATTCATTCAACAAGTATTGTTCCTGGGCCCCTGGGCACTAAGCTGTACACTGAGTATTCAGTAGAAACATTTGACCAGTGCTATCCTCACCCTCAGAACTACCAGGGAAGGCAAACATTCATCAGGTAATTATAACTCAGGGCTGTAAATGCAGGAGGGCTGCGTTCACATTTAGTTGGAAGAGCTAACTTAGCATAGATCTGGAAAGGCCTGGTTGGAAGAAATTGTGAATGCACTGAGGAATGCATGTTGGAGTGAGACAGGCCTGGTGAGAAGTGTAACAGGGAAAGTTTGGGTGGAGGGGGCCAGGTTCAAGATTGAACCTGCAACCCCTTTCCTCCAACAGGCCCTCTCCTGGAGGGAAGATGGAGATTCATGAAGGAGTGAGAAATGGAAGCAGAGAGAAAGAGGTGAAGAAGAAATGATCTCCATGCAGGAGAAGAAAATTCAGGTAGCTTTCAAAGAAGAGTCCTTTGTCTCTAATCTAGTTAAGTTTGTGTTGAAAAGTTTTTATATTTAGAAAAGCATTAAACACATTTAAGGGTTCTACCCAGATTCCTCTCTAAAAAAACAGATATTAAAAAGAAATGAAGCAAAAGATTCTTGCTACATAGAGAGGAGACAAAATATGACATCATTAAAAGATGTTGTTCAAGAGGTGTTTGCCATCAGGCCTATAGGTTGATTCCCTGTGAAACATTAAGCAAAAAAACACAGAACAGCTTCTGTATACAGAGAAATTTGACAAAATACTACTTTTATGCTTATAGAAAAATAAAATTTCTTACATAAATTGATATTACATAGGTGTTAAAATGTATTAACATAAGAGTATTGGCAAAATAACAAAGGAGTGTCCCAGCTCAAAGAGGTTTTGAAATTTGGGAATTTATATTTGGGGGTTGGGGGAAAGCAGGAAATGTGCAGTTAGCTAGAAAGAGTACTACTGTTTCAATTTAACATGATCATAAAAACACCATCTGTTTGTAGAGTAAGATCAGGGACACCACAATTTCTATTTGGAAACTTGTGAAGAGTTCAAATGCACACTGAACTTCTATAAGAAATGAGAAGGAAATAGTAAGCAATACACCTGTGAATGTTATTTAGACAAACCAAGTAACAAAGATTCGTGCCTCAGTACTCTCAGACAGAAGGCAGTTATTGCAAAGGCATGAAACTGTCAAAAGTCAGGAGAATAACAGGATCCGCCTTTCCTCAAGTAGTTTTCAGTAAATTTCTCAGGGGCGCATTCCAACATGTTCAATACTTTGTTTGCCTGTTTCTTAGTTTTTGACAGTTTTCCTTTAATGATCTAGCCTTCCTCTGTTTTCTTTCTTAGCAAACCCCAGACAAACTGTAAATTCATAGCTAAAGAGAGGTGGAGGCGCTGGGGAAATCAGGCAGTCTGGAGCTCGCCTAGGCCCAAAATTCAATTACCCTTCCAGTATTTCTCGGGTGATCTCCCTTCTCCCAAAGCAGTGAAACTAGAAAATCCACCATAGAGAGTGCTTTTCAAAATTCCAGCTGCTCTCCCGGATTCAGAAACTCGTCCACAACCAGCGAAGACAAACGTCCAGAAAATAGCTTCTCGATTTCTTTCATCTTCATTCGTAACTGTTTTTTCTTTGTTATGCTAATCTCGATCAACTCCTAAAGCTAACCAAACGCCTCCAAAATTTCCCTCTCACTGGATCATCCAATCGAATAAGTTAAAATTTTGAAGCATTTAGGAATAGTGGACAGCTTTTTGATCAATGAGAAGTAACTAACTCATTTACTCATTTTTTTGTAAACCACTGAAATTTACATCATTTGTCATTTTGAGCTTGGAATATCAAAACCACTGCAGGGCTTCTAAACCGAAAATGTTTCATATGAAAATTAAAAGTTAGCTTGTATACACTTGTAAAGTTTCCCCTGTGCGGGAACACCGGTAGTTTAAAGAAAAAGAAAAGGTTACCTATTCCCTGACCGGGAATCGAACCCGGGCCGCGGCGGTGAGAGCGCCGAATCCTAACCACTAGACCACCAGGGAAGGTGCTAGAACGCTCTCAAGAAAAACCTACGAGGCTAATGCTTCGTAGGTACGAAGTGGCACTGCAACAGGATCACTTTCGCTTTTACAAGGACCTCCTGTCCGCACCAGCCAATAAAATATGGAAGAGAGGAAGATGTGGCAACGCCGAAGAAGAAATCGGGGCATGTAGATTCATAGAGTCTCTTTCCCTGCTCCAGACCTGTGGATTTACTCGGGAATAAATTGAAGATTTAACGAAATAATTACAGCAGTTCTTAAAACATTAATTTGTAATTGTCTTATCTTTCTGCTTATAAATTGGTGGGCCATTAGAAGATGAAAGTCCTTTTTAAATTTATCTTTGACTTCCTCAAAGTACTTATCGTGATGTTTATCAAACAAATTCTTAATAAGTAGTGACTAAAAGGACAGAGAATAAAGCCATTACACATTATTTTAAGACCGTGTGGGCGGAGCCGAAATAGCTCAGTTGGGAGAGCGTTAGACTGAAGATCTAAAGGTCCCTGGTTCGATCCCGGGTTTCGGCAAACGAACGAACCATTTTAATGTTTATTAAAATACTGAATGTACTAATGTAAACAAAATACACACAGAACCAAAGAAACAGGCGACTTTTTTTTTTTCTCAAATTCATAAAGGAAGACACAAGGGTGTTGTGCAATAAGACGATTCTTCCAGTCGGAGAAACCTAGGGACGGACTTCTACATTTCACTAAATGGAAGTAGATCCAAATGTGCTAAAGGAAAAATCACTTTCCCTTCTTTTTTGTAATATTTAGTGTGTATCTTCTTTCTTGGTTCGGATTCTGTTCTATTTATGCTATGCTCCTCTTTCTTCAAACCTACACCTTCTTCATTCCCATGGAATTAGTCCAGCAACCGTAAGCCAAAATCAAGGGGACTCCACTTTCCCCCGTTGATTTCTACTTAATGATTCCCCTTTTCCCCCTAATCTTATTCTCTGCCAGGTTCTAATGCAAAGGACACCAGTCTCCCAGGTAGATATGAAAAAGAGAAGTTTAATATGAGGAATATCAATTACATTTTTTTCTCGACGTCATTTTCCTTCAATAAAAATTTATTGAATAAGTGGACTCCTATGCAATTCTGAAGAGAAAGAGAGAGGCAAGGCAGGAGAACTGAAGAAAGTTTCCTAGAAAATGAAGTCATCTGAGTTGAACTGAAGAGGTGGCTCCTGGCTGAAAGAGAGTGTGGGGCAGGGTGCCTGGTAAACTGAGCCAGAGCGTTGAAAGAAAGAAGAGTCATGATACTCCAGTGGTTTCCTTTTTCCCTATCTCCTAATTTTCTGGTTCTTCACATATTCCAACCTCTTCCTACTCAGGGAAAGTTTTCCCTCATTTCCAAGGTTAATTAACACTCCATCTGAGCTTTTGACAACCTTCTCCTAAATTCCATTCTACCCTTGTGTCTGATCTCTCTTCCTCTTACCTGCCTCTCTTCAGACTACAAAATGCCTAATCCTCATCTTTAGACAAGAAGAAGCGAACACAAGCCCTCCTGTTTTGCCCTCAGGCTTCTTCCCCAGAGGCTTTCCTTCCACTCACCATCAAACTTGTGTCAGGAACAGTATTTGCCTCGGCTTCCTTGCCTTAATTGCTCATCAGCTTACATCTGCCTTCCAATCCTAAGAAAACATTACCATCAGCCACTCAAGTTTCTAATGCTTTGGCTTTCCCCCCCCCCCAAACTTAATTTTGTGCAGAATGCAAACTATTGACAACACTTCCTTCATGGCACAGTCTTCCTTGGACCTTCTCTTCTCTGTGCTCTCTGGCGGCTCTGTTTCCATCTTCCCTCTCCCCCACTTCTAAGGACTCTTTTTAGACATGGCTACTTCTCAGTGTTCTGACCTCTGTCTTTTTAAAATTCATTTTTAACTTTTAGATAATTGTAAGTTCACATTCAGTTATAAGAAATAATGAAGAAAGATCTCATGTATGCTTTACTGAGTTGCCCCCAATGGTGACACATTGCAAAATTATAATGCAATATCAGGAGCAGGGTATTGATATTGATAAAGTCAAGGTACACAACATTTCCATCACCATCAGGGTCCTCAGGTTGCCCTTTTATAGCCGCTGACCTCTTACTCCCCCCACCCTAACATCTGGCAACCACTAATCTACTTTCCATTTCTACAACTTTGCAATTTCGAGAATGTTATATAAATAGAACCATATATACAATATAATCTATCGGGGCTGGCTTTTTGCACTCACTGTAATATTCTGGAGATTCATCTAAGTTGTTGAATCTTTCACAGTTCATTCCTTCTTATTACTGAATAATATTCTGTATATTATTCACCACAGTTTGAACATTCTCCATTGAAGGACATTTGGGTTGTTTCCAGGTTTCTACTAGTATGAGTAAATATACTATAAACACTTGAGGATAGTTTTTATGTAAACATCAGTCATCATTTCTCTGGGATATATGTTCAGGAGTGCAACTGCTGGGTAGCATGGTACTTGCATATTTAGTTTTTACAGAAACTGACAAAGTGTTTCCCAAAGTGGTTGCACCATATTACATTCCTATCAGCAACATATATAGCCTCATCAACCTTTAGCATTGTTACTAGTTTTATTGTAGCTCTTCTGATAGGTATCTAGTGACATCTCATTGTGATGTAATTTGATGTTGAAAACTTTTTCTTGTGTGTATTTGCTATTTATATATCTGCTTTGGTGAAATGTCTCTTCAGGTTTTCTGTCCAGTCAAGGAAGAACTTTTGTGTACAGGTTTTTGAGTGAGAAGTTCCTGAAAATAACTTGAAGTTCAGACCTGTTGCACATCTGTCTTGGATTATACACTTGTCAGGTAATGCACTATAATGAAGCACTATTTACAAAATGCAATATAGCCTTACTGTTTTGGGGAAGGCCAATTGCAGAGTGGAGAAATCCCCAGGATAATAAGTCATTAAGAAGAGTTTCTTCCAGTTTGCCTGACTGTACCACCCTACCCCTCTGTGCAACATTTAAAGATAAAGCAAACAGGTAGTGTTTAAAAAAAAAAAAGTCAAGTCAGGCCCAAAAAGGAGTCATTTACGCTAAGCCTCATTGTCACCAAGCCCAGACATAATTAGCGTTTTTGCCCACCTGGAAATACAATGTAAAACCAGTCATTCAGGAATTACCTGATCAGTATTAGTTAGATAATCTAGCTCCTGACATCCCCTAAAGGAAAAAAATTTAGCAATAACTAATCATCTTTTTTCCCTAATATAACTTCCTTGTTCCTGCTCACTTCTGTCTACTAGAGCCTTCCATTTTATACAGCTCCTCAGAGCTCCTTCCTATCCGCTAGATTGGATGCTGCTCCATTGGCATCGATGTTTGCTCAAATAAAGTCTTTTTAAAAATTTAAGATGCCTCAGCTTATCTTTTAACAGCATTGTGCGCACCGCCCTGAAGTCAGGTGGTTGGCTGTGTGCGAGAATAATGCTGGGGGAAAATGATTTTTTTTTTTTTTTTTTTTAAAGAGAGAATCCTGTAAAGGGAAGGTGAACAAAAGAGACCGGGTCTCGTCGGATGTCCGGGCAGAACTGCAGGCACTGCTCGCAGGCGCGGTCCCACCGCCGCCCAGCACGGGGAGTTTGACCTGCTCCGTGTCCGGCCTGGGCCGGGTCCCCCCCTCCTTAGACAACCTGGTACCCCCGGGCTCCCCCGGAAGCCCCATGTTGGTGCCGGGCCCAGTGCGGACGCCCGCTCTACACAGCGCCGGAGTCCCGAACCCCCGGGCACCCACGATCCGCCGACCTCAGCCTCCCAAGAAGCTGGGATTACAGGCGCGCGCCACCGAGCCCGGCGCGGGGAGACGAGGCGCCGCGGGCCTGGAGGCTGCGGCCGGCGGCCCTGCAGTGATGCGCGGCGGGACCCGCGCGGCGACTCCCCTGTTCCCAGCCCACTACCCCCTCAAGATTGCTGGAAGGGTCTCAAGAGACTCAGAAAGCAAGGGCAAAGATGTGAATACGCTTCTTTTATCCTGTTGTCCTGGGAATCTTTGCATAAACGGCCGTAAATTTACCAAAGGATGAGCGTTGAGCGTTCTTCGCAAATTTCAATGCGCGTACAAAATCACAGGGGGATCTCGCCAAAATGCAGGTTCTAATGCTGCGGATCTGGGGGTGAGCTCTGAGATTCTTCATTTCTAAGGAACTCCCAGGTGTGGCCAATCAGCGGCCCGTGCGGCAAATGACAAAGTTGTTGACGTTTTGGAACCTGATGGTTCTACACTCTTATTTAGTAGTGACAGCTTTATATTAGAACATTATAGAGAAAAATAAAAGATACCCACAATTGTGCCTTCCCAAACGATCATAGGCATCCACCCCACCACCCGCCACCCCGCACCCTTTTTAGTTCCCGCCCTCCTGCATGCATAATTTTTTGCCTGGTTGAAACCTTGACATATGTACAGTACCATGTTGGATGCATTTGTTTGCTGCTTTGTGGTAAGTAATAAAAAAAATTGCAGTATGTGTGTTAGTTGCTTAGTCGTGTCCGACTCTGCGACCGCATGGACTGTAGCCTGCCAGGCTCCTCTGTCCATGGAATTCTCCAGGCAAGAATATTGGAGTTGGTTGCCATTTCCTTCCCCGGGGGATCTTCCTGACCCAGGGATCGAACCGAGGTCTCCTGCATTGCAGGCAGATTCTTTACAGAGATAATAATAAATGTTGAGAACTGTTCAATTACTGCTCTGTCAGCCAACATTTACTGAGACCCCTCTTTGTGCTGTCCATCTGGGGAATCAGAGAGTACAAAATGCACTCTTCTGAGGAGCTTATGGCCTGATTAAAAAAAAAAAAGGAAACAAGTAAATCAGCAAGAATTAAAAATTGTATTCTTCCACAGTTGTAAGGGCAGGGTTTTGTGTAGAGGACATCATCTATCCAGGCACCTAACCTAAAGATGGGGAGGGTTTACTGGAGGAGATGATAGCTGAAATGTGTCTTAAAGAAGAGCTATGATTAGGCAGGTAAGGAAGGTGTGATCAAGATTTATAATAAATATTATTGGGTCTTCCTCACAGGACACACAGTTCCTGAAACCCTACGACTTTCCTAATTGATGAGAGCCATAAAGGTGCCTTTTGTTATGTTAATGAGGGGATTTTGGAACAACTCACTTGGAGGGGTCAGATTGCCAAGGAAACTAATCTTCTGATTGAAGGGTTGAAACTCTTGAGTCTCACCTTCACCTCCAGGGAGGGGAGAGGGGCTAGTTCAGTTCAGTTCAGTCGTGTCTGACTGTTTGCACATGGACTGCAGCACACCAGGCTTCCCTGTCCATCGTCAGCTCCTGGAGCTTGCTCAAAATCATGTCCATCGAGTCAGTTAAATTGCTGATGGCCTATGATTTAATAATAGTGCCTATATAATGAAGCATCCATTAAAAAAGGGGGGGGGGGGGAAAGGACAGGGTTTGAAGAGTTTGGGGCCGGTGAACATTTGGAAATGTGAGGACTGTGACCAGCTCAGAGAAGGCATGGAAGTTCCATGTTCCCTTTACCCATACCTTGCCCTTTGCAACTCTCCCATCTAATTGTTCCAGAGTGATAGCCTCATAATAAGCCAGTAAACTCATACAAGCTCAACATTCAGAAAACTAAGATCATGGCATCTGGTTCCATCATTTCTTGGCAGACAGATGAGGAAACAGTGGAAACAGTGACAGACTTTATTTTGGGGGGCTCCATAATCACTGCAGATGGTGACTGCAGCCATGAAATTAAAGAAAAGTTAGACCACCCTAGACAGCATATTAAAAAGCAGAGACATTACTTTGCCAACAAAGGTCTGTCTGGTCAAAGCTACGGTTTTCCCAGCAGTCATGTATGGATGTAAGAGTTGGACTATAAAGAAAGCTGAGCACTGAAGAACTGATGCTTTTGAACTGTGGTGTTGGAGAAGACTCTTGAGAGTCCCTTGGACTGCAAGGAGATCCAACCAGTCCATCTTAAAGGAAATCAGTCCTGAATATTCATTGGAAGGACTGATGCTGAAGCTGAAACTCCAATACTTTGGCAGCCTGATGTTAAGACTCATTTGAAAAGACCCTGATGCTGGGAAAGATTAAAGGTGGAAAGAGAAGGGGACGACAGAGGATGAGATGGCTGGATGGCATTACCGACTCAATGGACATGAGTTTGAGTAAACTCTGGTAGTTGGTGATGGACAGGGAGGCCTGGCATTCTGCAGTCCATGGGGTCACAAAGAGTCAGACACAACTGAGCAACCGAACTGAAACTCATACATAACATGTTTCTCTGAGTTCTTTTATCTAGCAAATTAATCAAACTCAGAGGAATTTTTTAAAACTCCCATCTATAATCAGCTGATCATATGCACAGCTGACAACCTGGACTCATGATTGGCATCTGAAGTGGAGGGCAGTCTTGTGGAACCCAGCCCTTAATTAGTAAAATCTGACGCTCTCTCTGGGTAGATAGTGTTAGAACTGAGTTAAATTGTAGGACACCCAGCTGGTATAAAGAACTGCTTGGTGATGTGGTGGAATATCACACATGTTGAAATTATGTCAGATCCATAGGGCATGGAAAGATTCTTTCCATGAAGCATCAACAGGTACAAAGCTGATGATGAAATGATGAAAACTGCTCTGTCATGTCCGACTCTTTGCAACCCCATGGACTATACAGGTCAGTATTCTGGCCTGGAAAATTCCATGGACTGGATAGTCCATGGGCTCGCAAAGAGTCGGACAGGTACAAAGCTGAAAAGGTGTCAAAATCCCTAGTTCCAAGTTCAAGTAGACCTGAGCAGAGCATCAACAATGCACAGGCCAGAGAATAAGATTAAGATGATGTTGCAGATGAAAAAAGAGTTAGCTTGTGTGGTAGTTAGTCTCGAAAAACTGACCCCAATGTAGCAGGTCTCTCAGTAATCACACCTTTGTGTAGCACATTTTCACAGTGACTCTTGGCTGACCTGGTAGAATTTCATTAAAATGACATTTTGCCCATTCCAGGCCCATCTGAGTCATAAGAACCCCAGCAGCTTCTGACAGGGTTTCTTGAAATGCTCAACCTGAGAAGCTCCCTTTCAGAACCCAACCACATGGAAAGGCCACAGTCAGGCATTCTGGGCAACAGTCTCAACGAAACTCCTAGAAGATCACAAACACCAACTGCCAACACCCGTCATATGAGCTGTCCATCTTGAACAACTCAGCCCAACCAAGTCTTCAGAGGATTGAAGATCCTGCTGCATCAATGGAGCAGAGTTGCCCAGATGAGCCCAGTCAACCAACAGAATCAAGAGAGATAATAAAGTGGTTTTCTACTGCTATCACAGCAAACGTAGTGGCTTGAAACAACACAAATTTATTATCTTAGAATTTTGCAGGTCAGAAGTGATACATTTGGGGACTTCACTGGTGATCCAGTGGTTAAGACTCTGAGCTCCCAATGGAGGGAGCATGGATTCAATACCTGGTTGGGGGACTAAGATGCCACATGCTGTGTGTCCAATAATAAAATAAAGCAATTTAAAAAGAAGGAGAAGTGATGCACCTGGTCTCACCATGCTGAGGGCAGGGTATTGGCAGCCTGCATTCTCTTCTGGAGGCTCAAGGGGAGAATCTGTTTCCTACTTCACAGAGTTTGTTTCTTTGCAGTGGTAGGACTGAAGTCTCTGTTGTCTGCTGGCTATAAGCTAATGGACACTTCCAGCTTCTAAAGGCTGCTACATTCCTTGGCTCTTCAAATTCATGAATGATGGATTGAGTCCTTCTCAAAATCATATCTCTATACCTACTCTTCTGCTCCCCCACCCCACTTTTAAGGACTCGTGATTAGGATCATCTCCCCATCTCATGGTCCTTAATCACATCTGAAAAGTACCTCTTACCATAGAAGGTAACATTCACAGGTTCCAGGGATTAGAGAACGCCTTTAGAATGGCCGTTATTCTGCATACCACAAGCCACTGTGTTTTGTTTGTGTTACATATTAGTAGAAAATGAGGACACACTGTGAGCCTTATCTTCAATGCCACAGACTTGAACTTTACCTCAAAGTTCCTTCTCTATTTCCTCCTATTCCCAGTCTCTAAATTGTGGAGTTCTCTAAGGTCCCTACCTGAGTCCTCATTTATCTTCTCCCTTCATGAGCTCACCTGATCACCTGACTTTAAACACCACCTACACCCTGATGATTCCCAAACTTTAATTTTCAACCCTGCCTCTCCATTAAGCAGGTCCATTTACATGACTGATATTTCCACTGAATGTTCAAAAGGCGTCATAAACTCGGTATGTTCAAAGGTCTCTTGACTTCCTTTGTGAGTCAAGTCTGACACCTGTGAGCCCAGGGACTATATAGTCCATGGAGTTTTCCAGGCCAGAATACTGGAGTGGATAGCCTTTCCTTTCTTGATTTCCTACCCATCCCCAAACCTGCTACTTCTCCAGTTCTCTTAATCTTGATAAATAATCATAGCAGCAATTAAAATGTGTGAAATAAAACTTAGATTCCAAATAAGTTATATTGTACTTTTAGCAAATAAGAAAATTCTGTTTTTCTTGCTATTTGGCTGCCCCTTTCTGGTATTATTATTATTATTTCATTCTTAAGTAGTCGTATTTCCCACAAAATAAATCATTTTTTCAGTGTATGAGTTTTTGTCATGATCAACATAACATCAAACAATACTGGAGAAAGAGCATATACATTTCTGTTTTACTATAGTACTTTTTTCCATTCCCATCCTCAAAGCATTTCCAAATTAGAGAAGTACATTCTTCTTATCCCATTATTTGAAAATAAAGATTTTACAGCATGCCAATACTCAATGTATTTTCTATGGCCAGCAACAATGACAGCCACCTTGGAGGCCCAAAGAGTTTATCTCATTACATTTGTATGAGGTTAAAAATCTCAGTAAGTGCTTCTGCACATTTTGAAGAAAATAAGACTATAAACTTCAATAAACCATGAAAGCCTCAACATCATGAGTAAGCAAGCCACAATCTTTTAAAGCAATGCTATTTGTACATGGAGTGCAAGACATTTAGCAGATAAGACCTTTTCATATTCTTTGGTAAGGTTAAACAGAATTTGCCAAAATTCACATTTGCACCTCTGCAAATTGTGCAGATAGATGAACAAGGCCTAGTTTGTAGTTACACAAGATATCAACAATCATTTAAGTATGTAGCGGTTTTGTTAAATCTACACACAAATCAAGAAGGCGATTTTCGACACCATGTTTCAAGTGAAAGTGTAGGAGCTAGGGAAATATTTTTTGGTTGCAAAATTTTGACACATCACTTGAGGTTGTTATATTGTAGACAGCAAGGTCATCAGACAGAATCAGCTCCACCTTGCAAGAGACCAATACATGGTATTGAAATTTACCTTTTTGTTTGCCTCCCGGTTGCAACCTCTGAATCAGGACTTTTCAAGTGTTATACCCAGTTCTATTTTTGAATGAGCACTGGTGTCATTTGGAGACTAAGAAAACCTGATTGGAAAGTTCCCGTCCGTCTAAACCCAGATTTGGGAGATTCAGTATCCCCATGTACTTTCACATCTCCTTTTTCACCATGCCCAAATCCAAATCCTTTTCTACATACTGTGTAGTTGCTTCGGTAATTTACCTCCCTAAACCAGTTATATGTGTTCTTCAATCTGTCATTTAGACTTTTTCAGTGATCTGGGTCATGCTGGAATTCCCACGGAAGTTCGTTTGTTCCCACTTTCATTATCTAGACTCTTAGAAAATATGGTCATAATATCCACAGTGTTAAACATAAAGCCAACACTATTTGGACAAAAAGCACAACAGTTATTCTACAGGCACAGCCAAACTGTTGACGCCCACGACTACGGACAATTTATTTCGTATATTTAAGCCACAGCACTCAGAGGGATGCAACACTGGACCGCCCATTGTTGCGAACCAGAAATTACGATTGCCCTTATCAGCGTCCAGGGGGAAAGAGCGACTGCAACTGCAAGGGCTGAAAAAGATATGCCGCATCCGTTTGACGGTAAATCAGTGTTCCTTTGAGTCTTCCAGGGTGGGGAACCCCGGGGAGATAAAGTTGTCATAGGATTTTTTGTACTTTCCCCAACCGTCCGTAGCCCATCTCTGAACCCCGAAAACACTGACTTTTCTCAACTGGGGAAGAGGGTTCCCGGGAGGTGGGGCTTTCCCGAGACTTTCCCTGCAAATCAAGTGGAAGTGTTAGTCGTCAGTCGTGTCCATCTCTGTGCGACCCCATGGACTGTAACCCGTCAGGCTCCTCTGTCCTCAGGCAAGAATACTCGAGTGGGTTGCCATTTCCCTCTCCAAGACAGTAGGTAAACCAGGCTTTTCACCTATTCTTATTTCTGTAACTACAACTCTTACACCAGCAGATTTCCACGAGTTTGCAGCAAGGACACCTTACTCTGAACCATCAAGTGCCGCATAGTCCGGGAACCCCATCTGGACTTCCTCCGGACGAAGCCGTCGTCGGGGAAGATTGTAGTCGGTTAAAAAAACTGATGGGACGGGGGGTGGTGTTTAAAAATGAGGACAAACCTCTTTCTGGGAAATTTGCCTGCGAAGGAGCAAACGAAATAGAGCGACGTCTTGAGACTGAGACGCCGAGTCAAAGGAAGTGTTTTGTTATTTAAGACAGTAAACACTGAAAAGCGTTCAAAATACTGATTCAGAAGAATCAAGTATTGAAGGGAAGAGGGATCATGAGAGAGGAAGCGGGCAGTTTTCCTTTTCCCTAGA
This sequence comes from Dama dama, assembly GCF_033118175.1. Classification (NCBI taxonomy): domain Eukaryota; kingdom Metazoa; phylum Chordata; class Mammalia; order Artiodactyla; family Cervidae; genus Dama; species Dama dama. The sequence goes on from NC_083687.1 coordinate 31,838,259, forward strand.
GACCACAGGGATGGACACCAGTGTAGCTTTAGTGCAGGTTTATAGGCAAGACGTTAAGGAAATTTTCCTTAGGTTGTGAGAAGTGGAGGTCATCAATTCAGAACGAGCGGGATCAACAGCGACAATCCTCATCTGATGCAGGTTGTAGAAGCTGTTGCACTTGCGCAAGACAGTTTTTCCTTTCCAAATTTTAAAGTGAGGGAAATATAGAGGAAGACCGAAGTTTAAGCAAAGTAAAATCCAGTGTTAAATACATTTAATGAGCAAATGTAATCATCTGCCTCCTTAGCGCAGTAGGCAGCGCGTCAGTCTCATAATCTGAAGGTCCTGAGTTCGAACCTCAGAGGGGGCAGTTAGCTTTTGCACTCAGGCGTCAAAAAGTTACAGTGTTGTCAAAGTTTGCCTCCTGGCCATTGAGCTGAAAGTGCCCTCGAAGAGGTTAGGATTAAACTTTATCTTCCTCCCAACTGGTAGGTACAAAAATATGCAGACATATGCCTCTTTATGTGTAGTGACTTGTTTTCTTCATTTCTTTCCAATGGACAACCTCTTTTTTTTTTTTTTCCCATTTATTTTTATTAGTTGGAGGCTAATTACTTTACAATATTGTAGTGGTTTTTGCCATACATTGACATGAATCAGCCATGGATTTATGTGTATTCCCCATCCCAATCCCCCCTCCCACCTCCCTCTCCACCCGATCCCTCCGGGTCTTCCCAGTGCACCAGGCCCGAGCACTTGTATCATGTATCCAACCTTGGCTGGTGATCTGTTTCACCCTAGATAATATACATGTTTCGATGCTGTTCTCTCGAAACATCCCACCCTCGCCTTCTCCCACAGAGTCCAAAATTCTGTTCTGTACATCTGTGTCTCTTTTTCTGTTTTGCATATAGGGTTATCATTACCATCTTTCTAAATTCCATATATATTCGTTAGTATACTGTATTGGGCTTTATCTTTCTGGCTTACTTCACTCTGTATAATGGGCTCCAGTTTCATCCATCTCATTAGAACTGATTCAAATGAATTCTTTTTAATGACTGAGTAATATCCCATGGTGTATATGTACCACAGCTTCCTTATCCATTCATCTGCTGATGGGCATCTAGGCTGCTTCCATGTCCTGGCTATTATAAACAGCACTGTGATGAACATTGGGGTGCACGTGTCTCTTTCAGATCTGGTTTCCTCGGTGTGTATGCCCAGAAGTGGGATTGCTGGGTCATATGGCAGTTCTATTTCCAGGTTTTTAAGAAATCTCCACACTGTTCTCCATAGCGGCTGTACTAGTTCGCATTCCCACCAACAGTGTAAGAGGGTTCCCTTTTCTCCACACCCTCTCCAGCATTTATTGCTTGTAGACTTTTGGATAGCAGCCATCCTGACTGGCGTGTAATGGTACCTCATTGTGGTTTTGATTTGCATTTCTCTGATAATGAGTGATGTTGAGCATCTTTTCATGTGTTTGTTAGCCATCTGTATGTCTTCTTTGGAGAAATGTCTGTTTAGTTCTTTGGCCCATTTTTTGATTGGGTCATTTATTTTTCTGGAGTTGAGCTGCAGGAGTTGCTTGTATATTTTTGAGATTGACCCTTTGTCTGTTGTTTGTTTGCTATTAGTTTCTCCCAATCTGAGGGCTGTCTTTTCACCTTACTTATAGTTTCCTTTGTTGTGCAAAAGCTTTTAAGTTTCATTAGGTCCCATTTGTTTAGTTTTGCTTTTATTTCCAATATTCTGGGAGGTGGTTCATAGAGGATCCTACTGTGGTTTATGTCAGAGAGTGTTTTGCCTATGTTCTGCTCTAGGAGTTTTATAGTTTCTGATCTTACATTTAGATCTTTAATCCATTTGGAGTTTATTTTTGTGTTCTAGTTTCATTCTTTTACAAGTGGTTGACCAGTTTTCCCAGCACCACTTGTTAAAGAGGTTGTCTTTTTCCATTGTATATTCTTGCCTCCTTTGTCAAAGATAAGGTGTCCATAGGTTCGTGGATTTATCTCTGGGCTTTCTATTCTGTTCCATTGATCTATATTTCTGTCTTTGTGCCAGTACCATACTGTCTTGATGACTGTGGCTTTGTAGTAGAGTCTGAAGTCAGGCAGGTTGATTCCTCCAGTTCCATTCTTCTTTCTCAAGATTACTTTGGCTATTTGAGGTTTTTTGTATTTCCATACAAATTGTGAAATTATTTGTTCTAGTTCTGTGAAAAATACCGTTGGTAGCTTGATAGGGAGTGCATTGAATCTATAGATTGCTTTGGGTAGTATAGTCATTTTGACAATATTGATTCTTCCAATCCATGAACATGGTATATTTCTCCATCTGTTTGTGTCCTCTTTGATTTCTTTCATCAGTGTTTTATAGTTTTCTATGTATAGGTCTTTTGTTTCTTTAGGTAGATATACTCCCAAGTATTTTATTCTTTTTGTTGCAATGGTGAATGGTATTGTTTCCTTAATTTCTCTTTCTGTTTTCTCATTGTTAGTGTATAGGAATGCAAGGTATTTCTGTGTTAATTTTATATCCTGCAACTTTACTATATTCGTTGATTAGCTCTAGTAACTTTCTGGTAGAGTCTTTAGGGTTTTCTATGTAGAGGATCATGTCATCTGCAAACAGCGAGAGTTTCACTTCTTCTTTTCCTATCTGGATTCCTTTTACTTCTTTTTCTGCTTTTCTTTTTTGCTGTGGCCAAAACTTCCAAAACTATGTTGAATAGTAATGGTGAGAGTGGGCACCCTTGTCTTGTTCCTGATTTCAGGGGAAATGCTTTCAATTTTTCACCATTGAGGGTAATGCTTGCTGTGGGTTTGTCATATATAGCTTTTATTATGCTGAGGTATGTTCCTTCTATTCCTGCTTTCTGGAGAGTTTTAATCATAAATGGATGTTGAATTTTGTCAAAGGCTTTTTCTGCATCTATTGAAATAATCACATGGTTTTTATCTTTCAATTTGTTAATGTGGTGTATTATATTGATTGATTTGCAGATATTAAAGAATCCTTGCATTCCTGGGATAAAGCCCACTTGGTCATGATGTGTGATTTTTTTCATATGTTGGATTCTGTTTGCTAGAATTAAATGGACAACCTCTTATCCAAATTCCTCTGATTACTATTCCTTCTTGGAGCAGTATCTTATTGGTGCACTCTAATATATTGGAAAAAAAAATGTACAGATATATTAAAATCTGATATTCAATTTTCTTAGTAAGTTTTTTGTTTCGTCTTCAAATATACATGCAGTCTCCTTGCCCTGGCCTCCCTATCTAATCTGGTTCTAACTGGTTTCCCACCTGTACTACACTAAATTGTTGTTGTTCTTTAGTAGATAAATCATGTCTGACTCTTTGGTGACCTCATGGCCTGTACCCTGCCAGGCTCTGTCCATGGAATTTCCCAGGCAAGAATACTGGACTGGGTTACCATTTCCTTCTCCAGGAGATCTCCCTGACCCAGGAATCCAACCTGCCTCTCCTACTTTGGCAGGTGGATTCATTACCACTGAGCCACCAGGGAAGTCCACGGTATAGTGGTCCACAAAAACATCCCCACCCAAAACCTCAGAAAAGGACTTTATTGAAATTAGAGTCTTTGCGGTTATATTGGGCTTGCCTGATGTAATCAGCTAGTGGTAGAGAACCCGCCTGCCAACGCCAGAGACCTAAGAAAGGAGGGTTGGATCCCTGGGTCGGGGAGATTCCCCGGAGGAGGGCAGAGCAACCCACTCCAGTAATCTTGCCTGGAGAGAATACAGAGAAGCCTGGCGGGCTACAATCCATAGGGTTGCACAGAGTTGGACATGACCGAAGCGACTTAGCACACATGCATGCATATGTAATTAATTAAACTAACATGAGGTCATACTGGATTGGGGAGTGGGGGGAGTACCTTAAATTCAGTGGCTGGTGTCCTTATAGGAAAGTGTGTTTCATCCACTCTTGTATTTCCAGTGCCTAGCACAGTATCTGACAAACAAGAAAAGTGAAAGTTGCTCAGTTGTGTTCAACTCTTTGCAACCCCATGGACTGTACAGTCCATGGAATTCTCTAGGCCAGAACACTGGAGTGGGTAGCCTTTCCCTTCTGCAATAAACACTTGTCAAATAAGCCAGTGAGTGAATTAATTAGCATATTAAATGTTACTGTTTTTGTTTTGTGTGTGTGTGTTTGCCATATTCCCTGTAAGAAAGGTTTTTTTCTATCAAAGGAGAAGTTATAAAAAATAAGGAAGTGATTCATTCTTAGAATAATTGAACAGAAAGGTATATAGCCAGCTTGTGAATAAGATTCCTAAAATGGTAACTCGTTGCTAATCCTCTGTTCTTTTCACTTCTTGATTCTCCTTCCTCATAAGAACATTTTGGCAAGCTAAATTTGCCGGCTTTATCCTGGACATACGCAGAGCACTAAAAGAATGGGGAAAGTAGTTAATATAAATCCTCCAATCAGGAACTTAACAAGGGCTACTCGTGGCCCTCATGGAGACCAATCGTCCAATAAAAACTTAGGTGACCTCCAGGAAGGATTTTAACTCTGGTCCTCAACCTATGAGGAGCAAAAGGAGGGAAACTTCGTCTTTAGGATAAAAACCAAGTGGACTTCCCACTCAGTGTGTTTGCTAGTAAATTGCCTTGCCGAGCCATTTTCTATCGTGTGTCTTATTCCTGAGACCCTAAGAGCATTTCCAACATTCCCTACTGCTATATTACTCCAGGCAATCAACACCTCAAATTTGGATTTTTGCAATAATCCCCACAAGGAGTCCTACCTACTGAAATTCATCCTACAGTTATACTTCTCTGGCTTAGTCTGTGCTGGAAAAAGAGAGCACAACACTTAGGCTTCTCCTGCTAACTATCTGGACCTCAGACAGTCTATATTTCAGTGCAATTCTTTTAACAGTTCATTCTGGTGCAGAATGAAAGAGGTGTGTATACTGGGGAACATTTAACCATGTCTTCTTGAGCTTCAGTCTTTGATTCCAGGAGCCTACATCTGCTACAGGTTAAGCAATGCAGTTAAGGATTGCAGAGAGACCAAAGGACTGGATTGCCTTGCTGTTAGGCAGGTCCTTAGAGAATCTTGATTCTTACTGAAGCCACCACTATTCTGAATCTGTTCCTCTCCTTTATAGAATTAGAAGCTATTTTTTAATTCACTCAGATTTCTTCAGACTTGCAGGACTGATCACAATAGCCAAATATTAGAGAAATTCCAAGCCAGAGGATGAACATATTATAGCCATATTGATGTTTGATCAGCATATTCTTTTTCATGTAAAATAAACTCTATAGTGGAAAGCAGCCAATATTGGAAGATTGCTCTATACACCTGTAATCAGAGTAATGGATGTAAAAAATATTAATGACTATGGTATCAGGCAACGATGGTCCAGTGCACTCACCACCGAAATAGTAAAGCCAAGTCCCTCAAAACAATAGTATTCCGATCCTAGTACTTTTCTAAATAGGGCCACATTATCAGACAGATATTCTTTTTATCCTTACGGAGTTTTGCAGTCCGAAATGCCTTCTCGGCCACCCATTATCAACCAAATTTTACTTCATTTTTAGGAAATTCTTTTGTTTTGGTACAAGGCCAAGTCTCCTAAGATTCTTCTTAAACGTTAGCTGCGACCGTTCTGATGTAGAGATCCCATATATTCAGCTCAGCGTTTGCTCAAGAGTCAGTTACACTTTTCCTCCGCGGAAATACACGCGGAGGTGGAGTCAGAGCTGGATACCAAAAGCCTAGGAATGCGCCCGAACAGGGACTTGAACCCTGGACCCTCAGATTAAAAGTCTGATGCTCTACCGACTGAGCTATCCGGGCTCCCTTAGCAATAGCTTGTTTCTTAAGTATCCTAACGTGAAGAAAAGTAAAGTACACGGACTTTAAAGTACAAAGTTTAATTTTGTTCATATTCCTTTTCTTTATTCCTAAATCTATCTTTGCAACCTTGAATAGGGCTCACAATACTACTGCCCCCAGGTCATGAGAAAAAAATAATTCTCATACCTTAGTGATAGTAACCAACTTCTTAATGTTGTGTATAACTGGAGATGTCACCTGGACCATCTTGTTCTTCAGCTTCAAAATTTGAGCTCCTAGTCTTCCCCTAGCCTTTACGAATGCCTAGCACAAAAAAAAGGCCTCAATAAGTAGGCTTTAAGAACGTATTTTGAGCAAGCAGCTCAGCTTTGCCCTCGGCTTATAGAGTGGAAAGCCACAACCTCTGCCCTAGTGGAGTTCACTCTTTAGAAGGGAGTCAGCCTTTTAAATGACGAATTACATAATAAATGTTTGGTCACTGTGATAAATGTGCTTAAGAAAAAGTACAGGTTACTGAGATGTGTAGGGAAACAAACATATAATCTCATGACCTGAGCTTCCAAATTAAATGAAGCAATACAAGTAAACTCTTGGAATAGTGTCTGGCATTTGCTAATGGTTCGGCGAAAGGTAAGTGTTATCATCATTATTACTTTTATTGTAAACTAGATGAATTAGAATATCATATTTAATCGTTTGGTCATGCTACCTTAGACAAATTACTTAATCTCTCATCCACTTTCCTCCCTCAAATCCTGCAACAGACATTTCTTCCTCAACAGTTGCATTTAACATAACAATAGGAGGTACATTTCCAATTATGTATTTATTCATGCCACTATTCAAAATAGATTTGAGGTGGTTTACACAACTTCACTGTTATAAGATAAAGAGAAAAACATTACTAGACTTAAGTTAGGATAAAGGATAGAGGTAGAAAATTAAAAGTCTGCACAATAAAGTGCCCCCTGTCCCCAGATCTCCAAGACAGTGGATTATAAGCGGAGGTGACCTCTTGCAGGCGGTCAGAGAAGAATTTTCCCAGAACACAATGTTTAAACTGAGAGTCAAAGGCTTTGTACTGTAAAGTTTATAATAATAAACTAGACAAAAATGTGGCTCCCACATTCCAGGAAGTACAAAGAACAGAACACTTTGAGAACTTAATGAAGGCCTGTTGTACTTATGTGCAGATCTCTTCTTGGGACGGTATTGATAGAAGTGGGGCAAGTTGAACAGAAGGACAGAGAAAAAACAGACCGACAGGCTTAGAGGTTATGGCTAGGAATGCATCATATAGACTTCATTCTTGCAGCAATATAAAGTCATTGGGGATTTTAAGCAGGGAGGAACAACATGGTCAGAGATAATTTCAAATAGAGCATGCTGATTTCACATAAAGAACGTGGCAGCGTGGGACCAGAGATGATAGACTTGGCCTGCTGACTGACTGTGTGGCAGTGCTGGGGAATGGCACTACTGGGAACACTTGGGCCCAGACTCTTCCTTGGGACCTAGAGAGGAAGAAGTGTCAAAATCATTTCTCTCTGTAACTCATTGCCCTAATAAGCACTTTACTGGGAGAGGCAGAAATAAAAGAGAATAGGAAAGGGCACTTTGAATCTTTCGCGAATTCTCTGGAAAGCATGGAGTGTTTGCTCTGCTTTTGATCTGCCTTGTGGATACCTGAAGGTTCTGCCACCGGTTCTGATCAGCAGCAGGCAAGCTCTGAGTGAACAGAATGTTGGAACAAAGTGACCTTTTCCACAACTGTCAACATGAGGTAACTGGATACGTGCTGAAGGATTCCAAAAACTTGTTCAGCTGATTGCATTCAGATCAGATCTCCTGAGGTTGCTGTTAAAAATCCAGATTTGTCTTGTCTGTCATGTCCCACTCAAACACAGCAAGTAAACTCCATGAGATGAGGAGCATTTTCTGTTGTACACAGTGTGGTATCCCTCAGCCCCTGTGTTATCAGTCAAGGTCTACAACTGGAACAAGAATTTTGAAGTAATTTTACTGAAAATTACTATTTTGTGTCTGAATATTACACGGTTCTGTAAAAGAACAACTACCCATTCGGTTTCATGAAAGCAAATTTCCTCGTTTTTTTTTTTTTTTTTTAAAGACCTGAGGAAGGAGAAGAAAACAAACAAACAAACACCAAAACTGTATGTTGCCCCCTCTGAGGTTCGAACTCAGGACCTTCAGATTATGAGACTGACGCGCTGCCTACTGCGCTAAGGAGGCAACTGTACCGCCCACCCCAACAGAAGGTCTACCAAGCAAGAAAAAAATTCTCGGATTCACAATGCCTCAAAAGAAGATGAAACTATGGTTTAATTCGCGTCTAAAATATGCAGTTTGGAAGGCAAAGCCATGCAGAACAAAATAAGGGTCCGACTGCAAGTCCAGCTCGTTGGCCCTGCAAACTGTCCTGCGAAGACTTAGGGGCGGTGAGGGCAACTGAATCTGGACTTCGCAGAAGTTCTGTTTGCTGTAACCAGGACCTGTGGAGATGCGCTACCTTCTGAAAAGCAAACAGGACTTCAACAGCAAGGACTGCACTCTCTGCCTCCCTCATGAGGTTCCGTGGAGGAGTTTGGTCTCTTGAGATGATGAAGGAGGGCGGGAGAGGCGGGACCCTCGAGATTCTTGCCTCGTTTTTTGGTCAGCCTTTCTCCAGGCTCAAACCAAACTCCCGGACTTGCTCACTCCTGCAGTCCGGGGGCTTACTCCGGATTCCAAGTGGATCTGGAGCCCACAGCATCCACTGGAACTCTCAGTCTGAGTGACTCCTTTTTCCTATATTGGTGACAGATGGGGCAGGTGCCTCTTCCCGCGCCACCTGCGGCGTCACCATTCAAGATGAACCTGGGAGCCATGAGAAAGTAAAGTGTCAGGGGCCAGGGGGTTCTCGGGCTGAGGTGGGAGTGGGGAGGGGAACGCTGGAGGAAGGGCCCCGGGGAACAGTGCAGAGTGGCGGGGGCGTGGGGGCGGGGGGGAGGGAGGAAAAGGACCCGAAATGGGTCACAGTTTGGGTCAGATGATATGCACGTAAAAGCAGAATTTGTGGGAGGTAGCGTGGCCGAGCGGTCTAAGGCGCTGGATTAAGGCTCCAGTCTCTTCGGGGGCGTGGGTTCGAATCCTACCGCTGCCAGGGTCCTTTTGCACCTTAAGCTTGTCTAGGCATTCCAAGTCCAAAGCACACAACAGTTCTCACAGGCTCCAAATTCAGGTAGGTTCCTCTCCTCCTACTACATCTGTTTTCCCAGAGACCAGTGATGACACCTATAGGCACTGCCCCCGAAACAGCGTCCACCTCATGATAAGCCTTCAATTGATTGTTCCAATGAACAAAAAGTTACTGAGCGTTTACTGTGCATGGTATTTACTCCCTCGTATTTTCACCACCCAGCAGTATAGAACACATGACAGACTTTCTTTAATTCATTCTTTTATGTAAAAAAAAGAAGAAAAATCAGCTCCTACTGTGTACCACCTCCTAAGTACTTACTTAGGCCCTGTAAATGCAGTAGTACTTATTATGGATGCATTATTCCATAAATGGTGGACTGGTGAACGGCGGTCAGTCTCCCAATCTGCAATTGGAGACAGGTCCTGCCCGGCCACAGTTCTCAGTATCCCTGCTGCCTTCTCATTTCACATTTTATTTATTTATTTTTTTCATTTCACATTTTAAATCCTATTTAGGTTGATCTGAGGTGTGGCGGCTCTTCTTACGCTCAGCTGCCCTTCACCTCACACCAAATAGAGGCGCTTTCCCCACTCCGCACGTGTCCCTGCGTCTTCTGTTGGGCCCCTCCGTCTCTGCTCCAAGCAATTCTCTCTGTCCTCAAAGTTTCTTACCCTTCAGCAAGGTAGTTGCTGTCTCCTGGAAGCCTCCCTTGATCTCTCTCCAGAATAACAATTAGGCCCTGAGCACCTGGATGGGAACAAGGAAGGAAGTCCCTGCCCTTGTGCCTACGAGAGAAGACAAGCAGTAGAGGCATAATGGCCACAAGAAGGCACAGTTTCCACTGGTAAAGAATGCAACAAGGGAACTATGAATGACACTGTAATATATAGTTACCAAAATAAAGAACATTACGTCAGGACAATGTATAGAAGGACATAGTTGAAATTGTTTCCAGTGGTAACAGTGTTAGAGGACAGGGAGGTTATAAATTGTACTTTAGACACTTGTTTGAGTTGTTAGACTGAGTGGATATTTATTTTATAAGTCCAATAGGTGAATTCACAAATCTGTAAATTAAAAATTTTTTAAAGCCCAATCTGATAAATATGGCATAGGAGAAATGGAACAAACTAGGGAACTTGTAGCAGGCCTCAGCTCAGCCATCCCTTCCTCTGGCAGGTTTTCCTCATTGCTACCTGACCTTAATGGCGTATTCCTGTTGTTTTGCATTGGCCATGCTCTGTTATCACTCTATCCATCACTTATTTTAGCATTTACCATAACTTTTGGAAGTGGAAAATTTTGTGTAATTGTCTGCTTTTCCCTATGCATCATAAACTTTGTCAGGTACAGAACCGTATTTCTCTCACTTCTCCACATCATGAAAACAAAACAGATATTTCTGGTAAGTAGTAATGAATAAATAAATACATGAAAGAATATCTTCCTAATTTGTGAAGTGAGTAAGGTATATAGAGCTCAGGTGCCAGGAAGACCTTGAGATCTTCAGTTTGAGGTAGGGTCATGTGTTCTAAAGCCCCATTTCTACAGGACACTCCAGCTGAACTTGGTTCTTGACCACTGATTTAGCCACACTGACTTGTTCTTTTTGGATTCAGCTCTGCTACCAGGTAAGTGTAAACCGTTCCTGCTCAGATTATGAGGGAACAGTTTGCTTCTGGATTGTTGGACCCAGTCATTTCTTCCCCTCGACATTCCCCTCAGTGGTCTTTGTTGACATTCACCTTGCGATATAAGGTTCACATTCACCTTGTGACCCAACCATGGATAATTCCAAGGGAAAGGAGCAATCTTCTGAACTCCAAACTCAAGAATAAGTAAACCAACCCATGGCCAGATTGGAGAAGGCGATGGCACCCCTCTCCAGTACTCTTGCCTGGAAAATCCCATGGATGGAGGAGCCTGGTAGGCTGGCCTGGTAGCCTGGTAGGCAGTCCATGGGGTCGCTAAGAGTCGGACAGGAATGAGCGACTTCACTTTCACTTTTCACTTTCATGTATTGGAGAAAGAAATGGCAACCCACTCCAGTGTTCTTGCCTGGAGAATCCCAGGGATGGGGGAGCCTGGTGGGCTGCCATCTCTGGGGTCGCACAGAGTTGGACACGACTGAAGCGACTTAGCAGCAGCAGCATGGCCAGATGCCCTATCTTTCAGCTCCATAACCACTATCCTTCCCTGAGATAAAAAATGTGCTAAGGTTGAAAAAACATTGATTTATGCCCCCTTTTTGCCTTGTCTAGCCTCAGAAAACAATTTAAAGGCTATTGCTGAAGAGTGGCTTTTGAGGTCCTGGTTTAATTTTAAAACCAATGGATATAATAGAATAGAGAGTTGATACGCATGGAGGGAAGAACTTAGGAGAACTGTATAGTGACCTGGGCAAAGTCTTTGAATTTCACTGTTGCCCTCTCTACCTCTCCAAAGATATATTCACTTCAATCCAAATTTACTGAGCACCTGTTTTGTGACAGGCACCTTGCTCAGTTGTAAAGCCGGCAAAAGAATGAATGGCAGAAAAATGATTCAGGAATTCGTAAGCAATTCATCCTTGGTAGACTACCAGAGGTCCATGAAGAATGTAGGGTCAGTAATTAATATTTAGACTGACTAAAGTAGTAATTTATACTGAGTATTTTTTCCAGGGATGCTACATATATGATCTCTTTATTATATGTTGTTCTTAATAATTACTAGATAAATAATCATGTTATCTCAATAAAATGAAAATTTAGAGAAATAAGTGACCATGCCCAGCACTATGACGTCCTCTCTTGGCCATCCACACTCCAGGAAACGTTTGTGGGGCCCTATGGCTACTGGAATGTTGTACCTGGGAGCTAGAACCTGGAAAGGAACCCTCCACTTGGCAAAAAGCCACAATCATGTCCTTTAGACTTGTCAGATTTAGCATATGGAGAGAAGGGAAAAGAAAACCCTCCAAAAAAGTCCGACTCTGGGTCATTTATTCACTCCTTCTTTAATTCATGCATGCATTCATTGATTGATCCTTTAATCTATGTGTTCATGCAGCAAGCGGAGAAAGAAATGGCAACCCATTCCAGTATTCTTGCCTAGAGAATCCTGTGGATGGAGGAGCCTGGTGGGCTGCTGTCCATAGGGTCACACAGAATTGGACACGGCTGAAGCGACTTAGCACGCATGCATGCATTGGAGAAGGAAATGGCAACCCACTCCAGTATTCTTGCCTAGAGAATCCCAGGGACAGAGGAACCTGGTGGGCTGCCGTCTATAGGGTCACACAGAGTCGGACACGACTGAAGTGACTTAGCAACAGCAGCAGCAGCAAGCAACAAGCCATAGATTAAGTTTCTATTAATACTATGTACCAGAACCATCCGGTGTCAAAGAGAAATGAGAGCCTGTTCTGTACTTAAGGCATCTCGAAGCGAAAGGACAAATTTTAAAATGGCAAACCCATAATTACACCTAAGCAGGAAGCACCAAGAAACTGAGGTTGCTCTGGAGGCATCTGCAGGTATCCTAGAACGAAAAGTGAAGCTGTGGGGAAAAAACACATGTACGTTAATTTTTCTTTTTTCCCTTTTGAAGGCAAGATGGAAATCGAGTTTGCTTTTGCATGTGTTGGAAATAAAGGCAAAAATCAAAACCGCCAGAGGTAACCATTTTCTCAGATCAAGATCCTGCCCTTCCCCAGACATCAAGGGAAAGAATTATGGGAAGAAGGCTCAGGGGAAACAACCAGCAACCTCCCACAACCTCCCACCCTTGAGTTTGGCTTCTCTATCGTCCTTCACCTTAAAAGTGCAAAGATTTTCCATCCCTCTTTAAAAAAAACAAAAAAGCCCCCGTAAATTAAAAAAGAAGAAAAAATCAATTAGGAAGAAGAGCAGAGCTTTCGGTTAAAGCGGCACGTTTCATTTTAAATTGTTTTTTATACATCTCTGTTGGTTAAAAAAAAAAATAAGTAAATAAAAAGCACAAAGATAGAATAATTTTAAATGAAGTGCAGTCTATAAAAATTTTGGATCACTATGCTGTGTACCTGAAACCAACATTATAAATCAACTATACCTCAATGGGGGGGTGGGGGTGGGGGGCGGGAAGGAGCACAAAGAAAGAGATATCAGATGGACAATGTATCAAGTCAACAGTAAGAGTGGTTCCATGGTGTAATGGTTAGCACTCTGGACTCTGAATCCAGCGATCCGAGTTCAAATCTCGGTGGAACCTTCTTTCTTTTTCACATTCCAATCCCTTAACAGAGTGAACCAAGCTACTTTCAGTTTTTGCACTTTTAATTTTTGATAGGTTCGTTCGGCCAGTGAGAAGGGGCGTGAGAGTACGGTCTCAATAGCCGGCGAGCTCAGGACAGTTTGTAATCACCGAGTCTGTGTACATGTCTTTCGTTCCCATCAGGTTCTTTTTCCTCCCAGGACGCCCCTAGGTTAATGAGCATTCGGTGAAAAGCGCCTTTGATGACAAATCAGAGCACAGAGGAAAACAGGATCCATGATAAGTAGCAACGGAAAAGAAAGGGGTCGGACCTCATTAGGCGTCCGTCGTTAGGGCTGAAAGGGGGGAAGTAGAAAGAAGAGAATGCAATGGCTGAGAAAGTGTTCGTGATCAGGAGAGAAAAAAGTTCTGTCAGAAGTGGGATTCGAACCCACGCCCCCATTCGGGGACCAGAAACCTCTATCAGAGGAAGCTTGTTCGCGCTTGAGTCTGGCGCCTTAGACCACTCGGCCATCCTGACAGGTTGATGTTTCTCGGTAAACAAATAAAACCTTCAGATTCGCTGGACACGCATTCCTCACGAGCTGTTAAATTCTTTAGTAGTTTAAGGTTTATCCGGAAGAATGGGAATCCTTATAAATTAACTAAACCTTCTTTCTCAGTAGAGTCAGCAACTTTGACTGAACCTCTCAACGGTTTGACGTTTCTTCCCTCTCCTTCCCTCTGCCCTCCCCTGTAACCCCAGGATGCTGAAGCTCAAAGATCCTAATGACCCGGAACCGATCCCCGACTGGACAAGCGCGAACTCCCTTTCCTCATTCCCAGAAAGGACACAGAGCGCCGGCTCTATTCCCGAGAAGGTTCCTGGCAAACCAACCGAACTTCCGGGAATTCAACAGGGAAGTAGGGATGGAGCCTGTGTAGACCTGGGGAGAAAACTGGTGAGTTAGTATAGATCAGAAAGGGGCAAGATGAGTGGGTTTTACAGACCTTGAGCATGAAGACTGGATATGGATGTGAGTTTCAGAAAGCAGTAACCAAAAACAGGAAGTAGTAACCAAAAAGGAAAAAAAAAAAAAAGTTGATAAAGTGGAATCCATCAAACCTAAAAACTTTTGTTCATAAAGCTCTCTCTTGGCTCCATCTTCATGGTAGCAGCAGTAGTCACGGTTCAGTCACCAACTCTCAGTTCTTTGTCCTCAGCCAATAGCTACACACACTGGAGGTGACAGGCCAGGAGTTGTGGTTGTTTAGTCTCTAAGTCACATCTGACTCTTTGTGACCACATAGACCAGCCTGCCAGCCTCCTCTGTCCATGGGATCTTCCAGGCAAGAATTTGCATCTTGTGCATTGGCAGGCCAGGAGACGGTCACCCATCTAAGTTCGTGTAGCCTCCCTCAAGGACATCACTCAAGTCGTGCCCCCTGGCAGGGATGCCCCCCGAGAGGATGAGACTACCCTGGGCCAGTGTGGGGTGGAGGCTCTGAGCACTCAACAAGTAGCCGGCCACATGCTTAGAGGTGAAGTCCATGGTCCCTGGCTGATGCTGGGTCAGAATCCCAAAGCAGCCAAACAGGAGCAAAAGAAGATGGGCTGGGCCAAGCGGTATATGCAGTATAACCAGAGCTTTGTCAATATTGTGCCCACCTTTGGCAAGAAGAAAGGCCCCAAGGCCAACTCTCAAGTCCTTTGTAATCCTAGCTTTCTCTAATAAAGCCACTTAACCCAATCAAAAAATAAAAAAAAAAAAAACACACCATTAGAAAAGTGAGCACAGAGGAAAGGCTGTGTGAGAACCAGAAGAAGGTGACTGCTTGCAAGTCAAGGAGAGGGACCTTAGGAGAAATTGCTCTTGCTCACACCTTGACCTTGGACTTCCACTCTCCAGAAAATATACTGAAAAAATTAATTTCTGTTGTTTGAACCACACAGGCTGATGTTTTGTTACAGAAGCCAGAGCACACTAATACAAACATCTTCCATGGTAGCTGAAGACCCTTAAGGGTCCAAGACAGAGGATGTCAGTCCTCTGTAGGCCAGGCCCAGCATCATGTAGAGTCATTCTGCCATACTCTGTGGGTCGGTCAGAGCATTCTAGGCAAGTCCAGATTCAAGAGAAGAATAGAACTGTACCTCTCAATGATACAATGTCACTATGCATATGCATATGGAGAGGAAAGAAACTGATGGTGACCCTCTTGGAGGTAGCTAACCATCCCTGCCCCCACCTAGCCACAGTGGCCTGTGAGCTTAATAAGGGCAGGAAGCAGAGGGTATTTACCAGTCGTTCAATGAAATCCCCTAAAGTCCTGCTCTTTGAAAAAAATGGGTCAGATTAGCTTTCTTCCCCAATGTCTCCAAAGATTTTATCCTCAGGAAATGGAAGACAGTTAAGTTTGGGGAAGCTAATTGCCAACTTAAAAAGAAATCATATTTAGAGAATTCCCTGGTGGTCCAGTGATTAGGACTTGATGTTTTCAATGCCAGGTCTGGGAAACAAGATCCGACAAGCTGCACATCAGGGCATGGCAAAAAAAAAAAATAATAATAATAAAGGAATCACATTTTTCAGTATCAGCATTACCTGGGTATGCTTTGAATTCTCCTATCCTATATCTTGTCTTAGATTGCTCTTTAATCTAGGACCCTTCACACTGGTTGTTAAAAGCCATAACTTAACACTAGGGAATGTTGTTAAAAGAACTAAATGACAGCAATACTGGTATTTGATTTTTTATTTTTTTAATTGTCTAGCAGATACCTGGGACAGCTAGAGAGGACACATATTGTAACGGTTAGAACTTACTCTCTGGAGCTGGTCTACCCAGATTCCAGTCCTGGCTTTATCATTCACTGACTCTGTGACTTTAGACAATTTAGTTAACAATTTTCCCAGCCATAAAATGAAGATCATGATACTAGCATCACCTTTCAGGATCTAGAAATATTTTGTGCTTTAATGAACAGAGTGCAATATATAATAACTTCTTAATAGGTACTTATTAAATGAAAAACTCATCCCTCCTTCCCCATCAACCTGGAAGAATAAGAGGAAGAACTGGTACAAATCAATTATTCTTTAAAAATTTCCTGAATTTTCCCCCCTTCCTCTTCTCAGTCTTCCTTTAGATCCATAGTCGTCCACTCTGAGAGTTGCCCTGTGGGTTCTCTTTTGGTGGGGTTGCTGCGAGATGGTCAGAAAACCACAAAGCCACACCTGTTGAAAAGGAGAACTTATATCTCTTTCCAAAGTGCAAGCAAATCCCTTTTTCTTTTTTTCTAAGTTTTTATTGGAGTATAGTTGCTTTACAATGTCGTGTTAGTTTCTGCTGCTGCTGCTAAGTCACTTCAGTCGTGTTCGACTCTGTGTGACCCCCATAGACGGCAGCCCACTAGGCTCCCCCGTCCCTGGGATTCTCTAGGCAAGAACACTGGAGTGGGTTGCCCGTTGCCTTCTCCAATGCATGAAAGTGAAAAGTGAAAGTGAAGTCGCTCAGTCGTGTCCGACTCTTAGCAACCCCATGGACTGCAGCCTACCAGGCTCCTCCATCCATGGAATGTGTTAGTTTCTACTGTACAGCAAAGTGAATCAGCTGTACATGTACATATATCCTCTCTTTTTTTGATTTCCTTCCCATTTAGGTCACCACAGAGTATTGAGCAGAGTTCCCTGTGCTATACAGTAGGTTCTCACTAATTATCTATTTTCCACATAGAATCAATGATGTATATATGTCAATCCCAATCTTCCAATTCATCCTCTACCCCCAAATCCCTCTCCTTTATCAAATGTCTTACTCTCCTCTCTGTTTCCTGCATACCTCACTACTACACACCTCTTTATTGCTCTGTCTTAAGATGCCTCTCTCCTCCTTGCCTGTTTCACCTTCATTTTCCTTAGAAATAACAGGAGAATGGCACTGCGTATCCTGATTCTTTTCTAGCCCACCTGCCCATTCCTCTGTTCCTATCAGCTCTTATTCTACTAATGTCCTCTTGTGTCACTATTGCATTAGTCTCTAGATGGGTCCGCCTAGTTGGTATTGCCTTACTATGACCTGCACCATCAATTTGTCACTCCTGTGTTCGCAAAGCATCAATGGAACCTCCTCCCTCCTCCCAGACACAGAGTCTGTCCTCCACAAGCAATTTTATCACCATTGTTTTGTTTTCATGACTTTATCTAACCAAAATTATCAGTACTGTCCGTCCAAATTTTCTTCCATGTATTCACTCCTAAACATTCCAAATCAGATTCTCTTACAGTTTGCCAATACCATCCCAATAGTTTACTTATTAATGCTCTTACCGACTCAATGGACATGAGTTTGAGTAAACTCTGGGAGTTGGTGATGAAAAGGGAGGCCTGGTGTGCTGCAGTCCATGGGGTCGCAAAGAGTCACACACGACTGAGCAACTGAACTGAACTGAACTGAACTACAGGAAGAACTGATGCTTTTGAACTGTGGTGCTGGGGAAGACTCTTGAGAGTCCCTTGGACAGCAAGGAGATCAAACCAGTCAGTCCTAAAGGAAATCAATCCTGAATATTCATTGGAAAGACTGATGGTGAAGGTGAAGCTCCAATACTTCGGCCATTTGATTCGAAGAGCTGACTCACTGGAAGAGACCTGATGCTGGGCAAGATTGAGGGCAAGAGAAGGGGGCAACAGAGGATGAGATGATTGAATGGCATCACCGACTCAATGGACATGAATTTGAGCAAACTCCAGGAAATACTGAAGGAAAGGGAAACCAGGTGTGCTGAAGTCCATGGCATTGAACTAAGTCCATGACTTAGCAACTGAACAACTGTGATAACGTTAAGAAGTATGCATAGAATGTGACCCTGGAATCATTAAGTTAATTTTTAGTCTATAATCCAATAAATATTGAAATCCTCTCATTATAATTATATACAGGGCATAACAGCAATCCAGGAGGTCTGGAGAGACGTCTTTGTCCTCACAGAGTTACTGAGGTATCTGATCTCAGTTTCTTTGAAGCATTGTGTAAATAGGTTAGAGAAAAAGAAGTATAAACAGGGAAACTGGTGGAATAGGTCACATTCAATCAGTTACTAACTCATGTAAAAAAGATTTGTAAACTGACATTGTTGAAATCACTTAGTTCAAAATACAATAATGGAAATTAAAATAAACACAGGCAAGGCTGTCCAAATTCAATAAAATTTAGAGGATGAAGGACAATATCGAGAAAATAGCAAAGGAAAACAGGAAACACCAAAGTAGGGACGGGCGAACAACGTGAAAATTTTGTAAGTTTGTTGGATAATGAAAACTGCCTGTGTTACCCACAGGATTATCATTCCCCCTATACTTTTGGAAGGAGCAACCCTGTTTAGGTTCTACTCAATACAGCTCTATGCAGTAGGTATTTTATTAATGAGCAAGCATGTTTAAGTTCTATTCAGTACAGATCGAGGCAGTGGGTATTTTATTATTTTAATGGTAAACCTCCTTAGGGTTAAAAAAGCAAAAGTTGTACGGAAGTCTCCCTCTGCCCTGGGGTATAATCACTCCCATTTCACCAGAGAGGAAACTGAAGCTCAGAATGGTAGATCACTTTGCTTAGGCACAGTAGGAAGTAGCAGAACTGGGCTTGCCTGTTTCTGTCACAGAAATGTTTTCATCTAATAATTAAGCCTTTCTTTTACGAAACAGAACTGTGAGCGCCAGTCAATGGGGTTGTTTGATAGAGTTCCTCGCAGACTGGGTGGGGCTCAGTCGGCTACCCTCAGCCCTCCGGCCTACCGGGGAAGCCAGATGTCTCTTCTTCCCGCACCAACACAAAGCTAGCTTTCTCTCGCCGCGGCAGAGGCCTGGGCAGCAGAGAGGAAACCCAACAAAAGACCCGGGATCCAGGCCCAAGGCCCAAGGCTCGGCGGGGTCGCCCGGAGCGTGCAGGCAGGGGTTACCCTGGCCCAGCCGCACCCGCGGAGACTGCCTGCCTCTAGGACCCGTTCCCAAGGAGCTTCCGCCCGCGCGTTCCGCCCCCGCCCTGGCGGCGAGGCCTCCCGGGTTCCCAGCGAAAGAAACCGTCCAGGCCTGAGGCCGGGATTTCCAGCCTCACGCCTAAGGTCCGGCCCAAGCCCCGCCCCCGAGCCGCCCCTTCCGCTCGCGCAGGGGTGGGGTCTGCGCGGCCGCCGGGATCCGCTCGGACGCGGCCACGTTGTCCTGCGTGTTCTGAGCGCCCGGCTCCGGGAGTCCGATCGGCGGCGATCCTGCTGTCCGTTCGCATAGCCGCTGGGCTCGGTGGGCCCGCGGTATCCCCATACTCCCTCCGCCAGGCGCAGCGGCTCAGGGAGCGGCCCGGCCACCCCGCGGTTCCAGCGCGCGGGCGCGTCTGGGATCGGCCCGGGAGGCGTCGCCCTCAGTCAGCCCGGCTGGCCTTTCCGCACCGCCCAGAAACAGCGGACGGGAGGGAGCGCAGTCGAGTTGGGCTCCGCGCTGGGCTGGGCACCGGGGCCCATGCCCGTTCGCCCCCGCGGGCCCGCGCCATGGCCTCCGGGAGCGTGGCCGAGTGCTTACAGCAGGAGACCACTTGCCCCGTGTGCCTGCAGTACTTTGTGGAGCCCATGATGCTCGACTGCGGCCACAACATCTGTTGCGCCTGCCTCGCCCGCTGCTGGGGCGCGGCGGAGACCAATGTGTCGTGTCCGCAGTGCCGGGAGACCTTCCCGCAGCGGCACATGCGGCCCAACCGGCACCTGGCCAACGTGACCCAGCTGGTGAAGCAGTTGCGCACCGAGCGGCCGTCGGGGCCGGGAGGCGAGATGGGCGTGTGCGAGAAACACCGCGAGCCCCTGAAGCTGTACTGCGAGGAGGACCAGATGCCCATCTGCGTGGTGTGCGACCGCTCCCGCGAGCACCGCGGCCACAGCGTGCTGCCGCTCGAGGAGGCGGTGGAGGGCTTCAAGGTGAGGGCCGGGCGCGCGGGCCGGGGAGGGGCCGGAGCGCCAGTCGGACAAAGGGAGGAGAGAGCCAAAGGGGCTTCCTTTTTTCCGCCTAGAAAATGGCTGAGCCGGACGTGTGGTTCACAGCCGTCATTTCCTCTGTCCGCTCCAGAGCCTCGGCACTCAGATTTGGGAGGAAAACCTGTAGCTGGTGAGGAAGCCAGAAGTCTCCCCACCCTCATTGCCTTATGTGCCTCTGTGTTTACCCTCTCACGGGCACATCATAGATGACGGCCCATGGAGACCTCTCTTGACCGTATATAAGATATTTGTAAAACCACATACGCAGCGACAAGCTTCAGAGACGCTCGCATTCCTTTTGGCTCCTAGATGATCTCAGACAAAAAACACTTGAACGTTGCCAGGCTGTATTCACATCAAATAGGTGCCCATCACCTCTCCTTTCCCCCAACACTTCCCTGTGCTCCGTCCTCTTCTAGAACCTCCCGGAAAAGAACAAGTTCCTTACTGCCTAAGTCGTTTAACCACTGTGAGACTCATAGGAGATAAGACTTATGAAGACTGAGTGAAATAAAATACTGTGTGGATCCCCTTGTGAACCAACAGATTGGCACAGCTCAACAATAACATGGAAATAAAGTATTAAATATAAAACAGTTGTAAGGCAACATTCAAGGCGTGCACATAATCTGTGTTTGAGGACTGCAAGAACATGCACACAATTATGTACATGTGTAAATGTGAGTACTTGCATGCAAAATTATTCACTGAACATTTATGGTGCTTTCAAAAATATCATTTTACTCACACTGGTGATAACACTCTAGTAGGTTGAGAAGGTGGTGTTGGCTCATATCATACCAGCGGGAAATAAAAGTTAAGTCCTTTTCTCCATACACGTCCCTGAAAGCTCGACAACTAAAGCCTTCTAGTCCATTCACCTTTCCACTAAGCCATGCGGTATCCTTCCAAAGGCAGGTAGGTGACCCACCATTTAAGATACAAACTACCAAAGGAGAGGTGTGCCACGGTGATGGCAGTGTGATCCAAGGACAGCCTCTCACCAAGAACTTGGCATCACGAATGTGGGTTGCACAGATGATAAGCAAAAGAGTCACACTGCTGAGGCCTGCCTTATCTTGAACTGTACACCTGTTTTTGCTTTTTCAGGAGCAAATCCAGAACCAGCTGGACCACTTAAAAAGAGTGAAAGACTTAAAGAAGAGGCGACGGGCACAAGGAGAGCAGGCGCGAGCTGAACTCTTGGTGAGGTTCCTGGGAATTCACAGATAATATCAGTTCTGCTGGTCACTCTCGTATATTGTAAGACTTGTAAACTTCCTTTAACTTTGTGCAGTCAGATCACCCAGAACTTCTATGTGCGGGTAGAACAACCTTACATGGCAGTTGGGAATTCACCTGGAGAACCGAGGGATTCCCACGTTTGGGGGGAAAAGGATGGAATAGTCGACTTTAAAACCCCTGGAGATCTGACTTAGCAAAAGTTTAATCTGCGAGCTTTGTGCAGATCAGGGTTGATGCAGGTGAAATTCTTGGGCATTGGTTAGCAGCCTTTTGTATCATTCTGCAGACAGATGCTGACAGTGGCTTTCTATAACTCAACTGTTGCTTCTTGCTGGAATGTTCTTTTTCTTGGCAATGATTCTATTCTGAACTTTTCTCTTTGTTCCCTTCTCCTAGTTTCCCAAGGCCTTTGTGGTAGGGATATTTGGGGGAGAGGGTGGTGGTTCTGGAAAAAGTAGTCCCTTAGCTTTCTGTAAAAGACTAGAGAGTAAATAGTTTTGGCTTTGTGGCTCAAATCTCTATCACAACCAGTCAGCTCCCTTGTTGTAGTTGAAAAGCAGCTAAAGACAACATTTAAATGAGTGGATCTGTTTCCCAATAACATGTTACTCCAAGGGAGTAAAACACGGGAGTTTGCTGACCTTTTATTCAGAAACAAGCTTTTATGGAGTCCCTCAGTGGGACAAGTGGTGGAGAAGGAAGGAGAGATAACCTTTGGCAAACAAACTGTGCCAGTAGAGAATTATGCGCAAAGCCAGTGAGACAGGAGGCCAGATAGAGGGTATGGATTACATGTGAAAGGTTTAAGGAAACTAATCAAGGTTATTATGTGAGGATTGTTGTAGAAGTTTTGCTTGTATGTTCCAAACCATCCTGCACAGGGCACCCATCTGATCGTGTGACTTCTCTGACAGTGTTTCATGGCTCCCACTTGCAGTAAAGTCCTGCCAGGCTTCTTGTCTCTTACTTTATCTGCCGTCTTCACAAGCACTCATGTGCTCCAGCCAGACCCCATGATTTGCCTTCCCACTCCTTGGTCCATGGCATTTCTTCTGCCTGGAAAGCTCTCCTGTTCTTTGAACATAAAGTGAACTTCTGTTCATCCTACAAGACTCTGTGAACACTGCTTCTGGGAACTGTATCAATTTCTATTGAATGCAGTCACCCTACTTTTGCTTATCTAGCCATGATGACATGTATCACATGAACCTGACTGTCACTTGACTGAGTTCCTTGAGAGCAGAGACTGGCTTTTTTTTTTTTTTTTTTAGACTCTTGATTATCACTGGGGTAATTCAGTTCTCTGCCATTGTATATCCAGTCAATAAAGACTGGAAAAAAATAAGTGAGTGAACAAGATGCTTGTTTTGGTATACTGGGATGAAATAATGAGGTCTTGGGGTAGATAGACAGGGGAGAAACGTGAAGGGCTCTAGAAGCATCCTTTCCTCTCTTCACTGCTCTTCCCTGTGGTCTACACAGAGCCTGACCCAGATGGAGAGGGAGAAGATTGTTTGGGAGTTTGAGCAGCTGTATCACTCCTTGAAGGAGCATGAGTATCGCCTTTTGGCCCGTCTCGAGGAACTAGACTTGGCCATCTACAACAGTATCAATGGTGCCATCACTCAGTTCTCTTGCAACATCTCCCACCTCAGCAACCTGATCGCCCAGCTGGAAGAGAAACAGCAGCAACCCACCAGGGAGCTCCTGCAGGTAAGACTGAAAGCCCCCTGCCAAGACAGCTCCTGCTCTGCTAAGCAGTGTCCAGGGCCCCCTACTCCCTTGTTGAAACTCTGATTGTAGCAAGGGCATGTTGGAAGGGAAATGTACAATAGAGGCCCTGGTTGGCACAACTTGGGTCAGTCAGTTGCACTATGTCGTGGAAAGCTCAAAAGGAAGACCTGTCCTACTCAAGCCTGTCCTCCACTGATAAGTGGTCTGATCACAGGCGAGGCTCTTGACCTCTCTGGGCCTCAGTTACTCATGTAATGAGGAATTTGGCCCACATGTCATTTAAAGATTCTCCTCACCCCAGTATCCTATAATTGTAACATGTATGTGCACACCAGGACAACCACAAAGTAACAAGTACCACAGGAAGTGGTCAGCCCAAGCAGTCTTGGGGTTTAATCTTGGTTGTACAGGTGATAAAGCTGCAGTAGACCCAGCCCAGCAAGACCACAGGAAATGATCTGATTATTTGTCTGTTGTTTGTTCGTTCAGTGCATATGAATTTTCTGTTCTGCGTCAAGCACTGGAATTAAGTGGATAAATAAGCTCTCCTGAAATTTAAATTCTGATGTCGAGATCATATGATAAAGAAGTGAACAAACAAGTATCATCAGTGTTGCCATTAAAAAAGGGCTGATGGGTTTAGGGTCAAGAAACTATGGCCCACCACCTGTGTTTGTGTGTCCTGCGAGCTCATTGTGCTTTTTAGTTTTGAATAGTTGGGGAAGAAAAATCAGAAGAATGTTTGTTATTTTGTGATATGTGAAATTGCATAAAATTCAAGCTTCATTGTCCATGCATTTTTATTGGAACATAGCCACGCCCATTTATTTATTTTGTATTATCTGTTGTGCCAGAGACTGTATGGCCTTTTTCTTAGAAAAAGTTCATCAACTCCTACTTCAGATTAAAAAGAGAAGGCTTAATCTTGAGCCTTAATGAACACCAATATTTAATTGCCAGAGAGAGAAGGAAGAGCTTGCAGGGGGAACAGTTTACCAGAGAGGCAATATGTGATCAGGGAGGAAGAATGTTTCTGGAAGGAGGGAGTGGACAACAGAGTCTAATGCAGTTGAGGGGAAATAATATGAAGGCTGAGGTCCATTTGGTTTAAAAACATGAGCATCCTTGATAAACTTGGTGTACAGCTGCCCGAGTGGGCAATCTGGGCAGGAGCCACGTGAGGAGAAGTTGTAGTGACAGGGTGAATGGAAGCTGCGAGAGTAAATGACTATTTCAATAAATAAGGCTGTGAAAGAGATATAAAGAAAATACTTGGAGATGAGGTAGAATTGTGGAGCTTTATGGGGAGAGGATGCTTAAAGAAACCAGTTAAACATATCTTTTAAAAAAATGTGGAGAGGAGTGTCTGTTGTAAAGATTCAGGTGAAGAAAATTTACTTAAGCTCTAAGGATGAACTCATCTCTGATGTGCTGTTTCTGAAAAGGCAGAAGGAAGGGTAACTGAAGCATGTAGGTGGGACTTAGCTTTGAAATATCCTCTGTTGTATAAGAAGAAAGGAGGGTGGGGACAGGTAGATGCAGCAGGTTGTGAGGTTTGGTAGCAAAAACGTCTTGGCTTCTGTCCTCTTTTGAAGTTGGAAAGCGGCACCATCTGCTGCCATTGAGCAGGGGTTGGAGAAAATAACGAGTTTGAGGATTGTGGGAAAGTTCTGAAATTATTGTTTCAGAGTATGGGAAAGCAAATTGGTTTGCAAGACGTAGTCGAGTTATTTGGTCAGTGAATGTCAGTTTATATCAGAATTTGTCTGTCCAGTTGTGTGACTTTTTCCCGTCCTGGCTTTGCTTTTTCTGATTGTGACTGTTCTGGTTCCAGACCTAGGGAAAGCTGGTAGTTGGGTTCATCCAGGATTAGGGCTTTGCAAGATGTGAGGGTTTTTTTGTTTTGTTTTTGGCCTTGCCACACTACTTGTAGGATCTAAGTTCCTTGACCAGGGATTGAACCTGGGCCCATGGCAGTGAAAGCACAAAATCCTAACCACTGAACTGGTCAGGGAACTCCCCCTGTTCTGACTTTTTTATTATGATAAAATATACATAACTTAAATTAACCATTTTAACTGTTTCAAAGTGTGCTACTTGGTACATTTAGTAAACTTAATGTTATGCAACCATCACAGCTGTATAGTTCCAGAACACATTGATCATCTCAGAAGGAGACCTCGTACCCATTAAACAGTCACTCCTCATCCTTTTCTACCCAGTGGCAACCATGGGTTTGCTTATTTTTTTAAGGTATTTGTGAGAATATTTCTGAACACATGGACCATGAATTCAAAACTGGATGATAAAGAAAAGCAGAGAAAGAAGAGGGCAAGTTGTGGACTCCATGGGGGAGAGTGGTCATGGTAGAAGTCATTTGAAAAGTAAACTGAATCTTAATGTGGAGAATGAGGGCATTCCCACTAAGGTCAGGAACAGGGCAAGATGGCCACTGTTGTCTAACTGTATTTTAACATATGAACACACACATACAGAGGAATGTTATGCAACTATAAAAAAAGGAAAAGGAAGGTACCTATGATATAACTGATATAGAGGAGTTTCTATAATGTATTGGGAAGTGAAAAAAATCAAACTGCAAAACAGATTATGCTTTTTGTGTAAGAAAGAAGAGATAATTAGAAAATACATGTATCTGCAGGTATTTGCAAGGGAAACACTGGAATGATAAACCAGATAATAATGGGGAGAATGGGATGAGAAGAGATAGGAAAAAAGTGACAGATTCTCTGACCAAGTCTCAGATTTTTTGAGCACCGAAATAATTAAGAATAGTGATGAGTTATAACCCATTGAATAAAGTAGGAATTGATGGATCCATACTAATAATAAATAAGGGAAAATTCTTCCTTCCAGTAGACTGTTGACTAAGTAATGTACAAGCAATTTTGAGGCAAGAAAATGATCATTGGGCAGCTATCATAGTGAAAAGTAATTTAGACAGTAATTATCTACAGATGCTAAATCTGAGGGGGAGTTCGATAAGGGCTGGAATATTAATTTCTAAAGTGTCACTTTGAGATACTTTTTAATTATAAAAGGAAAAATAGTAGCTATAACATACCACCAATAAAGGGAAAGTGAATATCAATTATTTTTAGAAGGATACACAATGTAAGCTTGAATTTAATCATGGGGCAATACCTGGGAAACCCAAGTGGACAGATATTTTTAAAATAATTAGCCTGTATTAAGGCAGTATTGGGGTCTTCCCTGGTAGCTCAGCGGTAAAGAATCTGCTTGCCTGTGCAAGAGACATGGGTTCAATCCCTGGGTTGGGAAGATCCCCTGGAGGAGGAAATGGCAACCCACTCAAGTATTCTTGCATGGAGAATTCCATGGACAGGGGCCCTGGCAGGCTACAGTCCATAGGGTTGCAAAGAGTCGGACACAACTGAAGCAACTTAGCGCACACACACACAATAATAGGTCAAAGAAAGCAAGCTGGGCAGGCAGGTAGGCAGTTGTGGTCCAAGAGTGAGATGCTTGAGTTAGTAAATTTGAAATCTTGAGATCTTTGACCAGTGTGCAGGAAGGGAATGCAGGAAGATGCTAGAATAGCAAATAGTGTGTATCCCAGTTTGCTCTGCCCAGGTTTTACACAGAGTGTGCTCCTTGTCTCCGTGGCTTCTCCTAGGAGGGCCAGCCTGTAGTTCAGTTTCTAACAAACATCTATGAGAGAAAACTGACATTATAAATGATTTCTCATGGTTTTCATTTTCCTTTCTCTTATAGGACATCGGGGACACATTGAGCAGGTACAGTTTTCTCTTTCCCCAGTGCAAAATCAAGCCTGAGTAGACTTTCCCTCATACTTAGAAACTCTTGAAGGAGCCCAGAGCCTGAGGACGTCTTAACAAATTTGACACATATCCTGTCTGTCCCCGAACTGAGTCACTACTGTGCAAAGAACTAGATGGACTGCAGCTCTTCTCAGTAAAACTAAGGAGTTATTGACAAATAATGAGGGTGAGGAGTGAAGTGGGGGGCCCACTGGGGAGGGTGCTGGTAGTTTATGAGGACACTTCTATGGAGAGGGTGGAGACTCACAGGGCCTCGGGCAAAGTGCAAGGGTATTTGATAGTTTTTATTTCAGAATCCTTTCTCTTTTGTCATCTCTGTCTTTGTTTCTGGCTCTCTTTTTTCTGTAATGGGGAAAATATAGGCTAAGAAAAGTGTGACCAGCTCAGAGTTATATAATGAGTCATGAGTTACCTGGATTCTGGCTCTTGTTTTCATTATTTCTCTACTGTATCATCAGACGGACAGTGAGGAAGAGCTACCTGGAAGTTGGAACATGACCAAGCGGGAAAAGCCCAGAATGGGCAAGAAGCCATGATTAAATTGTGTTTTCAGTGTTGGATGGCAAGGACAGATGGGATAGACCTTGGGGAATATCATGTTTGTTGTAGGAATGCCTACTGGGGTAAAGCCTGACTTTGAGGAAAACTGAACTTTGAAGCTAAGTAAAACCCTGAAGGGTGAAAACCCTTCAGAGGAAGTGCAGCTTGATTGTGTGAGAGCATTTGAGGAGATGGGCTAGAAGGGCCATGTGAATAGAATTGTTGATAGAGCTGAGCTTTTTGAGGGCTGCTGAGATGGGATGGTATTGAGCTGGAACTTGTAGTAGTCCCTGCCAAGTGGCCCTAACAAATACTGCCCTCACTTGCTGCTTTTACTTTTTGATGCCAGTCTAGTTCTGAACTAACAGAGAGATAGATCCTTTAGGTTCTAGCATTTGTGAACATTAAGGTTTGGGTTTGACTCTGAAAAATTTTTGACTTAATCTTTGACTTAAGGCTTAAACATAACTAAAACATTTTGCCATCATTAAAGAAATGTGCAGATAGCTAGCCCAGGGCTGGTTTGGTGGCTCCAGTGATTATCATCAGACCCTCAGGTTTCTTTCCATTTACTCTTCTGCCATACATAAGCTATAGTCCTCATTCTTCCAGCCCAAGAAACCTCCTAGAATGCTAACCAGTCACATTGCATTCCTTTTTAAGCAGACTTCTCAAATTAGTGCAAGATACTTCTTAGCTCTCATTGGCCAGAGCTTAGTCACACGGTCACATTCAGACCAGGCAGGCATGAATGCAGTAAAATTTGGAAGGTGAGAGAAGGGATATTGGGTGTGTGATTAGCAGTCAGTGTTTGCCACAGACCCTTTGAGGGGGTTTGTGGGTAACTGGATATTGTCCAGAGAGTACCCGTCTGTCTGAAGATGTCATTCTTGCCATATTTGGGAACCTGAGCGTTATGGGTCATTGCCCGCCATGAATGTCAAGGACTTGATCATGGAATCTAGTGCTTTCTGGCAAAGTCAGGCTTATATTCAGTTTAATTCAGCGAATCTTTTGGAGGGCATATACCATTTGAAAAGCCAGAAGCTAATGCTGTGGGAGAATATGAAGGTAAGATGACTCCCCTACTCTGGTCCAGAGGATCACAGTCTAGGAAGAGAATAGGAAAAGGGCTCTACTGGCTGCTATTAAAGACTGTCCACCAATCCACTGACTGGCCAGTTTAGCCCAGGCTTTGTCCTAGACCCTGAAAGAAGTTGGGGGTGGGGGTGGGGGATTCACTCATGGATTTTTTTAAACTTAGGGCTGAAAGAATCAGGATTCCTGAACCCTGGATCACACCTCCAGATCTGCAAGAGAAGATCCACATTTTTGCTCAGAAGTGTCTGTTCTTGACTGAGAGTCTGAAGCAGTTCACAGGTAATGTGAGAAGAGGGATCTCTGAGGGTTTATGCTCTGAATAACTGTATTGCTTGAGAGGAAGTGTTTTCCAGCTAGATAATGGAATGCAAACTGAATATCTTCTTTTCTCCCCATAGAAAAAATGCAGTCAGATATGGAGAAAATCCAAGGTAAATTTATCTACTTAATGGGCTTTTGATGTTGCAGTTTCCTGGAAAGATAAACATCTGCACCAAAGTGTGGGAAAATGGGAAATGAGTGATGTTCAGTGGCCGGCTTCCCCTATTATTTCACATCTTTCTTTTGGCTTTGTTAGTTTTTTCAATTAATAGCCTCTTGTTTCAATTTGAAGTCTTTTAACTAAATACACTCATTTCTCAATCTACATTAATGGAGGAGGAAAGTATACAATCCAACAATTAATGCAGAATTAATTTGATTATTTAAAAATTATTTTTAATTGAGAAGGAGAATCAAGAGAAACTTCTAGCTATATTCCATTTGTAGTTATAATTTATTGAGTTTCTGCTACATGTGGGCACTGGTACTGACCGGGAGGAGGAAGAATTGAACATCGCTGGTTGAGGCAACACCTCGAGGGCAAGAACCTAGGTAGGAACAGGGATTCAGGAGTCTGGCTGCCTGGGTCCTGGGCCTACCTCTGCCACCTGATAAGCATTCTACACTGTATCTTCCTCATTTTACAAATGAGGAAGATAATAG
The DNA here is from genome assembly GCF_033118175.1 of Dama dama. Taxonomy (NCBI): domain Eukaryota; kingdom Metazoa; phylum Chordata; class Mammalia; order Artiodactyla; family Cervidae; genus Dama; species Dama dama. Next base: position 31,867,959 of record NC_083687.1, read on the forward strand.
CTCTTACCTCACAAGGCTGTAAGGATGAGGTTTACTTACAATTTCTGAAGTGTTCTAGAATGGAGCCTTCATGTATATTTATTCAATAAAGTGTTCTAGGTATTTAAGGGGCACTCTTCAAATACAACATCTTCTGCTCGTGGTAACTTATAAGCATATAACACATATGCGTGCGTGCTAAGTCGCTTCAGTCATATCCGACTCTTTGTGATCTGATGGACTGTTGCCCGCCAGGCTCCTCTGTCCCTGGGGTTCTCAGGACAAGAGTGGGTTACTATGCCCTCCTCCGGGGATCTTCCCCACCCAGGGATTGAACCTGCAGCTCCTGCACTGCAGGTGGATTCTTTACCACTGAACCACCAGGGAAGCCATAGCATATATGGCTGTGTACAAAATGCTGAAATTCCTAGGCAGCTTGATAGAATCGAAACCCTTATATGTATATAATCACTTTTCATATTTATTATAAATTACAAATCCCCATAATTTTGATAATTTCCTATATGTGCTAAAACTTTATTTGCATGGCATCTTTTCAGGTAACATACATTTTTCACGTCTGGCAACATAGATTTAGGGAATGCTCACAAACAGAACAGGGAGAAACTCCACTTAATACCAGAAGTGGTTAGCTCAGACACGACATTCCTTGATCTGTCTCTCCTTTATTTTTCCTGCTCTTCTCCTGCACTTAAGCAGCCCATTGAGAACATACCTGTGAAAATGCTTTGTCAACTGTAAATGCATTTTGCTGCAAATGGTGTAGTTTGCCCCAGCTTGGTAGTGGGTGTCACTTAAACCACACATCCCCTAGAACAGGTAGCTTATGAAAACCAAGAGTTAGGTATCATGTGGACTTAGAACCATGTCTCTCCCTGCAGAGCCAGCTGACCCACTGAGGAGTGGAATCCTTAATTTTGCCTCAGTTTGATGCCATATGCTTCCAGTGTTGAGCTTGTGTTATTTTTGTGCTCAAAGTTCCCAACCCCTCTTCCCTTTGAGCTCTTGGCTGGAAGATGGAGTCTTACGCTATATGAAGAAATTAATGCAGGACTGACAGCAGGGGTTCTAATGGAAACCATGGCTTTATGATGACTCCTAAAGCTTCTTCTGCTGGGTACTTCCTAGAAATACTCAGATAACTTCCATAACTTCTTTTCTCTTTTGTTTTTTTCAGAATTGAGAGAGGCCCAGTTATACTCAGGTGGGTGATAGGAGACAAAACCATTTGGAAAAAGGAGTAAAAATCCCTATCAACCTAACTACTATTGTGAATGATTTTGGAAAGTGCCTTGATTTGAATCCTTTAGGTTACATTTATTTTAAAAAAATGATAATAATCACAAAAAATTTGTTATTTCTATGTGTTTATAATATTTGCTTCCTAAAATGCCTCAGATCTGAAACCATGGACCTTTGAAATAGGAGGAAATTGAATTCAGGTGCTAGGAAGGATTATCGAGTTGAAACTACGGTTTCCAAAAATTAGCACACTACCAGTGCTAGTACACTGATCCACTGCTGTGCTCACCCAGCCTTGGGCAGTGTGTGGTTTACAAAAAGCATCCTTCCGAAAAGATTGAGCTTGCCTCTTATTCTGAGAGCTAGAGAAAGTCTAGGAAAACGCTTGCATCATCCCTTCTCTGTGTCTCAGATCTAGAGTTGAAACTCTCCCTCCCCTTGACAATCACCTTCACCTGAGGTTCACAGACTGGGTAAATCTATGATCTCAAAACTCATCTGAGGTTTGTATTCACATGACCACCTTCTGTTTCATGGGATCTTCTTCATGGACAAACAACATGTGTGTTAGTTGCTCAGTTGTGTTCGACTCTTTTGCGACTCCATGGACTAGGGCTCGCTGGGCTCTTCCGGGATTCTCCAGGCAAGAATACTGAAACAAGTTGCTATTTCCTTCTTCATCATGAACAGAGAGACTCTACAAACAGTGGGTCTTCTTTTATTAATGTCCCCTGGTTGTGATCCATATTTAATTCTTTCAAGATTGAATATGTTGCTTATGTCTTGCATTTCCTAATATTGCACAGGGTACAGTAGAGGGAACCAAAGAGCATAAGGCACTGCCCTACCCTTGGAGTTAAATGTCTGGTTGGAGGTATGAGGTCTACCCATGACATGAGGGGATAAATGGGCAACTGTTGTGAACAGATTGTTGAACCAAGAACCATGCCTCTGAGGTTCTTGGTCACCTCCACCAGTTGTCATGAGCCTTTTGTGGGAGCCAGTCAGCCTACCTGAACTATGGTTCAGAGAGATAATGTTAGGGAATCTTCCTTCTGAATAAGAAATGAAGAAAAGTGAGAGAATATGTCAGTGATTTTAAAACTGGAAACCACCACTTGATTGTAAGATGCATGTGGCACTATTTAGTGTCTTTATCTGACATAATGTGGATATCCGTATGTTTCACAGCATGTTAATATTGGTTGTAGAGTGCTACACCACACCCTGCCTATCTAAATACTGTATTCTGTGAAACTTCCGGCCTCTGAGGCTTTCGGATTAAGGGGTTGGACATACACATAAGAAAACCTTAAATTCAGCTTATAATGGATATTGTGGTTTAAAATGTGGAAAAGCAAGTGGAAGTAAAAATTTCAGTACTTCCAATATATCCTAGCTAAATGAGATAACTAGCTAATCCACACAGTAATTTTGGGAATGTCAGCTTCAGGGTGGACTTGAATGTATAAAATTGAATGTGTCTTTGCTGGAGAGCTCTTACTCTCTTCTCAGGGCTAGGAGAAAAGCTGGGTGTTCAGAGTGGGCTCTCCTGGTGCTCGGCTAATCCTCCTTTGCCCCTGTGTTTCTCTGCAGTGGATGTGACTCTGGACCCAGACACAGCCTACCCCAGCCTGATCCTCTCTGATAACCTGCGGCAAGTGCGGTACAGTTACCTCCAGCAGGACCTGCCCGACAACCCTGAGCGGTTCAATCTGTTTCCCTGTGTCTTAGGCTCTCCCTGCTTCATCGCTGGGAGACACTATTGGGAGGTAGAGGTGGGCGATAAAGCCAAGTGGACCATAGGTGTCTGTGAAGACTCGGTGTGCAGAAAAGGCGGGGTAACCTCGGCCCCCCAGAATGGATTCTGGGCAGTGTCCTTGTGGTATGGGAAAGAATACTGGGCTCTCACCTCCCCAATGACTGCCCTCCCCCTGCGGACCCCTCTCCAACGGGTGGGGATTTTCTTGGACTATGATGCTGGCGAGGTCTCCTTCTACAACGTGACAGAGAGGTGTCACACCTTTACTTTCTCTCATGCTACCTTCTGTGGGCCTGTCCGGCCCTACTTCAGTCTGAGTTACTCTGGAGGGAAGAGCGCAGCTCCTCTGATCATCTGCCCCATGAGTGGCATCGATGGGTTTTCTGGCCATGTTGGGAATCATGGTCATTCCATGGAGACCTCCCCTTGAGGAGGTGAACTTGGGCCAGAAGGGCTGCTGGCCGTACTCCCTCCCCAGGCATGAGGCATCTTGTTGCCTTGCCACTTCCTGCCCATCGCAGCTGGATGTTCTTACCACTTTTCATGCCCTGCAGTGCAAGACAGGATGTCTGTGTTCTCTGCCATCCCCTCCTTTCCCATGAAAATTGTGAGATGTAATAAGTTATCGAGATTGCCCAGAAATAAAAACCAGATATCCACCTCCAGTGTTCCATACTTCTTGGTCTTACACATTACTGGAGGGGATAAAGAATATGGATAATCTTGGGTTAGGAGAGCCATTCAAGATATTTACACCTGGGCTCAGCCCCATATACTGATCATGGGTATTTGCTGTCATTTCTGAACCAGGGCTTCTTTCTGAGAACCCACAGCTGGACTATAAAGTCCTGTCAGCATGGATCCCTTTGTCCCAGTTTTTCCTTCTGGGATTAGTACCTCTACCCCTGATTCTCAATCTGCTGTAGTTTTATTAACTCCATTAAAGAGGCCTGTTTGTGTTTTGATTAGTTACAGTTATTTTACAGTAATGGTGGGAAATAGCCCCACCTCTGTTATGAGATAATGTTCTAATCAATGTGCTCTTTGCCTCTGTCTTTCTGAGGGCTTTGTCAGCTCCCTTCATTCTAATGAAAAGTGTATCCTGGTCCTGGATGCACATAATCCGGGATTATTTACTGCTCAGCACCACTCATTGTTCCTACCTCCCCTCCACTTCCATTTGTGGACTGATGGTCAGTCATACCCCATCCCTGGAAGGATTCTGGGGCAATATTCCAGGGGATTCATTGACTTGTCTCCATTTCTCCCTTCTATTTCAAGGGAAGGGGGAATTTACCTTTCCAATGTGTGTACCATCAAGGGGCTATTCCATCCCTCTGGCCATTGGATCACGAGGCATTCCGAGGTCAGAAGGCCAAGGCAGATCACTTAGTGCAAGCCCCCATGATGGTTCTTAGTCTTCTCTTTCTTTGGGTACCTGCTCCTCTGTTTAAAAATAAAGTGAGTATGGATGTTGTTTACACTGTTGTTGTTTTCTGGGTGTTGGTAGGATTGGGTTCATAGATATTAGAGGAGGAGAGGCATGGTTAATGGTATTGATTTCCTCTGTGGGTCGAGAATCTTATTCTGGTCAATATTTTACTTTCAACTAGATGATAAAACAATACCATGTCACTACTTTCTACTGGTGCTTGGAAAGTAGTGTTGGACTTCCACAGCCTACAGCTTTGTATTGGCTAATCCTGTCACTTCTCTGGGAAACTGTTCTCTCAAGTCCTTATTATAACTGACAGTGGGGTATGCAGCAATGCTTGGTATAGATCAGAGCACCCAGAGCTTGCTTCCTACCTCAGAAGCAGCAGCATAAGCCCTTAGGGTCATGGAGGTCACCACATTCTAAGGAGGAAAAATATGCTGAGAGGACAGCTCTTTCCCAGGAGGTTTTCAATCTTTCCTGCTTTTGGACATGACCTCAGACGACAAGATTTTGTGGTCTTAGTCTTGTACCCAACATTGTGGTTCATGGCTGAAGATCATGCATTGGTGATATGTCTTGATTCATTTATTTATTCAAAAGGTTTTAAGAGAAATAACCAGGAGCTGAAGAGAGGGGCTTCCATGAGGCTAGGTTAGCTTTTGCTGAATAGTCTCAATAGATATAAATACATGTGCTAATATATATTATTATGTATATAAGATACTACTACACAGAGAGCAGTGCTTAGCACATAGTATGAAGTGCTTTGTGTACAACGGCTTATTTAATGCTAACAACCCTACAAGATAAAGTGGGTACTGTTGCCTTTATTTTACACAAGAAAATTGAAGCATAGAGGGGGTAGTGTTTATCCAAGGTGCACAGCTAGGAGGCAACAGGGCCAGGATTTAGACTGAGGTGAAATACGTGTCTACATACATGATATCCTGCCTCACAATATCTATGGATTATGCTTTTCTGCATGGAAAGGTAGAGGCTGAGGCCTTGGAGTGCCAGTCTGTTGACCTGGGATACCTGCCTTTAACAGTAAGTCTGTCTACTCTAGATTCAAGAATTCACAACTGAAAAACTGGGTGAAGAGACCCAGTCAGAATCGCATTTCAGTTTCACTTAGTATAGTCCTTTGGGACAAGGAGGAAGAATAAGAACCCATAAAGAGGGCACCTTGCTTGGTACCAGTCCCAAGAAAATGTGCCCCTAGGAAAGACTCCCTGATCCTTGCTGCTGGACTGATGGAGCTGTCTCCAGGCTAACAAAAGGTCTCACACAGGGTCCACTTTATTTCCAGTAGATTCAGTGCTAATAGGAGCAGCATCTAAATGAATTTTTAACAGCAGCAGCTGGAGCAGCGGTAAGCAACCTCTTTGGATTCAGCAAAGCTACTTCCAATTTGAACTGGGATATACTACAAGACTGAATCTTACTAACAATGCTGAATGGGAAAAAGTCTAAAAAAAACTGTATACTTTACCCTTTTTATGATATGGACGAAAGGTTTGTGGTTACCAGTGGGCCACGTGGAGGATAGGGTGGAGAAAGAGGGTGTGAACTGACGTGTTTTATACTGTTTATCTTATGATTCTTATGGGTGGTGGGTTTAGAGGTATTAAAAACAAATTTTTTTAACCTGTCATTTTGAATGAAGTTAAATGAACTCTGCAAATGATCTGCAGAAAGGTAAGCATTTGGATTCATCAGGTCACAATATGGACCCCTTTAGGCAAACATGGGGTCCAGTTCTTTTGGCTCCTCTCTGGTCCTTTCCTCAGAACATTTGAAGTTGTTAATTACATTTTCGTACTTCAACCACTCATTGTTTTGTTTATTTGTTGCCTCAGGAAAATTGTGTTTGTCTTCAGCTGCTCTTGTTTTTTCTGATACTGATGTGGTGGGTACAGAAGAGCATCTTCCCCAAGAGCAGACAAGGCCTAGAAGGGAAAGTTTCAGAGAATGAAAGGGAACTGCCATCTAGGATATGCAGTTGACAAGATGAGAGTTGCCGTAAAGGCAACACTTAAAAGCACTAAGTAAGAGCAAGAGCTAGCATATAGTAAATAGATCCATTTGTTAACATCTTCATCAGTGATCCTAACCAAAGTATGGATGGAAATCACATATCTCCCAGCAAAATAAAACTAGAAAGATTCTTAGTGTACCAGTGATTGGTGGGTTGCTTCTTCACAAACGCATAACGACAATTCACTGATTCAAAAAAAAAGTTAAACAGTGTTAGGTGCCCCAGATGAACTTGACTGTTGAGAATACAAGAGAACCTGACTCTGTCCTTGGAAAAATTAATAGTCAATTAAGAGAAAAAAATAACATGAAATAAGTGGGATTAGACAAAAGACCCATTTGTGGATAAGTGAAACACTGTGTGCTTTCAGGAGACCTCAGTGCTGACCATGGTGGTCAGGAGAAACTAAAAGTCTAGATCTGCATTTCTTCCTTAGTGCACTTTTTCTTGAGGTTGACAGGTTAGTACAAACTAACATGGCCCTGCAATAAATTTTGACTTGATTATGCAATTAAATCACTACACCCTTTCACCTCCTTTAACCCAGTAATTTCTTTTTGAGGTCTTTGCAAAGAATAATGAGAAAGTTCAGTCAAACCAGTGTAGATTATTCTAGGGAAACTGATTTTACTAGAATATTAATAAAGCATTAATAGCTTAGATTTCACATTGTGTAAACAGTATTTAAATATGACAGTATTGCCTCAAGTACATTTCCACATAAAACAGTCAAGAGATTAATTTCGAGGTTGGAAATTAAATCCTGTTTTTTAAATTGGTATAAACAAACACAGTCATCTTTTTTTAGTCCCCTCCACTCTTTAAAAAAATTTTTTGTTGTTGTTGAGCCCCAAGGCATGTGGGATCTTAGTTCCCCTGTCAGGGATGGAACCTGTGCCCTACGCAGTAGAGGCACAGTCTTTACTAGACCACTAGGGAAGCCCCACCCTTTTAAATTTTGAGGCCTTTCAAAATCCTTCATGCAGATGTTTTCAAAAAATGTACACTGGCCTCTGGGAACTGTTGCACAATGCTGCTGCTGCTGCTGCTAAGTCACTTCAGTCGTGTCCGACTCTGTGCGACCCCATAGATGGCAGCCCACCAGGCTCCTCCATCCCTGGGATTCTCCAGGCAAGAACACTGGAATGGGTTGCCATTTCCTTCTCCAATGCATGAAAGTGAAAAGTGCAAGTGAAGTCGCTCAGCTGTGTCTGACTCTTAGCGACCCCATGGATTGCCATTGCCTTCTCCATGTTGCACAATAAATATTGTTAATAAATTGTAAAATTGTTTACATATTTAATTATACCTCACCTATTCCAGAAAGTACTTCAAATCATTTAAAGCATAAAATAAAAATAGCAGGAGTTTAATATTCCATAAAGGAAGAAAATGATGGAACTAATAAATGACCAGGATTAAAAGTAAATGTTAGCACGGTAACATTATAAGGACATTAAATTTGGGCCACAGTTTGGTTTTGAAAGATTGACATGAGAACCTTGTAAAATTTATAGCTCACTATAAAACTAGAGTTTTATATCTATAGTTTCTATACATGGAAAGTAGTGTTTAAGGGACTTAATAGGATTGTTGTTAGTAAAAGGAATTTCTTCTTGGTTTCTTAGTAAATAAAGACTATCAGAAGAGTTTATTTTTTGTAAAATAAGTTTCACAAATCAAGGATGGATGAACACCTCAAAGGTTGGGTAAGCAATTTACAGAAGAATATAAAAATCCTTGAAACATGAATATTGAACCTCACTAATAAAACTGTGTCACCCAGCAAAATGTTTTGTCGTTAACCGTTTAATCATGGTATTCTGTTGGTCATCTTTGGGTTATCTTCTGCAATATGGGAGACTCGGGTTCGATCCCTAGGTCGAGAAGATCCTCTGGAGAAGGAAATTGCAGCCCACTTCAGTATTCTTGCCTGAAAAACCATGGACAGAGGAGCCTGGCGGGCTACAGTCCATGGGGTCGCAAAGAGTCAGACATGACTCTAAGTTGCTTCAAAATTTGGGGGAGGTAGGTGGGCAGCGTGTATTAAAAGCTTTTAAAACTGGACAAACTTTAAGAATGGCTATATGTATTATATATGTATATATATATATGTATATATATATGTATATATGTAACTGAATCACTAAGTTGTACACCTGAAATTAACAAAACATTGTAAATCAACTATACTAAACTGGATAAAGATCTAGTGATTCCACTTGTAGAATTTAAGGTAATAATTATGGCCATCTGAAAATATTTAGCTTTCAGCCTAGTTGGAAGAATAATTTCTTACTGTTTACCCTTCAAGGTTTCATTAAAATATGTGCCCTTCCAGACTCAAAGCTCATATTACTTTGCACAAAGCTGAGAAAGAGCTGGAAAAGTCTGAGTCAGGAAGTGTGGCACGTTCCCCTTATTTTCACTCAGCCATCCCTCTTAAAAATCGCCATTTTATCTACTACCTGGCAACGGACGCCATGGAAACTTTCAGTCAGAAATATCTGAGAGTGACCAGGAAGGTTGGGAAGCAAGAGTGTCACTGAGTTTCTCTGGACCTGAAACAGGTCAAGCTCTTGCGTAGAAACTGGTCTCATCAAGTCTTGCATCGGCGGGAGCTGTCGCCCTACGAGAACTTTCCAAGGCTGTTCCTCGGCCGTCACTTTCGGAGCCCAAAACAAACACTTCTCCAATGGCAAGACAGATCTGGGGACGAAAAGGAATCAAACAAGAGACAATAAAATGGTCTATGCCATACAATCTGGGGCTTTTGTAGGATTTTTGTTGTTCCTCACTGTCTTCAAAAATAAACAAGCCTGGGGCAAAAACCACGCTCAAGGTTTCGGTAAAGATGAGAGGTTGGAAAACCCACCAAGCGACTTGGGCTAAGCGTCGTTCGGTTCTTCTTTCCTTCCCTCCAGAAACATAAACCTTTTTCCTTTTCAAGCCACGGGTGGCCTTTTATTCTCGACCCGGAAGTTAACTTCTTCTTAGACTATACGTCACAGAGACGCTGATCTATGTATCTATTTTAGTGGAAAATCTTTCTGCTTTTCCCGAGGTGTCAGGATGGCCGAGTGGTCTAAGGCGCCAGACTCAAGCGAAGCTTCCCCGCCTTGGGGATTCTGGTCTCCGTATGGAGGCGTGGGTTCGAATCCCACTTCTGACACATACTTTTTTCCCCACCCCCTAATTTCTAAAACAAAGTATCTTGGGAAGAGCAATATGCATATGCAATTTACCAACACATAGTGTTAAAAACGGACTTTAAAAAATTTCTCACAGGGACTGCTAAGGAAAATAGTAATAGCTGAAACATCGCGATATTTTCGGAAGTCACGAGATTTGGGGTGAACGATTGATAACGACGGGAGAGTACCAGAGGTTGGTTTATCTGAAACAGCGCGAGGAAATGTTAAAATAGCGAGTTTTGGGACTCAGATAGTCCCCTTTCCCTTGGTGCTGCAGGAGTAAGTGGGCGTGGCCCGGTGCCCCGCCTGCTTCTCTTGGCTGCTCTTCCGCTTCTTCCCAGACAGAGGCCCTGCCCTGGTTGCTATTCCAGGGGATCTTCCCCGCCCAGGGGTGGAATCCGCGTCACTTGAGTTTCCTACGGTGGCGGGACGATTCTTTACCACTGCACACTGCTGTCTGCAAAGATATTTTATATAGATGTTTAATATAGGTCGATTGGATTTTTATAGATAGATCCATAGATCTATATTATTTATAAGAAATTGAAGGATATATAGATTTATGGATTTTATGGATCTGTAAATCTTATATAAATGTATATAAATTTATGGATTTTAATATAGATCTATTTATTTTGTATTGAACATGGTCTCTCCATGTTCAGAAGTCATGAACTAGTTCTCAAACATTTCCTTGTAAATCATACCCTCGCTGGCATCTAATAATTATTGTTTTGTTTCCTAGTCAAAATTGAGTGCCGTTTTACCTCCTGAATAAAGCATGAAAGTTATAGCTTCCTCCTCCAAATCTAACCGCCAACAATATTTTATTATATTTTGTACACTCCTATTTTCTCTGAATTCATGTATATGTAATATATAAATATTTTGTTTTTACAGAAATGCAGTCATACAAAGTATACCATTCTCTGACTTTTTTTTTTTTAACATAATGTATCTTGGGCTCTTTCCGTGTAAACACTATCTTTTTCCTTAGAAATTAAATGTGGCAAATCAGTCCACAGGATAGATATATCCTATTTCATTTATCCACTTTTTTTCCCCCTAGACATGTAGGGTATTTTTAATCACCATTCTTCCAACGAGTATATCATGAGTGCTTTTTATGTACCAAGGAATGTAGTTCTGGAGCCATGGCAGTAGAAGTATAAGAATAAAATGGAATAGGATAGAATTAAAATTAAAATTTAATTTTTTTTAAACTAGTGAAATAAATTTATACCCTATGTTGTTTATATTCCAGCCAAATGACTGATTCTGCCTCAGGAACACCATATTCCAGGATTTCCTTCTCTCTCAGGAGAAGAATATACATATCCCAGATCCCAAGACTAATGAACTATGATCTATATGAAGATCTATGATAATGAAGATTCATATATGCATGGCAATGTATTTCTGTCATGACCACTCATGACTCTAGTTGGTTGATCGTTGATTTTTATCCTGAAATAGTCAAAATGTAAGAGACTAGGCGGGTGAAAGAAAGCTGGTTTATTTGAAAATTAAAGCCTGTAGATATTTGAAAACTTTGAAAACTTAGGTGAAATATTGGAAGTATTAATTTACTCGGAGACTTCCCTTATAAAAATACTTGTTTGTATTACTCATGATTCCTGCTTTCTGTTTCAGAAAAAGATGCTCGTTATATCCAAGAAGTTTATAAAACACATGATTGTGTACTAGCTAAAAATTGTTTGCAAGGTAATCGGGAATGAGTGCCTGACTTGTTCGGCTTTTAGTTCAGTTCAGTTCAGTCGCTCAGTCGTGTCTAACTCTTTGCGACCCCATGAATCGCAGCACGCCAGGCCTCCCTGTCCATCACCAACTCCCAGAGTTCATTCAAACTGTGAATAAATAATGCAGAATAGTGCTCGCCTTGGCAGCATACATACTAAAGTTGGAAATGATTAGCATGGCTCTTGCTCAAGGATGACATGCAAATTTGTGAAGCATTCCATAATTTGACAAGAAATTAAAAGTTAAAGTATCAATAAGTGAAGGTTTGACTAAGCTATACTTAGAATGATAAACTTCATCCTAGTAACTGATTTCATATGATTGACCTAACCAATATTGACTAGCATAAAACCAAGTTTAAGATTTTTAAAGTGAAGTTAAAAGTTCAACTAAATTATAGATAACTCCAGCTGAAATTAAAAAAAAAAAGATACTTTAAAAAAATGTGGAATACCCAATACAGAAAGTAGGTCCAAAGGTGACCAAACTATAACCACTACAACACAGGCCTATTGATGAGTGGATATACAGTCTCTTTGTATCCATGATGTTCCAGGACCACCAGCAGATGCCAAAGTCCATGGATACTTGAGTCTCCATAAAATGGCATAGTTATTTGCTTATAGCCTACACATATTCTCTTGTATACTTTTAAATCATCTCTTGATTAAATACCTAGTACAGCATAAATGCTATGTAAATAGTTGGTGGTGCATGGTAAATTCAAGTTTTCCTGTTTGGAACTTCCTGGAATATTTTTTCTGAATATTTTTGATGAGTTGTTATAATCCGTGGCTGCAGAACCTGCAGGTATGGAGGTCTGACTGTAAATGAGATGAACTGTGGTTTACTGTCAGAGGTTCCTAGGAATGTCATAGTACAAGTCTGATTTCTCTATGAAATTTACTAGAGAAGTCAGTTAACTCATCAGCTCTAGTATCCTTCAATTTCTTATAAATGATATAAAAAGGTAGCACTTGAAATGACAGTATTCCTATTTTAACCCAACTTCATACATTTTTATTACAGATATCTCCATTTCATGGAATGTGAGGTGAGAAGCAAACTGTATTTCACCACTTAAAATATCATGCCCTTCTTCAGGATGATAAAGAATGTTTATGGAAAAAACTACAGCTAACATCATTCTCAAGGAATTAGACAAGAAAAATAATCAAAGCCATTCAAATGGAAAAGATAGAAGTAATACTGTCTCTATTTACAGATGGCAATATCATGACAGGATCACAAGAAAACTTCTACAACTGATAGATGAATTCAGCAAAGTTGCAGAGTATAAGATCAGCATACAAAGTCAGTTGTGTTTCTATATCAGCAATGAACAAACCGAAAAGAAAATTATGAAAGCAACTTCAATTATAGTAGCACATAAGGAATAAAATACCCACGAATGGATTTAACCAATGAAATGAAAGACTTGTACACCGAAATCTACAAAACATTGCTGACAGAAATTAAAGAAGCCTCAAATAAGTGGAAAGAAGTTCCAAGTTCCTAAATAGGAAGACTTAATACTGTTAAGATGTTAATACTATCCAAAGTGATCTACAGATTCAATTTCATTTCTATCAAAATTCCAACAACTTTTTTTACAGAAAAGAAAAAGCCATTCTTCAAATTCATACCAAATTGCAATATGAACAAACAAACAAAAATCTTAAAAAAGAAGAACAAAGGTGGAGAACTCAGATTTCCTCAATTAAAAACTCAGTATAAAGCGATAGTAACCAACATAATATGGTAGTGGCATAAAGATGGACATATAATGCAATTGAGAATCCAGAAATCAACCCATACATTTATAGCCAACTGGTTTTTTAAAGAATATTTATTTATTTATTGCAAAAAAAAAGTCTTAACCATTGTAAATGTACTGTTCAGTAGTTTTAGGAATATTCATATTGCTGTGGAATAGATCTCTAGAACCCTTATCTTGCAAAATTGAAATTCTGTACCCATTAAACAGCTGTCATTTTTACCTCACTCCCATAAAATGGTAATCACCATTCTACTTGTTTCTATGAATTTGATTATTTCATATACTCTATGATGGAATAGGATTTAAGTTTTTCAGGCTGCAAGAAAATTTGAACATAACATAGTTCCTGTCTGACAGGGCCCTCTTTAATGTACAATGTGCATCTGTACAAAGATAGGAATGTCTTAGACCTGCTGCTTCCTTCAAACACATAGATCTGGACTATGTATCTCTGGCAAACTAAAGAGCCTCTTGGTTAAAGTGAAAGAGGAGAGTGAAAAAGTTGGCTTAAAACTCAACATTCAGAAAACTAAGATCATGGCATCCGGTCCCACCACTTCATGGCAAATAGAATGGAGAAACAGTGGAAACAGTGGCAACCTTTTATTTTGGGGGGCTCCAAAATCACTGTAGACGGTGACTGCAGCCATGAAATTAAAAGACACTGGTTCCTTGGAAGAAAAATTATGACCAACCTAGACAGTTTATTAAAAAGCAGAGACATTACTTTGCCAACAAAGGTCCATCTGGTCAAAGCTATGGTTTTCCCAGTAGTCATGTATGGATGTGAGAGTTGGACTATAAAGAAAGCTGAGCACTAAAGAATTGATGCTTTTGAACTGTGGTGTTGGAGAAGACTCTTAGGAGTCCCTTGGAGACTTGGAGACTTGGAGCAAGGAGATCCAACCAGTCTATCCTAAAGGAAATCAGTCCTGAATATTCATTGGAAGGACTGATGCTGAAGCTGAAACTCCAGTACTTTGACCACCTGATGCGAAAAACTGACTCATTTGAAAAGACCCTGATGCTGGGAAAGATTGAAGGTGGGAAGAGAAGGGGATGACAGAGGATGAGATGGTTGGATGGCATCACCAACTTGATGAACGTGAGTTCGAGTCAACTCCGGGAGTTGGTGATGGACAGGGAAGCCTGGTGTGCTGCAGTCCATGGGGTCGCAAAGAGTCGGACACACCTGAGCGACTGAATTGAACTGAACTGAACACTTGTGTCAGTGGGATCATACAATATTTGTCTTTTTGCGACTGGCTTATTTCACTTTGAATAATGTCCTCAAGGTCTATTTCTTTTGTTTATTTAAGACAGTAATATTCCATGGTATATACTACATTTTATTCATCCATTTATCCTTCTAAGGATATTTAGGTTCATTCTACCTCTTGGCTATTGTGAATAATGCTGCTATGAACATGGGTGCACATATCTGTTTTGAGACTCTACTTTCAAATCTTTTGAATATATACCCAGAAGTGGAGTTTGCTGGATCATACCATAGTTCTGTTTTTAAATTATTTGAAGACCCTCCCTGCTGTTAAGTTCCATTTGTGGCATTTACGCTCTTGCTAAAAACTAAAGGTCTCATGACTACATAGAAGTTGCTCCAGAGGACAGTTCAATTGGAATAAAAGCCTTTGGCGGCTTCTGCCTTTATGCTTTTCTAAAGGGAGGAGGTAGAGGCAATTATGTTTATGGTAGCTAAAGAAAATCTGGAGAACATCTATTTCAAACCATTCAGAGCTACAATGATAGAAATCCTAGTCAGATATTTGTTTCCAGAAATTTAACTCACCATTTCCCCATTTAGTTGATTTTTAAAGTGATCCCTCCCCCCTCAAAAGTTCAGTATTTCAACTTTGTAAAGACCAAGTGCCTTCATATTCTCAGCGAGTTAGCACTATTATTCCTTAAGCCAGGAATAATACAATTCTGTCTAAAGAAGCCCCCATCCCTAATTTTTTATTTCAGCCTCTAAATTATTTCTCTCATAGGACGTGAAAAAAGTTTCAGTTATTTTGTTTCTGTTTATTTCATTTGTCAGGTTCAGTAGAAAGTAAGCTCCTTGAGGACACATGCCATTCCCTCTTCGTTCATGCGTAAAGCACTCGTCAAACATCAGGCCTCCAGTATATAATTGTTAAATAAGAACGAATTGATCGATTAATTGATTGAACTCACAACCGGGCAACAGCATCAAGAGGTGAGAGGAAGCAAATCAGATTTTAAGCCTCTCTAACCTGGCAGGGAATCAGACCGGCAAATGGAAAAAAGCGACCACGAAGGGACTCGAACCCTCAATCTTCTGATCCGGAATCAGACGCCTTATCCATTAGGCCACGCGGCCAACTGTGGGAGACCCTTCTCACGTAAAGTACAAAAGTTATGTAGACAGGGGTGGGCGGGGGGCCTTTCTACTGACTGAATTGAGCTGAACTGAAGCGGAAGAAGGAATGCATCTTTTTTTTTCAGAGATCTAGGTAATGGTCAGGCTTACTTGCTCCAGATTTCACCTTCACACATTCTGTCTAAATCAACTCTGTCCCTCTCCTTTGCCTCCACTACTTTGACTGCTTAACAGATTTTTCTTCCCCTCATCATATTTAGAAATCACAGTATTTGCATTGCATAAAAAGAACTTTAGAGTTTAAAACCTTAGTATTTACATTTCAGAGAGGTAAAAAAAGAAATGGAGGCAGATATAAAGCTCAACAAGCTACAGACATGCCATTTTCAGTTCTGTTATGGATGATACTGCAGAAACAAAACCATTTTGAGACATGATTTTAAGAAAAGAGCAATTTAGAGTTTGTGATTCCATTAATAATCGTTTGGCCAAGAGTGAAAATACAGACTGAAGGAATCTCAATACTCTCTAACAAACAAATTTAGAAATTTAAAGGCAAACTATTGATGCTAGCTGGAAACGAGTTTTGCACAAGTTGCACTCTTTGGAAACAGGTGACTATATTCCAGCGGAGAAAACAAACTTTTGAAGTCTAAACTCCTTAGTGGATCTCTTGGATTTTCATCTTGGCATCCATTCCATTTGCAAGCAAAATTTGATCTCCCGAACTCAATTTTGTTCCTTTTTTTTTTTGGTACTTTTTATTCCTTCCTTCTCTTCATTGTTCAAGTCTTTAATTCATTTTTAAAATTTAGATATTTTATCATAGTGTCACTCACTCAGTCCTGTTCAACTCTTCGAGACCTCATGGACTGTAGCCCACCAGGCTCCTCTCTCCATGGAATTCTCCAGGCAAGAATACTGGAATGGGTCTCCATTCCCTTCTACAGGGAGCTTCCCCCAGGGATCAAACCTGGGTCTTTTGCACTGCAGGCAGATCCTTACCCTTGAGCTAGGGAAGCCCTTAACATTAAAAGCAACTGAATTATATCTTTTTGGTGCACTGCAGCAGGAATCTTTAGTTCCCTGACCAGCTATGCCTCCCTTCCCCCTCCCTTCTACCCTCCCCTCCCAGGAAGCTTGGAGTCCTCCCTGGAGGACCACCAGGGAGATTCCTGTGTGTCTTTTTTTATGCCAATACCTTACCATACTGTTTTGTTTACCATAGCTTTGAAAGACCCACTCCTCAGCAGTCTTCCTCCCACCTTTCTGTCTCCTGCTAGTGGGTGCCCTCTTTTCCTTTCTTCTTTTCTCCTCCTCCTGTATTAACTTTTCCAGGATCCTAGTTCATGTCAGTTTCTGTTCCTAGAGTTTCAGGTCCAGTTGTTCCCAAACTAGTTTGTTTAAGTTTGTTTATCAGATTCAATTGAGGGACATTTATAATTTTTAAAACTTTATTGAAGTATACAGTTGATTTACAATGCTAATTTCTCCTGTACAGCAAAATGATTCATTTATACATATATATACACATTCTTTTTTTATATTCTTCTCCATTATGGTTTACTACAGAACACTGAATATAGTTTCCTGTGCTGTACAGTAGGACCTTGATGTTTACCCATTCTATATAGAATAGTCTGCACCTGGTGGTGGTGGTTTAGTTGCTAAGCCATGTCCGATTCTTGAGACCCCATGGACTATAGTCAGGCTCATCTGTCCATGGAATTTTCCAGGCAAGAATACTGGAGTGGGTTGCCATTTTCTTCTTCAAATCTGCATGTGCAGATCTCAAACTCCCAGTCCCTCCCCGCTCCCCCATAAGTCTCTTCTCTATTTCTGTGAGTCTGTTTCTGTTTCATGGATACGTTTGTGTGTCATATTTTAGTTTCCATATATAGGTGATATCATATGATATTTGTCCTTCACTCTCTTACTTACTTCAATTAACATGATAACCTCTAGGTCCATCCATGCTGCTGCAAATGGCTTTCTTTATTTCTCTTTTATGGCTGAGAGAGATTCCATTGTATATATGCACCATATCTTCTTTACCCATTCATCTGTCCATGGACATTTAGAATGCTTCCATGTCTTGGCTATTGTAAATAGGGATGCAATGAACCTAGGGGTGCATGTATCTTTTTGAAACATAGTTTTGTCTGGGTATATGCTCAGAAGTGGAATTGCTGGATCCAATGACAACTCTGTTTTAGGTTTTTGAGGAACCAACATACTGTTTTCCATAGTGGCTGCACCAAGTTACATTCCCACCAACAGTATAGGAGGTTCCCTTTTTCAGTTGAATAACATAAGAACCCAAGATTCTGAGAGCACTCAGCATCTAGAGAGTGGGGCCCAGAAATCCACAGCTTTATTCAGTTCCTCCAGGTGATTTTCCATCTTTATGGATCCGCCCGACAATCACCTCCTCCGCTCGCCCCCCCCCCTCCCCCAGTGTTGTCTAAAAAGCATTCATATGTCCCTTTAGCCTCTCTGAGAGTCGCCTGTGGCCCAGGCATTGTATACCCAAAGGCAGGAGGAGAAGGGGAAGACGAGATAGTTGGATGGCATCACAGACTCGATGGACAGGCATTTGAGCAAGCTCCGGGAGATGGTGAAGGACAGGGAAGCCTGGTGTGCTGCAGTCCACTGGGTCGCAAAGAGTCGGACACGACTGAGCGACTGAACACCAAAATCCGATGACCCCCGCAAGTCCTCTGGGGCTCGGCCGGGTCGGATCCGCCAGGACGGCCAGATCCGGAGTTGGGGAGGAGCCGAAAGGAAGGTGGTGATGTCAGGTCTCCAAGAGTCCACAGGAGTGAGAATCAGAAGAAAGCTTAGATGGAAAATGATTTAGGATTTGCTCCCAATACTCATTTCTGGGTTGACCCTGGTACCCAAAATCAGAGAACGGCGGGAAGCGCCTGAGGGTTGCCCCTCGGAGGGCAAGGGGTCTACCTACTGCGGGCGCCTGGAGGGTTTATACAGTTGAATCATTTTGCGGATCAAGCCTACGCCTTAAAACGCCTTCCTTCTGGGTAGAGTTCAGTTTCGAAAGGGGGCGCTCTAAGGCTGCTCTGTTTCTTTCTCTCCTCTTCCTCGCGCACGTCTCGGTGGTTCTCGAGACCTGAGATTCAGAGCCCGGGAGACGCACCCACCATGCCTGTCCCCGACTCAGTCTTGACGAGCGAGCTTACCCGAATGAGGGAAGCGACCGACGCGGGCCTGTCACACTTGCCTCCCAGTCTTCTCGCCTACCTGGACCTAAATCCCCACGGCGCCGTTTAGGGTTTCTTTTTATCCTCCGGCATTATACTTTCGATTTTCTGTCAACCTATTTAAGCAGAAGTCTTATCCCAGACCTCTCCCTGGGGGCGGGCAGTCAGGAGCTCCCCCTTCGCCACAGGCAGGTGGCCGTCGAGCTGCTGTCCGAGAGGGTGACCCGTAGTGAGAGAGCTCAGGACCAGACGGGACTTTCGGTATAGTATTTAGTTTTCGTTCTTATAGCCTAGTTACAAGACAGTATTCAGTAGAGAAAGTTCAAAGATTGAATTTCGTGAGGTAAAAGTTTCTTTTGCGGAAGATGTATTGACAGGTCATAGGAATAATTCTGAGAGGAACTGAGCGGGAGGGGGTGTAGCTCAGTGGTAGAGCGCGTGCTTAGCATGCACGAGGCCCCGGGTTCAATCCCCGGCACCTCCAGTTTTCTCGAGAGGTGTGGAGTTAGCTTTGGGCTGTAACAGCACTAGACGCATCCTCGTTTGCTAAGAACGTCCACCGCCTGCCCTCTTTTCTGGTTCTTTCGTTCTCTTTCAGGTCTTTTAAGTCACACAAAAAACAAGAACTGTTTTGTTTTTAATATGGACCCATTTTTGCCCTAGGGCCTTAACCACAGTGGGTAGCTGAGTCAGCTGGCAAAAGACATGATTAAAGAGGCTGAGGGAGTACCAAGTCGCTTAGGACTGCGGAAACCGAAAAACAAGCGAGGTACCAAATTAACAAGTCCAATTACAATAGTTACATTTCGCAGTATCATCTAAGAGCAAGAAACACAGAAAGCAGAAAAAAATAAGAGCGAATGTGAAGTCCACAGGAAATTTTCTTTAGATCCCTTCGTTTTCTGGGCGGTTTCTGGGTCAAGGAATAGGTTTGTTGAGAGGAAGGAAAGCTTTCCTTTCTTTTCCCCTACCACTCTTTCCCCATTACAGCCTCCCCTTCTTTCCCCGCTCCCTCCTTCCGTTTTTATATTTTGTATGCGTTTCTTTAACTCATTGTTCCTGAGTAACTTTTAAATTATAATATAAGCTTCATATCTATATAGAGTTCTTATTGTGTTAAATAAGTTCTGCCCTTTTTACCTGATGAAGTGAAATATGAAACATATTTAATTTTTTTTAAATGTGGACAACGGAATGAAATTTATTTGTAAATATCCAAACAGTTTTTGAGATAAAGGACTGAAGCCTTGCCATAACTTCAGTTTTTTGTTTTTTTTTTCTTTTTTTGGAAGGCGAGGTATGATAAATACAGATAGAAAAGATTCAGCTACCCAAAGAGCTTATTGGTAGGTATTCCTAATAATAACTTTGAGAGTTTGGAGGAATTCGTCCTTGCCGTTGTAAATGCTTTCCTGTACATGATGAAAGCATCAGAGTTCTGGAGAATGACTTAGGTGCCACCAAATGGTCATCTTGGGGACACCAAAATCCGTTGCTATGTATGAGAGTTCTGAGATGGCCAAAATTTCCCTGTAATGGTAGATTGTTGTTTTTGAATATGTCCTTCTAGATTCTTAAAATCATGTTTCTTGGCATTTTTCTTTAGCTTCAAAATTCTGCCTTTAGAGTAGGATTCAGTATTCATGAAGTGAAGTGAAGTGAAGTCGCTCAGTCGTGTCCGACTCTTTGCGACCCCATGGACTGTAGCCTACCACGCTCCTCCGGCTATGGGATTTTCCAGACAAGAGTACTGGAGTGGGTTGACATTTCCTTCTCCAGTCAGTATTCATAACTGAACTAATTTTCCTCTAAGAAATCTTTAGCATTTTACTTTCTTGAGGAGAGAGCCATGCCTTCTTTCAGTTCCTCGACCAGGGATTGAATCCAGGCCATGGCAGTGAAAGTCTAGAATCCTAACCACTAGACAGCCAGGGAACTCTCAATATTTTCCAATTTTTAATTGAGGTTGCCAAGACAAATAAAAATCTCCATGTTTCTATATTATAGCATTTCAAACTCACAAAAAGCCGAGATTATATGTACTCTCAGTATAGATGTTACCTCCTAAATCTTTAGCAAAGATCCTCACATTAGAACTATTAATGCAGTCATCTGAGTAGATGTTGGCAAAGGGGTAGCTTCCTTTACAGCGTGTTAAGAAGTTACTGTGTCTCCAGCACAGTATACCTCGAATTTTTGAAGATATAGACCATCAACAAATCAGAGTTGTCTAGGAGGAACATTAGTCAGCGTATAGAAGTAGGGATATAGGCCCCCTTTCTCTACCTGACAGAGGGCTCAGAGGAGACTCATTAATAGAGTTATATCAATAGATAACTCTGGTGGTCTCAGTCTGCTTCATCAGCTTTTGAATACACATATATCTGACCTCACCAGACCTCCTGCCTCTGAAATGTTTAGCAGTCAGCCTAGACAACTGCCTCCTCGGGCCTGCATCTTTTTTGGATTCTGTTTTAGAATTTCCACATTAGTAGGTTCTTGCTCACATGATCCATGTCTTTTCAAAGCTTACAAAAACTGCTGAGACAAGCAACTGTGCCCACGTGAGAAGAACCATCGGTTCTAAGTAAATATGACTGCTTGTTCTCTGGGACAGTGAAGTGAGAGTATATTAAAAGCAGTTCCCCACTTTAAATCATGCCTCCGGGCAAAAGCCTCAAGAGGACCTCTTGGGATTTAAACCAGAATCTCCTTTCAGTTTTTAACCAGAAAATAAAAAGGCAACAGAACTCTTACCACCTATGAATATTTTCAGTCTCTCTCTCTCTTTTTTTTTTTTTTGGTTGAAAACAGCTACCTTGTACCAAAAACAGCACGTGGCATCAATAATTTCTCTCTCTCCTCAACCAAATTATTTTGACTTCTATTCTCATTCCTGATTTTCAATAGATTTAATGTTTATTAGAATGAGAGGGGCTTATTTTAGAATACATGAGGATTCTGTTATAGATGCTGCAACTGATTGAGATGGACATGCTTTGATTTCCTTCTCGTTTCCCTTTGTGTATATTTTATAGCTGTTTTCTTTGTGGTTACCAATGCAATTACATAAAACTTCTAAAAGTTATAATAATCTTTGCTCTCTCCTACTTTGTTATTGATGACATAAAATATCTTTTATATGGTGTAATCATTAACTTAGAGTTATAATTAAGTTTTATGCTTTTTAAATTCTATACCAGATTTAAAGATGACTTATATACCTACATTACAATTTTACAGGATTCTATATTTATCTGTCTGTTTTCCTTTACCAAGAAGTTGTATATTTTTCTTCAGTTTTGTATTGCTGTTCATCAGCTTCTTGCTTCAACTTGAAGGATTCCCTTCAGCCTTTCAGGTGGGGGCAGACAGTAGCATACTTCTTTCTGAGTAACACTCCTGTTATAGTAGCTGGGTGCTGGGCACGAGGCAACACCTTAGGTCTTCTTGGCATCTCTCTCCTGGCCTGGAACCTCTGTCTCATGATGGGCATGAAGGGGCCCCAGTATTTTCAGGACATGATAAAATAGAATCTGTTTTCCATGAGTGGAAAGATGAGAGCCCTCACCTCTTGGCTGCACTTTTCCAGGACTTAGTGTCTGCAAGAAGGAGCTGAGGGTGTGATTAGAAATGGAGGAAAGAAAAAAAAGAAAGAAAGAAAGAAATGGAGGAAAGATACTAGAGCTTTCCAAATGGAAACGGGTTGAGGGAGTGGGAACTTTGTTTCCTTGGCTGTATAGTTTGGAGTAGAATTTCTGTCAGCTTGGCCTGGGAAGAGAGAGGGAGGGAGTAGGTTGTGATTCAGATGACACAGATTCTCATTGTTATTACTGAACTTTAGTACGTTTTCTTGAATTAACCTTTCTTAATATGACATATGCCCTTAGAACCATTTCCGGATAATTTATAAAATTTCCACAATTTCTCTGATGAGCACATGGAGTTCTTCCTGCTGCCATGCTTCTGAATTGTGTGTTTTTTTTTTATTTATTTCTGAGTTTTTAATTAACCAGATTTACCTTACATCTGTATCTCCTTTCAAATAATGCCTCATCTTAGTTTCTGGTGGCTCCTGGCAATCCTTGGATTGTAGCTGCATCACTCTAATCTCTGCCTCCATCATCATATGACCTTCATCCCTCTGTATCTCTGTCTCTGCGAGTTCTCCTCTTGTAAGGACATCAGTCATTGGATTTAGGAACTCACCCTAATCCAATATGATGTCTTTTAAACCAATTATATCTTTAAAGACACTATTTCTAAATAAGGTCACATTTTCAGGTTCCAAGTGGACATGAATTTTTGCTGGACATTATTCAATCCTCTACAGTGTTGAATATATGTTGACTTTTGTCAATGCCTATTGTGCAACTATGGAGATGATCATGTATGGTTTTTCTCCTTATGTTTATTAATTTGATGGATTATATTAATGTTGTCAAAGATAAACCAGAGCTGGACAGTAGATAAGAGGTAAAAATGATTTCATTCAGGAATATTGTGATAGGGGAAAAGGCCTCAGTACAGAAATAGAATCAATTTCAAATACAGCATAGGCAAGTGGGAATTTATAGCTAAGAAGCAGGGGAGGGTGGGTGAGGGTCAGTGGATAGAAAATTACTTAAGAGGAAACATCTGAGGTAAGGCAGAATTCTGGCTAAACCAACCAAACAGGATTCCTGCTGAAAGCAATCCAAGGTGATCAGACATTACCTAGGGGATGGTAGAGGATGAGGAACACAATTAGATATCAAGGGTAACCAGATATACAAATAGAGGATTCTAGCCAAACCAACCTAACAGGATTTTTGCTAAAAGTGAACAACACAGAGAAGAAAACAGAAATCCAAAAGTCAAGTTCTATGAGGAAAAGAGTTCAGGGAATCCTGAGTAGAGATTGGTAAAGGAGAGAATCTTTGTTAATGTCTTCCTTGATAATGAGTGATCTTTGCATTTCTGGAATAAACCCCACTTGGACATTCTGTATTATATGAAATTAGACTATATTTTTCATTTTCTGTGCAAACTGAAAAAGTTTGTGATGAACATTGTACTCATGTTATAAAATGAACTGGAAGAGCTCCTTCTTTCTCCATGCTTTGAAAATTTTAAGTAGCATCATTATTTTCTGAAATTGGTAAAATTTCTTTGTGAAAGTATTTGTGCTTGGTTCCCTTTTTGGGGAGTTGCCTGTTCAACTGTTTTTCTATAGTAATGACATGTTTAGACTTTCTGTCTCTACAAGAAGTAATTTGGATATAGTGCATTTATAAAATCCACTTCATCTAAAGTTTTCAAGTCATTTGCTGAGTTGTGTCTTTATGATTTTTTAAAAGTTTTTCTGTTTGATAGTTATTTGATAGATATTTCCTCCCATCAGTTCTAGTTTTGTGTGTCTGCACTTTTTTTTTTCCTTTTCTTGATTATGATGGTTAGAGCTTTGTCGACTTTTCAAATACCCAGTTTTTTTTTTTTCTTTAACTAGTTCTACTTTAAAAAAAAATAAATAAATAAACAAAAAACAAAACTCATTTTCTTTTCGTCTTTATCAACCCTTCCTTCTTTTTGGCTTATTTTGTTCATTTCTAACATCTTGAACTGAGTTCATTATTTGCTATTGTTATTGCATTATTTGGTATTGTTATTTACCGCAGTGCCTTATTGTGTTTTTTGCCCATTTAAGAAACTTTCCCAAAAAAAAAAAAAAAGAAACTTTCCCAGTGTTACCTGAGGCTCTGTTGGTTTATGGGGCTGGACGCGAGAGGCTCAGAGCCTCTGAGAAGGATGCGGTGAGTGAACTAGTCCAGCAGCAGTGCGAAGGGTTTCTAACCGAGGGTTAATGCGCATCACATTAACCTTCTTAAATGGCCTTCTATTCTATCCCTAAGGGAGTGCGATCGTAGCCAAGGAGCCCCCTCTCTCGGCGGCCGAAACAAACGGCTCTCCATTTGTCCTTCCATCTTCTCTCTTCTGGAGCTAATTTGGTTGCTTTCCACCGCATTATACTCTGTGACTTTCTGGCAGTCCTTTAAAGCATCTAGGAAAGAGAAAATGAAGAAAGGAGAGAAAATATTTCATCAGGCTCTTCTAACTGCGGCAGGGAAGTGATTCCAGACAGGCAGAAGCAAAAAGGTCCCAGGACCACCAACGGGGGCTCTCCGTCTAGAATGCAACTTACTCTTCTTTTAGCAAAGCATGATATAGGGCCTATATTTAGATTCTAGATTTAAGGTTTTTGGAAATAAGTGAAATTTGACACACTAGACTTGAGCTTAATGTTAATTCTTGTAAAACTGACCCAAAACTGTCTTCTGTCTTGAATATGTTCCCGGGAGTTCATTGTCGGTTAGGGGGTGTAGCTCAGTGGTAGAGCGCGTGCTTAGCATGCACGAGGCCCCGGGTTCAATCCCCGGCACCTCCACTTTTTGAAAGGCCTTTGTTTCTTTCACTTTTTACTCTTTTCCTTGCTCAAAAAGAAAGTAAGCCTATTTCACAACTATTTGCTATTAGTATTAGTGCTGCTGTTCTCTTGCTCCTCCGGTTTGGCAACACTCAGGGTGGCTGCGTAAGGAGGAAAAGATGACACGAAAAGACAAAGCCTGGGCTCATTCAGCAGCTCGAGATTCCGAACAGAAAGCCCTCACCAAATTGACGAGCCTTTTTGCCTTTGGTTTCACTTTGCAGTATTATTAATATTTAAAAAGCAGGAAAGAAAAAAAAAAGCAGGAAAGAAGAGACAAGGATGGCAGAATTTAACAAAAGAAAAACACACGATCTCAAGTCAATTTTTTTTAGCGTGTTTTGTTCTCTGAGCCGTGTTGGCCATGATTAGACTGCAGATTGAGCAAGAAGACAGCGTTCCAAACTTGGAAATCGAGAAATTTATTTTCATCAGTGGATGTGAAGAAGTCACAGTTAGGCATCAATAGCTCCATTGGGAAGTACCTTGGGCTGAAGATCTCAAATGTCAGAGATTAATTTCCAGTTTTGGTCTGTTTTTACTCTTACTGGAGAATAGGACTTAACTAGATAATTTAGTTAGAGAAGGCAATGGCACCCCACTCCAGTACTCTTGCCTGGAAAATCCCATGGACAGAGGAGCCTGGTAGGCTGCAGTCCATGGGGTCGCTACGAGTCGGACATGACTGAGCGACTTCCCTTTCACTTTTCACGTTCACACATTGGAGAAGGAAATGGCAACCCACTCCAGTGTTCTTGCCTTGAGAATCCCAGGGACGGGGGAGCCTGGTGGGCTGCCGTCTGTGGGGTCGCACAGGGTCGGACACGACTGAAGTGACTTGACAGCAGCAGCAGCAGCAAATTTAGTTGTTACAGAAGTAATTTTATCTGAGACTGTTGCGCCCTCTATCGGAAAGAAATTTTCCAGACCCTGGGTCCTTAGACCAAAGCACTTGGTGGTACCTTGTTAGAATGCAGGATGTTAGTTCCCCCTCAGACTTACTGAACTAGAACCAACATTTCGACAGGATCCCTGAGTGTTGCCTCTGCTCGTTAAAGTTTGAGAGTCACTGGTTTGAGTGCTCCAATGTGGGTTAAAATGATTATATATTATAAATATATGGCTTATTTTATTAATAATTTTCCTACTTCCTATTCTAATGTAGTAAAAACCATTGCAAAAAGGTATTTCTATTGTTGAACCAGTTTTGCATTCTTATAATTGACACTGTCTCCCCTCTCGTGGTAATATGATATTTACTAGTATTTTTAAATGAGTACGTATAATTGAATTAGATGTCAAGTTTCTTTTAAATAAAATGTTTTGCTAGTTTTGCAGTCAAGATGGTGCTAACTTCCAATATGAACTAGGAAGCTCATATCTTTGTTTCTGCTCAGCAACTTTATAAGAAAACTTTTTATTTTGTATTGGGAATAGCCTATTAACAATGTTGTGATAGTTTTAGGTGGACAGTGAAGGAATTCAGTCATACATATACATGTATCCGTTCTCCCCCAAAGTCCCCTCCTGTCCAGGCTGCACATAACATTGAGCAGAGTTCCATATGCTATCGAACTGGTCCTTGTTGCTTATACATTTTAAATATCATAGTGTATACATGGCCATCAAAAGTCCCTAAGTATCCCTTCCCCTCATCCTTTCCCCCTGACAACCATAAATTTTTTCTCTAAGTCTGTGAGTCTCTTTCTGTTTTGTAAGTTCCTTTGGATCCTTTGTTTTTTAGATTCCACATATAGGGGATGTCATACAATAGTTCTCCTTCTCTGTCTGACTTACTTCACTCAGTTTGGCAATCTCTAGGTCCATCCATGTTGCTGCAAGTGGCATTATTTCATTTTTAATGGCTGAATAATAGTCCATTATATATATATATATATATATATATATATATATATATATATATACCACATATTTTTTATCCATTCCTCTATTGATGGACATTTAGGTTGCTTCTGTTACTGTAAACAGTGCTGCAATGAACACTGAGGTGCATGTAATCTTTTAGATCATGTTTTTATCTGGATATAGACCCCAGAGTGAAATTGCAGGGTCATACAATAGCTCTATTTTTAGTTTTTTAGGGAATCTCCATATTTTGCTCCATAATGGCTGCTCTACCAGTTTACATTCCCATCAACAGTGTAGGAGGGTTCCCTTCTTTCCATACCTTCTCCAGTATATATTGCTTCTGGATTCTTTTAGGATAGCCATTCTGGTTGGTGTGATATCTCATTGTAGTTTTGATTTCATCAACATTTTAAGTAGGATAAGATCTTTCCCAAGTTAAATGTCTTCATTTTAGGATTTACCTCTTCAAAGAAAGAGTAAGAGCTAGCACTCAGGAGCCTGACTTTCTTTAATAGGAGTAATAGGTCATTTTCTATTCTGTTGACATATTTTTTTTCTCTTTTTGTTTTCAAAGTACAATTTTATGATGTCTTTTTGCCACTTGTATCTACTGTGTTAAGAGAAATGTATTCACATGCTCCAACCATAAGATTGTGTGGATCACAACAAACTGTGGAGAATTCTTCAAGAAATGGGAATACCAGACCACCTTTCCTGCCTCCTGAGAAATCTGATGCAGGTCAAGAAGCAACAGTTGGAACTGGATGTGGAACAACAGATTGGTTCCAAATAGGAAAAGGAGTACATCAAGGTTGTATATTGTCACCCTGCTTATTTAACTTATATGCAGAGTACATTATGAGAAATGCTGGACTGGATGAAACACAAGCTGGAATCAAGATTGCCGGAAGAAACGTCAGTAACTTAAGATATGCAGATGATGCCACCCTTATGAAAGAAATCGAAGAACTAAAGAGCCTCTTGATGAAAGTGAAAGAGGAGAGTGAAAAAGTTGGCTTAAAACTCAACATTCAGAAAACTAAGATCATGGCATCTGGTCCCATCACTTAGTGGCAAATAGATGGGGAAACAGTGGAAACAATGACAGACTTTATTTTCTTAGGCTCCAAAATCACTGCAGATGGTGACTGCAGCCATGAAATGAAAAGACACTTGCTCCTTGGAAGAAAAGTTATGATCAACCTAAACAGCTTATTAAAAAGCAGAGACTTTATTTTGCCAACAAAGGTCCATCTAGTCAAAGCTATGGGTTTTCCAGTAGTCACAGATGGATGTGAGAGTTGGACTATAAAGAAAACTGAGCGCTGAAGAATTGATGCTTTTGAACTGTGGTGTTTGAGAAGACTCTTGAGAGTCCCTTGGACTGCAAGGAGATCCAGCCAGCCAATCCTAAAGGAAATTAGTCCTGAATATTCATTGGAAGGACTGATGCTAAAGCTGAAACTCCAATACTTGACTACCTGATGCAAAGAACTGACTCTTTGGGAAAGGCGCTAATGCTGGAAAAGATTGAAGGCAGGAAGAGAAGGGGATGACAGAGGATGAGATGGTTGAATGGCATCACCAACTCGATGGTTATAAGTTTGAGCAAGCTCCAGGAGTTGGTGATGGACAGGGAAGCCTGGCGTGCTGCAGTCCATGGGGTCACAAAGAGTCAGACACGACTGAGCAACTGAATTGAACTGAAGCACAGGAATTCATCAAGTTGCAAAAGGTGAATACAGACTAAACATGTAAAAGAATATCATGAATTTTCACCATTGGTTTTATGTATTACATTAGGGCTCAGGTCCAGATGGAATTTTTCCCCCTTTCCAATCATAGACTTCTCCAAGGAAATTTACCTCTGTAATTTAAGGGAGAAGAGGATTGAGTGGAAAAGTCAGAAACTTAGTATGAGAAAACCATAGCAAATATAGGGTAGAAATTTCAAAAGATTATATGCCAATAGAATGAAAGCAACATGTGGTTAACGCAGGGTGCACAGCTTGGTCCAGTTTTTAGGGCTCCTTACTTTCATTGCCAAGGGCGCAAAAGAACAATTAACTTCTTTTTTGCTTTTCTTCCTATTTCTTGAATGATAGGGCTCTCTTTTATGTGCCTCCCACTTTGTTTCTTGCTCTGTAAATCCAATAGGTCTCTCCAACCTGTATCTAACTACCTACTAACTTGCTTTTAAAATTCCACACTTCTTTCCATCCGTGAATCTGCCCGCTTAATTCATACCTTGAGCACCATTCTCCTAGACCATTCTATGAACCTTCTTAGTTGCCTTCAGGATGTAATAAAAATGAATAGAGTGTTGGGAATGAATCGCTGAACGAATTGATGGTGATTTTTATTTTCACCTGGGGTTTTCCCATTAAAATCTTGTCCTTAACATTCCTGTAAAGCAAACATCAAATAGCAAGAAGTGTTTTATCTAAGGAAAACTCGGTTAATTTTCTGACACGTTTTCAGTATTTTTTGTTCCACTTCAAGTTTTATTTGCTAAAGAAAGAATCAGCATCCTTCACAACTCCCTGACGTCTCCTTTGTCTTAAAAAAGTCATAAATCCTGCTGCAACACATAGTACTGCTAAAACAACAAACACCAGTTGGGGAGCGGCCCACAGAATGTGGTGAGCTATTTCCTGAAGAACCCTCACCAGCAGTGACTCAGTGAGGGGGTGTAGCTCAGTGGTAGAGCGCGTGCTTCGCATGTACGAGGCCCCGGGTTCAATCCCCGGCACCTCCAACTGTGGCTTAAACTGTGCTTTTTCTTTATTCCTTTACTCGTTGCCTGCTCACAAGAACCTAGGACATTCGTTTCGGTGGTGCACTCTTTAGACTTCATGACCCTCAAAACCTCTCAAGGTAGCTGGCAGAGTACAAGTCTATTAGTATCCGACAGAGGCCATAACAAGTTAGCATAAACCCGGTGGCTTAAAACGACAGAAATTTGTTCTTTACCCTTCTGGAGGCCAGAAATCCAAAATTAGTATCCCTAGACAGACATCAGGGTGTTGGCCAGTGGTGCTCCCTCCAGAGGCTCTGGGGTGTGTGTGCCCAATCTTGCCTCTTTCAACTTCTGGTGGCTGGTGGCATTCCTTAGCCTGTGGCGGCCTTGCTCCAATCTCTGCCACCGTGGTCACACTGCCTTCTCCTCTCTATATGTGAAATCCCTCTGCCCTTCTCTTTTAAAAACACTTGTGATTATTTTGGGCCTAGCCGTATAATCCAAAGTAATCTCCCCAGTTTAAGATCGTTAATATAATTAAAGCTGCAAAGACCTTTTTTCTATATAAGGTAACATCCACAGATTCTGGGGCTTGGGACCTGCTATCTTTGGGAGCCATTATTCAGTCTACTCTGCAAAGATCCCCCAAACTCAAAAGAAGTGTGCCATCATATTAACAGGGAAAATAGGGCAAAACATTTCCTAAATTCAAATGTAAATTGGGAAATTTTCATCTTTGTCTCTGCTTAGCAATGTTTTCAATATGATGGGAACCACTAGGGAAGCACATACTGTCCAAATCTTGGGGTCATTTCAGAACATTGTGTTGCCTCTCCCTCAGTAACCAACAACTGTGGAATATACAATTACTCAGACAAAGTATATTTTTCTAAACTGAGAGCAATTTTCAGGTGTTATATCTTTTTATCCACAGTCTTCTTAAATACTTCAATCATAATCTTTTTATTTTATACATCAGTATATAGTTCTTTTTTTAACATGGTTATTTTAAAAAGATTTTTTTAGAGTATAGTTGATTTATAATGTCTTAGTTTCTGTTGTACAGCAGAGTAAATCAGCTATACATATATCCACTCTGTTTTAGATTCTTTCCCCATGTAGGTCAATACAGAGTATTGAGTTTCTCATGCTATTGAGTTTCTTATGCTAACAGTCCTTGTTAGTTATCTATTTGATGTATACTAATGTGTATATGTCAATCCCAACCTCCCAATTTACCTCTTTCCCCTATGTATCTTAATGATATTGGGGGCTTCCTGGTGTCTCAGACAGTAAAGAATCTGCCGCAATGCAGGAGACCTGGGTTTGATCTCTGAGTATTTCCTATATATCTTAAAAGCAAGCACACTGCCTTGCCACAGCACAGTGATCAAATTCAGGACATTTAATGCTAATAAGAAGTCTTGTCTAATATATATTGCATATTTAACTAATTTTACCAATAAAATTCTTTTTAGAGATAGCTCTCCCAAGCTAAGGTCCATTCCAAAATCACATAAGAATTTAGTTAGTCCTTAGTCTTCTTTAATCTGGAATATTTTCTCAATCTTGCCTTTTGTGAGATTAACCTGTTTTGGAGGTACACATGCCAGTGATTTCATAGGTTGTTCTTCAATTTATATTATGACTAGACTAAGTTCAGGTTATGAATATATGGGAGGAATATCACAGAAATTATGTTTCCCTCTATCACACTAGGTGGCATGTGATGTCAGTTTTTCCCATCATTAGTGATGTCAGCTTTGATCAGTTGGTTAAAGTTGTGTCTAATAGGTTTCTTTCCCTGTAAACTTATTTTCCCTCTTATAATTAACAAGTAATCAGGAAGGGATACCCTGAGACTATATAAATATTTTGATCCTTATAAAAATTTGTCCTATGCTTTTAGCACTGATTTATGTATTCGCCAGAATCTATTATTCTGATGGTGGCTAAATGGTGATTTTAAAACTTCATTATTTCCCTTGCATTTATTAGTTGGCATACCACTGTAAGGAAAAAATTCTCTTCTTCCATATTCATTCATTTAAGTATCCAAGGGTTGTAATCATTTATTGTCATTATTCATCTCAAAGTGCCCCTGATCTGACCAGTGAGAGGCCCTTCAGGTTGGTTTCTGGATCCTTTTGAATTATCCTCATGATTTTTGAGCACTTATATTATAGTATGGAAAGGCATCTCAGGTACATCTTATACTATCTCTGGTCCAGCCCTAGAGTCTGTGAATCCTACTAGTAGCTCCGTTTCCTTTTAGTGGGGATCAATATTCAAAAATCAAGATATTGGGCTAGCATTACTTATTGATACTGAGGTATTAGCTTTCCTAGCCCTACCAGATCTAGAGGGAAAATGACAGATACACATACATACATGCATGCACACACACATATACATTTCCTATCCAGTGCCAACAGTTACTTGTTACTTACCTCTTCACCCCATAGTGAAAGCCCTGAACTTCAACAATATATGTATTCATTTCCCCAATCACACAAAGGTAAATTCACACATACCAAATAAAAGTAAAATTCACACAAAATATCAGAATTGACATACCCTTAACACTACAAACAATAACCCTTCTACATAGGGGTTACAATTTGTTTGCTTTTTTTCTTGTCTTTACAATTGAGATAAAGTACTGTATAAAACATTGACTTGGATGGGTTCTCTATTTTTCTCTTGGATAAGGTTATATTATCCTTTTGAAATAGAGTTAGATTTTTTCTATTCATGTTCAATTTTGGAGTATTTTAACATGCACTTAAGTAAATTTTATTTTATTTTTTGGACTGTGTAATGTATCCAAGAGTCAAAAGAATACAGAGAATAATATTCAAAAAGATTGCAGGAGAACGCTGTGTCCCAGGACTCACCCAAGTGATGGAATGGAAGTGCAATTCAGGCAATCTAATCTGATGGGAATCCAACTTGGAGGCAAGTTCCTCACACGCTGACTGCAAATCAGGAACAGTGCCTTTCTTTCTATCATTAAGGTTTCTTTCTCCTGGAACAACCATGCCTGAGAGAGGATAAAGCTAAGGAGTTTAGAAATAGCAGAATTGAACTTAAGGTTGTTTTGTTTTGATAACTTGGTCTTCAGATGCAATGCTGGTCACTAGAAGGTATGAAAAGTCTTCTGAGAACTCAATGAGGACCTGGGGGTATGGCTCAGTGATAGAATGCATGCTTAGCATGCATAAGACACTGGTTTCCATCCCCAGTACCCACATTTTCACATATTCTTCTTGCCCACATACCCTAAGACCTCTTGCTGCCTGAAATATCTTTGTCAAACTCAGTCTTCTTGGCTATGGCAATTCTTTCTTAACCTTACACAGGAAAGAATCATGCCCATTCACTAAGGTTACCCATTGTTAGCTCTGTTATTGACCAAATCTCTCTAAGCCTTCTCAGCAGTCACCACCACCAAAAAGTTATAAAAAGCAAGTAGCAGTTTTCCCAACCATCCAATTCCCACTTGTATGGAATCTGAAAGTATCAGCAAATGGTGGTCTGTGTTGACCTAATGGACAGGCCACCTGAGTCCTTGTCAGAAAGTTAATCACTGAAGTTCTTTTGTGGTTCTTTTATTCTAGCTCCTTCCTAACCCAGGTTGCAGGAGGCTGAAGAAGATTTCACTAAAATATTTCACTAGACTTCACTGCCAGTAGTTGACAACTTGATGCACTGGTGGTCACTTTTTCCATCAGAGACCCTCAAACTCTGGAGCTTACATAAAAGTTGTTTAGCTACAAACAAATGATAAATGAGGAAAAGATGGCAGTCACCTCAGCAGAAATCTATAAAGGGAAATAGTATTTTTCTGGGTATTCTAAGGGGCTTCCCAGGTGGCACTAGTGGTAAAGAACACTTGCCAATGCAGGAGTCATAAGAGACATGGGTTTGATCCGATCCTCTGGAGGAGGGCATGGCTACCCAATTCCAGTATTCTTGCCTGGAGAAGCCCATGGACAGAGGAGCCTGGCAGGCTACAATCCATGGGGTTACAAAGAGTCTGAAGAGACTTAGCACACACGGGTATTTTAGGAAAGTTTGCAGTCTGAAATGGCAAACATTCTGAACTCCAGGGTCCAAAATCAATCCAGGGGAAAACTCATTTCTTTGTTTTCTACAGATAGATAATGAACTCTTGTACTCCCAATCCCAATACATCCGTTTCAACCTCAATCTACGTACTCTCCAGGGACACCCTCCTTCCAAACTACTGAACAATGCATATCTCCAGGTTAGAGCTGTTTGTACAGTTTCAGATTCTGGCCTCACAATGCCTAAATAGATCCACAGGAGGATGCACTTAAAAAAAAATTTCAGCCACACAAGGGAAAACCAGGCAAGAAATCTGCTAAATGTTCAGAAAGCAGTCTCTTTTTCCATCTACAGAAGCCAGGAAACCTGGAAGTCTTCCATAATGCACCCTCTCCTTTTCTTAATCTCCAGAGGAAGCTGTAATTGTCCATCAGTTGTCACAAGTCATCTGTACAGCCAATTTTGAGGTCATCCCCTTGGCTTGTGAAGGAGTCCTCTATGTTGCCTTTGTGCCTGTACTTGGAGTGAGGGGAGAGTGGTTTCCACTGTATCACCCTTTGTTCTGTGACTGGCTTTCTGCAACCAAGGTCTTCAGTTCCTGTTCCGCTCTTCAGACTCCTTTGAGACTCCTCCTAGCATCATGTAAGGAGTAAAGGAGCCTGTTGCAAATGTTAGGAAGAGTTTCTTCAGGAGAGAGATTTGGAAGTGTGTGGAGCGAGCAACAGAAACTTTCTCATATTTCACGTTTCAAACAAAACCTTAAGAAGTAAGACGCTTCCTTGGATCTCAAAGCTGCAGCTGCCACAGGTCGACTCTCCCACAGCGTCCAAGCGCGAAAACCGAGGCATCTGTTCAGCTTCCAAGCTACCCATCCCAGCGGTTCTGGAACATTAAAAGAAAACTCACCTCAAGTACGTCCCCAAGGCACTGCACTTGTCCATCCGACGATGCAAAGAGCTGCGAGGCACTCCCAAAGCCAAGATAGTCTTGGACTAGAGGAGCCAGATCCTCTTCTGCGACAAGCCTACATCCTTTGCGAGAACAATCTCTCCTCTCATACCTGGACGAAAAGACGGAAAGATATGGAGCCTGGACCACCAACCTCCCTCAAATCCTAATAATTTTGAGGATGCTTTTCTTCTGCCCACTTCCTTTCTGTCCCTTTTCTCCTTTTCTTCCTGCACTTCACCCCACTCCACCTCTTCCTTTTCAGGTCAGCTGGGCTCCTCTCCTTCATCCTATGTGCTCCTCGATGGAATTTGCACAGTTTTGCGCACTTATAGTTGCATTTCCACGCATTTTAATCTCCGTGTTGAGACACTCGTGTAAATTTTCACACTGCATTCTAATTTCTTTACTTAAGTTTCCAGCTCAGCCTTTCCCCTGCATAAGCTGAGGCTCGGTCTGATTGGGAACGAGGTGCACGGCTGGCCATGGGGGTAAAACCCTGGATTGGTAGAGGAATGCTGAGGGAGAAAGAATCTGTAAGAGAATCTAAAATATTTTTTAGAGGAAGCTGTCTAAAGACTTGTATCTGAATTTACACTCCCACCAAATTTTAGCTAAAGGCAAAAAGCTCAACTCTTTCTGAATTGGAGACTGAAATTTGAGAACTTGTCGAGATATACACATTTTATTGCAGGCAGATTCTTTATTATTTGAGCTACCTGGGAAGCCCTACACATTTTACTAATTTTTATTAAAATTCACTTGGCAGGTGCCTCTCAGGTATTGTTACTTTCTTATTCCAGAGATTATTATTTCTGAAATTCTGAAAGCCCCTGAAATTGTTTCTACTGTATTCAACAAAAGGAGTCCTATGTCCCGGTACTGTCCATTTTATATAAAAAGTTCCTCATGCCCTCAGATGGGTAAGAAACAATTCTTAGCCAGATACCAGCCTGCAGACCACAATCTGAAATTCAAATACTAATAAAGAGATAAGATGTAATGGAGGCAAAGAGGTATCCAAGGAGATCTTTTTTTTTCTTCTCTTCTTTTTTTTTGTTATTTAAATTGAGGCTTAATTAATATAAACAAAAATGGATGAAATTTAATTATTCAGCTTGATGGGTTACATGCCATGTAACCAATAGCTTTGGCAAAGATAGATGATATTTCAACCCCCAGTAGCTTCCTTGTGACTCATCCCAATCAATACCACTCTCTAACTTCTATCACCATAGTTCTAACTTCTATCACCATAGTGTGTTTTGAAATAATATAAGTAGAATCATACAATATGTACTGATTTGAATATGGATTTTTCATTCATTTTTTTTAAGTTGGATACATCCATATTGTTGCTAGTATAGGTAGTTCTTTTTTCACTATTCGTAGTAATTCATTGTATGAATACTATGCATCAAAACTTTTTAATCCATTTTACTGTTGATGTATATTTAGACTGCTCCTAGTTTTGATCTGAAATGTCTAATGTGGTCACTAGCATTCCTGTATATGTCTTTCAAGGAAAATACTCATGCGATTCTCTTGGGTGTAAATGCAGCTGAGGAGTTTTTTTATTGGGGGGGGGGGCATAGCTTATATGTATATTTAATTTTAGTCTATATTTCCAAATAGTTTCCTAATGTGTGTGCACCAGTTTACAGTCTCATCAGCAGTGTGAGAGTGACTATTCAGTTGCTCCACATGCTCAGCAGCTCTTGATGTTATCCGTTCTCTTAAGGTAATTGATTCGGGTGAAGAGAAGTATTATTTCATTCAGTTTTTAAATTTACATTTCCCTCAAAGCATATTATGTTGGGCACCTTCTAAATTGCTTATTGGTTATTTTGGGTATTCTCTTTTTGTGACCTGCCTGTTAATTTGTTCTTAATGAGATTTTAGTCTTTTTCTTAGTGTTTTGTAAAAGTTCTTCACAGATAATGGTCTTTCCTTAAACATAAGCATTGAAATACCTTCTCTCAGACTGTAGTTCATCTTTTCTTAAGGAGGAGAAGAACTGAAAAATTTTATAAGAATAGGAAAGAGAAAAGGAGAGGGGTTGAAGTCAGGGAAAAAGTTCCACTCGGAAATCTTTCCTGGTGGTTGCAGAAAAAATGCCTCCAGGCAGTTGGGGTTCCTGCTGGGGAGGGAACCTTGGAAAGAACTGATGGGATGAAATGTCTTAACTGCAGAAACGGTGTTATTTGGTTTGCTACCCTTCCATTTCTCCCAGGGTCGCAGCTTGCTGCTGCTGCTGCTGCTAAGTCACTTCAGTCGTGTCCGACTCTGTGCGACCCCACAGACGTCAGCCCACCAGGCTCCCCCGTCCCTGGGATTCTCCAGGCAAGAACACTGGAGTGGGTTGCCATTTCCTTCTCCAATGCAGGAAAGTGAAAAGTGAAAATGAAGTCGCCTAGTCGTGTCCGACTCTTAGTGACCCCATGGACCGCAGCCTACTAGGCTCCTCTGTCCATGGGATTTTCCAGGCAAGAGTACTGGAGTGGGGTGCCATTGCCTTCTCCGGGTCGCAGCTTAAGAGGATATAATTTAAAGGTTTAACAAATAGTGGGATTTGAAACAATGGCTTTTGTATCCGGCCAACTATCCAATCTTTGAAGACTTCCTCAGAAATATGATTACTATTTCAAAAAGGATCCTCGGGGTCTTTCTGTTGTGAGAGGTGTCGTTCAGTAGTGGTGTATCCTTTCTTTATGAGAGGATTGGAAACCATACACATGCATCTACTTTTCTCGTTTTAAAAACACGTTTTGCTTGCTCACATGGAAATAAACACATTATCCGACGGATTGCCTTTAAGTGGTTCCGGTTTCTATTCTCTGGTCCCGGCACTAACCGGCCACGTGTCAGCATAAGAAAAGCCAGGAAAAGAGAGTGGATAAAAGAGAATTGGCTCCTTCGGAATTTCTTCCAGCCGAAGCAAGGAGCCGGTCTCCACATTAACGTGCCCAATGATCCTTTCAGCCTTGTCATTGAAGAGCAAGACAGAAAAAGAACTGAAAGATGAGTCGATAATTTCATTCTGAATTCCCTCAGTTTTCTGAGCAGTCTTTTAGTTAGTGGAGTAGCCGAAAGAGACCAAGCAGAAATATATGCAGCTTTTTGTTTTTCATCTCTTTCTCTCCTTTTACTTCCCTTCTTTTCTATCAACCCAACTCCTAGAATTCTATCAACTCCTAGAATTGGATCCTATTTTTAGACATGGATTTCAGGGGAGCCAGGATATACGGAGGCGAATGAATGCGCAATATTGAACGAGATAAGTTTAGCCCTCACGAATGAAAACCCCGCTATTTTGAGGAAACAACTAAGTATATTGCTCATAAGTGGCCGAAATAGCTCAGTTGGGAGAGCGTTAGACTGAAGATCTAAAGGTCCCTGGTTCGATCCCGGGTTTCGGCAGTTCGGTTTTACTTTCGTGTAGTTAGCAACTTGTCAGATAAGAGTTGTATTGCAATCCCTAGAGTCTACATCTGACAACAATGTTTACGGCATTTTCACAAACGCAATCAAAGAATGTGTGTGTCTTGCTGTCTTTTGGTTGCTACTCCACTGGGGTCTTTTATTTAAAGTTTTAAAACCCAGGGAATTGTTTTCCTAGGAGCTAAGAAATTACGATATGCTACAACCTCTTGCACTTACAATTCATTTCTGCTTTCATGTGTGTGTGTGTGTGGGAGACGGGCCTACTAAAAGCCCTGGCAAAAGAATTAAACAATCTTGCTGAGAGGACATGACTCAGTATGTGACTCCTGAAGGAATCCAAGAAGGAACAAAAAACATCTTGAAAGCAGGATGTATGCCTGGGGATGGAAAGCCGTCAACAGACTGTTCCTATCTTTGGCGCCTGGGGGGCACATAAAGATTAACTGGGTCCTTGTCCTTGAGGCAGAAAAACAGGGATACAAAAATGTTAATTGTTAACTGCATAGGATTATCATTGAAGGCCACCTGGCCTTCTATGCTCATGTAAACACGTACAAGCAAGTCTCAAAAAGTATAATAAAGCAGGCTTGAGATCAGTCTGGGCACCTTCACCTCGTGGTGGTGTTGGTCCCCTGATCCCCACTGTAACTTTCTTGAGTGTTTCTCCTTCTTTCGTCATGCGGCACTTTCAGGAACTTGTGCTGTCGAGTTGTGCACACACTTGTGCACACACTCAACGTGTGTGTGATCTTTTTAATCACAAAAATTGGTGGGGGGGGGGAAGCTGTAGAAAAAGAACTACTACACTATATAAGTGTATATATGTGGAAGTGGTATACACAAGAAAAAATTTCCAATCAGAAAATATGATTTTTCATCTTGAGTCCACCCCCTTTTTAAACTATTGGAATAGGAGCTTTGGTGAACATTCTCAAACTTTTAAACAATTACAAGACCATCCCAAGTTTTCTTTTTGACAAGACATTCTTTCAATCTTGTGCCTCTACCTAGAATTTGCACATCTTATTTCTATTTTATTATCCAGGAAAGAATGAAAATAAGCACTTCTTTAAGAATTATTCTGTTGAACTTTCACAAAGGGACCAAGAATACTGAAAAATGGAAGCAAATGGACAGTAAAGTCATCAAGACTCAGATACAAATACATTTTTTTCCTTTTTATTTCAACTTTTTTCCCTTGAAACTCTGTTATCCCTTGTGTCATTTGGGATTATTTTCTTCTTTTTGAACTTCTGTTTCAGTTTCACAGTGTCTGTTTTCTACTAACAATTCTTGGACATTATGTCAGAAGAAAATAATCAACAATATTTCAAGATCAGAACTGCATCAAGTTGCAAATGGAAAATTGGTACAAACTTAGAAGCAATAGGGGGCAATATAGGGACATTCACTATACAGGAACTTGGTGTTAGAAACTATCCATTAGCTACCTATCCCTCCTCAGTTCAGAAGCTTGCATTTTACCTCATTAAGAAACATTTGATTGGACAAATAGCATCATTTAGTATTTTATTGCCTAATTCAGTAATGATCCCTTTATATTCTATTGAAGTGAGAGGTCTTGGGTAATTCACAAAACATAATTAGTTTTACATTCAATATCTTAAAAATAAGGCTAATAATGTCTATGTCAAAAAGGATGCTATAACTATCAAAGAAAATCATGCAAGTAAATGTTTCGTGTCATGTCCACACATATGGCTCTGGGGTTCTCCCAGAATAGCACCTAAACATATAATATCTTCTTGTAGCTATGGCTATCCAATAGCAATATAATAAAGCCATAAATGAGTCACTTTTATAACTTTTAATTTTGTAGTAGTCACATTAAAAATAAAAATAGATGGTCTTAATTTAAGAAGACTATATAAGTTACTTGGTATATCAAACATCACTTAGATAAGTAGTCAATAAAAATTATTAGTGATATCAGTTAAATTTTAAATATCATATTAAGTCTTTGAGATCTGGTATATATTTTACACTTAAAGCACATCTCAGCTTTTCAAGTGTTTAATACTCAAGGTGGCTAGTGGCTACCATTTTGGACAGTGCAGTATTAAACCTGTATGTCATTGACTTTCAGCTTTTCTGAATTGAGTATATGTGGCATGAGTGTGTTCTGTCTCTCAATTTACAAGTTTAATTCCTCATAAGAATTCTGTATTAAATGAATCCATAGTCTAGATTTTTTTGAATTGAAGTATAGATGATTTACAATATCATATTAGTTTCAGGTGTACAAAATAGTTATTTAACATGTTTATAGCTCTAAATATTTAATTTTTAAAATTCCCAGCTTGTTCATGGGCAAAAAGAAAAAAAAGTATACCTTATTATTATGAATCCCTGAGACTCCAATAGACAGGCAGTTTTCTCCAGGTGCAACACGTTATGACCCAGAAGTGTTTCTGCAAACCTTCTTAATATTGGAAAGCATCATATTTTATAGCACCAGTCACAATAATCCTCCTTAGCAGTTCACGAGCTAAAAACTACTGAAGGTACAAGTCTGTCAGGCAAATTATATTCTTCCAATTTCAAGAGGAACTCAAAATTATTTTGTGAATATTGGCAAAAGTTCATTAATGGGCAAACCAGAAGGAGAAGGTGTTAACCACTAGAAATCTACTGTCAGAAAATGTGTTTTCTTGTGGTCATCTTGTGTAGTTCAAAGAACATGGTTTTAATCATAGTAAATCCCAGTATTCAAGAAATGTCCAGGAACAAACTTATTTTCCTACGAATATCACTAATGAGCACACTTTTTTGTCTTTATCCACCATCCACATCCTGGTGTCTACTGATTACTCACAAATCCAAGGCTGGGAGTAACTGAGTTTGCCATGTAATATTCTCACAAGTGTGCACCACATAGATCTTGAGTTTAACAAGAGCAAAGCTTGCTCATCTTCTCCATTTCCAATCTTTCTCCCATTTCCAAAAGAATTTTTAAAACATTTACTGCAGTATTTTCCATTTGTAATGACATAGCTTTTCCTGCCTTCCTAAATAACTGAATGACTGAGCCTAATATCTTGTGGCTGTTTGTCTTTGGTCTCACTCTCGTAGTCTAACACTCTTCTCCATTGCTAAAGCTGTTGTTTCATTCATGCCTTATGAAGAAGAGATTTTGGATTATTGGTGGGTCCGCTGAATTACCCAGGTGCATAGGTTAGAAGAGGGGGGGGGAAAAAG
Organism: Dama dama; assembly: GCF_033118175.1. NCBI lineage: Eukaryota > Metazoa > Chordata > Mammalia > Artiodactyla > Cervidae > Dama > Dama dama. The sequence goes on from NC_083687.1 coordinate 31,909,508, forward strand.
CCCCTTACACTGCAAGGCTGAATGTTTCACTCTAAGGTGTTTTATTGGTTGTGGTTTTCCTCCATCAAATCTAGTCCTTAATATTCCAATGGAACAAACAAACAGCAAATACCATGGAGCGTTTTAGGCTAGAAAGAAGCTGAATTTCAATGGCCTTGGATGTCTCAGTTTAAGACATTTTTGTGCATGTGTACTCAGTCATGTCTGACTCTTGGTGCCCCGTGGACTGTGGCCTGCCAGGCTCCTTAGTCCATGGAATTTTTCAGGCGAGAGTACAGGAGTAGTTTGCCATTTCCTACTGCAGGGGATCTTCCTGACCCAGGATCAAACCCACGTCTCTTGCACCTCCTACATTGGCCGGCCGATTCTTTACCACTGAGCCACTAAGACATATTTGGAGGAAATCTAAGAGCCAGATACTGTGACTTGATTTAATTTCTTGTCAAGCGTAATAGGAGACCCCAACCATGTTTTAAGTCCACAGTGGAAACTTCTTGTGGTTATCTGATAAGTTCCAATGTTTTGCCTTGCCCCGGGCTCAATCCCTGGCACAACCTCTATACGCTAGAGCATCAGTATACTTCTTTGGTTTCTGAGGGTCTCTGGCCTAAAACTTGGCATTAAACACTACTGTCAAGATGCTCAGGAACCCAGAGCCTTAGGAAATAAGATTAATTTCCAGAAAAGTATTAGCAAGAAGGTAGCCAGCAAGGGGGGTGTAGCTCAGTGGTAGAGCGCATGCTTTGCATGTATGAGGCCCCGGGTTCAATCCCCGGCACCTCCAGGCATTGGTTCTGTTTTTCTCTGGAATGCGATCAAACTGTTCTTCAAGGAATACAGATTTAGCTCTCCTAAGCTTTTCCCCCTTATAGTCCTGTACACATAGAAAGTGTGTACAAAGGCAATCCCAAAGAATGCTCAAACTACCACACAATTGCACTCATCTCACACGCTAGTAAAGTAATGCTCAAAAATTCTCCAAACCAGGCTTCAGCAATACGTGAACTATGAACTTCCAGATGTTCAAGCTGGTTTTAGAAAAGGCAGAGGAACCAGAGATCAAATTGTCAACATCCGCTGGATCATCGAAAAAGCAAGAGAGTTCCAAAAAACATATATTTCTGCTTTATTGACTATGCCAAAGCCTTTGACTGTGTGGATCACAATAAACTGTGGAAAATTCTGAAAGAGATGGGAATACCAGACCACCTGAGCTGCCTCTTGAGAAACCTAAATGCAGGTCAGGAAGCAACAGTTAGAACTGGACATGGAACAGCAGACTGATTCCAAATAAGAAAAGGAGTATGTCAAGGCTGTATATTGTCATCCTGCTTATTTAACTTATATGCAGAGTACATCATGAGAAACACTGGGCTGGAAGAAACACAAACTGGAATCAAGATTGCCGGGAGAAATATAATAACCTCAGATATGCAGACGACACCACCCTTATGGCAGAAAGTGAAGAGGAACTAAAAAGCCTCTTGATGAAAGTGAAGGAGGAGAGTGAAAAAGTTGGCTTAAAGCTCAACATTCAGAAAACCAAGATCATGGCTTCTGGTCCCATCACTTCATGGGAACTAGATCGGGAAACAGTGACTGACATTAGTTTTTGTGGCTCCAAAATCACTGCACACGGTGATTGCAGCCATGAAATTAAAATACACTTACTCCTTGGAAGGAAAGTTATGACCAACCTAGATAGCATATTAAAAAGCAGAGACATTACTTTGCCAACAAAGGTCCGTCTAGTCAAGGCTATAGTTTTTCCAGTGGTCATGTATGGATGTGAGAGTTGGACTGTGAAGAAAGCTGAGTGCCGAAGAATTGATGTTTTTGAACTGTGGTGTTGGAGAAGACTCTTGAGAGTCCCTTGGACTGCAAGGAGATCCAACCAGTCCATCCTAAAGGAGATCAGTCCAGGGTGTTCATTGGAAGGACTGATGGTGAAGCTGAAACTCCAATACTTTGGCCACCTCATGTGAAGTGTTGACTCATTGGAAAAGACCCTGATGCTGGGAGGGATTGGGGGCAGGAGCAGAAGGGGACGACAGAGGATGAGATGGCCGGATGGCTTCACCGACTTGATGGACATGAGTCTGAGTAAACTCCGGGAGTTGGTGATGGACAGGGAGGCCTGGCGTGCTGCGATTCATGGGGTCGCAAGAGTCGGACACGACTGAGCGACTGAACTGAACTGAACTGAAGCTTTTCCTCCTTATAGTCCTGTACCCATAGAAAGTAAAAACATAACCCAATGGGTTTCGGTGAAATCCCTCATCTCCTGCTGTGAACATCGACGTCACCGAGACGACTGCAATAGCAGAAGGAAGACAAAAACCAAGTGGGACAAAGAACGGGATTCTAACCGGAACAGAGTCTGAACCTCTTGGCCCTGAGATTAAAGTGCTGACAACTGACACACCAAACTATTTAGAGGGAAGTTAAGTGAGCTTCTGAAAACCATCTTATGTTAAAGATACTTGGTTACTGGCTTACCTTTCATATCTTGCATTCCAAGCTCAACACAGGAAAAAAACACTCACTTCTACCTATACCTTTGGTGCTGAAATCTAAAGACGCAAGCAGATTCTGTTTCTATTTTGACAGCTTCTCCTACCACTGACGCGTGGGTATCGGGACGGTGTGGGCCCGGCTGCCCCGCGATAGGAAACCACCAATACCACCCGGATCCACCGAAAACAGAAACTCGACGCCGGGAAAGAGCAACGAAGTGCTCCGAAAGCCGCGACAGTCGAGCAAAACGAAGGGGATCTTCCGGCGGAAAAGTGCCCGCAGGCTCTCTTCTTTTTTTTTTTAGTCGACACGAATGAACGCCGGAACTGAAGTGATTCATGTTCAGTTCAGTTCAGTTCAGCTGAGTTCATTCATATTCATGTCAATAAAATTGATATTCATGTCAATAAAATGAGTTCATGTTCAGTTCAGTTCAGTCATTCCTATTCATGTCAATAAAATCGAGATTATTTTTAATGGGTTAAAATATATACATCTACTTGTGGATGATATTCTTTGTATATTTTAAATACACTAGGGTGCAAACATATACAATGGTATAAGATAAATTAAAGCTCTTGGTTCTGAAACTTTAATTTCTTGAAAAACTGTATCATTTTGTTGAGCTGTGGCTTAGAAATTCAACACAGGTGAAAACAGATTAGCACCAATAGGATTCTTGCAAATATTTTGATAAAAAAATACAAAAATGTGAGTAAGAAGACTTTGTCTGTGATATGAGCGTGGAGTGTACTGGAAACATCACACTTGGGCTTGAGTGATGAAAACTCCCACTCCCAAAACCCAGTATCTATCATCAACACAGTGAATGTTCATTTTCCAAAGCAAAGAGAAACCAAGAAGACGTGGAGTTTCTCCATTAACTGTGAGGGTTTTCACATGTTCCTCATTCCATTTTCCACAGCCTTGTTTAAAGACAGAGGGAAACAAAATGAACGTTATAGCCTGATAATCTCAGAGAAATCACCAGAGCCAGTGGACATCATCTGTCATGGTGTAAATGGATCACACGGAAGATGCACTATCAGAATCTGGGCATTTCAGAAAAAACAAGGAAATTATAACTTGAACCTAACATAAAAAATATCAGTTTTATGCAAAATTCATTTCATATATACTTCCTCTGTTTTGTATCCTAACAATGTTGTCACGCGAGTGTATGTTCCTCGGTTCTTTGTCTCGTCACAACAAAAATTTGGAGTGACGGACATTAAAGCCCCTTGGCGGGTCACGGCTCTCGGAGGACAGACCGTGTTATAGCTCTTAAATAAATCAGTATTACAGCTCTTTAAATCAGTGTTATCGAGAATGGACCTGTGAGCTTTCCAAGTACCCAGGGGAAGCGCAGCAGAGACGGGCATCTCAGCGCCTCTCCTCCCAGACAGATGTTTTGTCAACCTAAGCGTTTGTCCAGTTTTTTCCTCCTCCACCTTCCTGTGGCGGCGGCAGCCCCGGACTCCACCATGTCTCAGCCTGCCTTTCCTTATCGTTCCCTGCACTCTGCTCTCAAGTTCTTTCGCCTTGATCCACACTAATCGCCCTCCTGGCATTAACTTTCCCAAGCAGCTCAGCTCGCTCCCTCAAAGGCTGAGATCTGCCAAACCTGGCTGACTTTCAGAATCAACGGGGGGCGGGGGGGGGGGGGGGGGGGGGGCCTGATAAACAAGGTCGATTTCTTGCTTCGCCCATCAAGGATAATTTAAAATTTCCTCCAAAGCTAGCACCTGAGTTGGCTGTCGCACCAAATTTTGGCTGAAAGTGGGAAGCTCTGCCCTTTCCACGAGGAAAATGGGATCTCAAGAAATAATTTGTCATACAAGCAACTCCTGCAGCTCAATTCCAGAAAAATAAATGAACCAATCAAAAAATGGGCCAAAGAACTAAACAGACATTTCTCCAAAGAAGACATACAGATGGCTCACAAACACATGAAAAGATGCTCAACATCACTCATTATCAGAGAAATGCAAATCAAAACCACAATGAGGTACCATTACACGCCAGTCAGGATGGCTGCTATCCAAAAGTCTACAAGCAATAAATGCTGGAGAGGGTGTGGAGAAAAGGGAACCCTCTTACACTGTTGGTGGGAATGCAAACTAGTACAGCCGCTATGGAGAACAGTGTGGAGACTTCTTAAAAAACTGGAAATAGAACTGCCATATGACCCAGCAATCCCACTCCTGGGCATACACACCGAGGAAACCAGATCTGAAAGAGACACATGCACCCCAATGTTCATCGCAGCACTGTTTATAATAGCCAGGACATGGAAGCAACCTAGATGCCCATCAGCAGACGAATGGATAAGGAAGCTGTGGTACATATACACCATGGAATATTACTCAGCCATTAAAAAGAATTCATTTGAATCAGTTCTAATGAGATGGATGAAACTGGAGCCCATTATACAGAGTGAAGTAAGCCAGAAAGATAAAGGCCAATACAGTATACTAACGAATATATATGGAATTTAGAAAGATGGTAATGATAACCCTATATGCAAAACAGAAAAAGAGACACAGATGTACAGAACAGACTTTTGGATTCTGTGGGAGAAGGTGAGGGTGGGATGTTTCGAGAGAACAGCATCGAAACATGTATATTATCTAGGGTGAAACAGATCACCAGCCAAGGTTGGATACATGATACAAGTGCTCAGGCCTGGTGCACTGGGAAGACCCAGAGGAATCGGGTGGATTGGGAGGTGGGAGGGGGGATCAGGATGGGGAATACACATAAATCCATGGCTGATTCATGTCAATGTATGACAAAAACAACTACAATATTGTAAAGTAATTAGCCTCCAACTAATAAAAATAAATGGAAAAAAAAAAGAAATAATTTGTCAAATGGCGAGTTCATTTTGCATGTCGGGCCCAGTGGCCAAATCTCCTCCCTGGTGCTCTTTCGTTCAGTAAAGGATTCCGGATTTCATATATACTGAGGGGCAAAAAAATCGCTGGATCATCCTGCTGTCTGTTCTTGTCTTCAGCTTGGACCCTGTGGATCTCAGAACCAGAGCTACAAGACCTTGGGAGATAAACTGATACCGGATTTCCTGACCATGGTGCTGGCTCCCCTATGTCGACAGGCTATTGTTTTTTATTATTTTTTTCCTTCTGTTTGCCTTAGGTTTTTTCGCTCTTTTTCCCTTTGGCTCTCTCAATGAAAACTTAGATGACTAATATGGCACTTTTTTCTTCTTTTCTTGTATCCATTGAGATTCTGCTTTGTTCTGTGGGTTATTTAGAATTGTGTTGTTTAGCTTTCAACTCTTTGAAAATCTGCCTCATCTTTCTGTGACTTTTGGTTCGATTCCACACTGTATCCTTCAAGTTTATTAAATTTGTTGAGGTTGGTTTTATGTCCCAGGATATGTTCTATGTTGGATATTTGATGGATTTGAAAAGTGTCTGTACTCTGCTGGTATTGGATGAACTAGTCTATGTTGATTGGATTCTGGTGGCTGAGGGCATTTTTAAGTTTTTCTATCTCCTTGGTCGTTTTCTGTTTAGTTGTTCCATCAATTATTCTGAGAGAGACACTGAAGTCTCTAACTTTGTTGGTAAATTTGCCTATTTTCCCTTTCAGCTCTATCAGGATTTTGTTTTTCCTTCTTTGCATATTTTTCAGCTCTGTGGTTTGGTGCATACATATTTTGAATTGCTATGCCCTTCTTGGTGAATGGGCACTTTTATCATGTGATGTCCTTCTTTGTCTTTTCTTTGTTATAAAGTTTACTATATCTGATATTGATATAGCTACTGCTTTCTTTTGATTAACATTTGCATGACATTTTTTTAAAATCCTCTTAATTTCAAACTACTTATATATATACAGGTTATGTTTGAGGTGAATATTTTTATAAATAGACAGCTTATAGTTTGATCATATTTTCTAATCTACCCTATGGATTTAATTGGTGCCCTTAGACTATTTACATTTAATGTAATTATTGGTATGTAGGGCTTAAGTCTGGGATTTTAAATTTTTGTTTTGTTTGTTCTGTTATTTTTATTTTTTGTTCTCTTTTTCTTGCCTTTTTATGGACCACTTATACATATTTTAGAATTTCATATTAATTTATCTATACTATTTTTTATTGTATTCTTTGTATAGATGTTTTTAAAAGTAGTTACTCTAAGAATTCCATTATAGATATTTAACTTATCAGAGTGTACTGGTGTCACCATTTTACCAGTTCAAGTGAAATGCAGCAACCTCACCTTCCTTTTTGTCACTTTACTTTTCCTCATTTGTAAAATAATTGTCTTAAACATTTCTTTCACATATAATTAGAACCACAACAGAGTTATACTTTTGCTTCAAAACTGTTATACCTTTGTTTCAAACATAAATAAGAAAACTCAAGACAAGGAAAGTTCATTGTACTCACCATGTTTTTTGTTTGTTTCTTTCCTGATATCCAATATTTTTTCTCTTATTTCTTTTCTATTTGGAGAACTTACTGTAGCCATTCTTTCAAGGTAGTTCATTGGCAGCAAATTACCTTAGTTTTCCTTTATCTGAGACACTCTTGTAGTCCTCTTCATTTCTGAAGGATATTTTCTCTGGATATAGTATTCTGGACTGACAATTTCTTTCTTTAAGCACTTGGAAAATGTGCCATTCTTTCTAACCTCTATCATTTCTGATGTAGCTGCTGTCATTTGAATTGATTTCCTATATGGCTGGCTGAAGTGTCTTGTGTTTCTTGTTTCAAGACTTTATCTTTGTTATTAGAGTTCAGAAGTCTTGGTTGATTTCCACCCCCCCCACCCCACCCCCCCCCCCACCCCACCCCCCCTCGGTCAATTGAAGAAAGAGACTCTTCTGAACACTACATAAAACCCAAACCTTTGGGTCTGCAGTCTATAGTCTGAACAATTTCCCAAGACTTTCCCTTAGGGTTGGTAAATTCATCACACAATCGTTTCATTCTTGTAAAGCAACGAGCAAAGTTTCAATAGGATTGCAAAGAGTTGGACACAACTGAGGATGCATGCATACTCATACAAAGCAGGGTATCTTTTTCCTGAACTCATTCCTGTGTGAGTAAAGATAAAATAGAGGGTTGCACGCCTGAACAGGGACTTGAACCCTGGACCCTCAGATTAAAAGTCTGATGCTCTACCAACTGAGCTATCCAGGCTCTTGTTTTTATCCTTTCCCTGAGTAATTTATCTTTGCACATTTAGCCAATTTATTTTATCTTTCAGTTTTTAGTTCCCAAGTCAGATTTCTTTAATTTTCCTCAATGCTAAAAAGATTCTCTTTGAGAGAGATGTTGCAATCATCAGGAACATTTTCCTTCCTCTTCTCTTCTTTGTCTTCCTTCTCTAGGTTTTCAGAACCAGAGATGCTGTGTCTCCTAGACAAAGCATTGCTGGGTTTCAGACCATATTGCTAGACACAGAGGGTTTCATTTCTTGCCAAGTCCCTCACCTAAATTCCTCCAGACAGCACTCACACTATTTCTGTTTGTATCCCTCTTCATTGTCTTGCACATCTTTCTTGCAGCCTTTGTAGGCAGAGAGAGAGTTGAAGGAGGAGGAATTTGAAGATGCAAGAAAATGTTCTGTAACAGGTCCCTTTCTGCTGGTGGTTGAAACTGCCCCCAAGCATTCCTTTGGCAAGGGGGTCTTGAAATTAGTTGATGGGAGGCTGAGAACCAAGTGTAACAGCTCTTGCTGGCCAGGCCCAACGTGGTATGGATTCCCACTCTTCAGCTTCTACTAGAACCAACAGTCTCTCCACACAGGAAAACAAGGGACCATTATCCAATCTAATGCTTCTCATTGAACCCATTTCTAGAAGGTAAAGGATTTAACTAAAGCAATTTCATAGGAAACAGCAGAAGGTGTTTCTTCAGACTCATTCAGTCCAGGCCCTAGCTCCTACTCTTCTGTTTGAGCTTACAGGTTTTTATCCTTGGAGGATGTGCCTTTGTGTCTTTGCAATAGAACAAGTCAGAACATACCAAATTCTGAAGCTGTCTCCTTGTGCTGTCATCACTCCTTCATTGCAGACTTCAGTTCTTGCCTCATATTTTTCCATCAAAATTGCATCATCATTTTCAGTGACTTAGGCAAGACAGTCTTCGAAAGTTTGCATCACTTCTGATCACCTTACCATTTATTAATTTTAAGTATTGTTGTCAGGGATTTGATGCAGTTTTATGCCCTTTGGGGTGGAAATGTTATCAACGAAATCATCCTCTAATTGAAATTAGAAATTTGAAAATAGAAACGTGCCATGTTTCAGCTTTCAAATTTGAAAACATGACTTTATCAGTCGGCCGCGTGGCCTAATGGATAAGGCGTCTGATTCCGGATCAGAAGATTGAGGGTTCGAGTCCCTTCGTGGTCGCTTGTTTCTTGTCAGACAAGAAACAGAATCTGTTTTCATTTGACCTGTAAAGGCTGACCTTGAAAAGAAAACCTGAAATGGGACAAGCGTCTTAAAAAAGCCAAATTAGTATACCCATTAATTACTGATAGCTTGCATTTTGTCATTGGTGTCTAATCACCAAATAATACCTAGTAGTGAAGTACTAACGCATGTATAGTTATTGATACCATCAGCTCAGTTCAGTTCAGTTGCTCCTTCATGTCCGACTCTTTGCGATCCCATGAATCGCAGCACGCCAGGCCTCCCTGTCCATCACCAACTCCCGGAGTTTACTCAGACTCATGTCCATCGAGTCGGTGATGTCATCTGGCCATCTCATCCTCCGTTGTCCCCTTCTCCTCCTGCCCCCAATCCCTCCCAGCATCAGGGTCTTTTCCAACGAATCAACACTTCTCATGAGGTGGCCAAAGTATTAGAGTTTCAGCTTCACCATCAGCCCTTCCAATGAACACCCAGGACTGATCTGCTTTAAGATGGACTGGTTGGATCTCCTTGCAGTCCAAGGGACTCTCAAGAGTCTTCTCCAACACCACAGTTCAAAAGCATCAATTCTTCGGCGCTCAGCTTTCTTCACAGTCCAACTCTCACATCCATACGTGACCACTGGAAAAACCATAGCCTTGACTAGACGGACCTTTGTTGGCAAAGTAATGTCTCTGCTTTTTAATGTGCTATCTAGGTTGGTCATAACTTTCCTTCCAAGGAGTAAGCATCTTTTAATTTCATGGCTGCAATCACCATCTGCAGTGATTTTGGAGCCCCCCAAAAATAAAGTCTGACACTGTTTCCCCATCTATTTGCAATAATGACCCTGAATTTTCTTGCTCAGAATCCTTCTCTAGAAGTGGTAGAAATGAAGGTGAATTTCCCCTTAAAGTTGGGGTAGGTCTCTTTTTCTTATTGCAGGGTCATAATTCTCCACCCAGGGATTGAACCTACATCCTCAGCAGTGAAACCAGTGCAGTCCTAACCACTGAACCACCAGGGACTACCCTGGGCCTCTTTTTCTTGGTGGAGATTTAAGATAGATTTTCCCTCCCTTTTTCCTCTTCCATTCTATTGTCCTTTTGCCAAAATAGCCACCTTATGTGGAACCAAAGCCTCTAGAATTGGAACAGCTGCAAAGGCAATGCATTGGATCATTGGTTTTCTTGTTATATGAGCAGGGAACTCATGAGAAAATGAATGAAAAGGTGCAGCAAGAAGGATTTGGTTACAGAGCAGAGAAAACACACAGAGATACAGGGGACTTTACACATGACCTTGTATGTGGAAGGGTGGTGGCTCATGTGGTAAAGAATCTGCCTGTGATGCAGGAGGAAGGCACCTGCTCAACATTAAAAATCAGCTTTCCCTAGATATTCTTTAAAAAAAAAATTAGTGTCATTTTTGGATGGTTTTGAGAAACCTCAAAGTTGCCAAGAGAAGTCCCCTGAGATAAATTTCACCAATTTAAAAATCATTAGACTAGATCCTCTCTAGCATTGCTGGTTCAATATCCTGGAAAAGAAAAGGTGTATTAGGCAAAACTAAGGCAATCTGAATAGATTATGGATTCTATTTTCTAAAATTTATCAACTTTAGTTCATTAATTTGGCAACTGTATCATCCTACTAAGGAAACTGAGTGCAGAGTATAGGGAAACTTTCTGTAATGTCCTCTCTATTTTTCTTTATATCTAAATTCAAATTTAAACTTTTTTATAAAATAAAAATGTCTCTCTTTTAGACTTACAAAAGAAGAGAGTGTTTAAAAGGATTTAGAGCAAAGGTTTTGCTGCAGAGAGCATATTTCTAACAGGGCTCTTGCACTGGTTAGCACCCACATTCAACAAGAGGGTGACGAATAGAACCTTATGTCACTGATTACTATGAAGATTTTGAAGTAATATTCAACAGAGGCTAAAACAAAAGAATAAGCATGTGACTAGTAACGGGCTTCAGACGAAAGCAGGGTTCAGTAGCTTTTTTGTATATGTATGAAATGGGGAAAGTGAAAGAATCTACACCAGAACGGGGTCTTGAATCCTGCGTCCTCCGACTAAGGTCTTGATGCGGGTCCAACTGAGCAACCCGGGAATACGATGGTTTCAGTGGGAATTTCTTACTATTTAAGCCAAAAACGTTTAGCTACTGCTTAACCTCACCTCCCTCCCCATTCTTTCCTTTGTATTTTAAAACCAAACATGCTAAAATCTGTTGATGCCAGTTGAAATGCCCAAGCACAGAACCGCAGCTGGAATCCGTTTCTAAATTCGAAGCTGCTGCCATCTGGGGATACGAACGACGTCGCCTTTCCGAAACCTCGGATGCCGGGGCTGGTGCTCCAGATACACAGGTGCGCCCTCGAAAATGCTCAACCTGTGTTTGCCGCGACAGAAAGTGGAGCAAAGCACGCTCGGAGTCATAAAATCTTGGGCAAAACGGGACGTATCTTTTTGTGACACAGTCTTTCAAACCACTTGCCTTAGGAAGGAGCCTTCTCTTCCCGAGGGCCTGCAGAAAGTGCAGCAGCAAGGCTTCGCTTGGGCACTTTCCACCTCTGCGCCTCTCCATTGAGACCCATCTCCAAACGATCCTCTTCTGTCTTCTTCCTCTGCTTGCCTCTCTTTCTCTTTTCTGCCCCGCATCAGCTTCATCCTTTTCCCCTCCAAGAACCAAGTCACTCTCCCTTCTCCAACCTTCCCTCTGCTGGTTCCACTTCCCAACTGTTCGTCTTTCCAGGATGGTAATAATATAACCCACCTGGGCACCTATCTTCTCTTCCCCTTCCCTCCCCTGCCAGAAGGTGTGGGATTTTTGTCCATAAGTTGTAGATTAACAGTGGCACCTATGTTTGCCTAAAGGTGGGAAGTGTTGACCTTCTGTGCCTTGGGGACTGATGAAATTTGCTGATTTGTCAAGCTTTGGAACATTTTAGGAAAAGCGAGTCTGTTTCACAGGTTCCGCTCAGCTTCCCTTGCGCTCTCATCTATGTGCAAATAATTTGATCTGAGAGATGCTACAACAGGAGCGCTCACATTTCTCCTCTTTCCTCTGTCTGTGGCCTCTCTTGTACAGTCTACAAAATCAAAATTGTAGCGTCGTGGTAACAAAGCAGCTGTCATATTCGAAGTCCAGGTGCTGAATGCAGGAGTTTGCAAGACTACAAGACTGCCTGAGACACTCTTTGTTTCGGTCAAGTACTGTGAATTAATTCACCTCTTGTCTTAAATTCACACCTGGACCTAGGCCCCCACAGCTGTACTCCAGGAACGCGTCTTTTTATTCCAAGTACTACCTTTTGCTTCGTTTTGGCAGCCGTGAGCAGGGGCAGACTTTCTAAAGAAGGGAAGATCCGACAACATAACAGAAGATTTAGTTCTGGGACTCTCCCTCGTGATGGACTGGAACTGGCACAAGAGGCAGTTGGGAAAACTGCCCTTGATGGGGAAGAGGATTGTGGAAAGATCTAAAGGTTTTTCGGTCCAGAATCAATTTCTCTTTTTCCTGGCCTAGCCGTGAGACAAGAGTCAGCCCAGAGGTTTCAGAAATAGAAGAACTGAAAATAATGGAGGAAGTTATCTTGCCAACACCTTCCTACAATGATTTTTAAAAAAGAGAACAAGGGACAGTATGCTAGCACCGTTATGCCAGGGGGTGTAGCTCAGTGGTAGAGCGCGTGCTTAGCATGCACGAGGCCCTGGGTTCAATCCCCAGCACCTCCATAAGTTCTGTGTGCTTCCCACTCTGCTGAGGTTCTTCTCCCAGGGGGGAATTTGTGTGAATACCTTTTTAACTTGTGTAACATTTAATCATGGGGCTTGACATTCCTTGGATCTCCCAATCGGGTTACTTCAGTGCAATAAAAGCCAGGAACCAAGTGAAGTTGAAGTACAAGAACGGCTTGCTCAGAATCAGTCTCCTTGAAGGCGGAGCACTAAGCTCCCTATGCATGGTCCATTCCTCTTCACTTCATATTTTGATTATTATTAAGAAAAGAAAGTCCCTCAGTCATGTCGGACTCTTTGTGACCCCAGGGACTGCAGCATGCCAGGCTTCCCTGTCCATCACCAACTCCCCGAGCTTGCTCCAACTCATGTCCAGGGAGTCGGTGATGCCCTCATACCATCTCATCCTCTGTCGTCCCCTTCTCCTGCCTTCAATCTTTCCCAGCATCAGGGTCTTTTCAAATGAGTCAGTTCTTCGCATCAGATGGCCAAAGTATTGGAGCTTCAGCTTCCGCATCAGTCCCTGCAGTGAATACTCAGGGTTGATTTCCTTTGGGATTGACTGGTTTGATCTCCTTGCAGTCCAAGGAACTCTCAAGAGTCTTCTCTAACACCACGGTTCAGAAGTTCAAACTGTTAACTGTCTGGGTTAACAGTTCTCAAACCTAGATGAGCAACAAAATTATCTGGGGAGGCATTTCCACTACATAGATTCCACACCTCCACCCCCATCCCATGATTCTTTGAGTTCAGGGGCCATAAGGTAGAGATGGGAATACATATATTTATGAAGTCACCCCACAGTTCCCCAAGTTCGGGAACCATTGCATTCTAGTCTAAACCCGTTTATCTCTGTGTTAGTGGGTCTCTTAAGGCTGCCTATATTATTCACCAAGTTAGTTTTACAAGTCATTTCACTTTGGGGACTTCCCTGGTGATCCAGTGGCTAGGACTCTGCACTCCCAGTGCAGGGGGCGAGGGGGCGGAGGGCAGGTTCCATCCCTGGTCAGGGAACTAGGTCCCATGTGCATGCTGCAATTAAGACCCAAAGCAGACAAGAAACAACTTTTTAAAAAGGGCTTGTATTAGGGACTTTCTGGAGCCAACTGAGCTTCAATCAGGCTTTTTTTTTCTTTTTTTTTGAAGGGGAGGAGCAAGGGAGGAATGAAAGAGTTGATATATAATTCATTCCAGTATTCAGAAAAATACAGGTTTTGCCTTGTGAGAAAAAGCGAAAGAGAAGACACAATGATCTAGAATCACCCCTAAAGCTCATATTTGGTCACCACAGATTTTGGCAACAGGAGGAAAGCATCTCTTCGGTATACCTCTGTGATAACTGAGGTTCAAATATTTCTCCAAGAGCATTGGGTGGGGGTGGGAAAGTTGTTATAGAAGTTAATTCTCTTAGCCATTCTTGCTCAGCCTCCTAAATATTAATACCCTCTTACGCATATTTGTGGATCTCAGAAACAGAACTGCAAAGTCCCCAAGACAAAGCCACTGACCCAATCTTGCTGGGCTCCAGACTTTGTTAGAGGGACTGTCGGCAGCAACATATACTTAATGTTTTTCATTTGGAAACCATTTTCTCTTTCCATCTGGATCTAAACTCCCAAGGAAACTTTTTAGGTTCTGCTCTTTTGTACCTTTCTTCTAGCATTTCCACTTGGGGTTCATAGCCAGAAGCATTGGAGGTGCAAGCCCCTTGATGTGATGGTGTGGGAAATCTGCCATCTGGAGGAGGTTACCAAGAGAAGGAGCAACACCTTCAGAGTTCCAGCCTGAGGACACTTGAGTTAACATGGGCATGCATGTCATGGCTGAGGCTTCACAGTACTAGGGTTCAGATACTCCCTTCTCCTAGAAACATGTATCCCAAAGATGGATTCTTTCAGGGGTTACAGGGGCCAGAGTGTTCTTTATGGGAACTTCTGATGTCTCATGGCTTTTGACAGTTGCCTGAGAGATTCGCTGAGTAGAAGGGCTGTGTGCCAAATAGAGTGGGGATAATGAAGAGCAAAAGGAAAAATACCCTGAGAATCCATGGTTGGCAAAATGGAAAAAGGTGGCATAAGCTATTTTTCACTCCTTTGTCTACTCGCTCATGTCAGGAGTCTAGAGAATGAAAAAAAAAGAAGAGAAAAAAAAAAAGAGAAAGAAAACTCATTCATTGAATCTTTGCCCTGAAATAGTTTAGACAGCAGCATTGCAACATACTTGAGTGGAGACAGCCCAGAGATGGCCCTGGTGGGAAGGGGCTTTGTGGCTTGGTTGGTTTGAGCATCTGTCCAGGGTTTGAATCCAGAGGAAGCTGAGCTTCTGACGGACCTCTGCTTTCCTGTGATCTTGAATGAACTAGGAGTCAGCTTTTAGTTTCTCCAAATGAGGGAAATTAGACACTATTTTAAAAATTTTGACTTCATGTTTTAGAACATCCTCTTCTAATACAAAAGTTATCTTGCAAAGTCTTTGGTAAAGAAAAATGGAACAATTTCTGTACATTCACCTGACACTCAACTTGCACAGAAAACAAAGCAGAGAGCAATGATATTCAGGAGTTTGTGCTGATTTCTAAATAAGTGGTTTCTGTTTGCTTGTTTTTTTAAACACAAGCGACTTATATATCTATTCTTTTTTCACCCAGACACCTTTGGCCACATCTTCTGGGACGTCAGTATGGTGTTACATGAGGTGTTGTTAATTCATTCAATAACAAGAACAGAAAAGTGAAGTTCAGTGAGGAAATGGAGAAGGTAAGGAATCTAAGGCTGCTGTTCACAGGGTTTCTGAGATTCTCCTTTAGATAGGCGTTTTGGTTGAGGGGGTGGTGGGGAGTTAGTGAGTGTCTTCTAGTACACATTTTGTGTAAATTTCCTGTGGAAGTCGATTTAATATGGAATAAAATGAGCGTGAGCTAGTTCTTTCAAATCATGTTTTAAACGTTTGTGTGGGAAAGGTTTTGCTAAGTGCCACCTCACCTTGAGCCAACTTCCACTTACTCACCAAGAAATACTAGGGGTCTGTTGCCTTGCACCCTATCTCAGATTCTCTGCAGCCCAGGCAGGAGTGGCAGGTGTGGGCGTGGCGGTGGGAGCTGGGGAAAGAAAGGCATAAGGAAACCAGAGGGAAGCTTTTCTGTTCCTCCCCTCTTAGACCAGCCAGTGCTCAAAAAAACTAAGGAAACTTCGAGGAACTGCTTATTTGTTCTTATTTCCTTCCTTTCCCCATCCTGCTACTTAGGGATCCTTTCAAATGGGGCCCAAAATGAGTGGGTCAGTTAATTCGACTGCAGACTTGGTGCTTCTGTCAGAGGAAATACCGATGAGTGTGGTTCCTATTTTTCTTCTCTTCCTTCTTTTTTCCTTCTGTGAAAGCCCGCGTTGGATGGCACCAACGTCCTTGGAGTAGAAATGGTGTAATATTAAAGAGAATCCATTGGACTACATTAAAAAAAAAAAAAAAATAGGGGCAAAGGAAATGTGACAGCATGTATAACAAAAGTGAAAGGGGTAGATGAGGGAAAAACACAGATGGAGGAGCCGGGGTTTGAACCCGGGGCCTCGTACATGCGAAGCACGCGCTCTACCACTGAGCTACACCCCCTACTACGAAGGAGCTCTTTGGGGATCATTTATAAAATATTACTTTTCTTTTGCGATTGGATTTATTTTCTGGTGGAAAAAATCCATTGGATTTAATTCCACCGCTTGTGAACTTATTAAACTGGATATTACCTAGTGGCTTCAGTAAAGTTATAGTCCGATTGACGGAGTTTCTAGATTCTAGGACTTCCCCACTCCTGTTAGCCTGCTCCAAGGTTCACTGAGAGGAAACCAGTGACAACTGCTTTCTTTCACCAGAAAGTCACAAATTTCCAACACAAATCTTCAGCAGTACCGGCTCAGATGAAGTGTTTTACAGAGGCAGCCGAACTGAATCCCACACCAGGTAGGGTGGGATGCTCGGCCAACATCCTTTTCCCAGCGGACTGGCGTTGTTCCCTTACGCACTACCACGTGTTCTGAGATTGTCTTCAGGTCTGATTCTAAGCCAGGGGTCCCGCACCTCTTGAGCGCTGTTCTCAAAGGACTTGGGCGGGGGGAAGCTTTAAGGTTCTATCAATTAAAAACAACAACAACAAAACTGACAAGGGAATTCCCCGGAGGTCCAGTAGTTGGGACTCCGTGCTTTCGCTGCCGAAGGCGTGGGGTTTAGCCCTGGTGGGGGAGTTAAGATATCCTAGGGCGGCCAAAAACAATAACAACAGCAAAAAGCACTGACATTTTTCTAGTCTGGGGGAAGAAAGGGCAAACGCAGGGTGGTGAAACAAGATTGGAGAACCTAGCAAACTGTCAAACTGGTTTCCCTGAGAGAACTTATTATCATAATGCGAAAACCTACCACAGATATAGATACTTCTAAAAAAGAACCCTAGAAATCTTCAGAACACAACAATTCGAGGCGCTCCTCGAATTGGAAAGCAAAGCAGATGGAAGTGATGTGCAGGAAAGAGCAGAGTAATCGCTTCCATAACAAGTCCCAAGCCTTATACTGTACATCTTTATCGTGATGTTTCATATGATTTTGACGGAAGTAACACAAGAAGCTTTTCATTTAATCGCTTGAAAATACTGGACAAAGTATTTATTGGTGAAGGCAGGGACGATGGAAGCACTCGATTCTGATTTTTCTTGTTTTAGCCTTCTAAGCCCTTTTCTTGAGCAAGTGAATTCAGAAGCATTTGTATCAGGGAGACATGTTACAGGAAGGAGAATTTGTTTTGACACAAACTATGGGCTTTTCAAATCATGGGAAAAGATTCCCGATTTTAGTCCAAACCTGTAAAGCTCTTCCAAACTGAGCTATGTTGACCAAATCTCTACTGTCATTACTAATAATTTTCTCTACTTAAAGTCTGAAAACACGACATTCCTTGACAGATATTGTTGCCTTTTTCTCTCACTGTGAGAAAGTTGGGGGTTGATATCCTGCCGCCTTTGGTAATTTCAACTACGAGCAACAATCCATGTGAGAGAGAAGTGGGAGGAGAGAAAAATCAGTGGGTAGGTTTTCTTTTTCTCAGCCTTCAGTCTTTCAGTTGACAGAGACACAGCTGAGAATACAAAGGAAACTGTTAGCAAAAATTGACTATGAGCCTCTTTCCCTTTCCTTTGTATCTTTCTTTTTCTTTCCGTTCCTTGGTAAACTGTGATATATAACAAAAGAGGGCATGGGCTTACTCTCTTATTTCCTCTTACCTTACTTGTGCTGATGCAGTTAGGTTGATAGATGTCAGAGTCATAGAGTTGAAAGAAATCAGCTTAAAGGCAATCTTTTGGGTAATGGATTTACTTTGGATGTGAGCAAGGGGGGGAAATGATAAAAAGAAATTTTTTAAATGGGGAAAGGTGGACGTATTCTTGAAATACAGTATTGATGAGGAAAGGGAAAAGCAATAATGGAGTCCAAGATTCCCTGGACTCCCCTAAATGTTTACCTTATGTTCTATTAGTAAGCTACATACTACATAGACCCTATACTTCAGTAAATCTTCTATAACTGATGATTCCTGATTCTTATTGAGGAGTCATTTTTCTTTTTTCCTTACACTGTTTCCAACTTTTATGCAGAAGCCAGATGGAACTTGGCTTTCTTCCAGGAATGTCTTCAGAGCATGTTAGGGTGTTGCTCCACTTCTCACATCCTGCTGTTGTCTTTGACTGGATTCTGAGAAGCAGGGTATTGAGGGGGCAAACCCAGGGCTGCAATAGAATGAGAAAGCATAAATGTATACAATTCAGCGATGTTTTGCTCTGTCCTAACTGAGATAAGAAGGCAACTTTTGAGGTTCTTTCAAGGACCAGCTAGATAAATAAAACAGTGAATTGAATGATGAGAGGCAAGGGAGAAACTTGGTGGATGCTGATAGACTAATACAGAATTAGGGCTCTTTTTGAAGTCCAACACTTAGGAAGACTTGCAAGTAGATTGGTGTATGCAGATATGGATGTGTTTCACAAAGCTAGTAAAAATAGAGAAAGTGGTGGGAATTCTGTTTGTGGTTATTATTGGTTTGTTGATTTATTTTTGCATAAGGAACATAAGGTGGGACAATAAAGGGGAAATAAAGTTGAGTTGGGGTTTATATATAACATATTGTAAATGCCGACAAGATAGCCTCTTGAGGATGTCAACCTCCACATATTATATATATAACCTGAAGCTGGAATTCTGTGGACATCTCTGAACCTCAGGTTTGGACATCTATGTGGCTAGGAGTAGATGGGCCCCCAAAGCAGGTAGAGTGAGAACTTAAAGCTACACATTAAGACATGGAGGTAATGGAATTTCCCTAGCAGTACAGCAGTTAAGACTGCTTCCACTGCAGGGGCTACAGGTTTGAACCATCATGACATGGCTGAAAAAAGTTCTAATAGATAAGGAGGTTATTGTTAATACATGAGATTGCATCTAGGTTGATCTCATTCTTTTTTTGGTTTAAACTGTTTATTGCTGCCCTAAAATTTCCTTAGAAGAAGACCAATAAAAGTCCCATTTTCTACCATCAGCTTCCAGGTAAAGTGATTATCTCTGCAGAAACTGCATATCTCTTAAGCCATCTGTAAAAGAAAACAGCATCAATTCCACCAGTCCCCAGAGGACAACATTGAGCAGAAATACTGTTCGTGGGCTCTGGTTTATTGAAAGGGAATGTCTTCTGCCCCCACAACACACACCTGCTACTGAGCATCTGTTTCTCAACTCTTGGAGAATTCAGTGGGAAGGATGGGAAGGAAACAGAGAGATGGTTGACTTTGTAGAAGCCAAGACCTCTCCGTTACTTGAATTTATTTTAAAATCAGGTGTTCTCTAACGGCAGAGGAGGAACATCACTTTGTTTCCAAAATCAAAGTGGGTCAATGGTGGAGCTTTCTTTGTCTTTTTCCAGGCTCTTACTGGAGAAACAGAAGCCCTTGTTGGAATTCATGTGTTCTCTTCCAGGTATATGATAAAAGTTCAGGAATAATTGTCTATCTAAAGCATTTGGTTTGCAGCACAAACTGATTTTTCCAGGAATGGTTGGAATCCTGCTCACAGCACCGTCATGTTTTTCATGACTACTATCCTTAGGATTATTCAGGCTAACTAAATTGCACATGGGTTTCTTTCTGCTCTGCTTCCCCCATCTTACTTTGGATCTTCCTTCTCTTAAGTGGTATTGTTAAGATACTGCTACTGCTGCTAAGTCACTTCAGTCGTGTCCGACTCTGTGCGACCCCATCCCTGGGATTCTCCAGGCAAGAGTACTGGAGTGGGTTGCCATTTCCTTCTCCAATGCATAAAAGTGAAAAGTGAAAGTGAAGTCTCAGTCATGTCCGACTCTTCGCGACCCCATGGACTGCAGCCTACCAGGCTCCTCCGTCCATGGGATTTTCCAGGCAAGAGTACTGGAGTGGGGTGACATTGTTAAGACAGTCCAGGTGAAAAAGCTGGTTAAATTGGTGACATTCCTGGATGTGGAATAAAACTATTCTTTTTGTTGTTTTCTTCTCTTGTTTCTTCCTTCTGCTTTTCTAGCAACAATATTTACTTTCCATGTGAGGGAGGTGGGGCAAAGTAAGGAAAGGTGGAAAAGTAGGAGAGCAGAGTCCGCAGGACTGAAGGAACATATATAATGTACATTAAAGAGCAGGGGGGTAAAAAGTGGAGATGCCGGGGATTGAACCCGGGACCTCATACATGCAAAGCATGCGCTCTACCACTGAGCTACATCCCCCTGTTGCAGTTTTTTCTTATTTCCATATATTAGAAATAAACCCATTTTCTGTATTCTTTGGCAAGGCTATTTTGTTAGAAAATCTATTCTGCTAACTTGGCGCCTTCTACAATTTTTAAATCAGTTTTTTGTTTTTTGATGAATGGTTTTTGCCCAAGAATAGTAAATTCTGAATCCAAACTGTTACCATTCCTGCTCTTAGTTTCTTCTCAGCCGGGTCAGACCTAGGCCAAAAGACTATGGCAGAGTAGATGGGATAGTGTAAAAGACAGCAACCGGCTCACTAAAAGTCATCACCAGTAAACAGAAAACTGATCCCACATCAACAAAAATTAATCCCTTTCTCAGCATCTTTGAAGATTATGCAAGAATGAACAAAAAGAAGAAAAAAATAAGGAACTCTGAGAAATTTTAAAAAATATATTTTCCTGTAATATTCTGAGCCGTGTCAGATGAGCAGAAAAATTCCCAACGAATCCCTATGACTTTCCTGTCTCTCACCTTCTCCAACCATCCCACATCGCCAGGAATTGAATGCAAGTGCCATACACATAAGACCGTCCAAACTTTTTGGGTGGGTAAATATTGTGGACCATTAACAACACTTGCGAAACCTGAAACCTTCTAAAAATGGGTAGAAAAAAAGTCTCAATTTTGAAAAAATAGATGTTTGGAAAACTTATCTTCGAGGAGCCGAAATAGCTCAGTTGGGAGAGCGTTAGACTGAAGATCTAAAGGTCCCTGGTTCGATCCCGGGTTTCGGCAGCCTGAGTGTTTTAGTTTATATCCGAGAGGACGAAGCCATTCTAACACCTCCCGATCTCGTACTTGACGTCCAATGAACTTAAGCAAGGGAAATACCCGCAGTAAGAGTGGCCAGGTGCACAACGATTGCAATGTTCTGTGGGTTTTGGTGTGCAAGATGGGTAGTAAAGTTCATGCTTATAATTTATGATGCTAATTGTGCTTAATTATAGCGACGTCAAGTAGCAAATTTTAAAATACCATAAAAGGTCGAGAGAGTGAAGAAAAAATAAAGCTAAATTTATGTTTTACTATCTTAGCTGATACCTTTCCCCTGTTTTTTGAGTAAGGGAACTTACATTTTCATTTTGCTTTTGTCCCATACATATGTACCCGGCCCTAACTTTTTACATGAAATTAGGCTTGGAATGCCTGAGATAACATTGCAAGAAAAATCCCGAGGCAAGATGTGGTTTGTATATCCAAAAGGAAACATCAAGAAAATAGGCGGTGTACTAAAATCATCGTCCTGCGCTTTGCTTTCTTAATATAGTCCGGGATCTTGCGGATGTACCATGTACTGATGTACCAAAATCAGTTCCATTTTGTTTCCAAGACCTTTGGAAACTACCTATTATGTCCAAAGTTGGAGGGTGGAATGAGATTGAAGGTATAGGGGAAAAACCTGCCAAAACCGAATTTTAAGAGCAAAAGGTATACCTGGAGAAAGGTCCAGGTCACAACCAGGAAGGCCCCGCTGGGATTCGAACCCAGGATCTCCTGTTTACTAGACAGGCGCTTTAACCAACTAAGCCACGGAGCCCACGCTGTAACCCCTATTTGGTTTTCTTCTGTCAGAGAATGCTTACGTGTTAATGTATTTCAGAACAGGGTCTGAGGTGAGTACGATATATTCGTCTGTTTTTAAGAAGACGGAGGGGAAGAAGGGAGAGGGGGAGATAGGAGTTTAAGATTTTTTTTTTTAATTTTTAACGTAATCCTAAGTCATTTTATCTTCTGTTTTACTTTGAAGTTTCATTCCGACCTTTCTTACCTGTTCAAGGTCCCTAACTTTCTCTGGAAAACATATATGAAAATATATCAATATTACTTGATATATGCTTAGTATATTATTAATAGATAAAATTTAAATATATTAACATTAATGTTATAATAATAGCAAAGTCAACCATAAGCAACCTTCCAAGGTTGAGAGGAAAATTACAGAAATGCTATAGACCAAGGTCAGTAGTACCAAGACCTGGAAAATGACTTGAGAACTTGATGAAAGTAAAGATTCTTGGACCCACCATGCAACTCCTGAGTGAAGTAAAAATAAGGCAGGAATCTTTGTAATTTAAAATCTTCTTCAGAATATATTGATGGCCAGCTAGGTTAAAGAACCGCCACTGATCTAGAAGGTAGAGTGAGTGCAAGTAAGGCAATCTGGTGACAAGTTTCATCTGGAAGAGGTAGGTTAGGAAAGGGGGAGGTAGGGCAGAAGACTCCTGGAGTCTTGAAGAAAGGTAGGCAACAGAGGCTGGGGAATTTACCACAGTATATCACATTTACAATAACCAGGCTTGGCTTATTGAGACAGTTAAAAGAGAGAGAGAATTACAAAATTTTGAACGGGGGTGGGGTGGGGGTGTGGGGAGAATGATGATAACTTGCACAGTTCAGTTCAGCGCTCAATCGTGTCTGACTCTTTGCGGCCCCATGGACTGTAGCAGGCCAGGCTTCCCTGTCCATCACCAATTCCCCCAGCTTGCTCAAACTCATGTCCAACGAGTCAGTGAGGCCATCCAACCATCTCATCCTCTGTTGTCCCCTTCTCCTCCTGCCTTCAATCTTTCCCAGTATCAGGGTCTTTTCCAGTGAGTCAGTTCTTCACATCAGGTGGCCAAAGTATTGGAGCTTTAACTTCAGCATCAGTCCCTCCAATGAATATTCAGGACTGATTTTCTTTAGGATTGACTGGTTTGATCTCCTTGTCAGTCTGGTATTATAATTCATTCTGTTGGCATCTTCTTTATCTGGCCAAAGAATTGTCTTTTTTTTTTTTTTTAAAGTTAACTGATTTGTTGTCTTAGAATTTTGTAACAGAAAGTGTAGTTTGCAACAGTTTCTTGCCTTGACATGAATGAATGAGCTCAACTCCACTGGGCGTCCTGGAGTGGAGTCCACATAGGCTGAATCAGAAGTTCTGGCTGTAGAACATGCTCTATCACATTCTGAGTTTGTTCTCAGTTCTTGCTACAGGCTTCATCTTGTGAGTTTTGTTCCAAATAGTATCAGAACAAAACTTCATATCTGCACCTATTCTTCATTATCCTTTGAGGGAGGGAAAATTTTAAGAGCAAATATGAGACGGCAGAGTAGGGTTGGCAGTGAGAACAAATCCATCCAATTCCTTTCCTTCCAAGAATGCAGTAACGGGAAAGATGACACAGAAATTACAAAGAATAAAATTAAACAGCTGAAGTCTCTGAGATGGGATCACTTTTGTCTATGCAGTTGATGATAGCCATTCTCCCGCTCTGCAAAGCCTTTTGCCTTTAGCTGCTGACTTCTCTAGTGTTTTCTGTGTGATTTTTTGAGGTGTACCAGGCAAGGTTTCCTTAATATATGTATATATGCTGACAAAGATTTGAGAGCGTGGAATTCCCATCCTCTCTATTTCAGTCCTCTAGACAAGTCACTTCAAAGATGGAGGATAGTGTCTGTGGTCAGAAGGCTTCTACACATGAATTAGGAAAGAGTTACTGACTAAATTTGATCATCGCCAAACTCTAGCAACAGACCCGAGTACTTAGTTGGATCTCAGAATCTATGTATTTCAGTCACATTAGAAAACTCTACATTCACTTATTTGAATACTCGTTTTAATAAATTGAGGTTTGGATAGCAACAGCATCCTTGTAAGAAGTGGATTTATTGTGCAGTGTCTACTCATGCAGGTAAAACTCAGATCTATAGACTTCAATGTCTGGTGACTGTACTGAGTTGCCCTCAGTAGAGCTTGGAAGATAAGGAGAGAGTGGAAGAAAATTAGTGGGCAGGCTTTCTGCTCCTCAGTCTGCAACCTGTTTCTTGAGAAAGACAGTTGAGAAAATTGGGGTAGAAAATTGTGCATGGTCTCACTTTTTTTTTCTTTCCACTCTTCTTTCAATTGTTTTTGCAAATGAATCAATAACTGGTTTGTGAATGTGGGTTTGTTATGATTACTGCCCTGGATGAACAGTGTCTTCCTTTGTTGTCTCATTCCACCCAGCTTTCCTTGTTCTGACACAATCAGGTTTGGTCATGAATTCCAAAGCCCTTGGAGTAGAAATGCTTGAGTGCTTAAAGCAACTAACTAAATTAGATAGTCTCCCTTGAATGTGAGCAGGAAAAGATGAGTAAAGAAATGCAAGATCAAAAGTAAGAAAAAAGAGAGAAAAAAAGAGAGAGGCATGGTCTTCGTGCTCAGTTATGACTGACTCTTTGCAACACCATAGACTGTAGCCCACCAGTCTTCTCTGTTGATGAGATTTTCCAGACAAGAATACTAGAGTGGGTTGTCATTTCCTACTCCAGGGGATCTTCCCGATCCAGGGATCAAACCCACATCTCCTGTATCTCCTGTATTAGCAGTAGTACTGAGCCACTGGGGATGCCCTCAGACTTGGGGCGGGGGGGAGCCTGAAACCTCAGACATCTTCCATGCTCTGTGATCTCTCCACAACTCAATTACATCCACCCAGACATGTGGCTTCCAAGAAAAATTTCATGACTAATTACCTTCCTTCCTTTTCTGGATGACTTCGAGGACCGAATAGTTGGCAGAATAGAGTTTAGTCTGTGCAGCTCCTTTATTTCCAAATCTCCTACTCTAAGTCTGATCTTACAGGTACATCATGAGAAGGCGCACTGCAACCCAAATGAAAGGACATAGTTACACCCAGTCTTCCCAAAGCTGATGGGCTCTAAGGGCTGCATGCCAAGGGATGTGTGAGTAGCACTTGCATCCACCAACACAGAGAAGCCCGTTATGGAACATACCCTTGAGTCTTCAAATGCTCCCTCCTTCCATTTTATTCCCCTCTGCCTACACAGACTACAAATAAAATGAAAAAACATAATGCAGAAGCATGTGAGAAAGAGTAGTGCATGTCCTTGAGAATTTAACTGCTTGTGGGGAAATTAGACACAAAGGATAGATTCACAATAATTATGATGAAAGGATATACCTCCAGCCCAGCACTATGTCTGCAAACCTTGCAGTGACTTTTCCAAGCAGATGCTACAGCTCTGGTTCTTAAAGACACAGAAGACAGAAAGAAAGGAGGAAAAAAACAAAATATTCCTGAGAGCTAGCTATTATAGAGTTTTGGGTTTTTGGGTTTTTTTTTTGTATTTGTTTTTTTTTCCAAATGGAGTTTTCTCAGCAATGAAGAGAATGCAGAAGAGATTTGCAACTAGGACAAAATCTACCAAATGAATTAATTGATTATATATCCAGTAGCTAGGTCTATGTTTGGGTGGTTAATTAGTTAAGCTTTTAAAGTTTTAGTTAAGGAAACAGTGTTCAAATCCTTAGGGGTTCAGTATTGGAGTGTTTGCGCTTATTCTTCAGTTATTGGTGGTGTCAGGATATGACTCCAGTTATTTTTTGTTTTTTTTTTTGACTCCAGTTATTTTTAACTGGTAGAAAGCAACTGAAATCTTGTCTGCTTTTAAAGTTCTGAGTATTTGCAATAGGATCCTTTACCCTTCCTTTTACCCTAGTGGTTGGTAAAGTATTGCCTATGAGCTAAGAATGGTTTTGGAACATTTCCCAAATTTGTATGTCATCCTTGTGCAATGGGTCATGCTCACTTTCTCTATATTTTTCCAGTTTTAGTATGTGTGCTGCTGAAAGAGCAACATTTTTTATTTTAAAAGGTCAAAAAATACAATGGTATTTTGTGAAACATGAACCTTATATGAAATTCAAATTTAGGTGTTCATATATAAAGTTTTATTCAAACACAACAACCTCATTCATTTACACATCATCTATGGTTGTTTTTAGGATAAACTGTAGAGTAGTTGTAATAGAGATGGTACATGGCACCTTTTCCCTTCCCACTGCTGCTGTGCCCACTACACATTGCAGTCACTCAGTGATGATTCCTCAAGTTTTTCAGTGTCACACACATAATATTTTATTATTTACAAAAAATTAGCAGTGGTTACACATCACTTAAAAATAATAAAAGCTGACCTCAACAGTGAGCTCCTTTGGCTGAACCATGATACTTGTTCAGTCTGTCATATCCGACTCTTTCATGACCCCATGTATTGCAGCACGCCAGGCTTCCCATGACACTGGGAACCATGATACTGCATGGTGTTCTGGATTTTAACATACTGAAGGAATTAGGGTATCATGAGCATCATCCCAGTGAGCATCTACTCCTTTTTCACAGGAAGACAAATCATCCTCGGTATTCACTAAAATACTGAGCTTGCCAAAACCTGGGGTTGAACCAGGGACCTTTAAGATCTTCAGTCTAACTCTCTCCCAGCTGAGCTATTTCAGCCACCTGAAAAAGAAAGGGTCTCTGACCTTTCTTTTTCAATGTTTAGATTGTCAACTTTGGTTTTTGGAAGGGTTCAAGTTCCTAAAGCATGGTTGGCCAATATATTTGCCCACCCAGAAAGACTTGGAATATACTGTTTTCCATGTATGCCAGTTGGATACAATTCCTGGCAGCAGGGACGGATAAGTACAAATGGAGATCTTAAAGGAGGTATTAGGGAGGGATTCAGTGGAAAGCCTCTCTGTTCCTCTACATTCTGTAGACACTGTTCAGAAGTAATGGAACCTATAGGCAATATTTTGGAGAATCCCTTATTTTTCCCTTCTTTTTGATCCATACTGTTACATAATCTCCAAAAATGATGAGAAATGTTATCCAGTGATGCTATAAATTTGCTAAAAGAATACAGTATACAAGAGCATTACCAGACTACTAAACACTAGTCATGAAACTCCAACTGACAGGACAGCAACTGTCACAAAAATTAGAAAATTTGAAATGACACATCTCATTGCAACAGTATTTCTTCACACACACAAGAATGTTTTTTTAATGAAGATGAGGTTGCAATCAAGTCAGTCTCTGATTGGCTCCTTTGTAAATCTTGCAAGGAAGCCCATTTACCATGGCAAAGAAATTAAAGTGTTTACTTATACTATCTAAAAGAAATATGCCTAGAGAAAACAAACTTAAGACCACTAATCTTTGGGTAAAAATAGTTGATTGAGAATTGAGGACAGTGGAAGCAAAATCAAGAGTTCATTTTAAAAAGAAGGCAAATGATGTGCCATTTTCATTGTCTCTTGATGAGTCAGTCTACAGATGTTACTGACATTATTCAGCTGTTTATTCAAGGAGGCAATGTCATTTTTAAGTGACTGAAGACATAATCTGCGTGAACAGTCTATGTGGAAAAACTCCAGGTGAGACTTTTTTGTGAGAATTTGAACAAACAATTCATTACAATCTACTGTGATATGTCATAACTGATAGTGGTGAAATTATGAAGGGAGCAGAAAAAGGTTTTAAAACTTGTGAGAGAGGTAAGCCTAGTGGGCCTCTGAATTTTGGAGGCCAATGGTGAAGTCAGTCCTCCCAGTGGGCCTGACTTCATGCAGGGCACGCAACTGTTTATTTTATTTGGAAGGATAGCTGTAGCATAGGGATCCACACTAATTCATGACAGGTGACTAATAGTTTGAGTGGCTGACTGGTGCTTGGAAGGAAAATTGCTGAAAAGTGAGGACAGAGAGGTTTGGGAAAGAGACAGATGGATGTGCTCAATTGCTCAGTCATGTTCCAATTCTTTGCTACCCCAGGAGCCCTCCAGGCTCCTCAGACAGATGGATAGATTTTACTAAATGTGCAGAGTCTAAGGATAATTATTTTCCATGTAAATGCTCTCCAATAGAAACCTCCTAAGAAGGGGATCTTAATAGACAGTTAGACAAGATAACCAATTCTGTTGATGTCTGGAAGCTTAGCTTCTCCTTAGCCATCATCACTGTCTTTTTCAGTGGAATTATGAAAAGAATGGCCACAGTGACAGAATAGAAGTCATGTGTAGCTCAGTAACATGGACTTCCATACACCAAAACGGATCAGATTGAAGCCACTGCAAAGTGACTAAACTACCAACATGCTTAAAACATAAATAGCGTTAACATTGTAAAATGAAATAAATTCAAAACAAAAAGAGTTTGGAAGGAAGATTGAATTAAAAGTCAATCAGTTCAGTTCAGTCACTCAGTTGTGTCCAACTCTTTGTGAGTCCATGGACTGCAGCACTCCGGCCTCCCTGTCCATCACCAACTCCCGGAGTCCACCCAAACCCGTGTCCATCGAGTCAGTGATGCCATCCAACCATCTCATCCTCTGTCTTCCCTTTCTCCTCCCGCCTTCAATCTTTTCCAGCATCAGGGTCTTTTCAAATGAGTCCGCTCTTCACATCAGGTGGCCAAAATATTGGAGTTTCAGCTTTAGCATCAGTTCTTCCAATGAATATTCAGGACTGATTTCCTTTAGGATGGACTGGTTGGATCTCCTTGCAGTCCAGGGGACTCTCAAGAGTCTTCTCCAAGCCACAGTTCAAAATGATTAATTCTTCGGGTGTTCACTTTTCTTTATAGTCCAACTCTCACTCTATCCATGGCTACTGGAAAAACCATAGCTTTGACCAGATGGACCTTTGTTGGCAAAATAATGCTTTTTAATATATTGTCTAGATTGGTCATAACTTTTCTTCCAAGGAGTAAGCGTCTTTTAATTTCATGGCTGCAGTCACCATCTGCAGTGATTTTGGAGCCCCCCAAAATAAAGTCTGTCACTGTTTCCATTGTTTCCCCATCTATTTGCCATGAAGTGTTGAGACCAGATGCCATGATCTTAGTCTTCTGAATGCTGAGTTTTAAGCCAACTTTTTCACTCTTCTCTTTCACTTTTAACAAGAGGCTCTTTAGTTCTTCACTTTCTGCCATAAGGGTGGTGTCATCTGCATATCTGAGGTTATTGATATTTCTCCCGGCAATCTTGATTCCAGTGTGTGCTTCCTCCAGGCTGGGGTTTCTTATGATGTGCTCTGCATATAAGTTAAATAAGCAGGGTGACAATATAAAGCCTTGATATACTTCTTTCCTGATTTGGAACCAGTCTGTTGTCCCAGGTCCAGTTCTAACTGTTGCTTCCTGACCTGCATACAGTTTTCTCAGGAGGTAGGTCAAGTGGTCTGGTATTCGCACCTCTTTCAGAATTTTCCACAGTTTATTGTGATCCACACAGTCAAAGGCTTTGGCATAGTCAATAAAGCAGAAGTAGATGTTTTTCTGGAACTCTCTTGCTTTTTTGATGATCCAACAGATGTTAGCAATTTGATCTCTGGTTCCTCTGCCTTTTCTAAATCCAGCTTAACCATCTGGAAGTTCATGGCCCACCTACTCTTGAAGCCTGGCTTGGAGAATTTTGAGAATTACTTTGCTAGTGTGCAGCTTAGTTGGTAAAGACTCTGCCTCCAATGCAGGAGACCCATGTTTGATCCCTGGGTCAGGAAGATGCCCTGAAGAAGCTAATAGCAACCCACTCCAGTATTCTTGCCTGGAGAATTCCATGGACAGAGGACTTGCCGGGCTACAGTCCATGGGATCACAGAGTCAGACACAACTGTGTGACTAACTTTCCTTTCCTTTTGCTAGTGTGTGAGATGAGTGCAATTGTGCGGTAGTTTGAGCATTCTTTGGCCTTGCCTTTCTTTGGGATTGGAATGAAAACTGATCTTTTCCAGTCCTGTGGCCACTGCTGAGTTTTCCAAATTTGCTGGCATATTGAGTGCAGCACTTTCACAGCATCATCTTTTAGGAGATGAAATAACTGAACTAGAATTCCATCACCTCCACTAGCTTTGTTCGTAGTGATGCTTTCTAAGGCCCACTTGACTTCACATTCCAGGATGTCTGGCTCTAGGTGAGTGATCACACCATCGTGATTATCTGGGTCATGAAGATCTTTTTTGTATAGTTCTTCTGTGTATTCTTGCCACCTCTTCTTAATATCTTCTGCTTCTGTTAGGTCTGCTGCAGGGTTAGGGGCACTGGGTGTAACAGTGCGTGAATGGGACCTTTTGAAGGAGGTCGCCATTATCTTCATTACCTCCACCATAGTTTGACTCCAGATAAAAAAAATAGGGTATGAAGTGGTAGCGTGGCCGAGCGGTCTAAGGCGCTGGATTAAGGCTCCAGTCTCTTCGGGGGCGTGGGTTCGAATCCCACCGCTGCCAGTATTTTTAGGACTTCCCTGTAGCTCAAACGCTGAAGAACCTGCCTGCGATGAAGGAGACCAGGGTTGGATCCCTGGGTTAGGAAGTTCCTCTGGAGAAGGGAATGGCAATCCACTCCAGTAATCTTGCCTGGAGAATCCCATAGACAAAGAATCCTGGCGGGCCACAGTCCGTAGGGTGGCAGAGAGTAGGGCAAGACTGAACGACTAACTCACACACACACACAAATAACGGAGAGAACACAGCCCCACCCATCAACAGAAAATTGAATTGAAGATTTACTGAGCTTGGCCCCGCCCATCAGACCCAGTTTCCCCCTCAGTCCGCCTCCTCGCATCAGGAAGCTTCCATAAGCCTCTTAGCCATCAGAGGGCAGACAGGCTGAAAAACACCATCACAGCAAACTAACCAATCTGATCACATGGACCACAGTCTCCTCTAACTCAATGAAACTATGAGCCATGCCCTGTAGGGCCACCCAAGACGGGGATAGGTAATGGTGGAGAGTTCTGACAAAATGTGGTTCACTGGAGAAGGAAATGGCAGACCACTTCAGTATTCTTGCCTTGAGAAGCCCATGAACAGTATGAACAGTAAAAGGTCAATAGGAGTAGATATTTAATATTTGTCAAAATAACATTAGTGATCCAGGGGATTTTTATAAAATGGCACTTACTTAAAATCTGGGAAACCAGTGAATTTTTATGGCACTCTCATGATTATGTGCACATGTATTCAAAACAGAGCAACAGTTAAAATGCTGAAATCATTGATAATAATGAGGGCTTTTGAAGTGGAGCACCCTGAGCCAGAGGCTAAATTCTTCAGTCAAAGGGAAGGAAATGACAATGGCGGAGTGGTGACAAGATCAGGGGAAAATACAGTGCCAGAGAAAGTTTTATTAGTAAGGTTTGCATATCAGAGTGAGGACGCTTCAGACAGGATCTGTAAGCAGCAACTATGCCTCTGCTGGAAGGAATAGTCTTTAATACAATTCAATTATACTGGTTTCAAGGACACGATCCTAGAACATGTTTGGCTGAATCACCAGATACAAGGGATAGGCAGACAGAGTGGGTCTCAAGTCTCTTTGAGAAAGTGGAAGGAGTGTCTTTCCTGGTGAAGGTGACTTCACAATGGCATGGAATAGCTTGATAGGGTGCTTCTTGCACGAAAATATTTACCTTGGGTGATTGTGCCCCCTAAGTTAATTCAGAAAACAATTGGCAATTTTGTGCGTCTGGTCAATGTCCAAATTTTTAGGCAGGAGAGATGCAAGGTTCCCAGACTCCTGAAATAAAACTTTTACAGTGGCCAATCACTTTATGTGACAGTGTGGTTTCTTGGAAGTAGCCAATTGTTTGCAAAAAAAAAAAAAAAAACAAAAAAAACACATTAATTTTAACACAAATCAGACCACTCACCTCTTTTGTGACCAAGAATAACCTTTCTCTTTCTCTCAAATCTCTTACTTTGCACTCAAGTCTCCCTCTACAACACTTACCCCCCCAACCCCGATTTAAGTGAGACACAAAAGCTATTTTACTTCATAAACTGGATTGTATGATCAAATCCATGTTGATTTATCAAAATCATTAATAGGACCACAAAGTTAAACTACTTGTAGGAAAAGGTAGAATTGTCCCACAAGTTTGAAGCAACTGTCCTAAATCTCTGGACACTAGTGTCTTAAATCTGTGTTCTTTGATGTTTCCATAAGTGCTTAGGACTCTAGCTGTGTATCTCCATTAGCAACATTTTCAAAAGGTAATGCTCTCTCAAGCATACCCAGCATAAGAATCCAAAACAAGCAGGAGGAAGAAGTTTTCCTGTACTCTTTTTACATCTTTCCTTTTGGGATCCAAACAGGACAGGACAGTTTAGCAAGTCTGCGTGGTGAGTGAGCATCTCCTGCCTTCTCAGCTCAAACTTGACCCTGGTGAACATCCATTCCGAGTCTCTTAGAAGAGGGCAAGTACACAAGAGCTTGCCTCTTTGACTGGGGCATTCGCTCCAAACCTGTCATCATGGCCAGCCTTATATGTCTGTGATCAGTGCATTTCAGAGGGCCTTGTGTCCAGGAAATTATGCAGCCAATCTGTCCTTCATCTCACCGCTGGAGAATCCTGTGTTCTTCATGCCAGAGGAGGAACTGTGTTCTCCAAAGTACTAGGGCAAGTTCACTTCAGATTTTCCAGCCTCTTAATTTTAAACTTTCTCCAAATCCAGGGAAAACTCCATTGAACTGATTCCTGAAGCTAGTTTGATGAAAGATGAGGTGGGGGCATAGTCTAAGTGATTTTCCTGCTCTCTGAACTCTACTTTTCCCCAGTAGTTAATTTTTGTGTAAAGACCTTAGTCAACGTAGGAGTGATTTCTCAGTGACGACAGTGGGTGGTTTTAAAAGGTAGACAAATCTGAAACAGAAAAACAGATGTCAAATATTAACATATTATGGAATCTAGAAAAATGGTACTGATGAACCTATTTGCAGGGAAGGAATGGAGAAGCAGATGTAGAGAGAGGACTTGTGGACACAGTGGGACAAGGAGAGGATGGGATGAACTGAGAAAGTAGCATTGACCAATACGTACTATCATGTGTAAAATGGATAATGGGGCTATTGCTAACACAGGGAGCCCAGCCTGGTGCTGTGATTACCTGAGGAGAGTAGGGGGAGGGGGAGAGGGAGGATCAAGAGGGAGGGGAAATATATATAATTATGACTGATTCCCCTCGTTGTATAGCAGAAACCCACACAACTTTGTAAAGCAACATTCTCCAATTAAAAAATAAAAGGTGGACAGATACATTTGAACAGAAACACCTGAGCTATGAGTGACAGGGCCATTTTGGCTAGCGCCAAAGAAATCCCACACAAGAAGTTCCAGTTGGAGGTGCCGGGGATTGAACCCGGGGCCTCGTGCATGCTAAGCACGCGCTCTACCACTGAGCTACACCCCCCACAATTACAACCTTTTTGTGGAAAATAATTTAATGGCAATAGCTATCTGCATTGGTTTTCAAGAACCCTAGCCCGGACAACCTAGCTCTGTTCTGGAGAATCCTGTCCACGTTTTTGCCCTCCTCACATGGAGCTCTTGGCTCTACAAGAGTATGAAGAGCTAGATATCAGAGTAACATCTACTGACTTGCAGTGATTTCTTCTGTTCTACTCTAGGGATGTAGTTGAATTAAGTAAGTTTCCTTACAACATTAAAGAAGACACTAAATATTGTTTTGTAGACTATAAATTTACTTCCTTGGTGGCTCAGATGGTTAGGAATCTCCCTGCAATGGGGGGAAACCTGGGTTTGATCCCTGGGTTGGGAAGATCCTCTGGGGAAGGGAACAATGTCCCCAGTAGAATTGCCTGGAGAATTCCATGAACAGAGGAGCCTGGCAGGCTACAGTCCATGGAGTCGCAAAGAGTCAGACAGACTGAGTAACTTTCACTTTCAGTAACAAAGTACCTAGGGAAGAAATCTGTAAACTGGGAAATGTCAGTAAGATTTGTTTTACAAATCATGGATAAATCAGAAATTTGAACGACTCATTCCTGGACAAGATGATTGACTGGAATTACTGCATGTGAGTGAAGAGGTGGCCAGCATAAAAGGATCCCCAAACCTAAGGAGTGGGTATTTCCACTTTTTTTTTGTTTTATGCCATTTAATAAATTGCTTTCAAACTTGTCTCAAATCTAGGAACAAGTTTACTTGAACTGAATCAAGATGCCATTTCCCAGTGAGTGCTAGATAATGAGCATCATTTACTTACCACCAGGTGTAGGAAGGTTTGACTTTTGAGACATTGAAACTTGGTAGGTTTTCCAAGAGCAAGTTGAAATCCTGCTCACAGAACTCTAGGTTGAGTTCTGACCATGGTCAATATGATATATTTGTTGTTTGGGGGTTTTTTTTTTCCCAAGCTTTCAAAATAAAAAAAATGATGCTTTTAAAATATAGCTGGGGACAAGAAGTGGATAATATTATGGTAATAACAATAGGTTACATTACATGATTATATCACCTCCTTGATAAATAGACTCCCCAAGAGGTGAAGTAACTAACTACCAACAGTTCACAGCCAACAAGTAGCAGGGCAAGTTTCAAAGCCAGGTAGATTTCCTTTAGAGCACCTGCTCCACATC
Organism: Dama dama; assembly: GCF_033118175.1. Lineage (NCBI taxonomy): Eukaryota > Metazoa > Chordata > Mammalia > Artiodactyla > Cervidae > Dama > Dama dama. The sequence continues at coordinate 31,944,182 of NC_083687.1, forward strand.
TTTTCTTCTGAGATGGGAATCCTGAAGTCAAAAGGCAACTGGAGATTAGTTTGGATTTATTCCTCTTTGCAAATGTCATTATCACTTATAGGGAAAGAAGTAGTCCTACATAATTAATGTTGAGCAGTTTCCAATTCTCTGGGGAAATGGGGAAGCAAGAAAGCAATGAACTCACAATACTCACCATGAAATAAAATACCTCAAGTCCAGCAATATGGTCTGCAAACCCTGCTGTGACATTTTGTAGGGGACATGACAGCTCTGGTTTTGAGATGCCTAAAGGAATGGAAGACAGTGAGAAAGAAAAACAAAGCATTCCTGAGAGCTGGGTATTTATTATAGTATCTCTTTCAAATGGGATTTTCCCTGCCATAAAAGAATGCAAAGAAGCTTTGCAACTAAGATAATATCTATCAAATGAATTAGTTAAATGTATGTCCAGTAGCTAAACGTATAGATTACGATAGCTCACTAGGTAAGCTTCCAGAATTTTTAAACTGGGGAAACAAAGTTCAAATCCCTAGGGGCTGAGGTCCTTCTGTTTGAATTTATTCTCCACTTATTTCTAACTGGCAAAAGCCTACTGAAACCTTGCCTGCTCTTAAAGTTGTGAGTATTTACAGTGAGATCCTCTCCTTAGTGGTTGGTTAACTATTGCCAGAGAGCTAAGAATGGTTTGGGGAAATTAAAAGTTTAAATAAATAAAGAGAAAACTAGTATTAGTTGACACATGAAGTTTATATGAAGTTCAAATGTCAGTGTCCATATATAAAGTTTTATTCAAACACAGGCACTTCATTTACACATCTTCTATGGCTGCTTTCGAGCTACAACAGAGAGTGGCTGCAACAGAGATGAGAAGTGGCACCCTTTGCTCTTCCCACTGCTGCTGTTCACTCTATACATCACAGTGATTCAGTGACCATTGCCCAAGTTTTTCAGCGTCATTATTGCGTAATATTTTATTACTTTTTTTTAAATCAGTAGTGCTTACTGCTCACAGGGTATCAATATGTTGGAGTACTATGTAAACTTAAAAAGGTCATAAGATACCTTTATTACCTTGGTAAAAAAAAAAAAGTTGAAAATCTAAAAGTGGGCTTCAGTTATGAGCTTCTCTATGACTGAAATGTGGCACATATTTAACATGCTAACAGAATACACTGTATTAACTAAAAAGCATAGCTTGCCGAAACCCGGGATTGAACCAGGGACCTTTAGATCTTCAGTCTAACGCTCTCCCAACTGAGCTATTTCGGCCACATAAGATAATAGTCTTTGACTTCTGTTTTTTAATAATTAGACTGTTTTCAGCTTCTTTTTCAGATTTCAAAATCCTTAAGCCTGATGGTCTAGTTGTCCAATATACTTGCTGGCCCAGAAAGAACTGGAATCTTTCTTCCATATGTGCTGCTTGGATCAAGTTCCCTCTGATATGGGATGGTAGGTGGAGCAGGGAGGCAGAAGAAAGGTAATAGCAATTCACTGGAAAGTCTTTCGGCTTCTCCACATCCTGTCAGTTGACCCAGACCCAGTTCAGAAACTAAAAGAACATAAAGGCAGTATTTTTTTTGGAGGGTGGGGGGTTTCTTATTTTTCTCTTCTTGATCCTCCTTCTTTGAAAGTCTCCAAAAATGCTCAAAAATGGAATCCAATAACTCTATAAGTTTGGAAAAATATATATGTACAGTAAGTCCCCTATATGCAAACTTTCAAAGATGCCAATATGCGTTTCATCAATGTCAGACATGAGTGCTATTGCGGCTTACCCTCCACCTCCTATTGCTGATGATCCTTCCACTCTACCGTATCCCACCTCTTCTCCCTCCTCCAGGCAATAACTCTTCTTGCCTGTTCACTTGATGCCACCCCCTGTATGCCCGCTGTTGTACTGTACTACAATACTGTACTATAAGATTAAAAATGTTTTAATTTTCTGTTTTTATGTGTTCTTTGTGTGAAAAATATTGTAAGCCTATAACAGTATGGTACTATATAGCGATTGGATTAATTGAGTACCTAGGCTAAGTTTGTTGGACTTACAAACAAATTGGACTACACACTCATCACAATAATTCTCAACTGACAAGAAAGCAACTGTCACAAAATTTAGAAAATTTAAAATGGCATATCTCATTACCACAGACTTTCTTCACAAAAAAATCAATAGTTAAATTTTTCATTTAAAAAAATTTTACACAATTTAAAAGGTTACTTTGCATTTAAAGTTATTACAAAGTGAAAGTGTTAGTCACTCAGTCGTGTCCAACTCTTTTCGATCCCGTAGACTGTGGCTCACCAGGCTCCTCTGTTTATGGAATTCTCCAGGCAAAAAATAATGAAGGGAATTACCACATTTTCCTCCAAGGGATCTTCTTAACCCCGCAATGGAAGCGTGGTCTCCTACATTGCGGTCAAGTTCCTTACTTCCTGAGACATGAGCTTCGTTCCCCTGGAACCTGTCTTACACTCAAATTTGTACCTCCCACTCCCCAACCTTACTATTGCCCTTCCCTCCCCCTGGTAACCACTAGTTTGTTCTCTACATCTGTGAAGTAACATCAATAGTTGATTTTTAAAATAAGACAAAAGATTTGGCATTGTTTCCTTTGACTCCTGATGAGTCAACAGGAGTTACCAATATTATTCAGTTGTTTATTCAAGGAGTCAGTGCCAGTTTGAAGTGACAAGAAATAGTCTGTGTGAGTAGTCTTCCTGGAAAAAACTTCAGGTGAGACTATTTTGTGAGAAGTTGAACGAACAATTCATTACAACATGGAGTGAAGTCTGCTACAATATTTTAGAACTGGTTGCAGCTAATAAATAAAGGTTTATTTGAACAAGTTTTAAAACTTGTGGGAAAAGTAGGTCACAATAAGTGACCTACAAATAAATAGACATTTCCTGCCTTTATTCAGATACTTGTAAATTTTTGAAAGTCATAGGTCATCAAACAAAGAGGTATCAGTGGAATCAATCATTGCCATTTTTGAAAATTCATCAGTCATATAAAGTGAAATCTTTGGCCTACCCTGCTAAATCATAATAAGTCATAAGCCTTAGTTCAGGGCTGAGATTAAAGCCCTGGAGGTGCTGGGGTTGAACCCAGGGCATTGTCCACGCTAAACGCTGTGCTCTATCACTGAGCTACATCCCCTGTAGGAGGTGTCTAGGATATTCCATATGTCATGTTGCCACTACCCCTGGGTCAGGGAAGAGCCCTGGGAGGAGAGTCCTTGGAGAAGGGGATGGCTACCCACTCCAGTATTCTTGCCTGGAGAATTCCACGGACAGAGCCTGGTGGGCTATAGTCCATAGGGTTGCAAAGAGTTGGACATGACTGAGTGACTAACTGGGGGCTTTTTCAAGATTTAAGCTACCCTGCTGTTTCTGAAACCCTCAAGAGAAGAGACTTTGCTTTCTGAATTGAAGTGTCTGAATACAAAAGAGATCTTTCATAAGTAGGGGACCCTCCAAGGACTTCTGCTAGCTGACTTTCTGAGTGGCAGTTCCTGTCTACCACCAAGCGTACATCAGGATGAAATATTCTGTTGAGTCTTCCATTTCTTTTCTGTCTGCCATGCTCTTAGAAAAATATAAAAGATAGTGGAGGGGAATACAAAGGCCAGTGCCATGAGAACTACTCAGGAAATTTAGGTCCATGTGGGGAGGTTAAGAGTGAGTGTAACTCATATGGATATGAAATGAAGAGCCAAGTCAGTCATAACTAAATCACTGCACCTAGCATCTTTGTCTGGAAATGCAGAAGCAGCATTCTGTCCAGGACACTGCAAATCTGGCTCTGAGACCCCTAAGGACAGAAGACAGGAAAGAGGATTAGAAAAGATGCTCCTGTCAATATTGTGCCTGTTTCAGACAGAATGTTTTTCCACAAGAAGGTGAACATGAAGGAAGCCAAAAAGAAAAGTTCTTTATAAGACCTCCCCACACCTGGGTAGGTCCTCAAAATCTATCTGTCCCTGGGGCACAATTAAGTTGATGTTTCCTGCCTTTATTCAAATGTGCATCATTGTCAACCCAAACACGTATATTTTTTTGTGTTTTTCTTTAGTTTGTTTTAAGGAAACCCTGTCATAAGTGGAAGAGCGCAGGAAATCATGTAATTTTAAAACTTCTCTAAATGAAAATCAGCAAGGTTCAGCTGTTCCTAGACTAATGTCAGAGAACTGGAGGGTTGAGGGGGAACGGAGAGGAGAGAGGGGCTGGGGAGGCTAGAGCATCCTGGCGGGAGAGTGGGGAGGGGAAGACAGCTGCGGGGAAAGAAGCAGCAGCCAACCCGGAGCACGAAAACGAGGACACAAGAAAAAAGTTTGGGAATAAGCTTTATACACCACTGATATTCGGATAAGGGAAAATGTGGATGTATCCGAAGTCTTTGTCTCTTCTGCAAGCCGACAGGTTCGCGGTAAGAGGAGTCTTCCTTATACTAAGCGAAGTAAGGTGAAAACGTTTGTCCTCCGAGAATCCGGTTTGTTTTCTTCCAGTTATCGTAGTTTGAGAGATACCAGTCTCTCTTTTCCTCGCTGGATAAGCCGGTTGAGTACTTTGGAGGGCCCTTGTGTAGCTGAATTTTTGTTTGCGGTGCAGTACTGCCGGAAATTCCCTGGAGTTTTGGCAACCCACTCCAGTATTCTTGCCTGGGAAATCCCATGGACAGAGGAGCCTGGCGAGATACAGTTTATGGGGTCGCAAAGGAGTCGGACACGACTGAGCGACTGAGCATGCACGCACGCGCTGCAGGAATTGATAGCTTTATAAAGAGCAACTGGAAAGCCACGTCTGGATTCCTGTGTGACTGCAGTGAGAGCAATGTTGAGCGTAGAAGCAGGGTCCGCCGGTGGCTTTGGACTTTTGTATCTGAGGCAGCAACAGATTTTTAGCACACTAGATTTGGAATGTGAGGGGCAAATGAGAAAGAAATGTAAGCCGGACAGCAAACGAACACTTTTAAATACATATCCAAGAATACAGGTGTCAGCACCTTGGATAGCGCCTCAGACTTTTGACCTGAGGGCCGAGCGTTTTAAGTGAGCGAAGATTCTTTAGCTCTTCCATTCTTGCTTCTTACTCTTACGCAGAAGTCTCCTGAAACCCAGTTTTCTTCTAGAGATCTTTTGGGACATTTTCAGTGTTCTCTACTGCTTATATACTACACTGCTCCCAGTGGGAGTTCTGAAGAGCCAAGTTTGAACAGAGAAAGTCTATTCAAACGATTACAGTCTGTCCTCCTCTAGATCTTTGTTTTAAGCACAAATGATATTTCCATCAAAGATACATGAGGATCAGAAGTATCTGGCTTCACTTTGGCCATTTCCGAAGTCCTCATGCAATACTGTTACCTAAGAATAGTAGAGGTGGGGGCAGGCATTCTATACACTGTGTGTACCCCAAAACACAGCTGTGATTGCTCAAAATGGCTAAAGAGAAGAAGGCTAATAAAATCATGGACAAATGGTTTGAGTACACCCGCACAAATTATATCATTGCATTCCAAAGTGACAAAGAAAACTGCGGCACAAGAACAAGGCCGGAAACTTTGATTGACTCATTCAAAAGACCAAAGGCAGCAAAGACAAAAATGACAACAATAATAAACAAGCCAAAAACTCTCCTAGATGACTTACTGAGGTCTCCAATAAGGAGTCTCCCATGTGGAGGTGCCGGGGATTGAACCCGGGGCCTCGTGCATGCTAAGCACGCGCTCTACCACTGAGCTACACCCCCTAGCACGCCTATGCACTTTTCCTATGCAAATTACTCATGTATTCTCTAACATCAACAATTTCCTTAATAAGGATGCTAAATTATTTCATTTAACTTAATTTTTGCCACATGTTCATCCAACATTTCCCAGCCAGCATCTTTGATGAAATGTTTCATTTCTAGCACCTCCATTACTACCCTATTTCACTCCCCTAAACCATGCTGCACAAAAATTTCTCACTTTCCCTTACTTTTTCTGCTCAATAGCAAAGTTAAATTCATCACATTTCACTCCAAGGGCGTCATCATCACTGTTGAAGTCGGTCTTCCCAAGAAACATTTGATTGAAGGAAAATAAAAAGGAAGATCTGGCTCATGCAGGATCTCTCGAACCTGAGGCAACAGGCACAACAGACTCACATTATCAGGCTTGAGGAGCCACTGACACTGGCAGCGTCACTGAGGAGCACAAAGGGGAACGAACAGAAAGAAAAGGAAAAGCAAAAGTAAGACGTTCTCAGTCAATTATCTTTTAGAAGACATTCTATTCTTTCAACTGTTCGAGTTAATGAAAGAGTTGTGGACCAAGAAGACGCAAACCTGTCCAGTGATGATCCCTTCTCTGTGCTTCTCTATTCTTCTACCACCAACCATAATTATATTGTACAGTCACCAGAAGTAGTAGGCAATGGATAATTATTCTTTCTGATCAAGTAAACTGATGTTAAGGTTTTTACTTTGGGCGGAGTGGGCTGCCTAGAGCTCTTGTAAATTAATTCACAGGACAATTAGTGATGTTGCATCACTCACCAAATCTTCAGTAATGTCTAACATGAATGAAATAGTCTGGCAACATCGGGGGTGTAGCTCAGTGGTAGAGCGCGTGCTTAGCATGCACGAGGCCCCGGGTTCAATCCCCAGCACCTCCACTTGGATGTTTCTATTTATGGAGGACCACTACTAGTGAAAAATGTACTGAAGGGTAGCAGGTGGCTTGTGAATCTTCAACTGTTGCAGTCTACCCAAAAGAGCCTCACACATCCCTCCAGGAGTTTTGAAAGAGGATCAGGCATTTGTCCTGAGGAATTAACCCCCTCAGTAATTTACACAAGTTAGCTGACGCCACATTGGGGAAGTTAAGGACTTTATGGTATCAAGCTTTCCTTGACATAACTCAATACACCCCCTTCTCCCACTGATTCTTATCTCACCAAAAGTATTGTCTTTTTTTTTTTTTCAAGTATTGTCTCTTAGCTCATACCATAACTAAGTATTCAAAAGGTCATTTCACCATCCAATCAGGCTCGCTGCTTCAGGGTTAGTGGCCTTATGGTGAGGCCAGTGAATTCCAGAATATCAGCCCATTGCCGATTTTTCCCCCCTATAAACTGTCTTCTTGTCTCAGAAACAATGCTGTAGGTGCTGTTGAATAAGACATTCAGTAATTCGTGGTTGGTGGTTTTGGCAGAAGCATTGTGGGACATGAAGGGACATCTACGTATAGAATAAATGTCTATTCCAGTGAGATTAGATATACATTGTGCCCCTAATGCAGAAGTGGTCAAATGTAAGGAACCTGACACCAGGGTATGTAGTTGGTTCCCCAGTGGAATAATAGCCCCCAAGTGAGGGTTTAAAGTTTGTGATGTTGGTAGTTTAGTCACTTAGTAGTAATTTAAACTACATTATTTTGGTGCACAGAAGTCTGTGTTGCTTCATTCATTATTAGAGAAATGCAAGTCAAAACTACAATGAGGCATCACCTCATACCAGTCAGAATGGCTATTATCAAAAAAATGTACAAACAATAAATGCTGGAGAGGGTGTGGAGAAAAGGGACCCCCCTTGCACTGTTGGTGGGAATGTAAATTGATACAGCCACTGTGGAAAACAGTATGGAGATTCCTTAAAAAACTAGGAATAAAACTTCCATATGACCTAACAATCCCACTACTGGGCATAAACCCTGAGGAAACCAAAACTGAAAAAGACACACATACCCCAGTGTTCATTGCAGCACTATTTACAATAGCTGAGACATAAAAGAAACCTAGATAGCCATTGACAAATGAATGGCTGAAGAAGATTTAGTACATATAAAAAATGGAATAAAAAATTTAAAAAATAATAAAAAATAAAAAATGGAATATTACTCAGCCATAAAAAGGAACTCATTTGACCCAGTTCTCATGAGCTGGATGAACCTACAGTCCATCAAACAGAGTGAAGTAAATCGGAAAGAGAAAAACAAATATCATATATTAACTCATATATGTGGAATATAGAAGGATGGTACTGATGAATCTATTTGCAAGGCATCAATAGGGACGCAAACATAGAGAACAGACTTATGGACACAGTTGGGAAAGGAGAAAATTAAGAGGGTAGCATTGAAATGTATACTTTGCTGTATGTAAAATGGATAGTGGTGTTGCCCAAATGGTCTGGGAGAGAGCATTGAGAATGAAGACAGAACACGAAATCTGGTGCAATGGGTCAGGGGACCTGCAACCTCTGTTGGACTGAGGTGCAGAGTCCACTTTGAGTCCAGCTTTTATTCCTAATTGCAGACTACAAGACTTTTTTGATCTTATCTTTCCCAAGACACTACGCTGACATAGTCCAAATCTTGTTTTCACCCCAGGCCATTCTCTTTGGGGCTAATCTTGGGAATAATCAGCAAGCGCATAGGCAGCATTCATGCCTGATGCCAGTCCAGTGTTCCAAGGTCCATTCTTTCATGAGCCCAATCATACTTCCTTCTGGGTCTGGCCTTGGAGTTTGTAACAAGGAGATTATTCTTAAGAAAAACATGGAAGATAATCATTAACACAGTTTCTTAATATATGCTGTTTTCCAGGTGCTATTTCTGTGGAATTTCTCAAGGCTGTGAAAGGACATTATTAGGAATTCCCACTACATATTGGGAGTTTGCTGTAGGATGCAGGGAACTCAAACTGATGCTTTGTGACAACCTAGAGGGGTGGGATGGGGTGGGGAGTGGGAGGGAGGTTCAAGAAGGAGGGGATGTGTGTATACCTGTGGCTGATTCATGTTGATGTATGGCAGAAGCTAACACAATATTGTAAAGCAACTATCTTCCAATTAAAAATTTAAAATTAAAATAAGTATTAATAAAAATTATAATACATATGTAGAACCAACCCCCCAAAGTAGTCTGTGTTGCTGAACCTATATATGACCTCTGTTCTTGTCATCATGGTTACTTTGTTCATTAGCTCATCGGGCAAATACAGTGGTAGCCAAGGAGAAGCTTCCAGATATCAACAGAATGGGTCATTGTGTTCAACTGCCTCCAAGGAGGTTGCTCTCTGTAGAGCATTTACTTGAAAACAAATATCCTTAGACTTTGCACATTTGGGGGATTCTGTCTACCTACCTATTTACCAGACCTCTCTGTCACCACTTTTTCAGTTTTCTCTCAATAATTTTCTCTCCAAGCCCCTAATCCCCTGCCAAACTGTTAGCTACCGCTCATTAACTAGTGTAGATATCTACCCTACATCTGTCCTTCCAAGCGAAATGAACAGTCACATGCCCTGCCTGAAGTAATGCGTACTGAGAGGGTTTACCTTCACTACTGGCCTACAGGGTCTATGGAAGCCGCTCACACTTGTGTGGTCCCAGTATATGAGCAGAATCATCTAGAACCAGATCTGGTTTTTGTTTTTCTTTTTCTTCTTTAGTTATCAGGAGTTCCCTGTGAAGTTCTGGATGTGGGTTGAAGAATAGAGGATTGTACCAAGTGTAGGAGCCATGGGAATATGAGCTACTTTCTCATGCAAATGACTCATAAGCCTTGCTTCATATATTCTGTTTCTACTTGAAAATGAAATAATGCTATGTACTATTCATTACCTCACAATGCTAAATGATTTCCTTGCCTGAATCACAAAGGAGCCAATCAAAAACCGATTTGGTCATAGTTTCAATATTATTTTTGAAGAGAATTTTGTGAAGAAATTCTTTTGTGATGAGATTTGTCATTTCAAATTTTCTAACTTTGTGACAGTTGCTTTCCTGTCAGTTGGGAATATTGGCTGGAGTGTTTAGTCTGATAATGTTTATGTATGTGGTATTCTTTTAGCAAATTCACAGCATCATTGGCTTTTATTTCTCACCATTTTTGGAGATTGTGAGAGATGAAAGAATGAAAAAAAGAGAGAGAATTAAGAGTTACCAATAACATTTTTCTTAGTTTCCTTTAGTTTCTGAGATGTGTCTGGGTCAACTGACATGACACAGAGGTATAAGAAGTCTTTCCATCGAATCCTTCATTGTCACCTCTCTTTAGATTTTCCTACTTTTATGTGTTATCCCATGCTGCCAGGAATTGGCTCCAATTGGCATACATGGAAGGCAATCGATTCCAAGTCTTTCCAAATAGGCAAATACATTGGACAACTAGGTAGCCACACTAAAAGAATCTGAAACCTTCTAAAAACTGAAGTTGAAAAAAAAGAAATGCCAGGAGAATAAGCTTTCAGGTAGCCGAAATAGCTCAGTTGGGAGAGCGTTAGACTGAAGATCTAAAGGTCCCTGGTTCAATCCCGGGTTTCGGCATTCTAAACTTTTTAGTCGATTCCCCAAGGGAGAGTTTACTTCGGGTGCATAAAGGAATGTTGTAGTGGATTGACGATCACAAAATGGCTCTAGATTTTTCTATGAATAAACTTACAATGAATTTATGAAATCTTACTCCAGCCAAAATTTTAAAACTTTAATTTTTAGATTTTAGAACTTTATTTCAACAAGTGTCTGAGTAATCTATTGAGCCACTAACCTCTCAATTCAAACTGAAGTTTCCAAGGTCTGAAACGGACAACAGAGCCTTCATTACCATCCTCAGAGCAAAAGTTGGGGATCCTTTGACGCTGGCCATCTCCTCATTCAGACCTTGTATTTCAGTCAACTCTCTGACCCAGTAGCCTTATTTTATCTATTAATTTGTATTCCTGTATTGTTTATTATTCATTTTAAAAAGCTCAGTGTTTCCAAGATTGCCTAGAAGGTACTGTAATCTTTTGAGCTTGCTATAATCATTGAGCACTTTCTTACATTCTGACACATTGCTATTCTAGGTGACAGCAAATTTTTACAGTGGCTTTGGTTCCTTCTAGTGGGGATCTGTATGAAGAAATTAGGATATTCTAATATCCTAGTTCTCCTAGTTGTTCCTTAAGTATCGTTGATTCTAGGCTCTTCTTTTCTTTCTTCTATTCACCTTTTGTGGGTTGACAAATGTGAATAGATACCAGGAATAATGCCTTTCTGCCTAACATGAAGTTGCCCTTCTTTTCGTGTAGCTGAGAAAGAGAATGAAATAAAGGAGTTTCAGGAAGTAATGGAACTGTACATAAGCAATCTTTGTGGTAATAATTTCAAGGTCTGGAAACACTAGGCAGATAGATATGCCATTAAGTTTTCTTCCCCAAAGCAGAAGTAAGGGGGTGTAGCTCAGTGGTAGAGCGCGTGCTTAGCATGTACGAGGCCCCGGGTTCAATCCCCGGCACCTCCAGCAATGAATAGTTGGCTCTGTGGTTGTCATTACCTTGTGAAGGGCTGTAGTCGAGTTGCATGACTCCCTTTGGTGTTGACCTCTGGGAGCCCTTCTGCAGTTATTCTGAGCTACTTTCTTATTTTGGGTGGGAATTCAATAAATTAGTTTTAAGTATAAATAAAACAATTTTAATAGCTTTTTAAATTAATAATGTCAAACTGTACAGTTAAAAAGCAACCAAATTAAAAGAATTTAAATATAACAAGATATAGGAAGAACGGCATACTCATAATTTCTCAGATCTTCATGCACTTTTCAGTTGAAGTTGACAAACTATCTCTAACATATGACATACTGTAACATGGTCCTTCTGCACATGACTATGTATGAAACCGAAATGTCCCCCAAAATATGCCTCTTTGACATAAAAATTTTTTGAGCTGAAGACAATTAAGGTGCAAAAAAGTTCTCTTTATCCGTCCATGTCTGACCAAAAGCAGGATATAAATCCTCCTTTTACTGGAGAAAAACTCTTACAGCCCAGATAGGCACTAGTTCAGTTCAACTCAGTTGTTCAGTCATATCTGACTCTTTGCGACCCCATGGACTGCAGCACCCCAGGCCTCCCTATCCATCACCGACTCCTGGAGCTTGCTCAAACTCATGTCCATTGAGTCCGTGATAGGCACTAGAGGAATCTACAAACAAACCTTAGTCCACTTGTTTCTTCCCCAGCATTTACTTTCCCACAGTTTACTGCCCTGAAAAGACAAAAACTGCTTTCCTCAATCCTGTCCTTCATCTATAAATGTACTGTTCTTTGTTGAATATATACCTCATTAGCTGAGGTGCTAAACTTGCACTTTGAGTTACTTTTTGTTCATGTTTCTCCTGAGTGATGCCTGTTGCACACATTGGTAAGCACTGCTTTTCTCTTGTCAACCTGCCTTTATGTTTAAGAGTACCAGCTGAAAACCTAAGGTGAGTAAACTTCTGTCTCTTGCATTCTCTGTCTCTTCCCGTTCTATTCACCCAGCAAGTTGGACAGCACCCCATTAGATCTTCACACTATTAAAATGATTCAACTCCTCTGATCATGCACTTGGGAGTGACAGCAGTTACAAGATCCTCTAAAACAAATAAATCCTTACTTTTCATTTCAAGACTTCTTCGTGGAGAACCAGTAGCAAATAATGGAAATCAGTGAGGACGAGTCTTTTTCTGAATTTCTTAATTATGTGAGAGTAGAATGCATGAAGTGAAGCATTGGGTTTAGTTTCTAGCACCTTTACTCTTGCCCTTTTCTTTTACTTTCTTAAACTATATTCGCACAAACTTTTCCCACTTTCCTCTCCATATTCCCTTACTCAGTTTTTCTTCCTCACATCAAAGTTAACTTTACACCCATTTGCTCCTGACCTCTTTCCACTCTAAGGGTTATCCTCACTGGTATGTCTGTCTTCTCAAGGAACATTTGACTGAAGGAAACAAAAAAAGAAAGATCTGGCTTATTCAGGATTTCCTGGACTCCAAAAAACAAACTTGGAAGAGTCAGTCATATCATCCAGCTTGAGCACTAAATTCCACTGATAGTATTACTGAGGAGCATGAAGGGAAAAGAACAGACTTTTTTTTTTTCCCAAGTATCTCTCAGAAGGCTTTATTCTTTCAGCTGTTCCTGGTTCATTAAATAACTGCAGGCCAGGAAGAAGCCACTAGACTGTATATTTAAAAACTTCAGAAATAGTAACATTTAACTTGGTAGACTTTCACTAGGCAACTCATAGCTAAAAAAAAAAAAAAAAAAAGAATATTTTATGAACCAGCCGGAGGCGCATGAATACAGGGGGGTGTAGCTCAGTGGTAGAGCGCGTGCTTCGCATGTACGAGGTCCCTGGTTCAATCCCTGGCACCTCCATCTGTATTTTTGTCAACCTTTCTCATATTTACTCCCTCCAACCTACCATCTTCCAAGACCGAGAATCGGCAAAAGGAAAACAAGAAGAAAGAAAGAGGATAGAATAAAGGGGAGTGGGATGGGGTGGTGGTGATGGAAATATCCCTGTTCCTTTAGTTAGTTATCTGAGCAGAGACCTGGATTTTCGTTTGGTTGTGGAAGAGAAGGCCCTGAGGTGAGACTAGCACAAGGACTGAAAAAGATCCACTGGTATTGGAGAATAAGGAATCATTGGTACGTATTCTAGACTTTAGACTGAATTTGGACCCTGCAGTTTGTTGTTTCTGCTTCAGGTGTCTTCGGCTTGCTCCAAAGTTTGCTCCATCACCAGCTCTCAGGAAGGCATTTCCATTCCATCACCAGGGAACGTCTCAGGAATGGGGCATTTTTCTTGAGTTTTCAAATTCCTCCTTTCCCCTAACTTCAACCTCCTCTGCCTCCAAAACTGCCTAAAAGACCGCAAAAATACCGCGGAAGAAGACAAAGAAGAAAAGTATTGCGAAAGAGGAGGGTAAGGATGCGGCGGATAGAGGGGGATTTAGGCCCTTCCGGAAGGAAAGAGATGACAGAGCGGAAAGAATTCACACGCAACCTGCCAAGAGATGCAGAGCGACAGTGCGTGACCAGCAAACCTCAGGCAGCAACGCGATCGGGCCCTTGGCAACTGCTTTCCTTATTGAGGCTCTGTTTTGAAAGACAAAAGGGGGAGGGAGGAGGAAAAAGAGTACCCAACCTCTTTCAGACAGAATTCTCTCTAAAATGAGGAGAGAGCAGGGGAAATGTGTGGGCTGGGACTCCATATGTGAAAGGAGTCTCATTTAACGTCATGTGTGAAAGGAATTAGAGTTTTGTAGCCTAGATAGCATCTGTCACCTCAGGCACTGAGGCGCAGAAACACTTTCCGTCCATATTGTGTGACAAGTAACCCAGATGTGAATTTTGAATGAAGTCCGAAAGCAGACAGTGATTTATAGGAATATTAGGAAATATTAGGAAAGTGATATTAGGAAACTCTGCAAACTCAAACTCTGGCAGGTTTGGGAAACCCTGACCTGCGGTGTCAAAAACCCGGAGCCTGGGTGGAGTGAACCGAGTTATTGGGAAGATCTCACCCGGGAAGCAGTACAGTGGACAAGAGCGGAAAGGCGACGCTTGAACGGGACAAGGAAGGAGGCGAGTTGGAATCAGCTAAGTAGGGAGAAGAGGGCGTATACGTGGATCTTTAAATATGAGTAGGATTTGGGTAGATGGTTGGGGAGGACCTGTCCAAGCTCCACCTCTCTTCTTTGCATCCTACACCTACAAGAAAGTGTTGAAGTCCCGTGTATTTTAGGGTAGTAAACAGAAAACTTCTGTCCCGTAAGAAGATCGCACTCGTTTGTACCCAAACTGTTGGCTTTTGAGAGCATCTTGGGGCCCTTTCCATAGGCAAACTCTTCAGAGGGAAGTCAAATTGTTTCAAACCTGTTGTCTGTCGTGGTGGCAGCAGGTTAGTGAGTGCGAAAGTGGCTTCTGCCGGCTGCTCTTGGCTTGAGTATATGAGGTACGTGTGCAAGACTGATTTTTAACACGGATCATAATTGAAAATAATCTAATGAATTCACCCTTACTAGGCCGTCAGAAAATCCCCACCTTTGTGAGCCCGGATAGCTCAGTCGGTAGAGCATCAGACTTTTAATCTGAGGGTCCAGGGTTCAAGTCCCTGTTCGGGCGATACTAGAAGTTTTTTTTTTTTTTTTTTCCCTTCTTATGTCCAAAAGATGTTTACACTCTCTGCTCTGGGCCATGGTGCTGCCTGAAGACTAAGTGATCAACCCTTAGAGAGTATGCGATCGAATAAGCAAGGTTTTGAGATATTCGCTTAAATAAGCCAGAAACAGGATTCCTCCATGGTGGAATGGGTATGGAGAAGAATGAATTCCTTTCTGCTTGTGGGTAGTCTGTTGTGTTTTTGCTTTGTGGGTGTTAGATCGAGCCTGAAAAGAGGAGGAGCTTGGGTTTGAACATGACTAAGGTGCCGACAGATAGTACAGTCAATGCTATGGCTTTTCCAGTAGTCATGTAGGGATGTGCCGAACTGGACCATAGAGAAGGCTGAGCGTGGAAAAGTTGATGCTTTTGAACTGTTGTGCTGGAGAAGACTCTTGAGAATCTCTTGGACTGCAAGAAGATCCAACCAGTCCATCCTAAAGGAGATCAGTCCTGAATATTCATTGGAAGGACTGATGCTGAAGCTGAAGCTCCAATACTTTGGCCACCTGATGCGAAGAACCGACTCACTGGAAAAGACCCTGATGCTGGGTAAGATTGGGGGCAGGAGAAAGGGCAGCTGAGGATGAGATAGTTGGATGGCATCACAAGCTCAATGGACATGAGTGTGAATAAACTCCTGGAGATAGTGGAGGACAGGGAAGCCTGACGTGCTGCAGTCCATGGGGTCGCAAAGAAGCAGACACAACTGAGCGATTGAACAAGAAGGTGCCTGCAAATTTAAGATTCAGTCTTGTGAAGGTATTTGGTAGCCACAGTGAAACCCCTAAGATGGCAACTTTGCAGAAATCCGTGATTAAGGAGGTTTTTCTTATCATGGAAGAGAGAATGTGTAGAGCGAAAATGTAAAAGGGCTTATTGTGATTTGAAGATTGGAAACTCATTAATGGTATTTCGGGAAAGTGTGTCTTAAACCAGAGTGATCATGGACCCCAGATAGTATTATGTTCCTTGAACTTCCTTAGAAATCCCAGGAAATGCTTAGAAATCCAGGTCAGGTGATTGCTTTCTCCTTTTTGCTGGCCTCTGACTGTATGAGAGTTTTGTTCTTATTCACAGAAATCCCATGAAGTAGATTTTGAACTTGGAAGGACTCCATTTGTCTGAAAGAGCTTGTCTCTTAGTTGGTCCAAAAAATTCATCAGATCTCTAGAATGTAAAATAGGAAACAGAAAAGTGACCAGTCTCAATGAAGTAGAGAAATGGGATGGGGAAATGGGGCTGGTTTTAATTTGTCTCTGTGTCTTGGTGTCAAGTACAACTAAGGCCATGTCCAATGTCCTTGGTAAATCATTACTCTACATTGTGACAGAAGAAAACAATGCCAAGTGGGGTCTTGTATATTTCTGATATCAGCAAAAGTGTGGTAAGTTGGGAAGTGCTGCCTAATGTAATGTGAATAATGCATGCCAACCACATATATAATTTTTAAATTTTCTAGAAGTTACATTGAAAAAAGTAAAAAGAAACAAGCAAAATTCATAATGCATTTAATTTAATCCAATATATCTAAAATACTGCTGTTACAGGAAGGGAGACCTGCTTCCAGGGTCCAAGAGTGAGCTCTCGTTCACACTTGGAAATGTCAGAGGAGGCACATTGTGCTGACAGAGATTTTATTGCAGAAGGGGGGCCTAAGTAGAGAGTAGCAAGGTAAGGAAACCCAGGAGAACTGATCTACCATATTGCTGTAGTCTCAGGTTTTATGGTAATGGGGTTAGTTTTTGTGTTGTCTCTAGATAATCATCCTGCTTGGCCATCATCTCAGGGTCCTTCCTGGTGGCATGCACATTACTCGACCAAGACGGATCCCAGTGAGGAGGACTCTGGAAGGTTGGTCATTTCCTCCAGCCTGTGGCCCCTTCTGAATTCTCCCTGTTAGTTTTCAGTGGCAGCACCATGTTCCTTATCTAGAACTCCTGCTGCCTGAGACAACTCAAGCAAGCAGGCCTGGCCAAGGCAGCTGGTTTTACAGTTCTTAACTGTAGTGGGAATTCTTAATAATGTACTTTCATAGCCTTGAGAAATTCCACAGATATAGCATCTAGAAAAACAGCATATATTAAGAAACTGTGTTAATGATTACCTTTCATGTTTTTCTTAAGAATAATCTTGTTACAAACCCCAAGGCCAGACCCAGAAGGGAGCATGACAGGGCTCGTGAAAGCATGGACCTTGGAACACTGGGTTGGCCGCAGGCATGAACGCTGCCTACGCACTTGCTGATTGTTCCTGAGACTACCCCAGAAGGGAATAGCCTGGGGTAAAAAATGAGGAGATCTGGACTTTGTCAGCGTAGTGTCTTGGGGAAGTTAAGATCAAAAAAAGTCTTGTAGTCTGCAATTAGGAATAAAAGCTGGACTCAGAGTGGATGCTGCACCTCAGTCCAATAGAGGCTGCAGGTCCCCTGACCCATTTCACCAGATTTCATGGCTGTTTTCATTCTCTTCGCTCACTCTGGGATGGTTAGGGCAACACCTGACTTTATCGTGTCAATAAATAGTTCACATATAACCAACAAGGATGTACTGTATAGCTCATGGAACTATGCCCAACGTTATGTGGCAACCTGGGTGGGAGGATGTATATATATATGGCTGAGTCCCTTGCTGTTAACCTAAAACTATCACAACATTGTTGATCAGCTGTATACCAATACAAAATAAAAAGCTATTAAAAAAAAGAATGAAAGAAAAAAATAATCCACATAAACATATTATCTAAGTATTTTACATTCTTTTTTTCATACTAGGTCTTTGAAATCTGGTGTGTATCTTAAACTTATAGCATATAAGTTGGACTGGTCATATTTTAAGTACTCAAGAATCACATGTGCTAGTGGCTACCATATTGGACAACAGAGTTATAAGAACTAATGTATTTGAATAAACAGAAGAAAATATATAAATGTACAAAATTCTTACAAATTAAAGCAGTTCTGTAACTCACACTCAAAATCTATGTACAAAATTTCACTCATATTTGTGAAGTATGCCAACTAAAAATTGCCACTTTGCCATCTGCCTCTCCAAGAATTTAAATCATTAGCCACTGCAGCTGCTGACCTTCAACACACCCTGAAAGGAATTCAGCATGGAGATCAGGAATGAGGCACTCTGTGCTCCTGGAAAAAACTGGCAAAACAGGCCTTCAAACAGATATTTTCAGGAGATTTTATGACCCCAAGTCCTTACATTTTCTTATATCTAGAAAAGCACTAAAATCATTAATGGTGACATCTGCTCCTCCTGACTAGCAGCAAACCTCTGCCAAAAAGTGTGCTTGCTTGCATGTATCCCCTTTCACTAAGATCATATATAATGCTGATTTTCCCCCCTACCTGTTCAGAGCAGTTCCTCAGAGCTATCTGAGATACCGTTCCCTGGCTATAGTCCTCACTTTGCCCCCAATAAAACTTAACTCAAAACTCTCACATTGTGTTTTTTCTTTTCTCCTTCTATTGACAGGTGTTGACTGAAATAAAAATGCACAATGTGGGAACTGTAAGTTTCAGTTTTATTTGGGGATTTATTAAGGACTAAAGTCTGGGAGAGTCTATGTGCAAATACTGGTAAATTGCCGCTATGCAAGATTACCTGAATTCTTTCTGATAAAGTGCTAATATTTAATATCCCTCTACCATCCTTTGTCTTTCCTATGCCTAAAGACTAATATATGGTGTGTGTGTGTGTGTGTGTGTGTGTGTGTGTGTGTGTGTGTGTGTGTGTGTGAATGACAGGGATTTTCTTCTACCCAAATCATTCACTCAAAAATATATGTGTTAAGACTTAATGGTGAAAAACCCACTGGATATTTATTTCTTCCAGGGTATTCTTTCCAGGGTATTTCCCCCCATTATTCTTGTATGTAAAAAGCCATATTTAAATTTTTCTAAGTCAGTGGTCACATTTCCACAAGACTCTGAGTCCCTCAATTTTCTAGTAACTACTTTCCGAGTCACTGGAGAGAAAGACCCTTCTGTTCACAAGAAAATTAACTTTGGAAGGTTGGTATATACTTTTAAAAAGCTATTCAAGTGTGTGCATGCTTTGAAGACAGAGTACATCATAGTAAAAAGATAAAATATATATTTGAAAAGAGATTCAGATATACATATTTTCAATGAAGGACTTTATCATAAACAAGGTAAAATTTACAGCTGAAAGGAAACTCAGATACACATTTGAAAAGAACAAGAATCACTATAAATTTCAGGGGAAAAAAAAGGAAGGGAGGGGAATAAAACAAAGAATTTGTAGTTAGGCTTTAGATTCTCCTAATTGGTATAATGTTATTTTCATTATGAGGAACTCTGTTCTCCTCAGGAGTTCTGTTAAATTTATCTGTTAACAATTATCTGTTAGATTTATCTGTTAGATAAATTGTACAGTTCAAATATTATGAGTAAATACTCTATTTCTGACTGCTAGATCTGTAAATACTGAGCACAGTGGGTTATAATCTCCCACTATGAGTAAAGATGGCAAATCTAGGTAGTTACCTGGACAAAAAAATTTTGATTTAATATCCCACAACTTACAACAGGGTGAATTCTAAATGGTGTTTGAGATTTATTAATACAAAATTTAGAAGTACTTCAAAACCACAAGTAAAATTGTTAATAACTTTGGAGTGGGGAAGGTTATTCCAATAATGATTCAAAAATCCAAAATTATTTAAAGGAAAATTTGACTTCAAGAGAGCTTCTGAAAGAGTGGTAAGAGCATGGGTAAATTTTCTTTAGTATATTTATGCTTTTCTTACTTTCCAAATTTTCTGCAATATGCATTATTTGGATAATAGAGTAAAACAAAACAAAGCAAAGCCTCCTGTATAACAAGGAAAAGTCCACAAGCAAAGTCAATGACAAATTTCAGACTGGGAAAATAGAATTGGTATTCGTATAACAAAAGGGATAATTTCCCTGTTTCACTAAATATAGGCTTGCTTATGATGTTAAAGAAAGCATCCACAAAATCTCAATGGTTTAAACAATAAAGGCTTATGTTAGCACATTATATATTTTCCCTCATTGATTGGCTGATGGCTCACCAACATTTTTCGTCTGGGATTTAGGGTGATAAAGTAGTGTAGGCTAGGGGAAAAAACATCTTTTTCTTCTACCCATGTTAGATTCCTAGGTTGCAGATGAGCGCTCCGAACTGATCAGAATCCTGGTTTAGAAAATCTTGCCTATGTTCATTCTTTCACGGAGTAGCCTGTGGAACAAGAAGCTGACCAGTGGATAAAGCAAAGAGGGAAACGGAATTCGGGCTTCTTGAATCTAAGATTTTCATGAAGCCACAGCTCACAGATAACCACTCAGATTTCAGGGTGGTTAGAAGGTCTGTGGAAAGAGCCGTTGCCTCTGGCGACAAAGACTGGGGCAGGATTTTCACAATTCCAACAATCTGGACAATTTTTGTTTGTGGTTTGGCTGTCGTTTGTCTTTTTTCCTCCAAGCGAGAGCAAGTAGAAAGGCGCAGCTCCATTTGGCCAACGCGAGAGAAAGCACTTGGGCTGACGCTGCTGGATGAAACTGGTCTCTGTTCTTAGTAACGATGTGAGTTGCATGTTGTCGCTGCAGCTCCGAAGGGGATTACTTGGCTAGAATCCGAAAGCGGCTTTAAGTGTAATTCATCCTCAATGATGGCTACTATCTGCTTGGAAATAAAAAGATACCCCAAACTGTGCAAAACGCATTGAGCTTTTAAAAGCACAGGAATCCTGCCCAGCAGCAGCTTTTCGTCAGGGGATGTAGCTCAGTGGTAGAGCGCATGCTTCGCATGTATGAGGCCCCGGGTTCGATCCCCGGCATCTCCAGGCCATTATATTTTTGTTGTTGCTGTCTAATTCAGACTTTGGCCTTGCATTGTTAAACAAAAATGTTTTAGCTCTTTCTCATTTGGGGGCCATTGTCCTGCCCTTTAAATATAGCAGTTTTCCATGTATGTGTTTATTGGTCTTCCCTTTGGTTAACTACCGTCACCATTTTCTCTGCTTCCTGGAAACCTCCTTGGGATGTTTTATTAGGCAGTGAGCAGTACAAAGCCAGAGAGACAATTCAGAAGCAAGTTCATCCTATGAATGCACCCAGAAAGAGGGAATACAGCTGCATTTAGAAGAATTATTTATCTCAGTTAAAGGAGGTTCTATGCATTCCAACTTTGCATTGGAAAATAATTAAAATATCTCTTAGTTGTTTTTTTGTTTTTTTTTTTAAGGAGAGGAGAAGGTAGCATGTGTTTCAGTATTGGTGCAGTAGTTGTACATCGGTATTCAAGGGTCCACCCTAGGACCATAAGAGAAATTTCTTCATTTCTCACTGCATCATTGGCTTTACTCAAGATTTCTGTGGAGAAGAGCT
Organism: Dama dama; assembly: GCF_033118175.1. Lineage (NCBI taxonomy): Eukaryota > Metazoa > Chordata > Mammalia > Artiodactyla > Cervidae > Dama > Dama dama. The sequence goes on from NC_083687.1 coordinate 31,965,521, forward strand.
AGTCACAGTCCAGTGCAGGAGGTCTGGGAATGTAGTAAATGTTAGGAATAGTCTGTGGAAATAGAAGGCAGAGTTGGTTAGGCACCCTTAATAGAGCGACTGTTCTCTGTTCTGACAACAAGCTCCCAATTCTAGTCGCAGGCCAAAACTTAGCTCATTAAGATAGCAGAAACACTTTTGCTCCTCTCACCACTTAGAAAATTCTAACGATTTTAAGAACTCTTTGCCATTAGTAGGGATGGAGACCAAATATATATTTCTTATTGTAAATCACATTAATAATGTATACCCAGATGTTACATTGATGCATTATGTGGCATTTAGTTTTTATTTTAAATTTTTGAGGAATCACAAAAATGGTTGTTTTGTTTTTTTTTTAATTCTCCTTTCTTAGCTTATCAGTTAATTCCTTAACTTTTTTTAGAGGTTGCTCTGGAGTTTGTAGTATACATTTACAATGAATCCAAGTTCACCTTCCAATAACATTATACTTCTTCACAGGTAGTGTAACTACCTTGTAATAGGGAAAAAATCCAAAATTTCCTCCCTCCTAGCCATTGTACCACTGCTATCATTTATTTTAGTTACATGTAAAAATACATAAGTGTGTATACAATATAGACAAAACCTCATAATCAAATACATTGTTGCTATTATACTTTTGAACAAACTTACTTGTGAGATGGATTAAACTAAGAAAAATAAAAGTTTTTATTTACCTTCCTTTATTCTTTCTTTGATGTTCTTCCTTTCCTTATGAAGATTTGAGTTTCTATTATTTTTCTTGTCTCTAAAGAACTTTCTTTAACACTTCTTGCAAGACAGATCTACAGGGAACAAATTCCCTCCATTTTTATTTGAGAAAGTTTTTATTTCTCCTTCATTTTTCAAAATTTTCAGGGCACAGAATTCTAGGTTGTAGCTTTCTTCTTTAAATATTTCACTGTAATCTATTCTTGTTTGCATAGTTTCTTTTTTTGTTTGTTTTTCTTCCATTGCATAGTTTCTTAATAGAAGTCACTTGTAAGTCACTAGACTTGGTTCCTCTATTGTCTAGATTTTTTTCCCCCCTCTGATCTCTTCCAGGATTATTTTCTTTATATTTGATCTTCTATAGTTTGAGAATGATATGCTTATATGTAGATTTTATTGTTGTTTCTTTTTTCAATTCTTTCTGGTGCTCTCTGAACTTCCCAGATCTGTGGTTTACTGTCTGACATTAATTTGGGGGAAATTCTCAGTCATTGTTTCAAATATTCTTTCTTTCTATCTTTTCCTTATGATATTCCCATTACACATGTTATATTTTTTTGCACAGGTCCTAGAGTCCTTGGATATTCTGTCCTCGCCCCCCGCCCCCCGCCAAGTCTTTGTTTTGTTTTTCAGTTTTGGAGGTTTCTACTTTAAGTTCAGAGTCTTTCCTTAGTTATGTCTATTGTACTAATGAGCTCATCAAAGCATTCTTCCTTTCTGTTACTATGTTTTTTAATCTTGAGCATTTCTTTCGTTTTGGTTTTTTTTTTAGGATTTTCATCTTTCTGCTTACATTGCCTATTTGTTCTTGCATACTATCTACTTTATTCATTAGATCCATTATCATTTTAATCATAGTCGTTTTAAATTCCTGCCATGTCTGGTTCTATTATTGCTCTGTCTCTTCAAATGACTATTTGCCTTCTGATATGCTTTGTAATTTTTTCGGGATAGCCCAACGTGGTGTACTTGTTATAAAAGGATAATAGGAATTTAGTAATGCGGTGGTGAGGTGTTGGGGGAGAAGCTTTCTCTAGACCTATGATTAGGTCTCAGTCTTTTATTGACCTTTTGTCTCTGGCTGGTGAACTTCACAATTGTTTCTCAGTTGTCTCCTCCCACTCTTAGTTGGGACAGGATAGCTACAGGATGCTGGAGTGGGTTTTTCCTTCTCTCATGTGAAAGTCTAGAGACAGTTGGAATTGAGTATTTCCCTTCTACGTAAGTTAGGCTCTGACAAAACCCTAGTAGGTTAAGGTCTGGTTAAATGGGTTCTTTAGAAATCGGGCCTTGTTAAGAACAATAGCACTCCGGTATATTTCAATGTGGCTCCTCTTCTTCCCCCTCTGCTGGAAGCATGAAGGATTTACGCCCCACCTCACGCCCCACCTCACCACCCCCGCCCCACCCCCTGCTTTTTAGATGGTTAAAGTGAGAAACTGGTCCAAGTCCTAGGAGTAAAACACACAGAAGTGTGGAGACCCCACCCCCACCCTGCCCAGGCCATGACTCAGTGTCCCTGGAGTTTTTAGTGATCAGAGTTGCCTACTTGGGTCCTCAACAAATCATCAATTACAGTTCAGGCATTGGTTCTTCCTGTGGTTTCCACTTGTTAGTCACTGCTCAGTAAGTCATGACTCCCTTTATTCACCTGTATATCTCTCCAATCTTTGGGGCAGCCAGTTGCCCTGTGTCCTCACCTCTCTTATAAATTCTAGAAGAGATGTTGATTTTTCACTCTGTTTAGATTTTCCTTCTTGACAGAATGAAGTGGTGACTTTCAAGCACCTTATATATGGAACCAGAAAGTGGAAGACTGTTTGCTCTTTTTTTAATACATTTTTGCTTCTGTGCTTATTAGTAAAATGGTCCTATAATTTTCCCTTCTTATATTTTCTCCACTGGGTGTTAATATAGATATTATGCTAACCTAAAATAATTTATAGTTTTCCCATTTTGGGGGGGAAATATTTTATATAACACAGAGGTTATTGTTTCCTTTAGGATTTCATAGAACATTCCAGTAAATTTGTCTCTGATTGGAAATTTTGTTTAAATTCAGTTTTTTAAATGGCTGTATATCAAATCAGATTTTCTATAACTTTTTTATGTTAGTTTTGACAATTTATACATTTTTATACAGTTTCCATTTCTTCTAATGGAGGTAAGAGGATTGAAGCCAAATTTCATTTCTCACTTCTAAATCTCTTAAGTAGCCACTGAAAGTGTCCTCCTGTTTATTCCTTCAGATATGCAAGCATCTATCTCTCTATCCATCCACACATTTACTTTTTAAAAAATAGTTCACAAATTTACTTACATCAGGTATTGTGATAAGTACTGATACACAATTAAGGATAACACAGTCTTAGCTAACCTTCAAGATGGCCCTCCCCCCCAGGATCCTTACCTCCTGGTAATCACACCCTTCTGTAGTCTTCTCTTACTTGACTCAGTCACCAAGATATATGAGGGGGAATTGAGGCTTTCTACCCACGTGTGAATCAGCCATCTTGGAAGCAGATCCCCCAGACACAGTCCATGCTCCAGAGCCCTGCATGCACTGTTCATACCTGGAGTTCAACTTCAGGAGACTCCCGGGGCCAGAATTACCCAGCCAAGCCACACTGGAGTTTCTGGCCCACAGAATCTGAGATAATAAGCATCAGTTTTTTAAATGCTGTGAATTTTGGAGTGCTATTCAGCAATAGAAAACTAATATTTCCAGAAAGCCTTTTTTTTGCATTTCTCATAAAGGAATAATTATTTACCAAAAAAAAGAAAAAAAAAATGTAATTTTTATCTGCTTCTCTCAAGCTTCCAGACTGTTACAGAAAACTTTTCTTGAAAATAAAATATCAATGCTAAACTAAGATGTGTGGTTCATCTCTCATGTTTCTCTTTTTATCCTGAAGAAAAAAATTCCAAAAAATTTAGGCTGATTGCCCAGGGCATCTTATCCACCAGAGGGTCATGGATCTATCATGAAAATAATCCCTGGCAAAAGAAAATGGAAAAAACATAATTATTTCAGATGATTTATGGTTTATGCAAATTCTTACTATATGAATAAAATTTAGGTTCTCTTAGCAAGGTGAAAGGATGAGAAATGCTGGTTATATCTTGTCAAGCTGATTTCTCTGCTTTTCTCCTTTCAGTTCCAACCATTCTGAACTATATACACTTTCACGCCTGTAAGCATCCTGTATCCTCAGTCTTCCTTTTGTTTCTATTTGACATTATTATTCGTTCTTCCAGATTGGCTTATGGGTTTTCGTATTTGGGGGCTAGCGGGGAGAAAACTTTGATTTGCGTGTCTTGTTGACAGAGTGGTCTGAAATCTAAAGAAGCACTCACTCTGCAGAAGATGAGCACCATGGAAGCAGAGGGTTTGCCTCAATGTTAAAAGTGACAAATCTCTTACTTTCTGGCTTTTCTTTCTGAAGAATCAGAGCGAGATCCGAGGATTCGCGTTCTCTGGATTTGATGTGTATTCTTTGGATTAAATGAGGATCAGAAGGCCGCAGGAAGCAAGCCAACATCTTCACCCTTCGTCCTCTCAGTTGCTAAGAGTGGAAGGAATTTACTTTTCTAACTGAAATACCTTCATTGGCTCCTTGTTTTCTAATAGTTGCATAGCGGTTTCTGGAGGCCAGGAATAGGATACAGAATTGAAGACAGTTTGGTTGGTTTCATAATTAAAGACAGTCATTGGCAAAGTATTTCTTATCTTTCCTGTAAGGAATTTTCCTTTGTCTCACACATCTTTTGACAAAAGAGAAAAGGGCTCTGAAAAGAAAGGTCTGGGAGGCTGTTGCCTACTCAGATTTCCGAGCTCATTGTATCTTCCTCAGTCTCTGAATGTCTGCAAGATACAGGCTAATCGGAATTCCTTGGTAATACAGTACTATGAAACCAAGGGTGGGAATTATATCTTTCAGAAAATAGCAAAATAATTTAAAAATGTAAATTTGTTTTATTTCATGAAGATAGGTTAGAAAAGCCCACTTCCTTAGAGTGGGGATGTAGCTCAGTGGTAGAGCGCATGCTTAGCATGCATGAGGTCCCGGGTTCGATCCCCAGCATCTCCAAGCTTTTGTTTCTTTTCAGCTCCGGAAATACACCTCTCCCCTCCCAGGGGAATGGTCACAGTCCATTCCCGTAAAACCTAAAGATTAACCCTTCTTGCCGCCAGGTACTTATACTTTGCTCGGGTTATGCTAGTAATCTTTCCGTTTTAAAATTTAAAATCTTTCCATCCTCAGCATGGATTAGCGATGTTTTCCACAAAGTTAAATCAAAAGTGACGTTGGTCGTTATTCCATGGCGGGTGGCGGGGGTGGCGGGGGTTGACAGTTATCCGTTTAAACTCTATATTAGAAGATTTAGGACTTTGACTTAGTTTTTCTGCTGGGGTTTCGGGTGGGGGATGGGATGGTAGGCTGAGCTCCAGTCTCAGGTTTCGTGCTTAGAGGCTCAGTAAGAAAGATGGATTTCACTTGAAGCTCTCTAGAAAGAAAATAAACTCTTCCCAGGCTGTGAAAGCGTTGGATACATTTCGCTTCTCAAAACGTGATAGTTCTCTCAGAAAGCGAACACAAAGGAGTGAAAGTGAAACATTTTGATACAGACATGTTTTCCCCTCAGTGCGTTTTGCCAGTGAGCTCGCGGCGCTCACGCCACTGTGGATTTAATCCCTTCTATACTGATTTCTTTTGTAATCTCTAAATTTGCCTCACTGATTCTAAAGGTACTGACTTTAACGCTCTTTAAAAAAATCAACTTATTTTCCTAAACCCAGCCCTTTTATACCATTCATGTGGGTAAAGACTTTCCTTGGCCAACTCCTTTGTTTTGATGAAGGGCTAGTCCCCTTTGGAAAGCAGCATTTCTTGTATCTCGGTGCTTTTGCCTCAATTTCCAATTCGTGACACCCTGTCACATGAGCAAATGAAGGAAATTTAGAAAACCATTTTCTGTACTTTTGTTTATTTCTCAGTGAGGCTTCTGGGCAGCTCTATGTGGCCCTTGGAGACTGTGGTCAAGGGCTCCAAATTTTTAGAGGTACAAGGGTCCAGTGTTAAAAAGATAATAAGGGCAACCATCCTTTCTGTTAGTCTCTAATGACTCGGTCTGTCGTTCATGGATGAATCTAGTGTTTGTGCTTCCTGACTAAGAAAAAAACCACAAGATTAAAGAATGGGTCTTAAAATGGGCCTTTGAAAGTACGGTGCACTGAGGTTTGCACTCTATTAGCTAAATCATTTCTGCTGTTCTTTACTGAACAATTGCTCTTGTCAATATTTATTACAGGCCTACAATAGTTTAGCTCCAACACAGCTCTAAAGATATTAAAACACTTCGGACAAACTTAAAATAGTAGCCATAGCATTTACCAGCTAAGCCATCAATAAGGAAATAGTTCACAAATTATTTCCTTTCTTGTTCCTCCCATTTTCAGCATGCCATATACCCACGGACAAGGCTTGCAGTTGTGAGATATCAACAGTTCTGCCTAGAAATCAGTTTTGAGTTGTAATGACTACCTGATTTTGTTGTCACTTCAGGTCACCAGACTATGACCTACTCCATCAAAGGTGTTTTTTCTTTTTTCTTTTTTTTTTTTTAAGATTTCTCTATCCCAAACCACATGAAAAGACCTCCTTAAGGTAACTAATAAAAAAGGTTTAGGTGCAGTTTAAGAACAGTGTCCTGACTAAATTATTTTATCTGGTAGGTAGTGTGCACTGGGTGATGGTAGGGATAAGGAAAGATAAAAATCAATACAGTTTCCCTGAGCTCATAAATTTCTTTAAAGCTGAAGCAGTGATTCTCTAACTTGGCTGCACATTGGAATCACCTTGAGAGTTCTAAAATTGTCTGATGCCTGGATTCTACACTGAGAGGTTCCAGTTTAATTTGTCTGGAGGGTGGAATGGACACCAGCATTTTAAAAAGATCACTAGGTGATTTGAATATGCAGTTACAGTTGAGAACTACTGGCCTAGAAAGTCTCTTTTTAAATTATTTCCAAATATCTACAAAGGTAGGAGGAGACATAAGAGATGTAGACTTGCAGGCTTATCCCTTTCTCAGTCTAACCTTATCTTAGAGACACTGCTGGTCATAGATACATGAGTAGTCCCCAGACTGGCCAATCAAGGGCAGATGTGGTGATGGATGGGGATATAACTTAATTTCACATAATATTCTGCTAAATAGAGAAAAACACTTCTCTCTCCCTTTTTTATTCTACCACAGTTGTTCAAGGACTATGAAATGAGAACTGCTATTTCCTGAGATTCCTGTGTTTGCAAAGTTCATCACTGGGAAGAAAGTGGATCACTAAATAATTTAGGGCCATCCAGGACAGAACAAATATTCTCTGAGCTTTCCTCCCCAAAATTTAAATTTGCAGCCATCTATCAGTGATTTGAAATGGCTCTGACCTAGATCTAAAGCAAGGAAAGGCACTACATTTTCTGAAATAAAATTACCTCAGGAAAGGGGAGTTGATATGGACAACTTGGAGCTAAGACTTCATAAGGCAAGGCTTGTTTTAATTTATCATATGACTCTGGGTCCCTAAGAAGAAAGTAATGATGGTTTCAACAATATTACAAGTGAAGACTATTTTAAAAAGGTAAAACTAGATCTCATATTCTGTAGGGTTTCTTTTCTCCTAAATAATATTAAGAGGAGCAAAGATAGGAGAAAAAAAAAAAAAAAAGGAGCTATTTTCTAAGAACACACAGAGCAGAGGGCTGGGGAAAATCTTCTATTTGTGGATCTTTACATGTTAGCACTGGAGAAAAAGACTAAAAACATTCCTTTTATTTACCAGCAATGAAATTCCTTTGAGCCTACCCTGAGTTTGACTCCATTTAGTAATTTCTGCACAGTCTTATGGCTAGAGAAAAGTAGATGTGAACCCAGGGTCATTTAGTGAAGAATACACCTTATTCATTTCATTTCGTGGAGAAATGAGATCCAGTAGACCTACATTGTTGTGGAGGGCAATCCTTGCATAGTTTAATCCTAAATTGTGACTAATGACCTCTTAGTAATTGAAATAAAATATGTCCTGGTATGTAAGTAGAAAAGAAAGCTAGTCTCTCTTCTTTCTTATCTACACTGGCCCTTCAGAACCAAAGAGAGAGCATACTAGATCAAGGGAATGAAACCAACTAGAGCACTTCTCCTCACAAAGACATAACCTGGACAACAGGACCTCAGGAAAATGTGGAAGATCTGGGAGAGTTTCAATATTCAGGGAAGGCGATCAGACGATCATGTTTTAAATTCCTATAGTATGAGGTTATCACAGGAGAGGAGGGTTAGATAAGGGGACTGGAATAGCCATTTCACAGTTGCTACAAGTGGCAACAAAAGGATTAACTTTTTGTTCTAATGAACAAAGTAACAAACGTGCTAGATGCATAAAAATGCAGTATTTGTATTTTTTGATATTCTAAATAAGCTATTCACCAATAAAAGTTAAAAAATTAAAAAAAAACCTTGAAGAGACAGAAAAAAATTATACTCGGAAAAGCTAATTTGCTAACATAGAACTCCCTGTGCTTAATCCTCAAAAGGTTCTATTTTTTTCCCCCAAATTTTTCTTTTAGGATAAATTCTAAGTTATTTGGAATGATTGTTCCACATGGTGAGGAAATTTTAAATCACTATTCCAAGTCAATGTCTTTATTTTTCCCCCCTTTTATTGTATGTCTGGTATGTTTGACACCTCCTTGTTAACTGCTCATCTGTCATCTTGTACTTCTTTTATTATGATATTTGACAGTCATTAAAAATTCTTATTTCGTGTTCTATCATCTGTGGCCATCTTGTACCTAGTTGTATCCATAGAACTGATTTCAATGGACGTGGGTTTGAGCAAGCTCCAGGAGTTGGTGATGGACAGGGAAGTTCATGAGGTCGCAAAGAGTCAGACACAACTGAGCAACTGAACTGAGCTGATTTCAATTCCTGACACATAGTAGGTACAAAGTAATATCACTCTTGTTGAACATACTTCACCTTAAATGCTGTCCTCCCAACAGTATTTCTGTGACTGAAATTTACCTAGTCCTGATCGTAAACAATTCAGCTAGAATTCAGAAACACCATGATTCCTAGCCCATTATTATTCTGAAGGTGTTGTTTCCCAAACTCAGAAAATATAAAAGTAACTATAAATGGAGTAGAAGTGTAGTCCTAATCATGGAAGTTTGTTAGTATAGATTAGATTAAAAAGTGACTATTCTGGTTAGTAAGAAACATTTATATTCACTATAAAAACATTCTGAAAGTGAAGTCGTTCAGTCGTGTCCAACTCTTTGCGACCCGCATGGACTAGCTTACCAGGCTCCTCCATCCATGGAATTTTCCAGGCAAGAGTACTGGAGTGGGTTGCCATTTCCTTTTCCAGAGGATCTTCCCGAACCAGGGATCGAACCCGGGTCTCCCACATAGCAGGCAGATGCTTTACCATCTGAGCCATCAAAAACACTGAGTAGTATACAAAATGGCAATACCAGAACATTTGACTCAAAAAACAATTAAAAAAGACTTTGGGATTCAAAGGTTTTATCATTCAGAGCTCCTTTCAGCCATTACTTGGTTAAATGAAGAATTTTGCAGTCCTTCCATTTTGTATTTTAATCAGGCATTGGAAGCTGGGTAGATGCACAGTAGCATCTGCTAAGTTGAACCCACTCCCTTTCAGCACTGGTCTTACTCCAATTAAAGGCAGAAAATCAGGATGCAAGAGTTAACAGTTTAAGAATGGATTCTTAGTTTCGTGATTGTACAATCAGTTAATGTTTGTTTAGCTTCTACAAGTTGAGGGTCCATGTGGAAAATACTAATACTAAAGAACATCCATTTGAAGAAGGCAATATAGAGAAGAAAGAGTCTGATGCCTCCCAAAGCCAAGCCAGTAGTAGTTTCCGTCCGTGCGCCTGCTAGGAGCTGCAGGAACGGAGGCCATTCCCCAGCCTCGGGCTGGCAAAGGCTCCTGGGATTTGAATCAGAAAACCGCTAAATGAACTCTGACCTAGCCACCTCCAGGCTGACAATCTCCTGCTTCCTGAAGCAGGAGCGAGCACAAGCTGACAGCTGTTAGCAGTCTGAATGTGTTTGAAGTTTGGGGTTGTTTGTTTTGTTTTTCAGTGCACAAGTGTGCCATCTCCTAACAACCAGGAATGGCATCCATTGGACTGAAGTTCTAACTGACCTATTTTGCTAGAAGAGCCTTTCACTGTACTCTTAGAATATCCACTCACTTGAGGATTCTAAGTTACTACAATCCGGTGAAATATAAGAGCGTCTCTGGCCTCACTTAAAGAAGCCCCTTCCTGCACAGTGAACACTCTGCTCCTATCCACTCTTTCCCATTCCATGGTTGTTCTCAGTACATTTTCTTCGTTACGGTGCGAGAGCAAGTAAGTGTTTTGTTGCTTAAGTTCCAGGAGGCTTCGTCGCGGGTCTGTCTGTTCTATAAGGTCGATTTATTCGAGAAGAGAGTGAGCAGTGTGGGTGTGTGCTCAGCCGCTCAATCGTGTCCGACTCTTTGCGACTTCATGGACTGTAGCCGCCAGTCTCCTATCCACGGAGTGAATAGTAGCTCTAATTAACTCAGCTTTTCACCTAATTGAGTAGGATTTGATCAGAAAGGAAGCTTAAGCTATTGAACAGCTGGCTCTGTGGCTTAGTTGGCTAAAGCGCCTGTCTCGTAAACAGGAGATCCTGGGTTCGAATCCCAGCGGGGCCTGCTGGTTTTTCATCTCAAAATTGAATCCTTAGTTTTAACAATAAATTAGAATTTTTAGTCTGATACCGTCTTTAATCGTAGCTCAACTTCACTGGTTGGAACTTTTTATTTCCACAACCTGTTCTCATTGCACCTGTATTCTCAATGACTCTCAGGCTCTCTACTAATGGTCTGTCATGTGAATCTACTACTTAGGTGTTCTTTAGTTCTTGCTTTCTGCCATAAGGGTGGTGTCATCTGCATATCTGAGGTTATTGATATTTCTCCCGGCAATCTTGACTCCAGCTTGTGCTTCATCCAGCCCCGTGTTTCTCATGATGTACTTTGCATTGAAGTTAAATAAGCAGGGTGACAATACACAGCCTTGGCGTATTTCTCTTCTTTCCTGATTTGGAACCAGCATGTTGTCCCAGGTCCAATTCTAACTGGTGCTTCCTGACCTGCATACAGATTTCTCAGGAGACAGGTCAGGTGGTCTGGTATTTGCATCTCTTGAAGAATTTTCCATAGTTTGTTGTCATCCACACAAAGGCTTTGGCATAGTCAATAAAGCAGAAATAGATGTTTTTCTGAAACTCTCTTGGTTTTTCTATGATCCAACAGATATTGGCAATTTGATCTCTGGTTTCTCTGCCTTTTCTAAATCCAGCTTGAACATCTGGAAGTTCACAGTTCACATACTGTTGAAGCCTAGCTTGGAGAATTTTGAGGATTACTTTGCTAGTGTGTGAGATGAGTACCATTGTGCAGTAGTTTGAGCATTCTTTGGGACTGCCTTTCTTTGAGATTGGAATGAAAACTGACGTTTTCCAGTCCTGTGGCCACTGCTGAGTTTTCCAAATTTGCTGGCATATTGAGTGCAGCACTTTCACCGCATCATCTTTTAGGAGATGAAATAGCTCAACTGGAATTCCATCACCTCCATTAGTTAGTTCATAGTGATGCTTACTGAGGCCCACTTGACTTCAAATTCCAGGATGTTTGGCTCTAGGTGAGTGATCACACCATCATGATTATCTGGGTCATGAAGATCTTTTTTGCATAGTTCTTCTGTGTATTCTTGCCACCTCTTCTTAATATCTTCTGTTTCTGTTAGGTCCATGCCATTTCTGTACTTCATTGTGCTCATCTTTGCATGAAATGTTCCCTTAGTATCTCTCATTTTCTTGAAGAGATCTCTAGTCTTTCTCATTCTATTGTTTTCCTCTATTTCTTTTGCATTGATCGAAGGAAGGCTTTCTTATCTCTCCTTGCTATTCTTTGGAATTCTGCATTCAAATGGGTATATCTTTCCTTTTCTCCTTTGCCTTTTGCTTCTCTTCTTTTCACCGCTATTTGTAAGGCCTCCTCAGACAACCGTTTTGTCTGTTTGCATTTCTATTTCTTGGGGATGGTCTTGATCCCTGCCTCCTGTACAATATCACGAGCCTTGGCCCAGAGTTCTTCAGGAACTCTATCAGATCTAATCCCTTGAATCTATTTCTCACTTCCACTGTATAATTGTAAGGGATTTGATTTAGGTCATACCTGAATGATCTAGTGGTTTTCCCTACTTTCTTCAGTTTAAGTCTGAATTTGGCAATAAGGAGTTCATGATCTGAGCCACAGTCAGCTCTCAGTCTTGTTTTTGCTGACTGTATAGAGTTTCTCCATCTTTGGCTGCCAAGAATATAATCAATCTGATTTCAGTATTGACCATCTGTTGACGTCCATGTATAGAGTCTTCTCTTGTGTTGTTGGAAGAGTGTTTGCTATGACCAGTGCGTTCTCTTGGCAAAACTCTATTAGTCTTTGCCCTGCTTAATTCATAGAAGAACTAAAGAGCCTCTTGATGAAAATGAAAGAAGAGAGTGAAAAAGTTGGCTTAAAACTCAACATTCAGAAAACTAAGATCATGGCATCTGGTCCCATCACTTCATGGCAAATAGATGGGGAAACAGTGGAAACAGTGACAGGCTTTTTTGGGGGCGGAGGCTTAAAAATCACTGCAGATGGTGACTGCAACCATAAAATTAAAAGACTCTTGCTCCTTGGAAGAAAAGTTATGACCAACCTAGACAGCATATTAAAAAGCAGAGACATTATTTTGCTAACAAAGGTCCATCTAGTCAAAGTTGTGGTTTTTCCAGTAGTTGTGTATGGATGTGAGAGTTGGACTATAAAGAAAGCTGAGCGCCGAAGAATTGATGCTTTTGAACTGTGGTGTGGAGGAGACTCTTGAGAGTCCCTTGGACTGCAAGGAGATCCAACCAGTCAATCCTAAAGGAAATCAACCCTGAATATTCATTGGAAGGACTGATGCTGAAGCTGAAACGCCAATACTTAGGCCACCTGATGTGAAGAACCAATTCATTTGAAAAGACCCTGATGCTGGGAAAGATTGAAGGCGGGAGGAGAATGGGACAACAGAGGATGAGAGGGTTGGATGGCATCACCGACTCAATGGACATGAGTTTGAGCAAGCTCCAGGAGATGGTGATGGACCAGGAAGCCTTGCGTGCTGCAGTCCCATGGGGTCACAAAGAATCGGACACGACTGAGCGACTGAACTGAACTGATACCAGTAGTGTACTTTTATGGTCTCTTCTAAAATGGAATGAGAAATAAAATGTTTGTTTATGACCTAGTAAGACAGAAGGTCTTGTGACAAAGGTCAAAGAGTTTTTTGGGGAAAAAAAGACGGGAGTGGAAACCAATCTATTCTTTGTCTCAGGCTGATTTGCTCTCTGACCCCTCACACTTCTCACCTCCTCCAAAAGAGGGTTATAGGATCATTCCGATGGTACCTTGGCAATTGAAGCAAGGTAAATTTTTTTCAGCAGAGTATTGCTTAAACTTTAAATTGCTCAGAAATATCCAAAGTGTGAAGAACGACTTTGTCTGTTTCTCCAACGTGTAAAAACATCGCTGAGTGAGTACTCAGTAAGTGATTGGAGATGCCGGGGATCGAACCCGGGACCTCATGCATGCAAAGCAGGCGCTCTACCACTGAGCTACATCCCCAAACCTATGAACTTGGTATGGCCCCCACATACTTTTCTTTATTAACATATACGGTCAACTTTCCGCATTATAAAAATATACATGTATTTAACTTTGTTGTGCAAGTATTTTAGAACCCTTGAATGTCAGAAAGAGAATGTCTTATGTAAATCAATGTCATTAAAGCCTTCAGATTCTCTTGAACCTGACAAGGCCCAGTTTAAAACAAGCAGCTGTAAACTGGCTTTTACCCCAGCAGGACCATGCACAAAAGTCATTCAGATGACTTTCTTTTGGAAAGACTGATTAAAACAAACAAACAAAAAAAGAACCATAGATGACTACAGCAAACCACTGGGACATTTCTTGTTATAGTACAAAGGAAAAGGAAATAGCAACCCACTACTGGGAAATCCCATGGGCAGTGGAGCCTGGAGGGCTACAGTCATGGGATTGTAAAAGAGTCAGACATGACATAGCGACTAAATAGCAACAACACAACAAAGAACAAAGCCAAGCTTTCATCTGGGGAAGAACTGGGAGACAGCCACTCTGTAGGCTCCTTTCAATCTCAGGTTCTAGCCTTGGAATTATCCACAGTCAGTATGCATATGAATCTCAGCCTGGTCCAAGAATGAAAATCTTACTCAGTAGATTGGGTGAGGAAACCTACCTATATCCTGTGTAATAAAAAATTGTAAGAGAGATGCTGAAGATTCAAATGTAAATCTAGGCTACAACTCTTTAGAAACAGATTTCATTGTGAGACAGTGATTCTCAAAGTGTGGTCTTTGGACCAGCAGCATCAGTATCTTCTGGGATTTTGCTAAGAATAAAAATTCGAAGGCCTCTCTACAGACCCATGAGTCAGGAACTCTCAGAATGTGGGTCCAGAGTTAATAATCTATGTTAAAAACCCTAGAGGTGATTTTGATGTATGCTAAAGTTCGAGAACCACTGGTGTGAGGTACTGATGAATGCTTCATTACTATACTATGACAATAATGCAGTAGTAAGGTGTTTCCAACATTTAAAGATAAAATAGATCCACAAAGGTCATGTGACCTTTCTGTACTGTTAAACTTCATTGTAATAAAATGAGAGAAAAATTTAAAAAACATTTACAGATGAAATAATTTAACATATTAGGCATGCATTTTTATAGCTAGATGCTAAATGTTTAAATGTGTATGGGGTATCTAAATTTTTAAACTTAGCTTCTTATATATTGTGAAAATAGTATGTGAATATCCTGAAGTATTAATTTTTAAAAATGAATGGGTCATATACTAATTACAAACAGCAGAAAATTTCTCTTGATACTTGAAAGCCTCTGAACATTAGAGAATATAGCCACTAGCTATAGGAAGAGAAGGAGAAGAAAGATAAGATGAGTAAGAACAGGTTAAGAAAAGCAAAAAGCCTAAATAAAACACATCTGCAGGTAAAGGCTATTTTGCAATGGGACACAGCTGGATGCACCAGAGATCAAAACCAAGATCTCATGCATGAGAACAAGCTCTACTACCAATCAGAACAAGGGACAAAGGAAAGAAAGAAGGAAGGGACCACCCGCCGCAACACTTCACTCAACTATTCAGCCTCCAATAGATCAGGAACAAGGGACAAGGTCTAAATCACTCAGTTTTTGACCAAAATTACAAAGAATTCCTCTTTTGTGGGGAGTAATTGGAACCCCTGACACTCATCACAAACTGGATTCAAAAACACAAAGGTTAGCACCTTCTGAGATGGTCAGTGCAGTCCACAGGTGGAACCCCTAAAGGCGTTTAGACCTGGCCCTGCTCAAGTCTGGGAGGATGGTCCTCTAAAAATTTGGGAACATTGACTGTTAGGCAATAGTATAATAATGATCACATCTGAGGCTTGTTCTTTACTGCAATTCACCAGAAAAATCACTCTACCACTAAAAATGGCTTGGCACCACCATTCTCCATGGATTGGAATAAGACCCACCAATGTGTCCATTCTTTCCACATTGGGGCCCTGACACACTTCCTGAGTTATATCCGACACACAATTTCCTCAGTGCTTGCCTGGGCGGGAAGTGGATCATTTGCATGCCTGCTGCCTCTTTGGATGTGGCAGCCGGTGTATCAGTCTCCCTTTTTGGAATCGAAACTTGATTATGGCAAAATGTCATGGGTGCAAATTTTTCAAATGTACATTGCTTGAGACCTTCCCAAGGTCTTGGAAAGTGCAGGTTATCTTACCCTCCCTTCTTGCCAACACAGCTGGACCCAGAGGAATTTGGGGAAGAGGTAGGGCACTATCACTGCCCTGGGTATTTCCCAGGAGATCTCCAGTGCTCCAGAGGCCCCGGGAACACCTTGACTGGGACAGAACAAGACTTGCTCCAATGGTAGAGAAGTGGCCTCCATGGGGAGGTAAACCAGGTGAAGCCAAGGAACCTGCAACAAGAGGAAAGGGTGGGATGGAAGCTGAGGAATTGTGCCCATGCCCTCCACACTAGTCAGGGCAGGAAAGAGCAGGGTTGAGAGGCAGGAGGGGCACAGTGGGAGATGTGACCTTGCTCCAAATGCTAGGAAACACCAGAAAGTCAACGGAGCAACCTAAACTGATTCTTAGACAGGCCTGGCAAGGAATGTTCGTCTGCCTAATATGCGCTCTGAATGCTGAAAGTAAACCTCTGAAAGAGAGCAAGGACTATGTTTTTGTTGCTGAAAAACAGGAGGGCAGATTTTGGCAGGTGTGACTGTGAACAATTATGAAAAATGCTCAACGATTTGCTCCAACAAGCACAGTGATTTTCTGCACCAGAGAGAGGCAGTTCTGAAGCTTGGAAGTCCACAATGTTAGAACTAACCCATCCAGTCTCCAGCAGAATTATAAAATACACTGTGTCCACTATCCATATCTCAGAGTCACTGAGAGGCTGGGGCTGTCCCATCCACTGACAAACAATCTCATTTTTCTGTGGATCTTTGCCAAGGGTAAATTCAATAAAACCAACTAATGCATCTCAGACCCGCAACTCTTGCCTTAGGCCTGTTGGCCAACATAGTCCCGCCACGAGCCTGAGCAAATCACTGCTGGGCACTTTGGGCTTTGTACTCCACTAGCGCCTAGAACCATGGTGGAAATGGGAGAACAATCACTCATCCTGCAAGGCCAAATTGGTCCTCAAGGACAACTCTTGGCCAAGTCTAATCTTTCAAGACTCCTGAAGCCAACAATTTCTGGCCAAGAATGTGGTATACTTTGTATCTGCCACTATAGTTACATAAGCATTTCCTTGCCAGAGGACTTGTCATGCTGAAATCATTTGTATATATATTTGTGAATCCTCCTCTCCCCCACACACTCCACTGCAAGAGTCTCTGTTCCGTAACATATATCCTGAACAGAATATGCCTGTAATTTATTTCTCACAGCTCTTTATTGAGTGGCCACTATCTGCAAGGCTCTATGCTAAGGGCTTGATACAGAGTTCCGGGAAAAAAACAGTATGTACAGGCTCTGCCCTATTGAAGCTATCTTGCTAGAGAAGGAAACATCTAATCAAATAACAAATCTACGTGATTAGTCATGATAAATTCTAAGAATATTAAGGGAAAGTACAGGGAATCTATGGAAGGTATTATTTAATAAGTATTTATTAAATCTACCTGATTATGTCTCTACGAGTGTAGGTTGAAGGAGCGCACAGAAGGTCTAGCCATAAACCGTATTCACTATTGGTCAACAAAGGGAAAAAAGTTTCCTTCAGTTGTGGGGATGTAGCTCAGTGGTAGAGCGCATGCTTTGCATGTATGAGGTCCCGGGTTCGATCCCCGGCATCTCCACTTTAGCTGAACTATGGTTTCAGCTGACTTCCCACCCTTTAATCATTGAAAGGATTAATATTAAAGCATAGACAATGGAATCTTTTAAAGTTAGGTGTACTGAGTTATGGGGAAATTATTGCTCAAAGCCCCTCCACCCCTGCTTAATAAGGATTGTAGCTCTAATATACCAAGAACAGTTGTTTTTAAATAATATATATTTATTATATATTATTTATATATTGTTATATATTATAATTATATATAAATTATATATAAATATAATATATAATATATTATTATATATTATATAGAGAAGACATTAGCACAGGCAGAATGAATTCTAAAGGGAGCTTAGAACATTTCTTCAATTGTGGAAGCTGGTTTTGAAAGAAAAAAGCTACATTCATAAACTAGCCTTCCATATTGGCTCCACTCTGGTTGTCCTATTAGTAGACCAGAAGTCATTGTTACATTTTTATGACATATTTTTATTCCACTCTTTCATAGTGATTACTGACATGATCAAATTTTTATAAGAAATAATAACAGTCCAAAACTTCTGTCTTCCCTATTAAGAAAATTGTATGTATATCATCATGTTTTACACTTTAAATATATTTTACAACTTAGCAATTTGTAATTGTATAATTACAATTTTGTCAATTATACTCAATGAAGCTGAAAGAAAACTAAATACTTTATTTACAGTGATTTTCAAGAAACAGAAGCCATATATAGCAAAAACTAATATCGTGTTTTATGCCAATTGTCTCAATTAAAACTTTTTTAAAAAAGAAATACAAGTCATTCTTTGATGAAAATAAAAATTAAAATGCATTTCATATAAAATATAAAGCATAAATATATATTGAGAACTAAGTTTTTAACTTTTAATTTTGGACTTTTTTTTTTACAAATAAATAATACAAATATTTGTTAGAGAAAGAGGCATATGATTTGTACTGATCTCACTTTTAGTGATGAGAAATTGATCATTGATTTCAGGTATGTCAGCCTGTTCCATGCATTCTAGAGCTCTTCCATCCAATTTTACCTCATGGTTGTAGCAGCCATTGATGATTGTGACCTAGATACATTAAAGCAATATCAGTTGCAAAATGTTGAATCTAATTTTATAATTCCTTCTGCATGTATTAGCAGTGATTATTCTACAGAGAAAAAGTTTCCCTCAACTGTATGCTTATCCTGAAGTACATTCCAGATAAGAAAGGTGGTATAAATACTTGATTCTCTTCCTTCATTTGTCAGCTTTCATTCAAAATAATGAATATTTCATTCAAAATAATGAATCAATAACCAAAATCCTCCAAAGCCTGGGTCTAGGAACAATGGTGTGTGTATTAATTTTGCAACCAGGTTCTTTACTAAATTGTCTGTTTGTAGTAGCTTTTCTGTTTTGAGGAGTTGTTTTTAGGTATACAAGCCTAACAGAGAGCTTTATCCCCTCCTATCTACTTGTTACTCTTCTAATTACTGTTTTATGCTAAAAGCCTTGATTAGTACCTCCATTACAACATTAAAATAGTAAAGACAGTAGATATCCTTGTCATGAAACAATTAAATCGATGTGACCACAAATATACCTGAAAGGACTTAAATAGGTGACACAGATCATAAAAACTTACTAAAAAATATTATATGGAATTATTTTCAAGAATAAAAACTAATTCCTAGAAATTAACACGTTTAAAAGGGACAACTGATTTTTTTTTTTTTTTTGCCTCTCATATATTCAGCCAGTATTTCAGACTACGTCTGGTCTAAGCAAATCAGCTCTGATTATTAGGTTGGTTAAGACACACAGTGGGATACTTGTTTGTGTTGTGAAAGTAGAAGTGAAATAAATTTCACTCAAATTTATTTCTGAAATGAGCCCATGTCATTTATTTTGAATGAAAATTTTTCAACAGGAGATATTTAGATGCTTGACCTCTCACACTTAATCTTAGCAAAGTGGCAATGGTCTGAATTCATTGAAGCAGCCAGTCTCCATTCAATCTGTCGTTCAGTTTAGGCTTGGAAGGCACCACATAGGATGACAGACAACACTTTCTTGTTTCCCTATGCATAGAACCCTGTGGTTGTAACTGAGGACCACTGCTTCCACATCAAGTGATTCAAGAAAAGAAAGCAAGCATGGGGTGGTCAGATGCTCATTAGGAAGAAATAAGTGATATTTTTCTACGATTCCACGTCCAGTATGTTTGTTGCTCTAAGAACGCTTCAGAATTCAGGAGAAAGTGAGTGAAAGTGAGAGTCTCTTGTTGATTTTCTTTCTGCTTTCAACTTGGACTCCAAAGAAATTAGGCCAATTATCTTTCAAAAACTCTTGGACATTGCTGGTGGTGGCAGCACTCTCGGAGCAGAAATTGGATACCACAAAGGCAGTACAGATAGAAAACTGAATGAAAGAAGATACCCGGTTTTAAAGGGTGAGACGAAAGGAAAAACTGCTTGATCACAAATACATCGCCCTCAAAACTGGTGGAGGTGCCGGGGATTGAACCCGGGACCTCGTACATGCTAAGCACGCGCTCTACCACTGAGCTACACCCCCAGCTGCGAGCACCTTTCCTCGGATTCCTTTCGTGATTTATAACCATTATTCCTTTGCTTCTCAAAGATTTAGTAAATTGCCTAGGAAAGGCCCATTTGCGAAATTGACTTCGCAGCGGCCTCAGACGAAAACAACAGAATGAAATTCTAAAAGGAGGCTGAAAAGAGACCATTTGTTATCTCTTACTCTCCAACCTCCAACCTCCAGCCCTTTCCACCTGTAAGGCTTCAGGAAACCGAAGCAGGTACCCCTGTAGCCAGATACCCGCTGAGGAGGTGTCGTTGGGAAGGGAGCAGAGGTGGAGTCAAAGCGGGTCCGCGCCTGCTAAGCTCCAGCTCCCGCGGCCAGCACCACCTGCCTTGGAACAAAGACCCTCAAATCATCCGCGTTTCCGGAAGCCAAAAAAAAAAAAAAAAAAAAAAAAAAAAATCCCCTGCGTTTGTGGTGATGGCAGGGAACATCCCAGCGAGCTCACGATGTCCTGGACGGATCGCTTAGGACTAATTGGAAGCATGAGCCTGGGTGCCTGGCATCACGTAGGCGCCCAGGTCACCCACAGGAGCAACATTTACCTCGCGCAAATCCCTGGCGTTCTCCTGCTTTGCCGAGCTTGGCCGAGAGTGGGCTGGGCTGGGCTGTTGCTTAGAACAAAAGGTAAGCAGGCAAGGCAGGACTGGCCTCTGTTTATCCGCGACCAGTCCTTTAGGAATCAGGGAGCTATCAAGAATTATTAATACCTCGGATGATTTAGGAAAGGGTAGAGTCTCCTATATTTTAAAGAGTGAGCCCAGCCCCAGTTCACAGCCTTCGATTTCTCGGGCACGTCCAGCGCAGTCTCTCTTCTCTCTCCCTCTGAAACAATTTCAAACTAATTAAAATTCTGAAAAAAATAATACAATACCCCCCAAATAACTATATACCTTTTATCCAGAGTTAGTGACTTAATATTTTACCCCATTTGATTTATCATTTGCTTCCTCTCTCTCCCATTTGAAAGTAAGCTGCAATACATCTTTGAAACAGAGCAAGACCCTGTAGTCTTTGTCCCCCATGTCTTCTGCCTGCCTTTTGTCTGTGGAAAATCTTTAGCCAAACAGGAAGTTTAGAGAAGTGGGGAAAAAAAAAAAAAGAAGAAACAAAGGAAAAGAGTCCAACAAGACTAAATAATAATTGTCTAGTCATTAAAAGGACCTTAATCCCTGGGTCAGGAAGATCCCAGGGAGAAGGGAATGGCAACCTACTCCAATATTTTTGCCTGGAGAATTCCATGGACCCAGGAGCCTGGAAGGTTACAGTCCATGGGGTCGCAAAGAGTCAGACAAGACTGAGCAACTGCACTCCTAGTTCCTTCTCAAGGGCTATAGATAATATTCTGAGCCATATCCTGTGAAATGTCTTGTAGATAGTGAAACCCCCAACAAGTGGAGAGGTTAACTACATGATGACCAGACTATAGCCATGACCTAAGCTTCCAGAGCTCCAAGAATTGGCCTCAAGGAAATGGGAACAAACTGGCCCTGGAACTAAACATCAATTGTACTTAAAACAATCAAGATGACGCTGATCAGACCAACCACTGATGACCAACTCCAAGATGACTGTAAGAGCTGACTGTGCTGTTTCTGCATGTAGCCCCTTCCCTTTGTCTATAAAAGTTCTTGCCCACTGGTTGTGAGTGGTGAGGAGTTGGCCCTTGGGCAGGTGACCGTACTCCGCTCTTTGCTGGCATCCAAAATAAAGCAAAGTTTCCTTTCCTCCAACCTTGTCTCTTTATTGGCTTTTGCGTGGGGACCAGGTTAGGGTGATTAGTCATAAAGCTCTAGATGTGGGAGTCTTACCTAGAATGGGTCAGAGCTGGAGACTTTGAGAGCAAGAATTGCAGAAAGCCCACCTGGATCAGCAGAGGAGAGGTTATCCTGAAACCAGGTAGCAACAGAAATACAACTTGGGGGTGAATATTTAGTATCAGAAGAGCAGAGAGGTGGAGGAACTGAAAATGACCTTCTCCTTATGGGCCTGTAGTAAGACAGAATTTGTTCAGAGTATGTTGTATGTTGAAGATTCTATGAAATTCAGTAAAGGAACATGAGAAGGAAAAAAGAGGGTGACTCTTGCCATAAGTTAAGATCCAAAGCAGAGATTTCATGAGAAGGAAGAGCTACAGCATTTTGGCATGTGACAGTCTTTTCAAATTTATCTCCAAAATTCTGCACTATATATAGAAAAGCAGTTGAACCCTAATGAGTGGAAGGGATTTCTTGATACTTGGTTTATTTGATGTTGTCAAGTTCAACTTCCTCCTGCGAGGGAAGGAGGAGAATTGTGGAGGTGAGACATAGAGAGTGGGTATGGAGCTGGTGAAGCGGCCTGCCCAAGGCCACATGGTGAGTGGGACAGAACCACAACCAGTAGGTAGGCGTCCTGGCTCCTGCAGGAGCAAAGATTTCCCTTCCTGGCCCTTCTCCATGTTTGGGCAGCCGCGGTGAATCAATCGCTCACTCTAAGACTCCAACCTACTCTATAACCAAAACGGCCCAGGAGGACACTTGCATTTTTCTTTTCACTTTTTCACCTTTTCCCTGGTTGCTGTGTGTCACAGACTGATGAGTGCCAAGCCCCAGAGAAGGTAACAAGGCAGAAATGAAGGCGACTTTTTAGCAGTCCAGCATATTTCAGAAGCAAACATAAGAATCACAGAGACAAACTTTATTGTTTCTAGGTATTTCTCAGAAAACAGGTATCCTGGAACATGTTCTAATCAGGATGTAGGTAATTTGGCCCTTCGACTGCAGAGTGCAGCGGCCGAGGGACCCTAGTCTCTGGAGAAAACATGGCAGATGACTGGAGCCGTGACAACAAATCAGGGTTGAAATCCTGGCTATGTTCATTTATTCATGTGTTCAACAAGGATCTAGGTGTTTAAGCACCGAAGTGTACTGGTTTTACCTGGTCATTTTGTATATGCCAAGTAACTGGACCAGTCTATGCATCATTTTCAGTATTATGGTTGCTGTGAAATGTTTCTTAAAAATCTGATCACTAGAATTGAGTAAGGATTAAACCAAGAGAAAGAAAAAAAGAAAAAAAAAAAGGCAATTTGATACAGTGCTCCAGAATAGAACTGTAGTGATGAAGGCATGATTTTATTCTATTATCATTAGACGAGGTGGCCGAGTGGTTAAGGCGATGGACTGCTAATCCATTGTGCTCTGCACGCGTGGGTTCGAATCCCACCCTCGTCGTGAGGCTCTCCTTGGACTTCTTTGGTCCCTTCAGAACAACTGCAGTGTGTGAACAGTGTAACTACTAAGTAGCTTTCTAGTTGCCATGTGAATGGTGTTTGTCCTCACCTGAAATGGTAACTTCCTCAAGGGACTTTTTTGAGGAAGAGTAGCTAACTAGGGATATAGAAAAACATTGCCTAAAATCATCCACAGAAGTATACACAATAAATTATTATATGTTTTACTTGTAGGAAATTTTCAGCCTATTTTTAGCTGTACTGTAATATTTCACAAAGTTTGCTAATTTAAACTGTCTCCCTCCCCAATAGACTACTTGGGGAGGGAGCATCCAGATGTTTCTCATGTTGATCTTAAAGCCTCGTATCTGGTTCAGGTATATATGTATTACATTCAATCAGCCAAAATTCTCTTTATTTCTGTAAATATTCAGCCGAGGAAAGCTGCTCCTGCCATCAGTGTTCCCAGTCACATTCTCATATCTTGGAAAAATTAAAAATTTTGTTTCATATCCTCAGGAAATTGGCTATCTTTAATCCATTCTGTCCTCTACATTGGACACATTCTCTACGTTGATTGTATCCTCAAATTCTGAATTAAATCTTTTTTCTGAAAAAGCAATTTTCCTAGGATATGTCTATAAGTTCTTTGAGGCAACTATCAAAGAAAAATTGCACTAGATGGAGTTAAGGAAGGAAGGAAGATGGGCAAGGAAGACTTTATTTAAGACTGTTGCAGTAGGGAAGATTGAACTCAATCTAGAATACAAGAGAGGCAGCTGAGGATTTATAGCCGAAGGGACAGAGTAAGGAGTCATTAGGTGGAAAATTACTAAAAAGAATTTGATTCAATATTAAGAGTGAAGAAGGGGAGCTTGACTGGATATCAAGGATGCTGAGGGGGATTCTAGATAAACTGGCTAAGCAAGATTCTTGCCCAAATGCTGGGAAGGCCAAGGATGGTTTGTAAGAGGACTCAGAGAAGCTTGACACAATTTTCGTCAAGTAGGGAGTTCTTGTTAATATCCACAGGGATTCCTTCAGCTTCCTGAAGGGATGGGAGACCAACAGCAGGTAAGATTCCCTCAGAAGTATCCATATGTTCTCCCAGTTTCTCGTTTATCTGTTACTGATTCTGCCTCCCTATAGCAGCTGTTACTTGGCTTTCTCTCGAGTCCTGGGTCACTTGAGCGCACTTATCTCCTCCAGCCAGGTATTTTTCATTACTTGTAATTTACAGACTTTGAATAACATGTGAGTTACTGAATTTGAACTACAACAAATGGGTCCTTGATGCTAGATATGACCATAATGATTACATCATTAAATTCTCTGTCAGCATTTGAGATGAAGTAGTTCTCCCTTTTGTTATGTCATTTCCTGAAAGGTGTCTATTTGGGTTACTATGTCACTGCTGCAGATGTCTGAGAATGACAGGCTAGAAATGGAAGAGGTTGGAGGGCCTGTAGTTAGAAACTTCCACATGGGGAATGCTATCAGGCCAATTCAGAAGAGAGAGAATATTTTAGGGGAGTACTTTTGATCATATTAGCATCAACAAGGTGGAAAGAAAACAGGAGCATGCCTGGTAAGGCACCACCCCAAGCAGAAATGTTATTTCCCTCTGTAATTAGTATCATCACAGGTCATATAAGTGGAGGTACAGTCAAGCGTCCATAGTGGGAAACAAAAGAATCTGTTTTCATAAACTTAGTAACCTTAATTTGTTACAGAATCTTGCATAATCAACAGTAATTCACAATGAGTCAATGAAATATTTATAGTTTAGTGAGTTATTGTAATTGGTGAGAGTAGGACTTGATTTCATTTTTTTGTTACATATTGTTGTTCAGGTACTCAGTCATGTCTGACTCTTTGCGACCCTGTATACTGCAGCATGCTAGAATTCTCTGTCCTTCACCCTCTCCTGGAGCTTGCTCAAACTCATGTGCATTGAGTTGATGATGCCGTCCAACCATCTTGTCCTCTGTCATTCCCTTCTCCTCCTGCCTTCAATCTTTCCCAGCATTAGGGCCTTTTCTAATGAGTCAGATCTTTGCATCAGGTGGCCAAAGTATTGGAGTTTCAGCTTCAGCATCAGTCCTTCCAATGAATGTTCAGGATTTATTTCCTTTAGGATTGACTGATTTGATCTCCTTGCAGTCCAAGGGACTCTCAAGCATCTTCTCCAACACCACAGTTCAAAAGCTTCAATTCTTCAGCGCTCAGCCTTCTTTATGGTCCAACTCTCACATCCATACATGACTACTGGAAAAAATCGCAGCTTTGACTAGATGGGCCTTTATTGGCAAAGTAATGTCTCTGCTTTTTAATAGGCTGTCTAAGTTGGTCATAGCTTTTCTTCCAAGGAGTGTTTTTTAATTTCATGGCTGCAGTCACTATCAGCAGTGATTTTGCTGCTGAAAGTAAAGTCTGTCATTGTTTCCACTGTTTCCCCATCTATTTGTAATGAAGTGATGGGACCAGATGCTATGATCTTAGTTTTTTGAATGTTGAGTTTTAAGCCAACTTTTCCACTCTCCTCTTTCACCTTTATCAAGAGGCTCTTTAGTTCCTCTTCGCTTTCTGCCATAAGGGTGGTGTCATCTGCATATGTGAGGTTATGGATACTTCTCCTGGCAAACTTGATTCCAGCTCGGGCTTCATCCAGCCCAGCATTTCTCATGATGTACTCTGCATAGAGGTTAAATAAGCGGGGTGACTATATACAGCCTTGACATACTCCTTTCCCTATTTGGAACCAGTCTATTTTTCCATGTCCAGTTCTAACTGTTGCTTCTTGACCTGCATACAGATTTCTCAGGAGGCAGGTAAGGTAGCCTGGTATTCCCATCTCTTGAAGAATTTGCCACAGTTTGTTGTGATCCACACAAAGGCTTTAGTGTAGTCAATGAAGCAGAAGTAGATGTTTTTCTGGAATTCTCTTGCTTTTCGATGATCCAACGGGTGTTGGCAATTTGATCTCTGGTTCCTCTGCCTTTTCTAAATCCAGCTTGAACGTCTGGAAGTTCTCGGTTCACTTACCTTTGAAGCCTAGTTTGGAGAATTTTGAGCACTATTTTGCTAGCGTGTGAAATGAGTGCAACTGTGCGGTAGGTTGCAACATATGAGAACATTAAAATGTCGAAGCAAGAAGGAACCTGAAAATAGATCACTGGATTTAAGGGTTGCCTCTTATGACATAGAAGAGGTTAATTTCTATAGAACATAGACACCCGGCTTCTCCTAATTTAGTTCCGGCCCAGCTGAAAGAAATCTTTCTTCCCACGTGCCCACCTTTCCCTCTCTAACAGCACAGTAAGTGTCTTCCCAGAGCTAACCGGACTTTCCAAGTTTGATTAGCTTTGTCTCCAACTTGATTCCGGTCTACACACGGAGTACTTTTCCAGGGGGACATTTCTTGTCCCTGAGCCCCTGCTCGGGGGAACTGTTTCCTGGGTGCTTCGGATGCGGGTGTTTGGCACTTTCCGAAGAGGTCTGGATCAGAGCTTCGCTCCATTCCCCGCGGGGCCAAGTGGCGGAAGACGGAGGACACCTGGAGAACCGCGAAGGCAAAGGGCGTTCCACTCACCGACAGCCTCCCTCACCCGAATTTACGCTCCTCTCCGGGCCCCTGCATCGCGTGCAACACTTTCTGTGCGCTTAACTCTCTTCAAACGCGGGCGTTTTGTAATGAATCGGGAACGCCTGCTCCCGGCGCAGTGAGGCCAGCGACCGGCCCGGTGGTTAGCTTTTCTGATTGGACTGCAGGGACTGCGCTCTCCGCGGCTGCAAGTTTTCGAGGAGTTTCCCATCCGGCTTTGCATTTGGGGTGGATGATGATAACGAGAAGGAATGAGAGAAGACAGACGAGAGTGAACTGTCTGGGTGAAATGGGAAAGGGAAGAGGGGATAAGAAGTGACCCCAGGCGTGTGTGTCCGGGCGGAGGCTCAGCTCCTTGGTCCGCGGGGTTTTCGGCTTAGGAGCCCGCGCGGCGGCGAGGAGGCCTTCGTACCTCGGAGATTTTGAGATGCTGTCTGGATCAAGGAATTGGCGCTGCTGGAGCCGTTCCGCCCGGCCCCTGAGAAGTTCGTGAGGTTACTGGGAACAGCCAGCAGCCACCATTTCTACTCAACCTCCCTGCTGTTGAACTTTGTGCGCTTGGAAATCTTGATTTTAAAGAATCTGTTACTTCCCAGGCGAAGTATTCGGTACTTTGGTTCGAACACTGTAGGAGAATCCAGTACGACCATATTTGTGTGAAGCAAGCGAATGCTTTTTCTCCAGTTCCGATGCGAACTATAAAATGTTCTTCTGAGGTCCCACCGAGATTCGAACTCGGA
Source organism: Dama dama (assembly GCF_033118175.1). Classification (NCBI taxonomy): domain Eukaryota; kingdom Metazoa; phylum Chordata; class Mammalia; order Artiodactyla; family Cervidae; genus Dama; species Dama dama. Next base: position 31,993,003 of record NC_083687.1, read on the forward strand.
TTGCTGGATTCAAAGTCCAGAGTGCTGACCATTACACCATGGGACCAACCGAGAGATTAAGACCCCCCTCCGCAATTATAGTTAAATATTCCCTCCACAGTAGGTTTTCAGTAGCTTCAACCCAGACCAGTTAGATCAAGTTTCATTGAGTCCATGCTGATAATGAAATCGGATGCTTTATTGCTGCTGGGGAAGAGGCAATGGGCACAATATAATTCGAGACAATTCGCGCACTCTCTATTCCGCTTCGGTTGGGAGCATAAATTAACTTTCAGAAGACCAGCAGAGGCGGATCCAGGTTTTGTGAAGTTTGAAACTTAACACGAGTTTCTTAAGAAGAACACAAGGCTCTTTTTTTTTTAAGAGAAAGAATAAACATTCTCAACACAAAATTAGATACAGTTAGTCCAAGACATATTTGATGTATCTGAGGGGAAACTAGGAAAAAGAGGCTGCAGTCTTAACTAATTTCCATTACAATATACTTTTACAAGTTTTACAAAAATATATGTTCATACAGGGCGACACCTTCCAGGGCCTTAGAGAGGGGTCTTGACGCCCTTAGTGAAACATGATAAATACCCCTCCAAGGAGCAATTTGGCAGTATCTATAAGAATAATCTACTCAGCAATTTTTCTTTAAAAAAGCCATTCTACAGAAATAAAAACATTAAAAATTAAAAAATACATCTAAAGATGCTCACTGTAATATTTTTTAGTATCAGAAACTTGAAAATATGCCTATCCATTCAATAGAAATAATATACTAAAAAGAATGGGATTGGCTTGGCAGTTTCTGGAGCGATTTAGTCTAAGACTAGTAAGCAAAACTCAGCAATTTGCTGAAATGTAATATATAGCATGACCCAATTTTTGTCATAGTTTGTGAATTTATAAATTCATTTTTAAATAGGTTAAGATTTTGTCCTGTTCCCTTTTGTGAGATATAATTACTTCAGTAATTAAAAGTGGAAAATGTACCAAAAAAATTTAATGCCCTCCAGTAGAGGACTTAGAAGTTGTGTGTACTCCGTGCTGACTGCCTACTACTGTGCTCAGTATGGTGGTGATCAGAGCGTGCAGAAAATGAAAGAGTAGAAGACAGAACCCCTGACTGCAAAGGATTAACAGTTAGGGAGAAACCACAAAAGATAAGTGCAACATGTTAATAGTGACTAGGAAAATGAGAAACCCCATCTCAGTTCTTTTGAGGTTCTGATGACTTGGGCACATGGACAAAATTTTATATACAATTTCATCGACTTTAGCGACCTACTCAGGACATTTACAGATCTGAAGGGTAAGAAGTTTTGATTTCAAGATATCCAAAAGAAACGTTTTGATTCTTGAAAGTCTCTTGAATCAGAAATGCCAAAATGTGAGTGACTAATAGAGATCAAAGTCGAACGAAAAAGAATGGGAAAAGGAAGACATTCAGCAATTCAACAAATATTCCGCAGGCATCTATTATTTATTGAGTGCTCTTCACAAGGCCATGGGGGGCAGACTGGGTGGGGAAGAGGAAGAGGAATTAGGCTGGCACTTGCAATGATTCTTGGCCTTTTAGACCTCCAGCAGAATCCACCGGTGCTTCAGCCTCTTCCTCTTGAAACAGAGTTTTCTCTTTGTTCACCTACATTCATTCTTTGAATACCTTGCCTGTCAGAGCACACTGTCTGAAGGAGCTTGAGCCAGGTATGAATGTTCTGGTCGCCCAACTCTAGTGACTTCTTAGACTCTGAAAACACGTCCAGATTTTTCTTTGTTAGTTTTCCGGGGCCAGTTTTCCAGGATTGTTTACAGCATGCCTCACAGAGCCAGAAGTAGCAGGAATAGCTCCTGCTGTCATTAGGGGGTAAGCTCACTATATGGATCTTGATCCCCACCCTCCCCCCTCCAATTTATAAAAGGGAAAGAAGGAGCTAGATTTTACATTTTCTTTTCGAGTCTAAATTACGGCTTCTAGGAAAGAAGACAGTGGCCCACATCTAACGGGAAAAGGCCAGGTGGAGCCTACGAATTCGCTAACTGGGCAATTGCGCAGAGATGCTCTTCTGCTTTTGTTGTATGACGCGGCGATGAGTGCTCTAAGTCTTAGTGCAGCGACAGATTATCACCGTGACAAGAAAACCCAGTGCAGCCCCCTCATTAGCTCTACTCACACAGTGAAACTCTTCACCGGTAACTGGGTAACTCGGGAGTTAAGTCTCTGTACAATTTACAGAGCCCTTGTGACCTCGTGTTCACCGCTAGGATTTACCACGACCACCGAGCTGGTTGCACCACCTGGAATCCTAGAGCGGACCGGAAGTGAGCGCAGCTCTCGGGGCCTGGCTGGAACGAGCTGGGGCCTGAGGAGCGTGTGTGAGACGAGCCACCACCTCGCCCGGGAGTGTCGCCTGTTGCCCACTTCTTTGGCTTGGCTCGAGAGGGTCCGAGCTCCTTTGAGGGGGAAGTGGCGGAGGGGAGAGGGCGTCAGCGCGGCGACAATCGGGCCTTCCCCGCCGACGGCTAGCGGTGTGGAAAGAGCTCCTCTCCCTCTGCCCCCATCCCGGGCCTGGGCCTCGGAGCGCCGGTTTCAGAGAGACCTGTGTGGTTTTCTTGTTGGGGATAGTAGACCCAGGCTTTAGGGCCAGAGTTTCCTCAGTTTTCTGTCTCGCAAGCAAGCTGCCGCTCAATTTGTGGTCCTTGAGCTTTAGTGAATAGTTCTGAACTCACAATTTCCGGTCTTGTCAGAGAATGGCTTCACTTTCAATGGAATTGCTCAAGTAACTGCCCTGTTTTCACCTAAACAAAAAAAAAATTTTTAGTTGCGTCTGTAATTTGTCTGTGTCAACAGAATTTTCTTATTAAAAAAAGCTTTCCTGACCAAAGACTGGGTGGGGACCTCAAGTAAAATCACGCATCTTCTTAGATCCTTGTTGGAGCAAGGCCAAGCTAAGGATGGCAGCAGCCCCCGGGGCCATCCCAGCCTTGGCTGGGCAGGGTTCAGAGGAACAAGGGGAGATTATCAAAATAAAGGTTAAAGAAGAAGACCCTATTTGGGATCAGGCATCCTTCCTACAGAAGAATTTGTCTTATAGCAGGGAACTCTCTCGTCAACGTTTCCGGCAGTTCTGCTATCAGGAGACTCCCGGACCCAGGGAGGCTCTGAGCCAACTCAGGGAACTTTGCCGTCTGTGGTTGAGCCCAGAGACACACACAAAGGAGCAGATCCTGGAATTGTTGGTGCTGGAACAGCTCCTGACCATCCTGCCCGAGGAGCTCCAGGCTTGGGTGCGGGAGCATCATCCTGAGAATGGCGAGGAGGTGGTGACTGTGCTGGAGGATTTGGAGAGGGAGCTTGATGAACCTAGACAGCAGGTGAGAAATTGGAGGTGCCATATTTTGTGGAGAATTTGAGTGCTGTGGGTCCAAGGTGGAGTGAGTGGGATTCACTTCACACTGACTGCTGCAAATTTGGATTCTGGGCATTATCATTTGATCACTGGTGTAGATGAATAGATTCATGCTTCTGGGATAACAATTTTTATGTTGGTGGTAGCTGATTCTAATAAGGAAATGGGAAACCAAATGGGAAACCTTGGTCTAGTGCTTGTGGATAGAAAGTATATTTTATTTAGTGACTGTGAGATAAAAGTAGCTATCTCTTCTTACGACGCCCACTACTTTGACCATATATGGAAGCAAATCAGTGTAAGAATATAAGGAATGCCTTCTAGGAGAAACAAATAGAGAAGTAGTCTCATTTAATGGAAATATCAGGAAATGGTGAATCGTAAGATCTGGGTTCTATAACAGGCTCTGTCACTAATTAGCTGTGTAACATCAGGTACACACCTTCTCTGGACTTTGATGACTTCATCTGTACAATGAAGAGATTAATTGCATCATTTTCTAGATACGTTTCAGTACTTGCAGTTGTTGGTATGTGAGGTCCATCACACTAGAGATTATTTTAAGAGCATATATTTGCTTTTTATGACAGTAATTTTAGAATATTATGGGTATTGCCAAACATTCCCATTTCTGTAAGATACTATCCACACATTTATCTGAACTCTTTTTTAATATGAGCGTTTTATGTATGTATAAAATGTTTTAACGTTTTATGATCTGTTAACATGTTTTTCTGGAATGCAAAATCTTTGATATGAGACTGATAAATAGGGAAATAAGTCAATGTAATGCTGAAATTGTGTCGGCTCATGTATGAGTTTTCCCCAAAAGTTGATGTTTTGGGCCACCTAAGTAAGAGCAGCTGAATGCAAAATATACGACTATAGCCAAGTCCAGCAAGTTGTGAAGACATACAGTACTGTACATACTGCCCATTCATCTCCACATCCTTCCTCTTGGCCCCAGTCTTTGTTTTAGAAGTGCTTATGTGCATAATTCCTCCCATTTTGGTGCAATTTTTGCTAAACTTTTTTTGTGTTCCAGAAAATGAGCAAGCAAGAGGGGTTTGCGAGTGCCACAGAAGCATGCTGGTGATAAAATTTCTGCTAGTGAGCATGAAAGAAAAGATTTAATAATTAAAGAAAAGCTCAAAATTATAAAATGTTTTGAAAGAAATGAAAAAACATGCAACTGAAATAGAAGAGCCAACTTTATGAACAATTAGAGACAATGCTGGGAAAATAAAGTTATCTAGCTGAAACAGCTGCAGTTGCTACAAAATTTGTTAGAACAAGACATAAGGAAATGGAAGAAATGGAACATTTGTTTGAATTTTATAGCAAAGAAAGAAGCAATGAGAAGTAGCCTTTCTTAAAATTAAAGAGAAGACATTAGCAATATATATGACCTTAAGAAGAAAGTGCAGAAGTGCCTTCATTTAGTGCAAATAGTGGCTGGTTTAGTGGCTTCAAGAACTGCTATGATTTTTACAATATTTAGCTCTCTGGTGAAGCTGTGAGTGCAGAGAAGCTGAAAAGACATTTCCCCCAGTGTTAAGAAATTTGACTTACAAAGAAGTATATAACCTAGATCAGGTTTTTAATTTTGATGAAACCATTCTCTGTTGGAGCAAGTGGTCTCAAGGGCCTGTATCTTGAAGGGGGAAACAGAAGGTCCAGTATTTAAGATGGTGATGCTGGGTGCAAATGCCAGTAGGAATTTAAATCTAAAGCCTGTGTAATTTATTATTCTGCCAACCTACAAGCTTTAAAAAGAATTGTAAAGGTTAGCCTGAGTATCTACTATAAGTCTACAAGAAAGGTTGGATGGCAGGGCAGATATTTACTAATCTTCTAGGTGATGTTTTGTAGGTGATTTTCAAAAATATTGCAAGAGGAACAAACAACTTTTCTTTCTAAATTCTTGTAATTCTCAGTAATACACTAAGCCATCCACCAACAGTTGATGAACTTTCTTCAACTATTAAAATTCTCTTTTTACCTCCTACTACAACTACTTTTCTTCAGCCCTCTAATCAGGGTGTGATCACAGTCATTAAAGCTTATTATTTAAGGATAACATTCAAGGTGTTTATTGCATCTATACCAGGTGATGTTGCACACACAGTTTTTGAATTCTGGAATTGATAAAGCATTAAACTTGCAATTGCTATTATTACAGAGGCTTGAGATGATGTCCCAAAAGCCTGCTTGCATGGGGTGTGGTATGATTCTCCCTGATTGGGACTTCCCTGGTGGTCCATTGGTTGAGAAACCACCTTCTAATGAAGGGGACATTGGTTTGATCCCTGGTCAGGGAACTAGCATCTCACATGCACGGGGCAGCAAAGTCTGTGGGCCTCAACTAGAGAACTCGCTTTCAGCAAACTGCAGAGCCCACGTGCCCTGGAGCTGGCACACCACAACTAGAGAGAAGCCAGCATGCTGCAACAAAGAGCATGAGTGCCACAATTAAGACTTGACACAGTAAAAAAAAAAACAAAAAAGATTTTTCTCTCTGATTTAATTTATGATTCTAAAGGCTTCGAACCTTCAGAAGAGCTCCACTAAATCAAAGCAAGTTATATGGCTCTTGCAGAGGAGGTTGGATTTGAAAAAGCTGAGTGGAGATACTGAGGAACTGCTGCAGTCTCATTCAGAGGCTCTCTGTATACAAGAGCGCCAACAGTTAGGTGCTGAGGCTCAAATGGAAGTCTGTAAGATGATGATACAGTTCAACAATCTACCCCATAAGAGCTTTTTACTTCTCAGTTATCTTCTGCTCTAAGTATGATAGAGGAGTAGTTGCAGTAGATAGACGATAACTTGACTACAATGTAGAATGCAGCAGGATTTCACTTCATGGCATAAAGTCCTACTTGGAACCATGAAATAGCTTCTTTATGAAAGAAGGAAAATATTTAAGCAAGAAAAACTAAATATCTTTTTATAAGCAAGTGTCAAAAAATAAAAACAAGATGAGCCGGAACTGTCATTATATATTTTGTAGTTTCACTACATTTCTTGGAAAGTGTGCAGATACTTGTCTGCCAGGGTCCAGCCCCAGCAGGATCCAGGGGTACCCTCAAGATGAACAGCGTTGGCAAGAAAAAGAGAGAGACAAAAAGAGAGAAAGAGAGAGAGGGAAAACAGACTGGGGGTGTCCAGCAGAGTCTGGCCATGCTTTATTTTTTACCGTAGCTTTTATACCCTAAGTTAGTACATTTCTAAGGGGAAGATAGTTTAACATTACATCAGCTTGTCCTTCACGAAACCAGGGTGTTTTCTGCATACTTCTTTGTTTATGAGGGTCTTGTACATTATCTTCTGGCCTTGGGCCTATTAACAGTTAATGCAAGTCAGGTGAATGTAAACCTATTTTCTGTTTCTGTGGTGATCTTAACAGAAAAGTTACAGTCTCACAGGGCAACAGTACAGCATGTCACAACATAGTAGAAGTATAACCTTGTTAACATAAAAGTCAGTTCTTCTGCAGAAGTTGTCAATTGAATTTCTCCAAGAGGTTTACCCCATACAGACTCTGTGGCTTCAGTGAGGCAGCCTCTGCCTAGCACTCCTGGCTAACAGTTAACAACTGTTTCATTGGTACCACACTAGGGCTAAGTTCTTATTTTTCTAGATCTATAACTATATTAACAATGATTTCCATAACACAACCCTAGCACATTAAGAGCAAAAACACAGCAAGCAAACGTTAACCCAATAACCACTTTTAGAAAAATTTTTCTTGTGTTTTCTAATAGGGCTTCCTCACTCCCGGAAGGGCTCTATGTCTATTAGGGCCTTTATGTGATCAGGTTCTTTATGCTATTTTATGATTCGGGTACTACAAGCAATCATGCATATTAGTACCAAGGGCATAAATGCATTTGCCAAACAAACTAAAATACCAGCAAAGGAGTTTAAATTAAAACACTCCTTTCATCCTGGATAATCTCATAAGGTACCACCACCCGGGAAACTTATTGATTAAAGTTCTAAATTGATTCTTATTTGGGAAGAGATTGGGGAAGGCCTTCTGCCTGTGTCACAGAAATTAGGGAGTAGTCTATTGAAGCAAGCATCAGAAAGACAGATATCATCTTTAAGGTGAGCGCCAGGGGCAGCTTTTCGGAATCCCTGAAAACCTGATCTGCCTTGCCTGTCAGGTTTTCTCCTCATGACCTTGTCAATGGGTGGGATCTCGTGAGCTGGCTCCCGGAACTTGTCCATCTGAACTTCTGATGATGATATCCCTCGACCCTTGCCTCACTCTTTCCTTATACCTCTAACAAGATACCATCACTTTTCTAAAGTAAAAATCCTTAGAATACTTAATATTTAAAAAATACTTAATATTTTTTATCTAATATGTCTTTTTGTCTTTATTTGTAATTTTACTGGAATTTCTGTAGTTTTATTAATGTCTCCTGACAAAGCTGTGTAGAATTTAAATAATCTACCCTACAACTTTATTTTCTCCATAAATCCTGTTAGTTTTTGTGTACTTTTACAGAAAGCATGTTGTTTCATGAGCTCATATGTTATTGCATAGATTCCTATACAGGCAGTCTCTTTTCTCTAGCCATCACACCTTTTCTGTTTCAAATAAACAGTATTGGTTGTTTTTTTTTTTTTTTCCCCTTAACGTCTACCTGTTACTTTAAAATTTTCCTCTTCTGGTAGGACTTTGTCTTTGGTCCACACTAGGTAATGTTTAGGGTTATGCTCTGATTATATTGGATAGTTTTTCACATGACTCAGGGTTAAATGTCAAATTTGCATAATTGCATAAATGTTTTTCTCTCTATTTTTGTTTTATTTTGTTTCTGTGTGATTTCTGAAGGAAGGGGAAAATGCCATTGTTGCAAATGCTTTTAACTGCCAACCCAGTATCTATTGTACACCCCTCTTTCTTCCATAAAAAATACTTCATGTTGGTTACACTAAGTTGCTCCAGTTGTGTCCAACTCTTTGTGATCCTAGGGACTGTAGCCCACCAGGCTCTTCTGTCCTTGGGATTCTCCAGGCAAGAATACTGAAGTGGATTGCCATTCTCTTCTCCAGGGTATCTTCCAGACCCAGGGATCAAACCTGCAGGAGATTCTTTACCATTGAGCCACTGAGGGGCCTAAAAGTCTCTGCCCAAAGGGAAAGGCTACCCACTCCAGTATTCTAACCTGGAGAATTCAGGACTCCATGGGGTTGTAAAGAGTTGGACAGGATTGAAGGACTTTCACTTTCAAGCCTGAACAGGGATTTGAAACCTGGACTCTCAGATTAAAAGTCTGATGCTCTACCGACTGAGCTATCCAAAAGACTCTAGAGTAACGCCTGAACAGGGACTTGAACCCTGGACCCTCAGATTAAAAGTCTGATGCTCTACCGACTGAGCTATCCAGGCTCTCTTAGGAAGAATAGAGGCTCAGAGATAGTCTTCGTGCTCAGTTGCGTCTAACTCTGTAACCCCATGGACTATAGCCAGCCAGGCTCCTCTGTCCATGGGATTCTCCAGGCTCTAAGCAAGAATACTGGAGTGGGTTGCCATTTCCTATTCCAGGGGATCTTCCCCGTGTCTCCCTCTGCATTGGCAGATTGTTTCTTCACCACTGAGCCACTGGGGAAGCTATATACATAACTGTTGGCTATGTACCTAATTAAATGCTTTTCAGCTTTCCTTGTACTAGAGTTGGCCGTGCAATATGGTTCTGGCCGAAGAGAAATAAGCATATTTTCTAGCAGTTTCTGGGGAAGCTTATATTTTCCTTATAAAATGGCACAGATGCGTTTAGTTCTGCCTTTTCCCACTTCCTGTCTTGAACACAAATGTGATATCTGGAGCTATGGTAGCTATCTTGTGACCATGACGTGATGACAGATGTTAGGATGACCACTGATATGTTATGAATGAAAACAGCCCTGGTCCCTGACAACTGTTAGGTATGTGAATCAGTGCCAGCAACTGCTCTCCTCTGGATTTCTTAGCATATGACAAAAATAAACCCCAATTTGTTTAAGTCACTGTAAGTTAAGTGTTATAATTAATTGAGAAATGCATGCATTTCTAATGATTACAGCCATATTTACTCCACTATTTTATGACCAAAATTTCTTATTAGAAATTTAAAAAACAAAATCTAGGAATTATATAGTGAAAGACAAATGACTGTCATAACCAGTTTGAGGTAATTTCACCTTTGTAATTTGTTTTTGCCATCTAAAGACATCCTTTACACTTCTGTGGTAAAGGCTGAATGGAATTCCTCCCATTCCTTCCAAGACCAGGTCCACCTGCCTTGGACTAGTCTCTCAAATGGAAATACAGAGGAATCAAGAGGCTAGATGTGTGTGGGTACATGGTTGTGGAGGAGGAGGAGTCAGTGATAAATGCATCACAATAAGCCATATCTATATTTTGTTTCATGTCTTAGTTGGTCTGTACCAACTTTACAGAATTGATAAAATTGTTTAATTATAAATAGGTTTCCCTGTCTCCCAGATGACTTATATCTTTCCCTCCAGGACCTCCTTTACCTCAGTTATGGAAAGATTTAGGCAAACTGAGATGCATGCTATTATACTATATGAAGAAATCTACATAAGATCTTTTATTCTTAAGACCAGAGAAGGGAAAAACTTACCAAAGGGAAATGGCTCAACCATTTATGAATTTTTTGTTTTAAAAGAAAATTGGTTTCTTATATACTTTGTTCTGTCTAAGAAGAGGAAGTAAGTTTATAACATGGTGTCCAGCTTGGGGAAAAGGAACATGACACATAAATTCCTTAAATCCCACCATAATGTTGTAATACATTTTGACTTTCATTCAGATATCATTGACTGTTTCCTTTTGGAATTTTCTGGTTTATGTGCAGTTTGGGCTCAGTATCCATGGACCCAAATTTTCAAGCCATCCCACAGAATACTGACATCCGCTGACACCTTTTACTAGACTTTATTTGAGCATCTTGTTCTGCTTGGTGAATATGAATTATTAGAGTTCATAGTTCTGACAGTATTTTGCCCTCTGGACTCTGAATCCAGGGATCCAAGTTCAAATTTTGGTGGGACCTGAGGCAAGTCTCTTTTGGGCTTCCCAGATGGCACACTGATAAAGAACCCATCTGCCAATGTGGGAGACACAAGAGACGTGGGTTCGATCCCTGGGTTGGGAAGATCCCCTGGAGGAAGAAATGGCAACCCACTTCGGTATTCTTGCCTGGAGAATCCCACGGACAGAGGAGCCTGGCGGGCTATAGTCCATGGGGTCACAAAGAGTCAGACATGACTAAAGTGACTTAGCACGCACTCACACAGTGATCAGAAAAATGCAAATTAAAACAAACTTGGTAACCGCTGCTGATGTGACCAAATTTGAGTAAGGTTGTTGAGCTAGTAGAATGCCTGTGTACTACTGACAGGAATAAGTTGTTATGACCGTTTTGGAAATATCTACCGAGTGTAACCATACTTCATGATCCAGCAAACCTGCTACAAGGTATATATCTTACAGAAACACATTCAAAGACATGCAAAATAATATTCATAGCAGCATTATTATAATTGCCAAGAACTCTAAGCAACACAGATGTCCATTAAAAGTTGTAATGGATGAATATATCATGGTGTATTTGTAAAACTGAATACTATACAATAATGAAAATGAATGAGCAAGTGCTACATTCAACAATATGGATGAATTTCACAAATATAATGTTGAGCAAAAGAACCCAGACAAAAATAAGTATATATTACATGATTCTGTTTCTGTAAAGTCCAAAAAGCAAAATGAATCTTTGATGATAGATGTCAGAGTAGTAGATACATTGAGTGAAGAGGGTCGGACACAAGTAGCTTTCTGAGATGCTGGTAAAGTTCTATTTTTTTAAATGAGTAGTTCACTTTGTGATGTCGTTGAGCTCTACATTTATGAGTTATGCACCTTTTTCTAAGTTTATAATACTTACCATAAAAATTGTATTAAGAAAAAAATTTATTTCTCATTTGATGTCTCCTGCATGATAGGCTAGGATGCTTGATTATATGCACATTTTTAGATTCAAATGTCATGTAATTGAGAAATTATTTTTATAAAACCAAGGCCCAGTGAGGGAAATTTTAAAAATTAACCCAGTTAAGAATATTTGGCAAGACAAACTACTGAAATGTTCTATTTGAGTGCAATATGACTTCTACAGGGCTATTTGCAAGAGAGTGGTTTTGGCAGGGATGTGAAATGGCCGAGCTACTTCCACTGTAAGTGGCACACTTAAAGAATTGGAATCAGGTGCCATACTCAAAACCTCCAATTGTAGAGTCATTTGTGTTCTTTTCACTTTAAGGTATATTGCTGCTGCTGCTAAGTTGCTTCAGTCGTGTCCGACTCTGTGTGACCCCACAGACGGTAGCCCACCAGGCTCCCCCATCCTTGGGTTTCTCCAGGCAAGAACACTGGAGTGGGTTGCCATTTCCTTCTCCAATGCATGAAAGTGAAAAGTGAAAGTGAAGTCACTCAGTCGTGTCTGACCCTTAGCAACCCCATGGACTGCAGCCTACCAGGCTCCTCCATTCATGGGATTTTCCAGGCAAGAGTACTGGAGTGGGGTGCCATTTCCTTCTCCATTAAGGTGTATTAAATAACTATAAATCAGAATTCTGGTTCTTAGGAGGTAACAGCTCCTCCCCTCCTTTTAACTTTCATTCTTACTCAGTTTTAGAATTAACCATGGAGATGTGATTAGTCCCAGAGGCTGCTAATTCTCTTAAGACAGCCTTGGGAAGTTATTGGCTGTTGAATACTTATTTTAATTAATGGACCTATTTTCATTAGAATAGAATAGAATAGAATCTACCTAACACATCTCTCTCCCAGTTTATCTGTTGCTTACATGACTAACAAAGATCCATGTGTAGAAGTGAGTAAAAAGATCTACAAGTCAATGAAAACTCTCCTAAACTAAAATAGTACAACACACCGTAACACAAGTTTTATTACTTTTTTTTCTTTTGGTGAATGGCACTGAAGCATTAGATTTCATCTGGTAAATGATAGGCAAAGACATTATTTAAAGAAAAAGCTATAATAAGCTGATAACAGAAGTAACAACATTAAAATGATTGAAAGGCCAGACAGAAACAATCTAGATTACCAACAACAAACTGTGCCAAACAGTTGGCTGTTAACCACCTTCCTGGATTATTACAAGATTTTTTTATTGTCCACTGACTATCATTTTTAGACATAGCACAATCAGATATTAGACTGTAACACAGTCCAGATAGACATACCTATTGAATGGTATGACAACTGATTTACAGAATTATATTTTACAAAGATTTAATAAATCAACTTATATAAAGGAGGGATAACATTAGAGTTTTATTTATTTATTTTTTTATTTTTTTTTAACATTAGAGTTTTAAATATGTTCTTATTTCTGGTTTCCCAAGAATATGGTAAGCAAATACCAGTGTAACAAACAGTGCCATATAGATAACTTGGAGGTAAACATGTTTATATGTGTATGTGTGTTTATCTATCTAGTATCTTGGTTCCTAATTCCTCAACCAGGAATCACACCCAGGCCACTGCCGTGAAAGTGCTGAGTCCTAACCACTGGACCACCAAGGGATTCCCAAACATGCTTCTATATTAAAGACAGTGTTTATTTAAAGTCAGTGGCAATCACTTTCACTCCTCTTTCACCCTTATCAAGAGGCTTTTTAGTTCCTCTTTGCTTTCTGCCATTAAAGTAGTATCATCTGGATATCTGAAGTTGTTAATATTTCTCCCGGCAATCTTGATTCCAGCTTGTGATTCATCCAGTCCAGGATTCCCATGATGTACTCTGCATATAAGTTAAATAAGCAAGGAGACAGTATAAAGCTTTGACTTGCTTGTTTCCCAAGTTTGAACCAGTCTGTTGTTCCATATCTGGTTCTAACTATTGCTTCTTGACCTGCATCCCTATACACGGTTCTTCCAGATCTGCTCCTGCATGTGCAGATTCAACCAACCAAGGATTGTGTAGTACAGTAGTATTTGCTATTAGAAGAAAAATTCCTTTGTAGATAGACCCACTAAGGGTCAAGCCAATATTGTCCAAGGATCAACTGTATATTTTGGAGACAATAGGGTGAATTTAATTATGACATGAGTACTAGATGATTGGTGTAAGGCAAAAATAATATTTTCTTTTCACCCAACACAGTTACCCACTTTGATTGGCTTTTTTCCCTCCATCCATACATAACACAGTGGGCTAATGTTTTCCACATTTGGTGTAAAACAACTGTCCGATTTCTTCCTGGGTTAAATAATTAGTCATTATTAGATAATTTCACCCCAAATATTTACTTTAAATTGCTCCTACTGAAACTCATTTACAATTTTCTCCCAGTTATCACAATTTAGGGAATATTCCTTTAATGTACTTCCATTATTAGTCCCCAAAACAAAAACCATAGGTTTGCATATCAACTCCTGTCCAATTTCTATTGTATGGCTCTGACCTTAATTGTTCCATCATTTTTTATTCTCTTCTTACTCTATCTAGCACTCCTCTTAAGAATTCAGTGAAGACTTTTTCTTCTTACATCTTTTCCATTTCAGTAGAAAAATGTTTTAAGGTTTAACTATAGTTTATGCAGTGATATTATTAACATTATATTAATTTCCAAATGTACCTATTTATCCCCAGGTCCCACAGGGCACATATGAGCAAGAAGTTCCTATGGAAGAAAAGACTCTTCTGGTTACTGCAAAGGAGTCCTTAGGTACCCATCTCCAGTCTATAGAAGACAGAATGGAATGTGAATCTCCAGAGTCACACCTCCTTCAAGATAATGGTGAGGATAATTTAGTCTTTGGAAAGAGGATGAGATTTGGGAGAGGGAAGGGCCCATTCATTGAAAGGTTATCAAACTTTATTCCATTGAAGCTTCTACTGAATATAGCTGAAGAAAAGGTCAACCAGTGTAGTGTAATGCTAGTAATGAACTTGACTTAAGCAATCAGACAATAATGTAAAAAATAATTGAACACAGTATTTTTCATGGATAACTTGCAATGGAATTAAGTACCTGTGGATAGATAAATCAGAGATGCCTCTGTATATAAATGTGGATCACTTGTCAGTATAGCCATGGGTCCCATTTCTATAGCCTCTGCTCCCCATTTCTTGTTACATATGGCTATTTAAGATTGGAAATATTACTTAGAAATCCTACTGAAGAAAATGGAATTTCTGAAGTCCATGTCCACTGGAGATCTAAGGACTATTAACAGTGCAATGTGTGGTAGAGGCAGTGGTGCAGGCTGGCTTGGTTCTGGAGCTCCTGCCTTTTCCAAAAGGCCTCAGTATAATTGATATCACTTTTTCTTTTCTTATATCCCTAGCAACTCCACATTTTCTGCTTATCATAGACCTACTAATATTGATTGTACTAATTTATGAAGCTCATATTCTCTTGGTTCTCATTTACATGGCCTTATATTTCTTTCTTCCCCCTGATTTATCCTTGTTTACCTTCCTTTATGTTCATGGCTCCATAGCATGTTGCAAAATGTATCAGTGTGGAAAGAAATACTATCTATATAATGGTCTTTTCAGTCACATTTTGAAATAGCACTTTTCAGCAGTGTTGTCATCTTCATTATAAAGCTAATTAACAAATTTTTATCCAACATTTTTTTTTTTTTTTGGCTGCACCCCAAGGCTTGACTTGTAGAATCTTAGTTGCCTGACAAGAGATTGAACCCAGGCCTCAGCAGTAAAAGCACCAAGTCTGAATCACTGGACCACCAGGGAACTCCCTATCCAATACTTTTCTTTGTAATAAAATGTTAGATAGTGGAAGAAATACTAGAAGGAAAAGTGATCCCTGCTTCTTTAGAAACTTATAGTCTTGTCAGTTGTACATATGAAACAGAGAAAGAAGAAAGTACTACAGTGCTAGTTTATGTTATTGGTAAATTATATCTTCAAGAAAGGAGAACTCACTGTAAGCTTAAATGATCAAGGAGGTCTTGTTGGAACAATTGAGAGTTAAATGAGGCCAAAACACACAGTTTCGAAGCTTTGAAAATTATGAATATTTGAGAATTATTTCAATTTACCAGTTCAATATTTGGTATGCAAATTATCAAACAACTTAAGAAAAAGTATTTTTCCAAGCATCTATAGGACTTTCGAGGTTATATGCTAATTCCAAATTATTCTTTTTGATTTTTTCAAATAGCTTCCTTAAGACTAGCCAAATTTGATTTATTTAAATGTTTCATTATTATGAATAGTCTAAACATTTATTTTAATATGTTATATTAAGCCAGAGATATTTTACTACTTCAGGTTCATCTGCTGCTCTTTCTTTATCAAAATCAGTAGTAAGGGTATTTATATTGGGTTTATAGCTTTACAAGCACTAAAAGGGAGGTGATTTAAATATATGGTCTTTAAACTTACGCCCCAGATGTTGCTATACCAGCTAACATGACTGAATAAAACAAAATGTGGTATAGCTTGAGACTTAAAAAAAAAAAAAAGACAAAAACATCTGTTAGGACTTCCCTTGATGGTTTAGTAGTTAAGCATCCATTCCCTGGTGGTCCAGTCCCCTTGCAGTGGAGGTCAGGGAACTAAAATCGCACGTGGGAACTAAGATCCCTTGTGCCATGGAGGAACTGCTGAACCTGTGGGCTCCAGAGCCTTGTGACTTAGCTAGAGAGTTGGGGTGCTGCAACAAAAGATCCCCTCTGCATGCTGTAACTAAGACCTGGATGCAGCCAAAATAAGTAAATTAATTAATTAAGAAACTATCATTCTATAAAAAGACTATTACTGTATTTCTGAGACTTCTCTAGCCAAAAAATAGTTTTTGTCTAACTAATAAATAAATGAAAAAATAATAACATCAATTTGTTTTCTGTTTTACATAAAACAGTGCTTTACTTTAAGGTTAGCCCTGGATACTGCTCTGGAAAGTCATAACCTGGCTTCCTACTCTTTATCAGAACTTTTTGTTCCTGGCTACCTCTCTTTATTCCTCCAAAGGTAGACTTCTTAATCAAAATTGTGCTGCCCCTCTTATGTGTTCATATCTACTTCTACTCTGGCTCTAGTGGTTATTTGGGCAATATGGTATTTAGATTATATTCCCAAATATTCTAACTGGTTTTTCATTTATATTTTAGGATCATTTTTGTGGCTTTCCATGATGTCTCAAAGCATGGGTGATGATAACTTTAGTAGTTTAGATACTAATGAAGCAGAAATCGAACCAGAAAACATGAGAGAAAAGTTCTTCAGAAGCTTAGCAGTGTTACTGGAAAATAAGAGTAATAACACCAAGATATTTTCTAAAGCAAAGTACTGTCAATTAATCAGGGAAGTGAAAGAAGCTAAGGCTAAGGAAAAAAAAGAATCAATTGACTACCGGCGCTTGGCTAGATTTGATGTGATCATTGTACAAGGTCATGAGAAGCTAACTGAGGCTATAAATGGGGAAACAGATAAAATACGGTATTATTTACACAGTGAGGACTTATTTGACATATTGCATGATACACATCTCAGCATTGGACATGGTGGACGTACCCGCATGGAAAAAGAGTTACAAGCAAAATACAAGAACATCACAAAAGAAGTTATAATGCTATACTTGACACTTTGCAAACCATGCCAACAGAAAAATTCAAAACTCAAGAAAGTTCTAACATCAAAGCCAATTAAGGAAGTTAACTCAAGATGCCAAGTGGATCTTATAGACATGCAGTTGAATCCTGATGGAGAGTATAAATTTATTATGCATTATCAAGACTTTCGTACGAACTTGAGTTTTTTGCGGTCATTAAAATCTAAAAGGCCTAAAGAGGTTGCACGTGCTCTTTTAGATATTTTTACAATTATTGGAGCACCCAGTGTTCTACAGTCTGACAGTGGGAGGGAATTTTCAAGCCAGATTGTCAGTGAACTTAGTAATATTTGGCCAGAACTTAAAATTGTTCATGGGAATCCTCAGCCCTGCCAAAGCCTAAATTCTATAAATCAAGTTAATGAGGATATCCAAAATCAGATTATCTCCTGGATGCAAACTAACAATTCATCACACTGGGCTGAATTTTTGTGGTTTATTCAAATGACCCAAAATCAACCCCATCACAGAGGCATGCAACAGACTCTATGTGAGGGCGCATTTAGCTCTGAAGCTAAACTGGGGCGCTCTCATTCTCAGTCAACTGAAGAACTTGTTGCCAGCCTGAACACAGAAAATGAATTGGAACAGGCTGATAAAGAATCAGAAAATACTCTAAGAGCCCAGTATGAAGAAAACATTGAGATTGGAACAGATAGCAGTGATCTTGAAGAGATTCTTTCTATTACTCCTAAGGTAGCCCAAAAAACTGTTCCTGAAAGCAGACTGAATTTTTTATCATGTGTGAGTTGTGGGAAAGAATGCATAGGTGCTAACAGTTGTGAATCATGTTGTAGAAACATCCATGCGATCTGTGGAGTGCCCTCTCAACAGGAGACTGAGGGTTATTGTAACAAAATAACTTGTAGTCTTTGCTACCAGACCACTACAATGAAAAGGAAACATGATGAGGTTCCAAGAAGTTTGACTGTTCAACCTTTCAAAATGTTAAAGCCATCGGAGACATCGTTTTCATCAGACAAAGTAGGAGATTGGGTAAGAATTTGAGTGTAGATCAAAGAATTTGCTGTAGATCAAGAGCCTCTTTCTACTTTACTGTGATCCTGATGAGTGAGAAAGTTTTGGCACACTAAAGCGCAATGATGGGCATCTTGGATATATTTTCTCCCAAAAAAGGTCAATTACTTTTAACGTCCTCCCTCCATTCATTTTTCAAGTTGGAAGTTATAACCTTGGATGCTGCTTTGTTTATTGTTCTGGAGTGAGCAGCAGTAATATCTCTTCTTTCTGATGTCAAGCATTTCTTGGGGGGAATGAGAAAGCTAGGATCCGGGTGACAAATGGTATGCCTGGTGGTATGTTTCTACAGAAGGATAAATTTGGGAACAGATGAACTTACTGTTAACATTGTTTTAGTTATATGTAAGTTTGGGTGGAGAGGTAAGCTAAGAAAGGGCATCTCAGGTCAAGTGAAGAAATATTTAGGAAGGGCAGGGAATGATAAATTTGGTTGGGAGACATGAGTTTGTGTTGGGAAATTTGGTTTTCTGATTAAAAGGCAGAGTGTGAAATAAGGCCAAAGAGATTTTTTCAATCATTAGGTTTTATAAAGTAGAGCTAATATATGTTCAAGTTAGTGTTTTGAAATATGAAGGTTACACATGATTTGGGCCAGTGGTATTCAGAGTTTGTTCTTCAGACTGGTGGTGGTCTGCAAACTGTCATATTAGATCATAATGAGGTAAGTACACATATTGAGAGTACCTGGAAATTACAACAATATGACATTGCTGATACCAAGCACATGATTAATGAACTCATCTTTTCAAATAGAATATTCAGTTTTAATGTTAAACTCTCAAGGTGAATCACATATGATAGCAGTTATAAATTAGTCAAGCACAATAGGTTCACATTAA
Organism: Dama dama; assembly: GCF_033118175.1. Lineage (NCBI taxonomy): Eukaryota > Metazoa > Chordata > Mammalia > Artiodactyla > Cervidae > Dama > Dama dama. The sequence goes on from NC_083687.1 coordinate 32,011,973, forward strand.
AATGTGTGATATGCTGTTTAGCTTGTCAGCTGTAACCCAAAAGTGTGTAAAACTGAGAAAAATGTAAGCATTTATTTATCTTTATAACTTAATTTAAAAATCATTTTATGTTTTTAATCAAGCCTGGTTTTGTAAAATTTAAAAAAATTGAAGTATAGTTGATTTATAATATTATGTTAGTTTCAAGTGTACAGCACAGTGATTCAGTTTATATATGTATATATACATATATGTATATACATGTTGTATATATACACACACATTCTTTTTTCAGATCCTTTCCCCTTATAGGTCATTACAAAATATTTAGTATATTCCCTATGCTATACAGTAGGACCTTGTTGGTTATCTATTTTATATATAGTAGTATATATATGTTAATCTCAATCTCCTAATTTATCCCTCCCCTGTCTTTCTCTTTTGGTAACTGACCATAAGTTTGTTTCTATGTCTGTGAGTCTCTTTCTGTTTTGGAAATAAGTTCATTTGTATCTTTTTTTTAGATTCCACTTATAAGCAATGTAATTTATTTATCTTTCTTTTTCTGGCTTACTTCACTGAATATGATAATTTCTAAGTCCATCCATGTTGCTGCAGATGGCATTACTTCATTCTTTTTTATGGCTGAGTAATATTCCATTGCATATATGTACTACATCTTCTTTATCCATTCATCTGTTCGTGGACCTTTAGGTTGCCTCCATGTCTTGGCTATTGTAAATAGTGCTGCAATGAACATTGGGGTGTATGTATCATTTTGAATTATAGTTTTCTCTGAATATATGCCCAGGAGTGGGATTGCAGGATCATACAGTAACTCTATTTTTTGTTTTTTGAGGCACTTCCATACTGTTCTCCATAGTGGCTGTACCAATTTACTTTCCTACCAACAGTGTAGAAGAAGAGTTCCTTTTCCTCCACATCTTTCCAGCTTTTATTATTTGTAGATTTTTTGATGATGCAAGCCTAGTTTTTAATTTTTAGTTTAACATTATTAATAAAGAGGAAAGTAAAATTTGTATTGCTTATTTTTAATTCTAATTTGCAGGTGACAAAACAATCTTCACTGGACTTTTTGGTGAAGAAAAGACACACCTATTCTGAATATGGCAATAGTAGCAAAAGAAATGGTAACAATGGAAGTCATCTTGAGGAAGTGAAAACCAAAAGGGTTCATACTAGCTTTACTCGGAAGTATGATCCCTCATATATTGAGTTTGGTTTCATAGCCATAATTGATGGTGAAGTGCTGAAACCACAGTGTATTATTTGTGGAGATGTACTGGCTAATGAAGCGATGAAACCATCGAAACTTAAGCGACATCTATATTCAAAACATAAAGAAATAAGCTCACAACCAAAAGAATTCTTTGAAAGAAAGAGTAATGAATTGAAAAACCAACCAAAGCATGTGTTCAATGTTTCTCACATAAACATTAGTGCTTTGAGGGCTTCTTACAAAGTAGCACTTCCGGTTGCTAAGTCTAAAACACCATACACAATTGCTGAGACACTAGTGAAGGACTGCATCAAAGAAGTTTGCTTAGAAATGTTGGGTGAATCTGCAGCAAAGAAGGTAGCTCAAGTACCACTTTCCAATGACACCATAGCTCGACGTATTCAGGAACTGGCAAATGATATGGAAGACCAACTCATAGAACAAATAAAACTAGCCAAGTATTTTTCATTGCAACTTGATGAATGCAGAGATATTGCTAACATGATAATTCTTTTAGTATATGTGAGGTTTGAACATGATGATGATATAAAGGAAGAATTCTTTTTTTCAGCCTCTTTACCAACAAACACAACTAGCTCAGAACTGTATGAAGCTCTGAAGAATTATGTTGTCAACAAATGTGGTTTGGAATTTAAGTTTTGTGTAGGAGTGTGTTCTGATGGTGCTGCTTCAATGACAGGAAAACATTCTGAACTGATTACCCAGATTAAAGAACTTGCACCAGAATGTAAAATAACACATTGCTTCATTCATCGAGAAAGTCTTGCTATGAAAAAAATGTCAGCTGAACTGAATAGTGTGCTTACTGACATAGTAAAAATTGTGAATTATGTAAAATCTAATGCATTAAATTCAAGATTATTTTCTTTATTGTGTGATAATATGGAAGCTGATCATAAGCAACTGTTATTGCATGCTGAAATACGGTGGTTATCCTGGGGGAAAGTTCTATCAAGATTGTTTGAAATACGAAATGAACTCTTAGTATTTCTGCAAAGCAAGAAGCCAGTTTGGTCCCAACTTTTCAAAGATGTGAATTGGATTGCCAAACTTGCTTATTTATCTGATATCTTCTGTATTTTTAATGATCTTAATGTTTGCATGCAAGGAAAGAATGCAACATGTTTTTCAATGGCAGATAAGATTGAAGGACAAAAACAAAAGTTAAAAGCTTGGAAAAAAAGAGTTTCTACAGATTGTTACGACATGTTCCATAATTTAACAACACTTATCAATGAAGTAGGTAATGATCTTGATATTGCACATCTACGAAAAGTTGTCAGTGAACATCTTACAAATTTGTTTGATTGTTTTGAATTGTACTTTCCTTCAAAAGAAGATCCACGCATAGGAAACTCATGGATACAAAATCCATTTCTTTCAACAAAAGATAATTTAAATTTAACTATAATCCTACAGGATAAGTTGTTGAAGCTGGTTACTGATGAAGGATTGAAAATGAATTTTGAAAATACAGCATCACTTGCTTCATTTTGGATAAAAGTTAAAAATGAATATCCTGAGCTTGCGGAGATTGCTTTAAAATCTCTTCTTCTGTTCCCCTCAACATACCTCTGTGAGACTGGGTTCTCTACCTTAAGTGTCATTAAAACAAAACATAGAAACAGTTTAAATATACATTATCCCTTGAGAGTAGCATTGTCATCAATCCAACCTAGATTAGACAAATTAACAAGCAAGAAGCAAGCTCACTTATCACATTAAAAATTTTAAATACTGATTTATTGTGTGTAATTCAACTATACATATAGGCATTTATGGAACTATGTAAAGTTTTGATTAAATTAGCAGTTCTGTATATAAATTGCCTATATGTACAATAAAGTGTACAGTTTTTATACTTCTCTTATTTTCCCTGTCAAATTTGTTATATTTATTAGGATGTAATTTTAAATCTGTTCATTCTAACATTAAAAATTTTGGTCTTGTATATTGTGTGTATTTTTCTTATTGTATTTTATTAAGTTATTAAAATTAAAGGATGAGTTCAAGATGGGGAATAATTTCTTTGAAATGGCAGACTTGATCAGTGACATGAATTCAAGGGGTAGAATTAGAATTTGAATGCCAGGGTGCGTGTCAGTAAGATGTTAAATTTGTAAAACTGATTTTGGGTGGTTTGGTTGGAAGTTGATAAGTTTGTTTTGTAGGTGCATGTTTAGATACAGTGTTTAAGTGGGTAAAGTGGGGGAAAACCATCAAATGCTTATAAAAATTCAATAGGAAAAAAAACTAAATATCCTTTCACAGAATAAAATGTATCATGTTTATTCAACAGTAATTGAATACAGTAGTAAAAGTGAGATATTGTGGAGAGAATTCTGGGGGGTGCTGAAATGTTCTATCTTCGTTGTGGTAGTGTTCACTATTAATACTGTTCACTATTAGCCATATGCAAAGTAGTCAATCACAGTCTCAGATTAGAGTGTATCTGGGTGTACAGCTGCTGTCAAGAACTACCTTGTTCTTACTCTTCTTAACTAACTGTGGTTTCATCTTTCATCTTTTCTCCTACTCCCCATCCCAAATACATAGCAATGATAGATTATACTGACTGAGTTTCTACAGTGCCCACATTAGCCCAGCTTACCTTTACAAACTGATACTCATGTTTCCCAAACTAAAATTAAGTTTTAATTTAAGTAAGCCACAAAATTGAACATTTTCAACACAGACAAGGAAGAGATGGACAAATAAATTTTTAAAAAGAAAAAAGTTCTGAGTTTCACAAATGAGACTATATGGGATGGTAGTTGTGAAAAATTATTATTTTCAAAAGTATTTATACTGCCTCTTCCTGGGATATGATTGTACTGCCTCACTCCACAGATACCAGATTTGACTTATTTCACTCTGGGTATTAAAATGTGAGCAGAATTGACATGGTACTTTTGGGCACCAAAAAACAGTTCTTGATTTACCATACTTTTTTTCTTCCTTTGTCAAGAGACCATCAATGTTTCAGGTAGAGATGGCTCCCTCATCCTGGGCGGAGTCACGGTAGACAAATAGCAGGAGCAGGATGTGTTACTCTAAGCTTCCATGATTCTTGGAGTTGTTTGTTTCTACAGCATGCGAAAATGCTGAACTGACAATGTGGTTGAATTAGCATCAGAGGGCTTCCGTGGTGACTCAGATGGTAATGAATTAGCATCAGAAAATGAGTTCGTCTCAACTCCAGTTCTTCGCTATCTGTGTAAACTTGAACAAGTCCTTAAACGTTTTTGGAGTTGAATATAAAATAGGAATGATAAAATGCTCATTATTTGGGATTGCCTTTGATGTTCAGAGAGGCGAATTTTGGTAAATTCCAAAGTGCTATAGAAATATAATGTATTACAATACTTTTACTCAAATTCAGGACTCGGATGTGGTGTCTGTGGCCTCATTTTAACTTTTTTTTTTTTTTTTTCATTTTAACTTTTATGTCGTTGTGAGGCATAGTAATCATCACATTGTCAAGCCCTTTGTTCAGTCACTGAAATGGGCACAACCTGTATACAAGTAAGATTGGAAAAGATCTGGATATTTTTTCAAAGTAACAAAGAAAATTGATTTAAAGTTTCTTTCAAACGTTGTCCTTCGTCTGGCTCTATGGCTTAGTTGGTTAAAGCGCCTGTCTTGTAAACAGGAGATCCTGGGTTCGAATCCCAGTAGGGCCTATTTTGCACGCCTCTTTGTTCCTGAGAAAGGATGAAGATTTCAGTACTACAGTTCTGTTCTGATTTCAGTACTACAGTACCACCCCCTCTGCCTCCTCCCGATCCGGAAAAAGGCAGAACCCTAAGAATGATCATAAACACTCCTCCCCTCAAAGAAGTACCAAACCCCTGCCTCCTCCATATCCCGAAGAATGACTCCCCTAAGAATGATCGTAAATCTCTGCAACACTCTTCTTCCCATCACAAAAAGGCAAGTGAACTTGCGAAGGTCACTTTCTGGGGAAATAAATAAACCCGCTTCACCTCCATTATGGGATGGTTGTCCCCATCCCGGGAGGGGTCAGAGAGGTGTTGAATACGCATATTCTCGAAGTTTCGGGCCACATGGATTGACTGTGGTTGGGGGCGGGGGGCGTGGAGGGATGAGTGAAATAGGTGAGGGAGATTAACAGGCGCAAAATTCCAGTTACAAAATAAATCAGTCATGAAGGTAAAATGTACAGCATGAGGAATACAGTAAAAAAAAAATATATTGTAATATCTTTGTATTGTAACTCGAGTTATCATGGTAATTATTTTGTAATGGAAATATCAAATCACTATATTGTGCAACTGGAACTAACATAGAATTTGTAGGTCAATTATACTTCAATTAAAAAAAAAAAAAAACTTTCTGTAAACAAAAGAAAACCTGAATCAACATAAAGTTTTTTTCATTAGCCCAACTGGCACTAGCATTTCTATAGCATTGAAATAGAGTTGAAATAGTCTTGCATTCACCAGCCGAGTTTGTTTGGTTATGGATAATTGTTTTTCATCTATCTTTTTATCTAGTTTGTCATATTTTATTTTTTCCCATTTTCAGTTTGTCCATTTCTCTTACATGTAATTACAGATATATGGAAATCATATATGCTGCTTGCCAAAAAAAAGTGTAGTAAAGTCACTTGCTGTGACTCTGTAAGTCCACTCTTGAGTGCACATCTATCTTGCAATCATTCAGCTGAAATGAAATGGTCACTGTACCCAAATGATTCAAATGGCAAGATCGATAATGCTACATATGTACCAGGGAGATACGAAAACATTTATCTTTCACATAATGAAGTTTTCTGGGGAGACTAGAGGAGGCTCTCAGGTAAGTCCAAAAATGTCTTGGAAGAGCAAGGAGGGGTGATGGGCTTTGGTTTTTACAGGGTTAAAGGGCAGGCTGTGGAGGGGAGAGGGGAATGAAGATTCTTAAATGAGAACCAGGACTAGCATGGTTTGATCTTCTCTCTGAGAGAGCTTAAGCACTTTCTGTGGGCTGGCTTTGATGTGAGGGTGATGGGTCTTGAAAGCTGTCAGCAAATATCAGAAATGGGGTCAATTTCTTAATTACAGTTTTCAATAGAAATCTGTGTACAAGTCCACAGAAAAGCATATACAAAAGTGTTCCTAACAGCCCTATTCACAATTTTCACAAACTAAAAATAACTCATATATCCACCACTAGAATGGATAAATTGTGGCATATTAATATAATATTATTATATATGTGTATGACTATATATGTAAATACAAATAACATCATTGAATACAACAACATGGATGAACCTCATAGTGCTGCACAAAAGTAGCCGGACCTGAGAGTACACATTGTAAAATTCTATTTATATGTTATTTAAAATGTGCAAAGCTAATAGACGATATCAGAATCCAAAATGTGATTACCCTTAAGAAGAAAGTAGTTAGGAGGCACATGAGAGGGGCTTCTGGTATTTCTTGACACAGACAACCTAGGTGACAAAACTTAATTCTTGATTCAATTTGATAGAAATAGTGGCAATAAATTGGAACAAAAGATCTGAATGAGAGTTCATAGACATGTTCTCTTTGTAAATATTCAGTGATATATACATCTATATATACATATATAAGGGCTTCCCTGGTGGCTCAGCTGGTAAAGAATCCACCCACAATACAGGAGACCTGGGTTTCGATCCCTGGGTTGGGAAGATCCCCTGGAGAGGGGAACAGCTACCCACTCCAGTATTCTGGTGAGTGACTTTCACTCACATACATATATATTCAGATATATATCTACATAAATTAAGTATTCTGTATATGCTTCTGTTTGGACACTTTCCTGCATGTTTGTTACATTTCAATTAAAAATAATTTAAAAAGAAAAACAAAGCCACCAATTAAGAAAGAGAACATTGCCTTTATTTTATAAGTTCCATTTGCCCCACTCCACTCTACATCTCTCTCTCACTTGAGATAACTACTATGTTAATGCTTGTGATTGTCATTCCCTTGCTTTTTTTTTAAAACCGTAAAACAGCAATAAACATTTATTCTCAAGCAATTTTTGTGCATCAGAAATCTAGAAGCAGCTTAGCTGGGTGGCACTGGCTTGGAGGTCTCTCATGGGGTTGCAGTTAATTTTTCAGTCAGGAACTGGTTGCAGCCATCTGAAGGGACTGGATACTTTATTCCCAAGATTTCTCATGCACATGGTTGAGTCCTTAGTTCTTTTTTTTTTTTTTTTTTTCCTTAATTGGATATAATTGCTTTACAATTTTGTATTAGCTTCTGCTGTACAACAACACGAATCAGCTTTAAGTATACACATATCCCTTCCCTCTAGAGCCTCCCTCCCATTCAGTCCCTTGCTTTTAAGCTTTACTACTAATACATGTATTGAACACAACAGATTATTTAATATGCTTAGTTTGTAGTTTCTATACATGAAACCATGTTGTATTTGTTTTGGAATGTTTCCTTGTTATTGAAATATTATCATAATATATCATTTTGTGTGATTTCTAGGTATTTCTTTATTGCATATAACTAAATTTTTATAGCTGTCATGAAAATGTGGTAAAACTCTGACACTATTTATAATAATTTTTCTGTTTGATCTTTGTACATAAGTATTTTTATGTATATGTGTTCAGTCACTGAGTTGTGTCTCTTTGTGATACCATCAGGCTCCTCTGTCCATGGGATTCTCCAGGCAAGAATACTGGAGTAGGTTGCCAACACGATCTGTTAAAAAGAAAAAGTCAGTTCTGTTTCTTCCTTTCTAGTCATCACAGCTTTTAATTTTTTTGCTTTCCTTTTGACTAGTAGAGAATCAGTTCAGTTCAGTTCAGTCCCTCAGTCGTGGGAACTTTCAGATTAAAGTATCTGGGTTTGGAGTTTTCTCTGTGGGAAAAATTTTTGAGTATTTATGGTTTAATGGTTTGGGACTATTCATATTTGCTAATTTTTCTTTAGTGAAATTTAATTTTTTGTTGTCGCAGAATTTACGATTTCATTTAAAACTTCAAACTAATTGGGCAAAATTTCTTACACCTTTGCACATTCTGATCCACCTTTTGGATGTACTCTTCTTTTGCTTTTTATTTTATTTTATTTTTTGCTAACCTTTCTCATCTTTTAGATTTCAGTTCCTGGAATGCTTACTGAAGGCTGGATTAAGGACAGACCCCAGACAGTCTGTCACTTTAACCTGCTGTGGCCCAGAGAACCGGGATGGTGCTTTCCTGGAAAGCAAGCAAAAGAGAGCAGCCTCTTCAGGGTGCAGTCACTGCTCAGAAGCTTTTGAGAAAACGCTGCTTCTCCAGCATCTCTAAATTGTGAAAAATCTATGTAACCTCAACTTTTCCGGGCGGGGAGCCCTAATGCTCTGAGAAGGCAGGTTAGATGAAGACCAAAATCAGGCCCTCGCAGTTCCTAATAATGGGGAATGAGGCCCCCCCAAATGCTTCAGATTCCAGCTGGGTTGCTTTCACCGCGCCCACCGCACCCCTCAGGAACAGGGTCCAAAGCAGGCGGTGTGAGTAACTCCTCCAGGCCTCCCCCGCGCCTTCCCACCACCCTTGTGCTTTCCTCGCCCGCACCATCACTAATGGGGGGGTCGAGATCCGCTGAGATGAGGGTCAAAATCCAACCTTTCTAACCTGAAGAATGGTTCCTTCCCTCTCAGTCACACAACCCCGCAACCCAGTGGCTGCACAAGAGGAGGGACATTTTCTAATTATTCAGTAAGTACAATCGTTGGGGTTTTTACTAAGGTGTCCCTGGAGGGTACTCAGTGGGCCTGTTCTTCGTGGTTTCCAAGAAAGGCCAGGCCTAGGAAGATGCTTCTCAATTCAATCCTAATTGAAAACGTCTTGGCAGGATTGGGCGCCCAGCTGAGAGGATGCCAGGAGCGGTCTTTTTTTTTTTGTAATTTTCACTTACTCCCATAGGGTCTTAATTTTGACTTTGTCTTCATTCTGAAGGTAAATCGAGCCTTTGTAGCCGTGATTACAGAAAGACATTTCAATCCTTTTTTTTTTTTTTTTTTTAAACAGGTTAATCAACCGATTGAAGAGGCATTACAATACAAGTGTAAAATTTTGTTCAGAAAAGAAATTTGGTGTCAGGCTAAGGGTAGAGTTTGGAGAAAAGCGGAATTTCCATTTTGCCCTAGTCTCTAACCATAACTTCTTTAAAAATTTACTTGGGTTTTGTACCAATGACACCACCTTTTAAGTAAAATTGATGGGAAAGGTATCTTTTCATAAGAGTTACAGTAACAAGAATCGCCCAGATTCTCAATACTTGTAATATTTTCCTTCACCCTGAGAACAGAGGACCACGTGGCCTAATGGATAAGGCGTCTGACTTCGGATCAGAAGATTGAGGGTTCGAATCCCTTCGTGGTTGTGACTTCCTTTTTCACATTCCTGCTACCTTTACCCAGATATCACTGTTCCAGCTCTCAAATCCCAAATTATAGCATCAGAGCACTCCAGAGATCTCCCGTTGGGTATAAGTGATTCAGTAAGTGGGGTCGGCGCCAGCCCTCTCCATCGAGCCTTTTGCACCATAGGAGTCCTTGGTCAGGCAGGCACACAGGTGTGGAGATAGCGAAGAGCGCCAGCCCTGGTCTTTTGGACCCTCTTGCAGGGGGTTGGGCGGACCCAGTGAGTGAGGTGGGTGCCACAAGGCACGAATGTCAAGGAATTCTGCTCTCCTCGTCCGGCAGGACGTCTGGACGTCTCTTATTTTAGCGTACGACTATTCCATTGGTTTTCAGGTGCCGCTCTGTACTTCGACGCTGAAAATGTTGAGATTTGCTTTTTGTAAGTCAGTTTAAATGGCGCCCCCTTTCGACAGGAAAACTTGCCACATCTTAGAGGATCTGGCTCCTGATTCACGTGGATGCCACCTGAGAGGTGCACCGTCTTTCTGTGGGTTCTCGGAGACCAGCTATGGGTTCTCCCACACGTTGCGGGATGAATTAGTTGAACGTTAAGCAGTATCTGAGGAGCCAGGGTTAAAACAGAAACCTGGAACCATGAGAAGAGACCTGTCAGGCAAATTATAATAAACAGGGAGCAGCTTCTGCACAAGTGGAAAGAACGTGGTCATATACATTTGAATGTTTAGGTGTAATGGACACATTCATAGAACAATATGACGGTTCAAATTAGATTCAAGTAGGAATTGCAATTGTAAATGGTCTTAAACTATGAAATATTTTGAATTAGTTGTCAAGTCTTCCTACTGAGAAAATTACATGTCCTTCTGTTTACTACGAACTTCTTTAAAACATTCAAAGAAGAAATAAGTCTAACCAGACACAACTCTTCCACAGTATAGGAAAAAGAGAAAGAAAGAAAAAAAAAAAAATCCACAACTGCTCATGCCGAATGCTGTAATGATTTTTTCCTGTGAGTGTACTTCTTGAACAGCTTTATCGAGGCATAATTTCCTTAAACTGCTTGTATTTAAACTTATAGTTTGACGTATGTATAACTCATGAAACCACGACTACAAAAGAGATAATGAAGACAGACACCATCCTCAAACGTTTCCTCAGGTCCTTTTGTAATATGTTCATCTGTTGCTGGATTTTGTTTGTTAGTATTTTGTTGAGAATTTTTATGTCCATGTTTATAAGAGATATTGGTCTGTAGTTTTCTTAGCTCATGATGTCTTTGTTTGACTTTAGCATCAGGGTAATGATGGCTTCCTTTTCCAATTTTTGTAAGAGTCTGTAAAGAATTAGTATCAATTTTTTAAAAACAGTAGAATTTAGCAGTAAAGATGTCTAGACTTGGGCTTTTCTTTATGGGTAATTTTACTCACTAAATCAATCTGCTTGCTTGTTATGGAGTCTGATTCCATGCTAAATGCTTATGTCAGTCATCTACATCTTTGTAACAAACCTCACCCAGATTTTGTGGGTGACTTAAAGCAACATTTAGTTTCCAATTCTGCAGGTCAGTTATTGAGCTGTGCTCAAATAGGCAATTCTTTTGCTGGTTTTGCTTGTGGTCACTCATTGATTGCAGTTATCTGGCAGCCTGACTGGGACTAGATGGTCCAAAATGTTCCCACTCACTGTCTGGGGTGTCATCTGGAATGACTGGGATGACTGGGACTCTCTCTTCACATGATCTTCCATCCTTCAGGAAGTTAGGTGGGATTTCTTCACATGATGTCTTAGGGTCCCAAGATGACAAAAGCAGAAGTTATAAGGCTCTTGAACCCTTGTATTGAAACTCCCACCACCTCACTCCCACAACATCAGTACCACAGCATTCTATTGGACAAATTACAAGGTCAGCTCACATACAAGGAGGGAAATAGACTCCACCTCTTGGTGGTAGCTGCTGTACAATCATATTCCAAAGGGACATGCATAATGGGAATTTGTGACAGGACTTGGTGACTGAACAACAACAATCAATCAATCAAACAATGATTTGTTATCTCATTTAATACTAAAAACAGCACTGTGAATAGCCACTATTGCTATATCTTGGTAAGTAAATTATCCATTATCACTTCTTTACCAATGTAATCTGAATTGGTCTGTGAACCTTGTTTTGAACCCACCTTTACCTAGTGGGTAGCTCAGGGTGGGGCCAGGGAGAATGTAAGCACTCCAAAATGTAGCAGCAGCTGAAAAAGCACTGATAGTGCTGAGCATTTGAACACGTGCAATTATAAATTTTTGTAAAGCCAGAGAGCTCCATGTCCTTGTCTCAGGATGACTCTGATAATGTTTAAGATCCAGAAGGTGAGATTAAGTGACCCACACACAGACTCCTGGTTCAACTCCCTTCCTGAGACTGAGTTCCTGAGTGTCTGATATATCTACAAACTGCATGGACTTATAAAGAGTAATAAGCACCTTAGAGGAAGCCCGGATGAGTGGAGAAACTGAGGAAAGCAGGTTCAAATACAGGAAATTTTCCACTGGGATACTTTTAGAAAACCAAGATCGTCCACATTTCACATAATTGACAAGTCAGACGTAGTTTATTACTGTGAAACATTCTTGGCAAGAGACAAAAGTTAAATTGCCAAAGTGTCGGAAGAAGGAAGGTATCGAAATCAGCGGGATGGTACTTAACCATGCACGACCGTAAACAGAGAATTTTAAGACAAACCACAACCAAGCTCTAGTATGTAAATCCCAACCGTTGATCTCTTTGTGGGGACCTCAAATTTAACCTGTCTCATGTGGCTAGAGAGTAGTAAAACTTGCTCCAGGTGAGGCTCGAACTCACAACCTCGGCATTGCTCACAAGCGTACTGTCTTATAAGTACCGCGCGCTAACCGATTGCGCCACTGGAGCTCTGCTAGGTGGGGGTTTGGGCAGGTGTAAGTGAATATACTTTCACAGATGAAGACTTTTATTTAAGATAGTTAATATTATGAATAAAATAGCACCTTTTGATACGGGGTTTTCTCTTTGAATCTGATATGCGGTTCACAGCAGCAGTCTTTGATCAGTTGGTATCAGCCAATCTGCCGCCGTTTCCCCCACAGTACAGAGATGCAGCCGCGATTGAGCGTCGCGGTCATCTCCATCTTGATTTTCCGCTCATAGTCCCACGGCTTCTCTAATTTCAGACTTATTTGAAAGCATTTGAATGGGAAAAAAAAAAAAAGGTTACATTGGTTCCACAAAGGCAGGAAGCTTTCCACTCAGGAGTGTGTACTCCGTCTGTAAGACCACAGTGCATTTTCATTGCTTCCGAATTCCCGGGGACTTTTCATCTCAGCGATTCTGCTTTCTTGCATCACCTCTGTCTCGGCTCTGCCCTACTCTCGGCCGACTTTCCCTCTGCTTCAGATGCCACCTGTCCCACCCCGACCCAGTCACTGTTTTTTTAACTTAAGAATATTAAAATACTTTGCTATCCTGAAACATTCACAGAGCTAATATTTCCTTTAGAAAAAGCACTGTTTTAAATGTATTAAGTTTAAATCAACTATATTAAATGCAATACAGACTAAGGAAATGCAGAAAAACAAAAAGGTGGTAACTTGAAAATTTTCTGAAGTCTCATACTCAGAGAAATATATTGTTTATATTTGTGGTTCATTTCAAGCTTTTTTCATTCTAGTTACACATTTTGGGACAATGTGTAACTTCCACCAGATGGATCCATGGCCTGAGTGGACACACTGTGAACCAGACCCCCATTACCTCCATTTTAACAGAGGGGCTGTGATGACACTTTGGGTCTTTCCATATCATTATTCACTTGGACCTTGTTTCCAACAGTCCTTGAAATCTGAGGGTTTTTCTCTTTATTGAGTCTATGATTGTTGAGTAAATGGATATAAGTCCATTTAGGAAAGAAATGGGGGAATTATATTCTATATATTTTCAGTGGCACTGCAGGGTCCTCAGGACTTGGCTTCTTCTTTAATCTAAGAGGTCAGATCTGAAAACTGGTTTAAGATCAGAAACTGGGCAAGGTATTGTGATTTTATTTTTAACTGGGTCAGCTACCCTCAGTCTTCTGATTATCCTTGATTTCTTATGTGTAGACAGCGATATGCTTGTTGGCTGCCCATCTATTTTGTTTCTAGGGATGCTGTATTTTATTAATCATCTCAACACTACAAAGTTGGCTACCTCTCTGAAATTGTCTTTCATTACAGTAACTTTGCCCACCCACACCTGGCGCGTGCACATGCACAGACTGACCAGATTCTGACCAATTGAGTGCTGCTATTTCTGGCATGAACTGTTTCAAGATCCTATAATTCCCATTGCTGTCAGTGAAGCCACTTCTGTAGCAGAATCTCATATCACCAGCGCAGGGCCAATAGAGGACACTCACCATGGAACTTCTTAATAATGATAGTGTCCCCCTCCCAACACATGCCTTCTCCCACCCCCAAACAGAATATCCTTTGACTCTCCTGTTACCCATTCCTCTAGTGGGTTTTCTAGTCTTACATGGTAAATCCACTCTAGCATGTCCACTTCTTTGAGTTTTTGGTCCCTCTTTCTGCCATCAATCTCAACAGTCCTGGCATTCTTACCACATTTAGTGAGAGCTTTTGCTTTTTTAAGCAGGAGAATCCTAACAGTACGTTGAGTTTTTGCCAGCATATAAAAATTCTGTACTTTGGGAGAATGCTCTAGTATCAGTGTATTCTACATCAACTAACTTTGCATTCTACTCTCCTTGATCCAGAACACTTAGAATTTAGTACTGTATGGAAGGATGCTGAATGGGTGGCAGAGGTACATGTTTGGCAGAGGAGAGATCTCTGCATTGTCTTCAAGGGAGAAGGACTAACTAAACCTTGATAAGGAGGATTGGGCTACTTCTAAAAAGCTCAAAGGATCTTGGGAAATCTGGAGATTTCTATGTTCTAATGCATCCCCTGGAGAAGGAAATGGCAGCCCACTCCACTATTCTTGCCTGGGAAGTCCCATAGACCGAGGAGCCTGGCAGGCTACAGTCCATGGGGTCACAAAGAGTTGAACATGACTTAGCGACTCAACAGCAACAATGCATCCCACCAGATGTCTCCATCCAATGTCTCAATATTCTGTTCTTTTCCAATTGAGGCCATGACCTAGGCATAGAAGATAATCTAGTTTGAGAATTTAACCTACTTTGGAGTCCTACTATTCCTGTGATTAAATCTTGGAGCTGAACCTTAGCTTTTTGTGCCCTTGAGTTGCAGGATATGAGAGTTTCCTTATACCCTCCTATGGAGACTCTGGCTTTCACATTAGCCTCAACTTGATGGGCTTCCTTTGTGACTCAGCTAGTAAAAGAATCTGCCTGCAATGTGGGCAGACCTGGGTTCAATCCCTGGGTTGGGAAGATTCCCCTGGAGAAGGAAAAGGCTCTGGCCTGGGTCCCAAAGAGTTGGACACAACTGAGTGCCTTTCACTTTATTTGATGAGATATCATCTTCAGCATTTAATCATCTCTCTCCAAGGCATCAGTTTCTTCTACTGAAGAATTCTATTACATTATTATTACCATCTCTCCCACATTTATCAAGCAACTGATACATCACATCTGCTTTTGCATATCCACCGGTAGAGCATCTCAGTTCAGGTTGAGTGAAAGTTTTAAAAATTGCTACTTTGTGCCAGTGGCTGTTTGTGTTCTACCAATCCCTTTACTGCCAACCAGATGGATAATCCAGCTTCAAAAATCTCATTTTAGGGACTTCCCTGGCAGTCCAGTGGTTAAGACACAGCACTTCCACTTCAAGGGCATGGGTTCCATCCCTGGTCAGGGAATTAATATCCCCACTTGCTGCATGGGTGGGGCAAAAAAAAAAAAAAAAAAAAACACCTCATCTTAGCATTTTCTTTCTCAGATACTTTTGGTATCAACTACTGCATTTTGTGTTCCCTGGAAAGACTCCAAGATGGGGATTTGCATTCAGAAACTTTACTGGGGCACTATCTCAGTGACCACCTGAGAAGCAATGAAGAATCAAAATTTGTCATAGGAAAAAACTGAGCTGCAGTGCAAGTGCAAAAGAGCATTTGTCTGCTCCTGGCGGGCCTCCACCACTGGAATGGGTCCTTTAGATACGTCCCAAGTTGAGAAGTCAGATCTTGGCTGTTATACCTCTCATAGACCAGTAATTGGATATAGGCTGCCCTTGGAAATGAAATGTGAGCTTGACCTGAGACAATTCCTAAAGAGGGATGACAGTTGAGAGTCATCAGGTAACAACCTTCCAAGGATCTAGGAAGGTAAATCTTCAATCTAAAGGGTCCAGGTATTTAGTCAATACACCATCTGTGACAGTCACAGTGAGGAAGAAGAGAGAGAGGAAATGAGTTTGAGCTCTGGATAGGATTTGAAAACCATCACAGTGATTCCACATGCTGTAGGAAACATTTTATTGGAGATAGTTGCAGGGCTGGTTCTGAAGCTAAGGGTTCTAGGGTTGAGAAGGGAAAGCCTATCTTTTGAAGGATGCTCTGCCCAAGTGTCATAATCTGAATACACTAAAGATCAGACAGAGGAAAGTTTTTGTAGGGTCCGAATTAGAAAGAGGCTCTGTCTGCCACCATCATGGAGATGCTCTTTCCTTCATGTGAGGTGATTTCTTGCCCCCACTCTATCTAGGGCTCCTACAAAAGAGTGACAGATCAGTGGAGGCAGGGATGGGTGGGGTGTCATGGAAAAAGACTGATCTGAAAATATTTGGAAATTGACTTCACATGTTTCTTCTAGGGGAAGACAAATGTTATGAAGTAGAACTTAAATTGTATGGCTATTCACCACATTGTCAATTCTACACATTTAGGGTAGAGAGGGAAGGAAGACTCAGAATGTGTAGGAACATTCTTTTTCAGGATATCATGGCAAATTGACCTATCCTCATGGATGAATGATTTTCCTTTGATATATATAAATATGTATAGATATCTACACATATACACTGTGCTTAGTCGCTCAGTCATATCTGACTCTTTGTGACTCCATAGACTTCAGCCTGCCAGGCTCCTCTATCCATGGGGATTCTCCAGGTAAGAATACTGGAGTGGGTTGCCATGCCCTCCTCTAGGGATATATATATATGAGCTTTATTAAACTTGTAACAGATAGCTGAGGGTTTAGGTTTTCCATTCTTTTCTCTTACCCACATACTCCTGCAGGGAGAAATAGTAGTAGCCTTCTGAACATAAATCTACTTGATAGAGAGTGGGAATTTTGGCACTATAGAGGTGATTTAGTCAAGTGGAGGGCATTTAGGAAGAGAATGTAGAGAAAAGATTTTTTTTTTAAAACAGGTCTTCAGGTAAAGAAGCAGGATGGCTCCTGCCCCCAACTTGATCTTCTTATTTGGTTTTGAACTGTTTCATGTATGCCAGAATATCTGACTTGACTGTACTGACGGGAGTCCGATGAAACCAGCGCATGACAGGGACACCATCAGGTCCCACTAGGAACTTTTCAAAATTCCAGCGGATGTCACGGACCATGATGGGTTCCCAGGATATATGTTTGATTGAGCCCATAATCTCAGAAGGGTGAGGACAGGATTGCTGCAGCAGAGAGATGGAAAAGAGAAATGACGGAATCATTTCTGCTCATGGATGATCCAGGCTATTTTCACCCACAGATAACCCTCTTATGTTGAGATATTTTCATTTCCTATGATTCTTAATATATTCTCTGAATCACAGCCATGCTAACTACCAAGAAAGCTGTAGATATTATAGCAAAAGTTTATTCCCTCTTTTTGTTTCTCCCAGTGACCCCATCACAAAATCCTGTTCCTATGAATGAGATATGTCACCTCTCTAGCTCTCAATTTCCTTTTCTGCAAAGTGAATAGATTAGAATGTGGTTTCCTAGATCTTGATGCTCCATGGGCCAGTCATCTTTCGAAAATACCTTTTGGGGCCAATATGGAGTTCCAATATTTTGTTTTGAAAAATAAGAGAAAAATTTAAAAACACCATTACTTCATTTAGCTTTAAAGAGGTAATTATAAGAATAAATTACATATGTGTCCTAATCTTAGAATAAAGGGCAGCTCTATAAATCAGTTGAGGTTTATGAAACCCTCCTTACATTGCCCTGTTTTTTCAGTTTACTGAGTATATATAAAAATCTCAGAATGGGTCAACCTTGGCCCACAGTCCAGCATTTAAGAACACTGAACTCTGATGATCATTAAGGGCCCTTCTTAGTTCTCACATTCTCTGTATCTAAGAGCCGGTGTTTCATAAAAGGCACTTATTGCGTTGTATTATGCAATCTGCCTTTTTTTTTTTTTTTGTCTTCTCCAATATTAACTCATCGAGGAACAGGGACTGCGTCTGTTCATTTCTATACCCTTATTGTTTAGCAAACTGCCTTATAGATAGCAGGCACTCAACAAATGTTCCTTGAATGAATGAATGTCAATGAACAAAAGAGTGGTCCCAGTGAAAGGTGGCACTCTACACAATGCTTTGTACCACAAAGCCAGAGCATCACAGATACTAAAAAATTTAACCCTAGTCCCTATGCTTATAAGGAGATCTCTTCCAAAGAGTCCAACCCCTCCTCCA
This sequence comes from Dama dama, assembly GCF_033118175.1. NCBI lineage: Eukaryota > Metazoa > Chordata > Mammalia > Artiodactyla > Cervidae > Dama > Dama dama. The sequence goes on from NC_083687.1 coordinate 32,030,236, forward strand.
GGCAGGAGCCCTTGCATCCATTTCTACCACACCAACTCTACTTTAGGAATATTAAGGAAGAAAAAGCTTAGGTCAGTAATTTAACTCACCTTTAAGAAGGTGAAGACTTTCTGCTCTGTTTCACCATTCACATCCCCTTTCTCAAACAGCTGGAAATTAGGTACATATCCTCCTCCTGGACGGACATACCTGCAATGAACCATAATGTTCCCAGGAAGCTCCAGAATATAAGAGAGAAAATTATAATAGGGTACCAGGATTTGAGGTTACGAAAAAGGGGAAACAGAGGTGGAGATATAGAAAACAGGGCTGGGAAGGGAAAACAAGACTATTGTTACACTTTGGGCTCCCTGACACTTTATTTTTCTCTATTCCACATGCTGTCACTGTCTCCCATCTGTATTGTTTCAGTACCAGCAACACCAGGAGCTATTTCCGTGCTCCCACTCCTCCACCATCCATCCAGGTCTCACTTCCCAGGGAAGGGGAGAGCAGCTCTGACACTGCCAGCCTCACATCAGTGAAGGCCAAATTTAAAATCAGGTAGGAAGTGCCCCAAGCCTATTAACCCACCGCCCATCCCGGAGTTCCCCAAATGGAAGTGCCTCTGGAAATGGAGGAAAGGTAGACAGAGACAGATCTCTGTAGGGTTTTAAGTAGGCACTTACTTCAGTCCTGGAAGAATTTCTGAGTTTTCTCCTGGTTCTTGCTTTCCAAATTGGTTACAGGGAAATCCCAACACAACTAGGCCAAAGGGCTTCAGCTCCTCCTGTAGTGCATTCAGTTCTATGGGTAGAAAATGGACAATATGGTGGCCTGGCCAGAGAGCCTGCCTTGTGTATATAGACAGAGTGATCCTTGGAAATACCCATTGTACAGGGGAAAAAACAGAAGTCCAGGAAAAGGGGGAAAATATCTAAGTCAGAAAGACTGTTCATGACAGGGCTGAAATGAGATACTAGATCCCCAGACATGTATGCAAAAGCCCTTTGTTATAATGCAGTATTTCCCAAGTCTGCAGCACATCAGAATCAGACAGGGGCCTTTCCTTAAAAATAGGGATGTCCGGATTCCTTTCCAGAAGTTCTTCTGGTAACATTATTCTGAGGTGGATCCCCAGTCATCTTTATTATTCTAAAGCTCACCAGATCACTGCTGGTGGGATTGTAAAATGGTATAACTGTTATGGAAAATAACATGGAGGTTTCTTAAACAATTAAAAATAGAACTACCATAAAGCAGCAGTCCCAATTCTGGGCATACATGCATAAGAATTGAAAACAGAGTTTCAAAGAGATATTTGCACACCCATGTTCATAGGAGCACTGTACATAAAAATCAAGAGGTGGAAGCAACCCAAATGTCCATTGATAGATGAATGCATAAACAAAATGTGATCTATCCATATACAATGGAGTATTATTCAGTTTTAAAATGGAAGGAAATTATGTCACATGCTACAACATGAATGAATCTTTATGCTAAGTGAAATAATCTAGTCATGAAAAGACAAATACTGCAGGTAAGACAAATACATGTGGTATCTACAGTAGTCAAATTTATAGAAACAGAAGATAGAATAGTGGTTACCAGGGGCTGGGGGAAAGGAGAAAGGGGAGCTGTTATTTCATGGATACAGAGTTTCAGTTTTGCAAGATAGAAAATTTCTAGAGATTTGTTTCACAACAATAAATATTTTTAACACTGCTGAACAGTCTTCTTAAAAATGGTTAAGATGGTAAATTTTATATTTTGTCTTTTTGTACCACAATTTAAAAACAAAAATTTTAATTTAATTTAATTTTAATTTTAAACAAAAACCACATTTAAACATCACTGACCATCAGTTTGCCTTCCCTGATTGGTTAATTGGTAGATTGAATCTTTTTTTTTTTCCTTAAAGGAAAAGACATGCACAATGAGAATGGACTTCTCTTCACAAGTTAGTTCACTCTGGGTGGAGTGGGGGGTAAATCTGACAAGGGCAAAAAGAACCAGAGAAATTTCAAGTTGAGCTTTCTGGTGTTCTTTAACAATCTTTAGGATGTTAAAGATGCATTCTACCTAAAAAACCCTCACTGATATAACAAAACACAAGCTTCCAATTGCCTTCCCCAAGTTTTTCAGTTTGTTTCCCCAGACTTTTATAATCATCTTCTTTTTCACCCTTTGTGAGCCAGACATCTTCAGTTCCATTACAAACACTAACCAGTCCCTAACTGAACAGTCTTTTCAGGCAACAGTTCAACGGATAGTTCCTCTGAGTCCTTTTATTTTTATTTTCTGCAATATAAGATTGCTTTCCTATTTCCACATGTTGCCTAAGTACTTTCTGCACATCCTCCCCTCTTGTCTTTAGTCACTATAGATAATGACTCCTCTAGGAAACAGACTATTAATTAGGAAACCTGTCTTCCAGTTCTTGAGAAACTATTCCCCAGTTCTTGCACCTATTACATACAGAGTTGGAACTGAATAAATTGATTTTTAAAATCCCTATAAACTGGCAAAATGAAGTATGGTCCAATAGAATATTATTCAATCTTAAAACAGAGGGAGGAAATGATCCAAACTCCAAGGTATCTTATTAATTTAAAAAAGCAAATTGGCAGGTTGTATTTATTACTTGTTTGGAGAAGTAAATGGCAACCCACTCCAGTATTCTTGCCTAGAGAATCTCATGGACAGGGGAGCCTGGCAGGTACAGTCCATGAGTCCAAAAGAATCGGACATGACTGAGTGACTATCATCATCATCATTTATTATATGTCATCAATTGGTAGAAAAGTAAAAAAAAAGAATACATATGTATTTTGTAAACATGATAATACTGGTCATCAGAAGGGAAGGGAAAGAGATGAAAAGGCTTTTTACTCTAAACTTTTTTATTCCTTTAATTTTGAGCCTTGTGAATATAGTTCAGTACCTATTCAAAATATAATAATGAAAAACTTAAAAATGAAGTTCTTATTAGTTCAAATATAAGAAAGGCATCTATTTCTGATAAAAATTAGTCCTGTTCATTATTTATTGGCTTTTAATCCATATGGCCTAAGATATGAGAAAGATAACATTCCACCCTGAATAATCACAGAGAGGGGAAAAATCTACACCTGAAGGAGGCATTGAGGTTGGAGAGCAAGTGTTCACCTCTCTTATGGTCTCCTCTCCAGCCCTCACTCCAGTCAAATGGCTCCAGGTATAAAGCCCTTTTTTCTTTTCCCTGTCTTTGTAAGTTACCTGGAAAAGTCTCAAAAACATCAATCCTACCTCCTGTATTTGCTAAGAAGACTTGAATCTTCAGAGAGGCTGCTAGCTCTCAAATACATTATTGGTTCTTCTGGAAATCTCAGGAGCAAAGCAGAGGCAGGACGTAGGAAGGGGTCAGTAAACATTTTCTGTGAAGGTCCAGATTAGTCATTTCAGATGGCCTCTGGCACCAACACTCATACTACTCAACTCTGTCTTGCAGCATAATATCAACCATAGACAATCTGCAAATGAATGGTCATGGCTGTGTTCAATAAAACTTTATTTACAAAATTAGGCTGACTGGATTTGCCCTGTGGACCATAGTTTGCTGACTCCTGACATTAGGGAATGAAGTCACTTGATCATGAGTATTTATTTTGATATATAGAATTAAAATTAGAATATAATACCAATATGACTTAAAATATAACAAGCTGGAAAATTAGTCCCAAGGACATTTGGCTACGAACTCTTACCAGGATATTGAGCTGTCAGACCACAATAGGTGGCCACATTGACAAAAAGGACATGCTTGCCCGCATACTGCTTGAACTGAATATGTTCCTTTCCATTAAGAGTGAAAGCGTCATAATCATAGATGGTGCCTTTCACATCTTTGTAGCAATCCATCTGGAAGATTTTAAAAAATCATAATTTTAGTAATAATAATTCCTAATGTCAATATAATCTTTCAAACCATTCAAAAAACAATACATATATTAACTGAGATCCAGAAAACAAATACGAGTCATATAATGTGTGAATGACAAGATTGAAACTAGGTCTTGTGACCTGAAAGGCAATGGTTTTTTTGAGGAACAGGCAGTCAAGTCTCTTTATTATCTTTGCAGAGGTAAAATACCAGGAACTGCTTGGATGAATGGAAAACAGCACAGATTCATGAGCTGGAATGGGATGGCCTGGAAGTAAGTGAAGTCAAACTGAAAAGCATACTGCCTTTCTTGCTTCTCTGAAAATGAAGCTACCCCTTGTCTCTGGGTTGAAGGCATCTTGCCTGGATTCCCTCAGTGAAGGGAAGGTTTTTAATTGCCCAAGTATTTCAAGATAGCCTTATTACTTCTTTAACTTTCCCTAGATCTTCTGACTTCCTGCCCCACTCATCAGCATGGTGGAGTGGAAAGAGCTCTACCTGGGAATCAGAAGCTTGGTCTATTGTTAAGAGTTCCTTGTGATCCTGGGAAGTTCTCATCCTTGGCCCTCAGTTTCCCCACTGGTAAAAATGAAGACATTTGTCTAGATTCCTGTTAGATCCTGAAAGGCTTCTAGGTTTAGCATTCTAGAATCTAATATTACTCCTACCTTGAGTAGTTTTCTCTTTCAATGCACTCTTACTCATATGATGGTCTTGTAAGCCAATACTATGAAATTCTAACTTTTTGTAGCTGCCAGGAAAAGAGATGGAGAGCTCAAAAATCCATCTGTAAGCAGGTCACTAAACTGTGTCTGGCAGCATCCAACTTATCACATGCCCAACTCCTTACCCATCGTGCTCTAGCTATCTAATACCTACCTTCTCCACCAGCTCCATCTACCTTAATCCTTATCCAATCTATGGAACATATTTGAGCAAAGTTCCACATAATAGAAATAAGTTCAGCATGGAATTTTCATTGCCTGTCCCTAGGTTAAATACCTCTACAGGCAGATCTCATCTTATCTCTCCTCTGTCTTTATCCATGCAGGGTCCATGCAGTACCCAGAATGTGTTGACTCCACAGGGCTCACCAGCACATCCTGATTTCCTTCCTTATATTAGGGAAGCTGCTATAAATGGTTTCTGGAATATAGGGAATGTAAAATCCCAAAGTATGAAAAGAAAGCTAACATCCAAACCACCCAGTCAGAAAAAGGCAGAGAGGTACTGACCAGAGAAAGGAGGGAAGGACATAATCTAATAAGAAAGGTCCAGACTTAAACTAGGATTAAACTAGACTTCCTGGAAATGCAAGGACTATAAAAGATTTTAGTCAGACACCATCTGCCCCACCTAAAGGAGTGATCCAACACAAAACCAAACCAAACTACCACTGATTCTATCCCTAGCACACTTAGCTACTTAGCTTTTACTCCTGGGGAGAGGCATTTTCTCTATTCCGGCTTTTGCACCTTTCCCTAAATGCACGCACAAATATACACCAGCAAAACTGAGACTTATATAAACAGAACATTATATCAGAGTATCCATTCCTATCTCCATTATGCCTGGTTCCCTGCTAAACATTTTTAAGAATTTGCCTTTTTCCCGCCTTTGCTACTGTGATGAAAATTCCTGAAAATCATGTTGGGTACCAGAATGCGTGGCCTTAGACTCTGATCTTGAAGACTCCTCTAGGTCCAGTCCAGCTTACTCCTGATATTCATTGTTATTTCACATTTATTTAGATCTGCATGATATGTCTCAAATATCTCCAGACTTGGCCTATATTAAGCAAGTTCTACAGCCAAGGGTCTCCACACCCAAGTAGCCAGCACCGGATAGCATAAACACTGTATCAACTTTCAAAAATAAGGGAAATCACTCAAGAGGTTATCTAATCAAGAGGAAGGAAGATCTTACTAGAGTTGCATTTATAGACCACATCATATGCACGATAATTTTTGCTCACCCCTCCACCCCATAACTGGGTGAACAAGTGGGTAGATCCTCTTATACACACATTTATGGTGAGAAAGCAGAGACTAATGGAGGTGAAGTGACTTGTCTAAGGCCAAAAATGATAACCCATTATGTGAATGAGAGTTTGCTTGCCCCTCATTTTTGATTGCTTTTTGCTTCTGGGTCTTCTAGTTTATTGTTGTTCTTTCCTAAACTGCCCCTGCCATTGCTATACACACATTTTTATCAATAAGGCAACTTTTAAATTGTATCAATAAGCCATGAATTGGAAATAGAACTGAGGCCAGAATTCAAGACTTCTAACTTCAGATCCAATTGTTTTAGCCTCCAATTAGTTTTTTCCATATGTTTTATGTTTCTCTGATAACTCTGATTTTATCCATCCCTAAAACTTCCACATTCGTTTTTCCACCTCCATATGTTTCCTGTTTAGCTGTGTCTGAGATGACTCAACTCAAACTTTCCTCCAAACCCTGATCCCCAGTCACTCTGATGCCCACTATAGCCCATGCCTCAGACCCAGCTCTGATGCATACTGATGGGGTGGCTGGAGGGATGTCCAGGCAACCTCTACCTGGAGAAGAAGGGGAGAAAGGACCACAGTAAAAAGGCTTTCTTGTCCCTACTCATATTCAGCTCAAGGAACACCATAGAAGTGAAGAAGATTCAAGGAGAAGAGAAGAAAGGTTTAGAGGGAGGAAGCAGAGGTCAGAGCCTTACAAGAAGGGCTGAGGGTGGGATCTTGGAGCAGGACCCAAGACTCCACCTTTGAACCCTGTCCCACCCTCTCTGGAAGTCACTCACCTTCTCTAGACTGGAATTTGTCTGAACAAAGCCGGCTAGGAAAAGGAGAAAAAGACAAGAGGCCCTTAACTGTACAGTCATGATAGTATCTTCAGATCACTGGTCTGAGAGTCTGAGGTCGTTGGGCACCCAGTAACCTTTTGATACTCTGCCATGGACTAGCCCAAGCCTATGTAGGCCAATCGCAGGGCAGCAATGATTTCTAGGGCATTAGTGGCGCAAGAGGACATAGAATTCAAACCACATCCTCACCACACACCCCCGTGAGCACTCAGCGCTCACTAGTGCGATGAGGACCTGGGACTCACATAAATTCTGGCAGAATTATGAAAAGGTGAGGGCAAGCTCTCCACATTCCTTCAAGACTATTATCTATTTTTTCTGAGTGGATAGCCATGTCTAGGTGCAGACGCAGTCCCCCAGACATCCCAGTAAATTCAATGCAAAAACGCATGACATGGATATTCCAAATACTATTCCTAATATTATTATTTGAGCTTAAAAAAAAATCAAAGAATGGATCACATGTGATCTCTCTAAGAGAGTTAGAAGGAAACTGGACCTGAGGAAGGGAAAAATCTTTACACATTAATATGTTCATTATACATTAAATGTTTTCACATGTTTATAAGTCAGTAAGAAAAACCAAGCAGCCCAAAAGAAACTTGGGCACCAGACAGTGAACCAAATGACATCTGTGGTAGGATACAGTGTTCTCCCTTGCCAATAATCAAAGAGGTAGAAACAAGAAAAGTTGCATTCTGCATTTATCAGATTGGCCTAAGTTCAAAGGAATGGAGGTACCCAGTCTAGGTGTCAGTCTGGTATAGAAATCTCTTATACTCGAGGTGAGGGCAGAAAATAATAGCCACCAACTTTCTGGAGGGTAATCTGCCATTTTAAATACAATGCTTTTTTTTTTTTTTTTTAAGAAAGTAACTTAAAAATTCTTTTATTTTGAAATGATTATAAATGTATTGGAAGTCGCAAACACTTCTGTTAATCTGCTGGAAGCCCCAGGGCCAAGAAGAATAATGGAAGTGAGACTCATGTTCCTCTAAGGATAAAAATGCTTTGCCTCTCAACCATCCTAAGAACCCCCATCCATTCAGCAAAAGTTTCTAACCACTGCTCAATAGTATCAGCCAAAATTTTGAATAGACGAGTTTATGTAACAGGCCTTGAGCACTTGGAATTGCTGAGTTTCTCACATAAATAACATATATCTAATTCCCACAAACCTCATGGCAGAGGTGCTGACCAATAACTTTCTCCCTTTTACCTACAGTATGGTTTTGCTTTCTGGGCCTCTAGTGCTAAGGTTTGAGTTAATCATACTCCTAAATTCATGATTATTTGTTCTTGCATGGTCCCCCCTCTTGTTTTATATTCATACTCAAACTTCATTGTTTTTTTATTCCCTTCTCCCTGTAGGTGAAATATGTTTAATATGCATATTGTACTTCTTCTTGAAACATCTGTATATTGTATATTACCCCTTTGAAATTTAAAAAATTATTTTTTAAATTTGGATCTCAGATTTAAAGGGTTGAATTAATCACACTTTAAAATCTATGGCACTATTTCATCATTAGGCTGTGCAATGATTCTCTTCTTATATTAATGAAAAACATTTTTTGTCCCCAATCCAATCCCATTTTTCTACGTCTCAGAGAGGAAGAGTGTCAAGGCAACAGTTACTACAGACTGGAAAGTTGGCAACCTTTGTCATGTTGCGACAAAACATTTGGTAAAACTTTTGTCTGATGACTTAGAAGGCAAAATGACTAAAACAAGGATTAATGTGTTTCCTAGTGCTGTGGGATTAGAGAGGTGAGTTTAGCAACTAACTGTGCTCTAAGGAGATAACTAACAAAGAGATGTTGAAAAATATTTGGATTAGGTGCAGAGGATGAGATTCGTTTGTATTTACCACTCTCCCACACTCTTCCTCCTCCCAGAGGATTTGCACTGAGAGCTCAGCTTTACTAACTGCCACGTTTATTGAAATGATAAAGTCTTCTTTAAAGAAAACTCTGGGAGATGGTGAAGGACGGGGAAGCCTGGCGTGCTGCAGTCCATGGGGTCACAAAGAGTTGGACACGACTGAGTGACTGAACAACAAAAGTCTTCTTTTCCAGTTCTTACTCTTTTTTTAACTGGCCCCAGCCCTCTCTCTTCCCGGTTCACATAAACAGCTACCTCCCCCTCCTTAAAACTGAAGTCTGAGTAGGGTTTAATTCTTGCTGCTGGTGGAGTCTGGGCATTCATGAATTCTCTTGGAAAACAGAGGCTTTTTGTTATCCCAGATTTCTGATCTCTTCTCAGAGGCCTCTAATCTAGAGGGAGGAGCCCAAAACAATGACTGCTGGCCCAGCTACAGAGCTCCTAAAGCCCTTTAGGGCAGCTATACAGATTTCCTGCTTCTGTGACACCTTCCTGCCCACAGATTCTCCTGCCTTTGTCCAGTCACAGTTAACACTGGATTTAGCCCAAGGCAAGTACCCATCATTAATTTAACAGATGAAGGAACTGATGCTCAGATAGAAAAATTGACTTATCCAAAGTGGAATTACACTCTGCTTCTTTCCTGCTGTTATAAATTCCTTACTTTATTAGCTACATTATTTTTGCTCATCACACAATAACTAACTCCTAGAGCAGAAGAGAAACATTCGTCATAATTCTTCCTGAGTGTGCAAATCAGATCAAGTGGCCTAAAATCTCTGCCTTCCCGTCTCTGTGTCTCATTGTTTTAGTTTCCCTGGAAATAAGAGCTCCAGCCAGGAGAAGGAAAAGTTTAGGAGCTCAAGCTCAGCAGGTGGGACTACATGAGGGGCACTTCCTGTCATAGTCTATCTGACTATATCATTTTCGTTCTGGAATGCTGAAGCCATTTCCTATTTGTCTTCCTTCTTCCAAGTTCTTCGCCTTCCATGCTTTTTTCCTCTTCCCCCTGCTGCCACTGGAGCTGCTGAACTCTTATCTCATGATATCCCTCTACCAATAGTGAGCCAATAAGGCTAACAATTTGTTATAGAATCAAATCCAGAATCTCCAGCATGGTATCCAAACTTCTCCTGTGATCTCAGCCTCCTTCTCAGTCTTCACTCTCAATAACCTCAGTCTTCAGACAAGCTAAATACTCTCCATTCCCTGAAACATATCTCTTGGGATTTAAGTTCTTGATCTTGTAGGCCAATTACTCAGGGATTCCACTTTCCTTATCCCAGATTATCTATATATTTATTTCCACTGAAAGATCAAGAAAGCAAATTCATTAGTTTTTACCAAACAAGATTTTTAAGTAGAAATGTTTAGACCTGAGCCACAGATTAAGTTTGAAAACCAGTTGAGATCTAAATTACACAATAAGATCTCTCTAAATTACTGAATAAGCTCTGATTAAAAAAAAACAAAACAAAACCACATGTGTCAACAACTGCCTATTTTTCCTAGTCAGACTCCAATATTTCCTTGAGGTAGATTTCTTATGAGGATAACTTGTTTGCCAAAGGTCACGCAACTACTGGGTGGCCATTTATATACTGAAATAAAGCCTTTCAGATTCTCTGTCTTAGACTGTGTTAATGACTTAATCCTACCTGAAAATCAAGACCAAGTTTCTTATGTTAGTTTCTTTTTTTTTTGAGTCAACATTTATTATTATGTATTGATTTGGTTGCGCTGGCTCTTTGTTGCTACACGAGTAAAACAACTGGGCTTTCTCTAGTTGTGGAGGGTGGGGGGGTGGCTACTCTTAGTCCTGGTGCATAGGCTTCTCAATGCAGTGGCCTCTCCTTTGTGGAGCACAGGCTCTAGTCACGTGGGTTTCAGTCGTTGCAGCATGCCGGCTCAGTAGTTGTGGTATGCGGGCTTGACTTGCTCCGCAGCATGTGGAATCTTCCCAGACCAGAGATTGAACCCATATCCCCTGCATTGGCAGGTGGATTCTTTGTTAGCTTCATTGATCATAGAGGAAACAAGTTAAGCTTTTTTTGAGATGTAGTCCACCTTTTCAACCCAGATTCAATCATAGCCTCTACAACCACCCAAATATGATTTAAAGACTTTTGTCCATCATTTAGATATACTTGGATATTTTCCCTGAATTAGACAATCTCCATTGTCATCTGAGATCCCAAGTCTCTAGGATTTTCTTGGGTTGCAAGTGTGGCTTACAAGTGTGAAACATAGCGTCTACTCCTAAGCCTGCCATTTTAAAGTTATATTGCTCATGTTTATATGGAATTCGTAGTTGACAAATCTCTTTCACATCAAGGATTTCATCGGGCCTTCACCATCAGCCAGTTATAAAGGTAGAAGAAGCATTATTTGCTCAGATTTTCAATGAAAAAATGAGGTTAAGAGGGAAAGTGACTTGAGTAAAGTCTCATTAACAGCGTAGACCTAGACTGTAAACTTGAGTTATTTCAAATCCACTTGTCTCTCCACTCTAGGTTAAATTCTCCATAAAATATATGTTTGGAAAAGGAAGGAAGTTCTAGAGAGACCACTGTCCTTTTGCATTTAATTTTCATCCTCATGTGTTTTTAACCTTCTGGTCTCCTTCTTCAAACATGAAGAGGAAGCTCACCTCTGGTCCAGGCTGATTCTGGCCCTGGGCCTTCACTAAGACAGCTGGCCCTGACACCCAGGCTTCTGAAGGGTCTGTCACTTGTGCCAAGCTTTCCTCCTCCAACCTGCTACAGGAAGAACTCTGCTTCTTGGAGGTTGGGGTGGGAAGACAGTGAGAGGAAGGATGTGTACTCCCTTGGGTGATGTTCTTGTCTATTCCCTGTCTTAATGGGCCGGGGGAGGGTGTGGGAGAGAGAGCTCTGTGTTCATGCACAGCCACAAGAATTGGAATAACCCACACCACTCAAACTCAAATGTCCTCCCACCTGGAAACTCTCCAGTCTGTGTCTCAGGCCATTGCTGCTCCCAGAGAAAATATAAATATGCCCATATCACCAACACACACTGCAATCCATCACCAACAACTCAACAGAACTCTGGGACATTGAGAAAATACATCACCAAAGCCCCTTCTAAGGCTGATATTCTTAGTTTATTTTCTTAGATTTTCAGAGATTCTGAACACCCTTAAAATTGATTTGATCAGTTATTACCCCTAGATGATTAGGAAATAAGAGTAGCAAGACAGAAATTTTACAAATTTTAAGCTCTAATGTGTCTTATGGGTCATGTTTCTCAGGCCACAACTCTATACATGAGAAGAAGATGCTCAGTAAAGTGGAGAGATTGCCTCCTCCCAGTCACAAGGTCAAGGCTAGACACATCCACAGCTCTGCCCCCACAACAGTCTCTATCCTTGTTGCAGTCAGATCAGGTTTAGAATAAGCAGTTTATCCAATACTTCTTAAACTGATTGAATAACTTTTCTTTCAAACCTAGATTCACTCAAGGTTCGTGTGTTGATATTGATTATGTCTTCTTCATATCTTTTAAGTCTAGAACAATCCCATTAAGTTTCTCTTTTATGGCATTTTTGAAGATGGAAGTTCAGTTGTCCTGATAAATATCCCACGTTTTTGTTTGTCTCATTGTTTCCTCAAAATGTCATTCTTCCTTTGCACAGGCAGACCTTGTTTCTATTGCCCTTCACTTTATTGCACTTCACAGATACTGTATCTTCTATAAACTGAAGGTTTGTGGCAGCTCTGAGTTGAATAAGTCTATTGGTGCCATTTTTCAAAGAGCACTAGTTTTTAAAGCATGTACATTGGGTTTTGGGTTTTTTTAGACACAGTATTTTGTGCTGTACACTTAATAGACTACAGTATAATATGAACATATCTTTTATACCCACTGGGAAACAAACAAAAAAGTTTATGTGACTCACTTTATTGCAGTGGTCTGGAAGGAATCAAGCCCACAGTATCTCCAAGGTATGCCTATACTTCTTGTTTTGGCACTGAAGTTGAAGACTTAGATGGACTGGAATTTTGTGAATGGTATAGTCATCCATGAGTATCTGCCAGAGGTTGGTTCCAGGAGCCCCTACAAATACCAAAATCTGCAGATGCTTAAGTTCCTCATGGAAAATGTCATAATAGAATTGCTACAATCAGCCCTTTTTATCCATGTGTTTCACATCTATGGATTTAACCAACTGCAGATGGATGCCTGTTCAAGGTAGAAATAAAGTTCTAATTTTTTTCTCATATATATCCAATTGAATCATCACTATTAAAAGACCATCCTTTATTTTTCTATTACTTTATATTGTACTTTATGATAGGGGGCTTCTCAGGTGGCTCAGTGGTAAAGAACCTACCTGTTAATGCTGAAGATGAAGGTTTGTTCCCTGGGTTGGGAGGATCCCCTGAAGTAGGAAATGGCAACCCACTCCAGTGTTCTTGCCTGGAAAGTTCCATGGGCAGAGGAGCCTGGCGGACCACAGTTCTTGGAGTTGCAAAGAGCTGGACACGACTGAGCACGCACAAGCAGATGCTTTGTCCTAAATCAAGAGTCCTCATAGACACAAATCTATTTCTGAGCTCTCTATTTCTTTCCATTGTTCCACTTGTTCATCCTTAAAATAATGCTTAATGTAGCTTTTAAACATGTAGTTTTTAAAATGAATTTGATATTTTATAGAGCAAGTTCTCCCACCCTCTTCAAAAGTGTCTATTTTTTTGTATTGACTATTTTTTAAAGTGTTATTATTACTAGTTTTATTTTTTGGCATGTTGGGTCTTTGTTGTGGTGCAGGGGCTCTTCATTGTTGTGTGGGGGCTTTCTAGTTAAAGATAGAGGAGGCTACTCTTCATTGGGGTTCGTGGTCTCCTCCATGAGGTGGCTTCTCTTGTCACAGAGCACAGGTTCTAGAGTGTGAGGGCTCAGTTGTGGTGCACAGGTTTATTTTCTCTGCAGCATGTGGGATCTTAGTTTCCAGACCAGGGATGGAATCCATGATCCCTGCATTGCAAGGTGAATTCTTAACCATTGGACCACCTGGGAAGTCCCTTGACTATTTTTTACCATTTATACTTCAGTTTCTTTTTTTAATACACTAAAGTTTCTTAAGCATCTTTTTCAAATTCTTCAGGAATGTCTGTTAGGATTTTGGTTGAGATTGTATTGAATCTATAGAATGGTTTGGGTAGAATTGACATTTTTACATTGTTTACTCTTCTAATGATATACCTCAAAATTGACCCAGAGCTCTTGAAAATTGTGGCAATTAAGACATATTTCTCATCATAAAGATCTAGTACATCTTTTGTTGAATTTACTAGTATGTATTTGATTATTTTTATGTTATTTTAATTAAATTAAAATAAATAAATATTAGATTTATTTTTAATGGTTTATGAAATATACAGAAATATAATAAAATTTGTATTGATGTTTTATCTAACAACTTTGCTAAATTCACATAATAATTTATTGCTCATTTCTTTTTAAACTATATGGTTACAAGGTGGTAGGCTTCTCTGGTGGCTAAGACAGTAAAGAATCTGCTTGCAATGCAGGTAGACTAGGATTCAATCCCTGGGTCAGGAAGATCTCCTGGAGAAGGAAACGGCTACCCACTCCAGTATTCTTGCCTGAAGAACTCCATGGACAGAGTCTAGAGCAGGAGACAGCTGACTGACTCTCACTTTTACAAGGTATACTAACAGTAGTTTCATTTGTTTCTAATCTTTGTACATTTAATTTCCTTTTTTTTTTTTTTTGCCTTCAATTCACTGTCCAGTTTTACCAATACAATATTGAATTAAAGTAGTAACAGAGATTCTTTCCTTGAACATTATTTCAAGGGGTAATGATTACTTGTTAGATACTCTTTATCAGGTTGAAAAGGTCTCTTGTTTTCTTAATTTGCTGTGAGTTTAAAATATGAGTTGTTGTTCTGAAACAGATAGGCTACCAGATACTTCTCCAGCAAAGATGAGTCTATTCAAGATGAGCAAAGAATTGCATTTCAGGATTTGCAACCATGGCAAGTCACGCGCAAGTCCCCACAGGCATGGAAGAGAGATTGATTTTTTTTTTTTTTTATTCTTTTTTTGAGAGATTGATTTTTATAGCAAGGAAAAGGAAGTTGGAAGGGCTACAGTAAACAAAGAGTCCATGGCTTTTCATTGGCTGAGTTCAATTGCCAGAAAAGTTTTTCTTCTTCCTGCTGGGCTCTGTTGTGGTCACAGAATGTGAGAGCTCCCCCTTCTGGTTTCCCAGCTCTATTTAGCTGAGGCTTCTGTTCATTAATTTTTTACAAATTATATAATTATATGTTATATCACTGGTATATTTGAACATAAATAGATATTACTATCTAAATATATAAAGAGAAATATGTTTACACAGTCTTCATAATACATTTACTTTGTTGTTATTGTTCAGTTGCTAAGTTGTGTCCAACTCTTTGCGACCAAATGGACTGCAGCACACCAGGCTCCTCTGTCCTCCACCATCTCCCAGAGTTAGCTCAGATTCACATCCACTGAGTTGGTGATGCTATCTAACCATCTCATCCTCTTCTACCTCCTTCTCCTTTTGCCTTCAATCTTTCCTAGCATCAGAGTCTTTTCCAATGAGTTGACTGTTCACATCGGTGGTCAAAGTGTTGGAGCTTCAGCATCAGTTCTTCCAATGAATATTAAGAGTTGATTTCCTTTAGGGTTGACTGGTTTGATCTCCTTGCAGTCCAAGGGACTCTCAAGCGTCATTTCCAGCACCACACTTCGCAAGCATCAGTTCTTCCGTACTCAGCCCTTTTTACATTTGTACATGCCTACTGGAAAAACCATAGCTTTATCTAGATGGATCTTTGTTGGCAAAGTGATGTCTTTGCTTTTTAATATGCTGTCTAGGTTTGTCATAGCTGAATTATAGCTTATATTTGTCATAGAGAGGAAGACCAGGTTGTTATTAGAGAATTAGAACACCCAGCCGCACCCTCCCTCCAGGGAATGGAGGCCAGCGGAACGGATTCAATTATTCATAGTCGCTGATTTCATCAATCATGCCTTTGTAGGAAAGCTCTGTAAAAAACTCTAAATGACAGAGTTTGAGAGCTTCCTGGATGATAAACCCTGGAAGTATTGGGAGGATGACATACCTGGAGAGGGATATCTGCATACCCACCATACCTAGCATTGCATTTCTTCCATTTGATTGTCCCTGAGTTATATCCTTTACCAGTAAGTATATATCAGTAAATATACCAGTATATACCAGTAAATCTGAGTAAAGTGATTTTCCCAAATTTTGGGAGTCATTCTAGTAAATTATCGAAAGTGAGGAGAGGGTCCAAGGAAACCCTGATTTCAGTTCAGTTGCTCAGTCATGTCTGATTCCTTGCAACCCCATGGACTGCAGCACATCAGGCCTCCCTGTCCATCACCAACTCCCGGAGCTTACTCAAACTCATGTCAATTGAGTCAGTGATGCCATCCAACCATCTCATCCTCTGTCATCCCCTTCTCCTGCCTTCAATCTTTCCCATCATCAGGGTCTTTTCTAGTGAGTCAGCTCTTCGTATCAGGTGGCCAAAGTATTGGAGTATCAGCTTCAGCATTAGTCCTTTCAATGAATTTCATTCAGGTCTGATTTCCTTTAGGATTGACTGGTTGGATCTCCTTGCTGTCCAAGGGACTCTCAAGGGTCTTTTCCAATACCACAGTTCAAAAGCATCAATTCAAAAGCTTTCTTTATGGTCCAATTCTCACATCCAGACATGACTACTGGAAAAACCACAGCTTTGACTAGACAGACCTTTGTTGGCAAAGTAATATCTCTGCTTTTTAATATGCTGTCTAGGTTGGTCATAGCTTTTCTTCCAAGGAGTAAGTGTCTTCCATTTCATGGCTGCAGTCACCATCTGCAGTGATTTTGGAGCCCAGAAAAATAAAGTCTGTCACTATTTCCACCGTTTCTCCATCTATTTGCCATGAAGTGTTGGGACCAGATGCCATGATCTTAGTTTTCTGAATGTTGAGTTTTAAGCCAACTTTTTCACTCTCCTCTTTCACTTTCATCAAAAGACTCTTTACTTCTTCTTCACTTTCTGCCATAAGGGTGGTGTCATCTGCATATCTGAGGTTATTGATATTTCTCCCGGCAATCTTGATTCCAGTTTGTGCTTCATCCAGCCCGGCATTTTGCATGATGTACTCTGCATAGAAGTTAAATAAGCAGGGTGACAATATGCAGCCTTGGTGTATTCCTTTCCCAGTTTGGAACCAGTCTGTTATTCCATGTCCAGTTCTAACTGTTGCTTCTTGATCTGCATACAGATTTCTCAGGAGACAGGTAAGGTGGTCTGATATTCCCATCTGTTTAAGAATTTTCCACAGTTTGTTGTCATCCACACAGTCAAAGTCTTCAGCATAGTCAATAAAGCAAAAGTAGATGTTTTTCTGGAACTCTTGCTTTTTCGATGATCCAGCAGAGGTTGGCATTGTTGATCTCTGGTTCCTCTGCCTTTTCTAAAACCAGCTTGAACATCTGGAAATTCATGATGCACATACTCTTGAAGCCTGGCTTGGAGAATTTTGAACATTGCTTTGCTAGCGTGTGAGATGAATGCAATTGTGTGGTAGTTTGAACATTTTTGGCATTGCCTTTCTTTGGGATTAGAATGAAAACTGACCTTTTCCAGTCCTGTGGCCACTGCTGAGTTTTCCAAATTTGCTGGCATATTGCGTGCAGCACTTTCACAGCATCATCTCTTAGGATTTGAAATAGCTCAACTGGAATTCCATCACCTCCACTAGCTTTGTTTATAGTGATGCTTCCTAAGGCCCACTTGACTTCATATTCCAGGATGTCTGGCTCTAGGTGAGTGATCACACCATTGTGGTTATCTGGATCCTGAAGATCTTTTTTGTATAGTTCTGTGTATTGTTGCTACCTCTTCTTAATATCTTCTGCTTCTGTTAGGTCCATACCATTTCTGTCCTTTACTGTGCCCATCTTTGCATGAAATGTTCCCTTGGTATCTCTAATTTTCTTGAAGAGATCTCTAGTCTTTCCCATTCTATTGTTTTCCTCTATTTCTTTGCAGTGATCACCGAGGAAGGCTTTCTTATCTCTCCTTGCTATTCTTTGGAACTCTGCATTCAAATGGGTATATCTTTCCTTTTCTTCTTTGCCTTTAGCTTCTCTTTTTCCCTCATTTATAGTTAACCAATTAGTAGATGGATACCCCCAGGCTGGAGTTTACAATGGGTCCCTGAAGTAGGGGCAGTGTTGTGAAACTGGACCTTTAAACTGTGAAGAGCTGGGAGTTGGTGTCAGAATTGAATTGAACTGTTGAACACCAAATTTATCTCTGGAGAATCACAGACCCCCTAGACACAAGAGGCCTTCAAATCAGAAACTCAAGTCTACCTGCAGAGATACTAGCCCTTCTTGAGAAAATAAATGTTAATGGTGTTAGTATCTTTTTTTGTACAATTGGCTTGGTAGTCCATTATCATCTTACCAGTTCTCAAGTGCTTTATGAGAAATATTAGACTACAGACAGAAAAAGAGAAGGCAATGTGACCATGAAGGCAAAGATTACAGTGATAGAATGGGAAAGACTAGACAATAGAATGGGAAAGACCAGAGATCTCTTCAAGAAAATTAGAGATACCAAGGGAACATTTCATGCAAAGATGGGCACAGTAAAGGACAGAAATGGTATGGACCTAACAGAAGCAGAAGATATTAAGAAGAGGTGGCAACAATACACAGAACTATACAGGCCACAAACCAAGGAAAGCCAGAAGCCCCAGAAACTGGATAAAGCAAAAAACAGATTCTCCCCTAGAGGCCCCACTTGATTTTGTCCAGTGAAACTGATTTTGGACTTCTGGTCTCTAGAACCTATGAGAGACTAAAGGTTTGCTCTTTTACATCATCAGCTGTGTGGTAACTATTTACAGCAGCCAAAGGAAACTAATACAGATTTTAGTACCTAAAAGCAGGGTGCTACTATAACAAATACCTAAAAATATTGATGTGGCTTTGGAATTGAGGCTGGAATAATTTTGAAATACATGATGGGAAAAGTCTAGAATGCTTTGAATTAACTATTGGTAAGAATACGATATTCAAAGATGCTTCTGGTAAAAAATCAGAAGGAAATAAGGAATATGTTATAGAAAATAGAAAAGGAAGTTTGTGACTCTTTTTTGGCATCACTCCAACCTCTAGCTTCCATCTCCTCTGTCTTCTATAGCAAAATCTCCATCTGCTTTCCTCTTAAGAATACATGGGATCATATTTAGGCCCACCCAGATAATCCAGGATGATCCTTTCATCTCAAAATCCTTTACTTAATCACATCAGCAAAATCTTTGCTGATAAAATATATAAAATAACATTTACCAGTTCCAGGGATTAAAATGTGTTATCTTTGGATGCTATTATTTAGGCTACTACAGAGTTTGGATTTGGGATCAGAATACACTTGAATGTGAGTCCCAGTTTGACATTGATCTGTAACTTAGGAAAATTAACCATTTCTACTCTGTATTCATATCCACATTTATAAAATGGAGAAAATAATAACCTTATGGTTATATTGGTGATGATTAAGAAAATCTGTATAAATATTCCTGATACAGAGTAAGAAGGGGATCAGTGCATATTAGTTCTCCTTCATACTTTGTTCTTTCCCCTCTCTCTTTTTTTCCTTTACCTCCCATCTCTCTTTATCCCTCCCCTCCCCATTCTATCTCTGGGATCAAATTCCTCCTAGCATCTCTCATTTCTACTGACTTGTCTTCCTGAGGCTGTTCAGGGAGTAGACAGAGTTGGCCCTGAGATCAGTTGAGAAGTGCAGGAACCTACCAGCTAGTGTTGAACAGTTCTAAGTAAGAAACAAATGGGAGGAACTTCCCTGGTGGTACAGCGGTTAGGAGTTAGGACTCCTCATTTCCACTGCAGGGGGCACAGATTCTCAAATCCCACCCATGGGCTCGGTGAGGCAAAAAAAAAAAAAAAAAAAAAAGTCAAGCTTGGCCCACTTCTTTCAGTTGCCCCTCACTTGACCAACCATGGTCCACTGAAAGAAGCTTTCCCAGGTCAGAAGTTTCAATCACTCCAGTTTCTGGGCCTGTGCCTTTCCATACATGAATAAGGAAACTGCAGTACTTGAACACTAAAATTTTAAGAGTATTCTGTATCGATAGTCCCACTCCCCAGTCTTCTCAAGGTGAAAATTGGTCAAATTAGATGACCAAGAGACCTGAATCTCCTAAAAGATGAGACTATTAAATGTGAAAGAGCATGAAGGCAATCATCTTTTAGTCCAAACTCCTACCCCCAGGTTAACTGTTGGATTGTGGTTTGCAGTACTGATGAGATGGGCATATTCTTTCCTTCTGTGGGAGTAACAAGGCCTTGCACAGAAGCTTTGGGACTACGCCTGTGGGGATGTCTGATTCTGAGGCAAAAGGAGTTGCTTGGCTCCTGTGGGTGCTGTGGGGTCTCGGATGCCCATGGCTGTGCAGGGATGCAGTGGCACCTCCCTGGTACATTAAGGTAGAAATAATGGACTTGGGCCTTACCTGGGAAAGTACACATTCTTCTTTACACATTATCCCTTTTGTTTCACCAGACCCTAGAATTATTTCTTGGAGCAGATGAGGTAGAAATTTTGACAATAGGGGCAGAGCCTACAGGAGTACTTTGCTTCAGGGCCAGCTGCCTTAACGAAGACTCAGGATTAGGGCCATAGCCAGCCTGAATCCAAGGTGTCCTCAAGGATGGAGCAATAGTAGACACAAATATGGATAAAAGTGTAACAAAAAGGGAAGTATAGCATACCATCATTCATCTCGTTACCAAGTTCAAGCTCATACTGCTCAACACACAGCAGGCCAAACCATAAAAAATAAGGTGTTGGAGCAAGGAACAGAGACTTTATTTAGAAAGTCTGCAAACCAAGAAGATGGCAGACTAATGTGCTAAAGAACTCTTCTTGCTTGGTTTGAATAAAGCTTCTTTTATGCTACAAAGAGGAAGAAATGGGAGGGAGAGAGGTCAAGAGGTGATGAGTTGTTGCAGACTCCTTGGTGCCTGCCAGGTCTTGGAGGGGACATGGTAATCCTTTGTTTTTGAGTTGTTCAACATAGGGCTGACCATGTTGCAACTATAAATATTCAACAAAGTGGATGTTATTTCCTGTTCTGCAACTCCTTATCTCTATGTGGATGAGTGGTCACCAAGCAAGGGAAAATTATCTTTCTAATGATTAGTATACCTACAAGCTAAGCAAAAGTTTTAAACTTTAGGCATGGGAGGCAGAGTTTCTGGAAGGGGATTATCTTCTATACTTCAAGCTACAGGCCACATTCATTTTATGATTAACACGCATATGTACAGAGTTAGCAAGGCTGGGCAGGAGGCAATTAGCTATAGAGTGCTGAGTCTAGAACTTAAAGAAATAGATTCAATATGGAGTCAGGTTTGTTCTTCCCTGTTACACACTCAAATTTCCAATATGTGTAGTTAATGAATTTAAAGAAGTCAAAGGAGATTTTTAAAACAGACAAAAACAGATTTGAAGTTAAGTGACTCTCTATTTTTAAATCTTACATTTATCAGTTGAGGAAAGTATGCTTCCCCTATGTAATTTCTACTCTGATAGTGAAGGCAAGATGAGATGGTAGATATGAAAATATTATTTACAATATGAAAGGGATGGTATTACAAAATTATGGCAAATCTGCAATGAGAGTCTATGTCTTTCCTTTGCAAAGCAGAGAAGAAAACCCCTAGAGTCCTGAGAGGAAGGCCCATGTACATAGGGAGATAAAATAAGTCAGAAAAATATTTCAGGCAGAATCAAGCATAGGCTTGAATCTCTAAGTTGAGATTCAGGTTAATAAAGTAGTAATTTCATTCTGGAACTAAAATGAAGGCTTGTATGGAAGTGATAAAGAATCTTGTTTCCTTTATGATCAAAGAAACTGAGAATGAAAGAACTTTATGGTGAATGTGGGATAGACATAAGGCAATTGATGAAACTTGTCAGAAATCAGAGAAAACTCAGTTCTTATCTCTGAACTGAAACTTACTTGCAAGAATTAGTTTTCTAGGGCTTCCATAAGGAAGTCCCACAAACTTAGTGGCTTAGAGCTATGGAAATGGATGGTTTTACAGTTTTGGAGGCTAGAAGTCTGAACTCACAGAATCATCATGGCCATGCTTCCTCTGAAACCTGTTGGGAAGGATCCTTCCTTGCCTCTTCCAGCTTTTGCTAAGCCCAAATATCCCCTGGCTTGTGGCAGCACAACTACAAGCTCTGTCTCCATTTACAGGACATCTTTACAAGACCAACTTTTTATGAGGACATCAGTCATATTGGATTAGGGATCCATCCTACTCTAGTTATGACCTCATCTTAACTAATTACATTGGCAGAGATCCTATTTTCAAATAAAGTCACATTCTGAGGTCCTGCAAGGAAAAATTTCAATATATCTTTTGGGGAGAATATAACTTAGCCTGTAATATCCTGTAACCTTGTACAAATCATTTCTTAAGAATTCTATGTCATCTAACTGCTTCATCCTGACTGGGTCAAAGAAATAGTGGTTGAGACAAATTGATCTGAATCTCCCAGTCTTTTCTGCCCTAGCCCTACATAGGCTATTTGAGAAAGGCAGCAAGACTGACCTTGAGTCCAATTCAAGGCCTGGTCAAGCTCCCCAGAACCCTGATTTGTGACTCAGGCCTCTGAGGTCTTGCTTAATAATTGCACTGCATCATTTTAAATAAAAACATGTAATTCATATATCAAAAAAATCTTTCAAAAATGACCCCAAAGTACTGCCCCTGATTTTACCTAAAAGGTAAAATCAATACCTAAATAGATGGATTTTGAGTGTTGAAGACAGTTCAGTCTGCCAGAAACATAACATTTATGGAGGGAAGGGTACACCTGAAAATTTTAACTAATGTCAAATCAGGAAGGGCGAGTGCTCCATGGGAGAATTTAAAATTGAAAGTGTAAGAATTAGGGAGGAATCAAATTATTTTTAATATAAGAGTGATGTCAACAAAACAGACCTTTAGAAAAGTCATAGAATAAAAGCTGGGTGTAGAAGAAGAGAGACTGGAAAAGATCTGGGAAGTGTGAGAAGGAGGAACCTTCCTTCCACCCCTCTTGAATGATTGTGGCTGGACTAATTAAAAAAGCGACCCAAGACAGATTGACAGGAGGAAAAGAAACAGTTTAATTTGTACGCAGATTGACAGGAGGAAAAGAAACAGTTTAATTTGTACGCAAGGAGGCCTTACAGAAATGTGTCCTCAGAAGTGGTCAAAGCAGGCAGCTTTTATACTTTTCAGACAAAGACAATAAACTTGTGAGGAATTGACAGGACAAAGAAACTTGGGCTTGGGTGCTTAATTAGTGAAAAATCTTAATAGAGTTTGGGCTTGGGGTAGTAAATTAAGGAAGTAACATTTTGGTTTACACAGATTCTCTGCTCTTGCGTCAGTCATTTCTTTCCTTTTTAAAAAGAAATATTCATTTACTTGGCTGCGTTGGGTCTTAGTTGTGGCATGCGGGATCTTTCGCTGTTCTGAGTGGGCTCTCTAGTTTTGGCATCTAGGCTTAGTTGCCCCACAGCGTGTGGGATCTTCGTTCCCCAGCCAGGGATATAACCCAAGTCTTCCGCATTAGAAAGCAGATTCTCAGCCACTGGACCACGTCTGCCTCCTTCCCTCCTGCTCATGTGTTCTTCCTTCGATTCTCATTGTTAAAGGCCAGGACCCAAGGTGCTCAAAAGCTTATGAGGAATATTGGAATAGAAACCTGGGCAGTTGGGACTTTAGACCATTTGACTTACTGATAAGGTCTGTTCTGAAGTGTCTTCTCACCATTCAGGGGCTAGATATTGCAAAAAGAGCAAATGTAAATCACCTCAGACAGTGAAGATTTAGTTGCAACAACTGATGATTTATGTGGAACCAGAGTGAGGACTCTATGGTAAAAGCCAAGAGTTTGCTTTTATTTCATCGTTACTAACCTGTGACCTTTGAGATGTCACTCTCTCTGTGAGCTTCGGTTTTCTCATGCAAAAAGATGAACATATGGATGAAAAATAGTTGCTTAAATGTTTCAGGCCTTGGGCTGAGTTCTTCATAGTTAGAATCACATTCCATTCTCAAAGCAGCCCTAGGAGGCAAACATTGTTACTACCCTGATTTTACAAATGAGAAAACTAAGGTACAGAGACATTAACTTTTTCTGAGATAAGGAGCTAGTCAATACCCTTATCATCGGTATATATCATAGTCTAAGGTTTAGCCATTTTTAAAAATGAGAGGGTGAGAGGCCAAGGAGCTCATGAATGTGTGTAGGCCTGTGTCAAGAGGAGGACACTTTGGCATGGCTGCTCCAAATGCCTGAGGACCTGCTTGGCTGGATCGGATATCAGCGAGCAGGCCACAGATTATAAGGTCTTTGAGAAGAAATTTGAGATAACAGAAAGCTTATCTTCCAACAGAGTTCATGAGAATTCAACCCCATCCAGACTTCAGTTTCAGGAGCAGAGAAAGCCTTTTGTGTGAACCTGGAAGAGGCAGGGCAGATGGAAGGGACTGGATGTAAAAGGGCTTAGAACTGAAGAGGAAGAAGGTATCACTTCAATAAACAGGAGAGTTCAGTAAAGCTGAGCTGTCAGAGAAAACCCGGAGGGGAGAAGATGGGAGTGAGGATGGGTGGGAGAAATAACTCTGACTCTTCACTAATTCAAATATTAATGCTTTCCAACAAATTTCAGATTGTTACCTTATTAGGATCTTACTAGAAATAGTTTTATGGAGTAAGTGGGGGTAGAGATGATTATTGACAGCGAATGAAGCTTAGTCAAGCCCAAGGCAACCAAGGAGGATTCTCCTGCATACATGCTTAGTCTTGTCTGACTCTTTGCGACCCCATGGACTGTAGCCTGCCAGACTCCACTGTCAGTGGAATTTTCCCACCAAGAATACTGGAGTGGGTTGCCATTTCCTTCTCCAGGGAAGTTCCTTAACTCATATTTTAGAGCTTTCTCCCAGATACCTTGCCCTGTGAATGTGTACCCATCATTTGTGTTACTCCTGCATTAACAAGCCCTTCTCCAGGGGACAAGTTCAAGAGTGTCCGAGACACTCAGGCCCCCACAGCTGGACTTCATAATTAGAAAATACAGTGTGCTGTGGATTAAGTGACGAAAGTTTGAGGGGACAGGACAAAGGATTAATAGTCACGTGGGACAATGCTTTTCAAACTTTAGTTTGCATATAAATTACATGAGAATATTGATTTTAAAAAAGCAGATTCTCTGCTCACCCTCACCCCCAGCCTTCCTGAGGCCCGGGACAACAGGGGGTGGGGGCCTTCCTGGGACCCCCGCCCACGCCCACACACAGCAACACTACACGGGGTGCAGGAGCTACAGGGAGTGGACCTCCCCGCCCTGACTGAAGCACTTCTATTTATGTCGACACTCGAAGACTCTGGGCTGGTGGGGGTGGAAGGGAGGAGGAAGTGGATGCGGTCTCCAAGGTCATCGGGGTCATGAGGCCCCGGTGCCTCTTCCCAGGGGCCCATTTGGCCAGGCTTGCCCCATCGAGGGCAGGAGTCCTAGGTGGTGGCGGGATGGCCCCCAGGGCCCCGGGTGCGGGGCCAGGCCGGAGGCACGGCTTGGGAGGGGTGGTGAGCGGTGGTGGTGGTGGTGGTGGTTGGACTTGGCGGAGCAGCCCCAGGCAGGGTGAGGGGCCTGGGCTGGGGTGGGTGGGGGGAGACGGGAGCCGAGATCAGAGCTTTCTTTATCTTAAGTGCAATAAATCTTTCAGGGAGCTGGGGCGGGGAGCAGCCAGGGCTTGGAGAACCTGCTGTCCGGCCACGTGAGGCTGCGCCCTGAGAGGCACTACAACCCGGGTTGGGGGGCGCGGGGGAGGGGGGCGCAGAGGGCAGGGGAGGGGCTGCTCCTGTCGGTGCAACTCTGTTCACACCTTTTCTAATAAACCGGAGCTGGGTTCAAAAAAATAAATAAATAAAAAATAAAAAAGCAGATTCTGATTCAGTGGTGGTGACTTTACTTCCTGGGTGCAGAGCTGGCACCTGGGAACTGCCAAGCACTTGGAGAAAGTAGAGGCAGTATTTCAAGTTCCAAAGGGGGAAGCCTCCACCTTCACCTGCCGGGATACGGGTGCCAGAACCACCAGTGGGTGGCCCGTCAAGGGGAGGTACTGGGTACAGCTGAGCCTTTAGGGCTTGTGGTCTGGGGTGGAAGAGTGAGGGGGGAGGTGAATGTTGGGGAGAGGGAAGAAGAGGAAGGGGGAGGGATCGCAGGGTGGAAGGAGGTTTTGCCTGTGTGTTAATGCTTCTCTGTGATTGGAGGATGAATCTTCAAACTGGTCCCTGCAGGGAGCTCAAAAGGGGTTGAGATCCCTGGGGATCTGAGACTTGCCTGGAACTCCTAGTTCGAGCCATGATCCTGCAGCTCTGGGCCTCCTGTCTTTTCCCACTGTTCCTGGTCGGCTTAGCTCAGCTGACTCCAAAGCAGCAACAGATGAAGGTAAGTGTCCCGCAGGGAACCCAGGTGGATTCCAGCACTGATGGCGAACTAGGCTGCCAAGGAAGCCAGGAGTTCTCCCTTCTTCTCTCCTAGGAAGGACGAGATTCATCTCCCCAGCCTTTCCTAACTGATACCTGCCATTGCCACTGCTGTTCTCTGAGGCAGAGGCTCTCCTAAACTGCCTGTCTTTATGTGGATCATCTTCCCTTAGCCTGATGGGTCACTGGGCAGAAAGTGGAAAAGTGGGTGAAGGACGAAGGCTGCTTTCCTTGTGTTCTGCTTTGCCTCTTGCCCCTGGTGGCCGCTGGATAGCCCAGAACCCATCCTCTCCACCCTGGTCTGGAACACTGGGAAATCTTGCAGGTCTGGGAAACAGGGATGTGAAGTAGTAACTGAATGGAGAAGGAGGATGAACTGGCAGCTCTTGGAGAAGCTGAAACCCTTGGGCAGGTGGAAAAAGAAGCTGGTGCTGAAATGTGCCCTAAGGAGTTCCAGAGTTCGAAAAGAGTGGCTTTTTTTTATTTTATTTTTTCACTTTCAGGGAGTAATAAAAGGCAAAAGGCAAGGAGAGTTGCTTGCTGGTTTTAATTTCAGGGGAAGTGATGTGGCAAGAGCTCAGATCAGAGTAAGATCTTTGCTTTTAAGTCTTGGTACTGCTCCAAATCACCCAATGCTTCCCCCCTACCCCAGGAAAATGTCCACATTTGCTGTCAGTAGCACCCTATTAAAGATGTGCATATGTGTCTTAGGATGCAAAGTGGCGACTGAAGTAAATGACTTGAGGCAACAAGTTTTAAGTTTAAAATCGGGCATATTCATTCAAAAACACAGCTTCACTGTGACGTTAAGCCAGTTAGATATCTTTTATTGACCCCTTTCTTTCCTCTCTAAAAGTTGGAGAAAACCGATCTTGTAGTGTAGTGATCCCCAGATTTCAACTCACGTAAGTATCACCTAGAGAGTTTGTTAAAGCACAGGTTACTGGGTCACACCTCCAAAGCTTCTGATCCAGTAGATTTTAGTAGAGCCCCAAATTTGCTTTTCTAATTTGTTCTCAGATGATACTTGTGCAGGTCCTCAAAGCACACTTCAAGTGCTCTATTATTGGGTTCATGTGAAGTGTAAAATTATAAATGTAATATCAAGACTGGTAGCTGTAATAAGATCATTTCCCTTCTTTGAAATTTAAAAAAAAAAAAGCATCCATTGAGGGCCATCCACATCTGTGTCAGCAGCTGCTGCCTGATTGGGTGTGGAATTTCTGCTGTAGAATATTATCTTGTGAGTAAAAGGCTGTGTTTTTAGGGCATCCTGATCTCTTCAAACAGACCTAAGCAAATTGGAGCAGAACTGAAAGCCAATAAGGAAAGATCAAGCTCTTCCAAGCTGCAGTATTCTTGGGATTCTACATCCCAGTTCACAAGGTGGTATCCATACATAATAAAGACAGCCGGAAGCTGTTGAGGCATTTTAGCATTTTGTTCCAGATCCTGTCAGCTTTCTTCCCTTGCCATGTTTGTAGGTAGGAATTCTGTTCCCTTTGCTTCCTATTTTACACAGAGATAAGAAAGGCCATTGAGGATGAATTTTCTAAGTACAAATAAGTCCCTACTGGCAAAGCTTTGGAAAATGCCTCTGGGATCTAGAGGAGGAACAAGTTATTTGCTGGGCTCTGGGGGAAGGAAACTACAATGTGAGAACATATGGGTGAGAAATTTATGCAAAACATATTTCTGTTATGAGAAACTCTGCCAAAATCTGTTAAAAATATTTGCGAAGAGATAGGATGACTGGAATGGGGTGTTAGGATATGGAAGAGAGTGCAGGTAAACTGTGAATTGTCAGTCGGAGGATGACAGTAAATTGTATTAAGATTCAAGGAATGGAAAGATGATTATAAAGTGCTTGTCCCACCATTGCAAAAAAGATTTTAAATTAGAAGGTATAAATTCTAGCTGTGGCATTGTTGTTGTTTAGTCGCTAGGTCGTGTCTGACTCTGTGACCTCATGGACTATAGCCCACCAGGCTTCTCTGTCCATGGGACTTCCAAGGCAAGAATATTGGAGTGGGTTGCCATTTTCTTCTCCAGGGGATCTTGCTGATCTTGGGATCGAACCCAAGTCTCCTGCTGGCAGGCAGATTCTTTACCACTGAACCACCTGGAAAGTTCCAGTTGTGGCATTCAGTCAGTTCAATTGCTCAGTCATGTCTGACTCTGCGACCTCATGAATTGCAGCACAAGGCCTGGGGCCTCCCTGTCCATCACCAACTCCCGGAGTTTGCCCAAACTCATGTCCATTGAGTTGGTGATGCCATCCAGCCATTTCATCCTCTGTCGTCCCTTTCTCCTCCTGCCCCCAATCACTCCCAGCATCAGGGTCTTTTCCAATGAGTCAACTCTTCACATGAGGTGGCCAAAGTATTGGAGTTTCCGCTTCAGCATCAGTCCTTCCAATGAACACCACATTAGCCGTAACTAAAAATATTACTTGGAATATTCTCTTCAGTTCTTAAGAGTTTCAAAAAGTCCACAGATGTTAGAGATTATCATTTGCTTTATCATCGCATTGCTATGGTTATTTTTGTTATATTTCAGGTGGATTGCTATAAGGGGGTGACAGGCACCATCTATGAGTATGGAGCCCTCACCCTCAATGGTGAGGAGTATATCCAGTTCAAGCAGTATGCAGGCAAGCATGTCCTGTTTGTCAATGTGGCCACCTATTGAGGCTTGACAGCTCAGTATCCAGGTAAGAACTCATGTTTCAACTCTCTTGGAGCTAGCTTTGTCGTATGGCCATAATCTAATTCCAGAAAGTGAGAGTGAAGTCACTCAGTCGTGTCTGACTCTTTGTGATCCCATGGACTGTAGCCTACCAGGCTCCTCTGTCCATGGGATTTTCCAGGCAAGAATACTGAGTGGGTTGCCATTTCCTTCTCTAGGATATCTTCCCGACCCAGGGACTAAACCCGGGTCCCCTGCACTGTAGGCAGACACTCTACCGTCTGGAGTTAGGGAAGTCCTAACTCCAGAAGGTTTTGCTAATTTGCTATTGGGAGGAAACAAGGGTCTGGGGGAAGGTAGGTGATCATGTGACTCTATCCCCTACATCCTGCCACTGCTCTGCTCCTTAGAAATGTCAGGAGAATTATATTGGGATTTGAGAACTAAGATTCTCCCAGAGATTTAGCAAAGACCACCAGGAATGTATCTGTATTTGAGTTTGTTGCTCAACGTTCTGAGGGAAAACATATACTGTAGGGAACCATGGGGCTTCTCAGTAAGAAGAAAGGACTTATTTGAGGATCTGAGCTTGTGTTACATGAGGGGAAGGGTTCAAGGGATTGAAACTTGGTTCTGGATTGGATGCTGTCAGGAAATGAGGAAACAGGCACAGCGAAGTGATTGTTATCTTAATAAATCATATCTACAGAGTAGGAGGAATAAAGCAAGGATAAACAAACAGCAATCACTTAGATTGGTAAGAATATGGTGATACTTGGTCATTTTTGTGGTTTGAATAATGTTCATGTTTTGTCTGGTTAAAGGTCACTTGTATGATACTGATCTTCTGTGAATCTGTTTATGTTCAAGAGGAGAACAACAAGCTATAACTCCCAGGCCAGAATCTAGCTTTCAGGGGCTAATTTTATTTTTCTCACTGGTAACTTCTGGTAACAGGAGAGAAGATTGACCTTTGAGCCTCTGGAAAAATACCCTTGGGTTCTGCAGGCACTTCCAAATGGCAGAGAAGAGGAAATGTAGTTACCATCTATGCACTCTTTAATTGAAGTGAGGGCTAAGAGGAGATGCCAGCAGATAGAGCTGAGTCTGATTAGGACTGGCTGATGCTGGTCATGAAGTCAGTAAATCTGAACTGAAAATGGCTGAAGTTGGAAATATTGGCACAAGTCCAGACAGACACTGGGAAGCTTCCTGGCAGTGGGAAAGAGCAGTTTGGAGTTTGTAGCCTTAGAATCCCAATGAGTCTTTCAGGGAAATGGCAGCATTTATGTCACTGGAACTGACAAAAAGAATGCTATGGAGCTAGACTTGGCATTTCTCTGATCCCCTCTATAACTTCCAGCTTAGAGCAGCAAAGAGTGCTCCTGGGAGGGTGACTGGAGTGTAACATTGTGTCACCATGGGGCAGAGTGGGAGGATGGGGATAGAATGTCCATATTGTTTGCCATTCCTTAAAACATTTTTTGATCAATCAACTAAGGAAGGCAAAGGCACTTAAATCTGACTTCTCTTCAGAATCAAACAGGACCCACCCCCAACACACACACACACACACACACACACACACACACCAATCTAAGCAATCTGTGCTTTTAAAGAAGGGCTCCTATTGGATGACAAAGTGGAGCCACTTATGGGAACTTCTGCACAAGAAAAATGGCAACTGTTTGGATGTGTTTTTGGAAGTCTGTGTTCTAGCCTTTTGCTCTGTTTCCTCAAACTTTGTGATCTTGAATCTTTCCCTTCATAGTCCTCAGCTTATTCATGTGATAGATACTGCTTTTACTGCTCAAGATAGAGCTACCCATGCTGTTCACCCTCTGCTTACAGAACTGAATGCACTACAGGAGGAGCTGAAGCCTTTTGGTGTAGTTGTATTGGGCTTTCCCTGCAACCAATTTGGAAAACAAGAGCCAGCAAAGAACTCAGAGATCCTTATGGGGCTCAAGTAAGTGCCTGCTTTGGACCCTGCGAGACCGTGTTAGAATTTTCCTTCCACATTCCACCTAGAGGCTTCTCATTCTGGAGACTTCTGGGGTGATTGACAGATTAATTGGTTCAAGAACATCATTTTGATGCCTTGAATTCAGTTATGCCCTGCTGGTACTGCTCAACAATTCTCTCTATCTTTGAGTTGTTTAATGATAAGACTACAGGAAATCTAATGAAAAAGAAGCACATGAAAAAGGAGAAAACCTAGGAAATAGAAATGAATCAAGAATTTTAACCTTAAAATATTGCTTTCCAATTTTCTTTTTAAATATTTTTATTGGAGTATAGTTGATTTACAATATTGTGTTAATTTCAGATGTATAGCAAAGTGAATCAGTTCTACATGCACATATATCCACTCTTTTAGATCTTTTCCCCATATAGGTCATTATAGAGTACTGAATAGAGTTCCCTGTGCTATACAGCAGGTCCTTATTACTTTTCTATTTTATATATAGTAGTGTGTATATCTCAATCCCAATCTCCCAGTTTATCCTTGCTAACCATAACATTGGGCTTCCCAGGTGACTCAGATGGTAAAGAATCTGTCGGCAATGCAGGAGACCTGGGTTTGATCCCTGGGTCAGGAAGATCCCCTAGAGAAGGGAATGGCAACCTGATCCAGTATACTTGCCTGGAAAAATACATGGACAAAGGAGCCTGATGGGCTAGAGTCCATGGGGCCGCAATTAGTCTGATAGGACTGAGCACACACAACCATAAGATTCTTTTCCATATCTGTGACTCTATTTGTTTTGTAAATAAGTTTATTTGTGCCATTTTTAAAGATTCAATATATAAGTGGTAACATATTTGTTTCTGTTTGACTTAATTCACTTAATTTACTGTGATAATATCTAGATCCATCCATGTTGCTGTAAATGGCTTTATTTCATTCTTTTTTATGGCTGAGGAATATCCTGCTTCCAATTTTCTTGGAATTCTCTATTGACTCCTTAAGGCATATGCATGAAGTCCTGATTCCCAAAGACCGCTCTTTCCTCATCTTCCCTGTCTACAACCTCTCTTTATCTCTAATTTCACTTTGTGGCCACATTGTGGTGGCCATTATTATCCACCCTTTTCTTAATTTGAATGGTCTCAGGATTGTTCTGGTTCATTGCAGGTATGTACGTCCAGGTGGTGGCTTTGTTCCCAATTTTCAGCTCTTTGAGAAAGGGGATGTGAATGGAGAAAAAGAACAGAAGGTCTTTACCTTCCTGAAGGTAAGTGAACATAAACCTGGCAAGAATTGGTCAGGTAGGTAGCAATGCCCTGAAAGCATGGGGCTCAAGTCTAGGATTGAGTTTGGACTCCTTGGAAAGAAATTCTCAGATAAGTTCATGGATAGTGGCAATATTTGTTGTGAAGCTTTAGCTTGATTCAAGTAATGGAAACATATAAATATGATTGCTCTAGTATAGACTAACTTTCCTTACTGAATGGTAATAATTCATTTATTCAACATTTATCAAATCTTTTATGTGCAAGAACTGTGTTATACAATGAGTTAACAAATGTTAATAGGGCATACTTTCTTCCTTGAAAGAATTCATATCTAATCAGGGAGACACAGAAATAGGTAATAAAGAGTGTCATAGAGTATCAGAACCATAGAAAACAGAACAGAACAGAACAAAAGGACCCCCTTTTTTTAAGCTAAAGAAACTGAAGCTTTAGAAGTGTTACGACTTACAAAAAAAAAAAAACAAACAAAAATAGAAGATAGTCTTTCTTTGAAGCACTGTGATATAATCATGGGATTGAGGGAGAAACAGAGAAAGGAATAAACTTTTCTATTTGCTATCATACTAACTCTTGGTTGTTGATTGTACTGGTAATGATGTATTGAAATGTCTATGGTTCATTAGGAGCATGTCAATTAGTTAATATACTGAGATACATACTGGTGAGTAGACACTCTAGGGGTGGGGATAAGATGAGACCACACAGAAACAGAAAAAAACATTGATTTCTCTCTCTCTGCTCCAGAACTCCTGCCCTCCAACCTCTGATCTTTTGGGCTCATCAAGTCAGCTCTTCTGGGAGCCCATGAAGGTCCATGACATTCGCTGGAACTTTGAGAAGTTTCTAGTGGGGCCTGATGGAGTCCCTGTCATGCGTTGGTACCACCGGGCTTCAGTCAGCACAGTTAAATCAGACATGCTGGAGTACCTGAAGCAGTTCAAAAGCGAATAGGAAGGTCCAGACACTGTCAGAAGTTGCCTCCCATCTGAAGAACATGTTTAAGGATCCCATCTTTGCTTCAGGTCCTTTCCCACCCAGCCTCCATATGACCAAACTATCCTGTAGAGCCCAAATGTGTGTGTGTGTGTGAGAGAGAGACAGAGAGAGAGAGAGAGAGAGAAACAATTAAGGAAAAGAAAACCTGTCTCCCAACTCTCTAATCTCAAAATATCAAAATTTTTCCACTCCATTCCAAAGGAAAATCATATTATAGATAGGGACTACTCATGTCCCTAAAAACGCAATCCCCAGAAGTCCTGACATCCATCCTTTCCCAATGCTGAAGGTTTAAGAAAAGCAGAAACTGGCAGAAAGACTCTCAGGATCTCCTTAATAGCCTCTTCTCTCCTCCAAGACAGGCATGTGTTGTTAAATTCTTCCTTTCCCTAGTTAGTTTTCGTTTAGTCCCCTGATACCCCGAGTTCTCTTGTAGGATCTCTGAAGGCAGAGTGAGAGCAGAAACTTCATCTCACATGAGTGGAGGGGCATCTCCATGATGGTGGGTCCCAAAGCCCCTGTGGGCAGGACCCAACCAGAACCTTCCTTGGTGCCTGTCCCTTAGTGCATTCAGGTCATGGCACCTGGGCAGGGATGTTCCTTCATTCGGAATGATGGGTTTCTATCCTCACCCTTTAAACTCATCCTTATCGCTGTCTCAAATTAAAAAGAATTCTGCAGCAGCTGGTTTCCCGTGGTGTTTTTCCAGTCCTATATTATGTGTGGAGTCATACCACTTCTTCCTCTCACTTCGTTTCTGCTTCCGTAAGCACCTAGCTCACCTAGCTCTTAAGTATTTTGTTTTTCTCATAAGTGCTCTAGACCTTTTGTTGGCTCATCCAAAAACACTGGGTGGGACTGGCTGCACACAGCTGCCGTGACACGAACACGAAACTCTCGGAGTCAGCCCCCTACTGCCTCATTCAGATCCCCTGGGGAGTCCCTTCTTGAATCTTCTCTCTCTCTCAACAAATAGGCATACGTTTTTGTTTACAAAATTAATTTCTGCTCGCTATTAAAAATCTAAAAACACATACAAGTAGAAGAAAAGCATACCAAAACCCACTTCTAATCAGAGGAGTCAAGAATATACAGGAAGCCCTATCTAGCCCATGCTGTTTTATAATTAAACTTCAATCTTCATATGAAGACAAATTTCAGAATATCAGAAACAGAAAAGAAAAGATTGTATGAAGAATAAAATAGGTGTTTTTTCTTTCCCTTTTCACAAATTACTATTAACACAGCTACTTGCACTTTAAAAGGGTCTTTTTGTCCTTAAATAAGTACACAAAATGTAAGTATCAGTGAGTAATGTCAAATATAATCCTGGTTTGTACCTAAATAGATGTGATCCCTGACTTAATCTTTATACAGCAACATGAAATTGACAGACTAAGCCAGAAATGACCAGGAAAGTGATTCTTAAGACTAAATATTCATAGATGATAGACACACATGAGAAATGGAAAATATTTTCAAAATATTTGGATGTTTTGTCTTCTTGAACTCAAAATCTAGTAAGAAAAAAAAAATGGATTAAAAAAAAAAAAAAACAAAGCTGGGGGGTGGGGGGACTTCCCTGTGGTCCAGTGGCTAAGACTCCATGCTCCCAAGACAGGGGGCCCGAGTTCAATCCTTGGTCAGGGAACTAGATCCCACATGCTGCAACTGAAGGGCCTACACATTCCCACAAAGATTGAAGATCCTGTGTGCTGCAGTTAAGACCCAGTACAACCGAAGAAAAAAAAAAAAAAAGCTGAGGCTTCCCTAGTGGTTCAGTGGTATAAAGAATCCACCTCCCAATGCAAGAGACATAGGTTTGATCCCTGATCCAGGAGGATCTCACATGCCCCCCACATGGCACAGAGCAACTAAGCCAATGCACGACAACTATTAAGCCTGTGCTCTAGAGCCCAGGAGCCCACAACTACCAAAGCCTGGGCACCCTAGAGCCCATGTTCCCCAACCAGAGAAGCCACAGCAATGAGAAGCCCAGGTCCCGCAACTAGAGAGTAGCCCCTGCTTGCCACAACTAGAGAAAAGCCCTCGAAGCAACAAAGACCCAGCAGAGCCAAAAATAAATAAATTATATATTTTTAAAAAACTGAATGTCCTTGAACATGTCTGACTCTG
The DNA here is from genome assembly GCF_033118175.1 of Dama dama. Taxonomy (NCBI): domain Eukaryota; kingdom Metazoa; phylum Chordata; class Mammalia; order Artiodactyla; family Cervidae; genus Dama; species Dama dama. The sequence continues at coordinate 32,065,590 of NC_083687.1, forward strand.
TGACCCCATGGACTATAGCCCACCAGTCTCCTCTGTCCATGGAATTTTCCAGGCAAGAATACCACAGTGGGTTGCCATTTCTTACTCCATGGTAACTTCCTGATCCAGAGATCAAACCCACATCTCTTACATCTCCTGCATTGTCAGGGGGATTCTTTACCACTGAGCCACCTGGGAAGCCTGTCCTTGGTCATAACCAACAGGATTTGAGACACCATACATCTTTTACTAGGCAATAGGGTAATTAGGGCAGTGACAGGATTGCAGAACCAGCTACCAGTGGTGTTGAAAAATGTGTGCTTCATTTATTAGTTATCTTTAAATCTCTGCAGTTCTGGAGAACCCCCAAGGACCTGAATTGTCCTCAGAAGGGTTCCAAATCTGTCACTATTTTCAAATCAGAATACTCAAGGTGCAGGAAGTGGGTGGAGGATGATGGGATGATACAATGTATAAAATCCTCTCAAGATACTGGTCCAGCCCAAACCAGGAAACTAGTTGGACAAAAATGGATGCCCCAGGAGAGCAACATCCCCTGTTCCACAGTGAAGAACCTAAAATGATGAAGGCGGAGAACTGTGGCTTTAACCTGAGTCTGTTATACTCGAGTGTTTGCTGCTGCTGCTAAGTCGCTTCAGTCATGTCCGACTTTGTGTGACCCCATAGATGGCAGCCCACAGGCTCCTCCGTCCCTGGGATTCTCCAGGCAAGAATACTGGAGTGGGTTGCCATTTCCTTCTCCAATGCATGAAAGTGAAAAGTGAAAGTGAAGTCACTCAGTTGTGTCTGACTCTTAGCGACCCCATGGACGGTAGCCTACCAGGCTCCCCCGTCCATGGGATTCTCCAGGCAAGAATACTGGAGAGGGTTGTCATTTCCTTCTCCACTTGAGTGTCTAGGAGGTCTCAATCCTGCCACTGCTCTGGAAAGTCCAGGTGTCATACCCCTTATGCCCTCCAGTGGCTGGCCCTGAAGAGAAAAAAGAGAGGTTGTTCTGGGGATAGCCAAGACCAGAGAAATGGGAAAAAAATTCCCTTGCACTGGGAGATGAGGGCAGGTGAGAGAGGGGTGTGGAAGCAGCAGTCCTGATCAGAATGTTGCTTCTGATAATGATGATGGTAGTCTTTATAAAAAGAGAAGATCAAGAGATACAACTTTCCACTTCTTCCTTCCTCACCAATCCATGTAACAGATCTTAGCCCTGGAGAAAGCCACAGGCAGAAACTTCTGGGAGGGGCAGACTGCCCAGAAGGGTCTCAGGAACTCTAGTCTGTTACAGCAGTTAAAACTTGACTGTGACTATCATGGTGATCATCACTCTCATTACTGGCACTACTACTGCTGTGAATTATTTTTTTTGAACCAGAGGTTCGTACAATCTATCATGGAAAGACCTGAGCTAATTGGCTCCAAAACCAGTGTTGTCACATGAATCTACTACCCAAACACACCACCCAGCAGGCATCTAGAATCAGTAAGGCTCTGCTGATCACAAAACCTTTGAGGAGAGTCCCTGGGGACAGTGTTCTAAAGTCCCAGAGAACCAGGACTGAGACCTTCTCAAACTGTCCTTCCCCAGTTTGTTAAGCAGCCCATCCCTGGAAGTAAGACCCCAATACAGTCTCCCCCATGAGAGATGCTGCAGAGATGTGGTATTTTCCCTGTGGACTGTGTGATTCTTAGGCTTTGAAAGTCCCCACGGTAGTTCTGGAAGCTGAATTCCCCAACCCTGATAAAGAGTAGCCAAAGTCTCTTCCACAGCACATTGAATCTTGCTCTGTGATCTCATGAATACTCCTTGACTTGGCTTCAGGTCCCAGTAGACAGACGCTGAGACTAGGATTCAGGTACACATAATTTATTGAGAGAGTAGTTTAAGAAAAGGGAATCAGTGAAGAAAGATAGGGTAGGGGAAAGAGAGAATTAAGGATGCAACTTCTGATGGAGTTTAGCTTCAGATAAATTGCACTATAATTATTTCCACCGTGAAGGAAGAGGGATGGACTTTTGTAACACGTTCTTCATCCATTAGCTATGGGCTCACCCTCCGACCCCAGAGGCATAACCAGTGTGAGACGGCTCCCCTTGGTTAAAGGAAATTCTCTGAAGAAGATGGCAGCTGAGGATAATGAGACTTGGCATTGGAACTGTGACGACCCTGAGAAGAGTCTCAGGTTTGCCGGCGGAGTTTAGGGGTCCGCGAAAAGAAGTTACATTTCTTGTCCGCAACCGGAAAACAGACGAGCTCCCCTCCCCACTCCCAGCCCCCTCATCTCTAACCACCTGGAATTCGAGGCGCGACCTTTTAAAGAACCTGTTGTAAAAGATATGGAAAGAAACACCTGTGCGACAGACGCACTTTTTCGCTGAATACGTTCATGGCCTTAATTCCCAAAGTTCAGGGCTGGGATCCGTGATGCGCCTCTTCGTAGCCCCCCCGGGTCCTGCGGGTTCCCACCCTAAGGACGCAGTCTGGACCGCTCCTCGGGTCTCTCCTCCCCTGTCCCGGGCCTCTCTGCCCACGTCATGAGTCGTCTCAGCTCCCGTCTGTCCTTGGGGCCCCCAGACCCACCCCAGCTCCCAGGGCCCTTCCCCCACCCACACGGGCCTGCTGGGGACGCGCAGACACGAACCTGTGCGCAGCGCCCCCTCGTCCGGCTTTCTGCTTGTGCCCCCCAGGAGTGGGAGGGGGTGCGACCGAGGGTGGAGGGCACCAGGGAAGGGGAGGGGCTCACCGCGGGGTGCAGGGACTGGGTTAGAGGGGGGAAGGCGTTACCTTTTCTACGAGCTGATTTTCAGGACCACCTGACTCCGAGAGGAACAGAGGAGGACAAGAAGTCGGGGGGAACTGAAGTGAACAGTCTTTTTCCGGGTTGGACTTTTTCAAGCGCTCACCAAATTTCCTGAGGCGGAAGCTGCCGAGGTTCCTGCCGACCCCTATCCCCACTCCCACCTCCACACCCGTCTCAAAAGGCTCCGGGTGGAAAGATGTCACGACAGATTTTGACCCTACTCTTGAGAATGACAGCGCGGGATTTGAAGAGAAACTGCACGGGCTGACACCTGTAGCTGAAGGAAGATGGCCCTTGGGTCCAGCCCCTCGGCTCCACCCGAAAGACGCAGGTTCCTCCTCCTACCAGTCTGGCCCTTCAGGTACCTCAAATGAGTTACTTTATCACATATGGCCCGTTATTTCCTGCAAATCTTCGAAGTTTCTTTTTTTTTAAGATTACATATATATATATATATATATATATGTTTTTTTTTTTTTATTAGTTGGAGGCTAATTACTTCACAACATTTCAGTGGGTCTTGTCATACATTGATATGAATCAGCCAAGATTACATATATTTTAAAAAATACATATTGTAATAGTCTTTATCACTTATTTCCTAGTCTCGACTTTCTGTGACTCTTTTCCCTGGGATAACAGAAATATCCTTGTCTAACGCTCCACCTGCCTATTACCGTTGCTGCCCTATTTTTCTGCCCTCAGCGCGTTCTCAGAAAGTGAAGCATCTCCCTGGAGTTGGCATAGTACAGCATAGTTTCGGAAGGCAACAGATTACCAAATGGATTGTTGTTGTTTAGACGCTAGGTCCTGTCTGACTCTTTTTCGAACCATGGACTGTAGCCCACCAGACTCCTCTGTCCATGAGACTTCCCAGGCAAGAATACTGGACTGGGTTGCCATTTCTTTCTCCAGGTAATCTTCCCGACTCAGGGATGGAATCCCGTCTGGTGCATTGCCAGGCGGATTCTTTACCACTCTGCCAACAACCAGATAGTTGTTGTTCAGTGACTAAGTAGTACCGGACTCTTTGTGACCCCATGGACTGCAGCTCTCTAGGCTTCCCTGTCCTTCACTGTCTCCCAGAGTTTGCTTGAAACTCATGTCCATTGAGTCCATGCAGCCATCCAACCACCTCATCCTCTGTCACCTGCTTCTCCTCTTGCCCTTCTCCAGCATCAGGGTCTTTTCCGATGAGTTGGCTCATCAGGTGGCCAAAGTATTGGAGCTTCAGCTTCATCATCAGTCCTTCCAATGAATATTCAAGGTTGGCTTCCTTTAGGATTGACTAGTTTGATCTCCTTGCTGTCCAAGGGACTCTTGAGAGTCTTCTCCAGCACCACAATTCCTAAGTATCAATTCTTCACCCCTCAACCTTATTTATGGTCCAACTCTCACAGCTGTACGTGATTACTGGAAAAACCATAGCTTTGACCAAACAGACCTTTGTTAACAAAGTGATTTCTCTGCTTTTTAATATACCCTGTAGGTTTGTCATAGCTTTTCTTCCATGGAGCAAGCGTCTTTTAATTTTGTGGCTGCAGTCACCATCCATAGTGATATTGGAGCTCAAGAAAATAAAATCTGTCACTTTTTCCACTTTTTCCCCATCTATTTGCCATGAAGTGATGGGACTGCATGCTATAATCTTAGTTTTTTGAATGTTGAGTTTTAACACAGCTATTTCACTCTCCTTTCACGCCCGTCAAGAGGCTTTTAGTTCCTCTTTGCTTGGGCTCTACAATCACTGTGGATGGCGACTGAAGCCATGAGATTAAAAGACACTTGCTCCTTGGAAGAAAAGCTATGACAAACCTATACAAAACCTGCTAAAAAGCAGACATACCACCTTGCCAACAAAGGTCCCTATAGACAAAGTTATGTTTTTTCCATAGCTTTTGTTGATATTTCTTGATTCCAGCTTGTGAGTCATCCAGCCTGGCATTTTGCATGATAAATACTCAGCATATAAGTTTAAACATGGTGAGGATATACAGTCTTAATGTACTCCTTTCCCAATTTTGAACCAGTCCATTGTTCCATGTCCAGTTCTAACTGTTGCCTCTTATCCTGCATACAGGTGTCTCAAGAGGCAAGTAAGGTGGTCTGATATCCCCATCTCTTGAAGAATTTTCCAGTTTGTCATGATCCACACAAAGGTTTTAGTGTAGTCAATAAAACACAAGTAGATGTTTTGTTTGAAATTCCCTTACTTTTTCTATGTCCAGTGGATGTTGGCAATTTGATCTCTGGTTCCTCTGCCTTTTCTAAATCCAGTTTGTACATCTGGAAGTTCTTGGTTCAGAAGTTCCAGAACTTCCTCAGTTCTGGAAGTTCACATACTATTGAAGCCTAGCTTGAAGGATTTTGAGCATTACTTTGTTAGCATCATCTATTACTGGGAAAAGACATCCTGATTCAGTTCAAGAGTACTTGTTCCTAGGTTTGAGACAAGTTTGGAACCAATCAATTAAATGGCATAAAATAAGAAAAAAGTGGAACCACTCACCCCAGTTCCTCTAGTTTGATGGGTAAAGCAATGTATGTTCTCTATAGAGAAGAACATGGGATTTTGAGGTAATTTCAATGAAAGAAAAAATCGTTCCAGTGAAACTACTGGTTACATTTTTGTTCCCTCAGCTTTCTCTTACCATATTCTACAAGACAGAGAATCTGGTAATCAGTTCCTGGTGTTCAGTCACTGCTCCCAGAGTTTCCTGCCTATTCAAACAGTGGAGCCATGACAACAATCAAGAGATAATCGCCCTATTTTAAGATGTTGTAGTTACTTGTATCTTCTAGCTTACCAGTCTTTTAAGCAACATTGATGATCACAAAATGGCCCTAGATTTTTCTATGAATGAAATCACAATGAATGTATGGAGTCTTACTCTAGCCAAAATACATGAGATTTTAGAACTTTTATTCAACAAGTGTCTGACCAGTTTGTTTGGGCACTGATCTCTCAAGTGAAACTTGACCTCAGGAAGTTCCCAAGTTCTTTTACAGACATCATAACCACTCTTTACCATCCTCAGAGAAAAAGTTGAGGATCTTTTTATGCTGGCTTCCTCCTTACTCACACCCAATCATTCAATCATCTTGTCTAGGAATAAGTTGTTCAGATTTCTAATTTATCAGTGACTTGTAAACCAAATCTTAACTGACCTTTCCTAGTTTACAAATTTCCTCCCTAGTTACTTTGTTACTACCTTGCTCTAAATTTGTGATCTTCAAAGCAATAGTTTCTTCTTTAAGGTTGTAAGGAACCTTCTTTAAATCAACTATATCCCTAGAGTAGAACAGAATAAACCACTGCAAGTCAGTAGATGTTACTTTGGTTTCTAGCTCTTCATACCCTTGTTGAGGCAAGAGCTCCATGTGAAGAGGGCAAATGCACAGACAAAATTCTCCAGAACAGAACTGGGTTGTAGTAGGCTAGGGTTCTTGAAAAATAATGCAGATAGCTATTGCCAGTAAGTATTTTCCACAAAGCAGGTGGCATTGTAGGGGGTGTAGCTCAGTGGTAGAGCGCGTGCTTAGCATGCACGAGGCCCCGGGTTCAATCCCCGGCACCTCCAGCTAGGACTTGGCTTTTTGTGTAGCAATTCTTCAGTGCTACTTAAGGTAGCTCTTAGTTTTCCTACCTGTTGAAACTTGTCACTCATAACTCGTGCTGATTTGCTCAAACTTATATTCTTGTAATTGGACAATGTTGCTTTACAATATTCTGTTGGTTTCTGCTGTACAACCATGCGAATCAGTCGTAATTATATACATATCCCCTCCTTCTGGAACTTCCCTCCCTTCCCTCTAGCCTTCCCACCTCCCATCCCCCGCCCTTCTAGGTTATCACAGAGCTCCAGGCTGGACTCCTTGTGTTATATAGCAACTTCCCACTTTACACATGATAATATTTATATATGTCATGCTACTTTATCAATTCATCTCAGAGCCAACTACAGGGTAGTGTAGTTCTTTTTTTTTTCTTAAGCTCCCCCAACCCCTGCTCCCTACTGGAACGAAGTAAAATGAGGCAGATTTAACTCCCCTATTGGGACACAGGTGGCTCTATGGCTTAGTTGGTTAAAGCGCCTGTCTCGTAAACAGGAGATCCTGGGTTCGACTCCCAGTAGGGCCTTACCTTTTTGCTCGAAGGTAGGGCAAACTTCTGAAAATTTTATGTTGGCTAGTTAACTGTGTTTTCTTATTGATCCTCCACAAATTCTCACCAAAGTTACAGCACTAGAACTCTATCAGATACGTTGCAGATTGTTTGATTGCAACTGCCTCAGGTTCCTTACTTTTAAAAAGAAGTAAGTAAAAAAAAAATAAAAAAAAAGAAGTAAATTCTTAGGAGATGACAATTCAAATGCAAACCACCTAATACTGTGTGTGACTTTATACCTCAATCACTTTTCAAATAGGTTTTGCATTAAACTGTGGTAAAATGTTTTTGATCACCTACAGTGTTACTAGACAGAAAGATATGTATAAATCTGTCTAGACTCTTAACAATCTCTAGCTCTATAATTGATTTCATTAAATAAGATAATGAACAATGAATCTATTACTAGCTACAAAGGAAAATTAGGATGTTTGCAGGGTCGTGCTTGACATTTTGAAGAGATTATGAGGAAGAATAGTATATTCCCATGCTATCTCTCTTAAGGAAAACATTAGAATATTTCAGGAATGATGATCAACTGGAAGGAAAAATGTCCTAGATACAAACACCCTAGAGCTAGGACAAAATCACTGTGAAAAGAGCAAGCTGGAGAATTCTGCCAGATATCTAAAGAAATGTAGATTCAGCCCTAGAGACTTATGGAGCTTCCTTGTCTTTTTGTTTCCTATTGATTCATCAATTAATTCAACAATGTAAGCTGCTGGTTTTTTATGTACCAGGCATATTTCTGTCTTTCTTTCCTTTTATTTTCAGTTACATTTTTTTCTCATGTTATGGGAACTTTTAAGATCTACTGTCTTAGCAGCTTTTAAATATACAATTCAATATTGTTAAGTGTAGTCACCAACCTGTGAATTACATCCCCAGGATTTATTTATCTCATGAATGGAAGTTTATACCTTTTGACCACGTTCGCTCATTTTGCCTGCCACCCCTCATCCCTGCCTCCGATAACTACCCCAGGAATATTTCTAAGGGCAGGAAATACAGTAGCAAACAAAGCTAACAAAAAGCACTGCTGTCGTGGATCTTACATTCTCCTGGGGGTGACACGAAAAATAAAGAAAGTAATATATAAAATAAGTAAGCATATAAGATACTGATGAAGTCTGCAGAGAAAAATAAAGCAATGAAAGAGTATGAGGAGAGCATAGGATGCTGCTGCTGCTGCTGCTAAGTCACTTCAGTCGTGTTCGACTCTGTGTGATCCCACAGACGGCAGCCCACCAGGCTTCCCCGTCCCTGGGATTCTCCAGGCAAGAACACTGGAGTGGGTTACCATTTCCTTCTCCAATGTGTGAAAGTGAAAAGTGAAAGTGAAGTCGCTCAGTCATGTCCGACTCATAGCGACCCGATGGACTGCAGCCTACCAGGTTCCTCCATCCATGGGATTTTCCAGGCAAGAGTACTTGAGTGGGGTGCCATTGCCTTCTCCAAGAGCATAGGATAGAGCTGGACTAACCAGAGTGTCATTTGTTCTTTAGTAAAATCACTGACATGTTAAAATATAATTTTTTAACTTTTTGATGAGAAAGTGGTGGCTTCCCTGGTGGCTCAGACGGTAAAGTGTCTGCCTGCAATGTGGGAGACCAGGGTTCAATCCCTGGGTTGGGAAGATCCCCTGGAAAAGGAAATGGCAACCCACTCCAGTACTCTTGCCTGGAAAATTCCATGGACTGAGATGCCTGGTAGGCTACAGTCCATGGGGTCAAATAGCCATGAAGTGGCTACTATTATTACTCTAAGAACTTGAGTAGCAATATTAAATAGAAAACTGATGCTCCTCCCCCCAACAATGCCTGGATCTCACTTCTGTTCATTTTGATTAGAGCTTTATTTAACTAGTTCCCACTGCCTGTACTCAAATCTCAACTGTTCCACTTATTAGCTACAGTACCTTTGGTAAATTGCTTTCTCTCAATGGGCATCACTATCCTCATGTATAAAATAGAAATAGTAATAAGCCTACTTAATAGAGTTAATGGGAGGACTTGTGGAGCAAATACACATAAAATAGTTTAGAAGGATATCTAGCACATAAAGAAGCAATCAATAAAATAAAATAAGAATTGATTATACACAGAGCCTCACTCATTCCAAATCTGGGTGATTTAGGTGATGATATTTGGAAGTTTTGAAAGGACAAGATTTAGATATGTTGATGGTGAAGTGAGTTAAGATTTGGGGAGAGATTGGAATGGAGTGAATATTTTTTTCCTGTGGCACAAGTGTGAATCTCTGGGGATCAGCAGGTAGACTATGGTAGGTGTAATTATGTCTCGCACCTCCCACCCTAGGTTGCCCATTTCCTAATCTCTGAAACCTGGGGAATATGTTATCTTGCCATGCAAAAGGAATGTGATTAAGAATCTGGAGATAGGGAGATTATCCTGGATATTTGGATGGTTCTATGCAATCAAACTGTCCTTATAAGAGGGTGGTAGCTGGGTCAGAGTCAGAGAAGGAGATGAGACAGCAGAAGCAGAGGTCAGAGTGATGTGAACATGAGTCAAGGAATAGGAGCATCCTCTAGAAGCTGGAAAAAGCAAGGAGTGATTTCTCCCCAAGACCTCTAGAGAGAGGGCAGCTCTGTTACACCTTGATTTTAACCCCACAAGACCCGTTTCAGACTTCTGACCTCCACAGTTGAAAAATAATACATTTATGCTATTTTAAGGTAATAAATTTTTGCTAATTTTCTAGTGCAGCAAAGAGACAGTTAATCCAAATACATGGCTATAGGCAACATATTGAAAAACTGCTTTGCTGCCTAAGGAACCTGATTAGAAAGAAATCCGCTAAACTTCTTGAAGGACTACAGCCCCATTTATAATAGCATCCTGTTGACAGGGAGTTAGCCCTGGGGCCTAGATTTCATACACAACTTGATTGCTGGGATAGGGAATTTTGTTTGTTACCCTGCTTCTTTCTCAAATGAAAGTCTGTATGAGTGACAAAACTACTGTGCCTTCTCTGAGGTTCGAACTCAGGACCTTCAGATTATGAGACTGACGCGCTGCCTACTGCGCTAAGAAGGCTCTGAGATGAGAAGGTTTCAGTAGAACAATCGATTCTCTTTCATGCTTATGCAAACTTTCTGAGAAGTTTCTATTTCCTAGGTTTTCTCCTTTTTCATGTGCTTCTTTTTCATTAGATTTCTTGTAGTCTTATCATTAAACAACTCAAAGGTAGAGAGAATTGTTGAGCACTACCAGCAAGGCATAACTGAATTCAAGGCATCAAAATGATGTTCTTGAACCAATTAATCTGTCAATCACCCCAGAAGTCTCCAGAATGAGAAGCCTCTAGGTGGAATGTGGAAGGAAAATTCTAACACGGTCTCGCAGGGTCCAAAGCAGGCACTTACTTGAGCCCCATAAGGATCTCTGAGTTCTTTGCTGGCTCTTGTTTTCAAACAGAGTGCAAGATACGAGTATGTGCTGTGGCATATTTACTGTTGCTTTGAGTATGTCACAATGATCAAAATTATTTCAGGATTTCATCCTTGAATAAATATGCAACACGGTGAATTTTTTTCTCCCACTATGCTTTAAATACCACTTACTGCTGGCAGACATCATTAGATTTCACTGTGCCCTACTTCACAACTACATGTGTAGAAAGTGGCATGCAGATATGAGGGACCTGAGCTGGGTCCACAGGCCGGAAGATTTCCAGACTGAAACAATGAGGGACACAGAAATATGCTTAGCTCTGCTGAGGGCGAAGCTGGAGTCTCCTTATTAGCTCTTCATCTTCCTTGTCTGCCAATATTCCCCTTAAAATCGATGTCTGACCAAGTCCCTGATCTGAAGGGCTTTCAGTTCTGGCTGGAAGTCCAGAATAATGTAAACGGAGGCGAGATAAAGTGGAAGAAATGGGGTGAGATGATTGAAAATGGAGAAACAATACACTGGATTTCAATCTGGCAAAGTGAAAAATGTCCCAAAATAGATACTGTAGGACTGAAGTGTAAATCTTGTATGTGCCATCTATTAAGTTAAGAAAAATAATTCACTTGATTTTTTTGAGAATATGTCAAATTTTTAAAACTTCATTATCTGTAAAATAGGATAATATTTCACAGTATTACTTAAAAGACTGAACGCGACACACAAAAAAGTTGTTCAGTGAATACTAATAAATGATACAAATGATGATAGCAAACTGTATTGAGTGCATATTACAGGCAAGGTACTCTTTTAAGCAGTTTTTATGTATGTTACATGTAGTGGCCATCTATCTATCACCGTAGGCAACTTTTAGTGTTGTCATACCATTTACATATGATAAAAGTAAGACCGAGTAAGTTTAAGTGACTTGCCCATAGGCTTGTGGCTACTCAGTAGATGAGAAGCAGTAGAACTCAGGCTCACTTAGCTATGACTACTATGAAGTCATTCAGTTGTGTTCGACTTTTTGCGACCCCATGGACTACACAGCCCACCAGGCTCCTCTGTCCATGGAATTTTCTAGGCAAGAGTATTGGAGTGGATTGCCATTCCCTTCTCCAGGGGATTTTCTGATCCAGGGATCAAACCCCAGTGTCCTGCACTGTTTATTGTCTGTCTTTTCTTCTAGAATATAAGCTCGACAAGGGTATCGACTTTGTATTTTTCTTGTTCACTGTTCCCCTCCCAGAACTTAAAATAGTGACTGGTACATTGTATGGTTTCAGTAAGTTTTTATTGGATGAAAACCCCTACCTTAATGTATGGGTATTATACAACTGACTAAAATTTTACTGAGTATCTATGATGTGTCAAGCCCTGTGCTAGTAAGGTGTAACAATCACAGATAAAATTTCAGACAATTTTCTACTGAACAGGAATATTTTATTATTGATAAAATGTTATGTGATTACTTCACTAAGATTCTACATAATTTAGTTCATTTAGCAACACTTTATAACAAAAGTTTATCTTCAAAATACTGTACTTTTTACCCTGAGATCCCAAATATTTCACAAACTGTTTCAGTTACTTTAAAAACTCATCCCTGTTCCTCCATTACAGATTAAGTGATGTCAGCAATAGTAGTAGACTGAATATATCCTAACTAGTCTCTACTTTCCAATTGCTCTCAGGCACTCTTCTTTGATACTTTTCCATACATTTTCTCTTTAACTAAAAAATATAGGTAATTTAATCTCATTAAAAAAAAAAAGTTGAGCACTTCTTCCCTGTATATAATATGTTCATAGAGATAATCAGACCTTTTGAAGAATTACACACCATTTCCCCTGATCATAGTAGGGCTCACTTAAACAGTGCAGCGTATAATGGATCAGGCTGTTCAGCGAGGGATTAGGTGGGGAGGAGACCCGGGAACTCGCCCAGTTCGCATAGGTGAGGTTGGAGCGGGTAGAACAAGCCCTCTCTGGGCTCGGAGAGGATGCTACACCAGGTACTGAAAGCAAACGGATCCCCTCCCTGAACTTTGTAAATTAAGACCATGATCACATTCAGCGAAAAGTAGGTCAGTTTGCGCGGTTGTTTTCTTTAGTAAGAAATCACACACAGACACACACACTGAATCAAGTTCCATGTGAGCGGGGAGGAGAGCATCTCTGTTTTCTAGGTGAAGAAATCAAAAATAACTTCCCACTGCTGACTACCAAACGCAGTTGACAAATTGAAGACTCCTGATCTCTGCACCCCAAGTTTCGGTGGGTGCTGTGCCGGCGATTTCTAATCTCTCTTTTTTTTTTTTTTTTTAATGACTGATTCGAGTTTATGACTTCGAGTTTGAGGGATATTATGCCTTGGCTACTTCTCCCTTTACTTTCGAGTATCAGAAATATTGCACAGAAGGCAAATGTGAATCTCCCGAAGTAGGAACCTATTTGCGGATTTTATTCGTGGATGAGATGACAGAGTTGTATGTGGAGGGGGAAAGTGCTCTAGAAAAAAAAATAACAGGCTTGTGCAAGTCTTTTAAACTGCTAAGAAGAAGTTTGAACAAGATTCTTACGTGGTAGCGTGGCCGAGCGGTCTAAGGCGCTGGATTAAGGATCCAGTCTCTTCGGGGGCGTGGGTTCGAATCCCACCGCTGCCATTTCTATTGTAGACCCACTTCTTTGAAGCAGTCGCGTGAACCCTTTAAAAGTATCGACGGAAGAGAGTATGTTAAATGGTTTTGAACTATTCTTACAGAAATAAGAAATAAGCAAAACTTGGTTGATAGTTGTTCAGTTCAGTCGCTCAGTCGTGTCCGACTCTTTGCGACCCCCTGAACCGCAGCAGGCCAGGCCTCCCTGTCCATCACCAACTCCCGGAGTTGACTCAAACTCATGTGCATTGAGTCAGTGCATCTCATCCTCTGTCGCTCCCTTCTCCTCCCACCTTTAATCTTTCCCAGCATCAGGGTCTTTTCTAATGAGTCAGTTCTTATGTGGCCAAAGTATTGGAGCTTCAGCTTCAGATTAGTCCTTCCGATGAATATTCAGGACTGATTTCCTTTAGGATTGACTGGTTGGATCTCCTTGCAGTCCAAGGGACTCTCAAGAGTCTTCTCCAACACCACAGTTCAAAAGCATCAATTCTTCAGCGCTCAGCTTTCTTTATGGTCCAGCTTTCACATCCATACATGACTACTGGAAAAACCATAGCTTTGACTATAGGGACCTTTGTTAGCAAATAATGTCTCTACTTTTTAATATGCTGTGTAGGTTTGTCATAGCTTTTCTTCCAAGGAGCAAGTGTCTTTTAATTTCATGGTTGCAGTCACCATCTGCAGTGATTTTGGAGCCCAAGAAAATAAAATCTGTCACCGTCTGCAATGTTTTACCATCTTTTTGCCATGAAGTGATGGGACCAGATGCCATGATCTTCATTTTTTGAATGTTGAGTTTTAAGCCTTCATTTCGATATCAGCATAAGAATAGCTTATTTTTCTTTTGCCTCAAAATATTCCATGTTATGGATATATTTTTATTTAACCAGCCACATTTAACAATATAAACAACACTGAAATAAATAATATCTGCATTTCATAAGTGTCTGTATTAGAGAAATTTCTGAAAATGCAATTGCTAGATTAAATATGTGTGATGGTAATTTTGGTGGTTCTTGTCTTAGTCTTTCCTAATGTTACTAATTTATCCCCAGAGAGCCAAGGAAGGGCTTGTTTCCTTGACACCATGACCCACACTGAACATTGCTGTGACATTGAGAATTAACAGCCATTAAATTCTTACAGAGCCCCAGATATTGTCATAGTTCTTTACATTGTCATTTTATATTCTCAGTAATATATAAGAAAGTTCATATTATTATTCCTATTTTATTAAGAGACAGAAACTAAAGTTATAACCAGTTAATCTCTTGTCTGTAGGTGGAGGAATCAGGATGTCACTACTGTAGGGCAAACTGAAAAAATGATCCTCCAAAATATATTTCCATCCTAATTCCTGGAAGCTATAAATATTACCTTATATGGCAAAAAAATTAATTAAAAATGGGAGAGTCTTTGCAGAGGAGATTGAGTTTAGGATCTTGAGATGGGGAATTTATCCTGGATTATCCAGATGGAGCTTGAATGCCATGCCAAGTGTTCTTAAAGGAGAGAGGCATAGGGAGATTATGGAACAGAAGACGATGTGAATACAAAGGCGGAGATAATGCAACTACAAATCAAGGAAGGCTGGTAGCCACCAGAAGCTGGAAGAGACAAGGACAGATTCTCCCCTAGAGCCTCCACAGGGAGTATGACCCTGTCAAAAGCTTGATTTCTGCCCAGTGATACAGACTTTGGTCTTCCGGCCTCCAGAACTGTGGGGAAATTAATTTCTGTTCTTTAAAGTTACTGAGCTGTGTTAATTAGTTACAGAAGCCACAGGAAACTCATACAATGACTTCAAGTGCTAATAGGCAACACTACTACAAACAATTATTTTTGTTTGTTTACCAGTCTGCTTGATAGAAAATATTATTTCATTGTAGTTCTTTAGTTTGAATGTCTCTGGGAAACTCCACGAACTAGGACAGAGGAAAGGACTGGATTAGGAAGGTTTCCCACCCTAGAGAAGGAAATGGCAACCCACTCCAGTAATTCTTGCCTGGAAAATCCTATAGACAGAGGAGCTTGGTGGGCTACAGTCCATGGGGTCGCAAAGAGTCCGACACGACAGCTGCACACACATACCCAGTCACCTGTAGCTACTTGCCCTCAGTGAAAGAGCGCTTCTCATCTAAACTCATTCCGGAAGCAGGAGTTTTCCTTTAGTTTTTAAGGAAGAGCCTATTTACTTAGGTTCCATTTGCCTGTGGGACCTGGGATATGGCAGTGGGATCTGAACCCCTGTTTCTAAAGAAATTAGAGACTTAATTCTGCATCCGAGAAGGGCTCCCACACTACCTCCAAAAGGGCTTTTAATTAAAACATTTTTCTCATTTCCAAAACATTCAGAAACTTCTGTAGTCTGTATGTTTAAATAGACTTTGCTTTTTCTGCTTCCTTTGTACAAAATAGGAGCTTTGATTCCTACCCTTGGGAATATCAGAGGCCCACCTGCGAGCCTCACCTGCTTTATCCTGCCACGATCCCCCCACTCAGCTACCTCTATCGCCTTCTGGGCGTTCAGGTGGACCGAAGTCGCGATCAGGGTACTAACCTCAGACCTAGATCTCGGCCTGTCCCCGCTGGGGATGCGACTTGGGAGAGGGAAGGGCGGGTCATAGCGGAGTGCAGGAACCCGGTTAGAAGGAAGAAGGCATTGCCTTCTTTGCGAGTTGACGACCTATTGCTCTGGAAAGCGGGCCCTTGGTGTTTGGGGTTCAGTGGGTGGTTCTCTGGAACTGTAAGGCTCTCCACCTAAGGAGGATGATACCTGGATCCAGTGAACACACTGTGGTCCGCAGGGGACCGTTAGGCCCTCTCCCGTTCCACACTCTCGAGGGGCTTTACAACTGCGGTTGTGTGATCTAAGTCTTTACAAACACCTTGACATTGGCGTTTTTGGATTTTTAGAGGGCGATGTGCCTGACTCTGTAGCTGAACTCTACACTTCCAGCCGCCTTCTTCTCCGCTCGCGGTCCTTCCCCTTCAAGTCACCACTTGCTGAGTGCAAACGTGGAGGAACGCTAGGTGCCCTGACTTGGCGGTCTAACGGGCTTCCAGTGGAGTTCCATTTTTAGAGTCCCTCACTTAGGATATTGGAATGAAGAATCTCAGTTACAAAAGTCGAGGTGCAGTAACAGCAAAGTTTGCTTTTAGAAGAATTTACCCCTTTTGGAAAAAGTGCGTAGCTTCGACTTTTATTGACGATTCCCATTGAATTAGTTGAAGTCCTCTTGGTTCCAACATTCAAAATGCCCGAAACTTGTCCCGCTTGTATTTGTTCTGCAGCGCGTCTAAGTAAGCAAAACGTATTCTTGAAGTTTGTCTGTTTTCTCACAGTAAACTGCTCTAAATCCCACAAGCTGCCTCAAGAATATTTAATCTCCCGGTAAGGACAGACCGAGCACTAGTGCGGGTCTACGTGCGGGCTCCATGGCTTAGTTGGTTAAAGCGCCTGTCTTGTAAACAGGAGATCCTGGGTTCGAATCCCAGTGGGGCCTCCACCTTTTTTCTCCCCTCTTCATAGGGGCCCAAATTCTTCATTAACCCCCCACTGCTTCTAATTCTCCAGTGTACTAGGTATTACTGTAAATTTTGATTCAATCACGCAAAAGCAGCTGTAACAGCAAAAATTCTCAGTTCTAAAGAAAAGGTGAGAACTTCCTGACGTTCCAGCCTCAAGACACCACCCTTCCAATGCGGGAGATGTGAGTTCATCCTTGCAGGGTTGGAGCCAGAAACAAGCAAACAAACAAAATTTGGAAGAGAAGATGGTGGGTCACTTCTTGTGAAAAACACTTCAAGTGATTTTGAAGTTAAGTGAATCACATTTGCAAGTATCCAGCTTATGTCACTTTTATGAAAACAAAGAAAATGGCCTTTTGTTTTTCATCTTTCCCTGTCCTCTCATTTTTAACTGGGAGGTGGGAGGTGAGGGGTGGCTACAAAACTGTACCAACTCTTAAAGCCTATTTCTGAGCTCCTAAGCAACTTATTAGTGATTCTAGGAAACTCAGCATTATGTTATCTGTTTTATATATGATTTTCCAAATATTACTACATTATAATAATGGTAATTTACATTCACTTATATGCCTTCAGTCCTCATGGAAGGGCTTTAGTCCCAAAGGGGATACACAAATTGGCCCCACTAGAACCTGAACTTTAATTTTATAATTAAAAAGAAAACAACAGAATGATTCTATAATGCAATGATTCCCAAGCCCAGTATACATTTAAATTGCCTTGGGAGATAGTTCAAACTCATCCCCAGAGGTTTTAATTCTGTTTTGGTGGACGTCCCAGAGATGTGTGTTTTTCACAAGCACTCCAAGTGATTTTGAAGTAAATGAATCACATTTGCAAGTATCTAGCTTAAAATATTGCACACAGAGCAGAACTGAAAGTGAGGTCCACCTACACTATTAACACTTTTGTATTGATTCATGAACATCTGCTAACTCTCATTATCATCAAGTTACCATTATTGGAAGTCTACTACATTCCAAGAGTTTCCAGACATGCTGTCATCTAATTAGCCCAACAATCCTGTCAAATATGTGCTATAATCAGTTCTTTGAAGATGAGGAAACAGATTCAATAATATTCACGGTAACAAGGCGACAAAATTAAATTTCAAATTCAGATCTAATTCTGGAATCCATGCTTTTCTCAGGATATCTATCTTCTATTTCATTAGAGTCAAGAATGAAGTTTTTGGCCACAGAGCTAAATAAAATTAAGCAACTTAGACTGATCTCAGTCCTTAGTCCTATGGGTTAGGGATTCTGAGATAACTTTCTGTTTTCTACTAGAAGATAATCAGCTCAGTGAACAGTTACTTAATGCATTTAACTTAGGGAGGAGGAAAATATAAAACCTCAGAAGTCTATGTAGGAGGTTCTCCATGAAAAAATGAGCAGGCCATATAGACAAACTGAATTAATCTTCTCCATCTCCTAGACTCTGTTATTTAGTTGGTTTTGGTTTTGTTTGTTTTTGTTTTTTGCCTTGGACATGCTCTCTTCATGCCCTGATTCTTTAGATTTAAACATAGTGTATTAGTCAGCTAGCGAAAAGTGATAGTCTCTCAGTCATGACCAGCTCTTTGTGACCCTGTGAACTGTAGTCAGCCAAACTCCTATGTCCATGGAATTCTCCAGACAAGAATACTGGAGTGGATTGGAGTGAGTAGCCATTCCCTTCTCCAGGGGATCTTCTTGACTCAGGGATCAAATGCAGTTCTCCTGCATTGCAGGCAGATTCTTTACTGTCTGAGTCACCAGGGAAACCCTATTAACATGGGATTAATGAGTGGAAGAACTGATGCAGTCTTTACCAAAAGTGTAAACAAAAGATAGATGCTATCTCCAAGGAGATTAATTCACCAATGACAGCCCCTATGGAATCACTGGCACACTGGGTGCAAACTGGTTTTATCTGCCTTTAAATCAAATTTGGAACCAATACAGATTATTCGATGCCTCCAGAATCACATTCACCCTACTTGCATATTGAGACCCTTAGTGACTTTTACTGAAGCCCTGACCTTATCATATTTGCTTATCAGGATTGTTGGAATCCAACCCTTTTGCAACCTTTCTCCTGACTAAACTTCTGTAGCTAAAGACATCTCCTAAATACAAATTCAAATAAGAAGAGGTAAGTTCTAGTGATGTCTCTTTCTATTCACACCATCCTAGATAATATTGGGTTTTGTTCAGTTTTGTTCTGAGAAAGAAAATGAAGGTTCTTAGTTTCGGACAAGATCAGGCAGGATAAGATACCTCTATGAGCTAAATGATTTCTCATTATGCCAGACCAATGGTTGTCATTTGTTCAAAATTATGTTAATCCCAGAATTATGTCCCCCCAAAATCCAATTATCTAGGAGATGGGGAGGAATCAGAAGGCAGGTCAAGCCACTAAAAATCAATTCTCTAAAGACCAATACTGTCATTTTTGTTAGACCCCAATGTGAAGATCAGAAAGAATTTCTCAGTAATAAAATTTTTATCTTTTTGCTTTAAAATGAATGAATGAAGGCCAGTACTCTGAGGATAAATTTGAGGATCAAAAAATCTAAACAATAACCAATGGTTAAAAAAAATTGAGGATTTGCAAAGTGGAGTGGGGGCAATGGGATCTTGGTTTTCAGCCATTTTATACTCAAATGTATGAATTTCCTGGCAAGTGTAGTCTATTATCTTTTCTGGAGACATACTCCATTGCCTCTGCTTCTGCCTCTTTCTATCTGTGTCCCTGTCCTTGGTGGTTAAACAACCACAACAGACCATCCTAGTCATGAATTCAGGTAGCTGTATGATATTTTATAAATGGATAGTTGGTCAAGTTGAACTAGAGGTGTCTGGGAGAAGCAGGAATCCATCCTCTGGTGAATGGATCCTCAGGGTCAGTTGTTATAGGTCAAGTTTTAAATTTATTTTTTTTCTGAGCTCTTTTCTTGGTTAAATCATGTATTCCTATCAATTCCCATATACATGCTTCTTTCTGTTAACTGAATTTTCATTCTCTCAGCACCTCAGGTCGAAACTTCAAACATTCCTTCAGCTCTTTCCTCTCTCCGACATTCTTCCTTTGCTCTTCATTCCCACTGCCACTATCAGAGTTAACGTTCTTAGCCTCTCTCCCATAGATTCTTGTAGTAACCTCCCAGCTGAGCTCCCAACTTCCGGTCTCTTTTTGAATCCCTCGTTATTCAGTCATAACAAATGTTTTAAAGTGCTGCTCTAATCATTTCACACCTCTTCTTTATTGGGAATTTTGAGAATGAATTTGATTAGATTCCTTAACCTATATTGAAGATTTTCCATATCCTGGACCCAAGCTGTTTTCACAACTTGGTTTTCCTCCACCTCACATTGTGCACCCTGTGCCGCAGTAACTGATGGTGTGTGCTTTCCATGCGTTCAAATAATGTATATCCCTCCAGTGCCTTCACCATCGTTGGTAAATATTCAGATCCCTTCCTTTCCTTCATACTCAATTTTCTTTTATATTAAAGACATATATGTTTAAAGTTCAAAAAATAAAATAATATATAGGCTTACAATGAAAAATAGCAGTTCCCTTCCTCATCATTTCTCACTCTCAATTCCCGTTCTCCTGAGGTAACACATTTTTAATAACTTAGTGTTTTCTTCTGTTTACCCATATTTCTCAATAACATGCTTTTATTCTATCTGCATTTTTAGTTTTAAATATGATTTATTAGTTACTACAAAACATGAGAACTTTTAACCCTTACATAACAAAGAGAGAGCAAAAGTGAGAATGAGAGAGAGAGATCTATGCTTCACTCTCCAGATCCTCTTAAATCTTTTTGGTTTGATCACCGTGGAGTGTATACACTTTCACGACCTTGTAAACATTAGCCACAGTGGAATCATGTTACCTAAAAAAGAAATCTCTCAGTTCTCATAGATGATCAAATTGTACAATTCCTGTTGTTTTTGTTTGTTTTTGGAGACATTACAAGGAATCTTGTCCTCATCACCAGTCTGTTCTCATCAATCAAGTAATGCAAATATTACATAACCCACACATGTCTTCAGGGTCCTTCTACTATATGCTAAAGGAATTCTGACAAGTCAACATCATTTAGGTGGGCCCCTTTAAACCCAGGTTTTAGTGTTAGCTAAAACAACAGGAAAAAAAATTAAAATCACACCCATGGCTCCAGTCAGTAAAGCCTCTCTGGTAAAGGTAACAGTGATGACAAATTCATAACTAATTTTTTTGGTCTAACAATCTCAGAATTCATTCTTGTATACTGTCTCCAAATTTCTGCCCCAAATTAGCAAGGACCTGTAGTGTTTCTTGCCCTGGCAGAGCCTGCGGCAATCTTAACTCTGTTTACTTGGTGGAGAGGGCCATGAGGAGAATTGTTCGTTTTACTCTGCATCTCACTCAGTAAGGAAGTATTAGGATTTTTAAGATTTTATCTTTAGAACAGTTTTATATCACAGCAGAACTGAGCAAAAGTACAGAGATTTCCCATATAACCCTTACTCCGTACACATGCATAACCTCCTCCTTTATCAACATCTCTCACCAGGGTGGTACAATTGTTACAACTAATGAACCTACCCAGGAAATAATAATCACCCCAAATCCATAATTACGTTATGGTTCCCTCTGGTATTGTACATTCTGTGGGCTTGGAAAAATGTATAATGACACGCCTATACCATTATATCATACTGAGTAGTTTCATTGCCTAAAAGTCCTCTGTGTTCTATCTAGTCATCCCTCCCTTCCCCCTAAACACTGGCTACCACTGATCTTTTTACCATCTTCATAGGTTTGCATTTTCCAAACATACTATTTGATAGTTGGAATCATACAGTATATTATGTTGCCTTTTCAGATGGCTTCTTTCAATTAGTAATTAGCATTCGAAGTTCTATGTCTTTTTGTGGCTTGACAGCTTGTGTCTTTTTAGCACTGAATTGTCTGGATGTACCACAGTTAATTTACCCATTCACCTTCTGAAGGACATCTTGGTTGCTTCCAAATTTTGGCAATTGTGAGTAGAGCAGTTACAAATATCTTTGTGCAGGCTTTTGTGTGGATATAAGTTTTCAGCTCATTTGGGTAAATACCCAGGAGTGTGATTGCTGGATCACAGGATTAAGAGTATGTTTAGTTTTGTAAGAAACTGCCAGACTGTCTTCCAAAGTGGCCATACCATTTTGTATTCCCACCAGTGAATGAGAGTTCCTATTGTGCCACATCCACGCCAGCATTTGGTGTCACTGTTCTGGATTTCATTCACTCTAATAGGTGTGTAGTGGAATCTGATTGTTGTTCTAATCTGCATTTCCCTGATGACATATGTCTTAGTCCATTTGGGTTGCTGAAACAAAATGTCAGAGACCAAGAGACCTATTTACGTTTATCTCACAGTTCTGGAAACTGGGAAATCCAAGATCATGGCACTGGCAGTTTCAGTGTCTGATTAGAGCTCACTTTTTTGTTGATAGATAGCACCTTATAGCTGTAACTTCATCCGGTGGAAAGGACAGGAATCACTGTGGGTTCTCTTTTATAAGAGCACTAACCCCTTACATGAAGGCTCTACCTTCATGATCTAAGCACCTACCCAAGCGCCCACCTGTTAGGTCATACACTCACTTAACTGCAAGGTAGCTAGGAGAAGACTGCCTCCCAGTGGCTTCTTTAATCATATAGAAGAGCCAAAACAAGTGATGACTGTCCACTAACCTATCACAATAGGGTATTGATATGGGGGAGGGAAATGAAGCCACTTTCTCTACGGAGAGGATTTTTTTTCAAATGTGACTTTTAATATTAATTTTAATTATTATATTCCTTAATGTTTCTATTGAGGATATACCCCATTGCTCCCCCTTACAGGTATAATTTTCCCCCTGGTATCATCAAAACTTCTGCAAACTCAGGGTTTTTTTTTTAAGATATGTTCTTATTCATTCATTCATTTATGCATGCTATGCCAGGCCTTAGTTGTGGCAACCCCTGCCACAACTCAGGTCCCTTGCATTGGAATATCTGAGTCTTAGCCACTGAATCACCAGGGAAGAACCAAATCAGGGTTCTTAAAGTCATCCTTCTTTTTCTTGATTTTAGCAGGTGTCTCCCATCAAAATTCAATGAAGCACATGAATGAAAGTTTTCCAGAGGATTTCATTCTCATGGGCTTTACCAAATATCCATGGTTGGATGTTCCTCTCTTCTTTGCCCTCCTAACCTCCTACATGTTCACACTATTGGGAAACATTGCTATTATTCTGGTTTCTCAACTAGATTCCCAACTCCAAAGTCCTATGTATTTCTTCCTCACAAGCCTCTCCTTTCTGGACCTCTGTTTCACCACCACGACTGTACCCCAAATGCTCTTCAACTTAGGCGGACCCAACAAGAACATCACTTACATAGGCTGCATGACCCAGGCCTATGTATTTCACTGGCTAGGCTGCACTGAATGTGTCCTGCTTGGCACCATGGCCTTAGACCGCTATGTGGCTGTGTGTAAGCCTCTGAGATACCCTGTAGTCATGAACCACAAACTCTGCCGGCAGCTCTCCAGCACTGCTTGGCTCATTGGCCTGGCCAATTCACTACTGCAGTCCACACTGACAGTCCAGCTGCCCCTGTGTGGGAACCAAGAACTGGACCACTTCTTTTGTGAACTGCCTGGTCTAATTAAGATGGCTTGTGTGGACACCACAGTCAACGAGCTTACTTTAGCAGTTGTGGCCACCTTCCTGATAATGGGTCCCCTCTCTATGATACTTATCTCTTACAGTTATATTGCACAAGCTGTATTTCGAATCCCTTCTGCTGATGGGAGACTTAAGGCCTTCAACACTTGTTCTTCACACTTACTAGTGGTGTCTTTATTTTATGGCCCTGGCATCTACATCTATATGCAGCCTTCAGGGGACAGCCCTCAAGACCTTATCAAAGTTCTGACGCTGTTTTACTGTGTTATTACTCCCATGGCCAACCCATTCATCTACACCTTGAGGAACAAGGATGTTAAAGGAGCTTTGAGGAGACTTCTGAGGCAGGCCATTTTGTCCAAGAGAATATGATGCTTTATTCTGAATAGGAAAGCTCAACAATAACATGAAATATATCCTCCTGTAAATAGATGTTCCATCAAAATCATGCTCAAAAGTCAAGTCAAGAAAACCTTTGTGTGTTCTGTTTACAACTTCTGATACCAAACACGTTGGTTTTTTTCCCCACAATAACTGGTTCTCTGAAACCAACTGGATGTCCTACAGTTCAATTTTTTTTTTTTCAGTTGTGCTGGGTCTTCCTTGCTTAGTGCAGGCTTTCTCTAGCTGCGGCAAGTGGGGGCTACTCTTTCTGGCTGCAGTGAGAGTTCTCCTCATTGCAGCGGCTTCTCTTGTGGAGCACAGGATCCAGGGCGCATAGGCTTCAGTATGGGCTCCAGAGCACAGGCTCATGAGTTGTGGTGCATGGACTCAGTTTCCCTGGACACGTGGGGTCCTCCTGGGCTAGTGATGGAACCAGTGTCCCTTTCATTGCACGGTGGACTCTTAAACCACTGAACCACCAGGAAAGTCCCCGCAATTTAATTCTGACACTACCCAGAGTTAGCATAGACCCCACAGATTAAGGGCTCAATTCCACAAAATTTTATTATTGGAGAGTAGGTTCTCATCTTGTTGCAGTAAGAATTCAGAGTTGATACAGGGAAGCTAAGACAGCAAAGTGAGAATTTATTAAGCAATAGTACACTCTCAGGAGGGAGAGTGGGCAGGATCAGGTGAGCAGCTGCTCTGAGTTCCTTCAGCAAGCTGGTTATATGGAATGTGAAAATGACTGCACAGACAATATTCATTGAAGAGGCAGGGGTTTCGGGTCAAATCTCTTGATTTTCATCCCAGCTCTACCTTCCCCAGGGGAAGAGGGATTTTCACCCCTATTTGGTCTTGAGCAGAAGTGTCATGGTGTCAGTGCATGATGGGTACTTCTTTTCTGCAAGGCTAACTTTATTGTAATGAGGGCATAATGAGCAAAAGGTTACATTCAGAGACCAGAAATTCCCATCTATTGCAGCCTTTCTTTGCCTCTAGGACTCCTGTCACCACAGGATGGACCGTTTCCAGTCACCTGGCTCTTGCTCCCACCCCCTTTCTCAGCTCACATCTAGTTAACTACCTGCTCTCATACCTCCACTTCAGAAGCCAATAACAAATTCAGGCCACCTGTACTTCTGACCAGTCAACTATAAAGTCAAGGGCTTCTACAACTCCCTCCTAAGATTTGATAATTTGCTAGAACAGCTCACAAAATTCAAGGAAACATTTTACATACTTTTACCAACTTATCTTGGGGCTGGAATAACTCAGTTGAGAGAGTGTTAGACTGAAGATCTAAAGGTCCGTGGTTCAATCCCGGGTTTTGGCAGAAAAAGCATCTTTTTGGGGCTTCCCAAGCAGCGCTAGTGCTAAAGAACCTGCCTGCCAGTGCAGGAGACCTAAGAGACATGGGTTCGATCCCTTGGAGGAGGACACAGCAACCCACTCCAGTATTTTTGCTTGGAGAATTCCATGGACAGAGGAGCCTGGAGGGCTATGGTCGATAGATCTCAAAGAATCAGATGTGACTTAGCACAAACTCACCAATTTATTATAAAAAATATAACTCAGGAATAGCCAAATTCAAGATATGCATAGGGCAAGATATGACAGGGAGGAGCGGTGGGCAGAGCATCCATTCACTTTCAGGGCATGCCTCCCCTGCATCTCAGTGTGGTCACCAGTTAGGAAGCTCTCCAAACTTCATTGCTCAGTTAATCTTTATTCCAGGTGCCAATGGACACAGACAAAAAATTCGAGTTCTGTTATCTAATAAAAAAGGAGCTACTTACTTAGTGGGCAATTAACAGCTTGCCTCAGTCCTACATAAAGTCATGACATTTTGATTTCTAAAGTGCAGGTACTTACTCTTTTTTATTTTCTTTTTCTTTCTTTTTTTTTTTTTAGGTACTTACTCCTAATGAATGTGTGCTAAAAGATCAGTGAATAGATGGATGAATGAATGATAACAGGTGCAAGGAACAAAATGAGAACCCGGAGATACAGTGGTCTAGTGGTTACTAAGAGGGGAGGACTAGAATAAGGAGAGGGGAAAAAAGGAAACCAGGGAATGAGAACTGATGAAACTCCTGAGTTGGACTGTCCTTAAACTCACTAAACTTCAGTAATGACAATATTTTTCAGTAATAATAATAATATTTAAAAGCCTTGAGGAAAAATAATTTAAATCCATTTCTCAGTCTCTTCATCTGTAAAAATGGTTTGATTTAAAAAAATAAAAGCTATTGAAATATAGTATATATATTTTAAAAGTACACGAATCTTAGGTGTACAGGTAAATGAAATTCCCGAAGTGAAATCACCCACACAACTACCACCAACATCAAAAAATAGAACATTACCAGTTCCTTAGAAGACCCCAGTTGTGCTCCCTCCCTAATTATTCCTTTCTTACTCCCTTTTGTGGCTTCTAACACAGAGACTTGTTTTCCCTGTTTTAAACTTTATATAAATGGAATCATGAAATATGCATCTTTTGTGTCTGGTTTCTTTCACTCATCATTACATTTTTGAAATTTATCACCGTGGCTTGTAGCTGTAGTTCATTCACTTTCATCATTCATAGTATTCCATTTTATGAATAAACTTCCATTTTTGTACTCATCTTGCTGTTAATGGACTTTTGGGTTGCTTCTGGTTTAGAACTATAAAAAATGCGGCTAAAGTGTTTTCAGATGTAAATATATATACATTGCTGGCAGCAATATAACTAAAAATGAAACTCCTGCATCACAGAATATGCACACTTTCAACTTCAATAGATATACCAAAGAAGTTCCCAAAAATGGTGTTTCCAATTTACACTCTTATCAACAGTGTATGAAAATTTCCATTTCTCCATAATCCTCACCAACATTTGGCACCATGAGTTCATTTTTAACAGGGATTTTAGCATTTAGTTTGTAGTTCTTTCAGTTCAGTTACTCAGTCGTGTCTGACTCTTTGCGACCCCATGAACCACAGCACGCCAGGCCACCCTGTCCATCACCAACTGCTGGAGTCTACCCAAACCCATGTCCATTGAGTCAGTGATGCCATCCAACCTTCTCATCCTTTGTCGTCCCCTTCTCCTTCTGCCCTCAATCTTTCCCAGCATCAGGGTCTTTTCAAATGAGTAAGCTTTTCACATCAGGTGGTCAAAGTATTGGAGTTTCAGCTTCAACATCAGTCCTTCCAATGAACACCCAGGACTGATCTGCTTTAGGATGGACTGGTTGGATCTCCTTGCAGTCCAAGGGACTCTCAAGAGTCTTCTCCAACAACACAGTTCAAAAGCATCAATTCTTTGGCGCTCAGCTTTCTTTATAGTCCAACTCTCACATCCATACATGACTACTGGATAAACCATAGCCTTGACTAGATGGACAAAGGTCTCTGCTTTTTAGTATGCTGTCTAGGTTGGTCATAACTTTCCTTCCAAGGAGTAAGCGTCTTTTAATTTCATGGCTGCAGTCACCATCTGCAGTGATGTTAGAGCCCCCCAAAATAAAGTCAGCCACTGTTTCCCCATCTATTTGCCATGAAGTGGTGGGACCGGATGCCATGATCTTAGTTTTCTGAATGTTGAGCTTTAAGCCAACTTTTTCACTCTCCTCTTTCACTTTCATCAAGAGGCTCTTTAGTTCTTCTTCACTTTCTGCCATAAGCGTGGTGTCATCTGCATATCTGAGGTTATTGATATTGATATTGATTCCAACTTGTGCTTCTTCCAGCCCAGCGTTTCTCATGATGTACTCTGCATATAAGTTAAATAAGCAGGGTGACAATATACAGCCTTGACGTACTCCTTTTCCTATTTGGAACCAGTCTGTTGTTCCATGTCCAGTTCTAACTGTTGCTTCCTGACCTGCATGCAGTACCTAATGACCTATCAGATTGGCAATATTCAAAAGCCTGAAAACATACAATTAGGGAGGTTGCATGAAAGCAGGCACTATCTCACATTGCTGTTGATAGTGCAAAATGATACAACCCTTACAAAGACACCTCCCTTCTCTCTTTCATTGTTCATTGCAGCATTATTTGTTAAAGTGAAATACTGGAAAGAATCCAAATACCCATCCCTAAAAGATTGGTTAAAAAAACAATGGTGTGTGTTCTTCCCTGGTGACTTCCTTGGTGGCTCAGATGGTAAAGTGTCTGCCTACAATGTGGGAGACCTGGGTTCAATCCCTGGGTTGGGAGATCTCCTGGAGAAGGAAATGGCAACCCACTCCATTTCCACTTTCATGGGAAAATCCCATGAATGAGGAGCCTGTAGGCTACAGTCCATTGCAGAGAGTCAGACACGACTGAGCGACTTCACTTTCACTTTTCATCCCTAAAAGATTGGTTAAAAAAACAATGTTGTGTGTGCTTAGTCGTTCAGTCATGTCTGACTCTTTGCGACCCCACAGACTGTAGCCCACCAGGCTCCTTTTGTCCATGAGATTTTTCCCAGTCAAGAATACTGGAGTGGGTTGCCATTTCCTTCTCCAATGCAATGAAGTACTGTGTAACTGTAAAAGAAAAAGACTATTTCCACCAACAGATTTAGGATAATTTCCAGCTTATTCTTGGAGAAGGAAATGGCAACCCATTCCAGTAGTCTTGCTGGGAAAATCCCATGGACAGAAGAGCCTGGCAGGCTACGGTTCATGGGGTTGCAAAGAATTGGACACGACTGAAGCAACTGAGCATGCACATGCACCAGTTTATTAAAGTAAGATGCAAAAGAGTATATATAACATTATTTATAGATACAAAGGGGTAAAAGTTTGTTTTTGTACAAGAAAGGAAGGGAAGGGATGGGAGAAGGAAGTAGGAAGAAGGAAAGGATAAAACTAATAAAAATGGGGCAAGAGTATATATGGGATAAAAGAGTTAGGGATGGAAACAAAACTCTGAATGTATATTTTTATGTAACTTCAATTTTGAACTGTTTTGCATATTCTGAAAGGAGAAGGAAGAAAGGAAAGCAAATCTTGAAACTGAATAAAACAGAGACAAATGACTAACTGTATATCAAGTTTATAACATAACTACATAGAGAAAAGAATTCAAATAAGTTATGTATATGTACTCTATCTCCCTTAATGGGATACAATTCAAGAATAAAGCAAGCAAAGAAATTTTGAACTGTACATAGTAGGTGTGTTATTGCTAATGATGTTGTATTTTAATTTTGAAAATTTAAAATATGTATGTTGTAAGAGCGAATTGAGTGACTATATGGATGTTGTTGGGAACAGGGTTTTTTCCTGTGGAAGAAGGGAAGATCAAACGTGCAATGGTGAAAATGAAAAAGAAATCTGTGAAGTTGCATTTGAATTGAAAATATTTTATAAAATCCTTATCATATGTATGTTTTATTCCAGCCCTAAGGTCTAATGATGACTTTCCAGGTGGCAGCAGTGGTAAAGAATCCACCTGCCAATGCAGGAGATGTAAGAGACGCGGGTTAGATCCCTAGGTCAGGAAGATCCCCTGGAGGAGGGCTGGGCAACCCACTCCAGTATTTTTGCCTGGAGAATCCCCATGGACAGAGGAGCCTGGCGGGCTATAGTCCATAGGGTCGCAAAAGAGTCGGACACCAGTGACGCGACTTAGCACGCACGCATGTGTTACTCAAAAAAAACCCTCTAATGATAGGGCCTAAAAACAATGGTCTATCCCAGTAGCAATGAGCTTATTATTCAAAATTCAGATCTTAGTTTCTGTATATCATTCCACGTTGAAAGGAACCACAGCTTCGTATAGCAATGGCGGATTCCAGGTCTAAGGCAGGAAAATTATAAAATGAGCCTGGAATAGCTTGTGCTAGAAAATAAGGTGCACACAAAGCTTTCTTTGCAGGAAATAGTAATTGATAAATGTAGGCAGAATGTGCCTTAGGTTTCTTGTCTGCTAAACGGATATAATTATGCCGAACCCACAGGACTGTTATGCAGAATAAGTGAGTTCGTATGTGTAAATGAGACAGTGTACAGAAAACCCTGTGTTGGACAGTTATTGTATTTCCCCACCCCTAGCCCCCTACGCCTAGCAGGGGATTCAGAGCGGCGACCACAGAGGGGTGAAAACCTCCGGGCTTACTAGAAGGAACACACCCTGAGAGCCGCGGTGTGACGCACTTCCGGCCTTTGTAGTTTATCATTATCCAGGCTGCGGTTGTCAAGGATTCAGAGGTGGTGCCTCGGCTGCCCGGTGAGCTTCGGAGTCGGGCTACCGCAGGGCCTTTGAAAAGTCTGGACTGTGCACTGTGACTCTGGACTGGGTGTGGGGAGGAGGCAGCGGGTCTTCTTGGCCAGGGCTTGGCCGGAAAGGTGAGGGGCAGAGGAGGCTGCCCCGGAACCTGGAAGGGCCTTGTTAGTTGAAAGTCAGCGTCCGTGCCCCCACCCCCATCCCCTTCATCTGTTCCTGAGCCCTTCAAACACTCGGTCCTAGCACCGGTGTCCTTCGGAACTCTCCTTCCCCGCATCCTAGGATAAGATTTAGGTTCCGATAGCCAGAATGGTTTGTATTTTCCCACGGCTGCCATCCTCTACTGGGGGCTTATTTTAAACAACGAGCATGATAGTTTTATAACATTGCCGCAGCCTCTTTTAGTCTGATTCACTCAAGAATGTATAGGCTCTTGCCAACTGTTGATTTAAAAAAAACAAAACACGAATATTTAAATGGAACTTACGTGTCCGCCAGCACTGTTCAAAGCACTTTTCCGATATTATCTTAGTTACTTCTCATAACTTTATGAGGTAGACACTAGTAGTATGTTACTTCTCCCTCCCCCCACCTTTTTTTTTTTTTTTTTTTTTTAAGGTCCAGGAAAAAAATGAAGTTGAGTAACTTGTCCCGGGTCCTACAGCTGGTAATGGGGTGTGGTCAGGATTTAGATCTAAGGAGTCTGACTTCAGAGTCCATTTTCTTAAACCCTTTGCCGTGCTAACTCAGCCCTTTTTTTCTGTATTAGCTTTATTGTAAGGGAAGTGAGTTCCCTTATTTGAATATGGTCCTACCCCTTTTGCGCCTTAGTAATCCTGAACTTCTAGTTAGAATTTAAGTTTAGAGAGAGAAATATACTTGAGGACGTGTACCGTCTGCAAACCTGATGAAACAGCCATTTCATTTGTGTGTGTACACCTGTTTTCCCACCCACTCGCTGGTGTTGTGCTTTGATCAGTAGAAAAGATGACAGAGAAGAGGGAAATGGATCTTAGTGAAACTGAGTCGAGATTTGAAACACCATGTACCAGAATAGCACCAGGTGGCGCTAGTGACCCTGCCTGCCAATGCAGGTGACATTAGAGACGCGGGTTGGATCCCTGGGTTGAAAAGATGACCTGGAGGACATGGCAACCCACTCCAGCAGTCTTCCCTGGAGAACCCCATGGACAGAGGAACCTGGCAGGCTGCAATCCATAGGGTCGCAAAGAGTCACACCCACTGAAGCGACTTAGCACCCACGCATATCAGAAATGGTTTTCTATTGGCAGAGCTCAAAGCTTCAGTTGCATTGTCTGTGAACAGAAAAACTTTGACTTGAGATCAAGATGAGTAGGTAGCAAATAGGAAAAAGATATTTTTCAGGGGCCTGAAAGGTTGATTAAACAAGTGGTTGTTTATTCCTTTGAACCCATTCTTGGTTAATTGAGTAATTTGTATCCCAAAATTTTCTCACCCTAGATCAAGCTCAGCAGACCTGGTTCATGCTACCATCATCTCGCCCCTAGATTATTACTTTAGCTTCTCTTCCTGCTCTGCTTTTCCCAATAGTCTTTTGTAGCAGCAGCCAGTTATGTTTTTATATTAAAACTGAGTAAAATTTTATCACCCCTCTTGCTTGAAACTTCCAGTAGCTTTCTTTGTCTCTTAGAGTACAAGGCAGAACCCTTATAATAGCTTTTCATGATCTGTTCCTAACCTGATGTCATCTCCTGTTCCTGTCTTGTTTGCCTTCTCTATTCTAGCCACATTGGTTAACTCACTGTTCCTTGAAAAATGCATACATGTTCGTGCCTCCAAGAACTCACTGTTCTGGTACATGCAACAGTCTTTCTCCAGATGGTCCCATGACTTGCTCCTCACTTCCTTCAGGTCTCTGCTCAAATAATAGTTTATCAACAATGCCTTCCTTGACTAACCCACATAAAATAGAAACCTTTCTTCCCTCTTACTATATC
This sequence comes from Dama dama, assembly GCF_033118175.1. Classification (NCBI taxonomy): domain Eukaryota; kingdom Metazoa; phylum Chordata; class Mammalia; order Artiodactyla; family Cervidae; genus Dama; species Dama dama. The sequence continues at coordinate 32,097,430 of NC_083687.1, forward strand.
TTTTACATTTATTGTTCTGCACAGGATTTATCACTACTTGACATACATTTAATTATCACCTGGCCCCTCTGACCCTCTTTCGTCCTCCTGTCCCCTTCTTCCCCCTACATAGAGGAGAGACAGTGGTATAGTGATTGAGAATATGAATTCTAAAGGTAGGTTTACTTGATTTGAATTGCACCCTCACCACTAACTACTTGTGACGCTTTGGGTGAATGACATAGACTCTTTATGCCTCAGTTTTCTCATTTGCAATATGGGGTTAATAATAGTACCTTACTTATGGTTGCTTTGTGGATTAATTGAGTTAATATATGTAAAGCATCTAAAATGGTGCCTGGTACATTAAAAGCACTGTAATTCCTTGAGGTGAAAACTATTTTTGTTTGTAGCCAGGGAGAGTACCTGGAATATGGTAGGCTCTGAGTAAATATTTGCTAAGTGAATGAATTGGTGTATGAAAAGTTCAACAGAAAAAGATAATGTGGTGGTCAGAGTGGTGGTGAGTTGAGGGAAAACATGAACTCAGGGATCCTATCTTTTGAGTAGAAACTGTCTCCACTCTTCCTGAGGTGGTCTATAGACGTCAAGCAAGCCAAAGATGTTAGAAATTTGTGAAGGGATAATGTTCACAGGTTACCTAGAAGAATGATGTCTCATACCACTGTGCTTTTTTTTTCCTTTGATGACTATAATCAATAATGACAATATGAATTTAACTTTTCCTTTAGTTGTAGTATGATCAATGTTCACTAACAACTTAAATAATCTATCCTCAGTTTTTAAAATTTTTTGATGCCTGCCAATACTTATGAGTGATGTAGGTTTATTTTTACAGTAAATTACAGTAATTTTACTTAAAATTAGGACAAAAATGTTTAAAAAACTATAGGTCATGATCCCTATGTGAGTCATGTAATCTATATAGTGGGCTATGACCAGGGTTTTTTGTTTTTTCATTTTACAAAATAGGATTTTAAAAATAAGAGTACATATCACATAAGGTAAGTATACATGGTATTTTGTTAAAAAAAAAACAATTATTTCCATTTTTGTGTTTGTGTATATCACACATGCACAAGCATATACTCGTATGCACATATATATGTGTTCTGGGTCACGATATAAAATGTTTCTTCCTAAAGGTCCTGGTCAAAAAAGTTTGAAAGCCTGTGCCTAAAAATGGTGCTTGGAAATCACTAGGTCACATAATTAATTATTTTTCTTTCAGAAAACTGCCTTAATTAATTACTGTCCTGATTAAGATTGTTCATAAGGTTAAGTGGTCATAGACATTTGTCTCTGTTTTAAAAAAATATTTATATTTATTTCCCTGTGCCTGGTCTTAGTTTCAGCATACGTGATCTTTGACCTTTGTTGCAGCATGCAGGATCTTTAGATGTGTCATGTAGGATCTAGTTTTCCAACCAGGAATCAAACCCAGGCCCCATGCATTGGGAGTGTGGAGTCTTAGTCACTGGATCACCACTGGAAATTCCACCACTGGAAATTCTGACATTTGTCTCTTTATTAGCACTTATTTTACATACAGTTGCCCACTCTCCATCCTTGAGGAACTTCAAAGAGAAACAGTTTCCAAGAAATTAGAAGGCAAGAAAGAGCTAAAATTCTGTATTTTAAAAATATTAAAACTAATATTTCCTTCATTTTACTATCTATGAGCCAAGACCACTCCAGTTGACTACTTTCTGATTCTTTTGCCATTGTGTTTGGATCACTAGGATATTCATTTTATCTTTCAATAAAATTTATAAGAAAAAATATTTGAAAATTTTATAAGAAAAATAGTAGTAGTGGTAATTACCTTTTTTAAAAAGATTATTTATTTGTGGCTGCTCTGGGTCTTCACTGCTGCATGCAGGCTTTCTCTAGCAGTGAGTGAGGGGGCTGGTCTGTAGCTGTGGTGCTCAAGCTTCTCGGTTCTATAGTTTCTCTTTTTTGCAGAGAAATGGGCTTCAGTAGTTGTGGCTCTTGGGCTCCATAGTTGTTGCTCATGGGCTCTAGAGCACAGGCTCAGTAGTTGTGGCCCATGGGCTTAGTTGCTGCACAGAATGTGGGATCTTTCTGGATCCTGGATTGAAACTATGTCCCCTGCACTGGCAGGCAAATTCTTTGCCTTTGAACCACCAGAGAAGCCCCACAGTTGTGGTAATTTATAATACTTTAGAGTTTACCAAACTGCCTGCTTCTTTGTGCTCTTTATCTGTGCTCTTATTTAATTTCTATATCAACCTAGAAAGGTAAACAAGGTTGGCTTTAGATTAAGTAGACTAAAGCGCAAAAGGTAAAGCCCAAGACTGTGGAGGGGGTACCTGGGGATCAGTCTCAATTCCAGGTTTCCCTGCTCCAAGCAGACATCTCTTTCCTCCAGACCTAACCTGCTTCAAGGGATTCAGCTTATTTTCCCCAGGCACATTTTTTTGTTGTTGTTCCTCATTCTATTTATTTATCTTCTTTACTTTCCCTCCCTACTCCTTTTTCTTTCCTTTTCCTTGATTCTTAGTGTCTTCTGTGACATCTTGGAACCAAAGTGTTTGTTTATCTCCATTCAACTAAAAACTACTTGAGTCTAGTATCTTGCCATTCAAATGGAAACCCAGTATATTCAAACTGATTTATTTGAGCTGATTCATTCAGGATGATCAAACAGTCCCTTCAATAAAACTCAGGGAGGGGGCGTTGTTTTGGTTTTGTTTTCCTTCTTATATTACGGTCACCAGTATTTGCATAATCATTATTATTATTAATCATGCATTCATGTTCTTCATTAGAGTTACTGGTTTGGGTATAAATACTTCCAGTGCCTACCAGCAAAAAGGATTTTCTTCATTTTTTTTCCTGCAAATTATTTTTTAGATTTTGGGATTTCCAGAAGAAAAAATCAAGAGGGAATTATCAAGATTAGATTCTTTTTCTGAATAGCCACAGCCTTGGCCCTTCAGACTCCAGAGATGCACAAGGGACTTCTAGCAGTGAAAGTAAAAGAGGAAAAGGGTGACCACATAAGAATGGTCCAAGAATCTGGCCTGTCAAGAGATAACCCTCATACCAGAGAGATCTTTCGTAGACGCTTCAGACAATTCTGCTACCAGGAGACACCGGGGCCCCGAGAGGCTCTTCGAAGACTCCAGGAGCTCTGCCATCAGTGGCTGAGACCAGAGATGCACACCAAAGAGCAGATCCTGGAGCTGCTGGTGCTGGAGCAGTTCCTAACCATCCTGCCTGAGGAGCTCCAGGCCTGGGTGAGAGAGCACCGCCCAGTGAGTGGAGAAGAGGCGGTAATTGTGCTGGAGGATTTGGAGAGAGAGCTGGATGAACCAAGAGAGCAGGTGGGAAGAAGGGAGAACAAGGATTTGTGCTTGTATGGTAAAGCATGGGGTTTCAGTGCAATAAGAGGAAGAGGAGGAAAAGATGGATTTTTTTATACCTGATTTGATCTGTAATAGACTCTTTAATCTCTCCACCTTTTCTCTTTGCCAGTTTCTTGATCCATCTTTTCCTATCCATTGATCCTGAGAAGGCCTTGCAGTATCTTCTCTGATATTTGGTTCCCAGTTGTCCTTAATTTTTGCCAGGTCCCAGCCCGTGGTCATGAACAAAAGGAGCTTGTGAAGGAGAAAGCAGCTCTAGGAACAGCCCAGGAGTCATCAGGCAGCCAGCTCCAAACCTTGGAAGAGCGGCCTCAGTGGAACCTGCGAGGGGTGTGCCCAATTCAGGAGATTGGTGAGGATTAGAATTTGCTCAGGAAGCCTAAGTCATTCCCTGAATGGTCATCAGTTCAGTGCATTCACTTGGTGTCTGCTGTGGGCCAGGCACTGTGCCGGGTACTGGAGAAACAGTGATGAGCAAGGTAGATGTGGTCCTTGCCCTTAGGGAGTTTACAGTCTGGTGGGAGAGGTAGACAATAAACAGGCAGTTGTGATACAGGGCATCTTCTCACTGAAGCCCAGGTATAATTGTTAAGAGTGGGAAAGTAAATAGAAAACATGGTTGCTTGTCCCCTTCTACCCACTCTCCAGATCAGTATTTTTCTTTCTTTGGAAACACAACATTCATGTAATCCATTTATTATTTCAGACAGTGAGACTGGAACTTGGAATGTGGAGCTAGCCCCAAAGAGGGAGCTGTCTAAAGAAAAGAAATCGCTTGTGGAGGCATCTGAAAAACTGAATGGTGATACTATTCCAGTGCCTGAATATGGAGAGACCTGTGACCATGAAGGTAGATTGGAGAGGCAACGGGGAAGCTCTTCAGTGGAAAGACCCTATATCTGTAGTGAATGTGGGAAAAGCTTCACCCAGAATTCCATCCTTATCGAGCACCAGAGAACGCACACGGGCGAGAAACCCTATGAGTGTGATGAGTGTGGGCGGGCCTTCAGCCAGCGGTCAGGCCTGTTCCAGCACCAGAGACTCCACACTGGGGAGAAGCGCTACCAGTGCAGCGTTTGTGGCAAAGCCTTTAGCCAGAACGCTGGGCTTTTTCATCATCTCAGGATCCACACGGGGGAAAAGCCTTACCAGTGCAATCAGTGCAGTAAGAGCTTTAGTCGACGTTCTGTCCTCATTAAGCATCAGAGAATTCACACTGGAGAAAGACCTTATAAATGTGATGAATGTGGCAAGAACTTCATCTACCATTGCAACCTCATCCAGCATCGGAAAGTCCACCCCATGGCTGAATCCAGCTAGCTCCTTGGAACAGGTAGGGCAACTTTCCTGATGCCAGACCACTGGGCAAGGAAGCCAGGGTCCTGGTTCTTACTTTGTCCCTGAGAGAACAATAGTATTAATAATTTAATACTCTAGTAATAGGAAGCTCCAGAGAAAGTCCATGAAAATGTCCTGATTTTTATGCTGAGAGAAGCATAATATCTTAAATACAACTGTCAAAGTCTTTTTGGTCAGTGACATCCATAACTTTGCAACACTGACTATTATTGCATTGATTTCATAATTTTACACATATCTGTCCAAAAAGTTTTCTAGATATGCTTCAGGAAAACTTTATCCTAGTTTTTTAAAACTTATTTTAAGTCTTAAAAATTATATGCAACCTGAATACAAAAAGTCAAAGGTTAATTTAAAGTCAAATTAATTTAAAAATAATTTCAGTAAAATCTATAATGTAAACTATTAGATTAGATTCTATTTGCATAAGATAGGAAAATTTGCCTTTAACCTACAAAAGAGGGCACTTGGATCTTTCCATACGCAAAAGCTTCTCCCTACAGAGGTTTAGTAACTCAGCCTTCAGTTAAAAACCAAGAAATTGATGCAACCATATATTATTACTAGCTTAGTGTCTACTCATAACAAATATTGCTCATGATTTTAAATTTTACAAAGACTAAGATACTTAGCTTAAAAATCTGATATCTCAATTAAGATCTTTGTTGTGAAAATAGGCCTATTTTCCTATTTTTTCTGTGTATTTTTCCTGTGGCTTTTGAGCATTTTGGGGTTTTTCTTTATTTAGCCTTTTGTTAAGGTAAATTTCAAACATATACAAAAGTAGAGAGAAAAGTATGATCAGTCTTCCACGCTGATTGCTTTTTATAGCCTCCATGCTTCTCAGTGCTATTTATTGATTATTACTAAAGTCATACATTAAAAAACTCCTTTCCCTTAACACTGAGTGTTACAAAGCTTTATACTAAGGCCAGGAAACAAAGAAGTGGAAAATCTGTGGTGATAACAATCTGGATTGGAATATCATATATACATGCAGGTAACTTAAGAGTAATAGAACACAGTAAGGGACCTGAGAGTCATTTCTGCATGCCCTTATTTAACAGATACGGATACAGAAGCTCTAGAATGACTGTGTAACATCACACAGCTAGTTACTGCAGCTGGAACTAGAACCCTCTCTCCTTAGTGCAGTGCGCTTTCTGCTAAGCCATTGGAAGCACTGTATTGCCATAGGGAACTTAGAGCACTTACGAGGCATTACAATTTTGCTTTTTAGCTCCACAAACCTGCCCATTTATTTGTTTCAATAGATGCACAGCCTATTTAATTTACAGTGGAGTTCCAAGAAAGATTCCTCCCACTTATATCTCATTTGAGGCATTTTATTTATTTTTGTAATGAGTGATTATTTTTAACTTTAAATTTTAATTTACTTAGAGGAACTTTTTAAAAAAGATAATTCATTCTGCACCTGGTTCTGATATCAAAACAACATTAAAAAAGGTCCCTATCTTTCCCCTTGTAGGTAGTCATTTAACTAGTTTCTTATTACTTTTCAGGGTTTCTTTATGTAAATACAAAAAAGTATGAATATATAATTTTATTCCCTTGATTATGTGGAATGATAGTATACTATTCACACCCTTCTACATCTTGTTGTTTTCATGAAACAGTATAATCTTTAGATATTTCTGTCTTATAACAGAAAGCTTCCTTATTCTGTTTACCAGTTGGTGATATATCATTTGTTGGTGATCCATAGTTCAACGTACTCCTACAGATGAAAAATTGCTACTTCAAAATGTTATATATTGTTTTATTCTTTTCCCTAGTTTGGTCCAAGTCAAACTCTTTCTGTTTAAAAGCTAACAACCTCCACATGAGCTAGAAAACAGGATTTGGATGACAAGAATTGTACGTAATGCTTATGTGGAGAAATGAAGTGATAGGTGATGTTTTTGATTTCATGTATTTTGTTCTGTTATATATTCTTAGACCTAACATTTCAAACTGTTAATGTCACTACCTGTGACTAATTGTAGGTATTATCAACACTCTTAGAAGAAAAAAAACCTTAAATTTCCTCAAGAGTATGTAGTTTATTGTGTCTTGAGGTTTAAATTATATCCAATAGAAATACATAGGGATTTTGGGATGAAGTTAAAGAAAATATAGTAGGATAAGTTTGCAATAAAATCAACTTCTCAAGTTAAATATATACTCCATATAGTGATATAATAGGCTTCCCAGGTGGCTCAGTGGTAAAGAATCCACAGAGCTATTGCAGGAGCCACAGGAAATGTGGGTTCGATCCCTGGATGAGGAAGTGGCAACCCACTCCAGTATTCATGCTTTGATAATCCCATGGACACAGGAGCTACAGTCCATGGGACTGCAAAGAGTTGGACACGACTAAGCAATTGAGCACATAGTGATATAGTATATATACTATTATAATCTGAGTTCATAAGTATTTTAAATGCTTCTCCAATATGCTGAAGCAGCATGTTTGGATAATTCAATTATTTCAGCTTTTAAAAGATTTAAAATATGAACAGATTAGGATTTTAGAGGAAGTATTTCTAATGAACTGAGTTTTTATATTTGCAATTGAAGGTTGAATGTTTGATCTGTTCTGTGCTTGTTTTTTTGTTTTGTTTTGTTTATAGCTTTTCAAGAATTCTTAATTTTCTCAACAGCTGGTAAAATACCAAGAAACAAAATATGTTATATATGCTGTAGAGACAGATGTACTTTTAGAATGCAATGATGGTTCATGCAATTAAAATGGCTTACAGTTCACCAAACTAACTTTCCTTGTTTTCTGATACTGATTGTACTAATTCTCTTATGCTGATTCTTTTATCTAGGATCCACATTCCTCATTATTTGAGAAATAATATTTGACTTAACCTGTAGACAGTGAGGTCGAAAAGAGTTGGACATGACTTAGCGACTGAGCATGGACAGTCACTGGCATGAAGACCTTGGCTGTTGCTGGGATTATTCCAGTCTTCCAGGCCAGAAGTTCTTAGTTGTCTCTTTACATTTCTAAACTTCCCTCACTTCTCTCTTTTCCCACCCTGGCTCCTTTTATTCAGCCTATGAAGTCTCTAGTGTTGAACTCGTTTCAAGTGTTCCCTGGACCAGTATCCATCACTCCCTGTGCCCTTGAAAAGTCCAATCTGAAAGAGATTTTTGGTTTTATATTTGAGCAAGGTATAAGAAATTCAGTTTTATGATTGAGCAAGGTATAAGAAATATTGATTCAAATCCAATTAAATAGGCTTATTGGTTCTTGAAGGATAGTCCAGCACCCCTTTGAGCAGTTAGGACAGTGGACACTATATCAAGAAATGGCTTAGTGGGATGTCCTTGGTGGTCCAGTGGTTGACTCTGCTTCCACTGCAGGGAGCATGGTTCGGTCTCTGGTCAGGGAACTAGGATCCTGCATGCCTTAGGTGCAACCAAAAAAAAAAAAAAAAGAGGAAGAAATGGCTAAGTATCTTGCAACTAAAACCTACCTAGAGTTGTAGATAGAGCCCTGAGGATTCTCTTTCACTGTAAATTTGAGTTGAAGGTCAGGACTCTAGGAGAATCAAGACGCTGTCCATATTTTTTATATTTGGAAATGACTGCTATTTTCTGTATCTGACAATGCTTTCCTTTAAAAAAAGTAACTTATAGTAGAAGATTTTTTTATATTTTCCTAGTAAGACAAAAGTTATTTCTGAGGAGATTCTAAATAAAAGTATGCCTAAAGTCAAAATTTTATAAAATAAGATGATTTTCTGTTTTAGAATTTTGAAATATAAAATATATGCCAACATATGTGGGTCATTGGTTAAATGTTGAATTAATAATTGAGAGAAATGTAGATTCTTTGCAGAGGGATATGGAGGATAGAGGAAAGTATTTTTGGCCGAAGGATAGGGTGAGGCAAGACCCCAATTTTAAGACATGTTCAAGAGGCAAGGGGTTTCCAGTTTGTCTGGGTCACAGAGTTCCTGCAGGGAAGTGCAAGTGTGGGAGATTGTAGGTGGGGGCCAGATTGAGAGGGCCTTGAACACTTTTCTAATGCATTGAGTCTTTGTTTGATAGGCAGTGTAGAATCATCAAAGGTATAGTAGGAGCTTTTCAGTATATAGTCAGAGAAAGCATACATGCATGCAAGTCGCTTCAGTCGTGTCCAACTCTTTGCGACCCCATGAACCATAGTCCACCAGGCTCCTCTGTCCGTGGGATTCTCCAGGCAAGAATACTGGAGTGGGTTTCCATTCTCTGATTCTCCTATTCCAAGAATCAAAAAATACTGAGATTTAAAAAGAAATTTTGGAGTTTAGCTCATGTCATACCTACATGAGAAAAGTGAAACCTGAGTGGTTAAGTAGTTATGGTGATCTGTTTTTTAATCACATTTAAAAAGTTTTGAACAAAGATCATTGTGAATTATATGTAGTTTCATGAACACTTAGACTTGGAGCCCTGAGATACATTTTAGGCATCAGCAAAAAACAGATGAAAAGAGGAAAAAGGATGACCAAAATGTGAGAATATAAAAAGGAATCAGAAGGCAAAATCAGACACTAAAACTCTGGCTAACGATGGTGTCCAAAGAGAAAAAAATAAAAAGAGATGCAGAGACATCTCTACCAAGTGATGTTCTTCATCTTCACAGTACGTATTAGAAATCCCTCCATCTCAGTTGTTTCAAGTGTCTTAGGTACTGGTGTCTCAAGCAGTGGTAATCTCTGCCTTTGGTTCTCATTTATTTTAATACTGTCCATAAAAAGGAGAACTGGGAGAAGAACACAGTCTGTAAATTACCCTGTGATGTTTTTAGGTCTCTGGACCCACATTCATATTTCCATGCTAGCTACCTTAGCTCTATGATGAAGCCATTGTTTCTTGGTATCTGCCTGTGTTAGAATCACCTGGGTTGTTTGAAGTGCAGTTGCCCGGCCCCACCCCAGGCTGACAAAATCAGTGGTTAGGTTACTCAGAGAGACTCAATTATTCAAAGAATTAAAACAGCGGAGGGCAAGCCGTCCTCTGCCCGCTTTGTTGCCGCTCTTTCCGTAGGCGGGTGTTGATTATTGCTTCAGACCCCGGGAACCGTGTGAAGGTAACTGACAGTTGGTATCTTAAGAGACTCTTCGGGAGAGCGATCCTAAGGGCTGGAAGCTCAGAGGACCGGGTGCTAAGGGAACCTAGGGCTGCGCAGCATCCGGTGAGAGTGGCCAGGTGTCCTCATTGGGGTAGAAAGATACAAGCCCAGATTGAGTGGCTCCTGGACACCAGAGGTTACAAACGAACCCTCGTCGACTTGCCTGCCTGAGCGATTAGGAGGAAACCTCTGAGCAAACACCTTGAGAGCTCAGTTGGTAAAGAATCCGCCCGCAATGCGGGAGACGTGGATTCGATCCCCGGGTTGGGAAGATCCCTTGTAGAAGGGAAAGGCTACCCACTGCAGTACTCTGTCTGGCCTGGAGAATTTCATGGACAGTACATGGGGTCGCAAAGAGTCGGACACGACTGAGCGGCTTTCACTTTCACTTTCTGAGCTCGCAAAGTCGGGTCAGTTGCCAGACTAACCGCCAAAATGACAGGTCCTCCAAGTTTCCTAGAGAGGCGCTGAGGGACCAATGGAGATGCGTTTGAGAGTTGTGACGTATTTCCAGTTCCTGGTGTGAGCTGTGGCTTAAATACCCATTTCGTTCACAGAGTCCGGACTGTAGCTGGGATTAGATGGAAACCTGGTTCATCCGGAGACTGGATGCTCCATTTGTGGTTTAGTCGCCAAGTCGTGTCCGACTCTTTTTGAGACCCCACGGACTGCAGCCCGCCGGACTCCCCTGTCTGGGATTTCCCAGGCAAGAATACTGGAGTGGGTTGCCATTTACTTCTGCAGAGATCTTGGGGCTGGAGTGGGGGTTTGTCCTCTTTTCCTAGGCCTGGCTTGGGTTCCTCTCCCTTGCCTTACATAGATTCCTCAGGAACCGACTCTTCCGTGTCGGCGCTTCTGTACGTTTCGGAGATGCAGAGAACTAAACACAAACTTGGTACAGGGCGGGGTCTGTGCGGACTGTCTGGTTTTCGAAGGAGATACAGATTTACTAGCGGGGAAACTCCTCCAGTGTCCATCGGTTGACGGACCCTTAAAGCTAAAAGATGGTTTCTTATAACTTTCGTGAACTTAACTGAGCAGTTTCCCAGTTTTCATGAAAATCTCTTATAGTAATGGTCATGATTACATATTTGTAGAGGTTTAGTTCTAAAAAAACAAAAAAAGTATAACGTGATCCTCACAGTTTTGCAAAGCAAAGGGAAGTGCTCGTGCATTTCTGTGGCTGAGAAAACAGATTCAAAAGTGTGGCCGGGGAAGTAGAGGAGGGTGGCAGCTCATTACTGTCAGGTAGATGCAGAAGTCCAAGTTTCTACTTGATTGCCATTTAGGTTATCCTTACTGTTGGGTAGGGGTAGAAATTCTGACTTCCACGTGGTCACCACAGACACTGTGTGAGCGCTGATGAGTGATTGCTGAATGGTGGTAAAAATCCAGACTCCACTGGCCCTTTTCTGACGTTGCCTTCGTGTCACCGTTCCCTACTTACCCTACCACAGTAGTTTCAGGGAAAACCATCTAAAACCTAAGGTTTAATTAAGATCCAGTCTCATAACACAATACAAAATAGCAATAAAAAATCCAAAATACCAAGAACCAGGAAGATCGCAAACGGAATGAAGAGAGATGCCAACACCAAGCTAATAGAGGTTTTAGAATTAACAGAAATTTATAGCAACCATGATTGTTTTTTTTAATGCTTCAATGAGGGACTTTCCTGGTGGTCCAGTGGCTAAGACTGCTCTGATGCAGGGGGCTCTAATTCAATATCTGGTAGGGGAATTAGATCTCACATATTGCAACTAAAGATCTGCATGCTGCAAGAAGATCAAAGATCTGGTGTACTGCAACTAAGACGTGGTGCAGCCAAATAAACGTTTTTTAAAAAAGCTTCAATGGGAAATTGTGAACACATATAAAAGAAGTGAAAATATAGAAACACTCAGCAAGGAAATAGAAAGTCCTTGCAAGTAAATAGAAGATGTAAAAAAATAAAGTGGAAATTTGAGAACTGAAAAATACAATTATAATAGTAAAAACTCTGTGAGTCGCCTTTTTTTTTTGTTTGTTTCAATTGTTTATTAACGGACCAGATTACAAAAATAATCCTGGTAGATACCTTAGTTCATCCTTCTAATAAGCCTGTTGATCTGTCTTCCCTGTTGCCAGCATCTCCACCTTCTACAAAATGGGTGGTCTTTTTCTTCATTCCACCTCGTGGAGAAGACAATTTAAACGGCCACAGGAAGTTGTTTGCTTCTTTGAAACGTTTTCCAACAGTATAGATCTCATGAATCAGATCCTCCATGCAGATGAGTCCATATTTCCCAAGAGATCGAGCAATCAATGCGTTGTCTGTCAGGGCAATTCACTTTTTGTTGCTTTTGCCATAACCACGCTTGTAGATCAGTTCATTTACAGACTTCAGATTTGGGTACCCCCATGCAATGTATGGCTCCACAATTCTCAGCATGTTAATTGATGCCTTGTTGAGCTTCACAAAGGTGCCATTGAAGATCTGCCGGAGCCGAAGGAGCTGCAGCACCTTTTGATGCACCTGATGACAGGTGCCAATTTGGGTTCCGAGAGTACATAGAAGTTGTCGGCTTTTCGTGCCATCCGAGCCATTCGAATTTCAGTTCTGTACATCTACCTGTATTCCTTGTTGTAATGCTTCGCTTTTTCATAAATAAGCTTCCTCCTTGCCTTTCGAAGCATCTTTTGGGCAAACTTCTTTCTCAGGCACTTGATCTTAAGCTCTGCGAAATTCTTTTGCTTTTTCTTAAGGGTTTCTGGCACAGCAGGAACCTTCTTTTTCTTCTCTTCTGCACCCTCCATGGTTCCAGCCAGGAAAGAGCTGTGGGTAGTCTTAACAACAGGATGGAGGCTAGAGAAAATCTGAACTAGAAGACTGAACAACAGGAATAACCCAATTCTAACAAGAGAGAAAGTAAGCTGGAGAGGGGGGAAAGGAGGAACAGAGGGTAGTAGGCTGAAAAAATAGTCACCCAAAGATACGTTCACTTCCTAATCACCAGAACCTATAAATATTATGCAGTAGAATATGTGGAGGACAGAGGAGCCTATTCGTGGTGTCACAGAGTTGGACATGAGTTAGCAACTGAACAACAACAAAATACCAAAAATAGATAAATCAAAATGCAATTAAAAAGGAAAAAATTACTTCTCCTTGAAGTAACCTACAGGAAGCCAAGAAAAAGAAAATAGAGAAATGTGGGAATTCCCTGGCAGTTCAGTGGTTAGGACTCTGTGCTTTCACTGCAGAGAGCCTGCAGTGATCAAATCAGGTTTGATCCCTGGTTGGGAGACTAAGATCCTACAAACTGCACAATTCTGTCAAGAAAACAAATGAAAAATAAATATGAAATGGCAAAATGATAGAAGCAGAGAACAGAGTCCTGGTTGCCAGTCATTAATGAAAAGATGGGAATTAGGTGTGTTTATAAAAGAGATTAATGTAGTGATGGAAATGTTCTGTATATGCTCTGGTTGTGACTGTACTATAGTTCTGCAAGATACTGCTAGTAGTAGAAACTTGGTAAAGAGTAAATGAGATCTCTGCATTCTTTCTTAAAACATGAATCTATAATTATATTAAATAAAATTTAACTTTAAAAAACAAAATATAAGCATAGTATTTTGTGATTAGAGCAAGTAATATTGAATTCAAGTTTCAATGTGCAGAAATCAAGCTTTATTGGAACAAAAAAGTTAATTCTCAACTAAGAAAACCTATCTTGAGGTCAGTTGGATAGAATTAGATGAATTCTATCTGCAACCTGAATCCCTCTTGCCAGGTAACATAATAAATTCACAGGTTCTGGAGATTAGGTGAGAAGTAGATTTCTTGGTGAGGGTGGAGCAGGTGGTGTCATTATTCTACCTACCACCAGTAGTCTGCTGTCAGCACCCAACAGTCACTCTATAGCAGTACATCAAAATACTTCTCATTCTTTTTATAGCTGCCTCGGTAGTTATGACACAGTTTATTCAATCAGTCACTTATTGATGGACATTAGGTTTGTCTCCAGTCTTTTAGCTTGACTATCTAAATAAATAACCTTGTGCATATGTATTTTGTAGATTTGTCAGTATATCTTTAGGATGGATTTCTATTGCAGGGACAAAGAATAAACTTATGTAAGCAATTTTGCTACATTTTATTATTTTTCCAGATAGGGGCTGTACTATTTTGTGTTCCCATTGAGAATGCATAAGAGCTCCTCTTTCCTCATGAATAGAGTATATTGTCAAACTTCTGAATTTTTTCCAGTCTGATAAAATGACTAACGGTACTTCAGTGTAGTTTTTAGTTTGTATGTTTATATTTTGAGTGAAGTTGAGCATCTTTACAGACATTTGAGCACTGCTACAATTTCTGTCAGCTCTTCATTTCCTTTGTCCATTTTCTCCATTGGGTTATTGGTTCTTTTCTTTTTTTCTCTCTTTTGTTTTTAAAAAATATTTTATTTATTTGACTGGGCCAGGTCTTAGTTGAGGGACATGAAGTCTTTGATCTTTACTACAGCGTGTGAACTCTTAGTTGTGGCATGTGGGGATCTAATTTGATGACCAGGGATCAAACCCAGGCCCCCTGCATTGGGAGCTCGGTGTCTTAGCCACTGGACCACCAAGGAAGTCCTCAGTTATTTTCATTTTAGGAAATATTTTAGGAACCCTTTATATATTTGAGATATTAGTCCTTTGTGATATGTTGCAAACATTTTTCCAGTGTGTCATTTTTCTTATGACTTTTCTTTGTGGTATTTTTTGATAACCAATCCATTTTATTTTTAGGCAGATTTACTGATTTTTTTTTTTTTTTTTGCTGGTTTTAGAAATTGAGGCAAGGTTTCCTGTTCCCAGATGTTAGAATTATTACTCATGTTCTTCTAATACATGTATAGGTATATTTTTTACATTTGTTTTTTTGATCCATTTGGAATTTATCCTGATTGTGATATGTGATGGGCAATATTAATGCAATTTTACTTTTGACCAAATGGCTATCAGTTGTCCTAATACAACTTATCTCCAAGCCCTTCATTTCCCCCATTGATTCGAGATGCCACCATCATTTACTAAATATCCATATGTACCTCGGTCTAGTGCATGGTGTGTGGATACTCAGTCGTGTCTGACTCTTTGTGACCCAATGGACTCCTCTGTCCATGAGATTCTCCAGGCAAGAATCCTGGGGTGTGGTCTATTTCTGTCTATTCTTACACAGTATCACACTCAATTGTAGGGACTTTATAACTTGTGGTGATATCTGATTAGTATGCCCCTCACTATTGTTCTTCAGAGGGTATCATGGCTATTCTTATTTTCCCATATGAACTTTATAACCAATTTGTCTAACTCTAAAACAGTATTTGTTGATACTTTTATTTTAGAAGATTGACTTCTTCATTGAGTCTTTTGAACCAAGATTCACAGCAGTCTTTTTAGCATGTGGCTTTCTATTTGTCTAACTATACATTTGGCCTTTCAGGAGGTTTTCCCCATACAGGTTTTGCAATTTTTTTCTACGGTTAGTCTCACTTATTTTCTTTCTTCCTCTTGTTGCTGCTGCTGCTGCTGTTGTTACTATTATAAATTAGGTATTCTCTTCCATTATATCTTGTACCTTTATCACTGGTTATTTGCACATAGGAAAGTACTGCTTTCAGTGTGTTAATTTTATATTTTTGCTAGTTTACTAAATTATCTTTTAGTTTTCCCATTGAACTCTATGGGTTTTCAGATGTATACCCGTTATCATTAGCGCATAAAAGGGAACTGTAGAAAATGAAAAAGTAAGCAGAAACTGCCAGGCTGACCCTTGAGAAGTGTGTAGAAGAGGTCCTCTCCTGAGTCTAGAAGGACTTCGGGAGAAATCTCTTTGAGACATCTTTACTATCAAAGGTGCTGAAACCCAAATAAACGTGAGAGTGTAAAAGCATAGGATTTACCTAGCTCAGATAGGCTCGCCATGCCTCTACCAGTCATCAGTTTGGAGGAATGAGGATACTAGCAAGCGGAAGATTAGCAGAAGGCGAAAAGTATCGTGAAACCGCGGGCCTGTGACTCCTCCGTAGTCATCTCTGGAGAATGCACGGGAGAACTACCGAGTAGCGAGCGAGCTCTTCCTGGAGTGGCGGCGGAAGTGACCAGATGCTCCGTACTCGGCCGCTTCCGGCCTTTGTGGGTCGCTCTTGTTGGGTTCCGGTTCCGAAACCGTTCGAGACCTCACCCCCTTGAATCCGGGAGAGAAACTTCCAGCTGGCCTCCTGGGGCTGTGGTTGAGCGAGCTTTTGCTGCGGACTCGGCGGGTGGGTTGCTGGCCGTCATCGGGCCAGGCTGGAGCGGGGCGTCCTCTGGTGCTCACTGGCCCAGGTGGGTCCGCGAGAAGCTACTTGAGGCAGAAGCTAGCCCCCAGCCCTTTGAGAGGGGGTCACAGCCCGGGATGAGGGAGAGACCCGGCTGTGCGCCTCATACCTCCCGGGCTTGCCTCGCGCTGTGTACCCTTCTTGATTCTGCGCCATCTGACATTTCCGAACACTCGTCGGTCACAGGCGCTGACCCACGTCCTAGGGCCTCTTTTACAAGCATCCCTTTGTATTTAGAATTACAGTTACTAGGGTAGAAGAGGGCCTGAAAAACCGATGTCTCCAGCTTTTTCGCTTGATAAAGAATCAGGAGCAGAGAGATTTAAGTCCTTGCGGAAATAAATTCATGTAACTGCAGCTTTTATGACTTAATAATTTCCCATTATGCATCATCTGAGTTTTAAAAGAATTTAAAAAGCAACTACTCAAGGATGTCTCAGTTTTTTGTTATAATTTGTTTGCTCTAAATGTTTGTTTATTCCATTTAATTCTCCTTTTTTTCTATTATTAAGTGGAAATATTTCCTTCTTAATCTTACTTTTCTTGTCTTGAAAATCCTGAAACAACTTAGCACCTTTTACTTTTTCTTTAAATTAGTCTATTGAATCTTTTTTATCAGAGCACTTCTCTGAGTATAGTAGATTACCCTGGAGGCAGCTTTCAAAGTGCAAATTTAAATTCTTAGAATTTGCAATTTTTGTTTATGGTGTAGTTTGGGTTAATGATGATAGCTTCTCCCTCAGTTCCAGCCAGAAAGAAGCGACACAGGAGATCTTGCTTGAAGCATTGATAAGCTTTTGCATAGCAATGATGGCATGCACTTGGTCTATCCAGGCCAACAAGGACCAGGATGAACTTTTGGAAGTAAAAATAGAGGAAGAGGAGCTGGAGGAGGAGCATAAATATGCCACTAGGCAGGATCAGAACCTGCAAAAGAACAACACCCACAGCAGGGAGGTCTTCCGACGGTACTTCAGGCAGTTCTGCTACCAGGAAACATCTGGGCCCCGAGAGGCTTTGAGCCGACTCCGGGAACTTTGCCATCAGTGGCTGAAGCCAGAGACCCACACCAAAGAGCAGATTCTGGAACTGCTGGTGCTGGAGCAATTCCTGACCATCTTGCCTGAGGAGCTCCAAGCCTGGGTCCAGGAACAGCATCCAGAGAGTGGGGAAGAGGTGGTGACTGTGCTGGAGGATTTAGAGAGAGAGTTGGATGAGCCAGGATATCAGGTGAGAACATAGATGTGGTGTCTGAGAAGTGAATTATAGACTTCTAGGCCAGAATGAAGTCTAATACTATTTCACAAAATGTATCCTTGACAAAACTGGTGCATCAGAAAGGGGCCTGAGTGTCACAGAACGTTGGTTAATGTAATCCTAACTATTTATGTCTTTTTTGTGGCAGGATCATGTATTTCTGTATTAAGCTACAAAATTCTGTTTGGTGAAATGCTGCCCAGAAACAGACTTCTAGTACAGAGAAAATGTTAGAGAGATCATTAAAGGGTGGGCAGCAGCCTCTTGAAAAGGACATCACTTCTGCACAACACAAGTAATTAAGAAATAAGGTTTTGCAGATATATCCTGTGCCTTGTTTCCATTAAAGGATTAAAAGATTGAGAAATCAAAGTCGCCATCTCAGAGGAATGAGATGTAGGAGCAGAGTGGAAAGTTAGGAGGGAGGGACATGGAGGGAACCCATGTTTCTTTGAGTGGTTGAAAGCCCAGTTGAGTTGAAAAGGTGAGATGTCCATAGAGGAGTTGAAAACAGAGACTAGAGGACCTTGAATATCAACCTCTGGAGTTTAGATTTCATTCTGTAGGACAGAAGCTCCTAAACTGTTCTGAGTCTGAGTGAGTTTTACTAACACCAAGATACAAAAAAAATTTTTTTTTAAAATGCAAATTATGTTGGACCATTTTGTTTTGTTTTAACATTGATAAAGACAGTGGTTTTCAACCAGCACCTCAAAGGGCATTTGGCAATGTTGTGGGACATTTTTCAGTACCTCAAAGGGTGTTTGGCAGTGTTGTGGGACATTTTTGGTTGCCCTAACGTTAGGAGGTACTACTGGCATCTAGTGACTGAAGGATACTACTAGATAATCACAGTGGTAATGAAAAGGAAGTATAATTCAGCATCAAAGTACAAAGCCTGAAGAGGGAAGGACCATGTGGCAAAAAGGTCTAAGTTGAAAATAGGATCATGAAAGTGTGACTGCAAAGGAAGAGGCATATCTTAGGTAAGAATTAATTGAAAATGATACAGATGGAGGTATAAAGAAGGAAGAAAGAATGGAGAACTCTACTCAGCAGTCTATTCTAGGCTAAGCACTAGGGATTTTCAAGCATGGAAGACTAGTATAATGGAAACACTCCTAACCGAGTTCAGGATTGTAGGGGAAAGTGAATTGGGAAAAGTTCATCATTCATCAGGTATTTATTGGCCATCTGTTGTTTACTAGGCACTGGGAATGCACCAGTGAAAAAAATATAGAGGGTTGCTGCTCTTTTATCTTGGCCACACCATGTGACATGCAGGTCTTAGTTCCCTAACCAGGGGTTAAGCCTGGGCCCCCTGCATTGAGAGCACAGTCTTAGCCATTGGACCACCAGGGATGCCCCAGTCTGACTTTTAATTCCAATTTAAAGTTTTTAATTTTAACATAATCACTCTAGCTTCTCTGTTGGGAAAGTTCTACATTGGGCCTGGGGGTGGGGAAGGAGAACATAGGGAACAAAGTTAGAAGCAGGGAAACCAGTTGAGGAGGCTATGGCTATAAGCAGTAATCCAGGCAGAGATGCTGGTGCCTGACTAGGATAATAGCATTGGAAGTGGCAAAATGTAATTGGATTCTGGATACATTTTGAGGGTAGAGCTTGAGAGGATTTGTGTTTATATATAGGTTGCAGGATATGAGAGAAAGTGAGTTAAAGATTATGCCAGGGTTTTTGGTTTGTACATCAGGTAAAATGAATTCGTCGTTCACTGAGATGGTAAAGATTGGGAGAGACATAGGTTTGGAGTAGAGGGACAGGAATCAAGAGCTAGGTTTTGGATGTGTTAATTTTGAGATTCTCCTTAGAATCCAAGTGGAAAGTTTGAGCAAGCAACTAGATATAAAGTGTTGGGATTCAGTGGGGGCGGGGGGTAGAAATCTGTTCTAGAAATACAAAATTGGGACTTGCCAGAATATGAATGGTATTTAAAGCCATGAGACAAAAAGAGCATCAGGGGAGTAACCAGACTGGAAGCTGGGGAGTGGCCAGGGAGGTAGGAAGAGAACCAAAAGAAAGAATGGGATTCTTAGGTGCAGGCAGAAGTAAACTTGGTTTTAGTCATGATGAATTTGTATTGCTAACCAGTCCTTTCTTTGAGGCTTGCTGTGGATAGCTAGTGGTTTTCGAGGCCTAGTCAAAGATCCAGGGACAGAAGGCACAGTTCACTATACTGGGCTTTTTTGCTCCCCTCTCCCCCAAATTTGAGGTCTTCTCAAGTGGTGCTAGTGGTAAAGAATCTGCCTGCAATACAAAAGATTCGGGAGACGTGTGTTCAATCCCTGGGTTGGGAAGATCTCCTAGGGGAGGAAATGGCAACCAGCTCCAGTATTCTTGTCTGGAAGATACCATGGACAGGGGAGCCTGTTGGACTATATTCCATGGTGCCGCAAAGTGTTAAACAGGACTGAGTGACTGAGTACACACACCCCAAAATTTGAAGTATCAAAACATCTTTTTCTGTCTGAGATAGTATTCTGCTGATTTTGGCTCTTATTCTGAGGGAAAGATTACAAAATGAGACTATGTCAGAGAAATAGTGTCAGTATATGGTAATTTTTTATTTACAAACTTTAGCCATTGAAGAGTATGTGTGTGTGTGTGTGTTAGTTGCTCGGTCATGTCTGACTCATTGTGACCCCATGGACTATAGCCAGGCTTCTCCGTCCATGAGATTTTCCAGGCAAGAATACTGGAGTGGGTCGCCATTCCCTTTTCCATGGAATCTTCCTGATTCAGGGATTGAACCCAGGTCTCCTGCATTGCAGGTAGATTCTTTACAGTGTGAGCCACTAGGCAAGCTATTGAAGAGGGATGGGGAAGTAATTTGAGGGCCTATCATATGCCATTGCCTATGTGAGGTGCTTTACATGCATGATGTCATATAATCTCAGAATAATTTCTAGCCCAAGGTGACAGAGCTATCGATACTAAACTAAGAAACAGAGTAAGTAATTAGATTCCAGTTCCTGTTTTTATACTACCATGCTGGGGAAACCTTTTTTTCTTTTATTTTTTTTTAAGTGCAAGAGGTAGTGGGTCCATGGAGGAATGGAAGCTACAAAGTGGTTGAAATTGCTGAGTAAATGAGTGAATTGAAGGAGCAAGGGTCAAAGGGAAGCAGAAAGGGATGAGATTGAAGGCAAAAGTAGAGACACAAGCCTTGAAAAAGAAAAGATGTATTCCTCTAAGAAGGAAAGGAGAAGAGTAAGAGAGTGGAGATAGGTAAAGTGAAGGACAGAGGATTTTTTTGAGATGGTCGTGATCTTGGAGAAATAGAAAACAAGATCATCTTCCAAGAAAGAAGGGGATGGGGACCTCGGAAGAGCATTGTCTATTAGGAAAATGAGAGATTTCACTCCTTTTTCCTTCCCTCTTTCCTTCTCATACCCTCTTTCCTTTCTCTTTCTCCCCGTCTGTCTTTCTTTGTAATTTCTCTCATTATTTCCCTTTACTTTTCCCCCTTCCTTTCCTTCTTTCTTACTTCTGTCTTATTTCCCCATAAATTCTTTTCCACTCCTTTCTGCCTCTGCCTCTTTTTACCTTCTTTTCCTTCTCTTTGTCACTTCTCTATTTCTTTGAGCATAGACAAAAATGTAAAAGTGGTACATTTAATATACTTTAACAGTTAATATAGGGGAAATTACTTCCAACTGGGGAAGGGAAGGTTTCCCAGAAGAGGTGACATTTGTATTGGCCTTGAGTAGGATTATGGCAGGCTGTTATATGGAAAGAAGTTTATTTCAAGTTTCAGAGAGCTGGGTGCCACTGCCCTGGATAGTATATTCTTGTTTAATGTTACCAGAGTGAGGTTCTAAGCCATATCTCATTTACCTCAGGTCTCAGTCCGCACTGAGGAACAGGAAATGTTCTTACAGGAGATCATACCCCTAAGAACAGAACAAGAACCCAGAATGTGCCTTCTGTCTGTGCAAGCCCAGCCAAAGTGTGAATCTGCAGAACTTGAAGCCCAGCAGAAGCAAGGTAAAGAAGGAAGACCCATCTTGGGAGGAAGGGGAAGACAGGGGCCAACATAGGACCCTGGGACTCTTTTATACTTTGTGCTTTTTGTGATCTCTGAAGTCAGGAAGGTCTCTCAAGAACTCTGATGGCTCATGCATAGACCTGAGGCAGCCTGGTTTATCACTCTGCAACTCTTTTTTTCTCTTTATGTTAATATTTTCTAAATCCTGGCTGTATTTTATTTGAAATCACTTAGTTTAGTCCTTCTGATAGTTATTTTCCTCTATACTGACTTCCCTCCTGTGTATAGCCTTTATCCTACCAGACAACACCACTGTCTTTATTCTGTGTCCTTCAGTAAATAAACCTTTGCCCCATGATCTCTGCAGCTAACTTTCAGATGGTTCAGGGAAAAATACATATATGTGCGTATACATACATATATATGTTATGTATATACCTATATATTACTCTTATAGAGAGAAGGAGTAATAAAGCAGATGTGGCAAAATGTTCAAAGTGGGTGAAGGGGTGAAAGAATGTACTTTGCTTATTTCTGCTTTCTCTGTTTTGTCACTTACTTTTTAAAAACAGGTGAAAATTCACATGGTTGAAAAAAGTAATAACCTAAAGTTACCCAGTGAAAAGTTTTCCTGCCACTCTATTACCCTAGCCATTTGGTCTCCTTACCTCTGTTTTGAAATAGGTTGTCACTGTTACTAGTTTCTTGTGTGTCCTTCTAGAGATTTTTAACCATATATGTGTATCTCTCATATTCAAATATATTTTCCTTTCTTTATCACTAAGATTATAGAACCTTGTATTTTTTATTTCTTGACAGTTGCTTAATATTAAAATATATGACTATATCAGGCTCCCCAGGTGGCTCAGTGATAAAGAATCCACCTGCCAATGCAGGAGACAAGGGTTCAATCCCTGGGACAGGAAGATCCCTTGGAGAAGGAAATGGCAACCCACTCTAGTATTCTTGCCTGGGAGATCCCACGGGCAGAGAAGCCTGGTGAGGTAGAGTCCATGGGGTCACAAAAGAGTTGGACACAACTTAGTGACTAAACAACAACAATATGGCTGTATCATGCAGTTAACTTATCTCCTGCTAATAACATTTAAGTTGGCCCCACTCTTTTACTATAACAAATAGTACTGTGATAAATAACCATATGTGTGAATATATTTGTAGCATAAATTTCTTCTAGGTGGAATTACTAGGTCAAAATATTTGTAATTTTGATATATATTGTCAAATTGCCCTCTAATAAAGCTTGGATTAATTTACACTCTTACTGGCAATGTTTGATATTCATGTCATGAGCACAGTGTTACATCAAGCTTTTGGCAAATCCAGTAGGTGAAAATTATACTCAATATTGTTTAAATCTGCTTTTCCCTTATTGTGAGGGGGAGCATCTTTTCTTGTGTTTAGGAGCTGTTGTATTTCCTTTCTTGGAAGCCATCAGTTTTTGCCTTTGCCCAGTTTTCTATTTGGTTACTGCTCTTTTTCTTAGCAGTTTTTGGAGTGCTTGTGTTTATTAGTTTTATTATGTGTTTATTCTATATTCTAGTGCCATTTTATAGTCATGCAGGATCTCTAAGTTCTTGTGTAATTTTTCATTTGAATAATTTTATGTTGCCTAATGAAAGTTGCTTTTTGCAACCACAGGAAACTAACGAGTATGATCCATTTTTAATTTCAGATATTGAGACTGGAAATGAGTATAGGAATTTAACTCTAAAGCAAGAAGTTTCTCAAGAAATGAAACCATATGGGAATATAGCTAGCAAATTTGAAAATGAAATGTTTCAACCAGCTAGGTATGAAAAAACATATGAACCTGAAGAAAAAACAGGAGAGTCTTCCGAATATTCAAGGGAAGATAAAGAACCTACATGTGATGAAAATGGAATAAGTTTGACTGAGAACTTAGATCTTTCTGAACACCAGAGAATTTGTCCAGGAGAAAAGCCTTATGTATGTGATGTCTGTGGAAGAGCTTTTAGTCAACACTCACGTTTCGTAGAACATCAGAGGATCCATACTGGAGACAGGCCCTACAAATGCAAAGAATGTGGAAAAACTTTCCGTGGGAGAACTGTGCTTATTCGACACAAAATAATACACACAGGAGAGAAACCATATAAATGTAATGAGTGTGGCAAAGCCTTTGGCCAGTGGTCAGCTCTTAATCAACATCAGAGACTTCACACAGGAGAGAAACACTACCACTGTAATGAATGTGGCAAAGCCTTTAGCCAGAAAGCAGGTCTCTTTCACCATCTCAAAATCCACACAAGAGACAAACCTTATCATTGTACTCAGTGTAATAGAAGTTTTAGTCGGCATTCAGTTCTTACCCAACATCAAGGAGTTCATACTGGGGCAAAGCCCTATGAGTGCAGTGAGTGTGGAAAAGCCTTTGTTTATAACTCCTCCCTTATTTCCCATCAGGAGATCCACCACAAAGAAAAATGCTATCAGTGTAAGGAATGTGGGAAGTCCTTCAGTCAGAGCGGCCTTATTCAGCATCAGAGAATCCATAATGGAGAGAAACCCTACAAATGTGATGTATGTGGAAAAGCCTTTATTCAGAGGACAAGTCTTATAGAACATCAACGAATTCACACTGGAGAGAGACCCTATAAATGTGATAAGTGTGGGAAGGCTTTCACTCAAAGATCAGTCCTCAAGGAACATCAGAGACTGCACACCGGAGAGAGGCCCTATAAATGCGATGGGTGTGGGAATGCCTTCCATGGAATCATCAGCCTCATTCAGCATCAGAGAATCCACACTGGGGAGAAACCCTACCAATATGATGAATGTGGCAAAGCCTTCAGGCAGAGGTCAGATCTTAATAAACACCAGAGAATCCATAACAGAGGTGATCCCTATACATGTAAAGTGCATGGGGAGTCATTTACACAGAACCCAGCTCTTACTCAACATCAGACTACCCACAAAGCAGAAAAATCTGGTTCTGTGTGATAACTACAGGGAAACTATCTCACAGAATTCAGGCTAGGGAGAAATAGTAGCTATGAGGACAAAATGTTATTCACTATAAGCTATAAGGAAACCTTGGATATTTCATAAAAAATTCACTGTGTGCTCCTTTTCTCAAAAGAGTTTACAACGTAGTTTTGAAGATAGGTCCACCTGTTTAGTTAAGGCCATAGGACAGTAGAATTGATGCTCAAAATACTATAGAATTAAAGTGGCACTTGGAAAGAAGTAAGTGCTATAAATTCTGGAGAAGAGATCACTGTTGCCTGAAGTGGTCAGGAAAGATTTTAAAGATAAAGGTTTGATGGGGATATTTGGAAGGCAAAAGGGAGAAAATATTTAGAGTAGAAGAAATTAATCAGAGTGCATGTGGTTTGCAAGCATCAGTGACAAAGCAAGCCAACCTAAAGAGAGTTCATTCAGTTGGGCAGCTGATGGTATTGTGTTGGAAACACAACTTGAGGACAGACACTGGGAGGTCAGAATGCCAGTAATTTCACTGAATACTTTGACACTTAAAGAATTTTTCTCATTTAATTTCTAAAATGTTTCTATAAAATGATTCTCCATTGTAAAAATGAGGATACTCTTGCTTATGGAGATGATGACACAGCTACAGTATTACACAAAGGAAGAGACCAGAGGCTTAAGTGCAGGTCATTACAGTTCATTAAGTACTGTTCATTACAGGAGTGATTCCTCAACATCAGTGAACATCAGAATCACCTGTGGTGCTTGTTGAACATACCTGAGTCCCACTCGCAGATACTATGCTTCATTAGGTCTGAGATGGGGATTGAGAATCTTCATTTCTGTAGCTCCCCAGTCACTTGATGTGCTATACGATTTGAGAAACATTGCATTGAATCACAGTTGCTGGTGAAGTGAGGAAGCATGAATACAGGCCCCTGCAGATTTTTAGCATGAGGAAAGCCCTTCAGGGGACATGTGCCAGCAGCTCTTTACAATGAACAGGGAATTAGACTACTGTCGTGCCTAAAAATTAGGGCTTCACAATGGCCATTCTAGCCCTTCAAATTTGAATGTTTCAAAACAGACCCACCTACATTCCAAGGCTCCCGGGGATCTTCTGAGTGCATGGTGTGTGTGTGTGAGTGCATGGTGTGTGTGTGTGTGTGTGTGTGTGTGTGCGTGTGTGTGCGTGCGTGCCCGGGGATCTTCTGAGTGCATGGTGTGTGTGTGTGTGTGTGTGTGTGTGTGTGTGCACCCGGGGATCTTCTGAGTGCATGGTGTGTGTGTGTGAGTGCATGGTGTGTGTGGGTGTGTGTGTGGGTGTGTGTGTGTGTGTGTGCCCGGGGATCTTCTGAGTGCATGGTGTGTGTGTGTGAGTGCATGGTATGTGTGTGTGAGTGCATGGTGTGTGTGTGTGTGTGGAGGGCTGCTGGTGTTCTCTGTTTTATATTCTCTTTTTTCCCACCTCTGTGTTCTGAATTCTTTTACAGTTTTTTGGCTTGTATACCTTCTTGAGCATATAAAAAAGACAAGGGTTAGTGATTCTTTCCTTCGGGCTTCAGGGAAAAAAAAAATTAACTGAAAACTGGTTGACATTTCCCCTATATTACTGAGTAAATTCTGTTTTTGATGAGAACCTATGATGATTACTGTAGTAGGTAACAGGCAAGTCACAGAAGTACATATAGCTCCTGGTCTATTTATCTGTTTACAGAAATCATATTTGATCTCTGCTGAGATGTTGATTTATTTCTTTTCCTTTCTGCCTTGCCACAGCAAACTCCACAGTTCCTAGGACTACATTCCCACCCCATCCCACCCAACTTCAGTCCCCTCATTTCCCCTCACTTCTAGCTGGTCAGTGGGTTTGAAGTGGTGAGATACTGATAGAAGAGATAGAGGAGAAAAAAGAAGGATAATTCACCACTCTTTAACTAGTCATAACAACTTTTCTGCCCAGCCCTGTCTTTCTCTCACTTCCCCCTTCTGTAAAAGACTCTACCCCCATTTCCCTAGTATGTCTATCTCCTGTCCCTCTGTCCATAATCCTAGTATAAGACATAATATCATCATTGGCTTTGAGCCAGGAGAGTCCCCAGTCCTATAGAAATATATATATATGTTCCTAACTTTCTAAATTGTAATTGTGAACACATTTTCTCTTAAAAATGATAATAGTATTAGTACTATAACTTAGGCATATAGTTAGGCATGAAGTGTCATACTGGTTTTGGGCATTAGTATTTACAATGATTGTGGGAAAACTTTCTGGGTTCACAACATAGGAAAGCAAATTAACATTTGGAAAACAATTCATTCTCAAGTGGACTGTTTATTTAATAATAAGACCAACATTGGAATTGTGCATATAGGCACTGAGGCAGCTAGGATTGAAAACCTAATTTTTTATGTCTGGGAAACAAACAAAGATCCTAGAACTAAGCCTGAGGGCTCTAGCTATAAGTATTGAAGCATGCTAAATCGCTTCAGTTGTGTCCAGCTCTTTGCAATGCTATAGACTAGCCTGCTCCTCTGGGATTCTCCAGGCAAGAATACTGGAGTGGGCTGCCATGCCCTCCTTCAGGGGATCTTCCTGACCCAGGAATCAAATCCACATCTCATATATCTGCTGCGTTGGCAGGTGGGTTCTTTACCACTAGCACCACCATAAGTATTGATGTATGAGGCCTATTCCCTAAGGTTACTCAGTCTCAAGTTTCTCTCATGTAAACTCAACCATTTGGAGGGGGCTTGACTTAGTAACAAGAACCTTCATGAGAACATCTCTACCAAACTGATGCTTGTCCATACTTGTCATCTAATCAGATTTCACAGACATGTTCTCCAAACTGAAGTTACTCTTCATAGTAATGTCAGAGCCTCTCTAATCTGATTGCTCAGTAGAATGCAATTGTTATTTTAAACTTGCTCTCTACTCTCCAGTGCTGTTAATAGCAGTCTCTCCAGTTCATCTGCTTAACATGTTCTCTCAATGCATACAAGTTCCTCCATTTCCCTCTCAAGTAAAGAGAACTATAAAGGAACCAAAAACAAAGACCCAGAACAATGGACTATGCCTATCATATAGAAGAATAGAGTTCATAACATTTAAAAATAAATGCGGGAGGTTTGTTCTGGTTGTTTTTTATGCTTAAATACAGTTGTAACAACAACAACAAAAAAAGGGTGCAGTGGCATGGGATTTCCAGGTAGGCATCAAAGGGGTCAAACTAGTCCGCGATAGGAGAAGGTAAAAGGTTACTAAATGGAACTAAATCGGCAACAGAGAAAACAAGACTGTGAGAGGGCAAGTGGAGGACATGTTAGATAAGGAATTGGAGAGTGCAGTAACAGAGAATACCTTGTGACGAAGTTGAGTACATTTTTATGTATAATAGGTGGCATGATAATGACAGGATCTAGGAAATCAGTTCATTTATGTGGATTTTTAAATCAACAAAACAGGAGGTGATATGAAAGTAAAGCCAGTCCACAAGAGAAGTGTTGACAGTAATACAAAGCCAAATAGAGCAGCTGGTATAAAGCTCAAATGAATCATGAGGCAGCAGCTTAGAAATAACATTAAGGATGAGAATAAGATTGATTAGCTTCTCCTTTCTATTTGATTGAAGATAGCCAAGACAGCCTGTTGTTTCATGTCCAGTTCTAACTGTTAACTTCCTGACCTGCATACAGATTTCTCAGGAGACAGGTAAGGTGGTCTGGTACTCCTGTCTCTCTCAGAATTTTCCACAGTTTTTTGTGATCCACACAGTCAAAGGCTTTGGCATAGTCAATAAAGCAGAAATGGATGTTTTTCTGGAACTCTCTTGCTTTTTCGATGATCCAGCGGATGTTGGCAATTTAACCTCTGGTTCCTCTGCCTTTTCTAAATCCAGCTTGAACATCTGGAAGTTCACGGTTCACGTATTGCTGAAGCCTGGCTGTGTATTGTCACCCTGCTTATTTAACTTATATACAGAGTACATCATGAGAAACGCTGGGCTGGAGGAAACACAAGCTGTAATCAAGATTGCTGGGAGAAATATCAATAACCTCAGATATGCAGATGACACCACCCTTATGGCAGAAAGTGAAGAAGGACTAAAGAACCTCTTGATGAAAGTGAAAGAGGAGAGTGAAAAAGTTGGCTTAAAAGCTCAACATTCAGAAAACTAAGATCATGGCATCTGGTCCCATCACTTCATGGCAAATAGATGGGGAAACAGTGGCTGACTTTATTTTTGGGGGGCTGTAACATCACTGCGTATGGTGATTGCAGCCATGAAATTAAAAGATGCTTACTCCTTGGAAGGAAAGTTACGACCAACCTAGATGGGATATTAAAAAGCAGAGACGTTACTTTGCCAACAAAGGTCCGTCTTGTCAAGACTATAGTTTTTCCAGTAGTCATGTATGGATGTGAGAGTTGGAATATAAAGAAAGCTGAGCGCAAAAGAATTGATGCTTTTGAACTGTGGTGTTGGAGAAGACTCTGAGAGTCCCTTGGACTGCAAGGAGATCCAACCAGTCCATCCTAAAGGAGATCAGTCCTGAGCGTTCACTGGAAGAACTGATGTTGAAGCTGAAACTCCAATACTTTGGCCACCTGATGCGAAGAACTGCCTCATTTGAAAAGACCCTGATGCTAGGAAAGATTGAAGGGGGGAGGAGAAGGGGATGACAGAGGATGAGATGGTTGGATGGCATCACCGACTCGATGGACATGAGTTTGAGTAAGCTCTGGGAGTTGGTGATAGACAGGGAGGCCTGGTGTGATGCAGTCCATGGGGTTGCAAAGTCAGACATGACTGAGCAACTGAACTGAACGGAACCAAGATGTTTACTAAGGCAAAAGCACCTGGAGAGGTTGGGGGAGAATCAAATTTCTAACGCAATGAAAAGTAAACTGAGCTTTAAACATGGGTTTCAGATGAAAAGGTATCCTGACAATCACAAAAGGGTTCCAGAGAGTGTAATAGAAAGGGACTGAAAGGAAGATGGGCCCCCTCTGATAAAAAAGAAAAAATGTGGGGAGGGGTTGACCAGGGCTCTAGGATTGAGAAATTTCCTGGGGCATGGTGGGTGAGGATGGAGGTGGAGAGTGATCAGATGGAAGCACTTAGAAAAGCTGTGCACTCCTGCCCTCACAACAGAAGTAGCCTCTTCTGTTAATTACCAGTGATTGGCCATTAGAGTTGTTAGAACAAAATCATTATTATTGGCAATCTTTAGGAATAGATGAAGGGATTAACAGTATTATGTGCTATTTACTAACTGCTTACTAAGGGCCAGACATTACTAAATGCTTTGCTCACACTGTTTCATTTTTACCTGGGGAAACGGAAATCAGTAAAGTTACTTGAGGTCACAGAGTTAGTATGTGGGGGGCCAGGATATGAACTCAGCAGATGCAGAGCCCACTCTGTTTCAGAAGAACAAACTGCATGTTGCAGTGGTATTCAGAGCTTTGAGTTACTAGTGAGTAGTAGTAGTGAAAGTCACTTAGTCGTGTCTGACTCTTGTAACCCCATGGTCTGTAGCCTGCCAGTTCCTCTGTCCATGGGATTCTCCAGGCAAGAATACTGGAGTGGGTTGCCATTTCCTTCTCCAGGGGATCTTCCCGATCCAGGAATCGAACCCATGTATCCTGCATTGCAGGCAGATTCTTTACCGACTGAGCTAGGAGGGAAGCCCTCTTTGAGTTATTACCTGTAGAAAATTTTGCAACTCCTATCAATATTAAGGAAGATACTTAAACTCCAGAGTCCTAGAGTGATAATATCTCCATCCTCTTGTATACTAAATCTTGAATGAAGTTTGGCCAATGTAAATATCTAATTCTTGTTGCCTGCAGAATGAGGATGTATGCAGGAGACATTTCAATTTAAAAATGGGCTCTTTATAGGAAAAGATCACATTCCTAGCTTAGAATCATTGTTTTCTGCATTATTCTGACAGAATAAGGGATATTTGACTGTTTAATACAAATCATAGAGATTAAATAATATCCCCATTATGGATGTATCCAGTAACTCACTATGGGTATATCAGTACCTTTGATGAGGGTTTTTAAAAGTGATTTTATATTTGTAGCTAGTACCATTTCTTGGACTTAAAAAACCGTAGATAAGTATATATTATATATTTCTTTCAGTTACCCTTTCTGACTCCACAAACCCGGGATTTATTTGAGCAATGGGTGTGCTTATTTAACAGAGGATAATCATTTTGATTGGGGCTTCTCAGGTGGCTCAGTTGCAAAGAATCTGCCTGCCAATGCAGAAGTGGGTTGGGGAGATCCCCAGAAAAAGGAAATAGCAACCCACTACGGTATTCTTGCCCGAGAAATCCCATGGACAGAGGAGCCTGGCGGGCTTCAGTCCATGGGATCACAAGAGTCAGACATGACTAAGCAACTAAACATTTATTTTGATAAACTTTTAATTGAATTTTCTCAACTTTCAACCTTTTACACTGCAGATTTTACATTATAAAGCTCCTCCAGAAGTTCATCATTTTATAAGAATTTCTTTGGATCTTTTCTCCTTCCAAATGTTTCTGGGTATAACTGGTAAGGAGTTCCTGCACATTATTCTTTTTTTTCCCCTGCACATTATTCTTGTACATAGTACTTTAATATATTTATAAAGTAGGTATGGATATATTCTATATAAAATATATATATTGTATTTAATTTTAATACATATAATCTGATTTTATAATTTGATTTCAACAAAACCAACTTTGATAAGTATTTTAAACTTCGCAGTTGATTAGCTCCCTAGCTGACATTGTGAGGTCATTATTGAGAGCCAACATTTATCCATTGCTTTATTGGAAACAGTTGATTCTCTTCACACTCATGTAAAAGACCTTTTCCAGGTCTGAAAACCCAGCAGTCAAGGCTCCCAGAGCTTTCCCCCATCACAGTTCAAGGTGATCTTTGGGGATATATGCTTGCTCCGTCAGTCGTCTTCCTAAGCCCAAATGGCCTGGTCCTGGGTATCCCAAGGATTCCTAAGAGGAGACCATTTGTTACCTCTGATTTATGCAGATCTTCATTATTCCTGTCTGCACTTTATATGCATTTCATGCATTTTGACCTAGTGCCTCAGCTCGGCCTACTTAAGTGAAATATTTAAGAATATGTGTCTCATCATTTTATTCCCGATAAAGAAGGAGGCAATTTAGGAACTCTACAGCTTGCTGTAGCCAAATTAGCTAAGTGACATTGGGCCTCAGTTTCCTCATAATGTAAAATATTGTTAAAATACCTTCCTCTGCCTGGGGAGAGATAGGATAATAGTTATATGGATAAGTGAGTTTTATATAAAGTGCTTAGCACCTAAGTACTTTATTTGTTGTTCAGTCGCTAAGTCATGTCTGACTCTGCGACTGCATGAAATGCAGCGTTCCAGGCTTCCCTTGTCCTTCACTATCTCCCAGAGTTTGCTTAAATTCATTCACTGAGTTGACTTTGCCATCCAACCATCTCATCTTCTGTCATCTCCTTCTCCTCTTGCTCTCAATCTTTCCCAGCATTAGGTTCTTTCCCAATGAGTTGGTTCTTTGCATCAGGTGGCCCAAGTATTGGACCTTCAGCATTAGTCCTTCTAATGAATATTCAGGGTTGATTTCCTTTAGGATTGACTAGTTTGATCTCCTTGCTGTCCAAGGGACTCTCAAGAGTCTTCTCCAGCACCACAATTTGAAAGCATCAATTCTTTGGTGTTCAGCCTTCTTTATGGTCCAACTTTCAACTCTGTATGTGCCTAATGGAAAAACTATAGCTTTGACTCTATGGCCCTTTGTTGGCAAAGTGATGATGTCTCTGCTTTTTTAATACCCTGTCTAGGTTTGTCATAACTTTCCTTCCAAGGAGCAAGCGTCTTTTAATTTTGTGGCTGCAGTCACCATCTGAAGTGATTTTGGAACCCTAGAAAATAAAATCTATCACCTTTTCCACTTTTCCCCTCAGCCGTGAAGTGATGAGACCAGATGTCATGATCTTAGTTTTTTGGATGTTAAGTTTTAAGCCTGCTTTTTCACTCTACTCTTTCACCTTCATCAAGAGGATCTTTGCTTTCTGCCATTAGAGTGGTATCATCTGCATATCTGAGGT
The DNA here is from genome assembly GCF_033118175.1 of Dama dama. Classification (NCBI taxonomy): domain Eukaryota; kingdom Metazoa; phylum Chordata; class Mammalia; order Artiodactyla; family Cervidae; genus Dama; species Dama dama. The sequence goes on from NC_083687.1 coordinate 32,130,023, forward strand.
TGTTGATAGTTCTCTTGGCAATCTTGATTCCCACTTGAGATTCAAGAGCTTTATAGATGTTTGCTTTGTTTATTGCCCTGGGTTCTCTCAAATGCATGGCCTCTAGAAGCTCCTGTCTTGAAGGCGAGAGGAGAAGGGGAGGACAGAGGATGAGATGGTTGGATGGCATTACTGGCTCAATGGATATAAGTTTGAGTAATCTCCAGGAGTTGGTGATGGACAGGGAGGCCTGGTGTGCTGCAGTCCATGGGGTTGCAAAGAGTCAGACACGACTGAGTGACTGAACTGACTGACTGACTAGAAGCTCCAGCCCCAGGCCAGAGAGAACCTGTAACGATGCTGCAGATTTTCCAGGACTGCTGCATTGTTGCAGCTGAAATGAAAGCTCCGTCTCTGCTCTGCTTTTCCTTATCTTGGACTGTGATGAACAGTGGACCGCAGGAGACAAACATCGCCTAGACTGCCTGGGAAAGATTTTCCTATCTTTTGTTTTTACCTACCCTTGTTAGTTATCAGCGATAACTAGCAGCAAGGAGGGGTTCGCTTTTTGTTTTGGGAGCTGCTCTTTCGAAGTTCTGTAGTGGGAAGGCGAACCCCGGGGGGCAGGGTTGGGGGGGGGAGACTGTCCAGCCCCAGCCTCAGAGTGCAGCCCCCTGGAGTTACCCAACCCAGCGGCCCAAACCTGTGCTGCTCAGCAGGGGCAGAGATGCTGCCAGGCAACCATAGAGAGGAGAGACCCTCGAGGTTCCTAGAGAAGACCTAAGGGTGAGAGGGTCGTTGATTGCTGCCGGCTTGAACTGCAAGCTCTTTCGGCCTTTGTGTTGTAGGGGTCTGTGGTCACCGGTTTGTAGACTCCGGCTTTGACTCCGTGCATATCTGGCCCTTTGGGGGCTCTGCTGAAGTTCAGTGTGATGATTGATATGCAGGGGAAAGATGGTTTCCAAGTCTTGAGTTGTAATAGGATATTGGGGATGTTGAGAAAGAGGAAAGTCTTACCTCAGTTTGGTAAAAGGAAAGTTTCGTTCTTTTGAGATGATCCCACTCATGACTCTCCCTAGAATAAATAGGAACAAATTAGGACATAGAGTCAACTTACTGGTTGTATGACTTTTAGCAAATAGCTTAATCCCTCTGTGCCTCAGTATCGTTCATGTGTCAGATGGAATTATAAAATCTTAGATGAGTTAAATTTACAGTCAATTTTCAATAACTGTTATTTTCTCATCTCTGATGGTTTACTGTTTGAGATTCTCAGAAGAGGGGAACCAAAGGGAAGAGGGTCATGGTCTTTCTCCCAAGCCTTATTAACTTACACATTTAGGAAGTAAGAGTTTTAGCAGATAGTGCTGGATAATAATTTGCAGTCATTCCCACTCATAAATTTCTTAGCTTTCTGACAGAGTTCCTTTTTTCTTTCAGTGCATTACCAGGTAAGTGAATTTTGGGGTAAGAGCTAAATAAAATTCAGAGTTTCTGTTAATTGTGTTGTTTTATGCCTCAGGAAGAAGACTAGCTACAAGGAAATACTTCTGAAAAATCAATGTGAACCCCAAGCTGGTGTGAATCTTCTTCTGAGCTCACTTATTCCAGAATGGCAGTCCTCTTGCAGAAAAGATCTCTACTAGTGACTGATGGTAGAGGGCCAGGGTTGTGCCTGTCCAAGAATCAGACTGGCACAGCAAAATCTTTCTTCAGATTTTAAGTTGTTGCTACCAGGAAATAGATACTTGAACCTCACAGGGCTGTCAGAAGATGGGAGCTCTGCCCACAGATGCAGAGACCAGAGATACAGACCGAGGAGCGGGTGCTAGAGTAGGTCCTGACCTCTGCTTGGAGAACTGCAAACCTAGAGAGGATAATATCATCCAGAATGTGGAGAAGAGGCATCAGTTATGCTGGAGAAGTTAAAGAGACAGCTTGATGGACAAGCCTTAAGGTGGGAAGGGTTGGGAGGATGATTTATGGCTTGAGTAGTGAAAGGAATAACATAGAAAGCAGCAAAACCGAACTTCAGGATGCATTAGATGTATCTGGAGCTATAACCCCTTATCACCTTCATGGGCTTTAATTTCCCTGGATGTTCATGTACACCTCTGGAACCTTCTCTCTATATTGGGTTTTTATTGTTGGTGGTGTTGTATGAGTATTTTTACTGAGGGACTAGCTTCATATTCAGTTTTCCAAGAGCATCTCTTCATCTCATTGCTTTTAGGGTCCAGGTAGAAAAGGATAGAACAAGATACGCTTTTGGCAAGTTAGTACCCTGGAATCAGAAGTGTCAGGTCCAGCCTGTTAAAACGCTTAGTTTTACTCTCACATATTGCCTTATGAAGTGAAAAGCAGATGAGAGAGCAAATCTGCTGAGAAAGAAGACATCCTTGAAAGGCAGCTTTTTAGAACTATTGTAAGTAGTATCTTTTCCCTGGGAACCGTGCACCTACCCATCTTCTCATTGCCCAATTCTTTAGGTAGAAGCTGTTATTTGTGAAGGTGTTTGTGTTTTGTTGTTTTGACTTTTTCAACTTCTTTAGCTTCAAAATGTTTTTCTTCTTATCTTTTAATCCTGAATATTACCTGAAAAAGTTATTCTCCCCACTGTAAGTTTTCTAGCTTACTTATTTCCCCACATCAAAATAGTATGCATTTTTGAAACTAATTTACCTGTTGCTTCAAGTTAACTTTTATTATATGCCATTGTTTGTGGATCCACTTAACAAACATTTATGGAACATTTTGTTTGTAGTACTGGCCTCGATACATTTCATTTGGCATAAATGGTACTCATAATTACCCTTTAGCAAATTAAATTTCTCTTGGTTTCATGATATTCTCTTTTTTTCATGTGTGGATTCAAACTGATCTCTTCTTAACTTTTTTTATTATACTTTCCTGATTCTTTGTCACATTCTGTGAGAAAATACTCTGTGCTCTTCCAGTTTCTTTCTGCCCAGCTCTCGCTTCTCAAACTGAAACCTCACATGCCTTCTTGGGCATTTTTCAAAACTGAGTTGGCAGTTTAGGGAAACTGAAAAAGCATGCACTTTAGGTAAAACTGAGTTTTATCTTTATCATTGTTTCTCATCATTAATCTCATGATCTCAGGAGAAGAGACAACTGACATTTGAATTGTCTGTGCATTTTTTTAGATGGAGTTACTGAGAATGAAAATAAGGACTTGTCTCCAACACAAAAAAAATCTGAAGATGCTTAGTCATGTGGGGGCAGTCTGCAGAATTACAACACCAGTGCAGTAAGTTAGTAAAAGCTTTAATCACTAGTTAGTCATTACTCAGCATTAGGGAGCACATACCAAAGAAAATGCTTGAGAACAACATGTTTGTAAAGGCTTTTGTTTACAGTGGGTCCCTCCTTTCCCACTAGGAAATCTATCACAAGGGAAATGCTGTCAGTATAAAGAATGTGGGAAGGTCATATTTGACATTAGAAAATCCACAAAAGCGAGAAACTGCATACATGTGATGACTGTAAGGAGGCCTTCATTCATCATGGAAACCTAGAACATTATGTGAAGGAAGCAGGAGGAAGGCCTTCAGCCAGAAGTCAGGACTGACTGCACTATAGATTATACATGGGAGACAGATCTTCTAAATGTGATGAATGTGGAAATGTTTCCCATGGAATCATAGCATTATTCAGCACTGGGGAGAAGATCACACTAAAGAAAAACTGAGTGTCATGGGTTTGGAAAAGTCTTCAGAGGCTGGACTTTAGAAAATATCAGGGAGTGCATATTAGACAGGCTCTTATAAATGAGAAGAGTGTAGGAAGTTGTTTGGACAGATATCAAGCCTCAACAACAGAATCTCCACGATATTGGAAAATTCATATAATTAATGTAAATGGGCAAGATGTATGGGGATTGGATATCTTAAATTGCCCATTGTAGCCACAAAGAACATTCAGTGAATTTCTCAAGTCAAGAAAGGGAAAAGTCAGAAGTTCTTTTTGCTTCCCAAAGGAGTCTATAAACATGAATGATCAGGAGTTTTGAAATGAAGATGTTTACCTGCATCCCTGGACTTGTGGTACTGTCTTCAAGATGACTGTTGGGGACATGTTATTTTTCCATGCCCACTCTAATCTCACATCTTAAATTCATTCAAGTGTAGACAATATTGTCTACTGTTTGTTGTAAATTAATTTTTATGGGCTAAATAGGCTTGTATGAGTACCCCAGGACATAAAAATGACATTTTTAAAGTTTCAGTAAGTATAATGAAAGGAACCACATCATTGAATTGTTAGTACTTTTTAAATTTTGGCACTGCCTCTGTGTTCTAACACAAGGTCATAGAGGTGTCGATCACAGAGTATGTATTTCCCAGCTTTTTTTTTTTAAAGATAGAAAATGATATTTCCCATATAGCTTTGACAGATAATAAGAGGTTATTTTCTCATAGATAACACAATATAATATTCTGGAGGCTAATATTTTGAAGTAACTTATTACTTTCAGTTCTAAAACCTACAGGCTAAAAGAGGAAAGAATCTATCAAAGCTATTCTCAGCAATTTGGCAGTGTAGCCCAATCTCTATGAGAATGAAGCTTATGAATTTTATAGTAGGTCATTAAATATAGGAACCACAGATTTCAAAACATTGCAATGATTATTTCAGAGTTATGAGTTTATATCTGCTGCAAATGCCTGAATTTTCTGAGTAGGTATTATAGTCACTATTTTAAAAGACAGACTGCATTCTATTAAAGACTTTTTCAGCATTATAGAAACTACATTTTCCCCTTAATTTTATTATTATCTTGTATTACATGAAAGGATTTCCTAATATTGAACCAACCTTGCGTTCCTGGAATAAATTTCACTTAGTCGTGGTGTTTTCTTAATGTGTTAATGGGTTCTACTTGCTAATGTTTTATTTAGTGTATTTTTACTCAATATTCATATAAAAAGCTGTCATTTTTTAGATCTGTCATTTCATTCTATATTGTTCACAGTTAGGTTTTAATTTTACTACATCATAAGAGTTAAGTTTTTGTTCTTTTTTGTTTGTTTTTAATGTTCTAGTACCATTTGTAAAACATTGAAATTATCTTGTATTTGAAAGTTGAATTCTGATGTAAAACTATCTGGGCTGGGTGCTTTTTTGTGGGAAGAATGCTGTTTATGTAATTGAAATCATACGGAGTATATTCTCTGACCACAATGGTACCAAACTAAGAAATAACAGTAAGACAACAGAAAAATCTCCAAACATTTGGAAATTAAGTAAAATATTTCTAAATAATGCCCTGGTCAGGAAGGAACTCTCAAAGGAATTTTAAAATACGTAGATTGAAGGGAAATAAGTACAACTTATGGCAAGATGTGAGACACAGCTAAAGAAATGTTGAGAAGGAAAATCATAGCACTAAATGCTTATATTAGAAAAATGGAATAGTCTGAAATCAATAATTGAAGTTCCTGCTTCAATAAACTAAAGATCAAGAGCAAATAAAATCAAGGCAGTTGAAAGAAGAAAATAATGATGATAATAGCAGAAATTAATGAAATTGATAATAGGAAAACAGGAGAAAAATCAGAAAAACATAAGCTGTTTCTTCAAAATTTTTTTCCAATAAAATACAAACTTTTAATAAAAGCCAACAAGATTAAAAGAGAGAAGATACAAATCACTAGTAACAGGAATGAACATGGGATATCACTATAGATCTTGCATTATTTATTAAAAGCTTCATGAGGGCAGACTGAACAACTTTGCATTTATAACTTTGACAACTAGACCAATTCTTCAAAAAATGGACCAATTCTTCAAAAAATATAAGTAACCAAACCCAACCAAGATGTAGATAATCTGAATAATCTTTTGGCCATTAAAGAAATTGAATTCATAATTTAAAGTTCCTCAATCTTCAGGGCTAGAGGGCTTCACTGGAGAATTCTACCAAATATTGGAGGAAGGATGATCAGCAATTTTACCCAGCTTCTTTCAAAAAATAGAAAATGTTATATTTCCCAACTCTTGACATGTTGCTAATATTACTCTGATACCATAATGAAATAATGAATGGAAACCACCTCCCCCGGAAACCAGTATCTCTCATGAACTTAGATGCAATGAAATATTAGCAAATGAAATCAAGGTATTTATAAAGAGTTATATACCATAATCAATATTTATTCCAATATGTAAAGCTGTTTCAGTCTTAAGCATTTGACAAAATCCAATTCTCATTCATAATAGAAAATTTCAGCACCCTAGAAATAGAAGGTAACTTCTCCAACTTCATAAAAAAGATCTGCAAAACACCTACAGCTAATTTCATTCAAATACAATGCTTTCCCTGTAAGACTGGGATCAAGGTAAGTGTGTTCACTCCCATCATTCTTAACATATATTGGAAGTACTTACCGGAAGTGCACTAAGGCCAAAAATGATGTGAAATGAAAAAACTGCATATTTATAGGTAATGTAATTGTGCACATAGAAAATCCCAAGGAACCTACAAAAAACTTCTAGGACTAGTAAGCAAATTCAACAAGGTTGAAAGATATAAAATCGATGTGCAAAAATCAATCATCTCTATATGCTAATAATAGACAATTGGAAATTGAAGTGTAAAATGCAACGCCATTTGTAGTTGCTCCTAAGAAAATTAAATGCTTGGGTATAAATCTAACAAATATACAGGATCTGTATCTGGACTGAGAAAATGACAAAAAGCTGTTGCAAGAAATCAAAGATCTAAATAAATGGAGACACATGCTGTGTTCATGGATTAGAAGACATGCATAGTAAAGATACCAAATCTCCCTACATTGATTTACAGGTCCAATATAAATTATTTCAAAATTCTAGCAAAATTTTTTTGGAAGATATAGATAAGCTTGTTCTAAAATTTATACAGAAAGGCAAAGGACCTAGAAAAACTGCATTTTGTAAAAGTATAAAGTGGGAGCAATCACTCTGCCTGATATTTAGGCCTACAATAGTGATCAAGAGTGTGGTATTGTAGACATATAGTGCAGTGGATCAGGTTGGAGAACCCATAAGTGGGTCCACACAAAAATGCCCGACTGATTTTTCACAAAGGTACAGAAACAGTTCCGTGGAGGAGGGATAATCTTTTCAGAAAAAGGTGCTGATGCAATTGGACATCCATAGCCAAAAAAGTAAAAACAACTCAGCTTGAACCATACACCTTCTATTTACAAAAAGCTGAAAATAAATCATGGAGCTAAAACATAAAACCATAAAGCTTCAAGGAACACATAAGAGGAAATCATCAGGACCTAGGGTTAGGCAAAGATGGTGAGAATTGACGTCAAAAGCATGATTTATTAAAGGAAAAATTAACAATTTGGTCCTCATCAAGATTTAAAACTTTTGCTCTGTGACAGACTCTGTTAAGAGGATTAAAAGACAAACTAAACAAATGGGAAAATATTTTTATACCATATATCTGATATAATTTATACCGTATATCTTCCCTTGTGGCTCAGCTGGTAAAGAATCCACCTGCAATGCGGGAGACCTGGGTTTGATCCCTGGGTTGGGAAGAACCCCTGGAGAAGGGAAAGAGTACCCACTCCACTATTACGGCCTGGAGAATTCCATGGACTCTATAGTCCATGGAGTCGCAAAGAGTGAGAGATGACAGAGCGACTTTCACTTCACTTCATCTGACAGAGGACTTGTACTGAGCACATAAAAAGAACTTACCTAATGGCAGCAATTAAGCAATTCAATTGGCTATGGGCAAAATCATGATCAGACATTTTACTGAAGAGTAAATTGCCTCCTCAAACAATGGAGGCACTGTGTCATTCATTAATTCATGCCCCCCACATCACCTCCCAATTACCCTCACTCCTAAAGTTACTTTAACTTCTTTTTCTTCATTGTAAGTTTAAATTCTATCAGCTGAACTCAGGCACGCTTTTTAAAAAACAAAAACGTGAAGAAAGAACTTTAATATAAGCACTTTAAGGGTTACAAACACCAACCACCAGAAGAGTTTTGTCTGCTTGACTGGGAGCTCAGAGAGTAATGTGAAGGATTCTATCCTGCAAAGGTGCTGGAGCGTTGGGACCCTTTTTTCCCTAAAGTGAGTGAGTTGGGAAGAGACCAGGAGGCACAGAAAGATCAGCCCCACACCAGCAAGCATAGATTTGCACTGACTTTAAGCAATCTTCTACTCAGCCCCAAGAAACAAATGTTTAATAACTAAGGCATTATGCAGCTGGATGCAATCCTGCCTTTAGGTACTTAACTCCTAAATATTCATCAACAGGTATCATACACTGTTGAATCTCAGGGAAGTCTTTTTGTATCCTGTATCTCAGCCAATGTGATATAGGTACAACAGAAAAACCATTAGTTGTGAAAATAGGTATGGGAACACTTCAGTCCCTAGCAGTAGGTGCCAGCGGGATTTTATGTTGATATGAAAGAGCAAGTAGAATCAACCAGTCTTTGGAATCATTCATTCATCAGGAAGTGTGCTAGGTGCTCTGAATATAGTAGTGAGCCAGTCATTATCTCCTGTGTCTCAGCCTCATACCAGCCCTTTTTTGTCCTGATCTGTAAGCAGGGTAAGGAGGCTCCAAACACTGTTTCCTGGGTTCTTACTGTTACTTGTAAGAACTAGAGATCAAAACGGGGAAGCATGGTTAAGAGTTTTAATACTTAGCTAATGCCGTAACTACAGTATTATGATGGATAATTTTGTGTCCACTTGATTGAGCCACAGGATACCCAGATATTTGGTCAAACATTTTTCTTGGTGTGTCTGTGAAAGTGTTTTGGGATGAGATTAGTGTTTGAATTGGTTAACTGCATAAAGCAGATTTTTCTTCCTAATATGGATGATCCTCCTCCAATCAGGTAAAGACCTGAATAGAACAAGAAAGTCTGATCCTGTCTGGAGTAAGAGGGAACTCCTGCCTAATGGCTTGAACTGCCTTCAGACTTGTCTTTTCCTGCCTTCGAACTTGAAATGAAGCATTGGTTTTTCTTGATTCTCAAACCTGCTGGCTTTTGGACTGGAATCTCACCGTCGGCTTTCTTGGGTCTCCAGCTTGCCAGCTGCGCATCTTCTCAGCCTCCATAATCATGAGTCATTTTTTATAATAAATCTCATTATATATACATCCTATTGGTTATGTTTGTCTGGAGAACACAGACTAATATAAGTATGTTCGGGAAGCTTGAAAATCATAAAATAGATTTTTATCAGTTTAAGAATTCAAACTAAATAACTATATTGTTTATGATTGTAATACAAATAGTTTACATTAGGATTTCTTAAGTTTGTGTCCCTTGAAAACTTTGAAATACCAAGGCTTGGAACCTGGCGTAAAAACAGGGACTTGGACAGATCTGCAAAAACTTTTGGATAAGCAAGTAAGAATGAATCACAGTAGTAAAGCCATCCATTGTGAAAGGTGGTGGAAAACCTTAAAGTACCTGAATTCCTGAGTCCTTGAGTGATATTGTAAATAAGGGAGAAATTGTTGCTGATGCCAGAAACTAAGTGAGAAGTGTGAGCAGATTCAAAAGCAAAAGCATATTTCTGTAATAAAAAGAAGGGATGCACTAACAAAGTTTGCAGGAAAGTAGTCATCTTGAAACACTTTTGTAAAAGCAGTTCCACTTGAAATATACATAATAAATATTTCTTTCATAATGCTGACTAAAAAAAACAACTTGTCACTTGAATTCATAAGACTGCAATTTGACTGTCATGAAGAAAAAAATAACATGGTTTACAAAGTATGTTCAAAGGAAAGTAGGTAACCTGAGAAGTTAACTTAATGGTTAAAGTTGTTATCATGAATACTGGAGGAGATGGTACCACATAGCTGGTTTGGGATTCAATATATAAGAAGACCAAGACAATAAACACTAAATGTGGAGTTTTGAAACCATAAGTCATACTTGTTTTAAATACGTGGTATGAACCCACTGACCCAGAGAAGTTTGAACTTGGTAACTGTAAGTCTTGATATAGTCTATGTTACAGCTGGGAAGAGGGAGGAGGTTTGTGAGCAGGATAGTAGAGGCTTTAGAGAGCCCTTGGTCAGGCCCAAGAGAACTAAAAGGTAAGAACCAAGATGCTGAGTTTTAGAGAATCTGTTATTTTATCCTGACTTAATAACTGATTTTCACATTGCCTGCATAGGGATATTTTTTTTTCTTCAAGAGTAGCAAAATTAATGTCAGGGAAACATTAATAAAAGAATGTAATTCCCTATGTTATTATGTATGATTAATAATCACAATGTATGAATACAGTGTGAATCATAATTCACATTGATTTAATGAAAAAGAAGCTATTTAAGGCATTCATACTAGAATTCCTAGCCTGGTAAAGAAATTTGTATTCCCTTTGATTCTGTCACAAGTAACCCCACCCTTATCCCTACTCTGTCAATCCTATGTGCTTGGCAAAACATGCACTAGATTGACTCAGAATCTAGTACCTCACAATTAGGCACAAGCACAAACAGTTTTGGTGACAGATTCTTCAGAACTCTAGAGGACATCAGTTTTCAGAGCTGTGAAGGTATCTCACTGGTATAGTATATGTGTGTGTGGAAGTGTGTGTATGTGTATAAGATTTCATGAATCTAACAAACCATGGAGGTTTCATTATAAGCAAGATAAATAGAGCAACAGTCTCCAGATCACAGCCTTCTACTTGTCATAAAGTGTGGCTGAGGATGATTAATTAGTCAATCTGGGAGCCCTTTTAAGTTCAATAGGTGAGAACAAACCATTTCAGATCAGACCTCTTCAAGAAAACTCTCCCATGGCCTCCATCAAACAAGTTTGTGTTGTTGTTGTTTTTCAATCAGCTAGAATGTAGAAGATAATTCATCTCAACCAGACTCTATTTTCTAAAAAACATCTGATAATGTGTGGTGATAAATGAAGCCAAGTTCACAATTTTCTAGTCAGCAAGGGCTCCAGGGTGGCCCTCAGTTCAATGAGGAATGAACACCAACTCCATGGGTCATGGAGATAGAATATTTTTCCTAATGTGGCTTCTTTGATGGTGAATAAGGAATAAAATTCAGGTGAAGCCTTTTCCACATGTATCACACTGAAAAGGTTTCTCACTCATGGATGTTTTGATGCTCAATAAGGCTTCTATTCCTAGTGAAACTTCTCTCACACTCATTACATTCATAAGACACAGGAGCCTCAACATTTTCCCACTGGCTTTCCTTCCTTCTCTGACTCTCCTAGGTCTGTCCAGGGTCAGGATTCTAAAGGTTTTTAATCACTATGGATCCACTGATGTCTCAGAAGATGTGAATTCCACAGAAAGGCTTTGCCGCACATTTTGCACAGTATGACTTCTCCCAGGTGTGGATTTGTGGTGTCCAAGGAGGTGGCTGCTCTGGCTAAAGGTTTTCCCACACACACCACACACAGAAGTTAAATAAGCAGGGTGACAATGTACAGCCTTGACGTACTCCTTTCCCAGTTTTGAACCAGTCCATTGTTCCATGTTCGGTTCTAACTGTTGCTTCTTGCCCTGCATACAGGTTTCTCAGGAAATAGTTAAGGTGGTCCAGTATTCCCATCTCTTGAAGAACTTTCTACAGTTGGTTGTGGTCCACACAATCAACAGCATTAGTGTAGTCAATGAAGTAGAAGTACTTGTTTTCTGGAATTCTCTTGCCTTTTCTATGATCCAACGGATGTTGGCAATTTGATCTCTGGTTCCTCTGCCTTTTCTAAATCCAGCTTGAATATCTGGAAGTTCTCAGTTCACATACTGTTGATGCCTAGCTTGAAAGATTTTGAGCATTACCTTGCTAGCATGTGAAATGAATGCAATTGTATGGTAGTTTGAACATTCTTTGGCACTGCCCTTCTTTGGGATTGGAATGAAAACTGACCTTTTCCAGTCCTGTGGCCACTGCTGAGTTTTCAGAATTTGCTAGCATATTGAGTGAAGCACTTTAACAAAGTCATCTTTTAGGATTTGAAATAGCTCAGCTAGAATTTATCACCTCCACTAGCTTAGTTTGTAGTAATGCTTCCTAAGGCCCACTTGACTTTGCATTCCAGGATGTCTGGCTCTAAGTGAGTGATCACACCATCATGTAAAAGATCACTGCTAATCACAAAGAACAAATACCTCAAGTTAATGATTTTTGTGCTTTTCTATGCATGGAAAGATACAAGAACCTAGGGTCATTGAAATTTGTCCTTAGATTTCCATCTTAATCATCTAGGGGCTCCTTATCCAAAGCCCAGAATGCTTCATTCTGTTTTTCCCAACTGTTGATGGGCAACTGCAGCAGGTTGAGACTTAACCCTTTGTATAACTAGATGATGTACAACATTCTCTGTTCTTTTTTACAATGCATAACTGTTTAAGGAATATGCTCAATTGTTTAAATAGAAAGTCCAAGATAATTGAACGACTTATGATGATTAATAAAAGAGTTTAGCAAGCTTGTAGAAGTTTTAAATTTTTATTTATTTTTGGCTCTACTGGATCTTTATTGCTGCACTCTGGCTCTCTCTAATTATGCTGAGCGAGGGGTACTCTTCGTTGTGGTGCATGGGCTTCTCATTGAGGTGGCTTCTCTTGTAGTGGAGCACAGGCTCTAAGCTCACTGGCTTCAGTAGTTGCAGCACAGAGGCTGAGCAGTTTTGGCTTCCGGGCTCTAGAGTGTGGGCTCAGTAGTTGTGGTGCACAGGCTTAGTCGCCCTGCGGCCTGTGAGAGCTCCTGGGAACCTGTGTCCTCTGCATTGGCAGGTGGATTCGTAGCCACTGGACCACCAGGGGAATCCTAAAATGTATTATCTTCATTGTAGAGTTTGTGTTTTCATAAATGCATGCCCCTGTGTACTCCAAACCTGTATTGAGGAAATAAGATAATGACTTAGAAATAAGTCATTTTATCTGCAATTTGGAAAGACATTTTCATATGATTTAAGGAACAAGTGATAAGTTCTGAAATAAAGATAATTTATTACAGAACAGAGAAAATTTAAATTTAAAAGAATGTAATGTGAAAAACAGATATTGAATAAAATAAACAGATTTTTATTCTGATATAAAGAAGCAAACTATAACAAAACAAATTTCAGATTACACAAAAACAGTAAGAGGAAAGCTGAATTCTGAATAAATCCATTGGCTCTTGGATTATTTAGTAATGTAATTAATGAAGTGATATGAATCACTGAGCACTGTGGAAAGAGATTAGTATTTCTTGAACTTTTGACTTAAAATACTGACACTGGTACTTCCTTGGAGGTCCAGTGGTTAAGACTCCACAGGGGACACAGATTTGACCCCTGGTGGAGGAACTAATGGAGAAGGCAATGGCACCCCACTCCAGTACTCTTGCCTGGAAAATCCCATGGACGGAGGAGCCTGGTAGGCTGCAGTCCATGGGGCCGCGAAGAGTCAGACATGACTGAGCGACTTCACTTTCACTTTTCACTTTTATGCATTGGAGAAGGAAATGGCAACCCACTCCAGTGTTCTAGCCTGGAGAATCCCAGGGATGGGGTCGCACAGAGTTGGACATGACTGAGCAACTTCACTTTCATTTTTCAATTTCATGCATTGGAGAAGGAAATGGCAACCCACTTCATTGTTCTTGCCTGGAGAATCCCAGGGATGGGGGAGCCTGGCGGGCTGCCCTGTATGGGGTCACATAGAGTCGGACACGACTGAAGTGACTTAGCAGCAGCAGGAGGAACTAAGATCCTGCATGCTGCCCTTGGTGCTGCCAAAAATAAATAAATAATACTGACACAATGAGGACATCAAAACAATCTAGATAGTGTGACGAGATTTTCAGATTAGTCCTCATACAAAAAACTTAAAACATCCTAACATCTTGTAGCTCATAACTGAAAGAACTCGATAGAGGGTTACCCAGATACCAAGCATTTAAAATAATCAGCTATGCTAGAGGATAGACTACATATCTTTTCATTCTTTCTAGAAAAATTAAATTACAAAATTAACATTAAAAGACAGTTCAAGAATATAAAGTCAAAAATTTAGTTAAAAATTATTATAGACGTTTGTCAGGCAATTAATAAAATTTTTTTTCTGACTTTCATGTTTGCGATGTTTTTAAGACTTCAAAATTTGTAATATGTGATTTTCCACTTTCATGCCTATGTTTCACTCAAATTATATATACCAGATCTCCCAGTGTCTATATTTCTCTTTTAAGCTTTGTAAGAGTCAAGACCTGTGTTCATTATTATGTCCAGTCCTTAGAGGAAAACTTTGACACAAAGAATGCTTTCAGAGAGAATTAAATGGATTAAATTTAATGGATTTAATGGATTAAAAATGGATTAAAAAAAATTCAACTTCTTAACATATAATATACCTGCAGCATTTACTATGGTCCAGGGACTATCCTAATCGACTTACATTTACTTCATTTTTCTTTCATTTCACATACAAACCAGCTGTACACTGGTTTATGTGCCTGTGTGTCTCCTTCTAGACTGCGATTCTAGAAAACAGTTTGAGAGTTAAAAACAAACAAAAAACCCAACCACAGCTACCATCTCTCCTTTGTGGTGTTAAACGGACCACAGTTAGGGGAGAGCCTCGGGAAGGAATGGATGGTAACAGGAGGAACAATGAAGTCCCTTCCGGCCCTAACATTTTGCGTTACTAGGACCATTGACTTCTAGATGCCCGGAACCACTCAGCACAGAAATCTCGGGGGGCGGGGGTTTCCCCTCCTAGGGCTGGATTTCTGGCTCCGAGCTTTGTGACGAAGTAGTCACCAAGTGCATTAACCTCCGGAGCTCCTAGAGAGTACAAGAATGCTCCTAGCAGGGAAGGGGCTGCTCGGCGATGGAGCGCGGGACGATGACGTACTTCCGGCCTTTGTAGGTTTTCTGAGTGATGCTACCTGAGCTGCGGACCTGGAGCTCCCGCGATCTCGAAGGTGAGTCTCAGGCGCTTCGTTCCGACTCGCCCGCCCCAGGAAGATTAAGATAGGTGCCTTGGAGTAGGTGAGGAGGGGACGTCTGCGCGGGCGTGGCCCCCGCCAGCCTCTCGTGGTCACCTGGACACACGCCTCGGGTAGAAGGAGGTCCCGTCCCTGCCCCCGCTGGGGTCGTTGGAGAAGACCCCCTTGTGGAGGCGGAGCTTTGTGACCAGACCCGAGGTGAGGACGTGGAAGAAGGGCTTCCGGAAGTTGCTTTCGCTCCCTGTCAAAAGCCCAACTTCCTATATACCCATCGCTTTTATTTAACAAGTGTTAACATTAAACAGTATTTATCGCATCTATTTTTTCTTTAAATATTTCAAAATAAATTACAAGCATCGTGACTTGTCACGCTTAAATAGTTTCGTATGTGCATCTCTGAAACTTAAGGACATTTTACATACACAAATCATAACCCCAGTATCAACACACCCAACTAAACGTAAGCGCATTCCCTAATATTACCTGACATCTACTGCGTATTCAAATTTACCCTCGTTGTCCTACAGGTGTTTTTTGCCATTGGTTTACACCAACTAGGGCCCAATTAAAGACCATTCGTTGCATGTAGTTAAGTCTCTTAATTTAAAACAGTCCTATGCTTCCCTTGGGCTTCCCTGATGGCTCAGTGGTAAAGAAACTGCCTGCCAATATAGGAGATGTGGGTTCCCCTTCTGGGTCGAAAAAGAAATAGCGACCCACTCCAGTATTCTTGCCTGGGAAATAAATTCCACAGACAGAGGAGCCTGGCAGGCTTTGGCCCATGGGGGTCTCAAAAGTCTCGGTCACGACTTAGCGACTAAACAATAACAATAATCCATCTCCTCCTTTCTCCCCACCCTATTACCTGGTTGAAGGATATTCCAGTCCTTTCCTAGAGTAGCTCCATTTCCGAATGTGCCAGTTTCCTCATGGTATTTTTTCTTTGCCATTGTGATCAGTTTTCCTTTGGAATTTATTTTACAACGCAGGTGGTTTATTATTTTCATTATCTCTTCGTAATTGCTAATATGCTGAAGCTAATAAAAAAAGCTCAGGAATTCCCTGGCGGTCCAGTGGTTAGGATCTGGCTGTTGCAGTGCAGAGGACAGGTTAGAACCCAGGTGAAGGAACTACGATCGGTGGGTGGCCACGTGTGGTGTCAGAAAAAAGAAAGAGAAACGCTCTTGTACACTCTTTCTGCCACCTCGTGGTTTTTTTAGTTCAATTAAGGAAGATGAGGACACTTCAGATTCTGTAATTGTATCACTCTTTTATCATATACTTGCTGCCTGACACATATAGGCACTTAGTGAATATTTTTGAAGTGAGTCCCCTTTGTGGATAACATGTAATACATAGAAACTGAATCTTGAATTTAGGATGAATTGTCCTACTTCCTTGTACACATCTTCAAGATTATGGCTTTCACTGTATTATAATTTTATCCCCATGAGTTATAAATTCCTGTGTATACCCAGCTCTTAGCACAGCTCGTAAATGTCTGCCCAAAGATTAAAGCTCTTTTTTCAAACAAAAGTTAAGCTCTTTTGCCTCTCAGTTGTATTTTTTCAAAGTTAATTTGATGAATGTATTGACATTATACCTAAGTGGCTGTCTTTTGGATCCAGTGCACTAGCCTCCACCCTTTCAGTGCTTGCCTTTTCTTCTTCCACTCTTGCCTCCATCTTCATTCCCTTAGCTCACTTACTATCCAGTAGCAGAGCTTCTTAAAACATAAACCTGGTCTCGTCACTGACCCTCCTATGTGCCTTCAGTGACTTTCCTGTGCCTTTAGAATAAAAAATAAACTTCTATGTCCTGTCGGGGGTTTTGAACAGTTCTCTCCCTACCCCCCACCTCTGCTCTGCAGATTTCAGTCCTTACTGTTCTTAAGGCTCATTAGCTACCTCACCTCTCATCACCCTATCTTAATAGGTCCTACATTTATTTGATAACTTGATGCTGGTTGGTTTTCCTCACAGTACTTATTACAACTGCTCATTATTTTATCTGCCTCCTTACTTTTGTTGTTGTTGCTGTTAATTAATTTTTTTAAATCTTCCCCATTAGAGTGAAAGTTCCAGCAACACAGGGACTCCTTCTCCCTGGAACAGAGCCATGAAGCAGGATAGCTGCTGCTGCTGCTAAGTCACTTCAGTCGTGTCCGACTCTGTGCGACGCCATAGACGGCAGCCCACTAGGCTCCTCTGTCCCTGGGATTCTCCAGGCAAGAATACTGGAGTGGGTTGCCATTTCCTTCTCCAGTGCGTGAAAGTGAAAAGTGAAAGTGAAGTTGCTCAGTCGTGCCTGACTCTTAGCGACCCCATGGACTGAAGCCTACCAGGCTCCTCCATCCATGGGATTTTCCAGGCAAGAGTACTGGAGAAGCAGGACAGCAGAAGGAATCAAAAAGGAAAACTTTGAGTAGTTAATGTAAATAGCACCAAATTTATTGACTGTGTTTTGAAAATACAAGAGTCTTAAACCAGTTACAGAATTCAGTTTCTTTCCGTTGTAGAACTGAAGTCCATGGTAGGACTAAGGTCTCCCTTTCCTTGCTGGCTGCCCCTGGGGGACAGGTCTCAGCTTCTAGAGGCTGCCTGCATTCCTTTACAGGTGGCTCCCTCCATCAGCAAGTCAGTGGTTGTGTATCTAATCCTTCTCATGCTTCAACTCTCTGACTTCCTCTTCTGCTAAAAAAAAATTGCTGTTAAAGGAGTTATGTAGTAGGTTAGGCCCACCTAGAGACCTCCTAAGGTCAACTGATTGCTAAACTTAATTACATCTTAATAATACCTTTTATCATGTAAACTAAGAATCTTAAGGGACATGATAACATGATGGAGATCATAGGGCAGTCTTAGAATTCTGCCTACCACAGTTCTACTCTATTTATTCTGCAAGTTGAGGGTTGAGGGACAGTTGGGTTATTTCTAGTTTGGAACTATTTTGAATAAAACTGCTCTGAATATTCCTGTATTTTTAGCTTTTAGTGGGCATAAGCACTTGTTTCTTTGGGGTATAAATCCAACAGTGGAATTACTGGATCAAGGGGTACACAGACATTCATCTTGTCAAAAAATGTTGAGACCATCACTCAGTATCTGAAATGAAAAGACAGCTGAAGAGATCCTCTCACCAGGACCTAGGTACAGTCCTCACTAGGTACAGAAGAGGTTGCCGCTCTTACATAAGGGTTTTGAGAAGCATGGGGTTCAGTGGGCTGACATCTGTGGAGACATGGTTTCATGGGACAAACTTGTTCATTAGTTGGCACTCAGAGCTGTTGATTGGAACAAGTCATTCCCGACTAACTGATTTTTGAAAGCTATGGGTTGTCACTAATTGATGGACTTACAAAAATGTGTTCTCTGAAATGAATTGTTGATTGAATACATCAGTTCTGGGCTACTTGATACCACAACTGCAGAACATTTTTATTCTCAAGCTTTAAGAGATAGTTCTAAAGATTTTTCCAAAGTGGTTGTATCCATTAAACTATCATATCAATGTATGAGAGTTCCATTTGCTCCAAGTCCTTGTTGATTTACCCTTAAATTATAAGATGTGTATTTACTTTTAGAATTTTTAAAATGAAGTCTGTTGTTCAGTATCTCTATTCTCCTGACACCAAAGGCATTAATACACTCTTGCTACTGAACTGACCACCTACCACATCTTGTTATTATAAAGAATTTTAGTTTTATATTCCTCCCCTTTTGTGTAGTAAAATATTCTCATGTAAAAAATGTAATAAGGGTTATCCATTGAAAAATTCCACACCATACCTGCTCCCAACCACTTATTTCCCATTCACAGGGCAAGTAATGTTGCTCAGGTATCCAAATACATATATATATATATGTATATTTTTTTCTTTCCCTTTCCTTTTTGTTAGTATTTTTCATGGTGACTCTGTACCCTGCTTTTTTCACTAAATGGATCTTGCCCATCCTTTCGTATCTGTACATAAAGAGCTTCCTCTTTTCAAAAAACTGCATAGCAGTAGTTGTGGATTACTACATGGATTACTATAATTTATTTACCTAGTCCCATCTTAGTGGCCATTTGGGTTGTTTCCAACCTTTGTCTCACAAACAGTGCTGCAGTAAATAACCTTTTATGTACATCATTTTACATGTGAGTGAATAAATTACAAGAGATTTCCCCCCGTAATCATTTAAATTTATCACCATATTTTGTCAGTTCTTGAGCTTTTGTTGTTTCCTCTATTTCATACCTTCTTTCTGAGTTCACCTTTCTTTGCTGAACATATCCTTTACTTACTCTCGTAGGAAGTGTTTGTGGGTTGTAAATGACTTCATTTTGCTCTATTTACTTATATTTAGCTCGGGGTAAATTCTGTATTAACAGTCATTTCTCCACTCTGATTGCCTTCTAGACTGTGTTAGTGAGCACTTTGCTGTGTTTCCTTCACAGGTAATCTCTTTTCCTCTGGTAGCTATTAAGATTGTCTCTTTATCCTCAATAGATTTCAGTTTCACGCTATTATGTCTAGGTGTGCACTCTTGATCTGTGAAGTCAGGCCTTCATTTCTAGAAAATTCTTAATTTTTTCTCATCAACTATTATTTCTCAGTCATTCACTATATTCTTTTCTGAAGCTCCTGTATATTAATGTTGTAGTGTCTTAATATTTTATATTATAATATGTATATATATTTATATATTATATGTATGAAAGAGCAGTTAACAAGATATATATATGAAATATTCTCTCTCCTTAACTGCTCTTTCATATTTTATAATCTCCTGTTGCATTCAGAGTAAAGTCTCAGTATTCTCATAATCACTGTTACTCTTCAGCTGTGTCCATTCTGTTGTTTATCCTCTGCTGCTGCTACTGCTAAGTCACTTCAGTCATGTCCGACTCTGTGCGACCCCATCCCTGGGATTCTCCAGGCTAGAACACTGGAGTGGGTTGCCATTTCCTTCTCCAATGTGTGAAAGTGAAAAGTGAAAGTGAAGTCGCTCAGTCATGTCGACTCTTCACGACCCCATGGACCGAAGCCCACCAGGCTCCTCCGTCCATGGGATTTTCCAGGCAAGAGTACTGGTGTGGGGTGCCATTGCCTTCTCCTGTTTATCCTCTAATGCATGTTAAATGGGTTAGGGTTAGAGTCTGTTGTTTGCTTGGCCTGTGATGTTGAATCTCCTGCCAGGGCCCTTTCTCTGCCTGACTAATTTCTGTTAGTTACTTCAGGCCCAATTCAAATGTACTTGCTCCTAAGCCACATTGTTTCACTGCTTCACACTTTGTCAGAATTATGTTTTTCCTACTCTTTGCTCTATAGACATTTGGTTAAAGCCTCTTGTTTCTTTTCTTTTTAAAATTTAATTAATTTGGCTTCCTTGGGTCTTAGTTGCAGCACTTGGGATCTTCTCTTTTTGTAGACTTCTAATTGTGGCATGTGGGCTCAGTTGCTCTGCAGCATGCAGGATCTTAGTTCCCCGACCAGGAATTGAACCCACATCCCCTTCACTGCAAGGCAGATTCTTAACCCTGGACCACCAGGGAGTCCCTTTGTTTTTTTTTTTTTGGAATAAGTACTTTATTTCAAATGACTCAAGAATCAGAAAAAATATAGAGGGTATTATGTGAAAAGTAAAATGTCCTTCCTCTCTTAAGTTACCTAGTTCCCTTCCCAGAGGCCATCCCTTTGTAATAGTTTTTCATTGCCATAATAATGTGGTGTAACAAACAGTTACAAGTCTTTGGCAGGATAACAACAATAAACATTTATTTAATACATGAGTCTGTTGGGTTTGGTGATCTAGGCAGCACTTAATTGTACATCTGCAGTCAGCTGTGAGCTCTGCAGATCTCAGCTGGAGTCACTCACATGTTGGGGTGGGGCAGGAGGAGGGGAGGTTATCTGGCTGTTAGCTGACCTAGGATGATCTCATCTGCTCCATCTGAAAGCCAGTATATCCTCTTAGCAGTTATAGAGGGCACAGGCATGCAAGAGCAATCACAGTAGCTTCTGTCACACTTGTTAGTATTACACTGGCCAAGTCAGGTCATGTGTTGAACCCAGAATCACAGCAGGAGCACACAACAAAGTCCATGTCTACAGGGAAGGGTGAAGAATGGGGTCAGTAATGTATTCTGCCTCATGCGTTTTTTAAAATTTCAGTTTCTAAACATACATGTGTATACCTTTTATTAACATGAATGATAGCATGATATTATTGTTCTTATACTGTTTTTTTCCCCATTACTTATTTCATTAAGACATAATTTTTCTCATCAGGTGCATCCTCCTGAAGAAGATTAAATCAGAGGATCTTAAATCAGTTATATCTCCACCCCAGACTGGATTGAGCCCTTCTAAGTTAATCCCAGAATGGCTTCAGCAGGGGAACAGGATGGACTTAAGATTGTGAAGGTGGAGGAGGACCCTATCTGGGACCAAGAAACCTACCTTCGAGAGAACAACTTTTCTGGCCAGGAAGCCTCCCGCCAACTTTTTAGACACTTTTGTTACCAAGAGACTCCTGGTCCCCGAGAAGCACTGAGCCGGCTTCGGGAACTCTGTCATCAGTGGCTGAGGCCAGACACACATACCAAGGAGCAAATCCTGGAGCTCCTGGTGCTGGAACAGTTCCTGACCATCCTGCCTGAGGAGCTCCAGGCCTGGGTACGTGAGCACCATCCCAAGAGTGGGGAGGAGGCAGTGGCTGCAGTTGAAGACCTGGAGCGAGAGCTCAGTGAGCCAGAGAACCAGGTGAGAGGAAGAAGGTGGCCTTCTGGACATAGACTATGAAATGAAGGGTGAAGTTTGGTGACCCAGGTTGGTTGGTTGTAGCCATGTGTATTAGTTCTCTGTTGCTGGGTAACAAGTAATCCCCTAAGCTTTAATGGCTTAAAAAAAACAAATATTACCTCCAAGTTTCTGAGTCAGGTTTCGGGAGCCACTTAAGGAGGATATGTCATGAGGTTGCAGTGAAGATGTCAACCAAGATTATAGTCCCCTGAAGACCTACTGCAGCTGGTGGATCCACTTTCAAGATGGCTCACTCCCATGGTTGTTGGTAGGGGGCCTTGGTTCCTCACTGGTTGTTGGCAGGGGTCTTTACTGGGTTTCTCCTTAGGGCTCATTGAGTGTCCTCACAACATGTCAGTTGGCTTCCCTGGGAGAGAGACAGAAATAGAGGAAGAGAGGATAAGGATGAATCCTCACAGTTTTATGACTTAGTCTCAGAAGTTATATACAATGATTTCTGCCATACATTCTATTCAGTAGAAATGAGCCATTTTAAGTATAGCTCTCACTCAAGGGGAGAGAAATCAGGCTCCACCTTATAGTGGAAATAACATTGAAGAGCTTACGAACATATTTTAAACCATCACACCTCATTGGGCCACTCTTGTTCTCCCCCTTCTGCTTTTGGGTGTGGAATTAAACTCTGGGCTTTCCACTGTGCAGTTGCATAAAATGTCTCATACAGTTCCATATGAGCTCTCTCATTGATTGTGAGTCCAGGTTCCAGTAGTCCTTTGCTTATCAACCCAAATATACCTACCTGCCTTCAGGCCCCAGATCGTGAACATGGACTTGCTGAAATGCTCTCAGGGGATGCAGTGCATTTGAAGGCCAAGCAGGAATCAACAGCTTTCCAGCTTCAGTCCATGGTGACACAGCTCAAATGTGAATCTTTTGGGCTCCACAAATTTGGAGAACAAGGTAAGGACATTTTCAGGTCCATTCAGAGGATCTCTGGTGGTCCAATATAGGGTAATAGTTGAGACTGTGGACTCTGGGGCCAAATTGTTTCAGTTAGAATTTAAGCACTGCTACTTAGAAGCTATGTGACATCGAACAGGTCAAGTAACCTTCCTGTGCCTTCAGTTTATGCATTTGTAAAACGGAAATAATCAGAGTCAGAGAGTCATTTGAAGATTTCATAAGTTAATATACATAAAACATTTAGAGCAGCACCTGCTTTGTAGTAAGCCCTTCACAGTGCCTGCTTGCGTACATTTTCTCTAGAAGCCTCACCTTGTCTGCGTGACCTCCTCCAGCCATTTCAGCAGGTGCTGGTTACCCCTTACTTTGTCTCCATATCTCTATTTAGGTTGTTATAATACACTGCCAGTTTTGGATCCTAAAATGTGTATATTTGACATGAATCTTCCCCTTTCCCATCCTATGGTTATACTCTTTCATAAAGGAAAAAAATGACATGATCTATTTATTATTCTAGATGGTGAAACTGTACTTGAAAACCAGGACTTGACATCAAAACTGGAAGTCTTAAAAGAAATGGGACATTTTGAGAATAGCAGACTCCAAAGAGATGTTCCTTTAGATTCTGAAAATAGAGAAGTGTGTAAACGTGAGAGCAGGGCAGAAAAACAGAGCAGACAGCCCACTGGAGAGAGACGTCACAAGTGCAATGAGTGTGGGAAAAGCTTTACTCAGAGTTCAGTTCTCATTCAGCACCAGAGAATCCACACTGGGGAGAAGCCATATGAATGCAGAGAATGTGGAAAGACCTTCAGCCAGAGGTCAGGCCTGATTGAACATCAGCGGAGCCACACTGGAGAGAAACCCTATCAATGTAAGGACTGCGGGAAAGCCTTCAGTGCCAGCAATGGCCTCATTAGACACAGAAGGATCCACACGGGGGAAAAACCATATGAATGTGAAGAGTGTGGGAAAGCCTTCCGCCTGAGCTCGTACCTTGTTCAGCATCAGAGGATACACACTGGAGAGAAGCGCTATCGCTGTAACGAGTGTGGAAAAGCCTTCAGTCAGAATGCCGGGCTTTTCCAGCATCTCCGAATCCACACTGGTGAGAAACCCTATCAGTGCAGTCAGTGCAGTAAAAGCTTTCGTAGTCGAACACTCCTTATCAAACATCAGAGAAGCCACACTGGAGAGAGACCGTATAAGTGTGATGAGTGTGGGAAAGCTTTCAGTCATCATTGCAACCTCATTAGGCATTTTAGAATCCATACTGTTGTCAAATTGGACTAAACTAACCCTATGGACCACCAGGGCCCTTCAGTGAGGTGATCCTTGGGAAAGTAAGATATTCAAATGGCTTATTTTACTCTTATGAAATTTATTTTGCTTTGGAATGCATGATTTTTTTGCAGACCACGTGCTGCTGTCTCCTGAGTGGATGACTGTGGGTGTGGGCATGTGGGCACTTGCTGGGCAGCTTCTTTCTTCCCTATCCCTTGGTTCATTTCTAACAATTTCCCTTAAAGCAACCAAATCTTACCTGGAAATAAATTGGTATGTAGGGGCCATTATTGAGTAATACTTAATATTGAACAACTCTAAATGACTAGCATTTGTGTATATACTTAAAGGATATTCAGAGGTGAGTTTTTTGTTTCTTGGGTTTTTTTTGTTTTTTTTTTTTTTTTTTGTAAAAGTGACATTTTAAACACAATAAGGTTTGGGGGAATAAGAATTGTTCCTATTCCTATAGAAAATCATTATCATTGTCAACAATCTCCCCAGGAATGTAATGGATGTTCTCTTTGATACTTTCATCAGAATGGTTGGCAAACTCATTTACTAAGCAGCATTATCCCTGGTGTGAAGCCTATAGATTTGATGGTTTAGAAATTCATGTCCCATTTTGATATTGAACTCCAAATTCTCAGTGCAGGTCATTGCTATATTTAAGGTTCCCATTTTTGTTATAAATAACGAGTCAAATGATACTTTAAGACCTTTGTGGAACTTCCCTGGTGGTCCAGTGATTAAGACTCCACACTCCTAATGCAGGGGGCACAGGCTCAAGTCCTAGTCAGGGAACTAAGATCCCACATGCCATGTGATGAGGCCAATAATAATAATAATAAACCCTTTGCAATGTGCCTGTTTTATTCATAGCCTTTTCTGTCACAGGCTTTAGATGTTTAGCCAGGTGGAAGGCCACTGTAAGCAGCATCATTGAGGTTATAAAGAAATGGAGCCTCTGACCTCAGGCAGCTTATGCTTAACTCGGGAGACCAGCAGGTCCAGGCCATTTACTGTCAGGGTTAAACACACAAGTTTGGCACCACACTGTCCAGGTTCAGTATCTGCCTCTCCATCTGTGAGCTCTGTGACCTTGGGCAGTTTAATTAAATGTCCCTATGTACAGTCTCCCTATCTATAAATTTAATAGGGGATAAGAGTACCCTTCTCATAGGATACATGAGATTAATACAGACTTGTAAAGCACTGAAACTATAATTCAATAAATGTGCACTGTGATTTACCTAAGAAATAATACCATCTAATGAATATAGGTGGAATTTTAAGTATCCTGTTTGAACCAAATGGAATGTTAAATGCCTCTGCTGACAGTCTCATACTTTTCTCCACCGTCAAAATCTTAATCAGAATTTCAAAAGAAAGGAACTATAAGTTCAACTTAAAAATACACTGTGCTAAGTATGTCTTCAAAGTTTGTTTTAAAAAAGTTAAGCCTATATATGTGTGTGTATATATATATATGTAAATATATATATGTGTGTGTGTATATATATGTATTTGGTTTTCCTTATAGCTTGGGGGCCATAAAAACAACAAAAACTAAAATTCCTTGACTGTTTCATTTGGAAACAGAACATTAGCTAAATGCAGACTATTTAAAATAGTGCTTTTTTTTTAGCCTAACTTCAGGGCATGCAGGATCTTAACTCCCTGACCAGGGATGGAACTTTATGCCTCCTGCAGTAGAAGCACGGAGGCTTAAACACTGGACCACCAGGGAAGTCCCCAGAACAGTGCTTATTGAATTTTAGAGTATCTACAAATCACCTGGAATCTTGTTAAAATAGATTCTAATTCAAAAGGTAATGGTGGAGCCCAGGAATCTGCATTTTCAACAAACTCCCAGTGATGCTGATGCTGCTGGTTCATGGAGCACATTTGAATATCAGGACCCCAGACGGTCCTGATGGTCCTTCTACAGCTAGAGGTGTCAGGCAAATCCATTTCCTTCTCATCCTCCCACTGCAACCCCTGTGTCTGCATGTTGCCTCTACACCTGTGCTCCCCACTGCCAGCCCCACCCTCAAAGGAGTGAGATGCCCATGAAGTGCAATGGGCAGCTGGCTGAGGTGCTTGGGAAACCAGGCAAAATTCTCTGCTCTGCACAGGCAGATTCATCACTTGGGAAGTCTAAGCAGTTCCTGTGAACGTTTGCTTTAGGAAAAAGCCGCTGCTCCAGAGCTTCCGCTATGCCTCCTCTCTCCCCTTCACATGAACTCCCAGGGTGAGGGGAAAGGAACTGTCCATGTTTACAAGCACAGTGCAGACCTGCAGCCCTCACGGCCCCGCCCCCTGCAGCATCTCAGGACACAAGGGCAAGGACTCCGCTCCATGTCCTCAGCTGGGGTGCTACTACAGACCACACTCACCTTCAA
This sequence comes from Dama dama, assembly GCF_033118175.1. Classification (NCBI taxonomy): domain Eukaryota; kingdom Metazoa; phylum Chordata; class Mammalia; order Artiodactyla; family Cervidae; genus Dama; species Dama dama. The sequence continues at coordinate 32,156,383 of NC_083687.1, forward strand.
CACAGACCTTCAGTTTGGTCCCTCTGAGATTCCAGCCCCAGGGCTCAGACAGCCCTTTCCTGTCTCACCTTTCCAGAAAGGCAAAGGAAAGCTCACGAAGGAGAAAGCAGCCATAAGAGAGAGGCCCAAGGCATAAAGGAGAAAAGCACAGAGGAGGAGAGGAGGTGGGAGGAAAGGGCCTGATAGGGCAGGCCTGCAACCTAAGGAAACCGAAGGGAGAAATGGGGAATGTTGCTTTTTTGTTTTGTGTTTTGTTTTTTTTTTTCCAGTTTCTCTTTCATCAGTCTAGTCCAAAGTGTTCTAGTCGCTGATAACACACTCCCGCATTCAGCCTCATGACAGTGACATGAAGGATTTTCAGTGCCTGTGAGCAGAGGAGCATCTGGAAAAGAAGGGAAGTTCAGGCAGTGAGCAGGGCACTCAGCCAGTCAGCAGCATCTGCTGAGCACCACTTTGGGCCAGTGGGCACTGTGGCAGGGACTTAGGACACATCAGGGAACCCTGCTTGAGAGAAACAATAAACAGTAAGTATAATAAATGAGGCTTCCCAGGTGGCACAGTGGTAAAGGATCCGTCTGCCAGTGCAGGAGACGCAGGAGACACCAGTTCAATCCCTGGGTCCAGAAGTTCCCCTGGAGAAGGAGATGGCAACCCACTCCAGTATTCTTGCCTGGAAAATTCCATGGATAGAGGAGCCTGGTGGGCAACAGTTTATGAGGTCACAAAGAGTCGGACACGACTAATGACTAAGCACAGCACATAATAAATGACAGTGTAATAAAGTGTTTTGGAAACAGAAGAAAATGGAGCAGGATAAAGGAGTGGGGTTTCATTATCTCGGGTGGTCAGGGAAGGCTTCACTGAGGAGGAGGCATTTGAGCTAAGGTTTGGAGCAGGTGAGGGAGTTGGTGCTGCATGGGAGGGTGACCCAGGAAGGGGATGGGCTGGTGCAGAGGCCTTATGGTGTAGACTAAAAAGCTTTCCCCTGGGGTTTCACAGGTGCTCCTTACCATCCCCCTAGAAAAGGAAGACATGCTATTTACCATTCACATTCACTGTTGAGTAAACTGAGCTTGCGACATGAAGTGATTGTCACCTCCCAAGCAGGCGAAGTTGAGCAAAGTATTCGAGACTGACTGTCCAGTGCTGTTTCCTACTAAGCGTCCTGAAACTTCGTCCTCCCCAAGCCCCCACAGCTGGGAAGGATTGAGGGCAGGAGGAGAAGGGGGCGACAGAGGATGAGATGGTTGGATGGCATCACTGACTCAATGGACATGGGTTTAAGCAAACTCAGGGAGATAGTGAAAGACAGGGAAGCCTGGCGTGCTGCAGTTCATGGGGCCGAAAAGAATCAGTCACAGCGTAGCGACTGAGCAACAGCACCTACCCCAGCCCCCAGAAAGTTGTTCTTCCTTAACCAGAAAACGTAGGTGAAACCACTTAAGCAGGTGTCAAGTATTTTATGTGACTAGCTCTGTCTTGAAAGCAATGGGAGAGGGGGTGGCACAGATACCCTGGTGGTGCACAAGAGGAAGAAATGGATGGATTCCTGGAGGTCAGGTGATGCTAATGGTGGGGGGCGGGAGACCCAGGGAGTGATTACTTTATATCATTACATACCCAGTAAGTGTTTACATTCCAGTTCTTTATGTTAATATATATGGATGGACTACTGGAGGTCAGGTGATGTTAATGATGATGGTGATAGGATGGGAGACACGGGGAGTGAGGACAGCCAGGTGCAGGACCTCTACAGGCAGCCAGAGCTGGATGGGAAGAGGAGCGGGAAAAGCTGAAGAGTGGGAGAAGGAGAGACACGTTTGCTTCTTGGTGGCAGGGCGCTGCTATGCTGTGGTTTGTTCCTGTCCACTGGTGTGGCTGTAGGTGAGTTACTTCACCTCTCTCTGCCCAAGTGGAAAGACATGAAGGGCATGTCTTTAAATGTTTGCTTAAATCAGGACCCCCATGATCTGCCAGATATGTTTGACTGATAGGTCTTGTCTCTTTCAATTAGATTTCCCCTTCATTTCTTTTTTCCTATTGCATTGTATTTGCTGGGGCTTCCCAGGTGGTGCAATGGTAAGCACATCTTGCTTATCCATTCATCTATTGATAGACATTCAGGTTTTCCATGTCTTGGCTATTGTAAATAGCACTGCAGTGAACGTTGGGGTGCATGTATCCTTTCAAACCATATTTTTCTCCAGATATATGTCAGGAGTGGGATTGCAGGATCATATAGTTTGCAGGATCATAGTTTTAGTTTCTTAAGGAATCTCCATACTGTTCTTCATAGTGGCTATACCAATTTACATTCCCAGCAACTGTGGAAAGGTTCCCTTTTCTCCACACCTTCTCCAGCATTTACTGTTTGTAGATTTTTTCATGATGGCTGTTCTGGCTGGTGTGAGGTGATACCTCATTGTATCACCTGTGTTTCTCTAATAATTAGCGATGATGAACACTTTATGTGCCTTTTGGCCCTCTGTATGTTTTCTTTGGAGATGTGTCTATTTAGATCTTCTGTCCATTTTTTGACTTGGTTGCTTGGGGTTTGTTATTGTTGTTATTGAGTTGCACGAGCTGTTTGTGTATTTTGGAAATCATCCCTATTGGTCACATCATTTGCAACTATTCTCTTGCAGTCTATAGATTGTGTTTTGTTTAAATCATGATTGCTTGCTTCATCAAAATCCCCAGTGGTGAGCATCAGCTACCAAACAGAAATCACAGTGTTTTTGGTCACCTATTCACAGAAGTGACATCCCCTCAACATTACTGTATATATTGGATGTATGTGCTTAGTTGCTCAGCTGTGTCTGCCTCTTTGTGACCCCATAGACTGTAGCCCGCCAGGCTCCTCTGCCCTTGGGGATTCTCCAGGCAAGAACCCTGGAGTGGGTTACCATGCCCTCCTCCAGGGGATCTTCCCAACCCAGGGATCGAACCCAAGTCTCCTGCATTGCAAGCAGATTCTTTACCATCTGAGCCACTAGGGAAGCCCATTCTATTGGTTAGAAGCACGCTATTTAGAGGTTGGGATTATGTAAGGTTTTGAATACTGGGAACTGTGGTCACTGGAGGACATCTTAGAGCCTGCCTACCACACTTTCCTCCCATGTTAAGACTTCTAGTTCTCAAGGATAGTGGGATGATAAAATTAACATATCACATCATTTATGCATTTTACTTTTTGATATTTAAGTACCTCCAGATTGGCTGTGCCAATTTACATTCCTTATCCCTGCCAATATTTTGTTAAACTTTTAAATACTTGCCAATCTGTTAGGTGTGTAATGGTGTCTTGTTTTTATTTTTAATCTCCAAATATTAATGGAATTATGCCTCTCTTTATATGCTTATGGGTCATTTGCCTTTCTTCCTTCGTGAGTTCCTGATTCATATCCTTTGTCCAGCCTCCTTTTGGGCTTTTTAACCTTTTTTTCCCCCAGGCTGTACCAATGTGGATTGTGGAAGGTCTCTGTTCCCTGACCAGGGATCAAACCTGGACCCTCAACAGTGAGAGCATGGAGTCCTAACCCCTGGACTGCCAGGGAATTCCCTAACTTTTCCTTATTGATGTGTAGAAATTCTTTACAGTCTATATATTAGCCCTATAACTAATATCTATTAAGTAATCCATATTAATATGTGTGTACATTTGTGTATGTGTATACTTGTATGTGTGTGTGTATATATATGTGTCATTAAAAAAACTGGGCTACCTCTGGAGCATAAGATACTGAATGGGAGTTCTGCTGAATCCCAGACTTCAGGTAGAGTGAACCTGCCACTAAATTATCTGGACTATCTGGAGAAGCAAGAGAAGTCCCAGTCGTGGTCATGCCAGTTCCCTCTGGAACAAAAAAGGGCTACACGAGTCAAAGTGGAAAAAAACAGCTTCACATAGAATCAGGAATCTAGCCTGCTAGGGAAGAGTCCCTCACAGCAGGAAGTCTGCAAACAGCACTTCTGCTACCAGGATTTCCTTGGGCCCGAGTCTGGCCATCTCTGGGAGATATAGGAGTAACAGAGACCCAACCTTCTCTCCCCTCAGGAGCAATGACTTCACTAAGACAGAAGTTTAGGTCCTCATGTGTAAACTTTGGAGGAAGGCGATTGCCAGGGTTCTGTTCCAGCACTTAGGGAACTAGGTTCCTTCTAGCTTATTTCTCCATCACTTCCTGAGCAGGTCCTGGTGTGTATAGCTAGCCTGGGCCAGTTCTGCCTTAGTCTTAGGACTAGAGTCCCTCACCATATCCCTTGGATCGCTGATTCTTCTTAACTGTGGAGCCACTTTGAGGGTCATGGTAAGAGTGTAGGCCAGGCTCAGAGAGGGTATTCTGCCCAAAGCAAAGTCTTTCCGGTGCCACATTTATGCTGTTTATAAATATTACTTACACTGTCTCTACCTCCTGCATAGCTGGTGCTGATTTGCTCTTTAGAGGTCTCACTGTGGATGTGGTTCAGTGAAAGGCTTGGGTGGGGTGCATGGTGGTGGTGGAGGGAGGCTGTGATGGGCAGTCAGGCCACATCACAGTATGTGTGTGTGTGTGTGTGTGTGTGTGTGTGTGTGTGTGTGTGAGAGAGAGAGAGAGAGTGTGTGCGTGCATGTTCAGGCAGCCAGGTGACATCACTGTGTGTATGTGTGCAGGCGTGAACTCAGTCCCTCAGTCGTGTCAGACTCTTTGCGACCCCATGGATTATAGCCTGCCAGGCTCCTCTGTCCATGGGATTTTCCACTGGAGTGGTTTGCCATTTCACCCTCCAGGGGATCTTCTGGACCCAGGGATTGAATCTGTCTCCTGCATTGGTAGGCAAATTCTTTACAACTGCACTACCTGGGAAGCCCTTGATATCACAGAACTGTGATCTAAATGATAGTCAGGGGAGCCAGGTGGAGAGCTACAGACAGACTCAAGAGAGATTAAGAGGTGGGTGGTAGGAAGGAATCACAGATGACATCTATGGTCCCGGGTGGGTACTGAAGTCATTTATGTATTTAATTATGGAGCCCTTGAGAAGAACACATTTGGAAGGGGGAGATAATGAATACAGCCTTTGATAACTGCCAAGTAGAGGGTGTATAGAGGGCTCTAAAGATCAAGATAGAAAGTGAAATAAGAGTTTATTCTGTAAGTAATCTGTACTAGTCATTTATCATTTGTTTATGTATTGGCCATGTGGCCCAGTGGGACTGAACCCATGCCCCCTGCGCTGGAGACAGTCTTAACCATCGGACTGCCAGGGAAGTCCCTTCTCATTTAATTCAAACCCGCATTCTATTAATACTCTTGTAAGTGGGTATTTGTAGATACCAGTATTCTTGCCTGGGAAATTCCATGGACAGAGGAGCCTGGCAGGCTACAGTCCATGGGGTTGCAAAGAACTGGACACAGCTGAGTGGCTGACACTTTCACATAGATACCAGACATTCCACTGAAAGCAGAAGCCAATCCACCTTAGTGATGTATTTCACAAGGAATAACAGATTAATTAAAGAAAATAACATTTGAGCATCTGAGTGTGGAGTAAGTGAATCTGATATTATTATGCATGGCTTACACTTGCACCTCAGCATGTGGGTAATTTCATGCCTTTTGAAAGAATTCAAGTCGGACTACTTGCCATCCAGCCAGGATTGGGAAAGTACAGGTTAGGGTGTGAAAGGAATGCAATGCATGTCACACAGAAATGAGTGAGATCTGTCTAATTCATCAATACTAAATTTTAGCATTAAAGAGTCACAGTTCACATCATTCACTCCCCCCACCCCCCCCACCCAAGTATTCTCCTTTGGTTTCCTGCTCTGATGACTTGAATCCTGGACTCATTTAATCTCCTTAGTAGTTTTCACCATAGGCTTTATGTCAACCTTACTGCTACCCTTGCCTTTCTTCTCATGATGATTCTATTGTTACCCTGATTTGCTCCATATTTCCTGTTTTCTTGACTCTTTTGACTTCTGCTGCCAATTTCCACAGCCCCAACAGGACACACTTTTCGTTTCAGTACTCAAAGACACTGCTTCACCTCGTTTTCCCTTTATGGAACACTCCTTCAGCATCCCTGCCTACACACAATCGGAAGTGGTTATACCAATGCTCAGGTCATCAGCCTCTGACACCTATGTTTTATTTAGATCTTCCTGACCTCATGGGATCTGTCTTGATTTTCAACTATGGATTCAGTGCCATTCTGTGGTTATTTTTATGTTCCATTATTTTGATATTGAATATAGTTCCCTGTGCTGTATACAGTAGGACATTGTTGTTTACCTGTTTTACATATAGTACTGTGTATCTGCTAATCCCAAACTCCTTATTTATCCCTCTCCCACTCTCTCCCCTTTGGTAACTATAAGTTTTCTATATCAATGAGTCTGCTTTGTAAATAAGTTCATTTGTATCCTATTTTAGATTCCACATAAGTGATTTTGTGTTTTTCTGACCTACTTCACCTAGGATGATGATCCCTAGTTCTATCCATGTTTCCACCAATGGAATTACTTCATTCTTTTTTATGGCTGAGTTGTATTTCATTGTATATATGTAACACATCTTTTTTATCCATCCATTCAGTGGACATTTAGGTTGCTAACATGGCTTGACTACTGTAAATAGTGCTGCTATGAACACTGGGGTACATGTGTCTTTTTGAATTAGGGTTTTTCTCTTGATATATGCCTAGGAGTGGGATTGCTGGATTATATTTTTAGCTTTTTAAGGAACCTCCATACTGTTCTTCATAGTATGTACTCAGTTACATCTGACTCTTTGTGACCCCATGGAGTGTAGCCCACCAGGCTCCTCTACCCCTGGAATTTTCCAGGCAGGAATACTTGAGTGGGCTGCCATTTCCTCCTCCAGGGGATTTTCCCAATTCAGGAAAATCTGCCCATGACTTCTACATTGGCAGGCAGATTCTTTACCACTCAGCCACCTGGGAAGCCCAGGCTCCATAGTGGCTGCACCAATTTACATTCCCATCAACAGTGCAGAAGGGTTCCCTTCACCCCACATCATCTCCAACATTTGTTATTTGTAGTCTTTAAATTTTTTATTTATTTTTGATTATGCCGGGTCTTCGTCGCTGCACACAGACTTTCTCTAGTAGCAGTGTGTGGGCTTCTCGTTGTGGTGGCTTCTCTTGTTGCACACCATAGGCTCTAGGCATGCAGGTGCTTCAGTATTTGTGGCACTCAGGCTCAGCAGTTGTAGCCCGTGGGCTTGAGAGCACAGGCTCAATAGTTGTGGTGCATGGGATTAGTTGCTTTGAGGCACTTACCAGACCAGGGATCAGACCCATGTCTCCTGTAATGGCAGGTGGATTCTTACTCACTGTGCCCCAGGGAAGACCCATTTGTGGACTTTTTGATGACAGCCATTCTGACTGGTGTGAGGTGATACCTCATTGTAGCTTTAACTTGCATCTCTGTAATAATTAGCAATGTTGAGCATCTTTTCACACATGCCTTTTGGACTTTTGTCTTACTTGGAGAAATGTCTATTTAGGTCTTCTGCCTGTTTATCAATTGGGTTATTTTTCTGTTACTGAGTTGTATGAGCTATTTGTATATTTTGGAAATTAAGCCAAATTTGTGGCTTGTCAGTCACATTATTTGCAAATATTTTCTCCTAGTCTATGGGTTGTCTTTTCATTTTGTTTATTGTTTATTGTGCAAAAGCTTATATGTTTCTATTTGCTGTGCAAAAGTTTGTTAAGTTTGATTAGGCCCCATCTGTTTATTTTTGCTTTCATTTCTATTGACTTGGGGGACTGACCTAAGGAAAAAGTGCTACGATTTATGTCAGAGAATAAATTGTCTAGACGCTTTTCTAGTTTTATGATGTCAAGTCTTATATTTGCCTTTAAGCCATTTTGAGTTTATTTTTGTATGTGGTATGAGGGTGTGTTATAACTTTATTGATGTACACATGACTGTCCAACTTTCCCAGTACCACTTGAAGATTGTTTTCTACTTTGTATATTCTTGCCTCTTGTCGAAGTTTGATCATAGGTGTAGGTTTATTTCTGGGCTCTTTATTCTGTTCCATTGATCCATATGTCTGTTTTTTGTGCCAGTATTACATTGTTTTGATTACTCTAGCTTTGTAGTATTGTCAGAAGTCTGGGAGGGTTACACCTCTAGCTTTGTTCTTTTTCCTCAGGACTGCTTTGGCAATTTTGGGTCTTTTGTGGTTCCATATAAATTTTGGAATTATTTTTTCTAGTTCTGTGAAAAATTTTAATGAGTGATTTGATAGGGATTATATTAAATTCTGCCTGCATTTACAAATGGCATTCCCCAGAGAAAACTACCAGGAAAAAAAAAAGGCAGGATTTCGTTCTTTAAATGGATAATCAATTCAATGCAACTAATATAAAGGATTTCCCATATGTTTATATCAAAATTAGACATACAAAAGGTACCAATAAATTTCAACATTTTTACAGATCATTTGTTCTAACAGTTTTTGAAACTCTATATTTTTAAAAGAAATATTAGTTATTTAACTGTATACATACATCATGTTTGCTTTAGGTACAATCTGCTATATAGTTGTGACTTTTCTGTGTTTTATTAATGTCTTCATTGTGTCTGTTTCACCTGCCTTAATCTGACATATTTGCATTATGCTCCAAGTAGAAATGTGCAACGTATCTTCGAAAATCCCCGAGGTCTAGAGAGGAACCTGGGTTACAAGCTCTGTGCAGCTGCCATGCATTGCTCATGGCTATGTCAATCATATAGCTCACCAAAACTGAGTACCACTTCTTGCTTCTTATTCTCACCCTGTATTTGGAAGTGATCTGTTCCATTTTAGCTACACCTTCCCTGCATTCATCATACAGTTTCACTATGGATGGTTGACTTATCTGAGGGATCTCCTTGTCACTCGCAAAACAGTGTATCTCATCGACTGGCTCTATGCCAACAGCATTGGAACACAGACTGATAATACCATCACCATGCCAACGACACAAAATTATCTCATCATTTTCTTCTACTCGGAAATCACAGTACCCCTTCTTCATTGTTTTCATATGTTCTGCACTCATAAGGGGGCATTTTTCAGTCCTGCTGTCACGAATTGTCCCTGTTGCCCTCACCCCTTTCTTCTTCAAGGCTGATACCAATGTGACACTTGTAAAGAAGCCATCGAAGCACAGATGATATGGATACTGACCCCTTGCTAAAAGAACATCAGCAAAATTCATCACGAGGTTTCCACCGAAACCAAGATCAGGATCCTTACCTGTCATCAGAGTTGCTTCTTCTTGATGAGGCTCAAACCAAACCAGATAACCCTCTGTGGTAGCACCACACCAGATTTTATAGCCAATTCTAATAGATTTACCATTCAGAAATTGGTCACTATCAAAGCACTCACACATTGTCTTATCAAAACAGTAGTATTCTTCGAGGGGAGCATATAGGAGAAAATTTTTATTCATTTGCTTTATGAGAGGCCTCAATTTTGTGAACTTATCATTCTGATCTAGATGGCTATTATCTGCAAAATGCAGGTATGAGAAAATCAATTCAAATCTATCCCTTCTGATTGCATCTCTAACCAGGTTCTGGTCAGCATCAGACGTTTCCCAGTACATTCCCCTTCTGGGACGCCGCACAAGTCCACTCAAAAGCAGGACACCAAATACACACCTCACTTCCTGAACTGTGACTTCCAAGTTGACATTTTTCTGAGAAGCATAATTATTGGTTTCACTGACAATCAGGTTGAATGTTTCATCATCAAAAAATAACTCAAAGAACTCTACTGGGTTCAACTTTTCACTCTTGAGATTCAAAAGTCCAGAATCCAGTGCTGACCAGCACGGAAAGTTGGGTTTAATATCTCTCTTGGTCCAGTTCTTCTCTGGGACACCTGACCCCTTTAGCCTTTTTGGAGCAGGCTGGGTCTCAGGCCCGTTATCCTCTTCCACATCTGAATCACCAGAAAATGCAAGGCCTTGGAGCAGTTCACTCACTCGAGCTTTGTCTTTCTTCCTCCCTTTTCGGGTAATGTCTCCTGCAGCATATTCCAGGGAGGAGATGTGCATCCGAGCCCACAAGTCACCCGGATGACGGTCCTTGAGAGTGTTCAAATGCACAAGTGTCCTTTCAGCAGGAACAGGGGTACCACAAGGACTCTGGGGTACACAGTCTCTGAGAAAGAAAAAACAGGCTGTAAAAATTCTCAGTCTCATTCACTGATACAGGATAAATCCACTGACACCTAAAGATTCTTCTGTGGGGAATACTTCTCACTCCCTGTTTCTGTGGGGAGGGCTCTGCCGTTTCTGGCCTCCCCTCTTCCAACTCACTCATCATGACTTAACTGTTGAATCTGTGACAAGGAACTGGGCTGTCCTCTTTATGAGCAGGTTGCAGACATTCCATGTCCTTCCCCCAGTCAAGATGGATCAGGAAGGCCTATGCGGAAAGAGTCTGCAGTCACTATGCGTCCATTTATCTCTGCCTCTGAGCAGCTTTATTGGTCTAGCTTCTGCCAGTCATAAAGCTGAGGTTTCTAGAACTATCTGTTTTACTTCTATGTCTCTATTAATTGGTTCTGAATTTGGACAAAGAAATGGGTGGTTATTTACTGAGCCCCCTCATCTCTAACAGACTTTCTGAACAAGAAGGATTTAGCCTCTTCTAGTTCTGCATTCATCTGGTGGATACACTGTTTTGGGGAGAAACAAAAGAGAAACTCGGACTGATTGCCCTTAAACTGATTTTTACGGGTTTCCCAAAGAATTATGCTAAAGTTACTAAGATGAAAACTATTATTTCACACAAATTCCTTAAATTCTAGAAATCTGCATTTTATTTACTAATGTCCTGTCAGTAAATGGTCTAATTTAAGAAGACATAAGGGAGAAAAAAGCAGTGAAAAAAGTATGGTGTAATATAATTTACAGTACATACATTTATCTGCTTAGAGCATTTATGCTGTCGTGTCTGACTCTCAGTGACCCCATGGACTGTAACCCACTGACTCCTCTGTCCATTGGATTCTCCAGGCAAGAATACTGGGAGTGGGTTGCCATGCCCTACTCTAGGGGATCTTCCTGGCCCAGGGATCAAACCCAAGTCTCCTGGGTCTCCTGCACTGCAGGCATATTCTTTACGCACTGAGCCATCTAGGAAGCCCAGTATAATTTACAGTACATATATTTATCTGCTTAGAGCATTTATCATCCTGAATGTCTTTAATATCTGTGTGTATGATCCATTCAACACATCCATCTTAAGAGTTCCCTGACATCCTCAACTTCAGGGATCCTCCTTGAATTCTGTCACTTCACTACACTGAACTTTCCATTGCTGAAAATTCCAAAAGCTCCCTCTCTGTTCCCAATTTCTTTTCACTCTAGCCTCCTCATACTGTTGTCCCATGGTATTGGTTCTTCCCTCTCACTCTGACTCCTCCATTCCCTCCTCATTTTACCTCCCTTGCTCTTCCATCTAGACTTCATGATCCATTGCCTTAGTCCCTCTCTTGCCAGGATCATCAATCACCCTGCCCCAGTGTCTGCAGTGCTGGACCAGCAAAATTCAGCACCAGATCAATCCCCTCCTTGGTCTTCTCTATTCCTCATCCAGGAGTGAGTAGTGCCAGAGAAATCACACAACAAGGTAGACTGATACAGCTAATAATGATGGTCTCTGAAGTTCAGCTACTCAATACTGCCCAGAAACCCTTCTCATGTCCTCTTGTCCCTTTCTTCCCAGTTCACCACGAGTGTTTCATCACTCTTCTCATATCTTCTTTGTACTCAGTTCTTGGTATATCCAAACATGATTTTTTTTCCTACTCCAAAGAGGACCCAGAATTTTTCAGGCAGAAAGTTGCTCTTCAAAATGATCTGTGACTCTTCTCTTCCAGCTCTTTTAGCCTCTCTAGGCATTTGCATTTTCTTTCTCTGTTTCTCTTTGATCTGCCTCCTCTTTATTTGATAAATGCCGGCTTACTCATCAGGTTTTGTTTCAAATGTTACCTCTTCTGGGATACCCTCTCCAGTACCCAGATCTCAGTTGGGTTCTCTGCTGCACGATCTATCACAGATAGCTACAGGGCACGAAGTCATACTGCACTGTGTTCTGTGTTCACTTATCTGCTGTCTCCTCACATGACTCACTGAAGATAGGGTCTCTGTATTATATGTGATTCTGAATATGAGTGATAATATGTTTACTGAATCAGTGAGGATGTTGGGGGTGACTCAATCTCTGATATCATGATGGAGCCTCAAACCTAGAACAGCCTACCCCTTCAGACTTCTTGTCACATCAAACAGTAAGATATCTTGATTCTGAGGCACTGTGAGTCATGGTTTCAGTTATCTGGTGTAAACGTACCTGACAGACACAGGAGCAGATCTGTATTATCTAATTATAATCCTGAGCTAAGTCACAGTGTTACTTCTCTTCCCTTAGTACAGCTTGGCTCAGACTTCACCAGCTTTATGAAGGTTTCACTTCTCAAGCTTTAAGACGTTTCTCTTTTAACTGAGACTGTGGTCCCTGTTTCCCTAAGATGAAAAAATGTCAAGAAGAATTCTCATCCCGTGCCCTGCTCTTCAATGTAATTATCCCAAGTTGTTTCCTTTTTCTTCTTTACTCAGGTCTCCAAGGAGTTGGTGGTCTCACCAGAAGCCCACCTTCTTCTGCTCATGATCTCCAAGGAGTTGGTGGTCTCACCAGAAGCCCACCTTCTGGTTTCTCTCTGCTTCAGGAGCACCTATGCTACACACTCATTCATTCCACAACCGGCACTCGTATATGTACTATTTTTTAAAATTGATATTGGAGTATGGTTGAGTTACAACGTTGTGTTAGTTTCTGCTGTGCAGCAAAGTTAATCAGTTATACACATGTCCACTGTTTTTGGTTTTAAGATTCCCTTCCCATTTAGGTCACTACAGAGCACTGACTAGAGTTCCCTGTGCTATACAGTAGGTTCTCATTAGCTGTCTATTTTATGTACAGTAGTGTATACATGTCAATCCCAATCTCCCAATTCAACCCACCCCTCACTTCCCCCATTCCTAACCCTAAGTTTGTTTTCTACATCTATTTCTGCTTTGCAAATAAGTTCATCCATTTTTCTAGATTCCACATATAAGTGATATTATACAATATTTGTCTTTCTAAATAGCATTATTTCATCCCTTTTTATGGCTAACATTGTATATATGTATGACATCTTTATACATTCCTCTGTTGATGGACATTTCGGTGGCTTCCATGACCTGGCTATTGTAAATAGTGCTGCAGTGATCACTGGGGTGCATGTATCTTTTTGAATTATGGTTTTCTCAGGTATATGCCTGGGAATGGAATTGCAGGGTCATATGGCAACTCTAGTTTTTTGAGGAACCTCCATACTGTTCTCCATAGTGGCTGTACCATTTACATCCCCACTAACAGTGTAGGAGGGTTCCCCTTTCTCCACTTCCTCTCCAGTATTTGTTGTTTGTAGATTTTTTGATGATGGCCATTCTGACTAGTGTGAGTTGATGCCTCATTGTAGTTTTGATTTGCATTTCTCTAATACTTAGTGATGCTGAGCATCTTTTCATGTGTTTTTGGCCACCTGTGTCTTCTGTGGAGGAATATCTGTTTAGATCTTCTGCCCATTTTTTCATTGTTTTGTTTTTTAAAAAAACTTTTTATTTTATATTGGGGAACAGCCAATTAACAATGTTGTGACAGTTCCAGGTGGACAGCAAAGGGACTCAGCCATACATGTATGTGTACCCATTCTCCCCCAGACTCCCCGCCCATCCAGGCTGCCACATACCACTGAGCAGAGTTCCATGTGCTATATAGTAGGTCCTTGTTGGTTATATTCTAAATATAGCAGTGTGTACATGTCCATTCCAAACTAACTGTCCATTGAGTTTTTTTTTTAATATTGAACTGCATGAGCTGTTTGCATATTTTGGAGATTAATCCCTTCTCAGTTGCTTTGTTTGCAAATATTTTCTCCCTTCCTGAGGGTTGTCTAACTGTAGGTTTGCTGTATAACGGCCTTTTATTATGTTGAGGTAGATTTCCTCTAAAACCACTTTCTAGAGTTTTAATCATAAATGGGTGTTGAATTTTGTCTAAAGTTTTTTTCTGCATCTATAGAAATGATCATATTGTTTTTATTCTTCAATTTGTTAATGTGGTGTATCACATTGATTGGTTTGCATATATTGAAGAATCCATGTTGCATCCCTGGGATAAATCCAACTTGATTAGGGTATATGATCCTTTTAATATGTTGTTGGACTCAGTTTGCTAGTATTTTATTGAGGATTTTTGCACCTATGTTCATGTGATATTGGCCTGTAATTTTCTTTTCTGTGTGTGTGTGATATCTTTGTCTGGTTTGGGTATCAGAGTGATGGTAGCCTTGTAGAATGAGCTCGGGAGTGTTCCTCTTCAATTTTCTGGAAGAGTTTCAGAAGGGTGGGTGTTAACTCTTTTTTAAAAATAATTTGTTGTTTTATTTTTGGCTGTACTGGGTCTTCATTGCTGCACAGGCTTTTCTCTAGTTGCCGTGAGCAGGGGTTACTCTTCATTGTGGTGCACAGGCTTCTCACTGTGGTGGCTTTTGTTGCTGAGCACAGGCTCTAGGACACACAGGCTTCAGTAGTTGTGGCATGTGGGCTCTGCAGTCGTGGCTCCTGGGCTCTAGAGCACAGACTTAGTTGCTCCACGGCATGTAGGATCTTCCCAGACCAGGGATCCAACTCATGTCTCCTACATTGTCAGGTGGATTCTTTACCCCTGAGCTACCAGGGAAGCCCTGTTTGGAGTTTTTTAATCGAACTTTGTTTCAGTACTTGTGACTGGTCTGTTCATGTTTTCTATTTCTTCCTGGTTCAGTCTTAGAAGACTGTACCTAAGAATCTGTCCAACCAATTTCTTCCAGGTTGTCCATTTTATTGGCATACAGTCATTTGTATTAATAGTAGTCTCTTATGATCCTTTGTATTTCTGTGGTGTCAGCTGAAACTTTTTCATTTCTAATTTTATTGATTTGAGTCCTCTCCTTTTTTCCCTTGATGAGTCTGGCTAAAGGCGTATCCATTTTATCTCTTCAAAGAACAAGCTTTTAGTTCTTTGCTATTGTTTTGTCTCTATTTCTGCTCTGATCTTTATGATTTATTTCCTTCTAAGTTTGGGTTTTGTTTGTTGTTCTTTCTCTAGTTGCTTTAGGTGTAAGGTTAGGTTGTTTTGAGATTTTTCTTGTTTCTTGAGATAAGACTGTACTGCTGTAAATGTCCCTCTTAGAGTTGCTTTTGCTGCATCTTTTTTTTTTTTTCTTATTATTAGTTGGAGGCTAATTACTTTACAATAGTGTAGTGGTTTTTGTCATACATTGACATGAATCAGCCATGGAGTTACATGTATTCCCTTTCCTGATCCCCCCTCCCACCTCCCTCTCTACCCTCTGGGTCTTCCCAGTGCACCAGGCCCGAGCACTTGTCTCATGCATCCAACCTGGGCTGGTGATCTGTTTCACCCTAATTTTGCTGCATCTCATAGGTTTTGGATCAACATGTTTTCATTGTCATATGCCTCCAGGTATTTTTTGATTTCTTCAGTGACTCATTGGCTATTTAATAACATTGTTTAACCTCGTGTGTTTGTGTTTCTTACAGGTTTTTTTCCTGTAATTTATTTCAAATCTCATAACATTGTGATCAGAAAAGATGCTTTTATGATTTCAATTTTCTTAAGCCTCAGTAAACTTGTGACCCAAGATGTATCTATCTTGGAGAATGTTCTGTGTGCATTTGAGTAGAAAGTGTATTCTGCTGCTTTTGGATGGAATGCCCTATGAATACCAATTAAGTCTATTTGGTCTAATCTCTTATTTAAGGTTTGTGCTTCCTTTATTAATTTTCTGTCTGAATGATCTGTCTGTTGGTGTAAATGGGGTGTTAAAGTTCCCTACTACTATTGTGGTGCTGTCAATGTCCCCTTTCATGGCTGTTAAAGTGCAAGTGTAGTCACTTAGTCGTGTTTGACTCTTTGTGACCCCATGGACTGTACCCTCTGTCCATCGAATTCTCCAGGTAAGAATACTGGAGTGGGTAGCCATTCCCTTCTCCAGGACCATGGCTGTTCAGAGCGTCTCAATATATAAGTCAAACGCTATGTTGGGTGCATATGTAATTGCTGTCTTCTCCTTTTATTGATCCCTCAGTCATAATGTAGTGACCTTCCTTGTCTCTTGTCTATTTTGCCTGATATGAGTATTGCTACTTCAACTTTCTTTTGATTTCTATTTGTATGGATGTCTTTTTCCATCCCCTCACTTTTAGTCAGTATGTGTCCTTACGTCTGAGGTGGGTCTCTTGTAGATAGCATATATACAAGGCCTTGTTTTTGTATCCATTCAGTCAACCTGTGTCTCTTGGTTGGAGCATTTAATCCATTTACATTTAAGGTAATTATTGATATATATGTTCCTATTTCCATTTTCTTAATTGTTTTAGGTTTGTTTTTGAAGGTCTTTTTTCTTCCCTTCCTCTCTTCCTCTTTTGTTCTTGTGTTTTCCACCTAGAGAGGTTCATTTAGCATTTGTGTAAAGTCGGTTTGGTGTTGCTGAATTTTCACAGCTTTTGCTTGTCTATAAAACTTGTGATTTGTGTTAAATGTGAATGAGAGCCTTGCTGGGTACAGTATTATTGGTTGTAGGTTTTTCCCTTTCATTACTTTAAATATATTTTGCCACTCCTTTCTGGCCTGCAGAGTTTTAGCTGAAAAATCAGCTGATAACCTTATGGGGATTCCCTTGTAATGTGTTGCTTTTCCCTTGTTGCTTTAATATTTTTATTTATATTTAATTTTTGTTAGTTTGATCAGTGTGTGGTCTCAGCTTGTTCCTCCTTGGGTTTACCCTGTATGGGACTCTCCTCTTTGTGTTCCCTGGATTGGGTGACTGTCTCCTTTCTCATGTTAAGGAAGCTTTCTATTATTAGGCCCTTTCTCCTCTGGGGCTGTTCACCTGTGGTATGCTCTGTTGTGTCCCCTTTTGTCCACCATGGGAGTTCACAAACTACACTATTGTTGGTGCTGCTCTCAGTCCTGCCTTATTAACCCTGGGTATGTGGGCAAATGGCTCAGGTGTTGTTTTCACCAGGCCACTGGTGCAAATCCTGCTACTACCTTTAATTTGTCTATTATCATCAGCTTTACTCCTTTTGATTCTTGCTCAGGACTCTCCTAATGGAGGTTGAAAATACCCTACCTATCTTCCTGTCTTAAGTCCTTTTCCAGATCTGATATTTCTTTAACCATCATGACAACAGCCTCACTTGCAGACCTCACTCTCCTATCTCAATCCTCTGCCTTCTCTATCTTCTTTTTCTGGCTTCAGTATCTATAGCTCCACAAAAACATAAGGAAGCCAGGGGAACAGTGATCAGGCAAGGAACCAAGAGAGGATTCTTGAAGGCAACCATGTGCCAACTGAAGGTTTTGTGTAATTATGATATACTGACAGGTCAGTGTCTTGGAGTGGGGCCTCCTATGATCATAGAAGTGAGTGTTACTTTTTCTGTATTATTCCAGGGAAGAGACGTTTACCAACTGGTTTCTCTGGTTTCATTCCAATTTTTTACATTTGTAGGAGCTATTCTACATGGACACTCACCTGTTGGCTATTCCTGAGGCCTCAGCACCTCGTTCCATTTCTTCAGAAGTTTCTTGCTTTGTGTTAAAAAATCCATCTTTAGTTACAACTTCTTCAGCTAAAATAACACATTGATAATTCAAATATCATTTCCACCTGAATCTAGAAAAAAATCTCCAGGGTAGGGAACAGGATGTTTCAAATTAAAACCAAAAATCAACAGGTGTCCCAGGAACATAGTCACAGCAATCCTAAAAACGTGGTAGAGTGTGGGAAGATAGTAAGAAAGGTCAGTTTCCAGGGGAGAAGGCCTAATGGGGCAAAGACTATTTAAAGAAAATTACACAGAGACAGTAGTGCTCTCAGAGTAAAGAGAACTTCCTCTGACGTGAAGGAGGGATACAGCAGAGGTGTTTGTGGAATTTCCAGATATTAAGGGATGTGTGAAAATGACATTATCTGGGACCCTTGCAAAGGGGGAAAAAGGGGAGCAAAGGAGGAGACGTTGAGGGAATCAGGGAACACAGAGGGACGATCAGAGAACAGCAGGAATCAGTAGGCTGAGTGATTAGTAACAGAAGGTACTGTGATTGTGAGGGATACAAAATGACAGGCTGAGAGAAGCGTGGAGATCAAGACCAGAAGAAGGGGAAAGAAGGGTGTGTAGGACATGTGGGTTCACAATGGCTGAGTCAGGGTTAACGATGGGAAAGGTGGACACCAGCCAGGGGCCTGTCCTTACCCATGAGACTGATGTTTGTAACCTTCTCCGGAGCCAGACTCGGAACTGGCCACTCCTCTGAGACAAGGACCGGTGCAGCTTCCTCAGTCTTCACTGATGTCTACAAGGACAAAAACTGGCCTCTTAGTCTTCACTGTGGTAAAGATAAAGGGTCTAGTTGTGAAGGGTGCTGACTACCACACTGCACACCAGTAGGACCAACCAGCAGGGCCTGCTCTCTGAAGGTCTAGAGGAGTGTCGTCCTGCCTCTCTCCTACCTTCTGAGGGTTGTCAGCAGTCCTCCGTGTCCCCTGGATGCATCACTCTGGTCTCTGCTTCTGTCGTTACATGGCCTTCTCTGTGTGTGTGTCTGTCATCATGTGGCCTTCGTACAAGGACACTGACCACTGGACGCAGGGCCCACCCTAATGCAGTACGACCTCATCTTAACTTGATTACATCCACAAAAAGTCTAGCTCCAAATCAGATCAGTCATAGGTACCTGGGCTTAGGACTTCAATATATCTTTTCCGGACACAATACAACCCATAACTTAGTCTTGGCCTTCCTTCAATTAATATTAATTTCTCTTTCTCTGTCTGGTCTTTCATTATTTGACTCAACACTACTTTCATTCTATTGACCACCCATATCTCTGCCCTTTTATTGCCCAGACTGTTGATCTTCTTACTCCAACTTAATTCAAACTTGATTACACATGGGTGCAACATTTAATTATTTCTTGGAGTTATTATGTTCAAGCGTTTGCATTTTTTTAATACATACTTGGGGGGGGGGCGCTGCCCCACATGGCTTATAGGATCTTGGTTCCTCGATGAGGGATCAAACCTGGGCCCGAGGCAGTGAGCTAGTGCAAAGTCCTAACCCTCGAACTACCAGGGAATTCTTTCTTTTTTCTTAATAAATTACTTTGTTTCTCCATTATGTTACATTTTAGGATAATTACATTGATTTAAATATACATAGGGTAAGTTTTACTTGCTATACATTTCACTTGCTATACACTGGTTTTCAGGAAGGTAAAGTATTAAGACTAGGAGGCCCTGGGTCTGATAGGATTAAGAGCCAATTAGAAATCACAGAAGAAAACTGAGTGAGGAGAGGACTGCATGGAAACCTGTTTGGAGGAAACGAACTCAGCAGAAAAGGACTTAAATGGGAGAGTTAAAATACTTTTAAACTAAATGACTAAGAAAATGATTGGACCACTAAAAATAAGAGGAAAAATGAACAAGAGTCCACTCTGTGAAGAAGATACACAGTACTGCCATTACCATCACCAAGTATTAATTGGGCATGCGCAGAACACTGGGACTATAAAGGAATATGAGGAAGAGGTTGGTTCTCAGACTGCGGAGAGAAACCAGAGGTTCCTCAAAAGAGAAAACATCTGTCACTGGGCATCAAATGAGTGGAGGCACTTTCTGAAACCAAGGGCCTCACTCTGCCCCTTATTCTTATAGCCTGAGATTTGGATGTGCCTTCTGCATACGGTGTGAAATGAGGCAACAGCGTGTGTGTGTGTGAGCTCCTGGATGAGGCGCACATGGTGTGTGGTATTCTGTGACAAGGTGAAGACACAGGGATTGTGCCACCTGAAAGGCTCTCGGGGTGACCAGTGTGAGCCAAGAGAAGGGGCACGGATGGGTGGGCAGGGGGAGGAGGGCTACTACTGAGGTTCCCACAGCCTGGGCACCCTGCTCACCTGGGACCTGGCTGAGTTCAACCCCAGTACTGCAGCCTGGTCTCTGGAATTCTCTTCCTGGAGAGGGTCTGGTCTCTGGGATGCAGGCCTTGTGGACGGAGCAGACAAGAGTCCTGAAGAGACACAGTAGCTTTTACAAGAGCCCTTTGTGGGGGACCCAGCCCCTAAATCTTATGTTTGTTAAACATCCAAGAACTAAGATACAGATCTTAAGCTAGAACATCACGTCTATTTTCATTGTCAGGAATTCTATAGCTTTAGTGTCTCCCACCCACAGAATAAGTGGTGTTTATGAACTCATGAGATGCTTTCCAGTGATGCACTTTCACAGACATAAAAGAAAAATCAGAAATTACAGATGAAAATAAGGAGAGGGAAGAAGCTAGTGATTGAAGAAACATTAACCAGAGAACAAAGAAGAAAGATAAGTGGAGAACAGAGACAAATCCAAGAGGCAATAGGAAAGCAGATAAGAGAAAGATGAAGAGAGAAAATAAGGATAAAAAAATTGAGTTGATAATGGGGGAGGCTGGGTATGTGTGGGAGGCAGGGGGAGACGAGAAATCTCCTTTCAATTTTGCTGTGAACCTAAAATGGCTCTAAAAAAAGTCTTACATGTACACTTGAAACTAATAACATTGTAAATAAACTATACTTCAATCAAAAAGGTCAGACACACAGTCATACATAGAAGAGATGCTAACTGCAAACTAGGAGAACTTTTGAGAATCTGCTGCATTGGAAACTACAGTCCAAACAGTGATCATGACTGCATGTCACTGCACTGTTACTTAGAAAGATTCTTTCCAATTCCTTATCTGTACAAGGGGGAGAACACAGTCCATTTTACAGGGGCAATGAAGACTGAGATAACATAAAATCCCTCTGTAAAGCCCTTTAAGACCCCATACAAAGTAATGTACCACAGTCTGCCAAGACGGTAACAAGAGCAGAAGTCCAGAATTACTAAACAGAGTGCACAGGGGATAATTCTAACCCAGAACATGGCGCTACTTTTCTTTGCTTCAACAGTGAATCACTGTGGAATCCTTTTGGTGCTCTTCCTTCATACTAGAGAGAATAAAGCTTGCTAGGAAAATAAAAGAGCCTTGCCCATGATTCACTATTACTACCTAATCTCCCCACAATGCATATATGCCAAAAAAACCAACAGCTTAAAAAGCACCGTGTGAAGCAGGTCTGCTGTCAGAGAAAGGGCTAAACTAAGGAGAGGCAAGATGGCAACAGAAGATGGAAGAGGGGCAGAGAGATCAAGAGCAATGGGAAATCTGAGAGCAAACGTCAGACCAGACTCTGTGACTGCTCCTTATCATCCTCCTGAGGTGGAAAAGCTTTAGGGTTAAGCGTGGGACGAAGGTAGAAGAATGTTTTCAAATATACTATAGCTCACTACACACACCACACTGATCCCATTGCTCTATATCTCTGCCAAAGACAGAATAAGACAAAGTGGGCTTAAGCTGTCGTGAGTAAGATGATATCAAGGTCTTTTCTACTTTTCCATCAACATATCTAAAATTTAACAATCTGTCTGACACTAAGAATCACAGCTGAGCATTAAGAGACTAGCAAAACTAAAGTACTCAGTAGTTTTCATTTTAAATCTAGTATTCCATGACTGGTGGGAATGAAATACCGAATATACACAAATAACAGTCACTGTAAATCATATTTTTTACGTTAAGAAAAAAAAAAAAGGCTTCAGTGGTACCCAACTTTTTTTCCAAGTCTGAACTTCCTGGTTTGAATTTAAATACCCCATAAAATGGCCCCAACTGACCTTCCCCCCCACCCCCCCTTTCCCCTAAATAAACCCTACCCTCCAGTCATGCGGGCTGACTTATTATCCCTTTGAAAATACCAGCAGGAGGGGAGGGAAGGCAGGCAGCCTGGAGAATTGATCTTCCGTTCATTTGGTCTCTGGTACCCTGGAGAAATGTGCTTGGGTTATGACTAGTAGGCACACAGGTCCTTGGACAGAGTCTCCAGAATATTTGGGAGGGCCTGCCCCCTTCTAATGTCTACGTCAGAAGCTTTCTCTATCTCCTTTATACTTAATAAAACCTTATTACACAAATAGGGGCTTCCCTGGTAGCTCAGATGGTAAAGCATCTGCCTACAATGCGGGAGACCTGGGTTCGATCCCTGGGTCGGGAAGATCCCCTGGAGAAGGAAATGACAACCCACTCCAGTATTCATGCCTGGAAAATCCCATGGACCAAGGAGCCTGGTGGGCTACAGTCTGTGGGGTTGCAAAGAATTGGACACAACTGAGTGACTTCACTTCTTCACTTCTTCTTACAAGGGTAAAAAGCCCTTGCGAATGACAGGGAATGCATCTTGAAGGAGGCCACTGAAGATAACGTTACCATGGGGAAAAAGGCAAAGTTATGGAAAGCTACCAAGTAAATATTTAAATTCCAGGTGTGGAATTACAAATGTGGAGTAGACACATATAGTAAAGAGAATCTTGGTCAGAAGGTCAGGTGACAATGCCTCTGCTGACCCTGGGCAGGTCATTTATACTCTGAGTTTTGGTTTTCCTAACTATTAAGGGTGTTGAAAAGATCTTAGATTTCTAACATTTTACAGTTTCAGGTGTTTTTAAAAGCTTGCTTAGGTACAGGGTTAGACAAAAACAAAACTTGAGAACACAGATAAACAAGCTTTCACTTAGAAGGCCACGCACCTGTCAGTGGCCTGTTCCCAACGTCTTTACTAATTTCACCCTCTGGCACTCACCACTCACTTCTTGGGAGGTCTCTTGGGGGGACTCTGGAGGCTCACACTTCAGGGTGGTTACCCCCAACAGGAACTGGGGGCTCTGACACTCCGAAGAGGTTCCTTGATATTCTGTCACCAGTAGGTGCAGGTCCTGTCCTAGAGTGTAGACAGAAGCCTGGGAACAAAAGATTCACTTTGAAAAGGCATCCTGGTGGGAACTGGACTGAACAGCAGTTAGGGACATTCCCCAAGGGAACACCAGACAAGCTTCATTTAATCCTTAAGTAGAGAGTAAGACAAAGTAGCAAGACACAGACATTCACTCATCTGACAGATCTGGACTGAAGGCCTACGAAAGCCAGGCTCTGTTTTACATGCTGCACAAAGAGACACAATACAGGCAAAGAACCCCTGCCTAGAAAACAAAACAAAACCCCAGATGTATGCTTAAACTAGTGTGTGGAAGTTTAATGAGAAATAGGATATGTACACCATCTCCAAATGTCTCCCACAGATTACTTACTAATTACAAAGGGGAAAAAGGTAACTTGATAGTGGAGAAATCTGACATATACCAATTTAACCTCATCAGTAACAGGACGATCTACCACCATGGGCCTCCTGAAGTGATACACTGAGGAGACCACAATGCCATTTCTGTGGTATTCCAGCCAAAATGTACTACCTGGGTCTTATCATGAGAAAATACAAGGCAAACCCAAATTGAGAGGCATTCCAAAAAGTAACTGACCTGTACTCTTCAAAAATGTCATTGTCATGACAAAGACTGAACAACTGTTCCAGATCTAAGAAGACTGAAGAGACAGCAACTAAAAAATGTGTGATGATGGAATCGGGGCAAAACTGTCATAAGGAACACTATTGGGCTATTATGGATACATCTGAACAAGGACTACTACTGAGGTGATAATATCATAAAAATTTTAATTTCCCAAAACATGATAATCTATATTCCAGTTATACAAAAGAATGTCTTTCTTCTTCAGAAACACACACTGAAGTGTTTAGAGATAAAAGGTCATGGTATCTCCAACTAATTCCATTCTCAAATGGTTCAAGAAAAAAAACTGCATAAGCTGTATGTGGGTGTGTGCGTGCACACATAATATGTATGCATACAGAGAGAGGGAGCACTTGCTCACACAAGGGTGGCACATTCCTGTAACAAATGTTAACATTTCATTAACATGTGTGTGAATTGTACACACAGTTCTCTGCACTTCTCTCCCAATACAAGTTATAAATTATTTCAGTTAAAAATTAACAGACAAATGTTCGCCACTACATCTCCCACACCACCACACACATTCTCTTCCCACCTGTTCTCCTGAGTCTCCTGTGTCTCTCTCTAGACTCTCCAGAGCTGTCACTGCGTCCTCCCCACTCTCCAAAGAACATGCCTGCAACCTGGCCTGGAGCTCCTTGGGCAGGATGGTCAGGAACTGCTCCAACACCAGCAGCTCCAGGATCCGCTCCTTGCTGTGGGTCTCTGGGCTCAACCACTGATGGCAAAGTTCTCGGAGCTGGGCCAGAGCCTCCCGGGGCCCAGCCACCTCCTGGTAGCAGAACTGCCGGAAGCGCAGGCGGCAAAGCTCCCGAGTGTGGGCGCCACTCTCCTGTGAGCTGCATGTCTGTTCCCATGTGGGATCTTCCTCCTTCACTTTCACAAAGCTGTCTCCATTTTCAGGAGCGTGGTCCTGCAAAACTTCATCCATGTTGACCTTAAAGGCTTAGAAAACAGTTCACTTAGCTTTTCCAAATGTATACCTGAGGCATAAGTATTGATCAGTAACGTGAAAATAACAAGAGCTTCAAAAATCTATGTAACACATATTTTTGTCCCCACTCTAAGTGATGCTCAACAACTGAGCCCGCTTGCCTGTTTTATCAATGAAGTATACCTTGACTCCTAAGGGAGTAGAGCCCAAAGGGAGGGGATATAAGAGAAGAAGGGTTAATAAGAATGCCTGAGCAGCTTATACTTTAGATGGAGGGAAGGTCATCTATCTCTGTGTCTTTCTCACAGAATACTTTAGCTTAGGTGTAGTAGACTTTCAAAGTCTCCAAGTCTCCATTGCCTAAGATCTGTTGTGATGAGATTTTGTTACTTTTCCCATTATGGGGTGGAGTCTTTTTCCTTCCCTTGAATCTGCACTGGTCTGTGACTTGCTCTGACCAATAAGATATGGCAGATACGACACTGTAAGAGGAAGTGCTCTTGTAGTGCCTGGCACACAGCCATGAGACTGCCATGCTGTGAGAAGGCCCAAGCTAGCCACACAGAGGTCACGTGGATGAGAGCCACAGAGCCCCAGCTGGAGCGGAACTGAGCCTAGTCCCCAGCCACATGAGTAAGTCCAGTAATACTGCCCAGTCAACCTACAGACTCATAAGAAATAATGAGCTGAAGTTGTCTTATGTCACTAAGTTTGGGGCTTTTTTATGTAACAACAGATAAACAGAAATATTTCGACTTCTGTTTCTCCCTCTCATTTTTCCTTTTGTTATCTCCATCAAAATTCAATATATCTCTGTTCTAAGAACACTCTTATCTATCTGGTTCTGACTTGCCTTTCACATTCCAGACTCACATCTTGAAATGCCACAGGATGCCTCCAGCCTTGGACCTTCCTGCCCTGTCATTTCAACACATCCCCAACTGAAATCAGCCTCCTCAAAGCTGCACTCACTCTGTATTTTTCTATTTCTATTGGCATCACCACCATCTTCCATGTATTCAGGCCAAAGCCAGCCTACATATAGTGTACATAATCACCCTGGGTCCATTCAGTTCTTCCTCCAAAATGCCTCTTGCACCCACTGCTTCATCTTCCTTTTTACACCCTAATTATTATTGACAGTCACTATTATCACAATATTTTCTGTGTGGTATACCTGCCCCACCAGTTCATCACTGGATCGGTATTTCTTAAAGCACAATTCGGACCATATCTGACAACACCCCTCTCCCAAATGCTAATTTCAATTGCTCCTGGTTGAACTAAATTCAAACTCCCCAGGATTCGATCTTAGAACTGAGTTTCGCTTACGTGTTTGCCACTCGATAAACATTTATCGAGCACATCATTATTTTCCAGGAGCTATCCCCGGAATAAAAGACACAGACCCTACTTGCAAGAAAGCCATCGTCTTCTCAAACGCCTCGTGTCACTGCCAGCTGATACTCAAATTTGTCCCACCCACCTTGTACGTTACGGCCACGACCAGTCTTCTAACCGTAAATCCCCAAGGCCCAGCGCAAATGCCACCCCCAAACCTAACGTACAATCTTGTCCTCTGAGCCACTCAGGCGGAGAGGGTTCCCATGGAAAGGTGAGCCCAAACCTGCCTCACCAACTGGCTTCACTGTTCAACTCAGAGGTCACAGCCCCCAGCACGACCACCACCCCTTGCTCCTTGAGGACAGGGTCTTATCTTTGCCGGCGTACCTGGTATTCAACAAATATTGGAGGATGTCTTGCTGAGCGCACGGAGATGAACTGGGATGCCAGACGTCCTGCGGGCCGAGAACGTATCTTACTGCGATCGCACCCCAGCACTTGGAATACAGGGGGCACTCGGTGAATGACTGTCTTAACTGCTGGCTAACAGACCAAAAGTTCAAGGAACAAGCACAACAAAGACGTAGCTGACCCAATGAAAATTCCCACCTGAGAGCGGAGGCCCAGCTCTGCAGTCCGGAGAAGCCAGCCGCCTCGCCTAGTGGGCGTGCCCCACTTCCTGCCGTCAGGACTTCGGGGGCCAAAGATTTCTCCTCTCGCCGCTGTGGCTGCCTAGCCGGCTCTGTGCCTCTCTAGGAATGCGGCCGCACGTCTCTCTGGTGCGCCTGGAGGACTCCAGCTGCCACATCCCAACCTGCTCAGTAGCATAGTCTCCGACAGACCATCCGGATATCCCCAAACTACCCCTCATTTTTGCAATTACTTCAATTAAAAACCAAATAGATGATGAAGACAAAACTGAGTTTCTGTCTTTAGAGTCCTCACAGGCTGCTGGGAAGACAGATGAATAAACGTTGCAATACAGCAAGCAGCACATATTTTAAAATTTTAAATATGCAGATTCAAATACGCACAACTAAAACTCAAGTTGCATATAACTGCATATATAACTTAGTTAAGCCTGCTGATAATGTATCAATATATAAAAATATATTAAAGAGTCCTATAATAAAAAAAGAAAAACACACCCTCGAGTTGCACAGAGACTGAAAAGTATCCCAACTCCCCACAGTTAACCACTGTTAGTATTTTGTGTGTACCCTCCCAGGACACTACCAGCCACACAATAGCACTCAACAAACATTCGTTTAGTAAGTATGCATTTTAAACCACCTCTGGCATCATGATATTATTTTACATCTTATCTTTTTCAGTTAAGAAAACTTGGCGATCTTCACATACCAATTTAAGAGCTAATTAGTATACCAGTGTATGGGCTAATTTACTTAACTATCCCTACTATATTTTTTCTTTATAAGTAGAGAACACCACTGAATATATGCTTTTATGAATATATTTCTAGGGTAAATACATACTGGAATATATTTGTCAAAGGGCATGTGCATTTAAATTTAAATCCCCTGTTTAATTTTTAAGGGCACTGCTGTTTAAGAGTAAAATGAGAATCTAATAATTCAGCCCAGGTGAACATGGTGGTTCAAAATCAGAATTAATATTAATTAACAATCACCATGTGAAAAGATGGTCAGTTTTGACAGTAAAACTATTTAAAAACTCTAGAAAGTAAACTCAAACAGAAATGGCCAATCAGTAGACGATATTGCTGCAATACAGTACAGTCTTCCTGATTTTCTGCTCTGAGTGGATTTTTAACTGCCTTTTAGGGTGTCTAGGATGTTTTACGTTGTAAGCAAAACCCCAATCGAATCTGTTATAACATCTGCCCTCTGTTCAATGTTTCTATAATTTCCAGGAATAAGGAAAATATATCTCTCTCCATCATTTGTGCCTAGGTGGTTATTTATGGGTCTGCCCCCAGAGTACAGATGAGCACACCACTTCCTTTGGAATTGTAAGCAAGAATTAGGTTAGTGTAAATGAACATAGGATGCTTGTAATACCTATACTATAGAATCATCATGAAAAGAAAAAGCCAAGATTAATTTTCCAGAGTTAAGGGTATGTACTGTTCATGAGGTTCTCAAGGCAAGAATACTCGAGTGATTTGCCATTCCCTTTTCCAGTGGATCACGTTTTGTCAGAACTCTCCACCATGACCCGTCTGTCTTGGGTGGCCCTAACACGGCATGGCTCATAGTTTCATTGAGTTAGACAAGGCTGTGATCCAAGTGATCAGTTTAGTTAGTTTTCTGTAATTGTGGTTTCCATTCTCTCTACCCTCTGAGGGATAAGGATAAGAGGCTTGTGGAAGCTTCAGCTAAGTCGCTTCAGTCATGTCCAACTCTGTGCAACCTCATAGACGGCAGCCCACCAGGCCCCTCTGTCCCTGGAATTCTCCAGGCAAGAATACTGGAGTGGGTTGCCATTTCCTTCTCCATGTGGAGAAGTCAATCCTAAAGGAAATCAGTACTGAATATTCACTGGAAGGACTGATTCTGAAGTTGAAGCTCCAATACTGTGGCCACCTGATGCAAAGAACTGACTTATTGGGGAAAAAAAAACAAACCCTGATATTGGGAAAGACTGAAGGCAGGAGAAGGGGGCGACAGAGGATGAGATGATTGGATGGCATCACCGACTTGATGGACATGAATTTGAGCAAGCTCCGGGAGTTGGTGATGGACAGGGAAGCCTGGCATGCCGTAGCCCATGGGGTCACAGAGTTGGACATGACTGAGCGACTGAACTGAAGGGTATATACTTCTTCATACGTTGAATCTTTTCATTATCATTGCTCTTTAATGAGACTAAAGATATTTCAGGTTACTTCCTTAACTGAGTAGAATCAAATAGATCTAAACTATGACATAGAGCTAAATGTTTAGGTATTAACCTCAGCACACCCCTCAAAACTCTTGGAAAACTCCCTGGTATCAACTTACTTTTACTAATAAAAGCAGAATAAAAGATACATACCTTATGGCTTCTTAAGCAATGGAATATGACTGACTTTCCATAAAATTAAATTTCCTGAAAAATTACAGCTGCTTCTCCTGCAGATTTGGTCCTTCTCCAGAAAATGGCATTAATTGTTGCTTCTGGTCAGCTTGCACCAAGTCTGATCACAGTGGGAAGTGGATCAAAGGCTCCTAAGTGCCTATTTCAACCTTCATCCTCCCCTTTACTCTTAGTGACAGAAGCCTGATTTTCAGCTGGACACTCTGAAACCCAGAATAAGATATACTTTCCAGTTTCCCTTTCTTTAGTTTTGGCCTATGATATATGTGCTGAAGTGATTTATGGGAAAGCTGCTTAAAAGGAGCTGACTGACGGGGAGGCACCTCTGTCCTTCTGCCTTCTGTCCGCATCTTGTATGTGATAGCTGGAGCTTCAGCAGCCATCAAGGATCATCATATGATGACTTTAAGGAATGATGGCATGAAAGGCAAAGGCTGGGGCCCCTAGTGATGTCAGAGAACCACCTTCCAGGCCTGGACTGCTGTCTCTGGCCTTTTCTATTTAAAGAAAAACAAACTTTTATTATGTTATTCCCACTTTTTGTGTTTGAATTATATGCAGCTGAACAAAACCTTAGCAAAACCTGAGGGCTCACCAGTCTTCCCACTCACATGACAGACTAAGAAGTCTTTTCCAGACAGTGGTACCCCAAGCAGCTGCCACCAATCAGCAAGTGATGTTTATCATCCTGGTGACATATTCAGAAGTCAGACCCCCCTAAGCTTACTAGTCTTCACCATTACCATGACATTTTGGCATTCACAATGTGATGATCATGATCTCTTCCAAGCTGATTTTATTACTTGACTTTCAAAATTCCAGAACAAACAGCATTTTAAAATTACATCATCAATATTAAAGGAAAAAAAATCCAATTTCTTTCCCCAAACATTTATCAAAGTTTCTATGCAGCAGCCACTATACTAACACTGAAGTTATCAAGTAAGATAGTTGCTACTTGGATTAATTCAGCCTGGTTCATTCAAATAATTTACCAAATCTCTTCCATAGTCTAAATAAAACTTTAGTTTCTAATTTGAATCAGTGAGATATATACGGCAGGGATGGGGCTGAGAAATGGTAAAATTAAATCATCATTGCTTTCCAAAATGCTTCTGGTGATTGGGGTAGGGAATGGGGTAGTAAAATCAGTGGGGAAAAAAGTTCACCATTAATAACCTGCGCTTTAAGATACCTTTGAGGGGCTTCCCTGGCAGTCCAGTGGAAGTCTGCGCTCCCAATGCAGGGGGCATGGGTTTGATCCTGGTCGGAGAACTAAGATCCCATGTGCTGTGCAATGCAGCAAAAAAAAAAAAAAAATTTTTAAAGGTACCTTTCAGTGTGGTATTCCAAAGTCATTTTTTTTTTTTTTTTTGGTATAGGAGACTGCTGCTGCAGCATGTGCAAAAATATCAACCCTCTTTTCTGCTTAAACCTATAAATCTATACACACTTGACGCATTGATGACTTCAAGCCCTTGATCATGAGGCTCTCTGCTACTTGGAGACATATAACTACACATTTATCATATTAAAGGCTCTGAGAAGTCCTGCAGCGAAGAATGCTTTTACCTTTGATCCCACAGTACCATCTAGGGTCAAAATATTGAGGCCCAAAGCTGACTACAAGGAAAATAAGCGTGCAGGCAGAAAGCCTTCAACTTGGCCCCCAAGTTCTCTGCCAGAATTGGCTAGAATGACTTTTCCTGAAGTGCTGCTTATTAACGTACTGTCTCTGATGGTCCATAAGGAGAGGACACTTCATCAAGCCAGTCTGTCTTTGTGGTGATATCTCTGATGTTGAAAAAGACCGGACCTCTGCCTGAAGGCTTCTCCACATTCATTACACTTGTAGGGTTTTTCCTCATTGTGGATTCTCACATGCTGAGCGAGATGTGAGTTCAATCGGAAGGCTTTCTGGCAAATAGTACACTTGAAAGGTTTTTCTCCAGTGTGAATCCTGTGGTGTCGAATAAGGTCTGAAGTCAAACTGAAGGCTTTTCCACACTCGTTACACTGGTGGCTTTTGGAGTGGCTGTGGATTCTCTGATGGTGGGTGAGGAGAAGGGCCTGACTAAAGGTTTTCCCACACTCTTTGCACTGACAGGGCTCCTCCTGACTGTGAATTCTCTGGTGTCGATTAAGGTGGGAGCTGCGCCGAAAGTTCTTTCCACAGTGGATACATAGATAAGGTTTCTCTCCAGTATGGATTCTGAGATGTTCCAAAAGGCCTGCATTCTGGCTAAAGACTTTTCCACACTCCTTGCACTGATAAGGCTTCTCACCAAGATGGATTTTCTGATGTCTGACAAGGTGTGAACTTCTCTGAAAGGCTTTCCCACATTCATGACACTGATGACCTTTTTCTCTAGAGCAGATTTTCTGATGTCCAGGAAGACTAGAACTCTGACACACTTCAGCTTCACAGAGCTTTTCTTTCGTGTGTGAACTTTCATGCTTAATCAGGTCTGAGTGCTGGATGAACCCCTGCCCGCATTCTGGGCATTTACAGTGAGTCTTCTCCTTGGGCTCAGCCTGCTGCCTATCCAAGTTAGAGTCCTTGTAATGAACCTCCATGGGTTCAGATGGTTTCCCAGATGATTCCACTCTTCCACAGGAGTCTGTCTCTACAACCAACTTCCCATTCTCAATCCTTTTCTCCTCACCTGAAACATTAAGTACATAATACCAATTACTTGTTTTTGGTGCTCAGGAAAAGGAATTTGCAATTAGGGGGATAAAACTGAATTAAGCCACGTGTGCAAAATGGAAATGTGCATGCTTGTGTTTGCACAGAACATACACGGAATGATACATAGGAAAATGTTTCCCAGTGGCTGCTTTGGGAGGATTATGGTGAGAGACAACTTATTCTAAATGGTTTGAAGTTAATCATGTGATATATATGCATATATACATACAGAGAAAAGTTAGTTCTATGTTCTCTTTTTTTTTAAAATCTGCTTATGGCTTCAGTGAAGAAAATACTGAACATTTCCCTGCCTTCACTCCTTCCTTCCTAAACCCATCCTAAATGCCAGTCATTACTGTAGGCACTGAGGTTATCAAGTAGGATAAAAACTTACTTATTTTTTATGAACTCTTTTTTGAAAGGAGAGACAGAATTATAAACAAGTAGTGGGAAAATAACGTAAAGTTTGTGCCAGGCATAGCAGCAACACAGAAGAAAAAAAATGACTGTTGCAATTTTACCTTTGAGAGCTTTTTGCTAAAATCAGGAAACAAGAACATATTATACAACTTAAGTATTTGAATAATTTATAATGGCTATATTACTTAAAAAACTTCAGTTCATTTAGGCAAAATGATGAGATCACTGGTCAAAAAATTGAAGAAAAGGCATATAGAATTGCAGGATTTGAAAAGAACATACAATTCAAAGTATTTAAAAGTGAGATTAAACAAACAAGGACCTACTATATAGCACAGGGAACTCTACTCTGTAATGGCCTGTGTGGGAAAAGAATCCAAAAAAGAAGAGACATATGAATATGCATTAACTGATTCACCAAACTATATACCTGAGACTAACATGACATTGGAAATCAACTAGACACCAATAAAAAATTTATAAGTGTGGATATATATACAACTGATTCATAACTGATTCATACAGCTGATGGCTGTATGTTCTTGATAACGGTCTGCCATGTGGAAATTAGAAAGCTAGGTGAATTAAATACCCAGGCCAAATAAGAGAAAGGGATAGCATCAGAAATGAAGAAATGAACTGGAAATGAAGACAGGGTGCCAATTTTATCACTGATTAGCTGTGTTTCTTAGGTGATTTAAATCCTCTGGGCTCAGTGTCCTCACCAATAAATCAAAAAAACATTGGGCCACAAGACCTTGAGGGCAACATGAAGTCTACAAAAATGTCTTAGCCTTTCCTGATCTCCTTGGACAGCAGTAACTGCTTTCCTGTGTGGTTCAGTAGATCCATTATAGTTCATTGCTTTAATAATTTGCTTATAGATGTGGCACAGAAGAGATAATAAACAATGTTTGCTGAATAAAAACTTAGCTCAGACACCAGGGAGAGGGTGAGAGGGAATAGCAGATCGGAGCATGAATGGGATGGAAATGAGAGTAAATGAGAGAGTGAGAGTGAAAGGAGGAGTGGATGGGGAAAATAGAAGAGGGAGAGAGAGAGTCTAAGCAGCACTAATAACAAACAAATGAAGCTTACTCTGTGTGAGCAAGATAAAGACAGCAAGCAGAACATTTCAAAAGTGAGAGCAAATGAGAAAGTGAAAATGAAGGGTGGGGGGAGGAGGTATCAGAGAAAGTAAAAGCACATGTTGGGCAGGCAGAGTAGAAACATTAGAAACCTGATTGGGTGTAAAGGCCTTTGGCAGGAGGATGAATAGCCCCATGGGGAGGGAGTGAGAGAATAGTCTTTTCCATGAGGACAGAATGACACACACAACTAAAAGGGAATGCAGGGGCCTCCAACACTGAAAAACAACCTGAACTTTGAGTGTAAAATAACATTTTTCAACAGATCTAGAAGGTAAGGAACAATTTCAAGAATCTACTGTTGCTAAATCTACTTTTTGTATTTAAAATATATACCCGTCATTGATTACATAAGTTCATTTCTGCAAGGCTGTTTAGAAAAAGTAGACCTCTCTCTTTTGGCTACTTTACTCAGAAAGCTTCCAGAAGAAAAGGAATTTTGAAGCAGACTCAGAAACTGCAGGGGAACCAGGTAGTAAGTAAAAGAAGGCTTTACAATTGAAATCAGCCATTCATCAAATAGATATATACTGAAGGTCTCCTCTAGGCGAGGGATGGTAGCAGACTCAGGAGACAAAACAAAGCCCTGTCCTTTGGGTCTGGCAGGAGGAAAGGAGAAGTAAACCAGCAATTCTAATATAATACGGTCAGTTCTATGGTAGCTTTAGCAGCAGATGTGGGGAAATTGATCTAGACTTGGAGGGATTTAGGAAGGACCGAGAAAGCAATATCTAAGCTAGCTGTGAAGAAGGAGTAGGAATTAGCCAGGGAGAGTGAGGAAAAAGTATTCCAGACAGACAAGAAGCAAATGGGAAATGGATTCAGCATGAGGAGAAACACACATGACAGCCGATGGAACCAAGGATGACTAATTGTCCCAGTGTGTCTGGGAATGAGGGGTTTCCTAGCACATGGAACAGTCGGAATGAAAAGTCTCCAGCAAACTGGGGCAAGCTGGTTATGTCAGGGAACACGAGGCTGCAAGGTCTCCAAGTGCCGGAACATGCCAGGTGAGGCTTCTGTTAAGAGTTATTGGGAGTGATTGAAGGTGGTGGGTTGTTTCTTAGTTCATTGAAGGTCTTCAAGGAGGGGAGCAACAGTAATGAATTTGTGTTAAAATGGCGGAGAATGAACAAGAGGTAATTTAACTTTAGCAGAAGCACCAAGATGACAGACGGTAAAACAAAAAAGAGAAACAGGGCTTGTATCAGACTGGAAAGAGGAGAAGAATGAAAGGGATAGAAATTAGAAAGAGAGATTTCAGAGGCTAGAGCAAAAAAAAAAAAAAAAACAAAAGAAAAAGAAAGAAAGAAAATCCACACAACATTTAGAAATAAAAGGCAGTAGTCATTTACAACAACTGGAAGGTGGTAAGAAAAAATAAGTAGTGAATCATGCGGCTGGAATTCTCTCCCTTGGGAGAGAAACAAGCACTCTGTTTTAATTCACACCCCTGCCCCCAAAGTAACGGGGAGAAGAGGAAGGTAAAGGTTCACACAGGAGAAGGATTCAGTTTTAATTAAACAGAAAATACCCAAACTAGAAACGCTCAAAAACAGAAACAAGGGTTAGGGAAAAAGGAAATGTCTGGGGAGATGGAAACTTTTCTGTCTTGATTGTGGTGATGATTAGACAACTGTAATTATTTCATGTTTGTGAAAACTCATTGGCCTGTACACTTACAAAGAGTGAATTTTACTGCATGCAAACTAACCTCAATAAACCTGACTCAAAACAAAAACAAAAAAGCAAAATGCCAAGGGTGCTGAGCCAGGCCTCTGGGCAGAACCACAAAGCCCGCCACATCTCGCATGCAAAGATGCAGTCTTCTTACCCTTCTCTCCCTCCGGCTGTGGGACGTCACCTTCAGGCTGGACCTGCCGCTCCGGCTCGGCTTTTCCAGGCGCTGTCTCCTCCACGAGCACTTCCTGTTTCTTCGCCTGGTTTGGGTCCTAGGGGTGATTAGGTATACATGGGTTTAGAAGGAAACTGCTATGCAGAAAAACACTTCAGTGTTTAGAAAAGGAAGCGAAGAGAAACCACAGAAGGGCAAAGTAAAGAGGCTGGAGAACCTGGAGGCTCCACATTCAGTTTCCTCCTAGCAGAGGCAGGGTGGCTGAGGTAAGAGCTTCGCAAGAAACAACCAGACTGCAAAGAAACTGAGCCCCAGCTGAGCATCCTCCCACTGCTGAAGTCAGGGCCACGGCTCTGGCCCAGCGTGTCAACTCCTGCTTTCTTGCAAAAGGGCACACCTGACCCTTACCTCCTGTTGTCCTGTTCCTCCCAGCTCCGGCTGCAAATCCTCCAGGAACACCACCGCGTCTTCCCCGCTCTCTGGGTGATGCTCCCGCAACCGGGCCTGGAGCTCCTCGGGCAGGATGGTCAGGAACTGCTCCAGCACCAGCAGCTCCAGGATCTGCTCCTTGGTGTGGGTCTCAGGCTGTAGCCATTGTCGGCAGAGCTCCCGGAGCCGGCTCAGCGCCTCTCGAGGTCCTGTGGTCTCTTCATAGCGCAACTGCCTGAACTGCTTGCACAAGGGCTCCTGCCCGAAGCCTCTGCCGTTTCCCTGCAGCTTGACTCCCTGTTCCCGAGCAGAGAGGTGATCCGCCTTCACCACCCGAAGCCCCTCCTTCTTCGGGTTCACAGGAGCCAGGGAAGGAATGGTGCCCCAGGCTGTCGCCATCCCCACCTTCAGACTGCTCTATTTTGGGCAACTTTCTTTTGACTGCCTCCTCAGGGATACCCCTGAAAATGTAATAACAAGAATCACAGAAACAGTAATAGTAGTAGTTATGATAATAACTGCAATAGCAATACCCCTTTGTTGGATTTATACATTTCCAATAATTACTACCCATTTCTTCTCTCTCTGAAACAACCATACAAAAGGAGAAGACTGCTTTACCAAAGATCGCCAGCTAACAGCATAAATAACAGATTTGAAAAATCACGATTCTGTAGCCCTTAATGAAATAACTGATTCAATCAAGGACCACAAATGGGTGAAATCACTGGATAAAAAGGAGTAAGGGGAAAGGATAATCTCAGCCTCAAAGAATCACCACACTGAGTGCTTACGAATTACAAAGGGAAGAATGGCACTATCCAGCAGTCAAATGAAACCTAGCAACACCAAGAGGAAGATAACTGACCTCGTGCCTTAATCACTTATGCAGCATTTTTACTAGACCTGTTTAACATGAATCTAATAATAAGGAAACTTTCAGAGATGTCCAGAATGCAGCTTATCTACGAGGTATGCACTTTTCAAAACACCAATTTCATTAAAATAAAGAGTGTGGGAAAGGTATTTCTCTAGATTAAAGAGATACAGCAAAACGTAACAAGTAAAATTTGCTCTTGAGTAAAAAAAAAACACAAATGTTTAGAAGAATTCAGAAATCTGAATAATATATAGGCAAACCAAATAGAGCCTGAAGGCTGTATTTGTACCTAAAGTTTTACTGGAAGCAGGGATCAAACCAGAGTCTCCCACATTGAAGGCAGACTCTTTACCCACTGAACCAACAGGGAAGATTGATTTTTTTCTTACTGGAATACAGCCAAACCCATTTGGTAGACAGTGTTTACATCTGCTTTCAGAAATACACTAGCAGGACTGAGGACTTAAACAATGGGGCACTGATCCCTGCTCAGTCAAAAATCCAAAAATCTGTGTGCTACTTACTATCTCTGCTGCAAAAAATGAACTGATAGGTGAGCAAGGGTAAGAAGCTAAAACAGCTTCAACAGGATCAGGACTCAAACTCTAGTTCTTTTGGCTCCACATGATTTCTAACCAAACACAAACTTTCCCCCACCTAAAGATCTGTAAAATGAAAATACATGTACTATATGTACTGGAAAAACCCACGTATAAGTGGACCCCTGTAGTTCAAACCCTTTTGTTCAAGGATCAACTGGCATTACCACAGAGACTGTACCACCTGCAAAGCTCAGCTATTCTGGCCCTTCACAGAAGTGTGCAGATCTGAGAGTCTCCTCGGGTGGGATGCAGTTTTGTGATCATGTAAGAGAATAGCCTTATTCTCAGGAGATGGTACTTATTTTCAAATGTTGCACGGAGAGTCTGTGGAGAGGTATGTGGAGAAAGGGAGAGAGAAAAAACACAAACGTAGTAGGAAGTTGACAAAAGCTGCTATATGAGGGGTATATAGTATTGACCATACTATTCTTACAACTTTTCAGTAGATTTGAAAATTCTCCAAATGTTGAGAGGGAGAAAAAAGACACAAAATGAATAAAGCTGTTCGTATGTTCATTCATTAAAGCCAATCATCAGAATTAACTAAAAGAACATAAGGATGAAAAAAAAAAAAAAAAAAGAACATAAGGATGTTCACAACTTACCTCATTTATTGTCTAGGTACCACACTCTTTTAGTTGCTGGAGATACAGAGATGAAAGAACCTCTGGCCTCTATAGATCTCTGCCCCACAAGAAATCAAGTAAATAAGCAATTACAGTTAAATGTATTAAGTGCCACGGTGAAGGTAGACACAGGATGCTAGCAGAGCTCAGTGGTAAGACAGTTAATCCCCATTAGCAGGTCAGAAAAGGCCTCTTGAAGGTGAGCCCTTCTGACTCTTAAAAGACATGTGAAAGTCAGACAAGAAAATATGGAAAGGGTTTTCCAGACAGAGAAAAATCTGAGCACAGAGCTGTTGGAAAACCTCACATGTTCAGGCTAGTTGTTAGTTACGGCTGAGGAAATGCTAAGTGGGGCTGGAACCTGGGAAACACCTACATGTAAGGAAGAGAAGAAAGAAGAACAACCAGAAAGGTACAAAAACAAAGACAGTAGAATCCAGGAGACAAGGGGATCTATTTCTATAGGTATGGAGTGGTGGAAAGAGCCTGAGCCTCAGACTGGCCTGGGTTCCAATCCAATTCTGTCACTACACTGTTTACTCATTTGTAAAATGAAGATAATACCTAATTCAGAGACATGTTTTGAGGTAAATGAGATAATATGTAATTATAAAGAATAATAACTAAATACAGCTCTTTTAGAACTTGTTTAGCAAGTTTTTTGGTTAGCACTGGAACCACCCCACCTCCCCCCAAAAAGAATAGTAACTAACTGATTTCTAACTGGAATTTAAAGAGGCAGCCTCAAGAGTAAAATGTTTCAGTAAGATGAGTTCACCTACAACTTAACATATGCACTTATTTAAAAAAGGGGCTTCCCTGGTGGTCCAGTTATTAAGAATCCGCCTGCTCTGGGAAGATCCCACAGGTCTTGGGGCAACTAAGCCCAATCTCCATAACAACGGAGCCCTCACCGGAGAGAGCGTGCTCCACAACCAGCAGCCACAGCAATGAGAAGCCAGGGCATCTCAACGAGACAGTAGTCCTCACTCACTGCAACTAGAGAAAGCCTTGCATGCAGCAATGAAGACCCATCACAGCCAAAAATAAAAACCAAAACAAACAGAAAACCCCAAAACTTGCCATGTCTCCTTGTCCATAGCTATACCGTACTCAGTAGCATCCGACTCTTTGCAACCCTATGGACTGTAGCCTGCCAGGCTTCTCTATCCACAGGATTTTCCAGGCAAGAATACTGGAGCAGGCTGCCATGTCCTCCCTCCAGAGGATCTTCCTGACCCAGGAATCAAACCCATGTCTCTTGCACCTCCTGCACTGCAGGTGAATTCTTTACCGCTAAATCATCTGGGAAGCCCATAACTATATCAGTATTTCTAAAAAACACACAAACAAAAACAAAAACAAGTCAGTGACTTCCCTGACAGTCCAACAGCCAAGACCCTTCACAATAAATGCAGGGGTCCTAAGTTCAATCCCTGGTCGGAGCACTAGATCCCATATGCCACATCTGGAAGATCCAGCATGTCAAAACTAAGACACAGCACAGGCAAATAAATTTTATTTAAATAAATATTATTTTAAAAAAACCAAACAAACAGAGGTCACTGCAACCTCTGTAAAGGCAATTCTGGTCATTGGATAGGGAGAACATCACCCAGCCACAGGAAAATGGGAAAAATGGCACAAGTAAGCAAAAATTACTCTTTCAAAAAACAGGACATTAAAAGGAAAAGGAGAAATAGGACCTAAGCTAGCAGAGGGTAACATAGAGGACAGGTATGTTTGTAAGTTCAATTACTATCTTTATGCCAATGATTTCCTTATTTTTCCGCCCAGACCTCTCAAGAGTGACAGATTTTTCTTCTGGCTATCCGGTTCCTGGACACCTTACAAAAGCCTATCAAACGCAACATGTCAAAATGAACTCAGAGAGGCTTCCCTGGTGGCTCAGTGGTTAAGAATCCGCGTGCCAATGCAGGAGACATGGGTTCAATCCCTGGTCTGGGAAGACCCCACATGCCTCGGAGCAACTAAGCCTGTGTCCCACAACTGTTGCGCCTGTGCTCTGGGGCCCAGGAACGGCAACTATTGAGCCCAAAGCTGCACTACTGAAGCCCATGTGCCCTTGAGCTTGTGCTCCATAACAAGAGAAACCACCTCAATGAGAAGCCCATGCACTGCAACGAAGAGTACCCCCCACGCCCAGCAATGAAGACCCAGCACAACCTTAAAAAACAAAACAAAACTCAGAGAATTATACCATCAATCTTTTGAACAGGCTCTTGGTATGTGGGGACTGTTGATTTTGACTCTTGAATGACTCTAGAGATAAGTGAAATAGTATCTGCCAATTGTTGGCACACACTTCTGAATCAGTATGAAAAAGCCTGACTCAGTGGCTGTGCTCAATTAGGTTCCAAACTCAGTTCGCTGTTATATAGTATCACTCCCAGCTGATACTTATTTGTCAAAACAGGATTTAGAATCCAAAACGCCAATCCTGCTGCAGCTGATCCTTAAACAACAGGACAGTGAACTACATGGGTCCACTTATACATGGATTTCTTTTTTTTCAAATAGGCCAAATCTGCAATGTGGCCCTGTGAGTAGAGAGAGCTGACTGTAAAGTTATACTTGGATTTCCAACTTCACTATGGGCCGCTAGTATACACACACACACACACACACACGCAGAAGATTGTGCCTCTATAACAAGAACCACAGCATCAGTCCTCTCCTAGGCCCCAAGATTGACATCTCCCGTCCTCCCCCCTTCAGAGTCCACACGTCTCCTCCATTGGGTAAGGCTTCTTCGCACCCACAAGGAATCAGCTGCTCCCCAGCCCACGGGCCGCAGTTATTCCCCATACTGGAGCACAATCACCACTCACCCCTCCAAGGACCCACGGGAAAAGCCAAAAGCTTTCAAGCAGCTTGTTAGCTAGCTCTTTACTGAGCAGCCGCTCTCGCTCCGCGGCGCACTTGACCGTCGCTCTAGGAATGCTGGAGGACTGCGGCTCGATGGCCTCCTGCTCCGGCCTCCTGCCCCCGCCTCCCAGGAGGAGGCCAAATTCAGGCTGGTTGATTGAGCGCGCTCGGAGTCCAGAGGTAGGGAGGGGTGCCCCGAGGCTGTGAGGGGCCTCCAGGTGTGTTTTTAGATTTCTTAAAATTTTAACCCGAAATTTATTTCATTCATGTAGATGACACGCAAATTCGTCAAACCTTGCGTGTTTCGGGGTTTCCAGGTTGCCCTCAGTTCAGTTCAGTTGCTCAGTCGTGTCCAATTCTTTGCAACCCCATGGACTGCCGCACCCAGGCTTCCCTGTCCATCACCAACCTTAGGGTAATCCCCCTGCTAATGCAGGAGACTTTCGAGACCCAAGTTTGATCCTCTGGAGTAGGAAATGGCAACCCACTCCACTATTCTTGCCTGGGAAATCCCATGGACAGCAGAACCTGGTGGCCCTTAGACCATGGGGTTGCAAAGAGTTGGACACGACTGAGCACACATACACACGCATGGAAACAGGCCAGCTCATTTTAGTGTTATCACAGCTGGTATTCCACTTTGCTCACTCACATAATTAAGACACGGACACATATTTTACCATTCTCCCCAATTTAAAAAGTTATCAAATACAGTGGCAAAAATAAATGTAAAAGTGTTTTTAAGTTGAACATGTATGTATGTACATATGCAAATATACAATGAATGTATATTTGCAAGGTTTAAGGTAACAAAAAATTAAGGAATGTTACCAAATGAAAGGTTGTGTGCCAGATGCAGTAGGCCAAAGAAATAAAAATGTGGGCATTTTGGAGCAGAGAGGTTTATTGCAGGACCAAGCAAGAAAAACTCTTGGTGTGTGCTCAAAAATACCCCCAATTCCTCAAAGGGTTTCACCAAAGCATTTTTTAAAAGTCAGGTGAGGGAGGCAGGGTTGTCAGGAACCTGATCAGCTCTTGCACAGTTCTCTGGTTGGTGTTGAGGTAACAGAGCAGTTAACATCATTACTACTGAGTTAAGTATTAGTTGTTCAGTTGTGTCCAAGTCTTTGCAACCCTATGGACTGTAGCCTGTCAGGCTCCTCTGTCCATGAAATTCTCCAGGCAAGAATAACTGGAGTGGGTAGCCATACCCTTCTTCAGGGAGTCTACCCAATCCAGGGATCCAAACCCGGTCTCCTGCGTTGCAGGCAGATTCTTTACCC
The DNA here is from genome assembly GCF_033118175.1 of Dama dama. Taxonomy (NCBI): domain Eukaryota; kingdom Metazoa; phylum Chordata; class Mammalia; order Artiodactyla; family Cervidae; genus Dama; species Dama dama. The sequence continues at coordinate 32,198,193 of NC_083687.1, forward strand.
AGGCAATAAGGCAGTCTGAGTCACCTTTATGGGTACTTAGGGCCTGTAGGTCTAGAGGCATGGATCATCAAGTATTGCAGTTCTTCCCTTTGGTGGTAATGTTAGCATCTGTAAAACAACCCAGGAGAGTGCATCAGATACTATTATCTACGTACATCAGAGAGGAGCTACAGCAGAGGGTAGGAGGGAGGTATCTGTACCAGGAAGATCCCATAGGGTCCTCCTCAATTACAGTCTATTACCATGGGAGAGAATAAATCAACCATTATTCTCTGCAAAGTATGTGAGGGGTAGGGGTGGGGGATAGGGTGGTGTCACTACCAAAATAAATTGTGCCAAAGAAAACAGAAGTATTCCCTATTTTGCCCACATCATCACAAACTGTATTTTTATTATCTGTGAACAAAATAAACCCTTTAAAAAATCTGAACAAACTGGTTTAATCAGTTGGTAATTTTGAAACAAATATCTTACCAACCATTGTTTTATCACACAATTCATATTGTTTCAAGCCTGAAATGATCGTAACAGAAAAAAAAATTCCATTATCAGGAGAGTTCTTTTTCCCCTTGTGTGTCAAAAACTTTAAAATATCTTTTAAAAGTTTAACTTTAAAAAAAGTTAAAGTAAAATGTATATACTTAAAAACTTTTCCTTAGGGTCACAAATCCAATCAATGTGAATATTTTACTAATTAAAAGTTAATAATTCTGTCCTGAAGGGAAAATACGTATCTCATTTTTTTTCAAGAGCTTTCCCTCAAAAAAATTATACAAGAGGTAAACATAAATTTCAATTTTAAAAGGAAGCAAATATATCCTAATTCATTTATTCCCACTTTCAAACTCCCTACCATGGTTGGCTTAAATGTCACTCATATTATCAAGGCTGAGATTATTGTCATTGCATTGGATATCCCATGAAAATAAAAACACAGTGAAGCTAGACAAAGAAGGACTTTTTAACAAGAATTCAAGGTGTGCATTTTTAAATAGGCTGTATTTTTTGGAAGCGGTACAGGTAGATAAAGTGAGAATAAATCAAAATACCATTTTTACCAAAACAGAGCTACATTTCACTAATAAAACAAATCAATTTTTGAACTTGAGATTTTCATTTTCTAAGATTATCCTCATTTCTGTAAACAAAATGGTCATCTATATTATAGTTTCCATCAGGTCCAGGTCCACGATATTTAAAATAAAAGCTTCCTTTTCTATATGATCAGTAGAGGCACTACTGCATTATAGCCATGAGATACAAGTATCTTTTTGTAATGATTGTTTCCACTATTCTCTCTGCTTCCACCCATACTCATTCATTACTTTGAATTATGACATAGAAAAATTTGTAGTCAATCATTGTTCTAAACAATCAAAGACTTCCAGATGAATTTAATAAACTTAACTCAACAGTTTAATTCTAGGAAATCCATAACTTTAAAACCAGCATATTAATAGCCTAATAACTACAAATGCTAAAAAGTCATTTAGTAAAATTCAGCAAACATTTCTGAATAAATGGGGAAACTCCTAATAAAATAGGAATAGATGGATACTTCCTTTATATGGAAAAACACACACATACACATATCTCAAACCAAAAAACCTCCCTCATGCTTGACAGTGAAACTTCATAACTATCTTCATAAAAATGCAGCTGAATTTATTAGGTTAAGAGCAAAGAAACGAGGAATTCCCAAGGGATCCAGGGGTCAGGACACCAGGTTTCCAATGCAGAGGGAAATAAGATCCTGCATGCAGCTTGGTGCAGCCAAAAGAGAGAGAGAGACAGAAGTCCACCAACCTTACCTTGGTTTACTTAGGAGCTACAGTTTCTGAGCTGTATCTTTTCCTCACGTGAGAAAGACAATTCACTGAATGGCTACTAGAGTTTTTAGGGCTTAACGGGCAACATGATCAAGTGTTTCCCAAAAAAGCAATTCAAAAGTCAAATAAGGGGGAAGTATCTTCAAGTTTTGTAATAACAAACTGATTTATTTATTATATGAAGAGTTCTTATGATCAATAAGAAAAACATCAGAAACTCAGTAGGAAAATACACAAATATATAATATGGATAATTCACACACACACAAAAGAATTACAATTATTATACATACTCAACCATATTCTTAAATAAAAATGAAACGCCATTTTCACCTATCAGATTGGCAAAGATTCAGATTCAAAAGGTTCAGAAATACAATATTGGCAGGTGAGTGTGTAAACCAGTGCATCCTCTTTGGAATGCAATGTTACAATGGCTATTAAAAGCACTTTGAGGTTAAATGTAATATTCTTAGACTTTGACCACTCTATCAAAAACATCCACCATTTCTGGCTCTAGCCCCTTCTTTTCTTCATAGCATACTACAATTTATAATTATTTGTCTGTTAACTATTTAAAGTCTGTCTCCCCAGTTAGCATGTAAAATTCTATGATGGCAGGTATCAAGCCTAATTTGCTTTTTGGTTTATCCCTAGTATCTGCTATATTGCCTAGTACATGGAAAGCACTTGTATTAGTACATACCTTCCCTTTGATCCAATAATTCCACTTCTAACTGGTCATTTTTAGATGACACAAAGCATTCTTTTTCACCCAATAATTAATTCTATTTTTAGATGAGCACACTACAGATGATAACACTCATACATCCACAAAGATTTTCACAAGTATTGTATAATAGCAAAATACATCTTAAACATCAGATATAATATGGTTCACCCAAACATTAGAATACTATAAAGTCATTAAAAATATATTTATATGCATTGATATAAAACATCTCCAAGCTATGTATAGATTCTTCTGTATCGTGTGGTATAAATGGAAATATACATATCTAACAAGAGGGCTTTCACACAACTCTCTTTGGGAAAATTTCAAGCTAGTGTGATCCAGTGTCTGTCAAGTTACATACTGGTGTAAAAGTGCCTTTCTACATCAACTCTGCCCTGCCAGATTCTAGAGCCACATCCTTTCACTTTCAGCTCTGTGGGCTTTCCAGGGTCTTGAGGTTTGAAAAGGGGCTTATCCAAATTAGATAGTTTTCATTTGTACTGAAGTCTGAGTTTGCTCAGCTATCACTAGATGACAATTAAGGTCTTATCATAGACCACAAGTGGAGCTCACTCTAAATGTCTTTTCCAGCACTGGTGCTAGCCAGTCTCTCCGCGTTAACTCTCTTGTCCACGTGGTCCTTCCTGATCTGATCTTCTCATGAGCTCTACCAACCGTCTCTTTATACCTCCTCCTTTTGCTCTTTCTCCTCCTCCTCTAGCTGGCACCTAATCTACTCCTTGGAATACCCAAGTACTCTAGATCGTTATCTTTTTAATGTCTATTTTTATGGGTAAACCCTAGGACTCTTTCAATCAGGTCCTTGCCTTCTGATAGTCAAAGACAAGTTTTTCAAGAAAATGTTGGCTTTCAGCACATGTACTATACATTTTTTAAAAAGTCATTCAGAACTGTAGTGGGCACCTGTTGGTTGCCTACCCCTGCCTTCCTAACATTACTCTAATATGGATACTCAGGTATCCATTCCTTGCTCACATAGCCCATAAGGTGAGCAAGTAGGCAGGAGTAAGTCATTGTACTTCCGGGGCAATGATATATCTGGAAGGATGGGGGGGAGGGAAATCTGGGGGAAGCATGTGACCTAAGCTAATCTAATTTGGCTGAGTCTCAGTAGTCTTATTTGGAATTCCAACACAAAAATTTTCCTTCTCTCTTCACAGGTGGACCAGGAAATACATAACCAAACTCAGGAGCTTTGGCAGCCTATTATTTAAGGGAAACAAGTTAGAAGAGGAAAATGAGCCAATAAAACTAACTTTTAATTCTGTTAAATGCAAACCAGAAATACACACTGAATTGAATCCTTTGTTCTTTCTGGAGTTCTCCTGGTTTTCCCTGAGTAATGAATGGCTCCATGAGGAAATGAAGCCCTGGAACAGAGAAAAGTCAGAGCAACAGGGAAAACACCACCACCACCTTAGGTTAATAGCTCCAACTTTTATCCTGCAATACACATGCTTGTGCATAAACAGGACTCATGGATAGATAAAGAAAACGCCAAAAAGAGATTTCTTAGGAGGGAAGGATTAGGGATGGGAGTAGAAGACTCACATTTCACTGACTCTCCTCCTGTAGTGTTTGAATATTTTTAAAAACACGTACACATATTACTTTTACAGTCAAAATTAACAAAATAGTTTAAAAAAATCTCAAAAAGCAGCTTTTTCTCAAGGAACTTACAGTTGGTACAGTAGCACCATAAAGCCTTTTAATTTTGGTCATATAAAATTGTTCAAAGTCCTGCTATGGAACAAAAGTCCTTATTTATCATCTTTCCCTTTTGTCTTTCGGTACACCATCTCTCGGAAACTAGCTAGAATCTTATTCTCTCTCTTCCGTCTCTCTTCTTGGTTAAAGGATGCAAGGGCTCTCTTCTCATCAGCACTATAGATCTGATTCTCTTTACGCAGGCGCACAGCCTCCATTCTGCGATGCCTGCTACCACTCATAACATAACCCGAGCATTCAAAAGAAGCAATCTCTTCACTTGTCAACCCAATTTCACCTCTTCGTGGGATACGCTTTCCGGCTTTTACATACTCAGCCATAGCTGCACCTTCACCTGGAAGCAGAGCATGGCCATAGTTCAAAGGTTTCTCATCTTGAGAGGTGTGTATAATAGGTGCCTCTGGACCTATTAGATCCATGTTATCTGCAATCTTTGACTGCTCAATCCAGATGTCTTCTGGCAACTCCCCTTCTGAATCCTTACAGCTTGAGTCACTGGATTCTTTTTTAGTCTTTTTAGTCTTCTTTTTCTTCGGCTTTTTAGCTCTGCGTTTCTTTTTCTTCTTGAGTTTTTTTGCTCTCTTTTTATCATCATCAGAGCTAGAAATAGTGTCGGAGTCCGACTGACTGTCAGTATTATCAGAATATGTCCTATGTTTTCTTTTGGATTTTTTCTTTCTTTTCTTATTTTTTGAACGACTGGCCTTTTTCCTTTTTTCTTCGGAGCTGGAATCTGAACTGCTGCTCTTCTTGGTCTTTACCTCTTCATCCTCAACCGGGGTGTGTTCATCAGAATCTGGCTCAGGAAACTTTGGAGACAGCCCCCATACCTCAGGAGCTCCCAACTCCCCAATCCTTTCTCTCTCTTTCAGCCGCCTCTGGCGATAGCTCTCCTCCTTCTCTTTCTCACAGTCCTCCGCCCACTGCCGGTCGCCCACATAGTGGTGTTGATAGTAACGGTACCCTCCACAGGAGAAAGAAGATGATGAGAAGTCGTAGCTGCGGAGCCCGGGGGTCCGCTCTCGAGACCCAGAGCGGCTAAAGGGGTAAGAAGCTCCGGCACCCGAACCACTCCACGAAGGCCTGAGGCCTTCGCGGTCGCGTGAGTGAGTACGGCTGCCCCACGGGGAGTGTCTGACCTGCGCGGATGGCGGGCTCTCGGACGAGCTGCGTCGCTGTCTCCCAGAGCCCGGGGTGTCCTCTGGGTAGTTGGACTGGGACACATGCGCCATGGGCCGGTTTTTACATACTACAGCGTTCCTGACTGGCCGGCAATTCTCGCCCACACAGGCGCGCTAGCAACGTCCCGGCGCACGACTTCCGCTTCCGGCTGTTGCCAGGCGAAGATCTTATCCGCGTGTGGGCTGTGAGGTCTCTCTTTAGGTGAGGCTGCAGGAAGGCCTCTCCTGGAGAGCGGATAAAGGGGGCGTGGCAGCGCCTGTTTGGGGGATTTACATTCCCCAAGTTGAGCTTGTGGGAATATTTAGAAGAGGAATTCGCATCAGTGAATCCGTCTACTGTTCAAACACTCCGTTCTCAACCTGGTTATTTGCCTTTAAGCATCTTGACACCATTCTCTTCTACCATTCTCACTCAGGCTCTCTTTATCTTTACCCCTTGGTGAAGGTTCCCTACTTCTCCCACTCCTCTTGTTTACCCCTTAAAAAGGACCTCGTCCACTATTTTCATAGCAGAGATACGTTTTTTAATGACTACCAAGTCCCACTTGGAAGCAAAACCCAGAACTTCTTTTAAAATAAAAATTTGAGCTCAGCCTGAGTTAAGTGAAGACTGGAGTTATGATTTGTATTCTTAAATTCACAGAAACACAGGGAGGCATCCAACTCAGTCCAGATTGTCTCTTTACCTAGATGATCTCTTCAGAAACTGTGGTTTGGGAATCACACTCTGCATACACTTTGTTCGCTGTCTAAAATGGCAAATATTTCATGCAAAAGATTGTTTCCCCCGATCTTAAAATGTGTATAGACATTACCGTCATCTTGGTTCTCTATAGTTAAGTTGACCTGCTCAGTTAGCAGACTTGGAATGTGACAGGAAAGCTAAGGCAGAGCTTAGGGATGATGTTTTCCTGATGCTGGGGTCAACGAATAAAATGGAGAAATTAAACAGAACCAAGTTAGGTCATTTGATCCAAGTAGAATTTTAGTAATGTGATTTTAGGGGATAAGGACTGGCATGGTGGTCTGTCATAAAATATGCTTCCTTCAGTTCAGTCGCTCAGTTGTGTCCAACTCTGTGACCCCATGGACTGCACACACCAGGCTTCCCTGTCCTTCACCAGCTCCCGGAGCTTGCTCAAACTCATGTCCATCAACTCCGTGATGCTATCCAACCATCTCATTCTCTTTCATCCCCTTCTCCTCCCACCTTCAATCATTCCCAGCATCAGGGTCTTTTCCAAGGAGTCAGTTCTTTGCATCAGGTGGTCAAAGTATTGGAGTTTCAGCTTCAGCATCAGTCCCTTCCAATGAATATTCAGGACTGATTTCCTTTAGGATTAACTGGTTTGATTTCCTTGCAGTCCAAGGGACTCTATGCTTCCTTAGAAACTGGCAAATAGGAGAGAGTATTACAAATGAATGGTCACAGATATGGTGAAAATATCACAATGGATAAGGTAAGTATTATAGATTATCTGTAAGCAAATATGTCTCAGCCCCACACCTGTCTGGGCTTCCCTTGTGGTTCAGCTGGTAAAGAATCCGCTGGAAATGCGAGAGACCTGGGCTCAATCCCTGGGTTGGGAAGATCCCCTGGAGAAGGGAAAGGCTACCCACTTCAGTATTCTGGCCTGGAGAATTCCATGGACTGTAAAGTCCATGGGGTCGCAAAGAGTCGGACAGGACTGAGCAACTTTCACTTTCACCACACCAGTCCTATACCCTGAACTGTAGTGCATCAGAAAGGCTACAAATTCCATTTCCCAGACTCCCAATGTTGATGGGCAGAATTGGAGAACAGAAGGGAGGAAATGGTTCAAAGTTTTAACACTTTAGTTAATACCTGAAAGTATAGTTATTTTCTAACAGCCTGGAAATTATGCAGTGTTTTAGCTGTTTAAGAATTCACTGAGGCTAAAGGAATAATCACATGATTTATTACTTTTATACAAATAAGTTACATTAGGATTGCTCAGATTTTTTTTCTAAACCCTCAAAAATTTGAAGTAGCTTAGAAATTGGAATAAAAACAGGAATTTGGAAAGTTGTGCATAGGATTTTGGATGACAACTCAATTCCTAATAAACAAAATACATGGAACAGGCAAGAATATATCATAATGTTCAGTCATTAATTGGGAAAAGAGACCAGGAATGCTTGCTGTGCTCAAATTCCAAGGTCTCAGTTGATGCAGTAAACAGAAAGGAATTGCTAATGCCATAGATAAAGTGAGAAATGTGAGTAGATGCAGAAATAAAAGGATATTTCTACAAATAATATGCTAACAAAAAAGTTCACAGGAAACTAATCATCCCCAAGTATTTCTGTAGTAGCAACTCCATTTGAAACATTCAAAATAGGTACCACATCTACAGAGCTAACTGAAAAAAGGTTTCCTCATTTGAATCCATCAGATCCAATTTTAACTATCACAAGGAAACAAAAGACAGACTTAAAAGTGTGTTTAGAGAAATGTAGGTAAATTAAGTTTACTGAGTGGTTAAAGTTCTCATTATGAATAACTGAGATGCAACCACACAGATGGCTTGGTACATCATTACAAGATAAGATCAACACTGTTATATACTAGTGTTAGGACACTTTTTTTTAAGATAGTAAGATAGCCTTTACCATTAAACAATTGTCATTCCAATATATAGAGGTTTCAGCTAACAGAGCATTTAATCTCCATTTCTCTATCAATGTTATTGTTTTCAGATTATTTACCAGCACTTCTTTTTTGTAGGACAGATCCTCACAATTCTGTGAGGTAAGCTGGCACTCTATTTGTTTTTTCCTTTAAAGAAGGCAGAGAAACCGAATCTTTTGTAGGATTACACACATATTTACCAAAATTAAGACCATGTCTAGGGGACTTCACTGGTGGTCCAGTGGCTAAGATGCCAAGCTCCTGATGCAGGGGGCCCAGCTTTAATCCCTGGTCAGGGAACAAGATCCCACATACCACAACTAAGACTTGGTCCAGCCAAGTAAATCAGTTTAAAAAATAAGAACACATCTAGGAGGGCTATTCATCAAAAATCTTTTTTCATTGTAACTACTCATTTTACCCAAGTTAAAAAAAATAGTTATAATTAGTTACTTATTCATGAAATTGAAGGAAAAATAAAATGGTAGATTTCAGCATTGCTTCAGTTGGAGAAGTAAAGTAGAATGGTCAGCTGACACTAAAATTCCTAGAAACAATTTTTAAAAACATGAAAAGTGATATTTTATTCCACTTTATATACTGATTATATCTTAACTAAGTAGCTTCTTTTACTGGGTCTAATTTTCATCTGAAAATAATTTTTTGACCATCCTTTTAAATAGGCTACAGTTAAAACCCATTTTATAACTCACTTACATATAAACACACATCTGTTATATATGAAAGTGGGGTGTCTAAAAGCCTATCAGAAAAATAATTTTTTAATCTGAAATCATACAATAGTGCCAGACAGCTTCCTAAATATTTTTATCATAAAAATGTCAGTGTTACTGAATAAAATTTCAACCCCTTGCTCTGGCACTGAAGGCCCTTACAATGGACTACTTCTTCAAACTTGCCTTAGTTACTAAATCTGATAAGTCCTTTAGTCTCTGCAGCTAATGTATCACCCTGTGGATGTAATAAAAATAGCACACAGCAGAGGTAACATTTCTCTCCTCTGAACTTTCACAGTATTCAGTTCATCATTCACAAGTCACCGGTCAGGATATTGCCTTATTTAAAAAATGGTGTTTTTTTTGGCTGTACTGCATGGCATGCAGGATCTTAAGTCCCTGACCAGGGATTGAACCCATGCACCTAGCAGTGGAAGTATGGAGTCCCAACTCTGGCACTGTCTTATTTTTATGTGCAAGTCTTATCAATGTTATTATACTGAAAGTCTAAGCCCAAGTATGTTTGCATGTGTGTATCTATGCTTTATCCCCTTCATTGTCAGGCACAGGAGGCACTGAAAAGTATTTTCTACAATCCTCCCCTCCTCCATGGAGAAGATTTTTAGCTTCAGAAGGAGCAGAAAGAGTGAAGGAGGCACAGTGGTCCTTTGTTAATCTCAATAGATAATACTTATTGAGTAAGTGTATAATACTTTCTGGTTTGTAAAAGGCTCTCATGTATATCTCTTCACATGATGTAAGAAACAAATACCAAAGAAAAATGAACAGTATTTAAGATCAGGGCTATTAACAAACATTTAGGAAAAATAAAGGTCAGGAGAGATGAGGAAATGGTAAGCTTTATGGAGGTACCCAAAATACAGTTAATATAAAAGGAAAATTTTACAGGCTAGAAAAGTCTAACTGGAGAAAGTCTGCAGGTTCTTAGAAAACTGGTTTTAAATTATACTCCATGTGGAGGGAGGCAGGAGGGGGGATCAGGATGGGGAACACATGTAAATCCATGGCTGATTCATGTCAATATATGGCAAAAACCACTACAATATTGTAAAGTAATTAACCTCCAACTAATAAAAATAAATGAAAAAATAAAAAATAAATTATACTCCAATGAGGGAATAATGAAGGCAATGAAAGACCCAAGGGAAGTGATACTGGGAGAGGCCTACAGTTTGCAAAGTCCCTAGTCAGCCTGGGGTTCTTCAGAGCAGGAATCCAGCAAGGGACTGGAGAACAGAAAACGTTCTGCGGGTGACTGAACAAAACTGGTCCAGGATTTCATCAAAGCAGAATCCATTCTTGGCATAACCTGGTAAAGCTGGAAGCTGGGGAGAGGGCACTCGCACCTATGAAGATGGTATTGGTCTTTAAAGAACTTCACAGAAGATGATCTGAGTGAAAACAGGAGATACCAAGAAATTCTTATTGACAGTCTTGACTTCACAGGTTGATACTTTGGAAGTTGTGGAATCATTTCTGTCAGATCCCAGGACCCCCAATGTGTTTCCAAAAAGATACATTTTCTCCTACCACCCATATTCAGGTCTCTATCATTGTTGACTGCCTCTGACCCAGTCTTCCTCTCCCCAACCACAGGGAAGTTTTGAAAACATGAATGACACTTGTTATAAATATCTGGTGTGAATCCTCTAGCCTGGAAGAAGTTTAAGCCTAGCTGGCATAAGCCTTGATGCACTGTGGGCTGTAAGTTGGGAGAGAGGGATATCAATGGTGTCTTGGCACTTGGTTAGGTCCAAGATAATCAAAAAGTGAGAAACAAGCTGTTGAGCATCATAGGATATATATCAAGATACATAACCATTTTGATCTGATTTGATCAATTGTTTTTTATTTACCTGAATACGAAAGGTTTTCCCTAAAGAATAGCACAATTAATATGAACTAATGTCGTTAATGCTGACTACAGACTGGAGTTGTATGGATGCAACAGTCTCACAATGTCTTAATGATAAAGAAGCTGTTTAAGGCACTCTTACTATAACTCCTATGCTGATGAAGAAATATGGATTCCTCTACCCCAACTCTCAGATGGTAAAGAATCTGCCTCCAATACAGGAGACCCAGGTTTGATCCCTTGGTTGGGAAGATCCCCTGGAGAAGGGAATGGCAACCCACTCCAGTATTCTTGCCTGGAGAATCCCATGGGCAGTGGAGCCTGGCAGGCTACAGTCCATAGTGTTGCAAATAGTAAGACATGACTGAGCAACACACACACACACACTACCCCAACTCTGACAATCTTATGTACTTGGCAATAAATATACTCGATTGACCCAGAATCTAGACCCTCAGAGAATTAGACAGGCACAAGTGGCCTTAAAAAGTCATCAGGAATCCAGACATTAGATTTTCAGAGCTATTAAGGTCGTTTCACTGGTATATTTATTTTTTAATTTTTTTTACTTTTTGGGGCGGTCCCCCCGCGGGGGCCTCACTGGTATATTTAATAAATGTTTATAGCACCTGTATACAAGGCACAGTGGGGTGGGGATAAGACACCACTGATCCAACCAACAGGTGAGGGATTCATTAGAGGCAAAAAGAACAGAAACACCAGCCCCCCAAATCAGAAAGTCATCCACCCAGAAGACATCATAAAATGCTGGCTGAGAGAGATTAATTAGACAGCCTGGACGCCCGTTTAAGTCTAAAAGGTGAAAACTATTTCAGGTCCAACCTCTTCCAGACAATGCTCTCATAGCTTCCTATCAACCAAGTTTTGTTTTTTTTTTTTTTTCAATCACCTTCTAGGTTGTATAAGATAATTCATCTCAACCAGACTCTATTTTCTAACAAACACCTGATGATATGTGGTGGGAAATAACGCTCAGCTCACAGTTTTCTAGTCAGCAAGGGTTCCAGGGTGACTTCAGTTCAATGAGGAAAGAACATCAACTCTGGCATGTAAGCCATGGGTCACGGAGATAAAATTTTTTTCCCAACGTGGCTTCTCTGATGTTGAATAAGGTATGAAGTTCGGGTGAAGCCTTTTCCACATGTATCACACTGAAAGGGCTTCTCACCCGTGTGGATTTTTTGATGCTCAATAAGGCTTCTATTCCTAGTGAAACTTCTCTCACACTCATTACATTTATAAGACACAGGAGCCTCAACATTTTCCCACTGGCTTTCCTTCCTCCCCTGACTCTCCCAGGTCTGTCCAGGGTCAGGATTCTGAAGGTTTTTATTGCCATGGATCCTCTGATGTCTCAGAAGATGTGAATTCCGCCTAAAGGCTTTACCACACATGTTGCACTGGTAGGGCTTCTCCCCGGTATGGATTTTGTGATGTTCTAGGAGGCTGCAGCTCTGGCTAAATGTTTTCCCACAGTCATCACACTCGTAGGGCTTCTCCCCAGTGTGAGTTCTCTGGTGTTTGATAAGGTTTGAACTGTGACTGAAGACCTTGCCACATTCTTCACATTCATATGGCTTCTCACCAGTGTGAACTCTCTGATGAATGACGAGAGCAGAGCTTCCGATGAAGGTCTTGCCACAGTCCTCACATTCATAGGGTTTCTCCCCAGTGTGGATTCTCCTGTGCTTAGTCAGGCCTGAACTCTGAGCAAAAGTCTTTCCACATTCATGGCAATAGTGCCGCCTGTTTCCTGCGGCACTTTTCTGCTTTCTTTGTAACTGGCCCTCCTGTTCACCAGCTTCTGCACATGCAGGAATCTGGCCAGTGGCTTCCCCCAGGTGGCGTGGTATCTGCCCAGGCTCCTGTGTTGGATGATCCTCATCTGGAGGCAGCTCTCTGATCTTCGGTTGCTCCACACCACCTGAAGAACAACCGGCCAGCAACTGTCAGTTATGTCCTGCCACAGAGGAAAGCTTTGTGAGGAGTCCCAGGGAGGCAAGAATTACAGAGGTCTGTATATGGCAAGGATGAGGATGTAAGTATTAGAACACAGGTGGGAATAAAGGGGGAGAACAGGGATGCTGGGGAGGAGGGAGTCCTGAGAATGAGAACGGGGCTCTTGTAAGAAGGGTACAACCTGGGAAAGGAGAGATTGGAGGGAAGGTGTGAGAAATACTGAAGACTGTGCTGGGGATACATGCAAAGGCTCTAAATTCTGAGAAAGTAAGGCAGGGCCGTGTGCTTGGGATTAGATACTAAAAGGGCTGAGCAGAGGGTGACAGTAAACAAGGCAAAGAAAAGAATTTCTGAAATGTTCTGTGAGAAATAGGGAAAGCAGGAACTCAGAATTCAATGACCACTGAAAGGTGTGGTCATTTCTGGCTGGAACTCAGGCAGAAGCAGGGTCCACCAAATAAAACCGGCATCAGTGCTGGGAGATCTGAGTTGGAGCCCCCACTCTGCTGCCAATGAGCTGTGTGAACTCAGACAAGCCAGGCAATCTTGTGTGTCTCTGCACCGCATCCTCATCTTTAAGGCCAGGCTCTGCAGTCAGTCTCTAGATCACTTCTAAGCTCTCGCCCTATGGTTCCACGGCCCATTTCCTGAAGAGACCCCTCAGCTCTCTTCTCCTGTCAGGGCTAGCAACAGGAAGGGAAAGGGAAGAAATCAGCATTTACTGAGCATCTCCTGTGAGCTAGATCTAAACTAGAGGCTGTACCTACTTGATCTCACCTAAACTGACCAGACACTGGCAAGACAGATAAAAAGCAAGGCTCATGGCCTTCTCTAGCGGTTCAGTGGCTACGGCTCCGTGCTCCCAATGCTGGGGGCCTGGGTTGAGTCTCTGGTCAGGGAACTAGATCCCACATGCCCTAAGAGTTCCCATGCTGCAACTAAAGACTTCACATGCTGCAACTAAGGATCCCACATGCCACAAAAAAGACTAGGCACAGCCAAATATTAATAAATAAATACATAATTTTTTTTTAGAAAAGCAAGGCTCATTGGAAAAGACCCTGATGCTGGGAGGGATTGGGGGCAGGAGGAGAAGGGGACGACAGAGGATGAGATGGCTGGATGGCATCACTGACTCGATGGGCATGAGTTTGAGTAAACTCCGGGAGTTCGTGATGGACAGAGAGGCCTGGCGTGCTGCGATTCATGGGGTCGCAGAGAGTTGGACGCGACTGAGCAACTGAACTGAAGGCTCAGAAGGATTAATAAACTAGTCACATAGCCAGTTAGTAGTTGGGATTCAGATGTGGTGGTTCTAATGCCAAACATAATTCAAACAGCTTCTAATAGCCTAGTAGATGCTAATATACAAAGGAAGCCAGGAAATTTTAGAAGAAATCAATGCCCATCAGTCTTACCCAAGGAGGTCAGGCTGCCACAGTTCTCCTGCCTTTTATCTCCATACAAGTTCACCTGAGATGAATCCAGCTGTGTCCATCCAGGGGAGACAGTCAGGGCCACATCTTCCATTTTAAATGGCCCCTAAAACAATATGTAATCCTACTTAGTTCCACTCGCCCAAAATCACTCCCTAAGCAGTCATACTGAGTACAAGTCAGTCAGACAGAGAAAGACAAACATCATATGATGTTGCTTATATGTGGAATCTTTAAAAAGGGTGCAGATGAACTTATCAGAAATAGAATTACAGATGCAGAAAACAAACAATTACCAGGGGATAAGAGGTAGGAAAGGATAAATTGGAAGATTGGGGTTGACATATACATACTACTATATATAAAATAGGTAACTAGTAAGGACCTACTTTATAGCATAGGGAACTCTACTCAATACTCTGTAATGGCTTACATGGGAAAAGAATCTAAAAAGAGTGGAGGGGGATGTCCTTGATGGTCCAGTGGTTGAGACTCCACACTTCCACTGCCGGTTTGATCCCTGGTCAGGGAACTAAGGTCCCATATGCTGTGTGGTACAGTCAAAATATAAATTAGTTTTTAAAAAAGAGTGGATATATGTATATGTATAACTGATTCACTTTGCTGTATACCTGAAACTAACATATTATAAATCAACTATGCTCCAGTAAAAATTAAAAAAAAAAACAAACCTGGGTACATGTAATGAAGGAACATTCCCTTTACATGGGCTGTTTATAAAAAATAAGTATGGTACACTTATGCCTACTTAACCCTGTCTCTAATAATATCTTCATCAAAAAAATAACCATAAAGGAAAGAAATACACACATTACAATAAGTACTTTCACATAAATATCTAAAAATCCAGAAAGTGAAAGGTTTGGAAAGGACCAATGCAGTGAAAGGAGTGGAACCATATCCAAACTTTTCAAAATATATGTGATGTGCTTTGGCAAACCAGGGATGGGGGCTTATTTATAGCAATGATTTTAAAATACAGTGAAATCTAGGTCTGAGGTGTGGGAAAATAGATTCTACAGAGCCTCAAATACTGAGGTCTTCAAGCAGGACATGAAAGACTGGGTAAGAAATTAAAATCCAGGTTAAGCAAATGCTGTTCAATATCTTGGGCTAAAAGCACACACCTTATGTGTTCCTTTAAGTCCCTAGGGGACAGAACATGATTTTATATCCCTCACTAGCAGCACAGTTTGTGATACTTAAAAAAAAAGAACCAAATTACCATCACAACAAAATCTTCAGTTTGTATTTGCTAAATTTCCCTTGAAGAAAATCTTGTTGATGAAAGAGTTGACCAAACAGATGGGGTAGGAAGAACGGAGAAGCACAGACATTCCCTCAGCTAGGAGTGAAACAGAAAAATCCTCTTAAGTGAACACCAAAATAATGACATGGCAATCTTGGAATAGATGAGAAAACTCAAACTCCAGATGCATATAGGATGAGGGTGGAGGAGGAATGGGGAGAAAGAGATCTACTGGGGAGCCCATCAGTCGTGAAGGGTGCTGGGTGCAGGGGGAGGGAGAGGGGCTCCAGCTCACCTGGGACCCTGGGGCGAACCTGGTGGCTACCATGGCGGCATCTTCTCTGCAGCGCCCCCCAGGGGCAAGCCTTGGAACCTGGAGAACTGAGAAGGAAAGCACTCTGGATGAGATCTACTCTGGCATTCAGCCTTCCTGCCCCGTGGAATCCAAGTTCAAAAACTGCATAGATAAATTACTACAAAGAAGTTTATACAGCATGTGTGCCTTTCCAAAATTCCTGATCCTGGCCAGCTCAAATCCTTAGACCTAGAGATGTGGTGTGCTCCACAGAGGCACAAAATTGATGGGCAGATCCTTGGTAAGAAATGGAAGCAGCAGAAAGACAAAACAAAGCATTCCATCTAAAGAGTCTTTCATCTTGAACATTCTGGAAAGAGTGGAAAAGAGGATATTTGTTCTTGCTAAAATTTATTTAGAAGCTTAGAGTGCTTTTTTCTTTAGTTCTATTATAAAAGACTAAGAAGAGTCAGATTAGCCTGAGCCCAGAAAGAAGGAAACAGGAATCTGCTTATATAGAACTTGCTCAGATTCAAGAGAAGTAAAGGGGAACTTCAGGTTTTCCTATAAAAGGTGAACTTGGCAGAAGGCAGAAAATAAGTTAGGTTAGGCTAGGACCTCTGTTGAGAAATAAAGATTTCATGTTGGCTGGCATATCCCAGTGTTGTTTGTCTTGGAAATCTGCCCAAATATTCACAGCACATGGGGAACACTCAGGAAAATATAGCAGTTTCCTACTGAGTGATTTTTCACCCCGTTCTAGTGACAGGTTTTGAAGATTTACACTCTTTGATTTGCACAAGTCCTACAATTCTGGAATATTCTGACAGGCTTCATGCATTCTGTCTTATGTTCCTCTTAGCACTCACCAATATCTGAAAGTGTATTATTAATTTATTTGCTATTCTCCTTACTAGAATGTAAGCTCCACTGGAGGAAGAAATCTATGCTATGGACCATGTTATTCCTGATACCCACAACACCAACACTGGCTACCATATAGGGAGCCTCCAGAAATATATGTTGAATGAATGGAGATAACTGTGTTGCTAAAAAAAAAATCAACTCCTTCCAAACACCAATTTTAATACAGTCTTATTTATCATGCCAAGGTTTGGTTAGGAAAGCTTTCCACTATTGTTTGAAATTTCCCTGCTAGTCTCAGTCTCAAAGAGAAGTAGATCTGTGATGGGCATATAAAGCACCTACCCACAGATCTGTCCTTTAGGGGATCCTGAAGTGAAACTGGGTGAAGTCTGTAGAATTCATACTGCCCAGAAGATAACACTCACCTCTGTCTGGACTGGATCCCAGAGATTCACACTTGAGCAGAGCCTTCACTGGCTGCAATTGGATATTTTGTGGCCTCTGAATGGGTGTCAACACTGCCATCTTGCAACAGAGCAGTTCTTGCCCCTGGCCACCACCTGGGACCTAAAAGTCATTCATTTATTTATTCAGACACTTCTATCACATACTCTATGTGCTAGTACTTTCTACTTCCCAGTACTTTCTATTTCCTTTCTATTCATTATTTCTAAGAGCTTTATGAATATTAACTTAATGCAGATAGCAACAACCTTAGCTAGGTACTTTTATTATCTGCATTCTTGTAATGGTGAAACTGAGGCACAGTGTTAAAGCAACTTGCCCGAGGTCACCCAGCTTAGGCAGAATGACTCCAGAGCCCACGTTCTTCAGCATTACTCTGTGCTCCCTCATTATTTATATTTGTGATTTTGTGAAAACTCTTTGGGAACTGGTGCTAAGTTCTCAGAGAACACTAATATGTTTTCTTATCCTAAAAAAGAGGATAATAATTTCTAGCTTACAGGGCTTTGCAAACTAGCAAATAAGGTCCCAGTGTGTGAAATCACCTAACACAGGGCCTAGTGATGGTATGTCCTCATTAAATACAGGTTTCCATCCAGACATTTGTAATTAATGGGTTTTCAAGCCAGTCACAATCATTAGCTCATGTACATCTTAGAATTTCCCACAACAACTATGAAAAATGAAAAGCCTGAAGCTGAAACTTGAAGTGATTCTTCTCTTATTACAAGGCTAAGAGGCACTAATGTCAACTCAAGAATCATGGTCTCTGGGTCACCAATTAGAAGCCTTTGGTCTGGTTATGTACATGCTGAAAGGAACACACAAGGATACAAGATAATACAAAGGGACCTTAGTCTTATACAATATTCAGGAAGATGGAAATAAATATGAACCCAGGGGTTTCTAACTTGTGGTCCACAGATTCCCTCCTAAGTATTCCATGAATATGAATAGGAAAAATTATTTTTACTAGACTGTAAGCAAAATTCATTATTTCCTTCAATCATGAGTGGAAGCAGCAAACCAAGGTGTTTCAGACAGTACAAAAGACTCTGTCACCAACTGAAACTGCAGGTGTTTTCACATCACATTACAACCAGGTAAATGTTATCAAAAATATTCACCACCACTTTGAAATTGCACTAGAGTTATTAGGCCTGTCCCTAGATCTCACTATTTAGTGCATTAATTTTTAAAAGCGCATATATAACTTTACCATACATTTACTACTTTGCTAACTGTATTTCAATATAACTGAGTTGCTTTTAATCCTTTATATTTTACTTCAGGTATTTAATAAGTACTATTATGTGAAGGCGTCCAGAGACTTCACCTTACTGTCAAAGAGGCTTATAGTACAAAAAGAGATGGAGAATTTCTGGATCTTAAAGAAAAGCCCCTCACTCTGATCTTGAGATTTCAGGAAGAAGCCGACCACAGCTTGCAGACACTAAACCTGTTCTACCTGCGGCATCGGCCCATCCGGCTGCCTCTCCAGATACTCCAAGAGCGCCACCACCTCCTCCCCGCTCTCCGGATGCTGCTCCCGCACCCAGCTCTGCAGGTCCGTCGGCAGGATGGTCAGGAACTGCTCCAGCACCAACAGCTCCAGCATCTGCTCCTTGCTGTGCGTCTCAGGCCGCAGCCACAGTCGGCAGAGCTCCCGAAGTCGGCTCAGTGCCTCGCGGGGCCCCTCAGCCTCCGGGTAGCGGAAGCCTCGGAAGCGCTGGCGGGAGTGCTCGGGGCTCGGAGCCGGGCTGCCTGGGGCATGCGCCTCTGCAGCCAAGACCGAGGCGTCCTCTTTTTCCACCTTCACGGTCAGGATCCCCGTCCGGTCCTCTGAAGACTGGGCGTCCAAAGCTGCGCTTTCCTTTGATTCCCTAGCCATCGTGGACCAAGGCAGTACTTGAGTCTCACTCTACCTGGGAGCTATATGTCTTCGGAAAATCCTTGAAAGGTGGGAAATCACTATAGGACCGTAAAACTGCAGCGGTCCCCTTCCGCGAGTCCAGGGGCGAGGACACCCTGGGGAGCAGCTTCACAGGTTGCCCCTGCAGTCGGCGCCTCTGCAGCGTCCTCCTCTGCACCCCACCCTGAATCCCACAGTAAGTATCCCCAAAGATGTCTTGGTGCAATGAACAGCCTCCAGATGCTGGAGAAAAATTGAGACTGTGGGGCACAGGAAGCCCAAGTGGGAATCAATACCACTTCCCGGGCCCTCTAGGAAGAGCCTCTCGGTGGTTGTCCCCGAGTTAACCCATTAGCAACCATGCCCTTACCTCCAAAAGAAGCAGTTAGGTGAAGGAGAAAGAAAGGATGACAGGCTCTGAATCATAAGAAATAAGACTAGATCTTTCGATCTTGTAAGGATGCTGTTGTGGCCTATACCATGCTCTGATGTAAGCTTGACTAAAGAGCTGGCATAAAACTGTCACTAAAGTTCAGTAAAAAGCAGGGTTTTCTCAGAGCTCCAGGTAGGAGGACACTCCCTTTCCCTCAGAAACATCAAAGAAGCAGGACACATCACCAAGCACTTGCTCGAAGAAGCAGTGGCTGCCCCTGGCTGTGGCTCCGCTCCAGTGACCATTCTCTTTTCTCCCCTTCAAGGCTAAACTATTAAACTTGAAAGGAAGCCCTCCTATCTCTGATTCTAGTCCTCAATTTCCATTCATCCATAACACACTGTAGGTGGCAAACTGCCAGCAAAGCTATTGAGATTGCTCCTGCAAAAGTAACTATAGTTTCCACTCCCCTCCTCACCCCTGCACATACCAGTTTCCCTTTCTATTTTCCATGGCTTCTTCTCAGGCAACCAGGCTTTCAGGCTTCCCACTTCCAGAAACTCTCTAGTCCTGTTATCTCCTTTCTTTGCTCTTGTTTCTTCCTAGCCCTCATTTACCATCTACCATAATAGTTAGATCTGCAGATTTTCAAGCAAGTTACCTGAGTAATCCTGGCTTTACCACGTACTAACTGGGTGACCTTGGTAAATTACTTCAACTTTCTGTGCCTGTCTTTCCCAATCTATAAATGGGGATAGTAACAGTAGTTAGTGATGGAAGAAAATTTCACCTATTGAGGTATGGGGAAGTTAGTCTTACAAGATGTACATCTTACTTACAAGATGTACATCTTACTTACAAGATGTACATCTGCTTTAACCATTAAAAAAAAAAAATGCATTCACCTTATTGTTCACAATGTCCGCTTTGAAGATAGAGATAAATGCCCCCCACCTCCTATGAGGCCAATGTTATTTGTTCTGATAAGATATGAAACTGTGGTTTAGGCACAGTTGGAACTGGGCGGGGGCGGGGGATACATTGTGGATATGGTTTCAGACACATTCCTGCATCACTGAGAACTTGAATTTTCTGAACTGTATCAAACTCAAGGATACTACCAGCCATTCTCAAAACAATATCTGCTAATAGCTGCCAGCTGTAACCTTATGGTGTCAAGGTCTCTCCTTGCAACTATGCAACCATGAGCCAGATTCCTCGTGTCAGAAAAGCAGTTACAAACATGAAAAAGAGAAAGGCCAAAATGATCCTGTGGTGTTGGATTGGAATCTAAGGTATCAACATGAACTCAAGTCCCAAAATCTATAGTTACTTATAGAAATATATATAAATGTACACAAGTCAGTGTATAAGTGTATATAGACAGTATTTGATAAATGGCACTGCAATGTTTTGAGATAAATGGAAAAAATAAAACAAATTCTAATTGTTTAAAGACATAAAAGTCAAATAGCAAAACCTTCACATTTTTAGAAAAAATTGAAGCATTTCTTTATGCTCTTGAGTATACAATACACAGACTGCACAAAATGTGAAGGAAAAATGTAGTACATTTGACATCATTAAAATTTAAAACCACATCAAAAGATACCAGAAACAAGTGGAAACTACAAACAGAAGACTGATGCAAGCCATATGACCAACAAGGATCAATACCCAGATTATACAGAGCATCAACAAATAAACAAGAAAAAACCCAACAGTCAAACAGAATAATTGACAAGAACTATGCACAGGCAATTTACAGATAAGGAGTCTGGAGTGACCAACAAACAAGCAAAGATCTTTAACTTCATCAGTTACTAGAAGAAGACAAATTTTAATACATTTCATACCAATACCTCAGCAAAATTTTGCAGTTTCAGTAATATTTGCTAGTAAGAATGTGAAAATTTTTGAACTCTCATATACAGCTGATGGATGTGTAAGCTGGTGTGCTCATCTTAAAAGGCAATGTCAATATATATTGTAAAGTTGAGAATGATATACACATGGACTTAACAGCTTTAAATTATTTAACTTGTAGGAGTCTTGAACACGAACAATTATATTAATTGAGTCACTTTTCTGAGCCAGACACTGTTTTAGGTATTCAGGATACAACATTGACAAAAAAGGACAAAGATTTCTGACCTCATGAAGTTTATATTCCAATGGGGACTGACAAAAGATAAATAATAAGAATAAATACATAAATTTTAATAGGAAATTATGAGAATGATGGTTTTTTTAATAAAGGAATAAAATAATAAGGACAAAAAGACCTTGATCTTTTTTTTCCCTAGTGTATTCTACAGGATTGTTTATGTAGTTGGTAATCTTGAAAGATGAGATAACATATCCCAATGGTCAATTAGCAAGCTTACTTACTGCTTATTATAAAAGCTGAGGATTTTGTAAATTCAGGTTTCCCAGCTGCAATGTAGGCACGTTGTGTGTATAGCACCCACCTGAGCCCATCATGTCACCTCCTTGGGACTTGGGGGCAAGGGAAACTGATGCAAATATGATGATCTCATGCTGCTTGCCATCTATGAATAACAAGTGTTAGGCTTGCAATCTGTAAGAAGTGGGCCAGTTAAAGAAGTAATGATCAGGGCCTTATAACCTGGACCCATGCAACAAGGCATGTAGGAGCACTGAAGGCCCAAGGAAGACTGTCATACATAAGAAGGTTTTTGAGAATTGGAGAAGAACAACAATTACGACTTTGAAACAGTATGGCTATGGGTGGGGGAGGACGTGGACATCCACGCACCAGAGAAACACAATGAAATTCTGAGGGCAAAATGTGAAAGGCATTGGGCCTCCATGGAATCATAAAATTCTTTGTTTCTGACCCAGGAAACTCACATTTTATGCCAGATTCCATGAAAGAATCACAGGCTAAGTTAATTAGTTTGTTGAAAGTGAAAGTCGCTCAGTCATGTCTGACTCTTTGCGATCATGACCCCATGGACTATACAATCCATAGCATTCTCCAGGCCAGAATACTGGAGTGGGTAGCCTTTCCCTTCTCCAGGAGATCTTCTCAACCCAGGGATTGAATCCAGGTCTCCCACATCGCAGGCAGATTCTTCACCAGCTGAGCCACCAGGGAAGCCCAAGAATACTGAAATGGGTAGCCTATCCCTTCTCCAGCAGATCTTGCCAACCCAGGAATCGAACCAGGATCTCCTGCATTGCAGGCAGATTCTTTACCAACTGAGCTACCAGGGAAGCCCTAATTAGCTTGTTAGTAGAATAAAATGAAATCCCAGACCCCAAAAATCTGAGAAAATATGTCCACCAGTCCTTGTTGATGTCCTTTTGGCCTTGTTTAATCTTGGGTCAAAGACCTTATTATGCATACACATAAATCTCAAGATTTGGAGCATACTTATGAATTTTCCTTAGACATATATTCTCTTTCCATATTATGGTGATAAAGCTTTGCATGCATAACTGTTTTTTTTTAATAATTCTAATTTCCTCAAGGTATATACATACATATATTGGCATAGAAGGCCAGTACTCACTCTAGACACATTTTAACTCTCACATTGCTTTCACCTCTTGAGGAACAGTCACCTCGCTGCCAAACAAAATTAAAGAAAAGATATTATGGCTAATTTGTAGACTCTTTAAAAATGGTTTATGAACACCTCTCCATGGTCAATTTTAAAGACCCCCTAAAAACTAAAAGCCTCACTTCTCTGCTGAAACCTAGAGAAATTCAGGGAGCTCAAGTTCTCCCATCTAATTAGTAGAAAAATTAGGATAGAAGCTTTGTACCCAGAGTTTCAGTTATCCAGTAAGATTTTTACCCACCTATATGGTCAGAGGAGCCTGGTGGGCTACTGTCCATGGGGTTGCAAAGAGTTGGACACAGTTGAGCGACTAACACAAACACACACACACACACACACACACACACACATTGTTTCTCATGAACAGTACCCCTCCCCTATATCAATCAGCTGTTGTGCAGGTAACAATGGTGACTTTCCTGGCTTGGGTAGTCCACAGTCCAATAAATAAGACTGGAATTTCAGTCATACTTAAGGAAACAGATTCAGGAAAGTAAATAATAGAATCTGAGGAAGTTGGAAAGTGGCAAATGACACCAAGCACTTGGATAGGTACTGCCACTGTGAAAGGCTACAATATGAGCTGTGATAAAAGCCAGTCTTTGATGTAATCTCAAAGAGAAGTCCAGTATATTCCTTCTCTCTCCATTTCTCTACTTTTCTCCCAAAGGGATAGGGGAAAACCTGGAAACACCCCCTCAGATAACTGAATTCTATGAGTCAAAGAAAGGTTTCTAGGGGTGAACAGAATGTAGAAGACATCTAGATTTTTCTGAATTGAAGGTTGAATTCTGAGTTAACTTCTTGCTATGTGAACCTCAGAGAATCTTCTGGTTATAGCCTTCAACTAGCTCTTCTGATATTAATACCTTTGTATTCAACAGTTAGTTCTGTACCTTAAAAGTACTCCCAAAGCACTGGCTTCTGCTGCACTGGGTATCATCTTGTCAGGATAGGCAGAGTGACCAGCAACTGGTCTAAGGGTGAGGACGTCATCCAGAATGTGACGAGGAGATGGTGATTGTGCTGGAGGATCTGGAGAGAAAACCTGGTAAACCAGGAGAGCAGATGAAAAGGTTGATGTGGGACTCTGTGTGTGTGCGTGTGTGTGTGTGTGTGTGTGTGTGTACGTGTGAAAAAAATCAAAGTGGGAGTCAGGGCTCTCTCTGAAAAGGCTCCACCACACCTGTTTCTTGTCATTCCACAACACATCAAGCAGTAGTTCTTAACTTTGTTTAGTTTTGGGACCCTTTTGAAAATATGATGGACACTATAGCTCCTCAGTGTATTAAAATTAACCACTACCATAGTAATACCCTTTTGAATCTAAACATTCTTAATTACTCATAGGTCCCAGCTGATCCTCTCTAGCAGGAAGTAGGCAAGAAAGAGTTGTATGTCTCCAAACAGATTAGGAATCCCTGAAATTTCCCCTCAGGTCCCACAGACCACACTCTCTTCAAGAGCCTAGTGAGGGGACAGGCTGCCTCTGGGAGCTCACCTCTTCTAGAAAGTCTCACCTGACTTCAGTGGGAGATGAGCCACTCTGCAGTAGTGAGACAGCTTCAGGTAGTCAAATGGACAGTTATGGATTTTTTTTTTAACAGATGCTTTTTCTGGTTATATACATTTGTTTAAAAGTGGATTGAATGCTAAATTCATATCTACTCCTTAGTTTACAAGGATAGAGCAACTAGAATCACATGATAAAGTATCTCCTGAATTGATTTTCTTTAAACAGTTGTAATTTTTAAAAATCTTGACTCTGTTGTTGATTTGACAGATCACTGACAGCTTTCACCTTCTATTTTTCCCTTCCTTTCTCCCCCACATCTGAGTAAGTTTATAAGAAATGTGCTTCCTCACTTGGCACCTCAAGCTATGCAAGTCCTTACTTTATCTGTGCATAAGAAGTATTTCCTGGGCCCATCCCCTAACCACAATAAAAACCAGGGCCACTAGCTCTTACCCTCCTTTGTACTGGTGGTGGTGGTTTAGTCCTAAGTCTTGTCTGCCTCTTGTGATACCATGAACTGTTATTTCCTTCTCCAGGAAGCTCCTTCTTTGAGCTTACCTGGCTGTGTGCAATGCAGGAGACCTGGGCTTGATCCCTGGGTTGAGAAGATCCCCTGGAGAAAGAAATGGCAACCCACTCCAGTCTTCTTGCCTAGAGAATTTCATGGACAGGGAAGCCTGGTGGCTACATCCTTGGGGTCACAAAGAGTCAGACACAACTGAGTAACTAACACTTTAATATACCTGATAGAGAGCAAAATTTCAAATTCTGTCTTGGAAGTTCCAGTCTCAGCTCTCTTACCCTGTGACATCCTTTGCACTATTCAAGTCAATTCTCGACCTGCTTGGGTGCTGCCCTACTCTCCCCCAAAAGTTCCTTGATGAGAATAAAACATTTTTCATTCATTCTTCATAGCATCATCCATAGTAACTCGAAGGGGGATTCATACCACCTCTGTACAATAAGCACATTCACAGCTCTGAGAGGTAACACAAAGTGAAAGGGTCATGTAGTCCTCCATCTACCTCCATTACCATGTTGACAGTCTGTCACATATATCCCCTACATGATCAAATCTTGACATATCCATAAGCATTCTGGACCATTCTGGATATGTTCCTAGGCCCATCTTCCTTCCTTCTACTGACAGATGTCCACTGTCTGAACTTTTCTTTCCTTATCCCACATACCTGTTCTGTGTCTGGCCATTATTTCTTCTTTTGGCCCCTGGCATCACAGATTTCATCTTTCTCATGCCCTCCTCAAATTATTCCCTCTTCATATACTTTTCAGATACACACCAACTTCATATTCTTGCATTTCATTTGGAAGATTTTCTCCCTCCTAACAGGTCCCTTCTTTTCATTGGATTATTATTTCAGATGGAAAACTCAGCAGTTCCAAAGAAAATATAGGGTTATACAGGACGGTATGTAGAACACTGCGAGCATTCACCAGGATCCTAAGTGTGAAAAAAAAAATGGACACAAGATCAGATTAGAACATCAGCAGACAACTCCAGACCTAAGCAACACAACAGAAAGGAAAGATTCAGGAGATTTAAGATAGTAGTTTTTAAAGCATCTTATGGATGATGATCCAATGCTCTGATGTCTTATGTTAATACTTAGGATACTGATGACTTTTTGTAATGCTGACGATGGGATGGGAGAGCACTAAGGGAATTTCAGGTGACTGAGCTTAAATGAGGAAATCTAAGAATACAAATATGAAGCATGACACTGTAAACAGTGGGATTTGGAGTCAAAAGTCAAGGGTTTAACTGAAAAGACCTGATGTAAGATGTTAACATTAGGGGAAGCTGGGTGAAGGGTACATGAGAACTCTATCTTTACAACTTTTGTGGGGGGAGGGCAGTGACATGCTGCACAGCTTGTGGGATATTAGTTCCCTGACCATGGACTGAACGGGGGCCATGGCAGCGAAAGCCCTGGGTCCTAACCACTGGACTGCCAGGGAACTCCCTCTTTGCAACTTTTTTTATAAGTTTAAAATTATTCCATAAGTTAAAAGTTTACTAAAATTAAAGACCAAAGGTTAAGCCTTGGCTCTAAGGTTTGGATCTTCTGAATCTTCAATTCCTCGTCTGTAAAACAGGATAATAATATTCATTTTCCTGTGTGGTTGTTGGGAGAAGCAACTGTGGTGAAGTAAATGGAAGCACTCTGAGAACAGCAAAGCGCCCAGCCAACGCTGGTCAGTGATCCAAGGGAGGATCACGCAGGTGTCAGAGGGAAGCAGTAGGCAGAAATAGTGTTTACTATGTGGGTACTGGTCACAGGGAACACCAAAGACCCCTCTATTGTAAAACATCAGCAGCACTCTATGTGATCTTTAGGAATTAAACACAGATACAGGTTGTCCTGGCAGGTTGGCTGTGGCACTGCCATTTATTAATACATTTTTAGAAAAGGTTAGCAGTCATCTCAAAGAGAATAAATAAGAGGGATGGGGCTAGTAAGAAACAGGAAAGGGCAGAGGAACCAAAGAGAAAGCAGCACCTTCAAAACCCCAAACCTTCCTTTTATGGATGTCCCCAGATCAAAACACCAACATCCGCTGGATCATCAAAAAAGCAAGAGAGTTCCAAAAAAAACATCTACTTCTGCTTTATTGACTATGCCAAAGCCTTTGAGTGTGTGGATCACAACAAACCGTGGAAAATTCTTCAAGAGATGGGAATACCAGACCACCTGATCTGCCTCCTGAGAAATCTGTATGCAGATCAAGAAGCAACAGTTAGAATTGGACAGGGAACAACAGACTGGTTCCAAATTAGGAAAGGAGTACGTCAAGGCTGTATATTGTCACCCTGCTTATTTAACTTATATGCAGAGTACATCATGCAAATGCTGGGCTGAATGAAGCACAAGCTGGAATCAAGATTACCAGGAGAAATAGCAATAACCTCAGATATGCAGATAACACCACACTGATGGCACAAAGTGAAGAACCAAAGAGCCTCTTGATGAAAGTAAAAGAGGAGACTGAAAAAGTTGGCTTAATACTCAACATTCAGAAAACTAAGATCATGGCATCTGGTCCCATCACTTCACGGCAGATAGTTGGGAAAACAATGGAAACAGTGAGAGACTTTATATTTTTGGGCTCCAAAATCACTGCAGATGGTGATTGCAGCCCTGAAATTAAAAGATGCTTGCTCCTTGGAAGAAAAGTTATGACCAACCTAGACAGCATATTAAAAAGCAGAGACATTACTTTGCTGACAAAGGTCCGTTTAGTCAAAGCTATGGTTTTTCCAGTAGTCATGTAAGGATGTGAGAGTCAGACTCTAGAGAAAGCTGGGTGCTGAAGAATTGATGCTTTTGAACTATGGTGTTGGAGAAAACTCTTGAGAGTCCCTTGGACTGCAAGGAGATCCAACCAGTCCATCCTAAAGGAAATCAGTCCTGAATATTCATTGGAAGGACTGATGCTGAAGCTGAAACCCCAATACTTTGGCCACCTGATGCGAAGAACTGACTCATTTGAAAAGATCCTGACTCTGGGAAAGACTGAAGGGGATAGGAGAAGGGGATGACAGATGATGAGATGGTTGGAATGGCATCACCAACTCAATGGACATGAGTTTGAGTAAACTCTGGGAGTTGGTGATGTACAGGGAGGCCTGATGTGCTGCAGTCCATGGGGTTGCAAAGTCAGACATGACTGAGCAACTGAATTGAACTGAGACCAAAACACATTTTGTAGAGACAGGAAGAAAGGTGTTTTCTAGTCTTTACGTACCCCACGTGACTTGGTGAGTGATCCGGAAAACTTGCACACAGCTTGGATTAGACCAGCTCAGCCACCAGGTGGATCTTCTGATGGCGGATGAGGTTGCAGTGGCGGTTAAAGCTTTTCCCACACTGGTTGCAATGGTGAGGGCGCTCCCCCGTGTGACTTCTCTGATGCTCGATGAGAAATGAGCGCCGACTGTAGCTCTTGTTACACTGGCTGCACTGATATGGCTTTTCTCCCTTATGGATTCTCTGATGCTGGATGAGACCGGCACTCTGGCTGAAGGCCTTTCCACACTCCTTACAGTGGTACTGTTTCTGAATATTGTGGATTCCTCTGTGATTAAAAAGACCCGAACTCCGACTGAAGGTTTTTCCACACTCATTACACTCATAGGGTCTTTCTCCAGTGTGAATTCTTTGATGTCGAACCAGACCCGAGCTCTGAGCAAAGCTCTTTCCACATTCCTCACATCTGTGTGGTCTGGTTCCTA
This sequence comes from Dama dama, assembly GCF_033118175.1. Classification (NCBI taxonomy): domain Eukaryota; kingdom Metazoa; phylum Chordata; class Mammalia; order Artiodactyla; family Cervidae; genus Dama; species Dama dama. Next base: position 32,226,913 of record NC_083687.1, read on the forward strand.
CAGGGTTTCCCCAGTGCCTCTCTACCCCACCCTTAAGTTCACTGACTTCTCCATGTCGGGGCCCCTGCTGTGATTCCTCCCAGGTCTGTCCATAAGACACTTTCCCACATGGTTCCACTCTCTTAGGACAATGTTTCCTTAGCACCAACTCTCTGCCCTCAGCCTGGGTCATTCCACCTGAAACAAAAAAAAAGACCAGGTAAATGTCACTTGTTCCCTGAGCCTAGTGATGAATGGGTTGCTATGTGAACAGAAATGCAAGGTGCTACTGCTTCTTTTTCTTTTTAATCTTTGTATTTATTTGGCTGCAGGGGTCTTAGTTGTGGCACATGAGATCTTTGATCTTCATTGTGGCATGCAGAATCTTTTTTTTTCAGCTGTGGCATATGAACTCTTAGCTGCTGCATATGGGATCTAGTTCCCTGACCAGAGATCAAACCCAGGTCCCTGCACTGGGAGCACAGAATCTTAGCCACTGGACCACCAAGGAAGTCCCAAGTGAGGTACTTCTATCCTGATGTCACAGAGTAGGAAGGAGGTTACAAACTGAGGGGCCAGTGTGGCAACACCTTCTTCTAGGTAACGAGGGAAGTTTGCCTTCTTTGGCAAAATGCAGTTAGGTGCCCCTCACATGGATGGGGCCTGAAGAAAATTTTTTTACATTCTTCACAAGAAGAGAATGGTCAGAATCAGAGTGGCTTCTCTGGAGTCTTCCCTGAGAATTCCCTCCACACTGTGATGCAGGGAGCCTCAAAGTGACCCTTTCTAAAGAAAGTTATTTTGTGTAGACCTCCGTTCATTTGGTCATTTATGGAAAAAGTGCTGAGCTTCTCCTAGGTGCTGTAGGAAGTACTTTATGTCTTTCTAATCTGTAATCATCCCGGGTGCATCCCCAGGACAAAGCCTCAGCTCTAGTGCGTCTCTCTTCCTGGAAACTCTGACCTCGGAGCTCATTCTCTCACTTCCTTAAAGTTTTTGCTCAATTCTCACCTTCTCAATTCTTCCACTTAAAACTACACTCTGTGTGCCCCATCCATAGCAGTCAAATTCCCTGTGTGCTCTTCTATTTGTGCTTTATTCTGTAACACCATCTTCTAACAAATTATATCATCTTATTTACAAGCTTATTATTTGTCTCCCCCTTGCTACATACAATCTTACCTCCATAGGAACAAGATCTTTCTGGTTTATTCCCTGAGAATCTTAGCTGGTGCACAGTGGTGGCTCAATAAATACTTGTTGAATATTTAGAGAAAGGATTAAAATCAATGTTACTACTATGGCCTGAACTGACAGACCCAGGGGCTGGTGCTGAGGCAAAGGCTGTTCCATAGGACTGGTTCACGTTGGACAATGGTCAACCAACCTAATTAGACCGCCTTTATTTAGATGCGTTGAAGGTGAGGATGGAGAAGGGCTGCTGTGGAATCCTTAGGATGTCTTGGGTTTCCCAGGTGTGATCACCACTTTGCAACTCAGAAAAACCCCAAACATTGGACTCTTTCTCCAACATCTAACTGCACTGTCCCTTACACTCCTGGATAGGTACCTCTTAAGACTCCTCTGGGATGAGACCACGGTTCTCGACTTCCTTTTAGCTGAGAGGTGACAACAGGTTTGCAAAACAGAAATGTGTCTGCAGAGAAGAAATGGGCCACAATGAGACCAGTACTGCCCTTTTGCTCAAACTTTACATTTACATCTGAAATGTACAAAAGGACTGGGTAGAATATAAAAGCCAAGACATTTCCCACTTTTTAATAATTATCATTTATACAGCATTCCATGAGTTACGAAGCACTTTCATGTATATTATCAAACTAACCACAAAACCTGTTCATGTTAGTATCCCACTTCTTAGAAGAACTAAAGATATACAAAGGAGTCTGTCTATAGTTAGACAGACTATATTTAGAAAGAAATCTGAAAAAACACACTGCAATTTGACAAGAGTAGTTACTCCTGGGGAGTTGGACTTTTTTACTATGTAAACTTGTGTGTTTTGGGGATTCTTTACTATCTATATGCATTTTAAAAGAAAACTCAAATTCAGTGATATAAAGTAACTTTAAATGTTGCTTGGCTAAAAAACTGAAGAGCTGGAACTTGGATTTGGTCCTTGTAATCTCAAGTACTTCCCACATTGCTTTTACAAAATGGGCTTTTCCTGAACGTACAACACACATGTGCACTGACAGTGCTGGAGGGAGCACTCTCTGTTCTGTAGAAGCCCTCTGGACACTCTCCTGTAGCCACTGTAGATGCTTAACACATATTAGTTGAATGAATGAATGACCAGATGGATGGATGGACAGATGGATGAAGGACTTACTTAGATGTGCCGTGGAAGAAGGATTCTCAGCAGCATTCTAGATGCAGGCTTGGAAAGTAGAAGAAAGGAAAAATGGCTGAAGAATGAGAAGTCCAAATTCATGGGGAGAGGAAGAAGAAAGTAACAAAGGAACTGACTAGAAAGATGCCCATTAAGGAGGAGGATGAAACCGAAGGAATTTTAGTAAGATGAGGTCATGGGAGTCAGAGGAAGGTCTGTAGTGGGCACAGAATTACTCATCAAATATAGTTTTAATTTAAATTAAGAGATGTGTTCCAAAATCATAACTGTGTGATTGCTAGGGTAAACGAAATAAATAGAAGCTGGAAACAGAGTGACAAGAGAAGTTGTAGCTTTGATACACATGGGGTAATGTGAAAGTGAAAACAGGAGACCTCTGCTGTGGATAGATTACCAGAAGGGTAACAAAAAGGCAGTAAGAGGCTGTGATGTTATATGTGAGGAATTAGACTGAATTTGGAGCCAATTGTGCAGGGAGAGTTAGAATGGGAAGGCAACTGACTCAGCCCCAAGTAGCCAGGTCTATACCCACTGGTGCCCAGTGCTGACACCACTAAGAAGATTACACACAAAAAAATGGCAAGGTCTATTCCATTGGATTCTCTCATCCAGTCTGCCACCTACTAAGTATAACTCGTATCTTTTGACTGCAAATGTAAACCCAAATCGACAAGAGTGGCCCTGGCAATTTCTGATAACAGTTACAATGCATTAAGCATAATGTGTGCCACATGTTTTTCACAAATTGTATTCAATGCCCACAGAGACCTTTTGAGGTACATATTTGTTATTGACTGAACTGTGTCATGCCTACCCCAAATTCATCTGTTGAAGCCTTAACTGTATTTGAAGATAGGGTCTTCAGAGAGATAATTAAGGTAATTAAAGGTGGGGTCCTAATCCAACAGGACTGATGTCCTTATAATAATAAGAAGAGATACCCGAGGGCTCTCTTGCTCTCTATCTCCTCCTCTCTCCACACGCACAGGTAGAGAGAAATGCCCATGTGAGGACATAGCAAGAAGGCAGCTCTCTACAGTCCAGGAATAGAGGTCTCACTAGAGATCAACTCTGATGGCATCTTGACCTTGAATTTCTAGCCTCCAAAACTATGAGAAAATAAACTTCTGTTGCTTAAGCCAGCCAGTCTGTGATATTCTGTTATGGCAGCCTGAGCAGACGTTTTGCAGATGAAGAAACCTTGATGAACTGGTTAAGTAACCTGCCCAAATAAAAGCAGCTTCCAGAAGCTCTGAGCATTGCTGGTAGAGAATTTCTCACTCCCTGGTTTCATAGTTCTGGTTTTTTGGTCCATCTGTGCTTGACCACGTGGGATATGTTCAACACCAGATAAACCCTGTCCCTCACCTGTCTCTCCAATAGGGTGGGGCTCCTGAGCAGGGTCATGTGTGAGTTGGGGCTCCTTAGGCTGGGACTGAAAGGCCGGTGACATCTGTGCTTCCAGAGACACTGTCTCTTTAGAAAGGACTTCTTGTTCCTGTCTGCAGGCTACCATCTAGAAACAAAGAAACAATATTTTTTTTTTTAAGATATAAGATTTGACCTCTGAAGAAATTAACTGTCTAAAGAAACACTTCTCAGAAAGACACAGAAAGCAAGGTCTTATTTAATCACAAAAGTCAAGGGGATACAAAGCAGAGGACACAGAGCTCCTTGGTGACCGACACATATTCTTTCCCTGGTGAATCTCCCTTCTTACCTCATGTTGCGGTTCATCAAGCTCTCTCTCCAGATCCTCCAGCAAAATCACTGCTTCTTCCCCACTCTCTGGACAGTGCTCCCGCATCCAGCCCTGCAGCTCCTGGGGCAGGATGGACAGGAACTGCTCCAGCACTAGCTGGTCCAGGATCTGCTCCTTCGTGCTCACATGTGGCCTCAACCACTGGTAGCAAAGCTCCCGGAGTCGAGTGAGAGCCTCTCTGGGTCCAGGAGTCTCCTGGTAGCAGAGCTGTCGAAAGCGCCTTCGGGAGATCTCTCTGGCCAGTGGATTACTGCGTTTCAGTCTAGATTCCTGCATTTGGAGATGACTTTCTGCCTCCACTTTTTCTGTCAGAAGTTCTTCCCAAACCTTGGGAGCTTGCATATCCAGGCATAAAATCTCCTTGGAGTCTATATTCATCTTGACCTTGAATAGCTTAAAAGGCTCCCTCTAGCTGGAGCTATGAGTTAGAAACACCTTTGGAAGTTCCGTCCTTTTAAGCAGTAAAAGTCATTGTTTAGGTAGAAAAATGGCAACAGTTAATGATAGAAACTTATAATCAATTGTTATAGACCTAAACCTCTTCACGGAAAGTAGTGACTTGCTGACCAAAGAATGAAATAATGGAATAGATAAAGTCATAATGTACAAAAAGCAGACTTTCAATTTACCCAGACCTCAGTTTTATTCTGATTCTTTTACCAATTGTGCAATCTTGTGCCAATTTCTTATCTTCTTCCAATCTCAGTTTTTTAATGTGAAAAAGAAATAGCAATAATACCTTACAGAGTTCATGGAGAAATAACGGACCAAACAGATCACTCAGAACGGTTAAAAAGTTCAGACTCATTGTAAAAAAGTTAAATTAGAGAGGAAAAAAAAAAATGAAAACTTTGCTTCTTGTCTTGGACTAAATGAATGAACTTACTTTTACTGAAATCTTTACATGAGTTTTTAAAATTAATCTTCAAAACAACCACTAAGGACAGTTTCATTTTCACTAAATTTACAGAAAGGAAAGCTTAGGTAGACTGCAAATTCTCTGAGTTTTCCATACTGCTTTGCTGATTCTCAGAGTAATAGCCAACACTGCACAACACCCTACAACATGCTTTCAGATACAAGACCACATTTAATCCTCACAATTACCCTCTGAGGTTTGATTACAATCACTGTTTCACTAGATAAGAAATGGGGGCCACGGGAAGTTAAGGAGGTTGCTTGCAGTTAAATTATTTAACAGGACAGTCCTAGGAATCTACAGAAGCCCAAGGGAGAAGTCTGCTCACACCCAGGCAGGGCCTGATTTCCAGGAGGGCTGTCTCCAAAATGTCAGGAAGAGCAGCCCAGCAGCTGAATTTCAGCGTTACCAGCCCTGGGGCAGACATTTAGGGAATAGGAATCCAGGGTTAAGGGGTGGAGGGAGGGGGGGGATAGGGAGCCCTGATAATGTATCTTTAATCCCTAGGCTCCCCAGGGATTTATATGCACTCCAAGGTTTGGGAATCAGTGAACCATGGGAAAGGGGATTGGAAAACGTCACATTCTGCACTGGAAAATCAGTCCATTCAACGCCCCTTTATCTGCTTTTAGAACCAAAGAGCGAGAGTATTACACGCTGGCTCTCCATGAGGAAGGCTACAGAAATTCTACAAATTTGTCCTTAACTTCCTTGTACCCAAATATTTCCCCAGACTTCAGGCATTTCCTGTCCTGAGTCCTAATCCTGCTGCCGTTCTTCACAGGGAAGACCCTTCGCCCCGGTAACCCTCTCCCGCGCAAGGTATTCCCAGCCCGGGAGATTGGTCGGTTCTAGGCCCCCGGGCACGACCACCGCCCGCTCCCCTCCACCCTCCCCGAGCCGAGGTTCACGTTTCACACCCCTTTCTCAGCCACACCCACCCCACCCAGGTTCTCGGGCCGTCTCTGCAGACCTGGAAAAGGCGAGGGGGTGGGGAGCCCCGCCTGGAAAAGGCGAGGGGGTGGGGAGCCCCGCCCCAGCACTGGGAGGAGCGCGCCGGGAACAGCGGCCCGGCGCGGAAGAAGCCAGCCCACCGCGGGGCCCACGGCGCACAGGCACTTCCGGTCGGTCTAGGATTCCGAGTCTCGTTTCCTACCTCCTCCGCGTGCCTCACCTGGAAGCAGCCCCCAATTTCCTGAGCATCCATGTGGATGTCAACGGTGAATCACATAATCAGAATTCCATATGTGTGTGGACCCCAGTTAGGTTTTTAAACTGAAAACAGAGAGGAAGCACAGACCATAATTATTGAACATGTTTAAAAAAATTTTTTTTAAAGTAATACACGAACTACAGTTTTTAAAAAACCTAAGACAATGCCAAAATTAATACAGGGTGGTAATCCCCCTTGTCCCTCTTTAGCCTCACTTCCTTGAGGTAAACAGTCAACTGCCGTTAGCTTGGAATTTTCATATATAATTCTGATTTCTCACATATATTAGGAGATAGATGGATAGATAGGCATTAAGCTATTTTACAATTAGCTTCCCCCACCCCCATCACTTACTTTAACGTTTTCATGTCATTTATCTCAGACATCTTTATGGGTCATGTTGGTCTAGCTCATTTAGTGGCTGTGTAATAGTACATCAAGCACCTGCCTCCCAATTTATTTGTCCAGGCCCCTATGTATTGACAGAGGTCTTCTTTCCTTCCTCCACCCCCTCCCCCAACAGTTGTCTGGATTTCTAGTAGTGTTGGATTGCCAAAAAGTATTGGGTTCCGAACAAATTTTTTGGCCAACCCAATAAATACAAAATCAATAAAAAAATCAGTTAAATTAGGTTTACTGGTACAAAAGAGTGTTATTATAAGTAGTTAGTCATTCATCAATTTTATTATGCCAACCAGAACGGAGGCATTTCATAGATTAAACTATGTTTTGTTTTAACAGGACCTCATTATTTTATCACAGCAGTAAGAAAGCGTCTTGCATGCTACTGGAGGTTCCATGATGGGTTTTAACTCCAAAACTGCAGCTGTATAAATTTCTTTAGTTATTTTCCTCAATGTTGCCACCTGAAGGCATTAAATAAATTCAGGCTTCATCCCTTACTTTAACTTCTTCCAAATATCCAATAACTGTGTAATCATTAAGAGCACCAGCATGAAGAAAATTTGCCCCGAATTCTGATCACTTTCTCCAATATACCTCACGTGCAAAGCCCTCAGCACAACTTTCCTAAAAACTATATAGTGAGAAAAAATGCTCACCTTCTCTTGGGCTTTAAATATATTATTCTCTTCCATTTTTGATGCCCATCTGTAACAAGTAAACACAGTTACCATATGCTTAAATATCTCATTGACAGTTGATTAGGCTCTCTAACTGGTTTGTGTGATTTTTAAGCAGGTAAACTATAGGACTCAGGCCAATTTGAATTAGGGTCAAGTGAACAGCACACTGGACTTCCTTAGAGTTAAATAGCTAGGAGAAAGTCTGGCTCCCGCTTTTCTGTCTGGAGGAAGATTCCCCTGTAGCAGTAGCTTGATGAGTGTCCTAGGACAGAAGGGATTATTTTTAACTTAGAATTGGGAATCTCTACTGAAAATATTTAAAATGCCACTCAGATTAGGGACAAGGAGAAACACTGATTACTCGGCCAGCAAAAACATTGAGGGTCACCTGAACCTGGAAACAGGCATATTGGGATACTGACTCTACTGTGTGTTTTATCATAAGTTCAAAAAGAAGAAGAAGGAGAAGGAAGAGAAAATATTTGGAGGATTGGTAGCAAAGAAAGTAAGGAACTAGCCAGCAGGTGAATAGACTCAGGTGTAAAAATATTTGTGTCCCATATGAATCTTCACTAACCCACCATGTGAGAGGTTTCAGTAAGAAGTGGGGAAGCTGATCTCCCCATGGATGTCAGCAATTGCTTATTCAGCTACTTCAGGATTTGGTCAAGGAACTTTTGAACATGGTAACCTTGACTACCATAATGGAAGATGTGCATAGACTAAAAAAAAAAAAAAAAAAAAAGGCTTTCTTTCACTAAAGCTAATCCAGACATTGCCACTGTTGAGCTGCAACCACAGTATGGTGCAATATCCCAGTAGGAACAGCCAGTCACCTAGGGTCAAATTGATTACATTGGACTCTCTATGAATCTGCCAGCCAATGCAAGAGGCACTGGAGGGGCAGGTTCAATCCCTGGGTGGGAAAGATCTGGAGAAAGAAATGGCAACCCACTTCAGTATTCTTGCTGGGAAAATCCCAGGGACAGAGGAGCCTGGTGGGCTATAGTCCATGGGGCCTCAAAAAGTCGGACACGACTGAGTAACTGAGCACACCCTCTATGACAGAGAAAACAAAATTTTACTTCAAAGCTTTCTGTGCCATGCTTCTGTCAGTACTGACTTGATGAAAGCCCTACTCATGCCAGCCCCAAATTAGTTGGGTATTAACACGAAATGATTTCCCCTCCAACCTCTATTTTTAATTGGGTATTTGTGAATCTTTTGTTGTCCTTTAGTGACAGTTCCCATAGCTTTCTGGCTAATTTTCTTTATTAAAGGTCTCATCCAAATTTGTTTCTAATTTAAAATTGCATTATCTATTGAATAAGTTTATAGAGCCATGGTTTCAAAGTACAAAAAGTACAAAAGAGACTACATTGAAACAGTTCCCTTTGATTTTTTCTCTTCTGTTGAGCTTGACAATGGTATCATTGTTCCACAGGAAAATGTTCTTGTTTATTTAAGATGAGAACTGAAGAACAAGGGTGGTATGTCATGATGTCTATAATTTACTATAAAATACTTCAGCAGAGAGAGAGTGTGCGAGAGAGAGCACAAATACGGCAAAATGAACACTTATAAATGTAGGTGAGTATATGGTGTTCATTATAAATCACACATAGACCTTTGGGAGTAACTATGTTTCAAAATTCAGATTTTTTAAGACTATTAAAAAAATCCCAGTTCAGTTCACCTTGAGATTTGTCTCAGATGAGTTTTACTGCCAAATTTATGGGGGAAAAAAGAGTTCAGAGTTGTATGGATTTTAGAACTGTGGACGGAGAAGGCAATGGCAACCCACTCCAGTGTTCTTGCCTGGAAAATCCCAGGGACGGCAGAGCCTGGTGGGCTGCCGTCTATGGAGTCACACAGAGTCGGACACGACTGAAGCGACTTAGCAGCAGCAGCAGTAGAACTGTGGATAAGAGATCCTGGATATGTACTAGTGTCTCTCTCTCATCTATTTAAACATTTTCAAATTTAAGAAATTTTTAATAAAAATTTTCATATTACTCCTACCTCTAGTCACTTAATTTCACTCCCTAGAAACAGCCAAAGCTCTTGATTTCTTTTGTAGGTTTTCAAAGATATTTTATACATGTGGAAGCAATTATTTATTTATAATTTAACTCCATTATTTTATACAGATAGTAGGATATTATGCACACAGCTCCTCTGTTTGCTTGTTTAATTTTGGAGTTTTCCCATAGGCATAGATCTCTTTGTTTTTGACAGTTGTATAATATTCTATCATATAGATTTATTTAGCCAGTCCTCTATTGATGAGCAATTAGATTATTTCCAAATATTTTCTGTTTATAAATAATATTGTACTAAATATTTTTGTTTTTTTTGACACTTGGTAACAATATTTTTTAATATCATTTTATCTACACACTACTTTACTGTCTAACAGAATATTGAAAATATAGTCCAACATCCCAGTTTTAAGTGCAATAATCAGAACCACCATTGTATTTAGGAAGTGAGAGTGAAAGTGAAAAGTCGCTCAGTTGTGTCTGACTCTTTGCGACCCCATGGACTGTAGCCCACCAGGCTCCTCCATCCATGGGATTTTCTAGGCAAGAGTACTGGAGTGGGTTGCCATTTCCTTCTCCATAAATATTTTTATATATACATCATCTTACTCATATATGAGTATATCTGTAGGATAAATTCCTAAAAGTAGAATTTCTGAATCAAAGAATATTCATTTATTATAGACTACTAAATGGCTTTCAAAAGTAGTTATGAAAATTTCCAGCTCTCTAACACTATCTGAAAGAGGTATCATGCCCAATCTTCATCAAACTATTTGATTTTTGCCAATATACTAATCCCTTATGTTTTCTGTGATGCCAAGAAAGGCCTCCATTGTGCCAAGACTATAAAAGAAAATTCTCATGTGGTTTTTTCTAGGACCTTTACAGCTTTATTTTTTTCCTATTTAAATTCTTGAACCACCTAGAAATTACTCAGTTGTAAAATATGAGATGTGGATTGCACTCTGTTTTTTTTCCTCATATGTCTGTCTACCCAGACATCAGTTTTCATTCCAATCCAAAAGAAGGGAAATGGCAAAGAATGTTCAAACTACTGCACAATTGCACTAATTTCACATGCTAGCAAAGTAATGCTCAAAATTCTCCAAGCCAGGCTTCAACAATACATGAACCGTGAACTTCCTGATATTCAAGCTGGGTTTAGAAAAGGCAGAGGAATCAGAGATCAAATTGCCAACATCCATTGGATCATCAGAAAAGCAAGAGAATTCCAGAAAGACATCTACTTCTGCTTTGATTACTCCAAAGCCTTTGACTGTGTAGATCAAAACAAACTGTAGGAAATCCTTAAAGAGATGGGAATACCAGACCACCTCACCTGCTTCCTGAGAAATCTGTATGGAGGTGAGGAAGCAACAGTTGGAACTGGACATGGAACGATAGACTGGTTCCAAATTGGGAAAGGAGTACATGAAGACTGTATATTGTCACCCTGCTAATTTAACACTGATGGAGTATATCATTTGAAATGCCGGGCTGGATGAACCACAAGCTGGAATCAAGATTGCTGGGAGAAATATCAATAACCTCAGATATGCAGATGATACCACTCTTATGGCAGAAAGTGAAGAGGAACTAAAAAGCCTCTTGAAAGTGAAAGAGGAGAGTGAAAAAGCTGACATAAAACTCAACATTCAGAAAATGAAGATCATGGCATCCAGTCCCATCACTTCGTGGCCAATAGATGGGGAAACAATGGAAACAGTGAGAGACTTTATTTTTGCGGGCTCCAAAATCACTGCAGATGGTGACTGCAGCCCTGAAATTAAAAGATGCTTGCTCCTTGGAAGAAAAGCTATGACCAACCTAGACATATTAAAAAACAGAGACATTACTTTGCTGACAAAGGTCCATCTAGTCAAAGCTATGGTTTTTCCAGTAGTCATGTATGGATATAAGAGTTGGACTATAAAGAAAGCTGAGCCCTGAAGAATTGATGCTTTTGAACTGTGATGTTGGAGATGATTCTTGAGAGCCCCTTGGACTGCAAGGAGATCCAACCAGTCCATCCTAAAGGAAATCAGTCCTGAATATTCATTGTAAGGACTGATGTTGAAGCTGAAACTCCAATATTTTGGCCACCTGATGGGAAGAACTGACTCACTGGAAAAGACCCTGGTGTTGGGAAAGATTGAAGGCAGGAGGAGAAGGGGACGACAGAGGATGAGATGGTTGGATGGCATCATGGAGTTGATAGACATGAGTTTGAGCAAGCTCCAGAGTTGGTGATGGACAGGGAAGTCTGGCGTGCTGCAGTCCATGGGGTCACACAGTTGGACACAACTAAGTGACTGAACTGAACTTATCTACCCAGATGTCCCAGTACCATTTATTGAGTGATCTGTCTTTTCTCCACTGACTTGAAATACCATTTTTATCAAATTCTTAAATATTTGTGCTTACTTCTGGATTTTCTATCCTGTTCATACTATAATGTTTTTTTCATTGAAGTTTGTTTTAAAACCCAAAAGGCTTGTTCTTCCTTGTTATTCTTTTCTGAATTTTCCTGGCTACTAATGCTTGTTTACTTTTCATACAAACTTTTGAAGGTATTTATCTAGTTTGAAAACAAAATTCTATGTTAATATTTATTGGCGTTATATTAACACCTAGACTAATGATAGATGAAAGCTGACATTTTATCTTGGGATCCCGGATGAGCCCCCAAGATGATAGCTTACAGTGAATGTTGCTGCTGGATTTGTGACCTTGGAAGAGGATTTAACTCTGGGGCCAAAGACAGTCTCTGTCACTCAGAGCTTTGGGTAGATTTTATTCAAGCAACAGGGATCGAGAAAGCTTCCAACAATAGGCACTGGAAGGGGGCAGGAGAGTACCCCCCTTGCCAGTTTTTGCAAGGCATCTTACATGCATTAGCGAGCTGTTGATCATAGATAAACACCTCAAGGTTGACAGAGTTGCACCAGGTGCAGCTCTCTCCCACAACATACATATCTGCACAAGGGGAGTCCTCTGTGGGTGAGACACATTGTATAAGTCTTGAAGGAAAACAGACTTCTTTTTTTTGGAAAAGAGACTTCTAAACAAGATACATAGTTTCATTAATAGAACTTAAGAAAAACTTTCCTGCCAGTAGGATGTACTACTATTTTGTTGGGCAATTAGCAGCTCAAGGTTGGAAATAAGTTACTTTCAGGCAGAACCCATTGTCCTTATAGCAACACAGAACTAAAGGCGCCTGCTAAATGGTTAAAGCCTGAGCAAAGGAATGCAGGGAAATAAAGTTTGGCCGCTTGCCAGTTTGTCTCCTCCTGGGGCTTGGGGACCACTGGCCTCCCCAGGCAGACCTGCCTAGCCGTTAGCCCTTTCACTAACATGTAGAGAAAATTGATATGACTTTCTCTTCATATCTGGCTTCAGTAAACAAGATTTAAAGTTTTCTTATTATTGACCTGATAGTTTCCTCTTAAATTTATTTCTCAACGAAACAAAAAGACAACCTACTGAATCAGAGAAAACATTTGCATATGACATGATTGATAACTGGTCAGTGCCCAAACATATAAGGAGCTCATTTAACTCAAAGCAGAACTAAAGAAACCAGAAAACCCAACCTGATTAAAAATGAGCAGGAGATCAGAAGAGACATTTTTGCAAAGAAGACATACAGATGGTCAACAGGCACCTGAGAAGATTCTCAACCTTGCTAATCATCACGGAATTGTTAATGAAAACCACAATGAGATATCTCACACCTGTCAGAATGTTTATCCTCAAAAAGTGTATAAATAACAAATGTTGGAGAAAATATGGAGGAAAGGAACCCTTTTCACAGTTGGTGGGAATGTAAATTGGTGAAGCCACTGTGAAAAACAATATGGAGGTGCCTCACAAACTGAAAATAGAACTACCATGGTGGTGGTGGTTTAGTCACCAAGTCGTGTCTGACTCTTGTGACCCCATAGATTGTAGCCTGCCAGGCTCCTCTGTCCATGGGATTCTCCAGGCAAGAATATTGGAGTGGGTTGCCATTTCATTCTACAAGAACTACCATATGATCCAGAAATTCCATTCCTAGATATATACCCAAGTAAAATAAAAACACTAATTGAAAAACATACATGCACACAAATGTTCATAGCAGCATTATTTATAATAGTCAAGAAGTAGAAGCAGCCTAAGTGTCAATTAACAGGTGAATGAATAAAGAAGATGTGGTATATATACACAATGGAATATTATTTAGCCATAAAAAGAATGAAATTCTGCTATTTCAAAAATGTGGATGGACCTGGATGCTATTATGCTTAGTGAAATAAGTTAGACAGAGAAAGATAAATACTTTATATTATCATTTATATATAGAAACTTAAAAAGAAACCAAATGAATAATATAACAAAATAGAAAAAATTTATTTCTCTGTTTTATCTTTTTTGTTGCTATTGAAAACAGATCTTTTCTTTCATTCTGTGTGTGTGAAGGCAATTGATTCCTCTTGTTTATTTTTATAAGTATATTTAGTTTTATAAACAAATCCTTGGATACCTTCATATAATTTTAACTCTTTTCTAACTTATTTCTCATTAAATGCGTTGTCTAGTTCCTGCAGAGCAATATAAAATAATAGTAATCAGAATGGACATTTTTCTAACATGTTGCTAACTTCAAAGAGAAGGCATAAGATGTTTCCTCTGAAAGCAGGATGGTGTTGATGTAAGTTAGATATGTTTATCACGGTTAAGTAAGGAAATATCTATTCTTTTATTTAAATGTTTAATCTATCAAAATGGATGTTAACATAATAAAATGCCTTTTCCATATTTACTAAATGTAGATGTTTCTCACGAGATATGCTAATATGGTGAATTGTATTTAAAAGCTTTAAAATTTTAAACAATTTTAATGCTCTTCTCCATCTTGCCATAGAAAAATTTTTACTCCTCTAATGTGCTGCTGGATTCTGTTTACTCTGATTTTATTTAGGGTTCAACATAAATAAAAATATGTGGTTTTCTTTTTTAATGAATTGATTTTTGGTTGCACTGGGTCTTGTCTCTGCTCAGTAGTTGTGGTCCACGGGGCCTTTGCTCTTTGGCTTGAGGAATCTTCCCAAGACTGTGTCCCCACATTGGCAGGCGGATTCTTATCCACTGCACCACCAGGGAAGAACTAGGTGGGTTTTCTTATTGGTAATCAATTTTAGTTTAAACATCATTGTTTGTTCCCCACCCCCATCCAAGATCAAATATTCTCTTCTTTTTCTATATTCTAACAGTTTTAAATGCATTAGTATCTGTTCTGTAACTAGTTTATTAAAATTCATATGTGAAACTTATGTCTGATATTTTTTCAGGGTAGTTTGTTGACAACTTTATGTCTTCAATTGTAACTGGTCTGTTCGGATTTTTCACTTCTTCTAGGGTCATTTTCGTATGTTATATTTTCTAGAAATACACATATCCAGGTTCTTAAAATTACTCTGCATAGCGTTGATTAGGGTAGTATCTTTCAGTTTTTCCTGAATTTGAAATTATGAACATTTCTTCCACACTGGGCTGTGCCCTGCGACCAAGAGAGTTGCAGGAACTCTCCCCAAAGAGAACCCGAACCTTTGGACTGAATGAAACTGGAGCGGAAGGGGCAACGCATCTCCTCTAGACTCACACCGTTTCAACGCACGCGCCATTCTAGCCAGGTTATTTGAAGGTCCGTGGGAGCTGGAGATGCAAGAGAATGAAGAACCCAAAGACCTGGAGCAAATAAAGGGGACTGAGAGAGCAGAAGGCGCAGGTCGGGGGATTCCTCCAACACAGTGGAAGCGCAGGAGCCACAGCCAAGGCTGCCAGTCCATTTCACTTAAACATCACCGCAAACACCACCAGATAACTGTCCTACTGTGTAATGGTTAGTGTTCTGGGCTTTGAATCTGACGATCGGAGTTCATATCCTTCATATCATATCAAGCGACCTTTGGGTCCAGTTTAGCTTTGCCTCTCGGGTAAGCGACTAGGAGGAGCTCATTTCTGCACCACCCCACCCTGCTTTTTTTTTCTCCCCCTTTTTGAGTAACACCCCTTTCCAACGTAATGATACGTTTAGCTTCAAGGAGAGAGTTATATTTCAAAGCGAAGGAGTTCTCCAGTCATCATTTAATGCCCCTTTCTGTGATTCCCAAGTGGCCCGAGCCCTGGAGAAGTCAGAAACGGGCACTTTCTCTTGAAAGTTTACAAACTCCTGGGGAGCCGGTGGAAAGGGAAGGAGAATGAGATTTTCTGAAATGAAGACGATCTCTGGCCTCAGAATCGTCAAGAACCCTCCTCGCCGTGCCCCGAAGGCTGCTCACGGATGTGCAACCACTATCTAAGTTTTCCACACTTGTATACAAAAAATTGCTCTTTCTCTATCTGAAATTCACATATAGCCGGGCATTGTGTTTCATCTGGCACCCTACCGCCGACCTCCAGCGGGGGGCGCTTTCTTCGCCGCGGGGCATCTGCGGGAAGCGACCTCCCTGCTCACTGGGATCATTCTCGAGAGGTGGCCCTCTCTTCTGCTTTCCTTACCGACCCCCACCCCAACCCTAGCCTGGAAAGGCCTCAAAGCGGCAGCAAGCAGAGAAGGCGGGAGCGCAAGTTCCTCCCCATCTGCGGGCCGTTTTCCCGCGCCTCCTCTTAGGCGCTTTGAACGGGGTTAAAGGGAAATCTCGGCCTGCTTCCTCTCCGAAGTCTCCTGAAAGTCCACAGTCAAAGCAACCTCCCTGAAAGAGTAAAAGCCTGTCTAGATGGAAAGGAAGAAAACCTACTCTGATTGAAAAAGAACAACAAAAAAAGGTGGGGGGTGGGGGGTGGGGGATGGCTGCTGTTATCAGGCTGGGAGGAAAGATACAGGTAATGCCAGCTGCAAAGTAAACAGGAATCAATGTTTTCCCCAAGATCAAGCAGCAACTGTAAAAAGCCACCACGGCCCGCCCTTTGAGTGATTACTGCCTTCTTACGATGTCCCAGACCCACTCGGCTACGTCCCATCTATTACTGGAATACCTAAAAGCACCCTCTTTTCAAGACTATACCTAATCCCCAGTTAATCCGCGCTTCTTCTAATCCCTCCTCAGAAACAGCTATCCACCCAGACTGGCTTCTCGCTCCCCGTAGAGCCTCTTTAGAGTCATTTAAAGTAACTAGGTTCTTAATAAAGGCGGTTTTCTCTCATTTCTCTTGTTGAGCGGTCTTTCCCGGAGTATCCCTTCGCTATATTAATTCATTACACTGATTTTGTCAGGTTTGTTCCTGGTGGTCTTTGGCTGGTGTCTTTAACACCACCTTAGCTTGCTCTGTCAGTCCTAGCTGTGTGTGTAGAGGAGGGGTTAGAACAATTAATCCTGGCAGAGCAGGGAAAAAATCAGGACAGACACTCATGTTGATGCTGAAATGACAGGAGAAATGTGGGTCTTGGTGAAAAAAGATTTTACCAAGGCGGACAGCAACTAGGATAACCATGTTTTAAAAGAAAATAGAATAAAACTAGAGTTTCAAACTTTAGCATTTATCAGGGTTACCCCAGAGTTTGTTCAGGCACAAACTGTTGGGCCCCAGTCCTGGAGTTTGTATTTCTAACAAGTTTCCAGGTGATGATGATGCTGGTGTTGCTTGGAAGAAACACACTTTTGAGAACTGCTGAACTAGAGTAATCTCTTGGATTGCACAGGAGCTAATCCAGTGATCCAATATGAGACTTCTGATTTAGACATTTAAAATTGTCATTCTAACAAAAGAATCAAATGAGTTCCACCCTACAACCACAGAAGGCTCAATTTCACCAGTCCCTAAAATCCATTAAATCTTTAATCAGTCCAATTTATAAACTGCCACTGGATATCCAGAAAATCTGTAATAAACAAAAGCCACCAAGCTTATGAGAAATCAGGACTCCTATTTCCTTCTCACTGCAGGTGCTTGTGCTTCCATTCAGATGATCTGTGACAATGCTAGTTGAAATAAAAATTCCTCTTATAGGGCTGCAGGAGCAGATGTGGTCTGGTCTCCTTTCTACTTATTTGGTTGGGGGGCTTCCCAGGTGGGGCTAGTGGTAAAGAACCTGCTTCCCAATGCAGGAAATGTATGCGTTCCCTGTCCCCATGTCGGCAAGATCCCCTGGAGGAGGACATGGCAATCCACTCCAGTATTCTTGCCTGGAGAATCCCATGGATAGAGGAGCCTGACAGGCTACAGTGCATAGGGTCACACAGAATCAGACATAACTGAAGTGACTTAGCAGGCACACATGCATAAATTAATATAATCCCTATGGAGGAAATTGGAAAATATCTTACAAATGACTACACCCTAGAACACAGCTTATCTCCTAGACATTTATATTATAGCTATAGACACACATGCAAAATGGTGTATATATTTAGATGCAGATATATTTACCTTTTAAAATAAGTAGCATTATATACATTGTCTTGCACCATGCTCTTTTTCATTGAACATTATATTTTGGATACATGCACCCATATGTTCAAAGCAGCACTATTCACAATAGCCAAGACATGGAAACAACTTAAATGTCCATCAACAGATGCATTGCTAAAGAAGATATGGTACATGTATACAATGGAATACTACTCAGCCATAAAAAGAATAATGCCATTGGACCAACATAGATGGAACTAGAGATTATCATAAGTGAAGTAAGTCAGACACAGAAAGACAAATGCTATATGACATCACTTACATGTGGACTCTAAAATATACAAATGAATTCATTTACAAAATAGAAATGGACTCAAAGACATAGAGAACAGACTTGTGGTTGCCAAGGGCAGGGGATTGGGAAGGGAAGGATTGGGAGTTTGGGGTTAGCAGAGGCAAACTATTATATATAGGATGGTTAACAGCAAGGTCCTACTGTACAGCACAGGGAACTATATTGTGATACACCATAATGGAAAAGAATATATGAATAAAAAGAATATATATATGTAACTGTATCATTTTGCCATACAGTAGAAATTAATACCGGAGAAGGCAATGGCACCCCACTCCAGTACTCTTGCCTGGAAAATCCCATGGATGGAGGAGCCTGGTGGGCTGCCGTCTATGGGGTCACACAGAGTTGGACACGACTGACGTGACTTAGCAGCAGCAGCAGAAATTAATACACCATTGTAAATTAACTATACTTCAATAAAAGTGTATCTTGGAGAGCTTAATACTATACATGCATACTGTGTTTCTGGACTGACACATCAGGGCCAATAATGTCCTACTGGTGGGAAGGGTAATTGGCAAGAAAACTTTGCTGTATAGATTTTTATAGTTTTTGAATCATATGAACATAGTACTTACTCCAAAATGGCAATAAATAAAATAATAATAAAATGAAAAAATACATTATATTTTTTCCTCCCAAAGTCTGTCAAGATGGAAGTCACAGGTAGAAACTGCATGTTACTTTGATGGGGGGCGGGGGGGAGGGTAGTGCATCACAGGGCATGTGGGGATCTTAGTGCTTTGACCAGGGATCAAACCTGTGCCCTCTGCAGTGGAAGTGAAGAGTCTTAACTGCTGGGCTGACAGGGAAGTCCCAGATTTTTATTACCTTTTCTCAGGGAGAAATACTTAGCTTTAACTGAGAATATTGTAGTGTGTACTTTTTAGTTCTGTCATATCTCTAAGAGATACATATTCTTCCTTGTCAATGATAGGGATCCTTAGAAATGGTTGCTTTTAAAGTTAAAAGATAATAGACAAAAATTCCCTAAAGATAAAATTAACCTGATAATGCCTTAAATAATCCATAATTTTGTGTACACTTCTCTATAAACAACTTTATAAGCTCCTCTAAATTTATTAGGCAATGTTTTTCTATGGTCTTCAATTAATTCTCCAGTGATTTCCTCAGTGGAAAATCTCTAAGCAAAACTTGGAATGAAAATTTCACAGGAGAATGAAACACTAATCAAATGTATCATTTAACAAAGTTCACAGCCATGACAAAATGCTACTAAGGAAGTCGGGAACGGGGTGGGGGGGGGGGTGAATAGAAGGAATTAATTCACGTCAGTCAACTGAGTGAGTAACGAATTACCTTGTACAAAATGAGTAGCCACCCCCCACAAACTCAGCCAGTCGACGAGGATGGGATTCGAACCCACGCGTGCAGAGCACAATGGATTAGCAGTCCATCGCCTTAACCACTCGGCCACCTCGTCTCATGTAAGTCTTCCTTCTTCAACGTCTTCTGGCAGGCGTTCTATAGTAATGCATCTAATCGTTGTTTCCGGCTTAATCGTCACAACCACAGTGTGAGTTAGGTGTCTTAAAGTAAACTTCACAACGGACAATAATTGACGGACAATGCTTGGAGTGGTGAAGTTACTTGGCAAATACCTGATAACAGGTGAAACCAAGCATAATACACGTTGTTGGACACAGGCAAACATTGTCTTGCCAACTCAGCTCTGCGGCCCCGGGAAACACTCACCGGACTTTCAAAGGGTCCCTCGACCGCTGCATTTCTCATTGAAGGGACCGATTTCCCCACCTCTTGATCAGAACTCCCAGGATTCCCGTTTTCTACGTGGTACCAGAATCCCGATTCCTCTCTGTTTACTTTTGTGATATGCTCGCCAACCAGGAGATGCCCTCATTTGTCTTTTGTTTTCCTCTCTTGGCATTGAACAGTCTGAAAAATCAGCAACGCAGGAGAATGTGTTTTGGGGGGGGGGGGGGGAAGTAGAAAAGAGCGAGAGTTCTAATGGGAACTCGCTTGCATCGTAGCACAAGACTGGTTTAGCCCGACTCCTATCAACCAACGGTGGGGTGGGTAAATAATCCCAGATGCGGGAGTCAAGGTGCAGGTCCTGGTTATGGCTCTTTCCTAAGCCCCACTGTGCGGACCGGATTGAGTAACCCCTAACATCCCTTCTGGCTCTGACAACCTCTGGGATAAAATTACCATCAAGAAACCTTTCCCACTCACAAGAGTTTGTGTATTTTTAAAGGTGGCTTAACGGTAAAGAATTTGCCCGCAATGCGGGAAATGTAGGTTCGAT
This sequence comes from Dama dama, assembly GCF_033118175.1. Lineage (NCBI taxonomy): Eukaryota > Metazoa > Chordata > Mammalia > Artiodactyla > Cervidae > Dama > Dama dama. The sequence continues at coordinate 32,247,332 of NC_083687.1, forward strand.
TCCTGGGTCAGGAAGATGTCCTGGAGAACGAAATGGCAAACCCACTCTTGCCTGAGAAATCCCACCGATAGAGGAGCGTGGCAGGCTACAGGCCTCGGGGTCTCAAAAGTCAGACACTAAACAACGAAAAATAAAAATGTAGTGCAGAAGGTTGAAATGTTCTTTTCTACCAAAAATGTTGGTCCCTTTTTTTCCTCTCTATGAAATCTCTTAGCTCAGCCCTTAACTTTGTTGGGAGGGATTCCTATCTCAACTCATTCACCGAATTTCAAAATACCTTTGATCAGCACGAAACCCTTAGAGGTACTTCATCTAAAACACCGAATAAAACTATCTTATTTGTTCCTTTGAATGGGGCGAGTAAATTGTTACCCTTTGCGTCATCGTCATCGGCTACCACTCACACCTACCTCTCAGAGACTCAAAGGCAACCTCATTTCACACCAGTGACTTCAGAACTATTCCTAGTGAAAGCTCGGGGGTGGGGGTGGGGATAGGGATGGGGGTGGATTTCTGCTGTTAACTAAGAGTTTCACTGAAGTTTAACTTATACCACTCTCCCTACAGCAACAGGTCAAGGAATGTAATTGTTATTACACCAATGTCAGTGTAAGTAAACAATAACTGTTGTTAATAAATTTAATACCAAATCTAAGCATTAGAATTAAGGTACCTAGAAAGCATATTTTCAATTAATTAAAACTTTTGGGTTGATAATCTTAGTTTTTTTAACCATAAAGTTATAGTGAGTATTAAATTAGTGAAACATCAAATTAGTTAACATTAAATTAGTTAACAGTGAAATGCTTAGAAACTTGTCTTACAAATAGCTATTGCTGTGTAAATCATTTGATATTATGGTAGCTGTAATACTAGCAAAATTAATAATAAACTAATAATTAATTACATTAAATTGTATTCAAGTAGAAAAGAAAACCCAGTGGGGGGAAAAAAACCCCAAAACATTCATGATGGAATTCCTTGGCAGTCCAGTGCAGAAAACAAAATGATCATTATAAGAAAATTAACACACTGATGAAAATAAAATAGGATGAAACAAACAAAAATCTGAAGAAACCATCTTCCCCCTACTAGACATGTCCATAAATAAATGAGCAGGGCATAAATTTAAAAATTCTATCTCCTTTATGTATTGAAGTCTTGATGGATAAACTTATATTATACCTGGATTTTCTTTAAAATACAGGAGGAAAAAGTTGGGAAATACATATATGTAAATACATATATATTTAGAGAGAGAGATCGGCAAAAATACTAATTTTTACAGTTGGGTGATGAACACATTAGACTATGTTATATTATTTTCTTTGTGTTTTTAAATAATAAAATTATTAAAATAATTTAAATAATAATAATAGTTATAATATATAACTATATATATAATATATAACCATAATAAAAGTTATAATATATTTAACTTCACTTTATTGAATAAGCAAGGAAGAATTAATGCAACGGTCAGGGAGTCAGAGTCAGTCAGTTCATTCGCTCAGTCGTGTCCGACTCTTTGCGACCCCATGGACTGCAGCACGCCAGGCTTCCCTGTTCATCACCAACTCCCGGAGCTTGCTCAAACTCATGTCCATCAAGTCGGTGATGCCATTCAACGATGCCGTCAAGGATGACCATGCCATCCAACCGTCAGGGAGCGTATAAGTAAATAAGCAAAGACACATATAACTGTGTTGACAAGAAAAGCTGAGGTAGGGTTTAATACCCTATTTGTAGGAAATTCCTTATCCACAATTTAAAGGCATGTAGGTAAAAGTGCGAAATTGAAAAACATCTGCGATCCACAGGGTGACAGCTCCGTGAGAAGTTCTCACCCGCCCGCAATCCCCAAACCTTTCCATCCAACGACAGTGTAGACTCCTCGCCAGCAACAACCCCCGCCCCCTCCCCGCCTCACCCTCCAACCCGCGCTCTAAGCTTCAGCTTTTACTTTATTCCCTGGAAGTGCAGACGGTCGGTCGTGGAGCACAAGTTGGTGGCATTAAACCTGTCATGCTTCTTATTGGGGGAGGTGGGGACCTCTCTCTAGGTTTAAAAAATTTTGGTTTCCCCTTCTAGTCTTTATAGCTGGGTAATGATAATAATGGCAAACTCCTACACAGCTCCTACTCTGCGGAGCACTAGCCTAAGTGCTTTACGCGCATTATTAAAGAAGAGAATTCCTAGCAGATGCAAAGTTGTAAATAGAATTTATAAACAAGTCTTACTGTACAGCACAGGGAACTATATTCAATATCCTGTGATAAACCATAATAGAAAAGAATATATGTGTGTGTGTAACTGCATTACTTGGCGGTACAGCAGAAATTAATGCAACGTGGTAAATCAACCGTGAAAGTGAAAATCACTCAGTCGTGTTCCACTCTTTGCGACCCCATGGACTATACAGTTCATGGAATTCTCCAGGCCAGAATACTGGAGTGGGTAGCCTTTCCCTTCTCCAGGGGATCTTCCCAACCCAGGGATCGAACCTACGTCTCCCGCATTGCAGGCGGATTCTTTGCCAGCTAAGCCACTATCAACGTTACTTCAGTAAAATAAATTAAAAAAAAAATTAAGGTAATCCCAGCACCGCCCTTTGAAGATGGGTGCCTGCCCAGGGTCCCACGCAGAGTTGCCCGGCTGCGGTTTAAACTGAGCACTCTTGTCTCCACAGCCCAATGCTGTTACCTCTCACGCAGTATTTCAAACGAGAAGGTTGCAAATTATTTCTCGCTAAGATCCAGTGGAGACGCGATCAAGTTTCATTGACTGGTTTGTTTTAGGCTTGACAAGCAAGGGAGAAGGAGAAACCAGTGGTGTAAAAAGTCTTAAAAAGAAACAGAACGCTGGGAAAATCAGAAGCCATTCTTAGGACCTAAATTGCCGAATACCAAACCAAAAGATGGGAAACAAAATCTGCTCAGTGCGCAGGTGAAGGCTTCCCTTGATTTTTCTGGAGGGTTTTGACAGATGTTGCTCTGGACTTCGGTTCTCTAAATGGGAAAAGCTGTGATTATAACTAGTTCTATGACGCGCTTCTCTTGGCTCTTCTATCCCTGATCACAATCCCCACGTCCATTCAAATCAGCTGCCCAGAGCTGAACCTTTCCCATCTGAAAGAGAATCTTAGCTAATATTTCAAAACTGCCCTCTCTGCATCCTGGAGGAATCAGGGGACCAGGTACTGTTCACCTTCTCCGAGAATTATGTGTCCCCAGGCGCATGGAGAAGAAAAGGCAAGGTGGATAATGTGAATTGTAGGAAATTTAGGCTGTGGTAAGATGGTTGCAACCTTTTCTGCTCCCGCTGGGATGCTTGCTTGAGTTTCTGAAATAGAAATTCCAGGAAAGCAGCCTCTCTTTGGATGTATACCCTCCCTTTCTGTCAGTAGGTAAACAAGCCACATAAACAAGGTGTTAGACAATACTGGGATGACAAAGTTGGGGTATTAGGGTGGATAATAACAGGAAGAGGTTCCAACATATTCCCATGTTAACATCTGGATCCTAGCAGGGTCATAATTTTCACCCACCCAAGTAGCTTTCAGACATTCCCAAGGCCACAGACCTTTCTTTCAGATTGCCCCCCTCCTGTTTCCAGACCAGATATTGGGAAAATATGGTGGGGAGTGTGGCTGACTTTTTCTCTTATCAGGGAATGCTAAGGAGCTGGATGCAGAGAGTTTCGTGGAAACTGGTCTAGTGCTGGAACACTGCCTGGGTATTGCTTGGACCTTGAGATTAAGACCCCTATCTCTCTGCCAAGGGAGACCTTCTTTGTGGTTGAAGGCATTGCTTTCCTAGAGTCTCTAATGAATCAATGCTCTGATGAATCAATCTTTTTAAAAAAGATTATTTTAATAATTGAAGTACAGTTGATGTACAATATTGTTACAGGTGTATGATACAGCAATTTAAAAGTTTTAAAGGTTAAACTCCATTTATAGCTACTATAAGATATTGACTATATTCTGTGTTGTACAATATATCCTTGTAACTTATTTTATACACGATAGTTGTACCTCTTAAGCCTCTATCCCTACATTACCCCTTCCCTCTCCCCACTGGTAACAGCTAGTTTGTTCTCTATTTCTGTGTTCCTTTTATTATATTCATTACTTTTTTAGATTTCACCATGTAAGTAATATCATACAGTCTTTCTCTGATTTCTTAATATCCTTCAGGTCCATGTTGCTGCAAGCATGTATTTGTTGATGGATACTTAGGTTGCTTTCATATCTGAGCAACTGTAAATATGAACATTGGGGTGCATGTTATTTTTTTGACTTAGTGTTTTAACTTTTTTCAGGTATATATGCAGGAGTGGAATTGCTGGGTCATATGGTAGCCTTGCTTTCTCAGAGTCTCTGATGAATCAATACAGTACTTGTTTTCTTCCCTACAGTTATTTTTAAAACAAATTACAAACATTCCTGAAATTCTATCTTTAACATCACTTTAAAGAGAATATAAGCTCACGTTTCAAGGGTTAAAAAACAGAATCCCCCTCAAATTCTTTTTTCCATTTTCTGGAAGTGACTAGTGATCCTTATTGAGGGTCTTCAGAATCCCTTACAAGATTTGACTGTCCGTGGGTCAGGCTGTGCCTATCAAGGGTTTGTATTGGTTGATAACCCAGTGCTGAAGGCTGGGAACCATCATTTTCACTGAGGTAAGAAGCCCTTTTGAGAAGCTACTTTAGATTTTGACACTGTACTACACAATTCAAAGAAATTTGGAGATTCAATGCAATTCCTATGAAAATTCCAATGATATTTTTCACAGAAATAGAACAAACAATCCTAAAATTCATATGGAACCAACCAAAATAGACCCCCAATAGCCAAAGTGATGTTGAGAAAGAAGAGTGAAGCTGGAAGCATCACACTTTCTGATTTTAAACTATATTATAAAACCATAATAATCAAAACAGTATGTTATTTGCATATAACAGACATACAGATCAATGGAACAGAGTCCAGAAATAAACCCATGCATATATGGTCAATTTATTTACAACAAAGGAACCAAGAATATACAATGGGGAAAGGACAGTCCCTTCAATAAACAGCATTAAGGAAACTGGAACACAAGCAAAAGAATGAAACTGGGCCACTCTCTTACATCATACACAAAAACTGTCAAAATGGATTAAAGAGTTGAACATAAGACCTGAAACAAAACTTCTAGAAGAAAACATAAAACTTTTAGAAGAAAACATGAAGGGTAATCTACTTGATATTGGTCTTGGTGATGAAAAATGCCAAAAAAAAAAAAAAAAGTCAGACCACATTACATTAAAAAAGCTTCTGCTCAGCAAAGAAAGCCATCAACAAAATGAAAAGACAACCAACCTACAAAATGGGAGAAAATACCACATGGCTGATGGGGGAGTTAGTATTCAAAAGTATAAAGACCTTATACAACTTGACAGAAAAAAAAAAAAACAATTAAAAAAATGGGCAGATGATCTGAATAGACATTTTTGCAAAGAAGACATACAGATGGCTGATAGGTAACATGAAAAGGTGCTCTGTATCACCAATTATTAGGAAATTGCAAATTAAAACCAAAATGATATCACCTCAAACCTGTTTGAATGGTAATTACCAAAAGGCAAGAAATAAATGTTGGTGAGGATGTGGTGAAAAGAGAGTGCTTGTACACTGCTGGTGGGAATGTAAATAGGTACTGTCACTATGGGAAACAGTATGGAGATTCATTAACATGATCCACCAAGTCTATTCCTTGGTATTTACCCAAATGAACAAAAACACTAACTCAAAGATACCTGTACACCCCTGTTCACTGCAGCATTACTTACAATAACCAACACATGAAAGCAACCTAAGTGCCCATTGACAGATAAATGGATAAAGAAAATGTGGGTGTGTAATAGAGTTCAGCCAAGAGGAAACCTTGCCATTTGCAACTTGAGGATATTATGCTGAGTGAAGTGTCAGAGAAAGACAAATACCATATGACCTCACTTATACATGCAATCTAAAACAACAGGAAAAAAATAAAATTCACAGAGAACAGGTAGGTGGTTGCCAGAGTTGGGGGAGAGGGTAAGGGTGAAATGGGTGAAGGGGGTCAAAGGTACAATCTTCCAGTTATAAAGTCATTGGTATGTAATATACAACATGGTGACTATAGTTAATATCATATTGCATACTTGAAAGTTGCTAAGAGGATTTTTTTTTTTTTTCCTGTTTGCACTGTAGATATTCCCAGCAAAGTGAAAGTGAAGTCGCTCAGTGGTGTCTGACCCTTTGTGACCCCATGGACTGTAGCCCGCCAGGCTTCTCCATCCATGGGATTCTCCAGGCAAGAATACTGGAGTGGGTTGCCATTTCCTTCTCCAAAGAGGGTTGATCTTAACTGTTCTCATCAAAAGAAGAAAATTTTGTTACCTGTGTTGATGGATATTGACTAGACATTTTTCTGGTGATTATTTCATAATATATATGAATATTGAATCATTTTGTTGTAGATCTGAATATGCAAATTATATCTAAAAAAGTGTTGGGACTAGTGAGTCACACTTGACTTGGGCTTCAAAGACTGACACAATATTTAATAACTCTTAATGCTCCATATTTGCCATTTAAGAAAACACTGTATTTATATGGATAGGCTGGAGCCTGAAGAGAGTTAAATGTCATTGGCCTAAAAGAGAAATGATAGTTTTATTCACCTCAGAAGTGAGAGTTACTAGTAACTACAAAGAGATAAGGGGAAACATTGTCCATGAACAGGAAAGTTTTGAGAGTCTTGTTTTCAGAGGATTAAAGGCAGTAGAGCGGAAAAGCGACAGAATGACAAATCAGCCTAAGAGGGACTTAAATACACCAATATTTTTACTATGGTTGGGCCAGATTTTCTTGCTATTGACAGGGAATTCTATTGCCCTATAAATATTGTAAAATCCAACAGAAGTCAAGTGCAGTCACAAAACTGAGGAAATATTTTTCCAGTGCTTGAAAGCTATTACCAGCTTCAGCAAAGTCCCTCACTACATTCACTGAGGGAGGTATGCAGTGCTGAAGCTGAAGGAGATTTCAGTTGTGTTAATGTAATTTGTAGGAGATGGAAAATGCTGGAATGAAAGGCTTACTTTCTCCTCTTCTCTTTTGTCCTCTGTTTGAACTCAAGGAGCTGTGTTCACAATAAAAAAATGTGTGCTCTGGGCTTTAGCCATGATGGCCACACTAGATTTTGATGTACTGTGGGCCCAAACCTCTATGCCCTCCACATCACTTAGAATGTAACGCATCTTTTTTCACCAGGAAATGCTAGTTCTGGGGCGGGGTGGGGTGGGGGGGAATGTCAGGATTGGGAAGGGTCTGCAGGCCACCCAATTCTGGTCAGAGACTTGGTTTGGAAGACAAGATGGTAGAGAAACAGACAACTGATCTCACACATTCCAAGCTCTTGGATACTCCAGTGACCTCAACTGGTACCATGAAAAGCAATTTCAACATTAAACTAGGCTAAGGCTACTCAGAAGTCAAAATGATTTCAAAAAGCAAAACATATAAAAACTCATGAATTCAGTATAAAAAATTATTTTTTAACAGAAGCCCTTGTTTACCTTTTCATTGTATTAACTGACACTTCATTGCATTTAACAAAGGTAATTACATGTAAATTTCTTGTTGATGTTTATTTTCCCAAATTCTCAACTTTTCCAGCATTTATGACCTTTAAACAACTTTTCAACACAGTATCTCTGACATTCTTTAAGTAATCAAGTTTAAGAAACATTTCACCTCAATTTAAAAAAATTCTGAATTCTACTTGAAGTTGTCACTAGACATCTTGGCAAGGAGTCATTTTAGTGGATTCTCTGGTGACTAATCAGAGCTGAGCTTCTAGGCTTTACCTCATTCACGCCACTGCTGAGGCTTAGCAGGATGTGGCCTCTCTGATGTTGGATTAGCAATGCTCTCTACCTAATAGGCCTTCCCACACTATTTATATGTATAGGATTTTTCCTCAGAGTGGACTCTTATGTTTATTGAGATTTGATTTACAGCTGAAGTCTCGCCCACATTGAGAACATTCAAAAGGTTTCTCTCCTGTGTGGATTTTGAGATGATGACTAAGACCTGTCTTCTGACTGAAGGCTTTGCCACACTCTTTACATTGATAAGGCTTCTCCTTGTTGTGAATCCCCTGATGTTCAATAAGATGCTCTCCCCTTGTAAAGGCCTTGCCACACTCAGGACATTGGTAGGTCTTATCCCCAGTATGGATTCTTTTGTGGTTTCTCAGGCCAGTTAACTGTGTGAAGGTCTTTCCACACTCATCACATGTATATTTTCTTAGTTTAGGAGGGTTTCTGTGCTTTCCTCCTAACTTGTGTTTGTTAAGGCCTGAGTGTTGACTGAAGGCTTCACCACACTCATCACATTTATAGGGCTTCTCCCCTGTGTGACTTCTCTGATGTATGACCAGGGTTGAGTTCACTCTAAAGGTTTTTCCACACTCAGCACATTCATAAGGTTTTTCCCCTGAGTGAATTCTGTGATGTATTATAAGTTCTGAGCTTCGGCTAAAAGCGCGTCCACATACAGGACATTCAAAAGGTTTCTCTCCAGTGTGGATTCTCCGGTGTTGGTTAAGTCCTGCATACTGAGTGAAGGCTTTTCCACATACTTTACATTCATAAAGTTTTTCTTTACTGTGAATTCGCTGATGCTCAGTAAGATTTGAACGCTGCCTGAAGGTTTTCCCACATTCATTACATTCATAAGGCTTCTCTCTGTTGTGCAATTGTTTATGTTCAGTGAGGTATGCACTATGGCAGAAGGTTTTCCCACAGTATATACATTCAAAAGGTTTCTTTCCAGTGTGGAGACTTTGATGTTTTGAAAGAACTGATCTTTGACTATAACATCTGCCACATTTATTACACTGATGAGGCTTTTCTACAGTGTGGATTTTGAGATGTTGAGAGAGGCCTGCTTTCTGAGTGAAGTCTTTGCCACACTCTTTACACTGATCAAGCTTTTCCTTGTTGTGAAGCCCAAATTCTGTACTGGAGTATGGTTTCTTCCCATTGCGGATCCTCTTGTGCATATGAAGGCCTCTCATCCAGATGAAGGTTTTCTTACATTCATCACATTCATGTATTTTCTCACCTGTGGCATCCCCATTCTGCATTTCCAAATTTTCACTAGGCTCATTGTCTCCTCTCTGTATGGCATGCTGACATATGGTTTCATGACGTCCATCAGACCCCTCCCTACACCATTCTGTTTCTTCACAAGGTTCCTGTTTCACTTCTAATGTCAAATTCTCAGTCCTCATCTCACCATCTGAAACAACACACCACATAATTTGAGGAGAAAAGGCAATTCAGAAATGACTTAACAGACAGCCAGCTAGGAGGGTTAATGTTTATTTCAGATTTAACAGAGCACTTTCTATCTTTTCTTTATTTAGTGTCAGGGATTCAGAGAAACAGGTGAGCCAAATAAAAGGAATGGGAGTAATACAGGTGTATACAGCAATACAGGTGAGAAAGAATAAAGCATGACTGATTTATCAATATGGGAAAATTGATAAGATGTCACTTCTGTGATTACCTAAGACTGTAATTTCCACCTACCATAAGACTTTCTTTATTGGCACCCTTCCTTTCTGGTTTGCTGGCTTTGATTAAGAATGCCACCATATAGAGAAGCCCATGTGGCAAGGAACTGAAGGTGGTCAGCAACCAGGAAGGAAGTAAGGCTCTCTATCTGTGTGACTGACAAACAACTGAGTCCTGCCAACATCCTTGTGAGGTTGGAAGTGGATCCTTCCTCAGTCACAACTCAGGTGAGAACCTATCTTTGGCAGCAACCTTGTAAGAGACCCAGAAGTGGAGGACCCAGCTAAGCCACATACCCAGACTCTTGACCCAGAGAAACTATGAGATAATAAATGTGTGTGGTTTAATTGCTAACTTTGTGGTCATTAATTGAGCAGAGAAAAATTCAACTACACTAAATATACAAGAGACATATCTAAGATAAAATGATTGAGTAAAGTTATGAATAAAGGATGAGCAAGAGAAAACTGAGCAAATGCAAATAAAAAGAAAGGCATCATGATCTCAATTTCGGAAAAAAAGGTGAGATTCAAGCCAAGAGCATGAAATGAGACAAAGAAAAATACTTTATAACGATAAATAAACTTTACAATTTATAGTGACCATGGAACAGATATGAATAATTACATAGAAAATAACAAAGGAACAAATTTTCTAGAGCAGAAATTATAGATGAGATAAAGAGACAAAACAAATAACAGACTTTATTTATTTATTTATTTTCAAATAACAGACTTTAATCATTCTTTCTCTGTCTAGAAAAAACCACCAAATGGACAAAAAAATAAACATTCAGAAGATTTACAAGATTGTTAAATCTATGGATAAACATGTATATCAAGTTCTGTATCTGGAAAATAGAACACCTTCTCAGATGTGCAGTGACCTTTAATGAAAACTAATTTTTGGGTCATAGGAAAACCATAATAAACTCCAAAAGGTGTAAACAACACAAGCATTCCCTGATAACAATAATCTACAATTAGTAACAGAATCAGAAAATAAGCCCTTCCATCTGAAAATTTTAAAACTTTCAATTGTTGGTTCAAAGGAAAAATAAGTTTCAGATTTTCTAGAAAATAACTAAAATGCTACATTTCAAAACATTTGGGATTCATCAAAATCAGTATTCAACGAAATATTTGTAGCATCAAATATTTATATTAGTAATAGATATACAGATCGATCCAGCTCAAAAAAATAAAAAGGACAACTAATTAACCAAGAGAATCTGCTCATTTAGGAACACTTTTCTCTCTTCTGTCTCATTCCCCCTACTTACGCTTCCTGGGAACACTTCTGATACAAACTACTACAATCTGAAATAAATAAATTTTAAAAACAAGGGAGAACATAAGGAAGGAATTAACAAAAGTAAATGCAGAGACAAAATATGATATAGAAAAATAATGGAACATTGTAAAACAAAACTGAATACACCAATATGAACTCATAATTTTTAGGAAAAATAAAATGTACATCTAGCTCCACCCATAAAATGTGCTAGAAGTATTGTTACCCGAGGGAAAAAGAACACTCCCAGCATCCAGATTTTGTACTTCAATAGCCTTCTCCATAAAGAAGAATTAAAGCTCCTTCAGAAAGGGTTGATACCAAATCTGGGTCTAGGGAAAGTACAAGGTGAGCATGGAATAATTAATTTTGTTCAGAAAGCAAGGATTCAAAGCTCACAGGGTCATGGCAAAAAGAGTGAGGAACAGGGTAGAAGACATCCAAACTAGGCAAAGATGTATCAATCTGAGCTTTAAAACAAGTAATAACTGTGGTAGATTGAAACACACTGACTCAATGAAAATTACTAGCCCATAATGATACTAACACAAAGAAAGTCCTAAAATCCCATGTTGTCCTTTGAGGTGCCTATTAAACCATTCCTTGAATTTGAAAATTGGTATATACGGGGGGAAACTAAGCATCAATCTTGACTGTCTAATACGAAGTGATCAAACAGATGATTTGATGATTTCTTCACTATAAAGAAGACTAACAGTTAATAATAACATAGAAGGAATGAAAGAGTTACAAAATCATTCTGCAACAGTTAATAAAACGATTGATCCATAGAAGAATTCTCAAACATTTTGTATTTTGTTGCTGGGAAACTAGCCAATCACATACTGCCAAAGTGACACCACACAGTTATAAACGGGAAAAATTTGCTGTTCAACGGAGGAATCATATTGCCATGTCTTTCAATCTTTTTTCCATTTTATGGAAATACAGCATACATGGGCAGCAAAATAAATGATTCAATGAGGAAGCAACCAGAAAGCTTCACAGAATAGGAAACTTGCCCAGGGTCATGAAAATGTCTGGGCCATGAAAGGGAAAATGGGAAAGGGAAACTGTTCTAAAGCAACCAGATGTCTCACACAGCCATGGATTCTATCCTGGTTTGCACAAATCAGCTTTAAAGACATTTTGGAAAAAATGGACCAATTTGAATTTGCACTGAGTTCAGATAACATTAAAATGTATTGCCAAGGAAAAGGGAAGATAATTAATTGAACAAAATAGATTACAAAATAGCACATAGAAATGATCTCTTTTCAGTGAAAGGAATGTGTGTATACACATATATGCATACAAAAGATATTCAAATATAAAATAAGTCACTGTAATCTCTGGATGATAGAATATTATGCTTGTTTTCTTATTTTGCAACTCTGTATTTTCTAACTGTCTACAATGCATACATACTTCTCTGGTAATAATAAGAGGTAACTTTCAAAAAAGTCAATATAGTTTTACAATGTTAATGTCCTATCAGAGTCTACTTAAGGATGTAAGCATCAAAATACTTGAAAGTAACATCTGCTACAGACGATCTGCAGAAAATTCAACTACGCATATTTAAAATTAACATACTACTGAGGCTGTTCTGAGATGACTTATCACCTTTTAATCATTATTACCTAAAATGTCAGCTTTGTCATATCCTTTAACAACTCTCGTCACAAGGAAGTAACATGTCATACTTCACACACACAAAAAAAAACCCAATGGGGGGACTTCATTTCATTCCAAATTCCCTAGAGAAATTCTTGTCTCACCTGTTTCCTCTGATGGTCGGGGCTCAGGTCTTTCGCCCTTGAACTGCACTGCTGGAGGCTGAACTTGGGTATATGAAGATTCTTCATCTAGTGTTTGAAGGGTCATTGTCTGCAAAAGTATCTTCTGTTCCAGAGCACAAGCTGAAACCTAGAGACAAGCGGCACTCATTAGGTCTGAATTTAACAGGAACTAAACCTCAGAAAGGAGTCTCCAAGAAACATCCCTGGAGAGACTAGAAGAGAAACCAGGGCCTTAGGGTGCTAAAAGGTAGCCAGAAAGGTAAGTGATGCTTACCTTTTGATCAGAAAGTCTGATCAAATCCTGTCTATCACTTCACTTATTGGCTACGTCTCCTCCGCTAAGTTACACGACCTCTCTGAACTTAGTTGCCATAGGTGATACCACCTAGTTCTTTGCTGCTGTGAATGTTGAAATGACTAGTAGAGTACACAGCATGATACTTACAGAATGCCTTCAGCATCTTTACTCCATCCGTGAATCTCCTGTTTCCCACCCTTCCCCTCCTTACAGGACTGGCTTAGAAAGAAGCTCAGTTCCCTGCTGAATGCTAGGTTTTCCCACTGTTCTCAGAGCCTCCACACTTGAGAAAGTTTTGCTCCCAGTTTCCCACAACCACATCAGACTTGTCTCTTCCTATATGTACATTTCTCTTTCTTTCCAGATTCTCCAGCATGGTCACTGCCTCTTCCCCACTCTCTGGATGATGCTCCTGAACCGGGACCTGGAGTTCCTGGGGCAGGATGGACAGGAACTGCTCCAGCACTAGCAGGTCCAGAATCTCCTCCTTGGTATGTGTCTCTGGTCTGAGCCACTGATGGCAGAGCTCCTGGAGCCAGCTCAGGGAAAGCCGGGGTCCAGGGGAATCCTGGTAGCAGAAGTTTCTAAACTGCTGCCTGAAGATCTCCCGGGCAGGAGGCTGGTTCTCTGGAAGGCTGAGACCCTGATTCCTGGGGTGGTCTTCCTCCAGCTTCACTGTCACCGTCATAGGGCCCTGCTGACCCCATGGGGCTTGGAACAGCTGACCAGTAGACTTTCCTGTGTCCACAGCCATCATGCCTGGAGTTTCAAGTGAAGGCTTCTGAGGGCATCCTGGGGAATAAGAATTAAGTGATAAAGGGATACATGGCAAATACTTCGAAGAACCCACACAAGAAAGACGACGACCTGTAACCAAGATAACTAATTTTATTAATTCACTAAACCCACAAATATTTTTTAGAAGCCTACCTTGCACAGAAACAGTTCAAGGTGTTTGAAATGCATTAGCAGAGTGTCCATTCTAGTTGAAACAGTAAAATAAACACAACCAATATGAAAAGTGTATAATATGTGAAGGAGATAAGTAAAATTATATAATTGCCGGGGGTAGGGTGGAATGAAGACTTGAACTTAATGGAACATTTCTCCAAAATCTGGCGTTAAGTACGTGGATGTGGCCCCAGACTAAAACAAAAATATCTAATCACTTGGCACAATTTTTCCACATTTGAGTATATACGATCCAACTTGTGGGAAAGGAAAAGTTATGAACCACAGCCAGAAAATTACTGATATTTTCGTGCTAATCTTGCAAAACGGAGAGCAGAATTCCACTTCGTTCACACAGCAGTGGTGGCCCTGGTTTCGTCAGAGCGTGGGAAGCATGGTTGCCAAAAAGTGGACCCCCAAACCCAGGACAGGAGCCTGGCTGAGGGGTTTGGGGCCAGCCTTCCCAGAGCCTCTCAGACAGATGCCTGCTGCCAGCCTCTCCAGGCACCGGGTGTCCCCGAGCTGGAACCAGGGCCGGTGCTGGCTGTTCCATGCGGCCCAGTAAGTCTGGGGTCTCGCAGGGTTGAACCCGAGAACAAGGCGGAGGGACGCCACAGGAGACTCACCAGACAGGAGCGCTGGAACCCGTTTCCCGGAACTGGACGCTCAGGCACGCCCGGCTTCCGGCGACTCCAGGAGGTCACTTCCCTGAGCGTGCCCCCGTGACCCGCCTCCGCGCACGTGCCGGGCGTCTCCTGGTTACCTTGCAGTGCTAGGACGCTACAGGTTCGTTTCTAGCGGTTCAGGACTAAAGGCTTTGACAGATAACACTAAACCCAATTACTGGATCTCTGAGAGTTAAAAAAAAAGTTTCGGACACTCGCTCTTGTGAACCCGTCAGGATACGTTTCTTAACTAAAAGTGTAAGGGAGGAATGCTTGGTGACGACATGGAAAAAAATGATTGCCCTCTTCCTTAATGGCGGTAGGCCGTTGGCAGTCGGCATCGCTACCAGTTTCTCTCCCCTCTGCCTTCTCCCTGGGTGTTTTCATCTCCTCTGTCCTGCGCCCAGAACAAGATTTCCCTCTAAGAGGGAACTGAGCCTTCCCTCTAAGGAAGGAACATGATTGCAATCCTTTAGGACCTCGTGAATATGCTGAAACCAGCAAGAAACACTAAGAAAGTAGAGATGGTAGAGAAGAAATAAGTACAATGTGGGAAAGAGCTTGGGCCAGAAGACAATGGAGATTTAAGAAGTCAGTGGGAAGTTAAGGAGTTGGGGAAACCATCCTGGGGCAAGAAATGGAAAAGAGGTTTGTGAATCGAACTAGTTCAGTTGAGTTCAGTTCAGTCGCTCAGTCGTGTCCGACTCTTTGCGACCCCATGAATCGCAGCCCAGCAGGCCTCCCTGTCCATCACCAACTCCCGGAGTTTACTCAAACTCATGTCCATCGAGTTGGTGATGCCATCCAACCATCTCATCCTCTGTTGTCCCCTTCTCCTCCTGCCCCCAATCCCTCCCAGCATCAGGGTCTTTTCTAGTGAGTCACCTCTTCCCATGAGGTGGCCAAAGTATTGGAGTTTCAGCTTCAACATCAGTCCTTCCAATGAACACCCAGGACCGATCTCCTTTAGGATGGACTGGTTGGATCTCCTTGCAGTCCAAGGGACTCTCAAGAGTCTTCTCCAACACCACAGTTCAAAAGCATCAATTCTTCGGCGCTCAGCATTCTTCACAGTCCAACTGTCACATCCATACATAACTACTGGGAAAACCATAGCCTTGACTAGACGGACCTTTGTTGGCAAAGTAATGTCTCTGCTTTTTAATATACTATCTAGATTGGTCATAACTTTCCTTCTAAGGAGTAAACGTCTTTTAATTTCATGGCTGCAATCACCATCTGCAGTGACTTTGGAGCCCCAAAAAATAAAGTCTGACACTGTTTCCACATACATTTCCCAAGAAGTGATGGGACCAGATTCCATGATCTTAGTTTTCTGAATGTTGAGCATTAAGCCAAGTATTTCACTCTCCTCTTTCACTTTCATCAAGAGGCTTTTTAGTTCCTCTTCACTTTCTGCGATAAGAGTGGTGTCATTTGCATATCTGAGGTTATTGATATTTCTCCCAGCAGTCTTGATTCCAGTTTGTGCTTCTTCCAGCCCAGCTTTTCTCATGATGTACTCTGCATATAAGTTAAATAAGCAGGGTGACAATATACAGCCTTGACCGACTCCTTTCCCAATTTGGAACCAGTCTGTTGGTCCATGTACAGTTCTAACTGTTGCTTCCTGACCTGCATATAGGTTTCTCAAGAGGCAGGTCAGGTGGTCTGGTATTCCCATCTCTTTCAGAATTTTCCAGTTTATTGTGAGGAGGCTGGCAAACAGCAGTTGGCCAGAGGCCATCTGGATGGGGGAGATGACCAGCAGAGCACAGTCTGCATAAAGGCTATCAAAGGTCTGCTCTGGGACTTCCCATCATCAAACTGTTGACTTTAAGCAAAGGATATTACCCTCCATAATGGGTGGGCCTCATCCACCAGCCATCAGCCATCAGCTCATCCTTCAGCCCTCAGCTGAAGGCCTTGAGACAAAACTGAGATATCCTCAAGAGGGAATTTTGCCTTAAAACTGTAACATAGGAATCCTGCTTGCATTCCCTGCCAGCCTGCTCTGCATATTTTGGAATTAGTAGCTCCCCAACTGTCTGACAAAGAAATGCAAAAAAGCAAAATGGCTGTCTGAGGAGGCCTTACAAAAAGCTGTGAAAAGAAGAGAAGCGAAAAGCAAAGGAGAAAAGGAAATATATACTCAACTGAATACAGAGTTCCAAAGAATAGCAAGGAGAGATAAGAAAGCCTTCCTCAGCGATCAAAGCAAAGAAATAGAGGAAAACAATAGAATGGGAAAGACTAGAGATCTCTTCAAGAAAATTCAAGATACCAAGGGAATATTTCATGCAAAGATGGGCTCAATGAAGGACAGAAATAGTATGGACCTAACAGAAGCAGAAGATATGAAGACGAGGTGGCAAGAATACACAGAAGAACTGTACAAAAAAGATCTTCACGACCCAGATAATCATGATGGTGTGAT
Source organism: Dama dama (assembly GCF_033118175.1). Lineage (NCBI taxonomy): Eukaryota > Metazoa > Chordata > Mammalia > Artiodactyla > Cervidae > Dama > Dama dama. The sequence continues at coordinate 32,264,396 of NC_083687.1, forward strand.
CACTCACACTCACCTAGAGCCAGACATCCTGGAATGTGAAGTCAAGTGGGCCTTAGGAAGCATCACTATGAACAAAGATAGTGGAGGTGATGGAATTCTAGCTGAGCTATTTGAAATCCTAAAAGATGATGCTATGAAAGTGCTGCACTCAATATGTCAGCAAATTTGGAAAACTCAGTAGTGGCCACAGGACTGGAAAAGGTCAGTTTTCATCCCAACCCCAAAAAAGGCAATGCCAAAGAATGCTGAAACTACCGCACAATTGCACTCATCTCACACGCTAGTAAAGTAATGCTCAAAATTCTCCAAGCCAGGCTTTAGGAATACATGAACCGTGAACTCCCAGATGTTCAAGCTGGTTTTAGAAAAGGCAGAGGAACCAGGGATCAAATTACCAGCATCCGCTGGACCATCAAAAATGCAAGAGAGTTCCAGAAAAACATCTGTTTCTGCTTTATTGACTACGCCAAAGCCTTTGACTGTGTGGATCACAATAAACTGTGGAAAATTCTGAAAGAGATGGGAATACGAGACCACCTGATCTACCTCTTGAGAAACCTGTACGCAGGTCAGGAAGCAACAGTTAGAACTGGACATGGACCAACAGACTGGTTCCAAATAGGAAAAGGAGTATGTCAAGACTGTATGTTGTCACCCTGCTTATTTAACTTATATGTAGAGTACATCATGAGGAACGCTGGGCTGAGGGAAGCACAAGCTGGAATCAAGATTGCTGGGAGAAATATCAATAACCTCAGATATGCAGATGATACCACCCTTATGGCAGAAAGTGAAGAAGAACTAAAGAGCCTCTTGATGAAAGTGAAAGAGGAGAGTGAAATAATTGGCTTAAAGCTCAACATTTAGAAAACTAAGATCATGACATCTGGTCCCATCACTTCATGGCAAATAGATGGACAAACAGTGTCAGACTTTATTTTTTTGGGCTCCAAAATCACTGCAGATGGTGATTGCAGCCATGATATTAAAAGATGCTTACTCCTTGGAAGGAAAGTTATGACCAACCTAGACAGCATATTAAAAAGCAGAGACATTACTGTGTCAACAAAGGTCCGTCTAGTCAAGGCTATGGTTTTTCCAGTAGTCATGTATGAATGTGAGAATTGGACTATAAACCAAGCTGAGCACCAGAGAACTGATGCTTTTGAACTGTGGTATTGCAGAATCCCTTGAGAGTCCCTTGGACTGCAAGGAGATCCAACCAGTCCATCCTAAAGGAGATCAGTCCTGGGTGTTCATTGGAAGGACTGATGTTGAAGCTGAAACTCCAATACTTTGGCCACCTCATGGGAAGAGGTGACTCACTAGAAAAGACCCTGATGCTGGGAGGGATTGGGGGCAGGAGGAGAAGGGGACAACAGAGGATGAGATGGTTGGATGGCATCACCAACTCGATGGACATGAGTTTGAGTAAACTCCGGGAGTTGGTGATGGACAGGGAGGCCTGGCATGCTGCTGTTCATGGGGTCGCCAAGAGTCGGACACGACTGAGCAACTGAACTGAACTGAACAACTGTCTGAGTCAATTCTTAAGAAAAAAAAAATCTAATATATATTTTTTCTGAGAATCTTAACTAAAATACCAAAATCCTACTAATCCTTAATGTCTGACTAATGTCCACCTTTATATACTTTCCTAATTCTCCCAGACAGAATTGTTTTTGATTTGTGTTTATCTGTCCTTCTTGTTTTGTATTATCAATTTTTTTTCTTGTATATACCCTTAAAATGCATGACACACTTGGAGGCAATAACCATTCTTTAAACACAGTGTCTTAAAAAATGTGTAGAAGCCAAGTCACTGTGGAGAGATGTGTTATAATAACACATCTTTTGTAAACACGTCCCTAACTCTAAGGTTAGGAAGGCCACAAAGGTCAAATTATTGACGCTTAAAGGATTTTTTAAAGTATTTGTACTTAAAGGAAATCAAGAAATACAAGTATCCCCTGCCTTTTGGAAATCTGCATTATGCCACTTTGCCTTTACAAATAAAGACCTACATTAGTATCTGCTTTTGCTAAATAAAGCTGAAGAGGATTTTACCCAAAAAAGGTGAAAAGTGAAAACAACGTTGAGCATTTGCATTGCTGCCAGCCTTGTAGAAAGGCATCATGTACCTCAAGCTGCAAGAGTGATGTCACTGGCTCCTTCTCTCGGAACTATACTCAGCATCTCAGCATTAAGCCACTATAGCTTTGAACTGTGTCTGTGCTTTACCTCGATTCTGTCCATCTGTTAGCAAGATGTGTCCTAAGGTAACTCCCTCTGCTTTATGCCATTTCAGCTTATGAAAAATTTCATAGCTCTCAGTTATTTCCTACTTGAGCCACGAAACAAGGCAGAATAAAGCAGAAGTGGTATGATGGCAGTAAGAATGAACAACTAGCACCTCCAGAGTTTTTCTTGGGTGGCTATTTATTTATACCGTTCTCATAAAAATGTGAATATAATGAAATACCTTACTTTTATACACTTTCTACCTCATAAACTTTCCAGTTTCTCAAGTCTTCACAATAGTGGACAGTATATTTCATTCAAAGTAGAAGACAATACCAATGATTTTTAGACTGCCTGTTCCAAAGGTTGCAAAGATAAAGTAGTGAGGACATAAACATCCAGATGATTATGTGTGAGGGACAGTGATGGAGTTGAGCTTGAGAAAACCACTGGTTTTTAGCATAAAGTCAGAAAGATGTAGGAAAAGCATTAAAGATACTCTGCTACCTGATGTCTCTTCAGTCCTATTACCAATATGGAATCAAGTCCAACTGGCATGCTGGATGGTCAAAGGTATTTCTGAGATTTTTTCCTAGAGGTAACTGGAAGAGTGGGTATCACTGGGATTCAGAAAGAAAGAGGGGAGGGGGGGAAGGACATATCAATGAAGAGTAGAATTTGAGGGCACAGATATACATTTTAACTCTTTCCTAAATACTATGCCTTTTTTCTAAGTTGACAAAGTAAGCAACAAGGCCTAAAACTTCATATGCTACCTTGACATCTTTGAGCCTCATGCATGTGTACTCAATCGTGTCCAACTCTCTGTGACCCATTGACTGTAGCCCACCAGGCTCCTCTGTCCATGGGATTTTCCAGGCAAGTATACTGGAGTGGGTTGCCATTTCCTCCTTCAGGAGATCTTCCCAACATAGAGATCAAACTTGCATTTCCTGCATTGGCAGGTGGATTCTTTCCCACTGAGCCACCTAGCCCTCTTTGAGCCTCAGAGGGACCAAAAGCCTAACCATCAATTCCTCCACTCTTGCTGTATATGCCTCCCACCCAGCAGGAAGTGATACCACTTGGCTAGTTCCCCATCAGGTGGACTAGCTACACTCTACTTGGTCCTCAACCTACTGGATTTCACCTCCTTGCCGCCCCCCCCCCCCCAATGAAATTATTCAAACAAGCCAATCACATCCTCCCAAGGAAACCAGACATCACCTCATCTTATTACTATGAAGCCTGTATCCCAAAGCTCCTGTTTGTTTATTCTGCTCCCATGTGGCCCTCCTCCCCTAGGCTGTGAGTACACATGACTAATAAACTCTTGTCAATCCCATCTGTCCAGAGCCAGGTGTCATGTGTTTGGCCATCCCCAGAATCTTAGGGTGGGACTTCCTCTCTCACCAATAAGGTGAAGAGGAAGCAAACAAAACAGCAAGCTATGTCATTGAGTAGTTGCTTTTAAACTTAACTTACCTAGTTAAAAAAGTACCTAGCTTGCCCCTCATTTAGGTAACTTTAAAAACAATGTCACTTTCCTCACTCATCCTGCTAAAGTTCTCCTTTGCACAGTGTGTACACTTAACAGTCTCAGTGGTCCTCCGTTCAAAATCTGAGAGCCACTGTGTCATCAGGATATTCAGGGTATGTGATGATAGTGACTTCTAGGAACAAAAGTGCTGAAGGACCACAAAGGAGAAGGATCAAAAGAATGGGAGAAAGAAATAGCAACATCCATAAAAGAGTCAGCCCAAAATGTGGTCTGCTCCAGAGACAAGCTACCAGCTTCTTTCAATCTGATGGATGATACCAAAATGTCTTCTAGTTTGACTACCTAGAATAACAATGATAATGGAGACACCACATCCCCAATTTCTTCAATTTATTACAAAATGATTAGGTCTGTATTCAGCATAGCTTTCTAAAGTGTTCAGTAAGGCCTGGTTGAAGGCTTTCTTATGCTTAGGATATAGACACAGACTTCTGCCCTCTGTGGATCCTCTGATGACGAACAAGGCTCGACCTGTGAATGAAGGTTCGGCCACACTCCTCACACTGGTAGGGCTTCTCCCCAGTGTGGATCCTCAGGTGCTGAGTAAGGCTGGTGCTCCCTTAGAAAGCTTTCCCACATTCCTTACACATGTAGGGTTTTTCTCCAGTATGACTTCTCTGATGTTCCATGAGTCCTGACCTCTGAGTGAAGGCCCTCTCACACTCATTACATTTGAAGGGTTTCTCTCCAGTGTGGATCCTCAGATGTCCAATAAGGTGTGAACTTTGACTAAAGCATTTTCCGCACTCTTTACACCCATAAGGTCTCTTTCCAGTATGGATCCTCTGATGAAGAACCAGGCCTGTGTTTTGACTGAAGGCTTTCCCACATTCATTACACCGAGAGTGTTTTATTTTATTATGAATTTCCTGATGTGAAAGAAGGGCTGATTTATAACTGACGGCTTTTCCACATTGATTGCATTTATAAGGTTTCTCTCCAGTGTGAATTCCCCAGTGTCGAACAAGCCCTGAGCTCTGAGCAAAGGCCTTTCCACATTCCTTACATTTGTGTCGTTTTACTCTTGTGGGGTTGGCCTTTTGGTGTTCTGATTTACCCCTATATTGAGAAGTTTCTCCACACTTTGGATCCTGGAAAGCATCCAATGAATTCCTTTCTGCAGAAATCTGCTTTGGGGCAAATTCACCAGTTGTATTCCTGGCCTCATCGGCTGAAAGAGCAAGTCGATTATTTAAGAGTTGCATATCCTACATAAGGGTTTGGAAGTAAGGTTAGTAATAATAATTGACAATGTTACTAAATGCTTATTAATGTCAAGGATTGTGCTAAATAATTAAGAACTATCATCCTAAGGGTTTGACAGTTACTGTATTTATGAATCTTAGAGAATAAAAATAAATAAATAAAAGGCTTTTGGGCCTCAGTCCAGATCAAAAACTCAGAATGGCAGGAATGAAATGTAAATTTCCCAAGAGTCTTCAAAGGGTCCCTAATGAACATACCCTCTTGTATCCATCCCTTGTGTAGTCCAACCCCTTCCCATACAGGATCTAGGCTGGCCTGTGACTTGCTTTATCCAACAGAATATGGTGAAAGTGATGATTTATCAGTTCAAGGACTAAGACTTTAAAAGATGCTTTTGAGATCCCTGAGTTACCATGTTAAGAAGTCTAGTTACTCCAAAAAAGAGATACATGAAGACTGGGAGAATAAGATAACCTGAGGCCCATCCATCTCATAATCTTGCTAAGCCCAGTTTTCTAGCCATCTCCGGATAAGCTATGAGATGTGAGTGAAGTATCTCGAGCATCACAGTCCAGGCACGTCCTCAATACCTACAGCTTCATTTAATATCACGTACAGCAGCAGACCCACCCTGTTAATCCCGATCAATCCACAGAATGTAAGAGATAACATAATGGTTGTTCCCTTTAGCCACTAAGTTCTGGAGTGGTTTGTTACATGGAAGTAGATAGCTAAAACACCAAGTGATCAGTCAGTTTGTGGTGATAGTAACTCATAGCTCATAGTAACACAATAAGCTAGGTAATAGAAACAGAAACTGAAACACAGAAATTAAATAATTAGTCTGTGATCACATGACTAGCCTGGCTTGGAGTTAATCTGAATCTAAAGACTGTGCTCTTTATTTTTGTTACAAAAAGAACAGATACTCAAGGTAAAAATTTCAATGGTATAAAAGGCATAAAAGTAAAAAGCCCAAATCCCAATTCCTTCTCCATCACCTTGTGTCCTTTTACTTTCCTGAGGTAATCACTATAACCTTGTTGCCTATGTAATAAGTAGCCTATTTTAATCTAGTGACTGTTAATTTCTTACGACATTTATAGAAATATTTTTCCTTCAATATTTCCACACAATGGCCACAAGATTTTTACATAAAGACATCCACTGATTATTGTTTAAAATAACAAAAATGCTGGAAAAAGCCTAAATGTATATCAGTAGGAGACCATTAAATTAATTACAATACATGTATGCAACAGAAAACTAAACATTAAAAAGAATAAAATAACTCTACTGATAAAATTGGTGTGTGAAAGCTTGATAAAGGAGATGGTTGGGGGACTGGGCTCTAGATTGGCTGGACTGGATATGAAAGGCCCACAGTTGTTAATTCTTGGGAATGGAACTTTTATTTTCATTTTCTATCTTTCTACAGCACTTGACTTTTTAAAATATAAACTACCATTATTGTTCTCTGATAATAGCTAACTAAAACATATAATACTAGGGCCCACTGTGGTAAATCTATGGTAGATCTGGGCATCAGTATTTCTTAAACAGTTCCATAATGATGTGGATTCACAGAATTGTAAACCACTATAACAGCCCAGTTAAAAAATAGCACATAGCCCAATTCAAAGTGAAATCAATTCTAGATATGCTCACTTTGTAAATAACCTTTTGGTGTTAAATTTATTCTGCTATTTCTAGATACCACGTTTTTTTTCCCATCAGAAATACTACTTCTGAGTATATATCAGTAGGAGACCATTAAATTAATTACAATACATGTATGCAACAGAAAACTAAACATTAAAAAGAATATACTGAGCAGATGCTATGCTAAGTGCTTCTGCTGCTGCTAAGTCACTTCAGTCGTGTCCGACTCGGTGTGATCCCATAGACAGCAGCCCACCAGGCTCCCCTGTCCCTGGGATTCTCCAGGCAAGAACACTGGAGTGGGTTGCCATTTCCTTCTCCAATGTGTGAAAGTGAAAAGTGAAAGTGAAGTCGCTCAGTCGTGTCTGACTCTTAGCGACCCCATGGACCGCAGCCTACCAGCATCTCCATCCATGAGATTTTCCAGGCAAGAGTACTGGAGTGGGGTGCCATTGCCTTCTCCGGCTCAGTGCTTCTAAAATATCACAAAAATTCATGCTGTAAAGCTTACCATTCTCTTGCAGAGAAAAGTTCTCCCAAGGATCACACTTTAGCTGGACGATCTGTGACTGATTTGTAAGGCTTGCAGGTCTCATTTCCTTCCATAGCACTTCTTGTTTGTAATGTGCACTGGCTTGGACCTAAGGACATGCCAGTAGAGCTGGTTTTATGAAAGGACCAGAAAGATGGCAATAGCTAACTAAACCTCAGAGTTTGTTTAAAAATAAAATTTCCTACAGGTATAGAAAGCAGAATAAAGAAACCAGTGTCTTAATCAGCAGAGTTTTAAAGGGAAAACAGAAAGATAATGCTTCAGCCCAGAAAATAATGGTCATAAATCCCTCTCCTCTTGCTTACTCATGGCCCCTGTCTTTGCTGGTAGACCCCTGGTGAGCTCATAAATGAACAGTGGATTACCCTTTTCCCACCTGTTGTCCTTTGCCTTCAAGTTCTGTCTCCAGATTTTCCAGCACAGTCACCACTTCCTCTCCACTCCTTGGATGATACTCCCATACCCTGGCCTGAACCACCTCTGGCAGGATGCTCAGGAGCTGCTCCAACACCAGCAGCTCCAGGATCTGCTCCTTGCTGTGCCTCTCAGGCTGCAGCCACTTTTGGCAGAGCTCCCGGAGCCGTCTCAGTGCCTCTCGAGGTCCAGGGGCCTCTTGATAGTGGAACTGTCTGAAGCGCTGACGAAGAAGCTCCTGATAAGTGTGCACATTCCCTAGTTGTCCAGGCTTCTGCTCCCAAGCATGGTTCTCCTCTTCCTCTACCTTCACTATTCTCAGACCCTCCTGCTCCTCTGGAGTGTGGACCACAGGAGTCAAGACTGGATCCTCTCTCAACTTGGTGGACATCTTAGACTGCAATGGCTCAGGGTAGGATTCACTTGGCTTACATCCCAGGAATCAGGAAGAACCTTAGAATCAGAGCACTCCTGTGGGAGAAGAACCCACTATTAAAGAAGCAAAATAACCAGAGCAGTCAAGAACTTATGTTATTAGTAATGCAGACTCACTGCCAAGGTGATATTCCTGAGTAGTGGAATATTATAAAACAATATTCCTGAGACCCACAAAAACAGATAATTAGTGAGAAAGTGCACTTTGCTGCTGATATACAAAATGCAACATAAATATTAGTATCAGAACTTCTATTGTGGGAAATAAGGCCACATTCTTAGAATTTAAAGACTTTACTTTATAAAAACTACATTACAGGAAGAAAAGCACATGAGCCAGAGACTGTGGGATCACCATAGTCCACTTGCCAAGGCTTTCTTCCATGCATACTCATAACCTACCATCCCTTCCTAGAACTGCTTCAGCAAGAAGGGATGGATTTTGGGACACTCCTGTAGAGTTAAAGCACATGAGCAGAGTCAAAGTTATTTTTCTGGTAAAACCTTTATCTTTAAAGGAATCAAGCTACTTATTCAGGGGAGTAAAACACTAAAGTTCCATAAACTCGTTATAGTCTTCGTTCAGGGAGTAAAGCAATAAGCACCTCTGCGTCGGATGAGACACCCCCAGCATCTATAGTGTATGAAATAATGAGAATTAGCAAGCAAAATCTGAGTCGTTTGTGCTATTCTATAAAGTATTAAAAAAAAAAAAACAAAACACAAAAAACAGCAACAAATCCAAATCTAACAATAGAGACAAATCATCACTGAAGCTCATTACCAAGCACCGTGTGCACTTGTTGGGGGGAGAACAGGACACCCACGCTGCAAAGAGCTCTCCCCGTCCCACTTCTGCCGCTCAAGACAACAGAGATTGGAAATTCTGCAGCTTGGCTGGGGAGAAGTAAGACCGCTCACCCGCAGGTCTGGGGATGGCTGGCGCTTCCTGGAGACTATCCCTGGCAAGTAGTTAAGAGAAAACTGTAATCACCATCCCACCGGACCAACCAGGAACCCAGAAAGACAGAGTAAAAGGCGCCCAGGACCACGAGGCCGCTTCCGGTGCGCGCCTAGGAATCCGGAGGCGTGGTCCTCTCTTTGATCTTCTCGGCTGCGGGTTTTGTTTCCCTCTCCTGGTTTGGCCAGGTGGGCGCACGACTTCACTCTGGCAGTTTGGATCTTTACTCCCTTCTCTCTCCCACTGCCTCCTGAAGAAATCCGAGTCGATCCATAAAGGTTAAATCACCCACAACGTTGCTGCAGGAGCTAGCCACGAGCCCTTTTTGTAGTGTATTTATTATTGATGAGTGAAAAGTTTTTTTTTATATTCTGGGTATGAGCTGTTATATGAAAACCAGATACTGGCTCCCACTTCCCTTTTTATTCCCAGTTATGTCCTTTTGCTGAAAAATAGCTTTAAAAAACGTTATAGTCTTTAAACAGTACTTTTAGGTTTATAGAAAAAGCTTCCCATATGTCCCCTCCAAACCCCTTTCCTGTCTACATACAAACCCTATTATTAACATCTTGCATTAGTGAGGTATCTTTGTTACAGTTAGTGAGCCAATATTGATAAAGTATTATTAACTTAAGTCCATAGTTAATATTAAGTTTAATGTAAACTGTGTAGTCCATTCTTCGGGTTTTGGAAAATATATAACATGCATCAACTATTACAAGTATCATATTAAACAGTTTCATTGCCCTAAAATTTCCCTATGCTCCACACATTCATCTTTCCCACACTCCAACCCCCACAGCCCCTGATCTTCCTGCTGTCTCCATACTTTTGCCTATTCTACAATGTCATGTATTAATAGTTGGAATCAGTTTGTAGCCTTTTCAGACTGGTCCCTTCACTTAGCAAAAAGCATATAACATTTTCCCATGAGTTTTCTTTTTTCTGGCCACACCATCCAATATGTAGGATCTTAGTTCCCTGACCAAGGATCAAACCCAGGATTGTTGCACTAGGAACATGGAGTCTTACCACTGAACTACCAGGGAAGTAAGTCTCTCTCCATGGATTTTCATGGCATGATAGTTCATTTCTTTTTACTGCTGAACATTCTATTATCTGGATGTACCAGTTTGTTAATTCACGAAACTACTAAAGGAAATCTTGCTTGCTTCCATGTTTTAACAATTATGAATAAAGCTTCTAAGAACACCCTTGTGTAGGTTCTTTTGTGGACATGTTTTCGATTCACTGGGGTAAATATCAAGGAGTGAAAACTGCTGAGTTAAAGAGTATGTTTACTTTTGTAAGACACTACTGAACTGTTTGCTGAAGTGACTGTACCATTTTGGATTCCCACCAGGAATGTATGAGAATGCATTGCTCCACATCCTCATCAGCATTTGGAGTTGTCACTGTTTAGCAATTTAGCTATTCTAATAGGTGTGTGGTGATATCTTAACTTGCAATTTCCTAATGAGATATGATTTGGAGCATCTGTTTATGATTATTTGCCATTTGTGTATCTTCTCTGGTGAGGTGTCTGTTCAGATCTTTTGCCCATTTAAAAAACTGAATTATTTTCTTATTGTTCAGTTTTAGGAGTTCTTTATATATTTCAGATGCCAGTATCTTTTTTCTTTTTCTTTTCAGCTGCACTGCATGGCATGTGGGATCTTAGTTACTGGACCAGAGAGCAAACCCATGCCCACTGTGTTGGAAGGGTGGAATCCTAACCATTGACAATGAGATAAGTCCTCCAGTATGTTTTTTAAAAAAATCTATTTTATTACAGTTGATTTACAATGCCATGTTTAGTTTTAGGTGTACATTACAGTGATTCAGTTCTATACATATCCATACAAAAGAATGTATATATGATATACATAGGGTTTCGTTCCAGTATGGATTTTCCAGTGTATAAGATTGAGTTTTTAAGTGACGGTCTTCTCACATTTTAATATTTATAAGTTTTCTGGTAATAAATGCTGGCTTCCAAATGAAGGCATTACCCCACTCACTATATTCATAATGGTGTTCTCCACTGTGGGTTCTTTGGTGATTGACCAGACTTGAAACACAATGAATCCATATACTCTTTACACCGCTAAGTTTTCTCTTCAGTGTGGATTCTCTGATGTTTAGCAAGGCTATCACAGAACTTAAAGGCTTTGCCACACTCATGACACAAATAAGGCTCCTGTCCAAAATGAATTTGCTTATGTTTAATGAGATTTAAGCTCATACAGAAGGCTTCTGACACTGAAGATATCCCCAAAGGTTCTCTGTTGTCTGACAAGATCATTCCAGTGTCTGAAGGTTTTGCCACATTCTTTACTCTCATGAGACTCTTCTCAGGATGGCTTCTCTGTTGTTTAATGAGACTTGGATTACATGAAGGTCATTCTAAGTTGAGGATCTATAGGGCTTTCTTTAACTTTGGACATGCTGGTGCTTGGTCAGGGCTGCTGGGGTGCCAGGGTTCATTTTATTAGGGAGGGGGTATTTTTGAATGACTGACTTCCACTCCCTTTACAATGAGTGGCTGCTACTTTTATTACAGTTGAAGTTGGAAACTCCATACAAGCTGAATGGAGAATTTCCCACACCCAGAGCATTGACAAGACTGAGTGAAGCAAAAGTCACTCAGTTGTGTCTGACTCTTTGTGACCCCATTGACTATAGAGTCCGTGGAATTCTCTAGGCCAGAATACTGGAGTCAGTAGCCTTTCCCTTCTCCAGGGGACTGTCCCAACCCAGGGATTGAACCCGTTTCCTGCATTGTGGGCAGATTCTTTACCAGCTGAGTCACAAAGGACTGAACTTCAGGGTAAATTCTCCCAGGTGTTCTTAGGCCTTTTTATCTGAGTGCTATTCTCCCTTGTTTGAGGCAAAGTAAATTGTGTATCCACAAAGGGGCTCCTCCCTCACTTGGGTAAATTATTCAGAAGCCTATGAACTTGTCCAGTGTGGAGCCCCTGATGATGTTCCCATTTGATCTTCTGAACATCTCCTTGTGTGTTAGACTTCTGGAAAATTCTGCTTTGAAACAGACTCCTTGTTTAAGGTCAGGAGTTACCATCTGAAAGAAGAGGTTGATCATGATATTAGCACCTTTTCCCCAGAGGCAGAAAAAGGGAGTCAAATGTGACATATATGAGAGTAGCCTAAAGAGAGAAGTTACAAAAAACAAAACTCTTCCTGTGCTTAAGTTCTAAGTAAGAAAATACACTTGCTTTTCCTTTAATTGCAGCTTTTCAGTATTTTCTTCCTTCTGTTTCGTGGGTTTATTTTACTGTGCTCTAAGATTTCAAAAGGGATGTTTAGAGCAATTTTCTTTTTTTCAGCTTTGCTTTTATTCTAAATATAGCATCTAAACTTTTAAGTGAAATAATTTACCCTAAGGAGCCTGAAAAAGTACCTGGAACAGATTAGATAACTGCAAACTACTCATTATTAGTATTATCACTAATGTAAAGCAGAAAGGAGGAACTGGTGCAGAGACTCATTTATTCAAGAGCTCTTGTGAACATAACAATACATAAAGTAGTAGATTAAAAAAGAAGTCATCATATAACAAAGCATTTTACAATCTATTTGGAGAGATTATAAAAATCTCAAAGCTGTAGGGGATATCAGAGAATACCTGGCCTCTCTCCTTATTTTTATGGATGTAAAACTGAGACCCAGCCAGGTGGATTAGCCTAAGTAATCTGAAGTGGATTACCTCTAAGAGTTACTTAGGGGTAAAGACAGATTGAGACTGAAGAAGACTTAAATCTCACCTTTAAAGTTTTTACCAGCACAGTCTGTTAGTGCTCAGTTGTGTCCGACTCTGTGCAACCCCATGGACTGTAGCCTGCCAGGCTTCGCTGTCTGTGGCATTCTCCAGGAAAGAATACTGGAGTGGGCTGCCATTTCCTTCTCCAGGGGACCTTCCCAACCTTTTAAGGCTCACTGTAGTACGTAAACAACCTTCAGATTAAACTTTCATAGTGTAGCACAGCAGTTAAGAGAAAAGACTGTCAAGTTAAACTTCTGGTTTCAATTCCTTGCTCTACCATTTCCAGCTGCATGACCTTGGACAAATGACTTAATGTCTCTGTTTCTCAATTTCTTTAGCTGTAAAATGGGAGTACAGTTAAGTCCCCTACATATAAATGAGTTACATTCTAAGAGCGTGTTTGTAAGTCCAGTTTGTTCTTAAGTCCAACAAAGTTAACCTAGGTATCTGACTAACAGTCGGCTATATAATACTGAACTGTAATAGGTTTATAATACCTTCCACACAAATAATACATAAAAAACAAACACAAAAAATAAAACATTTTAATATTACAGTACAGTATCTTGAAAAGTACAGTACAGCAACAGTTACATCACTGCTGCTTTTATGCTTGCTTCTGGACATCTTGGGCTTGAAATAAAGACACCATACTACTGTACTGTATACAGTAAAGTTCACAAAAGCATAACCACTTGTAGACGATGCGCACACATGACAATGTACATCAGACAGGTGAACTAACTTCCATGACTGGGAGAAAGTCAGTTCTTAGGTAGGTTGATAAGAGGTCGGGGGTCCCCAAGGAGAAAGGGGTCTGGAGCTCTTGAGGAGGAGTCATGTTTCTCCTTGAGAACCTTCTGACTAATCCTGTAATATTAAATTATAAATTGTGGGAGTGGGTCTAGTAAGACCTTTCTATTGTTAGTTCTAATCCTGTCATCTTAAAATGTAAGTTGTGGGAGTGACCTTTACAATCTTGAGACATTCTTTTGATTTACTGTAATAACAACTGAAAAAGTATATAGCTCCTTTGCTAAGACTAGTAAGGGGGCACTCTCTGCCTGCTTCTGATGCCTGTGTCAGAAGCTGTCTCTGTCCTTCTTCACTGTAATAAAACTTCTGCCACACAAGAGCCCTGAGTGATCAAGCCTGGTCCCTGATCCTGAAGCTAAATTTTCTTTTTCGGAGATCACGAATCCAACACCAATCACCGTAAGCTATCAACTGGACATGTGCGTGCATGTTCGAATCTTTGAAAGTTCACAACGTGAAGGTTCATATGTAGGGGACTTACTGTATAGTAGTATGTATGTCATATCATTATTTTTTTATTGAGAAAAATACACATATAAGGCACTCAGAGAAAGCCCAGGCACAGAAAGCATTGCATAAACATTGGCCAATATGGTAGATACACTATCTCAATGATAGATTATATTACTTTCCTTATTCACTGTCCTCTATGTAAGCTTTACTTTTTTTTGATCATATGGATGGGGAAAAAAGCTTGGTTAGCTGACTTGCTTTAACTAACAAAACCTAAGGGGAATGACATATGCTCCTCCTGAGTAGATGCTTTAAAAGTCATCATGTGGTCCTACCTCTGTTTTTCTTTTGCCATTAGTGTAACATAGTCAAGGCAGAAATACTCTTCTGGACTGGATCCTAGAGCAGTGAGAATGTGTTGCATTGTAACACAAGCAAAAATGAAACACAGTCAAGCCTTTACTTACTTACTGCAATAGCAGTAGCAAGAGGCCCAATAAGAAAGAAGTGCTGGCTCCTGCAGTGCTTTTTATTCTTATCCATGGAACAGCGGCAGGCAAGGGTCAGGTGAATCAGGACAGGTGTGGGGATTGTCTCACTGCCAAGACAGCACCAAAAAAAGACTCCAATATTTCCAGATTCAAAGAGGATATGTTAGTCTCCACCAACCAACATCACTTCCAATTTCAAAATCTAATGTTTCATTTATAAACTGGTAGCAACAATAACAAGAAAATGTTTGCACATAAAAAAAGTAAAAATTATGTTAGAGATACTGAGGTTGAACTTACTAAACCACAACAAACTACATTATTTACCTTATGATTTGTAAAGCTGCATTCTCAGAAGTGGGTATGATTTTAGAGACTGAGTCGATCATTATAATGATAAAGTCATTTTTCATTGACTTCTCATTTCTCTGATATTCCAAGAAACTGAAGTGTCAACTAAAGCATTAATTTTTGTCATAACCTTCTTCTGGTGACAACTTCTGACTTGTAAGAAAAAAAAACAGCCTTTATAATATCTTCACCATGTAAGTCACTGATCACACTTTCCTTTAGCATGTATTTTCTGGTGTTTAGTAAGATTAGAGCTCCCACGGAATGCTTTCCCACACTCATCACACTCGTATGGTTTCTCTCCAGTATGGATTCTCTGGTGATGAATAAGCGTTGAGATTTGGCTGAATGCTTTTCTGCATTCTCCACACTTATAGGGCTTTTCTCCAGAATGAATCCTCTGATGATTAATAAGGGCTGAGTTCACATAGAAGGCCTTCCCACACTCCTTACACTCATATGGCTTCTCTCCTGTGTGGATTCTCTGATGTTTGATAAGGGCTGAACTCACACTGAAGGCCTTCCCACACTCATCACACTCATAAGGTTTCTCACCAGAGTGGATTCTCTGATGTTTGATGAGGTCTGAGCTCACACTAAATGCTTTGCCACATTCATTACATTCATAGGGTTTCTCTCCATTGTGGATTCTCTGATGTATAATCAGGTGTGCCCTCACACTGAAAGCTTTCCTACACTCATTACAAGTATAGGGTTTCTCACCAGTGTGGATTCTTTCATGCACAGTGAGAGTTGAGCGTACACTGAAGGCTTTTCCACAGTGATCACACTCATAGGGTTTCTCTCCAGTGTGGATTCTCTGATGTCGAACAAGGCCTGAGCTCTGAGCAAACTTCTTTCCACATTCACTGCATGTATACCGTCTTTCTTCTGCAGACCTCACCTCATGACTTTCTAACTGGTCCTCATACCAGTTAAAAGAAGCTTTTTCATTCTCAGGAATCTGTAAAGTATCCCCATTATATGTGCTGGGGACCTTCTGGTGTGGATCCATCCTTACAAAAATCTTCCCTTCAGAATTAACACCTTGTTCATACCTTTGGCCTTGATTCCTGAAACAATAAACACACCTTTCAAATGCAATTTATTCCCTGCAACTAAAGCAATATGACCTAGGTTTGATCCCTGGGTGGGAAAATGCCCTGGAGAAGGGAATGGCTACCCACTCCAGTATTCTTGCCTGGAGAATTCCATGGACAGTGGAGCCCGGTTGGCTACAGTTCACGGGTTTGGAGGAGTGAGATATGTCTGAGCAACTTAAAGAAGCAATATGATGTGATAAAGACTTAACTAGGACTCTCAAATATGTTCCACAAACCTAGGACACACTGATCAAATGTGGCCAGATCAAATGTTTTTATTCATTTGGTACTACCACAAAACTCCTGGAATGAACACCTGACTAATATGCTATTTAAATATATACTTTAAAAGGCAACTCAAACACAAAATCTGGGCTATAAGTGAGTATATAAAATAACATAGTTTCTACTTAAAAAGACTTTTTGTCACATTTAATTAAATTGGGAAATAAGATAGGAGTTGAAGAGATTTGCAGATAGTAGAACAGATGAAGGAGCATAGGAATAGAGAAGGCAAAAAACGAGAAATTCAACTGATGTTGAATTAATTTGGGAAAACAACAATAACATCATCATTGTTTTACCACTCACAAGTCTGCACTATTTGTGTTGGAAGAGAGATATGGAGATTAAATAAGCTCTGTCTACTGCTACCACTGCTATTGCTGCAGCTGATGTGGCTACGGCAGACAGTATTTTAGCAACAGGGATGTTTTGTCTCTTCTGGAATTGTGACAGAACAGATCCTCCATCTCTCCAAAGAAGGGTCCATTTCATCTTTGTAATTTAGACCAATGTGTGGATAACTTGTTGGATTGTTCCCACTCTCTTATACCCTGACAACAATACTTCATCAATTCTATCTCCAAACTTAATAAAACTTTTGCTTCAAACTCAAATTCCACAAATTATCACCCTGTGCCTTTTTCCATTTTACAAGTTGTTTTATGTGTCAACAGTCATAAGTTGACAGTGTGAACCCTTGATAAGAATGGCATTTCACCTCTGTGGTCTTTCTCCCCCAGACCTCTAACCTCAGTATAGTAATGAGAAAAACATCAGTCAAATTTCAATTGAGTAGCATCCTACAAAAAACCTGACAAGTATGCCTCAAAAAATGTCAAGGTCATCAGAACCAAGGAAAGTTTGAGAAAGTGTCACAGCCAAGAGGAACATATGGTGACATGACAATTAAATGTAACACGGTATGCTGGATGGGATCCTAGAATAGAGAAAGGACATTAGATAAAAACTAAGGAAGTGTGAATAAAGTATGGACTTTAATAATAATAATATGTAATAGTAACTCAAGAATTGTGATAAATATACTACATAAGGTAAGATGTTAATTATAGGGAAACTAAATATGGGGGGATATAAGACCTCTCTGTACTACTTTCACAATTTTTCTGTAAATCTAAAATGCCTAGATCTCAGAAACTACTCCAAAAGTTCTACTAAAAAATGTGTCTATGTTTTTGAACAGGTAATATACAATTCAAGTCAAAATGATCTAAAAAGATACAGAGAAAACTTGTTTCCACCTTGATTCCCCGTTTCCCACCTCCACAGGTAGCCAATTTTATTAGTTTCCTGCATCTTTCTAATGTTTCTTGACACAAACATGCATATTTTAAGCCTCTAATTTCCTTAATTCAGTTTCAAGCCCTACAAATCAGTCATAAGTTTATTGTCACATGGACACTACATTCCACATGGCTTAGGAACTGTGCCATTTATTTCTAAGTGATGCTGTTTTATCAAGTTTCTCTGAACAGTAAGTAGCTCTTTGGCAATACTGAAAAAGGCTCACTTGGTGCACAGTTCACATACAAATGAACCCTTGCCCAAAGTCCAGAAATGTGGTTACCATGGAGCTTATGGTGCAAGTTGCTTTGTCCTTAGCAAAACATGGAGAACTCCTAGTCCTACTCAAAGCCCCTTTGGTCTGTAGCTTGCTCACACCTGAATTAGTCTTTCCTGTGGCTGCTTCAGTGCGCTGTCTTTTTTTTCCTCTCGGCCCCAAATTGCTGATATTGACTTAAGGCAACTACAAAGGACAATAAATACAATATTTTTGTGAATTATATTGTATTTATTGTCCTTTGTAGTTGCCTTAAGTCAATGTCAATCTTAAGGCTACAAATATGTATAAAGTACCTCTCTGAGTTTTTATCAGTTACTTTAACATTTTTAATGTCAAAGAAAAGGTATCAAGAAAAAAGAGGGACATTTGCTCTCATCTTTTAAACAGAAGAAAACGGCTGGAGGCGGAGGGGAAATGCAATGTAGACATCAAAAGAAAGGAACTTTCATGAATGTTTCAGCTAAACTGAGTTTTTTCCTTTGAGGCAAATGAAAATATTTCAAGAACATCCAAATAAAACTGTCGAGTGTCGGCGAGCTACTAAAGTTATCACAACAAAGCAGAGCTGGGGACAAAGGGCCAAGAGAAAGAGTCTGCTCCATTCTCCGACTCCCCTTCCTCGCACCCAAAAATAGGGCTTCGCCAGAAAAGCGAGGAGGGGCACTCCAGCGGCCAGCGACCAGTCAGTCCTCCGGGTCTCCTCCGAGACGCTGCAGGGGAATTTCCAGTGCCAGTATGGCAACGACCCAGAGGACGGGGGGCAGGGAAAGGACAGGAAAAGAAGGCGTCGGAGGGAAAGGACAGAAAAAAGGGACGAGGGAAAGGAAAAGGGAGTAAAAAAGAAGGTGTGTGAGAAGAAGAGGCAGAGAGAGGAGGGGCGGCAGAGTGAGGGGCAGGTCTCAGATAACCACCCGCCTCGGGGGCCCTTCGCCCAAGAGCTTACTCCACACCCAGGAGAAAGTCGAAGAAGTCTCACCCGGAAAACCGTGGTTTGACGAACCAAGGGGCCTCTGATGCCTGCAGTGGCCTCCAGAGGTCAACTTCCGCAGAACCCTGCCCCAGATACCAAGTCGTCCGCTCTAGGATCCTGGAGGTTTCCCTCTCAGTGGTTCGTGAGAGGACTCTGAAAGGAGCGAGAGAGGAAACGACTCTATTTATATAGAAAAAAGCATTTTAGGCTTTTTAGCTCTTTTAATCCTGGGTGGCACAGTGGTAAAGTACTGCCTGCCAATGTAAGAGACGCAAGAGACTGGGTTCAATCCCTGGGTGGGGAAGATCCTCTGGAGGAGGAAAGGGCAACCTGCTCCTGTATTCTTGCCTGGAGAATCCGATGGACAGAGGAGCCTGGCAGGCTACAATCCATGGGCTCGCAAAGAGTGGGACAAACCTGAGCTACTGCGCACACACAGACACAGACTTGCAGGGCAGACATTACAGTCATCCTGTCATGTATAAGAAGTCTGAGAAACATAAATTTTCAGAGGTTGGGCAACTGATAAGAGAGCAGAGATGAAATTTGAACCTAGATCTGTTTAGTCTCTAGTCCTTTCACTTGCCACCCAGGGGAACGAGCAAATGGATCTTCAAGGCTTAGGTCTCAGAAAGTAATTCTTATATTGATTTGTAAATTTAACACTATTCCAATAAAATATGAACTTTTTAATAAGTAGATTTTAAAGTTAATATAGAAAACTAAACAAGCAAGACTCTGCATGGAAAAGCTGAAGAAGGGCAGTGAAGGGGCAGTTGTAAGGCAAGTGCAGAGAAAAAGAAAGCGAGCTGGTAAGTCAGGCAAGAAAAGGGAAATTTATTAGAGGGAAATGACAGGGTGACTGGCACTTAAAGAGAACCAGTGTCCTCCCTTTCTGATGGGGTCTTTCTTATACCCTGCCAATGAAAAATTCTCTGAAGGGATGGTTAATTTTTAGCCTGTAGTTGAGTCCTGTGGTCACATAGCCAGAGGTCTGAAATCTGGTGGTCTCATAGCTTTGAGAAGGTAGGCACAAGTGAGAAATCAGAATGTTGTTTGGTCAGTCTCAAGGATCACAGTGATTTTATTCTTTGTTTGTGAGGTCAACATAATCAGCCACCTTAATAATGAGACCCTATGTGGGCTCTATCAGCAGTTGCTCTAAAGAATTTTAAACATGTATTACAAAGCCTCAGTAATTAAACAGTGTGGCACTGGTGAGCAAGATAGATGTAAGGGAGATCTTACATCCACATCTTCAGAAAACTACAGAATGTCAAAGTTTAACACTTAATAATTCTCCTGTAGGGAGATTACTATAGGAAGAAGGGTCCCTATAATTAATATTTCAATGGTATATTCCTAGCTAGGATCTGGAGAGACAGTGGTTCTCCTTCTGCTGCCAGAGTTGACATTTACTAATAGATCACTTCTTGACTGTGTGCAAGAACTGGGACCTAGAAAAAAACACATGAAATTACGAGAGAATCACTGTATAAGCAAATAAATCAGCAGAGTAGGGCAAGTTCCAGGAAAGTAAAGAGAGGAAGAAATAAGTACAACAAATATCTAGATAGCACTTCTTATGTACTACGTAATGTTCATGCAATGTAAAAGGCAGGTGCTTTTATCATCCTCATTTACAGATGAGGAAATGGAAGCATAAGAGACAGTCTGACTTTAGACTTGCATGCCTAAAATGTAGGGAAAAATAAGAATCACTAACAGACTAAAAGTTTTAAGATAACAATAAATACCTCTCCTTTGCTGCCCTATTTTCTAGGTTTATCCAACTCCCTCTTGAGGTCCTCCAGCTTAGCCACCTTCCCAACCCTCTCCCACCATCCGCTGCCCACAATGTGGCTCCCATTCCCAGACCTGGTATTACTCAGCAGAAGAGTCAGGAACTGGCCTCAGCCATTATCAAAGGAGCTCAGGAGCCAGCTCAGAGCAGAGTTTTCTAGTAACAGAATCTTTGGAACCAGCAAAAGCAGCTCTTCTAAAAATTCAGACAGGCAGCTTTCTTGTAACTGGAGAGTCTGCAATTCAGTAAGATTCCTCGTGAGGGCCTCCCTTTTCTGCAATACTTCTGTAAAACAAACATTAATTTACTCAGAGAAAGCAGACTGCCATAGCTGTTACGCTGTTACACGAATTACTGAGGGTTATGGAAGGGGGTAAAAAGCCATGTCAAATAAGGGGCTAACTTGCAAAGGGCTGTCTGATCACAGACTGGGATTAGCAAGCGCGGCCCTGTGCCACAGGAATCTCTTTGCCATCGCCTTGGGGACACTACTGGGAGAGCAGATGGAGAGGTGTGTCAGGAGAGAACGGCACCGCCCTTGATGGAAGGCGGGTCTGCCCAGGTGTGGACGGAAAAATTGCTGCTAAAGGGGAACCGCCATCATTTATTGCCAAGCTGAAATAGAGATGTATTCTGCATTCTAAGGGAAATATGGACACAGAATGCAGTCGTGGAAGAGGAAACCTCCTAAATTCAGATCTCCTAGTATTTATTTCCAATCATTTGCTGTTTCTTTTGTTGGGATGGCAAGCTGAGGGATTTGGTGGGCATTGATTCCAAATGTACCAGGTGTACACGTTGTTAATGTGATTCAATAAAACTCTGAAAACCTCAGGAAAGATTGGGGTTATAACCCCAAGAGTAGTTCCAAATGTGTACTCCAGCAGGAGTAAATCTTTAAGAAAAACCCTTCCCGGGAGGTGGCATCTGGGGTTATTGCTCACCGTCCCGCCTCTCGAGGTTCACGCTCACGATCCACCCCGGCCCGCCCAGGGAGAGGGAATCCAAGGGGTTGCAGCTGAGCAGTGCACACCACACTACCGTCCAAGAGCAAAGGACCCTACTGCAGCCAGAGAAGCAACCAGCCTCGAGAATTCCTCGTGGGCGGAAGTCTCTCATCACTTCCGGGGCGGGGCCTCGCTTGTATCCTGACTTGCAGCTCTGGGTTCGGGGGGCCGACTGAAGGTTTCGTCCCTGCTCCTTTTTGTGAGAGCCTCTTACCCTAGTTTTCGCAAGATTCGCAATTCCTGCCTCACCCGTCACGAAGGTGTTTTTTTTTACTTCCTGATTTTACCCAGGGTAGGACCAGCCTTGAATATTGGAATTTAAAGACTGCAGCTGGGAAAGGGCATCTCCAGTGTTAGACGATGCCTAAAACCGACACACTGGACGGCAGGAGCTCCGGTTTTCATCGTTAGTGTTCTGAATGCCAGTGCTGCACATCCTGTGTGCTTTCTCCAAGATTACGGACCGACCTGAGAGAGCGAGACGTTCAAAAAGCGGCTGCAATACTGCAAAATCCCTTGGACTACTCAGGCGTTCATTAGAGAATTTAACTCAAGACACCAGTGTACTGGTTTGGACATGCAAGCTGATAAAAGTAATAATTCCTAAAATGAAACACTACAAGAGGCTGCACTAAGTATAAATACATTCTATGGCACTGGATGAATCAAGAACATAAAACAAGGGTCATAACTAGTCAAAGAGGTAAAGCCTCCGGAAGCCTGGATTCTGTTTCCACCTGTACCATTAACTTAATGGATCACCTGGTGCAAGCCACATGACCTCTTTGGACCTTCAGTTACAGAATAATAGACCATAAAATGATTTCAAGTCACTTCCAAACCTAGCATTCTACAGACTAATTAAACACATCAGAGCACAGTTATTTCTTTGATGTATTACATACTTATTTTTCTAACTCTGGGATTGATCCTTTTAAAACCTGTCAGAAGTACCATTGAGTTGCAAAAAGGGACTAGTTTTTAAAGTCTTCTTTTACACTACTTCTTAATTGTATTTCTGACTAGTCATATTTCCCCCTACATGTGTCGTCTTAAGCAGGATTAAGAGAGTATGTTAAAAACTTTATGTGGGTCTGCTTGGGGTTTCCTTAGGAAGTTAGCAGTCATTCCTGTCTAGTGGCTGCCCAAGGGGTGGTTAAGTGTCATGTGTTGTCCCCAAAGCTAAATCTTTGATTTGCAAGCTCCCTGCTAAAGATAGGCCCCAGTGTTTTATCTTTCACTTTATGGGAAAAAGCAAGATACAGAAGGCTAAAACTAGACTTGTACTCCTACGACACCTTCCACTTTGGAAGGCAGATCTGATGCTGGAAGCAACCTTAAAACATACATGTATGTTGCTGTGAACTCCAAACATTAAGGCTTTCATAATATTATGAACTATAAAATATATAAACAGATTCTCATAAAGCTTGGCATAGCTGATTTTTCTAATTGTAAAAAAAATCTCTCTCTTCTTTTTGCTATATACCTTAAATATACCTATACCAGGGTTTCTCAGGCACTATTAAACATATGGAAATTGGGAATGTTTTCTTTTGTGGGGGCTGTCCTGTGCATGCAGAACGTTTAGCAACATCTCTAGCGTCTATCCATTAGATGCCAGTGGTATCCCAGCCATCCCTGGATAGTACAACCAAAACTGTCTCCAGACATTGCTAAATTTCTCCAGTTAGGAACCAATGGTCTACTTGAGACACAAAAAGCCTATTTTCAAGCACTTTTGCAATGATAGGCAGTAATCTTTAGAGTTTCCTATTTTCCTTCTTAACCAACAAACAAATCTGAACAAATGAAAAGTTTCACATTTCAACTTTCCACACATACCCTCCTAACGTTGAATTTTTTTGTCTTCCATCTTGAATGCAGTTATTGATGTATAATGGAAACGGGTCTGTGCATAAAATGAAGAGACATATATCCTTGAAAGCAGTGTAAATATTTCTGTAGATAGAACACCATAAATAATGCACACAATAATTTGACAAGCATTTATTAAACGCCTACTATGTGCTCAGCACTGTACTAGGCACTAAGGGGTGTGGAGATACAAATGTAAAAGTTGTTATTCCTGCCCTCAAGGAGCTTACAATTTAATTTTGGAAATAAATACAAACATGAAACTACAATACAGAGTGCTAGAAAATAATTACAAAACAACATATTAGTAAGTGCATGGACCACACTACAAACTTAAAGGATCAGTGCTGAGGCAGCACAGAATAAGGGTGAAATCATCAGGGAGAGCTCACTCAGAAGATACAATGGAAGCTAGTCTTTGAAGGGAGTAATGAACATGAGCTGGGGCCAAAGAAAAATCTAAGCAAAAGGAACAGCATGAGAAAGGCACAGAGGCAAGGGCTTTATAAGACATCAGTGGAAGGTCACAGGAAGTGTGACTATGATGAATCAAGGTGAATATGCTAGAGAGAAATGGGGCTGAGGCAGATTAAATATGAGGACAAGGTAATAAGAGGACAGGGTCCTATCACTGCTCTGATAGGAATTACCTGATGTGAAAATTATCTTGATTATCTTGTGAAATGAGACATCAGAAAAATGGAGTTTGAGGAGGACAATCTTGGAAGCAAACAAGGTGGGGATCTTGGGAGTAAGGAAACTGAAAAGCAAGAATTACAATAACCTGGGCCTCAGATGATATGTATCTGCAGAGAAGGATACAAAGAAATGGCAGAAACAAGGGAAGGGGGAAAAAAAAATCCAGCCTCAAGGAGAAAACTAAGAATTGGAACAACTTAACAAGATATTGGACATGAACAGTGAAAACCAGAAAAAGACTAAAAGACCACTCCAAGATTGGGATAAGAAATATAAAGGGTAGTGAGTCTGTTAAGGGTAAAGATGTTAACCAAAGATGCCTATTTAAAAGGAAAATGGTGGTTGGGGACACAGTAACGAGTTCTGTCTCCAAATACCAAGTTATATAAGTACCCGTGGAAAAGTTCACAAGTTAAGAGACAACCCATAGGGTAGAAAATATTAAGTTACTGAAATACATAAGTATAAATAATCCAAATGGATAAAGAGGAGTATAGAAAAAGTAGTGAATAAAATTAAGGATTTTTTTTCAGAGGAAAGGAGGAAAAAAAAGATGCATAGAGAAAAGCTCAAAGTGAAGAAATCGACCAATTCTCAAAGGAGAATTCCCAAGATGCAGGGTCAATTCAAAAATTATGAAATGTAAGGACAAGAACTGTGGCCTTCCTGGCAGTCCAATGGTTAAGACTCTGTATCCACTCTGCATCCCAGGGGGCACAGGTTCAACCACTGGTCAGGGAACTAAGGTCCCACATGTTACCTGGTTGGTCAAAAAAAAAAAAAGATAAGAGCTAAGAAAAGGCATTAATATTTATCCACTGGTGATTCTGAGGACATTTCAGTGGCGTGAGTACAAAAGCCAAAAACGAGTTTTAAGAATGCATTAATGAGGAAATGGGGTTTAACAACAGATGACATGTTTGAAAAACCATGAATGATAGAATAAGAAAATGGTAGTTGGAAATGAGCAGTAAAATTGAAGCTTTTACACATCTTATGCTGTAGATGAACTTACTGTTGTCATCCTAAATGTCCATTTGCCTGGCCTAAGACATGGATATTTCATTTTCCCCCATAATGCCACTTTCCCTGGGGCAGTTTAGAGAGAAATGTATTTGAATTACAAGTTACTGCTTTTCCTCCCAAGTTTAAACATGTTTTACTTGTAGAATTTAGCTTTCTAATACTACAAAGGACCAAAATTATCAACATTTAAAGATGATATAATAATAAACCAAAATGACATTTTCAACCAATTTTCCAGTAATTGTAATGGATTTGCACTATACTGCCTATTTCCTTCCCCAGTAACTTTTCAGCTAAGCCTCAGTTTCCTCATCTATAAAATAGAGGATATCATATCAAAATATCTATCATAAGCATGAGAAATAGGGTTTGACACACAGTAAGTGCTCAATAAATAAAAGCAATATCTAGACCCTCAGAACCAAGAATAAAACTAACTGTTCTATATGGGAATCAACCACAACCACCTTACTCAATGCAGAAAATCTTTGAAACGTAAGATGTCTCTCCTAGGACCATGTTGGATGGCAACTGTTACGGAAGAACCACTTATTATGCCAGGTCTTAAAAAGTTGAGTATAGGAGAAGAAAGTACTGGTGAACAGTTAATTTCAGATTACAAGTATAAAAATAGAATCTGCAGGATAAAGGAATTTAGTGCTGTCACTCATAGTTAGGAGCTCAAAGTAAGGTCATACAGACTGATCAATGCTAAGAGTGAAAACTGTAGACCAAGAAAGGACTTCTACTTATGCCCACGAAGAAACAACAGCTCTTTTCTGCTGTTGCAAACTATTTGGCTACATCTATAGGTGTGCTGAATCAGCCTTGACATATATTGTTCTATCAAGTCATAGTCTTGTCTCACATGTATCCCAGTATAATACTCATCTTTCTGGTCATATTTTCTTTTCTCTAAATTTCTACCAGATGCTCAGTAATTCTAAGAGTTAAGTAATCTGGCTATACATTACGTTGAGTAATGTAAAGAGATGTTAGCTGGTACATCTACAAGTCATTTCAATACTCTGCTAACAGCTCTGCTAACAGCTTTCACTGGAAGACTACTGTTCCTCTGAACTATTTGGGAGGAGTGTGTGCATACATGCACATGCATACACACACTCTCCCTCTGACAACGTACCCATCCTGTATGATATTTGTACACAGGTAACCTTGGCCTCAGGCAGAATTAGTATTTTACAGAAAGTAAGGCACAACTGAAGCAGAGAGCGAAGATCTAGAGACAACTAGATTTGTTTCTGGTTTCTTGTAATTTCAAGTACAAAGGAGTTAGGAATAGTAATCTATAGGCTAAAAAAAGGGAAAGCAGAGGGAGAAGAGAGGATAAGAAAATAAAAGATAATGAAAAGCATTGTTTTGAAAAAGTTAACCAAGGAAACCAGGATGACAAATGACAAGTGGATATCAATGGCTCAATGAAATAGGTGTAGATAACTCTGATGTGATTAATAATCAATATGGGCCATAGTGGGGTACAGAAGGGATGTTACAGGAAGGAATTTATGATCCAAAAGGCAGACCTCTATGATGTATTATTTTACGACTGACTTACATTAATCATAAAACACTATTAGTAAGTGCAGTCCCTGTTCAGGATAGTCCGTGTGAAAATGTATAATTTCTCTTGGAGCTTTCACCACAATGTATGTCATATTCTTCTGGATAAGACTAATGGAATCAATTCCCATTCTGAAAGGTGATTTTGGAAATAGTTAAAAGTTACTCAATTCCAAATATGGTGAATAAGTGCATAACCAGATGGTCAAAGATGAGATGAAATTCAGAGTAACAGAGCGTTTTTCTTGAATGATGTATTAAATGGGAATCTTGAGAGTGTTCCAAATACCTAGAGGAGTGGTAGTACTTGGAATAGCAGTACTACTAGAATAGCTAGAACTGCCCAATTTAAAAAGACAACCCATGTTTGGATTCTTCTGTAAGTTCTTGATGGTAACTTTAAACCAGCCTCATTACTTTATACAGTATCCGCTGGTATACTGAAAGCTTCAAAGATGAATTATAGTGCCTGGTGATGATGAGTTTAATATTGTGTCTTTGCTGGATTATAGAGGGAATGCACCAGAATTCAGAAGAAAGAGGAATTGTTAGGTGAAGTACTCAACCGATGAACACTGTAGATATGTAAAGCTAATGGCAAGAAACAGATAAAGAGTGAGGGAGGTGCTGAGGCCATCTAAGGAGGTGGGTTCAAGGTAAAGCAAGAGTGGCAGACCATCTAGTCAGGGGGTTTGTGCAGACTGACAGGAACCTGAGAGAGCAGTACTGTGATGGACCAAAAGAGATGAGTGTACATTCTTTGCAGGATTTTTATGTCTTCTTCAAGCACCTCTGTCTTTTTTTCCCATGTGACCCCTTAATGAGGATAGTATAAATACCTATTTGTACCACAGTGTACAGTGGGAAGGTGAAAAGGAGAGTCAAATTACCAAAAGGTATAAACCATCCAAGCTCAAGAGCAGCCGAGCTGCTGCTGCTGAGTCTCCACTCACCTCTTTTTCTGCATCATTCCCACAACCATCACTAATGCGTCCACTTCCTTTGCTGACACAGGTACTGGGGCTGGGGGTGGTGAAGGATACGTATGGATGCTCAGTGACTCAGGGGAGTCAGTGAAGGTGATATATGAAGAAAAATGCTGGAGTGCTGTTAAAAATATAGCATTCTGAGTTTGCATGGGAATATGGATTTCCACTATCAGGAGCATTAGAATAAAATAAAATGTACACTTAAGCATAAATACATTAAGTGTTTATAAAAATTCCCCTAGAATTAGGAGCTCAGAAAGTTAAATAGATGTGTAAGTCTCATACAGAGGCTGCTTTAAACTTTAAAACAGCTTCTTAGATCAGATTAGGAGCACAAAATGCACCTTTAGGGGAATAAATGGGAGACAGGGATCACAGGAGATCGGAAGAAGCAGAGGAACTAGAAGGAGTAGCTACTCTCAAACCTACAGCTACTCACCAAAAAGACAAAGTTAAGTGCCTCAAGCCACACAAGCAATTTCTCTAATGCTATTTTAAGCTTCTAAAGGATCAGACCATCAGGAGCTCCACTCTATCAGACACCTCCTAAGATAGTCAAGCTAATTAATTTGTATCAAGGCACTGGACCCAAACTACTGAAGAGCTATTCTAACTTAGCCACCCCTATCAATCTGACCCTAAGGTTGTAACGATGTTGAACTTTCTGCCTTTTTTTTTTTTTAAAACAGTGAAAGACCTCTCACCAGCACATGGTTCCTCTAATGTTGAATTAACACCCAATCTACGACTGAAGTTTTTCCCTAAACTCCTGTGGATTCAGATTTTTCTCCACTGTGGATTCTTTGATGTCGAATGAGACTTGACCTCTGAATAAAGGCTTTCCCACACTCATTACATTGATAGGGTTTCTCCCCTGTGTGAATTCTCAGATGCTGAATGAGGCCAGTGTTCCCATTGAAAGCTTTCCCACATTCTTTACATTTATAGGGTCTTTCTCCAGTGTGGATTCTCTGATGTTCAATAAGGCCTGACTTTTGACTGAAGGCCCTCCCACACTCATTGCATTTGTAGGGTTTCTCCCCAGTGTGGCTTCTCTGATGGCCAATAAGATGTGAGCTCCGCCTGAAAGTTTTCCCACACTCATCACACTCATAGGGCTTCTCCCCAGTGTGGATTCTCTGATGTCCAATGAGGTGTGAGCTATGACTGAAAGCTTTCCCACACTCATTACATTCATAGGGTCTCTCCCCACTGTGGATTCTCTGGTGCAGAATAAGGCCTGCACTCTGACTGAAAGCTTTCCCACACTGATTGCACTGATATGGCTTCTCCCCAGTATGGATTCTCTGGTGCAGGATCAGGCCTGTGTTTTGACTGAAGGCTTTACCACACTCCTTACAGTGGTAGCGTTTTACTTTGTTGTGGATATCCTGGTGGGAAAGAAGGGCTGACCTGTAACTGAAGGCTTTACCACACACATTACACTGATAGGGTTTCTCCCCAGTGTGGATTCTCCAGTGACGAACAAGGCCTGAACTCTGAGCAAAGCTCTTCCCACATTCATCACATTTATGTCGTCTCTCTTGGGTGGGATTTCCCCGCTGCCTCTCTAATGAGCCCAGAAGGTCTCGGGCTTCTCCAGGCTCAAGACCCCCGATAACATCCCCGTTGCATTTGGCAGCTGTCTCTCCATGTGGTTGGATTCCAGTAGATATTACCTGTTTTGAAGTTAATTCCCTGTTCTCATTCCTGGTCTCACCACCTGGAATAAAAATGTAATAAACATCAAGTGAATGTCACTTCCTAGTCTCTATGTTAGGAAAAAGAAATCAAATAGAGGAAAGAAAAATACACATGGAGGTTAAGAATAAATGAAAAGCTTCCATCTGTCTCCAAAATGCCTTCATTAATATGGGGAGAAAGGAGCAGGGACAAACTGAAGTACCACATATGCCAACTAGGGAATAACTGCCATCAAGAAATAGGGTTGTTGGAAGGAGGACTAAAGCAGAGATGGAATCCCCTGAGGAGAATCAGAAATTGGGGAGTGAGAAGGAATATGGAACTACAAAAAGATCTAATGAGTGGAGTAGGAATGAAAAAAGCCCCAGTCATTAAAAGGGAGGAGCACAATGGGTCTAAGTATGAGAGATCTACATGAACGCAGAGAGCACCAAAAGATTTCAGTATCCAACTAGCAAAGAGACCAATACCCAGTCTACAGCCATACCACCCTGAATGCGCCCGATCTTATCTGATCTTGGAAGCTAAGCAGGGTTGGGTCTGGTTGGTACTTGGATAGGAGACCAATACTCAGTTACAAACTGTAAAATACGTCCTAGATTAGAGAGTAAAAAAGTTGCCTTTTACTTTTTAAAATTAATTTTTCTCTGATTATTTTCTTATTGAAGTACAAGGAATTCATAAAATTGTTTGCTTCAGGTGTATGGCAAAGTGAGTAAGTTACACATATGTGTGTGTGTGTGTGTATACTCTTTTTAAAATTCTTTTTCATTATAGGCTATTATAAGATACTGACTATAGTTTCTGAATATTGTTGTTTATCTATTGTATATATGGTAGTGTGTATCTTAAACCCATATATACCATATTCCTAATTTATCCCTTCTCCCACCTTCCTCCTTGGTTACCATAAGTTTGTTTCTGTTTTGTAAATAAGTTCATTTGTACTATTTTTTAGATTTCACTATTTTTAGATTCTCTGACTTACTTCACTTAATGTGATGATCTCTAAGTCCATCCATGTTGCTATAAATGGTATTATTTCATTCTTTTTACAGCTGAGTAATATTCCATTACATGCATACATCCACCCACCTACCCAACCTCCACATGTTTATTCATTCATCTGCTGATGGACACTTAGGTTGCTTCTATGTCTTGGCTATTGTAAATAATGTTGCACTGAACATGGTGGTGCATTTCTTTTTAAATTAAAGCATCTGTCTTCTCTGGATATACATCCAGGAGTGGGACTGCTAGATCATATGGTAACTCTTTTTTTAGTTTTTTAATGAACCCCATACTATCTTCCATAGTGGCCACAAAAGTTTCCTTTCAGAACTCCAGAAGTCTCAATATTTTCTCTCTCTGTTGGATCCTGAGTTTAAACTCAACTATGTCTTTCAGAAAGCTCAAAGCTACTGTACACATAAACAAAAGATCTTTAACGATAACAACCAGAGCTCTCCTTACCCAGGGAGAACATGTTTCTATAATTCTCTGGCCTGTTATCTCTACTCAGATCCTTCTGGGATGAATCAAGAAGCCATTCTTCTCGAATTAGGGACACAGCCATGTCTTCGATCTTCTCTAAAGTCTGAAACAAAACAAGATGCTCATTTGGGGACTGGGACTGTTCCACAGCTTAAACCGAGTATCAGAGAGACCCAGGAGGGGTGGAGAGGATCATGACATGAGAAAGTACCATGTAAAGTGATCTGCGAAGCTAGCTGGGAAGAGCAGGAAAATGCATCAGATTTACTGGGGCGGGGGCGGGGCGGAATCAAGGATTCATCTGTCTCTATGCATTAGAATGTGGAGCAAGTTCTTAAGTGAGTACTGCTACAGACAGTCTAGACATGGGGTAGATGCCACAAACACTCTGAGTAGAGCTATGAGGTTTCAGTGAGAAGAAGTACAACTCACCTGGAACCCTGCTGTAAGCAGTGTAGCTGTCATCTCCTGGTCTCGAGGACTTCCTTTCTGGGAAGGGGTAGGACTCTGTGAAACTGATATGGCTAGGAGAGGAGAAAGGAGCTATGAATGAGACCAGCCTTGTCCTATGGTTATAGGAACCAGCACTAACACATTCCAAAATTTTGTATATTTCAGCAGATATGCATGCCAGAGATTTTGCATATGAAATTCTGTTAGTCTTGGACTATGTGTCTAGACCTATGGTTGCCCACGAAACACCTGTACTTTGATGGTCCACTCAGCTTGAAGCTACGTGTCAAAAATAGAATGTTTACTGGTTTCCTAACAGGAATTGCTTTACAATTTCTTCTCTACCATCAAAGCTGCAGTCCATTCTTGTGCTTGTACACATTATTTCCTTAGGTCCTAATCTTTTGTCAAACTGAATATGGGAACCAATCTATCTCTACTAACTCTATCACTTTCTTGAAATGTCCACTATGACTGCCAGTATCTGCTTCCTATAGATACCAGACAGGGTAATAAAAAAATCAAAATGGACTACTGTGTCTTGCACAACAGGTATTAGAATTTACTTAAGAATTGTTTTAGAAACATTAAAAACCTAGTAATTTAAGACAAACTATGAAACCACATAAATAAAGAAATAAGAAACACAGTACAAGTATGATACGAGACTAGAACATTTTATCTTGTTCTGTAAAAAAGTAAGAAAATTCACAAAAATGATGGAGAAAAGTCAACAGGACGCAGGAGTCAGATGGAAGAAGCCTCCTATGGTCAACTCTGAGACAATTTAAACATCAAAAAAAAGAGAATAACAGAAAGAAAAAAAAACAAATTTATGAGTACATATTGATAAATTTTAAAAAAATGAATAAAATAAAATGGGGGAAGGAGGGAACACTCTCCACTACAATAAACAAATAAATATAAAAACATTGTACAGGAGGTAGTGACCAAAACCATTCCAAAGAAAAAGAAATGCAAGAAGGCAAAATGGTTGTCTGAGGAGGCTTTACAAATAGCTGAGAAAAGAAGAGAAGTGAAAAACAAGGGAGAAAGGGAAAGATATACCCAATAGAATGCAGAGTTCCAGAGAATACCAAGGAGAGGTAAGAAGGTCTTCTTTAATGAACAATGCAAAGAAGTAGAGGAAACAACAGAACGGGAAAGACTAGAGATTTCTTTAAGAAAACCAGAGATATCAAGGGAACATTTCATGCAAGGATGGGCATGATAAAGGACAGAAACTAAGAGAGGCAGAGGAGATTAAGAGAAAGGAAGAATACACAGAAGAACTATACAAAAAAGATCTTAATGACCCAGATAACCACGGTTGTGTGGTCATTTACCTAGACCTGACAACCTGGAGTGTGGAGTCAAGTGGGCCTTCGGTAGCATTACTACAAAGCTAGTGGAGGTGATGGAATTCTAGCTGAGCTATTTAAAATCCTAAAAGATGATGCTGTTAAAGTGCTATACTCAGTATGTCAGAAAATTTGGAAAACTCAGCAGTGGCCACAGGATTGGAAAAGGTCAGTTTTCATTCCAATCCCAAAGAAGAGCAATGCCAGGGAATGTTCAAATTACTGGACAATTGTGCTTATTTTGCATGCTAGTAAGGTAATGCTCAAAAATCCTTCAAACTAGGCTTCAGCAGTACGTGAACTGAGAACTTCCAGATATACAAGTCAGATTTAGAAAAGGCAGAGGAACCAGAGATCAAATTGCCAACATTCACTGGATCATACAGAAAGCATAGGAATTCCAGAAAAACACCTATTTCTGCTTCCTTGACTATGCGAAAGCCTTGGACTCTGTATCCAGCAAACTGTGGAAAATTCTTAAAGACATGGGAATACCAGACTATCTTACCTATCTTCTCAGAAACCTGTATATGGGTCAAGAAGCAACAGTTACAATCTTACATGGAACAACTGACTGGTTCAAATTTGGGAAAGGAGTATAACAAGGCTGTATATTGTCACTCTGTTTATTTAACTTATATGCAGAGCACATCATGTGAAATGCCACACTGGATGAATCACAAGCTGGAATCAGGATTGCTGGGAGAAATATCAATAACCTCAGATATGCAGATGACACCACCCTTATGGCAGAAAGTGAAGAAGAACTAAAAAGGCTCTTGATGAGAGTGAGAGGAGAGTGAAAAAGCTGGCTTGAAACTCAACACTCAAAAAACTAAGATCATGGCATCCAGTCCCATCACTTCATGGCAAATGGAAGGGAAAAAATTAGAAGCAGTGACAGATTTTCTTTTCTTGGGCTCCAAAAATCACTGTAGATGGTAACTGCAGCCATGAAATTAAAAGACGCTTGCTCCTTGGAAGGAAAGCTATGACAAACCTAAACAACATATTAAAAAGCAAAGACCACTTTACTGACAATGGTCTGTATAGTCAAAGCTATGATTTTTCCAGTAGTCATGTATGGATGTGAGAATTGGACCATAAAGAAGGCTGAGTGCCAAAGAATTGATGATTTCAAACTATGGTGCTGGAGAAGACTCTTGAAAGTCCCCTGGACTGCATGGAGATCAAACCAGTCAATTCTAAAGGAAATCAACACTGAACATTCACTGGAAGGACTGATGCTGAAGCTGAAACTCCAATACTTTGGCCACCTGATGTGAAGAGCCGACTCACTGGAAAAGACCCTGATGCTGGGAAAGATTGAAGGCAAAAGGAGGAGAAGGGGCAATAGAGGATGAGAGGGGGTTAGATGGCATCACTGACTC
This sequence comes from Dama dama, assembly GCF_033118175.1. Taxonomy (NCBI): domain Eukaryota; kingdom Metazoa; phylum Chordata; class Mammalia; order Artiodactyla; family Cervidae; genus Dama; species Dama dama. The sequence continues at coordinate 32,298,651 of NC_083687.1, forward strand.
AATGGAGATGAATCTGAGCAAACTCCAGGAGATAGTGAAGGATAGGGAAGCCTGGCATGCTGCAGTCTATGGGGTCACAAAGAGTTGGACATGACTTAGCGACTGAACAACGATAGAAAATAATCACTTTAGCAATTATTGATTCAATGAAGGAGCATCAACAAATACTAAAACTAGTGTTTCAGCAACAAAAGTTTGATGAAGACCAAGGTATTTACTGATACACAGACTCAAGGGTATAGCCCCAGAAATTACTCATTAATTACAAAGGGAAAAACAGTAACAAAAACCTAGCAAGAACCACCTTAAGCAAGTCATTGAAAAAAACACTACCAACAATAGACAAATTCCTGTCATATTCCTGAGAAGGATACAAAATCACTTGTCAGGTGCTCCTGCCAAACAGACACAAATTGAATCTAAATATGAGAAAACATCACACAAACTCAAATTGTTATCATTCTACAAAATAATTGACTCGTACTCTTCACAAATTCAAGATTATGGAAGGCAAAGAAAGGCTGAGGAACTATGCCAAGTAAAAGGAGACTAAAGAGACAGGACTACTAATTGCAAAGTGTGATCTTGGACTAGACTCTGGAAAAACTTTGGGACAGCTGGCCAATATGAATTTTTCTTTTTTTTTAAAATTTTATTTATTTTTGGCTGTGCTGGGTCTTTCTTTAGTTGTGGAGAACAGGGGTTACTCTCTAGTTTCGGTGCCCGAGCTTCTCATTGCAGTGGCTTCTCTGGTTGCAGAGTACAAGCTCTAGGGCTCCAGGGCTTCAGTAGTTGCAGCCCCCAGGCTCTAGGGCACAGGATCAGTAGTTGAAGCACATGGGCTTAGCTGCTCTGCGGCATGTGGGGTCTTCCTGGATCAGGGATTGAACTCGTGTATCCTGCATTGGTAGGCAGATTCTTTACCACTGAGCCATCAAGGAAGCCCCTGAATATTTTCTAACTGTAATCAATTCATTGTGGTATCTATGAAAATGCCCTTGTTTAAGAAAATACATACTGAAATACAAATAAAATGGCATGTGATACCAACAAAATCTAAAAATGCCTATGCAGTAAATACACTGTGGTAACAGAAATATATCAATCTATAAAATCCCCAAATTCTTTCATTTGTTCTTGAATTTACCACCGGGACTGACAGTCTGTATTTGAAGTCTAGATGAAATTTAAATCAGATCTTATGACCAGTCTGTAAACAGCAGATTCTAGTTCTTGGTTCAAGGAACTAGACAGGTGTCCTGAATGTACTTTCTTTCCTTTTCACCTCCTCACTCCTCATCAGTGAAATCTGGCTCCTCACCTCTATTGTGTGGCCCTTGGAGCACTGGAGATTTGTGTTGCGTTGCCACAGGTTGGAGCTGAGTATCTGGAGGCTCCGGTGCAGATTCTGAATGCATCACCTCCTCCCAGAGTACCCTATGTCCATGTGCACGAGCTGGGACCTGGAAACAAGACAGCTGCATTACAAGGAATCCCTCTGAGAAATGAAGTGAACAATGTAAGAAAAAGCACATCTAAAGGAATATATATGGGGGAAGGAAAAAGAAGAATCTTAATTACTTCCAAGGGGCAGTAAGGAACACAAACATGCTGATTCACACAGAAAGGCATCATTTCTGCTTAGCACTGAAGAAAAAGATTTCTGCTGATGCCCTCCTTGATGCACAAAATGCTGACACTTTGTACTCTCAAGAAAGGACAAAAATGATAAACAGCAACTTAAAGCAGTACTCTTTACTAGAAAAAAATTTTTTATAAGGAACAAGGAAATCTGAGTCCTGGCCTCAGATCTATCTTTAGTTATTTGGTTGCCCCTGGAAAATAAGTTAAGTTCTCTATGCATCAGTTTCCCATCTGGCAAACAGAACAACAATACAACTGCAGGGATGTTATGAGGATTAAAAAAATGGATTTATATCCTTTACAACAATAAAAAGAACTCTATAGATAGAAGCCATGCCACACTATAACTATTTTCATTCTCCTATAACAAAACTCATGCTCAGCATTTATTCTCCCACTTTGTATCAATGTCCCCCCACCCAGCTCCCTGGACTCTCACAGTAACAGCATGCCCACCTCCTTCTACGTACCGGCCGTCCCAATATATCAATTTGCCTTTCCAAATCCTCCAGTAGGGTCACGACTTCCTCTCCATTCTCTAGCTGATGTTCCTTCACCAGAGTCTGGAGCTCCTCAGGCAGGATGGTCAAGAACTGCTCCAGCACCAGCAGCTCCAGGATCTGCTCCTTGGTGTTCAAATCTGGCCTCAGCCACTGATGGCAAAGTGCGCGGAGTTGGATCAGAGCTTCTCGGGGTCCTAGTGTCTCTTGGTAGCATAATTTCCTGAAGCGTAGGCGGAACAGCTCTTGGCCAGGAGGGTTATTTTCATGTAGACTTGATTCCTGGTCCCAACCATGATCTTCCTCTACCTTGACAATTACAAGGTCCTCTTCAGGAACCTGATCTGGTGGGGATGGAGCTAAAGACTTCCTTGATTCTGCTGCCATTTAGGGCCAGAAAAGCTCAGGAGACTCGTTTCTACTACCTTCTTTATCTTCTTAAGAGAAGAACCTTCTGAGGGCCTCTTCTTTAAGGGTACTTCTTTGGGGACAGAAAATGACAAATACTGTAAAGGCAAGCCAAAGGTCACAATAATTTACTGAGATATCTTAACAAGTTCCCTACCATGACATGGATGTCATTTAAGTGATCCTCTCCAGAAATAACTCCTTGCCTTCTTAGCCTTCTGCCATGCCAATTCCATCTGGGAATTCCTTCTGCTTTCTCTCCTGGGGATGTGGAACATGGCTAAACAAAGTCAGGAAACCATGCAGACTGGGTCTAATTGAAATTCCATATTTAATCTCATCTGACACTCAGTGCTGCTGATTCGATTCCTTTCAGCATTTGCTATATCAGCTATGCTGTTTTGACACACTGAAGCTCTTAACCTGCCCCTCACTCTCAACATGAGACTAATTTCCACATAATCCAGCTCAACGTATTGTCAAGAAAGGTCCTAACACTTTCCTCTTCTCCACTTAACATTCGTTATCCCACATGTGCTCCACGCCCCCACCCCACTCCTAACCCCGTTGTCTCCACATTAACTTCTACTATGGACTTTATTTCAAGTTCTGTAAAGTCTTCTCTGGGGCATAGGTCCTGCACCTCTAAGGAACCCTGATGCCCTATCAACACTTGCAACCCCCAAATCTAGTCCCACAAACTCATGACACAGAATGTTTTAGAAATAAAATCATACAGTATGTAGCCTTTTTGAGTCTGGCATCTTCCACTTAGCATATTGTACTTGAGTCATCAACGTTAGTATATGTATCAGAAGTTTACTCCTTATATAGCATGGCACGGCAAGCATTCACCAGTGGACTTCCTATGACCATTTGCTTCAGTCGTGTCTGACTCTTTGTGACCCCAAGGACCATAGCCCGCCAAGCTCCTCTGTCCATGGGATTCTCCAGGCAAGAATACTGGAGTGGACTGCTGTGCCTTCCTCCGGGGAATCTTCCCAACCCAGGGATAGAACCTGCGTCTCTTACATCTCCTGCATTGGCAGGTAGGTTTACCACTAACGCCACCTGGCAAGCCCTCTCATTCCTTATATGGATAAATGTTTACCCATTCTCTAGTTTAGACTATCTCAGTTGCTTCCAGTTTTTGATGATTACAAATGAGGCCACTATAAATATCTGCATATGAATTTTTGTGTGAACATTTCTCCTTGGTAAATATCCAGAAAAAAAAACTGCTGAGTCGTAAGCTAAGTATATGGATAACTTTATGAGAGACTGCCAGACTGTTTCCCAAAGTGACTATAATACTTTGCATTCCACTAGCAATATGTGAGAACTGCAATTGTTCTACATTCTAACCAGCATTTGAAACACGCACATACACATATATACACATAGATTTCGGTATTCTAAAAGACATAGTGGTATTTCATAAGGTTTTAATTTGCATTTCTCTACTGACTAATAATGCTGGGCATCCTTTCCTGTGCTTATTTGCCATTCATATAATTGGTCCTTCAAATCCATGGGTTCCACATCCCTGAATTCAATCAACCATGGATCAAAGATATTTGGGGGAAAAAGTTCCAAAAGTTCCAAAAGGCAAAACATTAATTTGCTGCACATCACCAACTATTTACAAAGCATTTATATTTTATTAGGGATTATAAGTAATCTAGAGATGATTTAAAGTATACAGGAGGATGTGTGTAGGTTATATGCAAAGAATATTATATTTTACATAAGACTTGAGCATCAGCAAATTTTAGTATCCAAGAGGGTCCTGGATCCAATCCCCCATGGATACCAAGAGACAACTGCATCTTCTTTGACTTTTTCCTATATTTAGAATTAGATTTTTTAAAATAATTGACTTTTGAGAATTCTTTACATATTTTGGATACAAGTCCTTTATGAAAAATATGTGACTGGCAAATATCTCCTCCTTTCCATTCTTTTAACAGTGCCTTTTTAAGAACAGAAATTCATAATTTTTTGAAATTTAATTTGTCAACTTTTAGGGATTGTACTATTGTTGTCATATCTAAGAAGTTTTTGCTTAATCCAAGGACACAAAGATTATAGTTTAAATTTTTACTTTTAGGTTTATGATCGCTTTTAAGTTAGTTTTTGTTCAGAGTTTGAAGTATGGATGGAGCTTCATACAGATATAAATTGGTGCAGCACTATTTGCAGAAAAGATTAAACTTTAAGTATTGAATTGTCTTTGTATCTTTGTCAAGAATCAATGGACTGTATGTGTGGATCTCCTTTTGGAATCTCTATTTTGTTCCATTGACGTATATGTTATTCCTTTTGCCAATATGAACTGTCTTTTGACAGCATTGTAGGCAGACGCTTTTATATATTGGAGTAGGGTGGGCTTTTAAGCCAACATGACTAGTATATTTATAAGAGAAGAGACATGGAGATTGACACATACAAAGAGAAGGCCATGTGAAGACAGATGAGAGTCAAACTAGGGAGGCAAAGATGGGGTTATGCAGTTTCAAGTCAAGGAATGCCAAGGATTGTCAGTAACAATCAAAAGTTAGCTATCACATTGACCTTGGACTTCTGGCCATCGTAACTATGGGAGAATAAATTTCTGTGGAAGCCATCCAGTTTGTGGTACTATGTTACAACAGCCCTATCAAACTAAATACACTGCTAGAGAGACTGTTTTAACACATATGTAATACAACTTACCTCCTTGAAATCTTTCAATAAGGAACTTAACTCTTCAGCACAGAATGCAAGGCCCTTTATGATATGTAAAACTGTTTTGCTTTATCTGCTATAAACTTTCCTTTACAGGGCTTCCCAGGTGGCTCAGAGGGTAAAAGCATCTGCCTACAATGTGGGACACCTGGGTTTGATCCCTGGGTTGGGAAGATCCTCTGGAGAAGGAAATGGCAACCCACTCCAGTACTCTTGCCTGGAAAATCCTATGGACAGAGGAGCCTGATAGGCTACAGTCCATGGGGTCGCAAAGAGTCGGATATGACTGAGCTACTTCACTTGCACTTTCTTTTCTTTCTCCTTCATACAGCCTTTTCTGAATGTGGCTTTCTCCTATCTCCACTCTGCTGTAGAGCTCTTTAGCTCAGTGGTTCTCAATTCCTCCCATATCCCAGATATTTAGCAATGTCTGGAAACATTTGGGAAGGGATGCTACTAGTAGCTAGTAGGTAGAGGCCAGAGATGTGATTAAACATCCTACAATGCATAACATAATTCTCCATAGAAAGAATGATCTGGTTAAAAGTGTCAGTGTTATGGCTGATAAACCCTAGTGTTGCAGAAATCACTGAACTCTAACTTAAAAGTCTCAGCTTATCTATTACCTTTTAAATCAGGTCTTCCCTGTTGCCCCCACTCCTCAGCTGCCAACATCCCCCACCCTGGAAGATTAAGGTGCTCATTTTTGCCAAGTTATTTTTTGCAAGGTTTAGGCACAGGATTTATCATATTGTATACAGTATGTACTGCAAATGTCTGCCCATGGTCATGGTTTTTGTAACAGTGATCTTTTCTTTGTATCTCTTTGTAACTTATATTACATATTTGTAGGCCAGAAAGACCACAATGGCAACACTGTGGACAAGGGCCTGGAGAAAATGTAACTGAAGGCAGCACTGAAGAGAATAGAGAATAGTATAACTAAAGGAGGCATATCCAAAAGCAATTGGCAAGAAATGCTAGTATCAAGATAAAATCACAGACCTGTAGTCCACCAAGGGAAAGAAGAGGTCGGCACTTAGAAATCACATTACAGTAGTGTTACTGCCATGAGTCTTCAAGTCAGTGTCTCTATCTTTCAGGCATCTGAGGCCAAGAGAATAGGGTAGGGTTCGCTCAACATCTCTCAAGCTAATGAAACACAGCACTTCTTTCCATAAAAAAGCCCATACACACAAAAGTTTACATTTTCAGTGTTCATACATCAAACACCCTCCAAAGAACTCCAGGAAGGTTAAGAACCCCTACTTACAGAGTGTGGACAGAAAAGGAAGAGAATTTGAAAAATTATCTCTAAACTCAAGACAGACTGGTAACAACAGTTTACTTGCCAAACTGTACAGATGGAGAAACCAGGGAGCAAGAGATAAGATTAAATATGGTGATTAACAACAAAGGGTTTAATTCATAGATATTAACTTTACAGAGAAGTGGGGGAATTTCCTGGTATAGAGATTTGAGGGAAGAGTGAAATCTCTCAGTCTCAGCAAAAGGCTGAGATTTTGTGGAGGGTTTGAGACAAGGGGTAAAGAGAGACACTTTTGTTTTGAACACACAGGACCAACATCCATGGTTTTTAAAATAATTCATTTAAAAAGTCAATAAAAATTTAATAAATTCATTATTATGGGACATGAATTCTAAGCTCTAATTGTTTTGAATGCATAGTCAGAGTTTTACCATGTTTTCTTATGAATTTCCTAAAGTCAAGGTTCATCTTTAACTACTGAACTACTGGCCACCTTCCACCTTATAATCAATATGCATCAATATTAGCTATTAAAAGATTCAATGTTAAGTGTGCATCATTCAAGAACTTTACATTGTTGATGTTAAAATAGTAATATAGTACTAAATGATATTTTAAAAAGTCTCAACAGTGAAACTGATGGGAGTCATCCAACTATTAGGTTTGTTCATATTTCAAACCACATCAACCAACAAATCTTGTCCATTATCCATTTGGTTGTTCTTTTTAGTAGCTAATTTTCCTTTTTTGGTCTGTCCCTCTTCAATCAGACAGTTTTTGAAAGTTACAGCCTATAACCAAGTACAAAGATATGTACTACAAAATTAATGCACTATAAATAAAACACCTTCCTCTCAAACAGTTTTGTGTATATACCCCTGTATTCAAATTAAGTTGGTAAGCACCCTGTGGATAAAGACTGCTTCTTACATCCTCTTTTAAGAATACTCCATAAACTTTATTGATTTAGGAAATTAAAAAAATCTTTACAGCTTCTTCTCCTCTTTAATGCAATAATCGTGTGAACTACTGAAGACATGTTTTAACACCACTACCTTTTTAATAGATGAAGAAAGAATGCTTTCTTTCTTTAGATTAGTTTAAGTCTAATTTGGGATGTTTGGGAGCTGAAAATAAAACCAAGCAAAGGTATTTTCCAGGCTTTAAAAATCAAGGTGAAGCAAACACTGTGTTTTATAGGTACCTCAAGCTGTGTAAGTTGAATATTTTAACATCCACATTTTACACTTAACTAAAGCAGAAATTCAAAATATGTATGCATTTGCTAAAACTATGATTACTGCATAAGTATACTTAACTGAACTAATCAAACAACAGAAATATGTATTTTTTAGAGGTGGTAGTGACAAAAGTTATTCATGAGTCACCTGAATTTCAGAAATGGGGCCCCTCCTAAAGAGTTTTCAGGCATCTGCTTCAACTAGCTTTAATAAACAAAGTATTCTGAATAAGGTTGAACTTTATATTACCGCGAAGTCGTCAAAAACTGTTTCGTTGTACATTATCCAGTCAACGCACTGTCATTTTCTGAATACACTGCTGCTGCTGCTAAGTCGCTTCAGTCGTGTCCGACTCTGTGCGACCCCAGAGACGGCAGCCCACCAGGCTCCGCCGTCCCTGGGATTCTCCAGGCAAGAACACTGGAGTGGGTTGCCATTTCCTTCTCTGAATACACTACAGAGAGCAAAACAAACTAAGCTGGAAAAACAGGTTTCCAAGGACAACTGGGGTTTCCAAAAACAAACAAACAAACATATATATATAATGACAATTGTGACGGAAACGCAAAATGCTAACTAAAAACAATTCAAATAGTGGACAGTAGTCAATAAAAGATAACAAAGGGACAGTTTTCTACTTTAAGACAAATAAGACTGACTGCAAATAACACCACAAACGATTAACGATGAAGAAAGCGTATCTTCACTGAAGGTTCCTTAGCAAAAAGTTTGGGCACGTGGACTCGGCCTGCGCTGGCAACCAAAGCGACCCTTAACCGACCGAATCACCCCGGGGCGCAGACCTCGGCTCAGGGCCCCTCTCCAGACACCTCAGGCTTGTCCTCAGCTGCGGCCTGGTCTGGCCACAAAGTGTTCCTGTTTCCTCCGGCCCAAGGTCCGACTGTACTCACCGTGAGTTCCAGGGGCGGCCCGCGGTGGGGAAGGGATGCTACAAACGGTGGCCAGACCCAAAGGAACGGCTGCAAGAAGAAAGATGCGAAAGCAGTAGCCGGCCCAGGAACCTCCAGCCCCTAACTTCCAGACGTGAGGCACACCGCCGGCCAACATGCATCTTGCCCCAAGCCACTTCCGGGAGCTCTCTAGGAATCCTGGAGGTCTGAAAGCTCTATGGTCGGCCCAATGAACCGACTGGGGCACCACGCCCCTCACAACCGAACGCTAGGGCACGCTGTCCTCTAGCGTCTACGCGTCGCAGGCTTGCGCGCGGCTCTAAGGCGCCGGCAAAGTTGTGAGGAATAACGGATTGTGGTGTCACTTCCGCCTCGCGCACTTGGCCCAACGACCCCGCCCCGCACGCTCGCTGGGGAGGTAAAGGTCCCCCGGAGAGCTGATCCGAGGGCTTGCAGAGGCCAGGGCTGGGAGCAGGCGGTAGCTGGGGAAGCGGTGGAGGATGCACTTTAAGGATCCTTATTGATGCTAACTAACTAGACTTGCGTCTGGCCGGGTTAGATATCCCTGTACTTTATTGTTCTCTCTCCATAAACATTATCTAACCCTCCCACGTAGACTGCAAATTTCTTGAGGAATTCCAGTTTATCATGGTTCATAGAAAATATGAATTCTTTCGAGTCTTTACATATGTTCCACCCTTTCCTATTTTAATGAACTGCAGTCTCTTACAAAACCTGCTTTGCAGTTTAGCTTTTTTAGTACTGAGTTTAGGATTATGTCGTAATTATGACATAAACTTAAGTTGTAGACCCTATTTCCAATACCACAAATTTAGAAAAACCCAAATTCAAATCCATGTTCTTTCCTTATACACCCTTACAATTTTAACTTTTTAGACTACATAGGATTTGGGGGCGGAGGTTGTGGATGCTGGCCTCAAAAATCAAACAGCCAATTATTTTAACAGCAAAATGGGTTTGTGCAGGAAAAGCAGAGAATTGCTATTTGGGTCACGCAAGGAGTGGTGTTTCAGAGACAAGACCAAGAAACAAAGGAAAGATCAACTTTATTAGTTTGGGGGAGGGCTGTCTTGAATAAAAGTTCCCTGGAGAAGAAGGAGGTTATGGCCATTTCTTATTAGTGGCAAGGAGTGGTCAGTGCATTGCCGCTGGGGCAGGGAGGGCTCTTCTTAAAAGCAGGTGATGAAATTCCCTTGTGAAAAATGTCCTCTCTTGTACCAGAAGAAAAGTTATATTCTTATCATCATGAATAAGAAGTTGTGACAGACAGACTTTTGTGCAAAGAATTCCATATAAGCGGAAGCGGACCTTGTTAAAATAATTTTTATTTTCCTTATTCTTACTGGTTATGCAGGCTGTAATACTAGTACATGTGTGAGAGCTCTCCGTCAGGGCTTCCTGACTCCATTGTAAAGGAGGTTTTCCTTGATTTTTTTTCACATGAAAAATGTTTTACTTTTGTTGCTGTTTTGGTCCCCCATTTTTATTCCTTTAACATTTTTTCTAACTATCCATTTATGATAGGTTTTCAGGTATCCCTCCAATCTTCGTCTTAATTTTCCCTCCTTATCTGATCCTGCTGATAGCCACCACCACCAATGTTTCTATCCAGTCCCCAACCTTAACCTAAAAATGTCTGTCCTCAGGACTAAGCCTTAGTAGTATTGATTTGCTTGTAAGAGTTTTGTCAGCTAATCATCACAATAAAACAAATAACAATAAACACAGAAGTTACAGTGTTTCAACTCTTTCAAAATACTTTTGTTATTTCACAGTTTTTGCTTCCCACCAGAGATGAAAACTGAAAATAACTGTCAACAGACTAGAACTATGCTGTTTCATTTTTACATTAAAAAACAAGTTTTTAAAATCAAAGTTGTACACATAGGTAGTAGAAATGAAACAGTGTAACCTAAGCAAAGATTTCTCATAAGGCACTAATAACAGATAAAATTGCTAAATTTGACTTCATCAAAATTTAAATTTTCTGCTCAGCAAAAAGCACCATTTAAGAAATGAAAAATGGAATGGAAAATACTTAGGATGGAAATATTCCATTTAGAATGGAAAATATTTTTTCAATACATATTTCTGACAACTGGTATCCAGAATATATAAAGAACTCTTACAGCTCAATCATAAGAAAACAAACGTAAATAGGCAAAAGTTATGGACACACACTTTACCAAAGAAGATATATGAATTATCAATAAGTTCATGAAAAGGTACTAAAAATCATTATTCATCAAGGGAATATAAAATTAAGACCATCACACATCCATTAGAATGGCTAAAATGAAAATGACGGACAATACTGAGTGCTAGAAAGGATATAGGAGAGCAAGGAGATCCAACCAGTCCATCCTAAAGGAAATCAGTCCTGAATATTCATTGGAAGGACTGATGCTGAAGCTGAAACTCCAATACTTTGGCCACCTGATGTGAAGAACTGACTCATTGGAAAAGACCCTGAAGAAAGATTGAAGGTAGGAGAAGGGGACAACAGAGGATGAGATGGTTGGATGGCATCACCGACTCAATGGACATGAGTTTGAGTAAACTCCGGGAGTTGGTGGTGGACAGGGAGGCCTGGCATGCTGCAGTCCATGGGGTCGCAAAAAGTCAGACATGACTAAGCAACTGAACTGAACTGAAGTGAGGACATGAAGCAACTGAACTCTTATATACTGCTAGAGTGTAAAATGGTACAACTAGTTTGAAAAGTAGCAATTTTTAATAAAATTAAATAATGCCTACATTATAGCCCAGTAATTTCACCCCTAGGTATTTTTACCTAAGACATAAAACCGTTAAGTCCATAGCAGCTTTATTCATAATTCGTAATTATTCATAATAGGCCCAAATTAGTTCATCAAAAGGAGAAGAGAAAATCAAATACTGTTATGATCATACAACAGAAACTAAACTGATCATACAGTCAGAAACTAAAAGCAGCTACTGATAGATAAGGCTTTCCTGAGGGCTCAGATGGTAAAGAATCTGCCTGCAATGTGGGAGACCTGGGTTCAGTCCCTGGGTTGGGAAGATCCCCTGGAGGAGGGCATAGCAACCCATTCCAGTAATCTTGTCTGGACAATCCCCACGGACAGAGGAGCCTGGTGGGCTATAGCCCATGGGGTCACAAAGAGTCAGACACAACTCAGTAACTAAGTATGGCACTGATAGATGAACAACATGAATAAATCTAAAAAAATTTGTTATGTTGGTTTATTTCTTTTTCTGGAGCAATGGACCAAAAAAAGTAGAACAACAAAGACAGATAGATCTTCCATTAGTCCAATCCTCCTCGTCTTTCCTTTTGAGCTCTCTTGGCTTCCCCATTTTATACTTCCAGTTTCCTTCTTTTGGTTATACCTAGTGCGAAGTAGGGCTTGCACTCACCACCAATAAATGAAAGGGAATGCAAATGGGCATATACTCAAGGCTGAGTTATATTATAACTCAAGGCTGAGTTATGTTATATGACAGCAAGTTGTATTGTTTATGTCTTCCCATAATTTTGTTATAATTAGATGCAGAATATTCATGAATCCTTAATAGGCTCCTAATAGCCTAAGGTTACTTGGGGAAGTCACTGGTCATTTTGTATCCACTGTGTGCCTAGGGTCCATGTGTAGGAGTTGAAATGTCTCTGTGGTTATTTTGTAGCCTATCTGTGAGCTTTCCTGGGTGTGTCTGGGATGGAGTTTAGAGATCAGATTGCATCCCTTTCAGCCAGGCCACCCCTCCAGTTGCTCATGTCTAACTTCCTACCTATTACGTTGAATAAAAGTAGCCTTGTGTGAGCATTTGTTTAAGTAAAATTAATATCAAGATTCATAATATCTGTGGTGACAGAAGATAAAAGTTTACTATGGGTTGGAGTTGTAGTTACATGGTTGCACATATTATAAAAATTCATTGAGTTGCACATCTGATTTGTGCATTTTACTAATAAAAAGACATTTTTAAAAAGTAAATAAAATTAATAGTACTCTGAGGCTTATGGTGTGATAAACACCAGGCCTCACTCTTCCCTTTTGTTATCAATATCTATTCCTCAGAGGCAACCACTTTAACTCCTTACTTTTTTACTAACCTCCACATTTAAAAATAACATGTTAACACTAACATTTCTTGAATTTTTCAAGTATAGATATATTACTTATTGACTTCTTACTGTGAAAAATAAACTTTTAACCCTTTTAAATCACTACTAGAATTAGCCACACCAGGGTTTAGAACATATTTTAAACTTCCTGAGTCACTAGGTCCAACAGCAATGAAAGACCCACCAAAACACAAAAAAATAAGACTCTGGTCATTCATACTTTCCCTGCTTGTATAAGCAGATGACATGTTTCTAATAAGACTCCAAACATTTCCCACACCTAGGGCCTCAAGGTATTCCTGCATTTTCCATAGTTGCTCTACATTTTAGTTTCAGAAGCATCACTTCATATAGTATATGGAATAGCATATTCTCAAATATTTTGTTCTCATGACTCCTTTTATATTCTTAAAAACTAGTGAGGACTCCAAAGAGTTTGTTTACATGGGTCATATCCAACAAGATTTGCTGTGTTCGAAATTAAAACTGAGGAATTAAAAGTTTTTCTTTAAAATAATAGTAAGGTACCCATTACATGTTAGGTAACATTTTATGTTACTTTAATATTTTATGAAGTTTATCTGTATTTTCAAAAAAAGTAAAAGGGGTGGAATCATTTCACATTTCTGCAAATCTCTTTAATGTCTGACTTAATAGAAGGTGGCTTGATTCTCCTATCTGCTATTTCACTCAGTATCACACTTTTGCTCATACTGACCCTTCTGCTAGAAGTACACTTCCTACTACTCTGCACTTATCTAAACTGTCCATCCTTCAAGGTCTGGCTCAGATTTCACTTTAATCAGAAAGCCTTCTCTAGGAATCCAAAAATGAGGTGTGTAAAACAGCGAAAATGAGAGAGAGGACGGTATAGAAGAACATGACTTATTTCAAGTTCATGTTGGAAAGATGACCTACTTCCTTTCTCTCCCAAGAACCCACTTAAATGACGGAGTTCTCGGATCCCTCAAACGGTTCTCCGCCTCCTCCACCTGGGGTCCTGAGTTCCTTCCCAGGCGCCAACCTCAGTGCTTCTGGATCCGGGAAAGACCGGCCCCTTGCCTCGCGCTCTCGCGCGTCTCGGCCACTTCCGGTAGCTAACGGTTCCAGAGCTCCCGGGCCGGCCTTTGCGGCCGGGTAAACGGCGCTGTGAGCTCGGCCCAGCGCCAGGGGCTGGAAAGCGCCGGGAGACGAGGGCTGGCGGGTGAGTGCCCATGTGAGGGCGGCGCGGATGGTGTTCTCCGTCGGGTGGGCCCGTCCGGGCTGGGACTGGGGTTAGGTATTTAACGAGCAGTTCAGAATTAGGGTAATTGTTAGCATTACGGGAAAACACATACACAACAGCAACAGTTGCTGCAGTGAATTCATGAAGACGAAATACCACTCAACTAATTTAAGCAGCTTTGAGGGGAAGAAATGCTGAACATGATGCATTTTGATGAACAAAAAGACTTAACAGCACTATTGGCCTAGTCTAATGCTAACAGTATTTACTATGTGCAGGCACTGTTTTAAACCCAAAACATTTGGTCCCTTCTGTAATTCCTACTTTTTGAGGTAGACACCATGTTACCACTGTTTTACAGATGGGGGATGTGAGGCACAGAAAATGGATATGCCAAGGTCATATAATTAGAAACAGGAAAAGCAAGGATTCATACCCAGGTCTGCTCTTAACCTCTGCTCTACTGCCTTTCATTGATAACCTGATTTTACCAGTTTAGGAAATATGCAATCCAGAAGAAAGTCTGTACTGAGACATGTTATTATAGTGGTGTTCTGAATCAGGTTTGTTGGCAGTTTCTGTCTAGACAAAGAGCTTAACAAAGGGTACCTTCCACAGAGAGTTTTAAGGAGGAAAGTATACAGATTTTCATTTCACAATTAGGCCCTTCAGAGTCCCTTTTCCTATTCCATTTCTCTCTAGATTCTTCTCTGTTCTTATTTTGTTTCTACCAAGTTAAATCATTTGAAATTGATGATATTTGACTGTACAAAAATGGAATTTCAAATGTTTAACCCAGTATTAAACATCTTTTTGTGTGAGAATTTAGGGGTCTATACCAGTCTTTTCTTTTAGCAAATTGTTCTGGCGTTCTCTCCAAAATATACCTTGAATCTGTTTATTTCTCTTCATGTCCACTTTGGTCGGTGCCACTGCCTTCTCTCATCTGGGTTACTACAGTAGGCTCTTGACTGGTTTCCTTACTTCTGCTCTTTTCTCACTCTTGGTTCCCTAAGGGGCCAGAAGGATTTTTTAAAAAGATAAATCAGATCATGTCCTTCCCTTCCAGTGGTGCCCCATGCTTAGAATACATATCCCCTGCTCACCTCTTTAGCCTAACTTTATACCACATTTCCTTTAATCCAGTGCTTTAGACCCAATGACTTTCTTTCATTTCCTGTAAACACATCAGATTCATTCCTACCATATAGGCTCTATTAGTTATTCCCTTTGCCTGGCATGGTCTTCTGCAGAAATTCCCAAGGCTGGACATTTATATTTCAGTTAAAATGTCAGCTCTCCAGAAAAGCCTTTTCTGATTACTTGTAGTAGTCAGTCACTCTGTTTCAATTCATTGTTTATATTCCACATACTGTTAATCCTCTTTGATATGTCTTGTCTCCCTTTACTGTAATGTAGGCTTATATAAGTAGGGATCTTATTTATCTTGTTATATCTTGCTATAGCCCTAATACCTAGAAGAGAGGTATTAAGCACTAAGCAAATATTTATTGGATTAATGAATAAAAAGAAATAGGTATAAAGTCTTTGGCACAGCAGAACTTGGCTGTACAAAATTGAGGTGGTTTGGAACATAGTGAATGGGACCTGCCCTGAGAATGAGATCTTGATCAATGTTGTCCAATAAATAGGAATGTAATGTATCCACCTATGTAATTTTAAGTTTTCTAGTAGCCACATTAAAAATGTAAAAAGATGAAATTAATTTTAATATGTTATTTAAACCAGTATATCCAAAATATTATTTTAAAATCTAAACTTATAAATGAAAGTTAATACCTTTTTTCATACTAAATCTTTGAAAGCCAGTGTTTACGCGTATTACACATCTCAACTGTTATTCAATTTTCATTGGAAGTACTTGATCTATATTGAGATTGCATAAAACTCAGTGGAAAATTATATACCCAAATTACTCTAAACATACTTAAAGGTTTTCCAATAACTGAATTGAGTATCAGTTTTTAAGTTTAAATTAAAGTGAAAAAAAATTTAGTTCCTCAGTTGCGTAGCCATATTTCAAGTGCTAAATAGCCACATGTACCTAGTGGTTAATGTATTGGACAGCACAGATAGTTAAAGGATAAAATGTCTGTTCATCCTTGGGTCAAAAGGGGCAAAGGAGAGGGTAGTATCAGAAGTATGGTAGAGGGAAGAAGGTCTAGAAAAATGCAACTGTAAGCTCTTTATACAGGTCACATTTGAGGACAGATTCCTCTGGTGCTCAAAACTAAGTGAGGTATGGCTTCCTAAAGTAGACTACTTTAGCATGTATGCTGCATAGATTTTAGGTATTATGGGAATCATTTTGTGGGGTAGTAAAATGGTCTAGTAGTGCTGGTCATATATATTTCTAAGTTGAATCTTATATGATGTGGAACAGTCATGAAAATCAGATTATTTTCCTATAGAGCAGTGATTCTTCACTAGGCTGGTGGGGTAGGGGAAAGATTTTGCCTTTCAGGGAATATTTGCATCTCTTAAAAAATGTTTGCTTGTCACAAGTTGGGGCTAATGGTGACCTCTAGGGGTATAGAAGCCAGGGAAACTGCTAAACATCCCACAGTGCAGAGACAAATCCACAAGGAATCATCTGGGTGAAAATGTCAGTAAAACCAAGGTTGAGAAACTGTGCTCTAGAGGATTTGAGTAAGAAAGACTGAGAGATCTATTCTTTTAGAACCTTAATCTCTCTTGTGATATTACTAAGGGGAGAACAGGTTGTTTTGAAGCATTTCAAAGTTTCTAGTAGGTGTTCACTGTTGATGGACTTTTTGGTTAGACTATAAAGAAATAATTTCATGCTCAGGATGAGACTGTAGACTCAATAAAGATAACATAAATAACATGTGCATGTATGACTCAATGACCTTGGGATAAGCTGATCTGTTCACCTTTGCATGGCTTGTGACATGTGCCCCACTGTTTCAATTATTGATGTCAATATTAGAATTGTCACCCTTTTCTCTATCACCATCTCTTATCTTTGTTCCTTTCCCTATACCCTTATTCCTGTTTTTTTTTAAATCATTCTCTTTTCATTCCATCCCTTCCTCTTCTATCTCGTTTCCTCTCTCTTTACCAATGCCTGTGCATACCTCTGACATCCCCTTCTCCCCAACTGTCAATCACTTCTTCCCTTCATAGCTATTGGTTCCCCATTCAGAATCACCAGTTTAACCACCACCCCCACCTGTGTCTGAAAGAACTGTCCCCATACTCCCTTTAGGTGCCTCTTAACTGTCACTGTCTGTTCTACTAGTTCATGAAAACTACAAGTTCTTGCCTCCCTCCAAAAATGATGGGAGAAGTGATGCATGTTTCACAACAATTTGAGAAACTGCCTTCCATGTTTAGGGTTCTTTTAGAGCAGGTGCCATCATTCCAGGATGGCTGTCTGCTAGAACTCAGTGATTCTGGATTACAGTGTCTAACATATAACATCTTCATTTCCAGAAACTGTGGCTGTGATTGGACTCAGAGCTCTTCTTTCCAACTGGCTGCATCCTCATCAATTTTTTGTGGGTTTCTACAGACTTACTAGGGCACTGACTAATCCCATAGTACTAACAACTACTTAGACCTCCTTTAACATCATGCCTCCTTTGCCTTATGGCAGCAGTTATCCCAGGTCCCACTGGACTTTCTTTTATTGCCACTATCACTCCAGGCTGTCTCTGCCCTGAAATCTTTCTGTACCTCTCTTGACTCTTATCCTTGCCCTCTGGTCAAGATCAGATGGTAGACACTTTGGTAACAATCTGGAATCAACATCAGACTAAAAACGGGTAGCATGGTCTCAATGCTCCAAACTACTTTTCATGTTAAGACTTTGAGGGTGTACAACTCTAAGACTAATTTAGAAATAAAATGAAATTTTACTCAGGTAAATTCTTTGGTGCCAGAGAAATTTTTAATGATAATTGAAGCTTTGCCTACATTTAGGATACTCAAGGTCTCCAAGGTAGATTTCTCTGATAACTACTTTGGCCTGAGTGGCTAAAGAACTTTTGTTACTTATACCATGTTAGTAGAGCTTATTTGCTGTATGAATTCTTTGATGTCTAATAAGGGCTGAACTTACACGGAAGGGCCTCCCACACTCATCACATTCATAGGGTTTTTCACCTGTGTGGATTCTCTGATGCTGAATGAGACCTGTGCGCCCACTGAAATCTTTCCCACATTCTTTACATTTATAGGGTTTCACCCCAGTGTGTACTCTATGATGTCCAATGAGATGTGAGCGTTGAATGAAAGATTTTCCACATTCATCGCATTTATAAGGCTTTTCTCCAGTGTGCGTTCTCCTGTGTTTACTAAGGTCTGAGCTATGACTGAAACTTTTTCCACAGTCATCACATTTATAGCATCTCCTTTTCCTCTGCTGCCACTCGAAAATGCCCTCACTTTCAAAAGCATCTTTGGATTCAGGATCCTGAAGAATATCTTTGTTAAGTCTGTCATTTATCTTCCCAAGGAATTCCATGTCTTTGGATTTATCTTCCTTCTGGGACAACTCTTCAGTTTTAGTCTTGGTTTCATCACCTGTAACAAATGTACAGTATACGAATAGGCCCTATTCTAGGTTTGAGAAGCAAGAAATCCATGGAATAAAGAACATGTAAATGTTAAAATTATGTTATAAAAATGAAAAATCACATACGATGCACAAATTAGATAACTGGCACCATCAAAACACATATTGGCAATATAGGGAAGAAATTTACGAAGAGGCCACTAAGGATGACATCAGAATTATTATTTGGGAATAAATTAGGAGGAGAAGAAAAAGCAAAAATGTGGACAAGGCAATCATGTGCAAATGCAGAGTGGTAAACAGGAACTCCAGATATGCCAAAAATAATTAAGAGTGATAAACAGAGATTAGAAAACAAAGAAGGGGAGGGAGGTATTTTGGGAGAAATTTAAAGGGTCTGAAACATAGGTAGTACGAGTAAAACCTAGTAAAAGTGATTGGAGAGGGTAATGGGATGAGGAATTTGAGAGGAATGTACTGAGTAGGAACCATCGAGGGAGAGAAGTGTGTATAAATAACAGCTAAAAGCAGAGAGAAAACATGCAAGTCAGGATAAATAGACGGAGGAAGATAAGCAGGCAGTGACAGTAGATGGTCTGGCATATGTTCTGGGTTGAATCCTTTCTTCTGAAACTGATGTCCTCGCTATCATCTCTTCTTGTCTAAATCCTAGCTGGGTGGTTCTCAAACTTTATTGTGCATCAGAATCATCTGGATGGCTTAACAAAACAGACCGCTGGACTCCCTACCACCAGGGCTTCTGATCTGATAAGGCTGGAGTGCAGCCCAGGAATTTGCACTTCTTGGTATGATAGATACTGCTGGTCTAGAGACCACACTTTGAGAGCCACTGACCTACCTATTATTCAAGGTCCATCTCAAATGCTGTCTCCTCCAGAAGTCTTCCCTAACCTCCTAAATTGGATGTGCTCTTTTGCCTCTTCCTGATCCCATATCCTCAACCCCAAGCTTAGCATGGAACTTGACACACAGCAAGTACTCAATAAATTTTATAAGGAAGTAGGTGTTTTAATGATTTGGAGGGGGTAATCCTAGGGTCTAATGTTGGATGTCACCTGTTTGGTTATGCTGAAACCTCCATCTCAACAGGTCTAGGCATCCCAACTGTGCAACAATCATTTAATCACATGGTTTTCAGTGGTCCACTTGGCATGATGGGAGAAACAGCAAGAGCTATCAGAACATTTCAGTGCCTGGGCTGGGAATGGAAAACACTGGCTCTGGACTGAGTGAACTCCACTTTTCACTGTCATCACAACGTCCTCTTGCTACCAAATCTTCCTCAAATTTTACTTTCCTCCTTACAATACATATTTTTAATCAGGCAATAGATTAAAAAAAAGTTTGGTTATTTGCTCTAAAATGATATTGTTTTGGAATCTAAATACCATTTTATCTCTGGCTAGAATTACAAGGACTGGATTAGAGCCAGAAGGTCAAGATTTCAGTCCTGGCTCTACTGATAACTGTTTAAATGTTGGCAGATCATAACCATTTGGCTCCATATCACCTCTGTACCCTCCTCCTTACCTATTGTTTGATCAGATGAGGAAATGTATGATAAAGCATGTGGAAAATTATAATGTGTGGCAGAAGTATTGCTAAGTTAGTATTAGTAGGTTAATGATCATTAAGCAAATCATGGAAGTTAGAGATACCACTATACCATTAAGAAAGTATTTTCAAACATCAACACCTTGGCTCAGCTGCTTCTTTTACGTACTGGAGGCACTGATAGTTGGTTTTTGGCGGCTTACTGATGAAGATGAGTATTTTTTTTTTTTTGAGTATTTTTTTTTTAAAGAACACAAAGAGTTGGCACTTGTAGTCAGTTACTACCTTAGAGGAATCTACCAGTCTTTAGGATGAATCTCTCTCCCATGACTTCAAGAAAAGTCTGGAGAAAATCCCTCACCAGGACTTCAAAAGAATTAAAAAAAATATATATAGGGTTAGCAATTCAACCCTCTCCATTACATCTGCAATTGAACAATGTAAAGAAAATTGTATGGAAACTATCAAATGTGAACTTTTCTCATCTCAGGGACATGCAGTTTCCTTGGCCAACTGGAGTTTCAGGGCTCTGCTGATGTATCTTTTCCAATTGCCAGCTAATCCCAGGCTAATATGATATTAGAAGATCCTGTTTTAGAACTGACAAGATTAGGATTATTTCATTTTTGCATCTTCTGCCAGGGCTATTCTTCCAATTTTATTTTGGCACATCCATGAACTGCGTTATCATTCCAGATGAGCCCAGTTCTGCTGGTCACTGGGATGAGGATATGTCCATAGAACCATCTGATTACCATTTGTACAACTTGCTTGACAGTCTAGAGGGAAAGGACAAGGTTAAATGCTGAGTGAAGTGAAACAGGAACAAAGTTAGGGAGACTATCACTTACTGCTACCAGAGAGTCAGTGTTGTGGGTTATTAGCAATATCCAAAAAGTTTCCTTTGAAATACCTGACAATGTGTTAGAAAGAACTGCAAGACACTCAGTTCTCCAAGTTCTCTCATATATGAAGATAATTCTGTATTAAATGACCTCAATTATAATTCCAAGTTATGTTTACAGAGATGAGTTCCATTACCCTAGCCAACAGATAATATTCATAATCTTGCTGATATGGACAGAATGAAAATTTTAAAACAAGATCCTGCATAAAAAAGTCTATTTAATAATAAATTTATTTTAAAAGACACTGGCTTTATTGGGTTATTATCATGATTGTTTTAAAATATTGTTCTGGACTAGTAGGCAGGAGCCCCAGCTCTCCCTCTAACTCTTGTGGAAACCTAGAAAAGTCACAGCCACTGTGGGTATATCTGTTCAACTGTAAAATGAGGATTTGGACCAGATATTATATTATTTTAATAAAGTCGAGAGGCATTTCTTCAAATGTATTTATTGTGATTTCTACAGGGTTTTGTGCGTGTGTGTGTGTGTGTGTGTGTGTGTGTGTGTGTGTGTGGTAGTTGTTTTGTTTTTTCCTTGTCTGTTTTTTGGTGGGGAGCCTGGTTGGAGGGTACATAGATTAAAAAAGTTGCCACGGTGGTACTTTAGAAAAAAGTCATATTCACACTGTTGAATGCAGACAAAATGGACTTCCCTAAGAATCCACAGGCCTCACAGGATAGCTAGATTTCATGAGGCATCTTTCAGTAGATTAGAATTAGAAAATACAATTCATATTTTAACTGCATAGTATTCCCTTGAAATGTTATTTTGGTAGCAGCACATATGTAAACCTCTACAATTTTAGGTATAGGAAGTGTGTATTTTTCTGGATTTACACTAATGAGAAGCAGAGTGAAACTGTCCAGAAGTATTTGTATAAAAACATAAGGAAAAACCATCTAGAATTTAAAGTTTTGCACAGACAAGCCATTAATCATAATAACCTCTGTGTTCTACACAATAGAATTTAGCATGTTGACATGTTAATTATTATTGTGCACTATTTTATAAGTGCATGTCCTGTCATCTCCCAAAGGTGAGGAGAGAAACTTTTTATATGGCTTCTTACAGAACATAAGTGAAGATTCCACACAGTTAAGCTTACTAAAGCTTATTAAAATGATCTGTATCTTTCAGCTTCTACCTCCTGAAACTCCTGCCCATAAGACTCATTAAAAAATAGCACCTAAGTTTAATGATAAGGTCAAGGGGGGAAGGGAGATAAAATCTTCCACAGCGAAGTGAAGGACAAGCAGAAAAACTTAAAAAGGAGAAGAAGAAAATGAGGAAGCTCATCTCTAAGGAACCAGCTCTTCCTTCATATACACAAACGCCTACACCTTACCATTTCTTTGGGCCTCCCCAGATTTCTGCTCCTGCCAGGTCTTCTTGGGATGAAGCTGGATAGTCAATGACTCATGTGGCCTTCTCAAGGGAGCCAACTTGTCCAAAAGTGCATCCTGTCTTTCTGAATTGCCTGGAACCTGGGAAAAATTAAGTACGTTTGGGTGTGTAAGGTAGATTTTGTGAAAGAACAGAAAGAACTTCAGAACAAGATCAGAAGAAGCATGTGCCAGGAAACAGGGCCACAGAAAAGAGGACAAACTATCATTCAACTGCAAATGGCAATAATGACTAAAAACGAAGAGAAAGAGGTTAATCTACACTTCAGGACACTGGAGAATAAAATTCAGTGTCTCTAACAGTGATCTGCAGAGGCCCAGAATCATAGTCTTGGGACTTGAGATACCTTAAATATCATCGAACTCAACTTCCACCAAATGGGGGCATTTCTTCTATAACTAGGAGAAGGAAATGGCAACCCACTCCAGTACTCTTGCCTGGAAAATCCCATGGACGGAGGAGCCTGGTAGGCTACAGTCCATGGGGTCGCGAAGAGTCGAACACGACTGAGCGACTTCACTTTCACTTTTCACTCTCATGCATTGGAGAAGGAAATGGCAACCCACTCCAGTGTTCTTGCCTAGAGAATCCCAGGGAGAGAGGAGCCTGGTGGGCTGCTGTCTGTGGGGTCGCACAGAGTCAGACATGACTAAAGTGACTTAGCAGCAGCAGCAGCTTCTATAACTGTGTGGTCCAATATGATAGCCACTAGTCAAACGTGGTTACTGAGCACCTGAAATATAGCTAATACAAATGGACATATTTAAAATACGTACCAAATTTTGAAAACTGAAAAAAAAATGTCAAATACCTCGTTTAATATTGATTGCATGATTACACATTTTGGGTAAATATATTTAATTTCACAAATGTGGCTACTAAAAATTTAAATTACATATGTGGCTCACATTATATTTAATTACCATATATTAAATGAATATTTAATTACAGGTATTAAATGTGAATGGGTCACAATTAGACAGTGCTGTTCTGCAATATCCTTGTTATCTACTGGAACCCCTCCTTGAAGGGGAGTTTTTTATTACAAGGTAGCCTATTTTATGTATGTGTTGTGCTTAGTTGCTCAGTCATGTCCCACTCTTTGCTACCCCGTGGACTGTAGCCCACCAGGCATCTCTGTCCATGGGGATTCTCCAGGCAAGAACACTGAAGTGGGTTGCCATGCCATCCTCCAGGGAATCTTACCAACTCAGGGATTGAACCCAGGTGTCCCGCATTGCAGGTGGATTCTTTACCATCTGAGCCACCAGGGAAGCATTTTGTGTATAGGTAACTATGAATGTTAGAAAATTCTTTGTTTTCCTCTGACACCTGTTTGCCTTCCTATAGCTTCTCACTGGTCCTAGCCTTCCAAACTGACATAGAATCAGCCTAGTGTCTCTTTTTACTCAGTCACACTTCAGTTATTTGACACGGGAAGTGTCAGTCCCTAAGCCTTGTTCTTCTCTAGGGTAACATATTAAAATATTAAAATATTTTCAGGTATTCTTGCATATGCCTTTTGCTTTGGCTGGGTGCATATACCCTGAAAACTCACAGCCAAATGACCACCGCCTTCCCACCTGCTTTCCAGGTTCATCAAGCTCTCTCTCCAGATCCTCCAGCACAGTCACTGCCTCCTCTCCAGTCTCTGGATGGTGTGCCTGCACCCATGCTTGCAGGTCCCTGGGGAGAATGCTTAGGAATTGTTCAAGCACCAGCAGGTCTAAAATCTGCTCTTTTGTGTGGCATTCTGGCCTCAGCCACTGGCGGCAAAGGTCCCAGAGCTGGGTAAGAGCTTCACGGGGTCCAGGTGCGTCCTGATAGCAGAGCTTCCTGAAGTGCTGCCTGAAGAGTTCCCTTCTGTGAGGACTGGACTTTTGTGAGATGGAGTCCTGTCCCCTGTAGTGGTCTTCTGCTTTAACTATTAGAAGTCCTTTTTGTTCTTCAAGTTCCAGAAATGTGGTCATTCTGGGCTGTTTTTCAGGAGATTAATCCTCTATCTGGGGCTGAGTCAAGGGGAATCTCTCAGAATCTTGTCTCAGAGAAAAACCTATTGCCATAGAGAAATGACAAAAACTGTTTGAACACAAACACTAATAAAAGGAAGCTACCAAACTGAGTAAACAATCTGATATACATGTTAGTTGCTCAGTCATGTCCGACTCTTTTCGACCCCATGGACTGTAGCCCACCAGGCTCTTCTGTCCATGAGATTCTCCAGGCAAGAATACTGGAGTGGGTTGCCATTCCCTTCTCCAGGGGATCTTCCCGACCAAGGATTGAACCTGGGTCTCCTGCACTGCAGGCAAATTCTTTACCGTCTGAGCCACCAGAGAAGCCCAAACAGTCTGATATGAGGCTGTAAATAAGAACACTGAAACAGGAGCATGAATTTGAATCTGGGCTGTTGTGTAATTTAAAGCAAGTTACTGGATCCTCATCTGTAAAAATTCTCAGGTTTCTCATAGGGTTGATGTGTAAATAAGTAGGCAAAGCCCTTGGCCTGGCAGCAAGCATTGAGTAAACGCTGAATATTAATAACTTTGTTAAAAGGCTTTTTCATTCCACAACCTGAGGTGGACCGGTCCGTAGAATTCAGTGGTTGTGGGGTACATGCTCCAATTCAGGAGGAGGGTTAAATAACTTTGTTAAAAGGCTTTTTCATTCCACAACCTGAGGTGGACCGGTCCGTAGAATTCAGTGGTTGTGGGGTACATGCTCCAATTCAGGAGGAGGGTTATAAGAGTACCCTCGCAGAGCAACTCACAATCACTTGTTCCCCTCTAGCGCCGTTCTCCGGGCATGTTGGCCCTAGTCCTCCCTCGTAGCTCAGTTTGGAGGGGTGGGGCAGCCTGGAAGGGGGAGGTGTGGAGAGGGGGTTGCTGCTTACAACTGTGCCCTGTCCCCTCCTCCACTTAGGAACCGGGAGAGACTCACCTCACGCCAGGAGGAACAGGTGCGACAGCTAGCGTCCTTTGGGGCGGCCCGAACAAAGACTGACCGACCAATCGACGCTCCGCTGCTTTCAGCCAGGCACTTCCGGGCCGCTCTAGGAAGCCTCGCCTCGGTGGAGCTAATCCTAGCTCGCGGAGGACCCCACTTGTGAACATTTGACTTATGGGACTTAATCCCTCGCTGATGTTTTCTTTGCCTTTTTTTTTTTTAAAGTTCCCTCTCAAATTTTTTGACTCAATTATTAAACAATATGAATATGTAATGCATTCACAGGGTTCAATATTTATAAAGAATTATAACCTATAGTGGAAACGAATCTGAAAAAGAATATAAATATATGTAATAATTGAATCACTGCTATATACCTGGAACTAATACAACATTGTAAATTACGCGCGCGCGCACACACACACAAACACACGGTAGCAGTTCTGCAACTTTTTTTTCCCCCTTCTACTAATTGATTCTGGAATTTGTACATAAAAGACTTCTTTCATTTTGCTCTTTTTTCTTTTAAAGAAAAATAATCACATAGGGTTCAACTATGCCATAATTTATTAATAGTGACCCTGTTGATGGTTATGTAGGTTTTCTTTTTCAATAAATTACTCTGCACATAACTTCTTGTGTATAAGGGTATATCCATAGTGTATATTTCTAGAGCTAAGGATTTACTAGAGCGCAGAGTTGGAGCATTTGTATTTTTGTTACTGCCAAATTACTAATCTTGGAACTCACTTGTGATGTTAATTTATACTTGTCAACATAATGTTACAAAATATTTTGATCCAAAATTGATAATTAAAGAATTTACATTAAAACAATGAGATTTTTAAAATCCTGGATTATGAAAAAGATTGATAATATTTCATATTGAAAAGTATGTGGAAATAGAGGCACTGTTAGTTGTAAATTTTTGGAAGCCAAGAGCTGTTAAAATTAGTATGTCCATACCTCTTGATCCAGCAACTTAGCTTTGAATTATCCATATAAAGTAGTTTTACAAATGTTTGAACATGTACACAAACATTTTTTATATTGGAAAATCCAAACATCTAACATTTGGGAATTAAAATTTCTACATGCCCAATCATTTTTAAAAGTAAAAACTATAAGATGCCAAAGGCATACGAGTAAACAAACAGTATATGATATGATCATTTGTGTAAAATAATCATCTTAAATGCATTCTCAATGATTATCACTTGGGATAAAAGAGAACCCGCACTTTTTTTTTTTATACACTATATTTGTTTTAATTTTATAAAAGCCTAATACTGGTGTAAACAGAAAAATAATTTTTTTAAACCTTGTTTATTTTTCACAACTTACAAATAATTTTCCTGTTTGCAATATCTCTTTTCTCTCTCTGAAATTCTTTGCCTGACAAGTTAGCCTGTAAAAGAATGTAACTCCTTTAAGATGAAAATCAGATCCAACTTCCCTGTGCTTCTGAAGGGTAAATACAAGTAATCAAGTAAACCTAGGTGGAACATTTAGAAAGGGTGTAAAAATGAATTATCAAGTAAGCTTTATAAAATTTAGACAAAGGATAACCCCTGCTCTGCATAATATGTCTCGCACAGCCAATTGAGCAAGTAGAAAATCTAAAAAGTGCTTAAGTATTTGCTTCTCCTTCAGTGCATGATGGACTATTAGCATGTCTCTCCTTATTTAATGTTTGTTCTATCAAATTCTCTTACCAGGTTTTCAAACACAAACCTCACTACAGGCCATGAACTTCCTGAGTAGCTGAGTCTTCTTCAGATACCCCTGACTTCAGTCACTCGTCAGCTTCAGAGAATCAACTCACCAGTCCCTTGGAGCACTGGCTGGGGTTGAGTGGTTGAACACCAGACAAAATGAGGCTTCCAACCATTGTCACGGATATCCTGTTAAAACTCTGTCTCTGCTGTTGGCTTAGGTATGTCCTTCCTCTACTGGAATAAAGCCTCTCTGACCTCTTTACCAAGACATAAGCAGCCAGTTTGTGTATGACAAGGAGAGCTTTCCCTCTTCCCCTTCTAGTTATATCTCCCAGAAAGACTAAGAAACAAAACAAAGCAAAATAAAAACCCAGAAAAAACAATAGTTGACAACTTAAAAAAAATCAGTACTTGGTGGATATATACACTCACTTGCTTTCAATATTTAAACAGACAGAAACAAAATGAACTAAGAATTCAACTCAAGAAATCAGAAAAAGAATGAGGAAGAAACTCCCAAAGAAAAGGTTAGAGAAGAAATCAAGATAAAAGGAGAAGTAAATGAATTAGAAAATAGAAAAAGTCATGTTAATAAATAAACCTAAGAATGAAATCTTTGTAAACAAGCCCATAAAAACAACAAACCCATGGTAAATCCAACTGAGAGAAAAATTATCAATGTTTCCTCATCAGATAATATCAGCATCTCATCAAATAATAGCAGGTGAGGAAATAAGTATGCTACCGAAAAATTTTAAAACTCTTAATGAAAAACCATTAGTTCCAAAATTCATTCAAGAAATTGATAAATCTAAGTCAGTACTAAATAACGGAAAAAAAACCCCCAAACAAACACAAAACTATTAAAGAATCATCTCCAGGAAGGCTCAGATATTCTGTAGCATTTTAATTTTTAAAAAGTTTACATGTATAGATGAATTCTAACTTTTCCATTTGGAATATAAAAGAAATAGAAAGAATAGGAATCTATTTTCATCACCTATATGCAGTTACTGTTGACATTTTGTTGTCATTTACTTCCAATTTTTGCTATTTTAAATGTTTAAAATAGTTGTGTGATCTTATTCTATAAACATTTTAGTAGGCTGCTTAACTGTAATATAATAAAACTGTTCATTTTAAAAATTATATGTAGACACTGTTTGAGATATAATAGAGCTTATAGAAGAGATGTAAAGTTTACATGAGATATATAATAAGGTGCTTGGTACAGTGTCTGGGACACTGGCGTTCAACAAATGGTAGCTACTATCGTTAATAGTTTGCAAAGGGCTTTTCCTTTTGCAGATATTATTTAATTCATAATGGGCATTACTATCTCTCAACATGCTTTTTCCTCTTTAATGGAATAGGCAAGCCTAGGGCAGTAGGAGTGGTAAGTGGCAAGATCCTGGATACTGTCTGAAAATAGAGCCAAGATAATGATTTGTGGTTGGTCAGGTGAGGGAGAGGGGCTCCCCTGGTGGCTCAGAACTAAAGAATGAGCCTGCCAATGCAGGAGATGCAGGTTTGATCCCTGAACTGGGAAGATCCCCTGGAGAAAGAAACAGCAATCCACTCCAGAATGACTGCCTGGAAAAACCCCACAGGCAAGAGGAGCCTGGCAGGCTACAGTCCACGGGGTCCCAAAGAGTTGGATATGACTTAGTGACTGAACAACAACAATGCATCCCAGAGAGGCCAAGAATATATTATTGCTCTTCAAGAGAATCCTTCTGCTTTGTTGGTTTTGCTAAGAAGGTAGAGTCCAGGCTGAGCAGAGTTCAACAAGTTGGGGCTTAGAGTGTGGTAGAGAAAAGAGGTGTCCTGTGTCTCAAATCTCAGAGACGCACACAGGGCCAGGATCCTGAGTGGTTCATAAAGACATTAGTGAATACAGGTTCAGTTCTTTCATATGAGGGATTTGGCCTACATGGCATGGAAATAAAGGATTGATTATTACTCTGAAGTCACCGGGAGACCCATGATCAAAGCAAGTACTCCAGCCTCTGCAAAGCCTCAATCTCCCGTTCATGTTTCTTTACAGATTGCTTTTTCACTTATAATGTTTTCATTGCTTCCATTTCCTGTTTGAAATTTGTTTTTCTAATGTCTCTGACCTTTCCCCTTTTCCCTTAACTTCTCTCCGCTGCTTTCCTTCTCTGTTTATCCCTGTCTTTCCCTTTCTTAACTGCTTTTTCTTTTCACCCCTCCCCACTTGCCCATTCAGACCTTAACCCACTGCTTTCCCACAACTGCTTCTATTACTGAATGCTTCACATTTCAATGGTTCTCTTCTCCAAATGATCTCTACTTTTGGACCTGCATTTTTTCAATTTTTCACTTAAATGTTGATTCTCTTCATATGTGTTTTTATGTTTTTCATCTCACCTGATTAACTGGTCTCTAAGAATTTGTTGTTTTTGTTGTTCAGTCGCTCAGTTGTGCCTGACCTTGCGACCCCATGGGCTGCAGCACACAAGGCCTCCCTGTCTTTCACTGTCTCCTGGAGCTTGCTCAAACTCATGTCCATTGAGTCAATGATGCCATCCAATCATCTCATCCTCTGTCATCCCCTTCTCCTCCTGCATTCAATCTTTCCCAGCATCAGGGTCTTTACTGAGTCAGCTCCTTGCATCAGGTGGCCAAAGTATTGGAGCTTCAGTATCAGTCCTTCCAATGAATATTCATGGGTGATTTCCTTTAGGATTGACTAGTTCGATCTCCTTGCAGTCCAAGGGACTCTTACAAGAGTCTTCTCCAACACCACAGTTCAAAAGCATCAATTCTTCGGCACTCAGCCTTCCTTATGGTCCAACTCTCACATCCATACATGACTACTGGAAAAACCATAGCTTTGACTAGACGGACCTTTGTCAGCAAAGTAATGTCTCTGCTTTTTAATATGCTGTCTAGGTTTGTCATAGCTTTTCTTTAGAAGCTATTATTATTGACTTTCAATAGATTACCTATAAATTGTATCTAAAGAAAATTTTAGAGTGGCTTTCCTCTACCTTCAGGTGCTCAAAAGTTACATTTTAAAATTTATTATTTAATCTAAATCTTCAAACTGTTGTTAGCAGAAAATCTTCAGAGAAATCTTATTTGGGAGGCCGATATATAAAACTAATTAAAGTGAAGCTGTTTTGGTGGTAAGGGACCTAGAGCCCTGAAGTCTCCTTGAGAAACCCTTAAGGCAGTGGTAGGGGTCACACAGGCAAAATGAATGAAGGGAGGTATATAAGACAGTAGGAAGCTATGCGGCAGTGGGGACCATGTCTCATTAGACAACAGTCAGCTCTAGTCAACTGTTCCCACATGGGAATGTGGTGCCTGGTGTTGCCACATCATGCATTTTTTGTAAGAGAATCTGGAAAGTCAGATTTTATGTAAAATCTCTTTAAGTAGTGGCAGTAATTTTATATTACCAAGAGATAATCATACGTTGTGAGAAAAATGCATGCACAGGCTAAATAGAACCCATTGGCCTGTTTGCTCTCTCTGGTTTAAGATGTGAAAAGTCACTGGGAAATTGCAAGATAAATCTTGCTCCACCACCCCTAACCTATCCTACCCATGCAAGTCATAGTTCATTCCAATATTACAAAATAGCTTTTGTAGTACACAATATTTTTAGTGTATATAATTCATAGGTTAATATATTTTATCAAGCTAACAAAAAACTCATAGTTTTTTTTTTAAGTGTAGATCAGATGTTAATTCTAAATTCATACTTTAGCCAACTCCAAAAAAGGGGAAGAATGGAAAGGGAAGGAGAAAAGAAACAGTAGTAATCTCTAAAATCTTGTTATATGTCTAACAGAACATTTAGAGTGCTGGAGCCACTTGCTTCAGAGAAGAAAAGTTTCAGAATAATGAAATGAACACTTCCAGTGTCATAGTTCATCACATGATGTGCTTAGTGGCAGAACATTAGTGTCTTGTTTGGTAAACCATCAGGTGCTTGTCTATCTCAGCTTCTGTAAGTATTTCCGAGTGACTGCTGAAATTGCAATAGTGATCACAGAGTTCCCTACATCTAGCTGTGCTTTTTTGATGTCCCACAGGAATGAGCATAGATGGAAAATAACTCTGGACATTACCAGGGCTTCTCTTCAGTGTGGATTTGCTGATGTACAATGAGGTGTGAGCTCTGCCGGAAAGCTTTTCCACACACATGGCATTCATATGGCTTCTCTCCAGTGTGGATTCTTCGGTGTCCCAGAAGATGCGAGCTATAGCCGAAAGCTTTCCCACACACATCACACTCATAGGGCCTCTCTCCACTGTGCATTCTCTGGTGTCCAACAAGAGCTGAACTATGACTGAAAGCCTTTCCACACTCATCACATTCATATGGTTTCTCCCCACTGTGGCTTCTCTGGTGATGGAAGAGGCCTGAGCTCTGGCTGAAGCTTTTCCCACACTCACTACACTGGTATGGCTTCTCTCCAGTATGAACTCTCTGATGTTGTATCAGATGTGAGCTCAGACAGAAAGCTTTCCCACAGTCGTTGCACTGGTATGGTTTCTCTCCTGTGTGGGTCCTCTGGTGTCGAATAAGGCCCGAGTTATAATGAAAAGCTTTCCCACAGTCATTACACTGGTATGGTTTCTCTTCTGTGTGGGTCCTCTGGTGTCGAATAAGGCCTGCACTGTAATGAAAAGCTTTCCCACACTCATTACATTGGAAAGGTTTTTCTCCAGAGTGGATCCTTTGATGCTGAACAAGATGTGCCCTGTAATAAAAGCCTTTCTCACACTCATCACACTGATGTGGTTTTAACTGGCTATGTATTCTCTGATGGTCAGTAAGCTGTGAGCTCTGAATGAAAGTTTTGCCACATACATTACACGAATAGGATCTCTCTCCAGGGTGGATTCTTTTATGTCTAATGAGGCTTGACTTTAGAGTGAATCTTTTCCCACATTCATCACACTTAAATCTCCTCTCATTTGAAGTGTTTCTCTGATATCTTTCCATCCATCCTTTATG
Source organism: Dama dama (assembly GCF_033118175.1). NCBI lineage: Eukaryota > Metazoa > Chordata > Mammalia > Artiodactyla > Cervidae > Dama > Dama dama. Next base: position 32,330,817 of record NC_083687.1, read on the forward strand.
TTCTTGGGTTTCTCCACATTCAAAAGCCTCTCCATTGATTTGGTCTGATAACTTTTCTTGGGATTCCATATCTACAGTAAGTTCCTGCTTTATATCCGGCTCTTCTTTCTTTATTCTTATCACATCATCTGAAGTAAAAAACACAGTATTCAAATGTCACTGAAATATATAGGAAATAAAATGAAACATTTATTAGACATACACAGCTTCAATATACTAACAAAATGATTTTACAACATCTGAAGAGGAGATTGGGAGATGGCAAAGGAAGAGAAGATTAGCAGCCACTGGATGGGGAGGGAGTGATTCAAGAAAAGAGTGGAGAAAAATCAGGGAGGATGATGAGGGATCTAATGAATAATCACTGTAAACAATAGAAGAAGATCTCAGATAAGAGCGGGTTCATCAGGGAGGCCACAAGTTGGGTAGAGAGGGATGAAAGAGCAGAAACTGTGGGAGTAACAAAACAAGACAGGAAGCCAGCAGTGGCAGGTATCAAGATGGAACCATGAAACAACTTTGTGCAGAGTGTTCTGAGGAATAATGGGAAGACCTTTAGATATATGAATACATGAGAGATCAGCCAAAAAGAAGTATGACATGTCCAAACATGCAGAACAAGGAGATTAGACTTTAGACACACAGGGTAAAAGAGACAGAAATTGCTTTAGCTCACAGAGACATTATTACTCTTCTTACAAAGAACACTGGGAATCTGTCAAACCTGAAACTACACTCTGTAGGTCATTTGAGACTGCGAATCTCAAGAAAACAAGAGTAACACAGAGGAGGTTCTTTAGCAGACCCTAGCCTCCCATCTGACCTTATCCAAGGAAAGCATGATCCCATAATTTCTTTGCCTGTCTTTCCTACAGAAGTTCCTCTGAGTAGAGTCCCAACAACCCCCACTCTTTCAGGGTGAGAGATGTGGCCACTTCCTCAATGATCAATAGTTTCTGAAAAAAAAAGTGAGAGATTATCTCATTCAAGCCATGTTCTCCCTGCAGTAGTCACATTTTTAGGGCCCAGAGTAAAGGGCGGAATTTATAACCATATAGAAATAATGCAGGGAAAGGGGGTTTGTGTGACAAAAGACACTAAATGAAGGAAAAGACAGCTTGGAGACAGTCACACTGGCCATCTTTCAAACCCACCAATTTCCTTCCCACTTGGTTTTGCACATGGTCTTCTGGCCTACAGTGCTTTCCACCTCTACTATTCATTTGGTTGATTCCTATTCTACTTTTAGGATTAGTTACCGTGTTATTTTCTTAAAGAGACCTCTGACATACCTCTCTCCCCATATACAATCTATCACAGCATATTTGTGTGGTTGTTTGTTTAATGCCTCTGTTGTCAGATTGTTGTAAGCTCCATGAAAACAGATCATGTCCACTTTGTTTATTACACCCAGTGCCTTGCACAGTGCCTGGAATATAACAGGTACTTAATATAAATCTGCTGAATGATGAACAATTCTAAGGTCTTCAGGGGAGCTATATGACCTACGTGTCAACACTAACCACAATCCTGTTGGTGTTGAGGGTCCTTAAGCTGGATTTCCATGGTGTGAGGCTGGAGATATGCTGCTTTCTTAGCTGGATCCAGAGGTACCGATGTCTCAGAAAGCACTTCTTGTGTCCAGGCGTGGGTTGAAACCTGAGGATAAGCAAGCTCATTTAGGCAACTGAAGGGCCCATAGAGTAAGTGATCCCCAGAAATCCCACAAAGGACCAGCCTGGATGCCCAATTCCCAACTCTGTCCCCACTGAGCATAGGGCCCTTTCCTATCCACTGGCCTGATTAACTTCCTCTCCAGATTTTCCAGCATAGCCACTGCCTCCTCCCCACTCTCTGGATTGCTTCTGTATCCAGTCCTGCAGTTCCTCAGGCAGTTTGGTTGAGCTGCGCCAGCACCACCAAGTCCAACGTCTGTTCCTTGGTGGGTATCTCAGGCCTTAACCGCTCATAGTAGAATACCCAGAGCTGGCACAAGACCGCAAAGGGCCAAGGAGTCTCTTGGTAGCAGAACTATGGGAAGCGGTGGTGGAATAACTCCTGGTTGTTTTGGCTGCTCTCTTTTGGGCCAGATCTCTTATTCCCAGCATGCCCTTTTTATTAGTTACTTCAAAGAGCCCTTATTGACTCTTCAGGAACCTCTAGATGAAAAACAGTGGCCATTCTTGCTCCAGTGGGCCAAGAGGAGGATTGCTGCTACAAGTGTTATCCTTTAGGGCACACTCCTAGGGTTACAGAAACCACAGTTAAAAAGATAGGAAGGCTGATTCAACATTTGAGCTCACACACTAAGTTTAATCTTTCTGTTCTAGAAGAAAAAGGAATCTCAATCCCAAATTAAAGAGAATTCAATAAAGAAAATGTAAAAAATAAAAGTTTAAGGCAATTAATACCTTTTTCTAAATAGGAGAAAGAATGTTTGTCAAGAGACAGCATTTTTGACAATACTGGGAATATTGTTGGATGCCTTATTCCTCCAAATAACAGCAAAACAATTAGTTGATATGGCCAAGTTAAGTTTATTCTTATGAGAAATGGAGAGCACTTTGATAGTCTTGCTAGTACCTCCTAGGGGAGAAGGCAAAGTCAGAATATTTATGAGGTTTGGGGGGCTTACGGTAGATCTTTCAAGGCAGGATAAGGATTGGGCAAGGATAGTGATAAAGTAGTATAGGTGAAGATTTTCAGTTGAAGGTTTTGAAAAGTCTAAATCCTATCTGTTGAAAGTTGAAGTGTTTGATGTTCACATAAATGGATAGAGGGGTAAGTTGTTAAACCACATAATTATCAGCAACTTTTATCTTTTAGGGCAACTAAAGTTATGTTGATAAAGAAACAGAATAGTGAAGTCACACTTAGGGAAGACAGTTGAATACTAAAATTATGTTAGTGTAGGTAGCAGGCTGTGTGGGTGTAGATGCTTTCAGTTTTCTATGTAATAGGAGACTTAAGCAGGGCCTATGGGTTTAGGGAAATGTGGACTAACAACTGATTAGCATGGTGGGCAGTGATTAAGAGCACAGGCTTTGGATTCCAAAAGACCTCGGCTTGAATCCTGTCATGTTTTCTTATATGTGGTAGCTTAACATCTCCAAACTTGTTTCCCCTCTGTAAAAATACCTTAGAGGCTTTTAAACAATGTTTTATTTGAAATAATGTTAAACTTCCTAAAATTTTTTCAAAAAAAGTTACACAACAGTCCCTATAACCTTCACTCAGCTTCCCCTAACATTAACATCTTACATAACCACAGCACAATTCCAAAACCAGAAAAATAATGTTACAATGTGATTAACTAAACAGTAGACCTTATTATATAGCGTCTTTTTGAGGATAAATTAAACTCAGTGCCTGGCACTTAGTAAGACCTCAGTTTAGAGTGCTGCAGTTACCACTGTGACTTGGTCACCCAGCCGCTGGCTCCAGGCATGACGCTTTGGTACACTTCTAGGTTTCCGGACACAGAATAGAGGACCACGCAAGGAGGCCCTCTAGTGCCTTCTCTGCACCTAGCATCTTTAACTCACTGGGCAGCTTTGGTAAACACCTCCACTTTCCCAGCCGTAGGAGAAAGACTGTTTCAGGAATAACTCAAGATAAAGGATACGGAGCCCACTAACACGTGTTGTCTTCTACTAGTTTAAATCTTCGAGTGAATAAGACAATATGGTAAGTTAACCAGCCAGACTACAAACCCTTTCCCCAGTTACCGCACTGGCACATCACGGTGCCCCAGCCTCTGAAGTGTTGGCTGTCTGTGTATCCTTTAAGCCACAAGGACCGGGCTGACCATAAAAGGCTTCCGGGAGTAGGCGGCCGAGTCGGACAAACGGATGGCCCTCATGGAACTCCCCGGGTTAACATCACTGACCCAGGAGTCCTAGTCTTAGAAACTTTCTGGAGCGCCGGCCGGCAGCGGGGCGGGCTCCTGTGGGGTCTCCGCCGGCACTTCCAGCGCCGGCAAGAGCAAGGAAGTGACTCCCCCGACCCGCGCCCGACCGACCCGGGGGTCCCACCGCGGCGTCCGGCTGTCTTCCCGCCAGTCTTATCCCGGCCCAAGGGAGGCAGCCGCACTTACCGATCCAGCCCCTCGGAGCCTCAGACCTGCCGCCAGCGGAAGTGCGTCCGCGAACCCTGCCCGGCCGTGCGCCCCCGCTTCCGGCGGCTTCGGAGGAAAGGTCCGAGCCATTTAGTGTGGCGGAGCCCCCCGCGAGGTCTGCACATGGAGACACCTACGTCTGTGGCGTTTTGATTCATAACTCTCCTCCTCTTAAAAAGAGGATCTGAACGCCAGCCCCGCGGCTTTGAGTTCCTAGGCCCTGTCCTGTTCGGGGCGGCGGGCGGGGACATTCCCAGGCGTGCTGCCCCTCCGACCACCACTTCTCCGTTCCTATTCTCTGACCCGAGTACTCGCGTCCTCCTTGCCAGCCTACCTCTCTGGACAGCATCCGCCACTCCGTCCCGACCTCCATCAACTTGAATATATTTACCAGGCAGACACATCGCTCAACCAGAATGTGCCCGCAGCATTGCCATCAGCACAATCGCTCAGTCTTGACCCGCAAGGAGAGAAAAGGAAAGAAGGATTAAGGCACATTGATGAGTGCGGTGTTGTTCGTTCAATTTACTACCCGGAAACAAGCAAAGAGCAAAGTGATCTGCCCAAGTTTGCACAGCCAGGGACAGGATGCGCACCACGCATGCGTGACCCAGACCTGTCCTGGGATCCCTACGACGTGGCCACAGTGAGGGCTGCAAAGCCAGAGACTACCGCTGCTCAAATTAAAATGACCGTTTCCAGGCTTAATGTGTGACATTTAAAAATGAAACTGTTACAGGGCTCTTTCAGCTAGATGCAATGTAATGTTGGTTAGGAGCTGTTCAGTACTATAATAGGCGCGAGGAGTACAGCGAAAGTATAGGAAGGAGATGGTCCTTGGCCTAAGAAGCTTACAGTCCAGCTGGGGACACGGACTAGCCAGTGCTTAGAAACTTCTGATATGGAGTTGGGCAAGTTGTACTGGAATCCTGAGTTCTCCAGATTATTAGCTAAACTTTAATAAACCCATCTCCCATACAAATTAGAGATACTAGTAGTTCACAGGAGTACTGTTGTCAGGTTGGTTTATTTCTTTTCCTGGACGGACTAGAGTTTTCAAAGCAACAGGCAAGTTACAGCTCAGTTCAGCTCAAGCAGATAGATGTTTTATTAGAGACAAACTCTCAAAACACAGGAGCAGGTCGCCTCCACATATTAGCTGTTCAGTCATGTCCGACTCTTTGCCACGCCGTGGACTGTACCTGCCAGGCTCCTGTGTCTACGGAATTCTCCAGGCAAGAATAATGGAGTGAGTTGCCACTCCCTTCTCCAGGAGATCTCCCAGACCCAAGGATCTAACTCAGGAATCTGCCTTGCAGGTAGATTCTTTACCATCTGTGCCATCAGGGAAGCGCATATTCCTTGGCGTCCCCTCTTCTGTACTTCCTGTCACTTCTTTTGGTTATGCCCTGTGCAAAATAGGGCTTGTACCTGCCACCAATCAATGAAAAGGAATGCAAATAGGCATATGCTCAAGGTCAATTGACATTTGCAAGTTATATAACAGCATATCTGTTGTATCTCTCTTCCCATAATTCAGTCTGTTATAATCAGATGTATATATGTATAGAATATTTATGAACCCTTACTAGGCTCCTAACTGCATAAAGTTACTGGAGGAAGTCCCTGTGGTTAGTTTGTATCCACTGTATACCTAGGGCACATATGCAGGAATTGGAAAAATCTCTGTGGTTATTTTGTAGCATATCTGGGATCTCTCCTGTGTGTGTCTGGGAAGAGGTTTAGAAAAGGTCTCTACAGGATACTAGCTTGTATCCTTTTCAGCAAAGGCAACCCTCCTTTCTCATGCCTACCTTCCTACCTAACTCTGTAATGAATTAGGAAATATTACACTGCAATATTACAATGCAACACATAGTAACTTGCTGTTTTCCTAAGAATTACAATAAAAACTACTTGGTAATTTGATTTCTTACCTTTAGGCAAGAATCTTTATTATTTTATTCTAGGCAATGAGTGAGTGAACTCCTTGAAACTACCTTAAAAAGTGAGACTCTTCATTTTTGTTATTCCTGCACCCTTGTCTTAAACTGAGTGGCAATTCATTGTTGCACAATAAAGTTTAATTGTTGCAAGTGGCACAGAGAATGAGTGCTTCAAAACTTCTTTGGCAGGCACCACAAAAGTTTTCTTTAAGAAAATTAGGACCCCAGGGAGAGAACAGAATCTTCTGGAAAAATCCAACAGCTGATGGGCTGTAACTTGTATAGAATGCTTCCACTCAGCAGGCATTTTCAGTTGGTAAATGGAGTAGGAAACAGGTGTTGGGGAGGAAAATTTTTCTTTCTACATTTCTAGGTTCTTTGGTTGGTCTTATAATTAACATAAAACATTCTCAGGAGAGAAACAAATCGAATTTTATATGTATAGGAGCCCTGAAGATAAGAGGGGCTTACATGCCATCCTGACTTAATGAATGGAATAGGGGTCTGGGCATCAAAGGGCAGGAGGATAACTCACAGGAGGATAAGAAGAGCAAATGTTTGGTAACTAGGTGTTTGCCCTGCCATATATATAGGTCTTTCAGATTTAAAAAGTTATCTCTGGTAATAACTCTTTTTTTTTTTTTTTTTTAGTACAAGCTCCCTATCTAAATTCTTTCAAGTAGTTAAGGGAGAGGTAAAAGTATTTCCTGAGTCTTCCAGGTTGATAGATTTCAACTCAAAATAATTCACATTCCAAAGTGGCACATTTCAGAGTAGTCTATTAGTCTATTCTTCTCTCCTTCATACTCACTTTGAGTCTTGCTGAACTCCCACAAATTATGGGTCCACTGGAATTCTGTGCTCATGGGGGATTACAAATGCTACACGTGAATGGGGGCAAATCCTCTGCTCAGGCACATGCTCTGTTGTCCTATTTTACTTCACTTACAAAACACAAGTTAAAAGATAAAGTTAAGAATTTCAAGACTGTGACAACAGGGCATTAAACCAAGCTCATGACTTTCTGAAAGCAGGACATTTCTGAGCTCTAAGGCACTATGTGACTGCATAAGCCAGCTTTGAAGCTAGTACCACACATCTAGCAGACACTGTGGGGAACCTTACAAGGGAGGCAATTGTGGAGCAGGCTTCAAAGAAATGGGTGATAAATGTGGGAAAAGTTTCACCTGGAATTCACAGGTTCTGGTTATAGCCTGGAAACAAGATATGGTAGGATTGTGATAGACTTAATGAATGAACTAGAGTTAATACCTTTGAAAGACAACTTACAGAACAATTCCCAGGGCACAGAATAGAGAAAGAGTGAGCACAGTCTTATTCCATCCTCAAGAGGAAGTAAAAACACAGTGACTATCATATCTAGTCAGGGTGAGTAGAGACTTGCGTTCTGCCACCTGCTCCCATGGTAGTATGGATGCTTCTCTCTCTGGCTAGGACTTTCATTCCCCAATGTTCCCCTATTTAATCACACTTTCGGTCCTGTTTCATCAAGTTCTTTCTCCAAATCCTCCATGATCACTGGCTCCTTGTCATCCTTTCGCTGATGTTCTGACATCCAGGCCTGGTGCTCCTGGGGCAGGCTGGTTAGGAACTGCTCCAGCACTAGCAGCTCTAGGATCTGTTCCCTGGTGTGGCATCATTCATTGATGGCAAAGTTCCCAGAGTTGGTTCAGAGCCTCACAGCGTCAAGGTGCCTCCAGGTAACAGAAATGCCTGAAGTTCTGACTAGCAGCTACCTCCTGGTTGTTACATTTCCTCCCATGTTGCCTATATTCATGGCCCTGAGTGTTGCCCTCTTTCTTCACTGTCAGGAGACTTTTCTGTTCCCTTTGATATTTAATAGAGAAGACTGCAGCCAATATGGCTTCTCTTGTTGCACAGGCTCTAGGGCACACAGGCTTCAGTAGCTGTAGCATGTAAGATTGGTAGTTGTGGGACACGGGCTTAGTTGTTCCGTAGCACGTGGGACCTTCCCAGACCATGGATTGAACTGGTGTCTCTTGCATTGCAAGGTGGATCCTTAACTACAGGACCACCAGGGATGCCCTGGCACCATTTCTAAGGTGAAATACATCATTATTAATTTAGAAAAATGCCTACTGAAATCTTTAGCTGAGGTGAAAGACTAGTCATCTTGAAAGCCACTGAATGAACCACTAAAATGTTAATTCAATGAACCATTAAAATGTAAATTCAAAAGGAAAACTGACAATTCTGGTGAATTGTCACATGTGACTGAAAGCATAAACTAGTTAAGACAGACACTACAACTCGTAATATGGAAACAATGTGAAGCTTGGCCACAAGTGATGAGATTAAAAATACCAAACCAAGCATGTTGATGTTCTCCACTACAAATAAATCTACAGATAAGATTTCTGATCATGATCAGTAAGGGATCAAATTATGTCCAGATGTTTGCTAGCAACATAAACAGATAGGTCTGCATGCTTGTGTGTGAATACACATTCCCCACTGACAAGGTGCCTCTGCCAACGTCTCTGGAAGACAGACAGCGCTTCCTGTAGCCAGTGCTGGAGGGAGAGGGGGACAGAGGCAAAGGAGGAGGGTCTTCTTTCCTCCCTCTCCCGGGGGCCTCTGTGTGCACATGTGCATACATGTGTGTGTGCATGCGTGTGTGCATGTGTGTGTGTGTGTGAGTGGGGGTGGTGGGTGGTGGGTGGAAGAGCAGCTGTGTATTCAAAGTTTCAGCCCCTACCTACAGCTGCTGGCCTCATCTCATAGCATCTTGTAGCAGCCCAGAGGGAAGTTAAACCTTGGGAAACAGGCTCTTACCCCTTTCTAGGCCTGGGCCTGACAAGCCCGCCAGAAGCCCACTAACCCTGGGCACAGCGGCTACTGCCTGGCCTCTCTAGGAAGATGCTCTTGGTGGTTGTCTGCTGGGGCCTGCAGGGAAAAGTCAGCCCAGCCTACTGGGTTCCTACTGCCACCATGATTTTGAAATGTATCACCCATTAGTCTTCTAAAAGGATGATATAGAAACCCCTTCCTCCCAACTTTGAAGTTGTGTTGCTGCGCGGCAAGACTTGTGGGGTCACAGTTCCCTGACCAGTGACTGAATGCTGTTGCCCCAAGTGAAAGCACCCAGTCCTAACCACTGGACAGCCAGGTAATCTCCCAGGACTGTCTTTTCTGATTTTATATCCCATAGTCATATTGCCAGTGACATACTCAAGGTTAAGAACTAGGGCTCTGGAATAATATATATGTTTATATCCTGCTTCCACTGTTTACTATGTATTCCTGTGCCTGCTACTTTACAGCTCAGTTTTCTCAACTATAAAATGTGAAATAAAATGGAAAATATAATAGCACATGTACAGTCATGTGATAGGATGCATCAGCCTAGTGCCTGTAAAAAGAAATTATGAGTTCAACATGACCTTAAAACAAAATACTGGGTTATCTAGACCCTATAGTTCAAGGTCATTGAAACACAAATGCCATTCTTATAAAGCTTCTTCATGGAAAATTTTGTTCATTAGATTATCGTATTTCTAACATAAAGGTTCTGTTTCTAGTTAGTTTTCATATAAAAACATGAAATTTAATATTTAGACCTTAAATGTTTTTATTTCTCACATTAGTGAAAAGGTACCTCATCAAACAGGTAAAATAAGTAAAGCAGGATTCACTTTTATATCCTGAAATCATTGGTAGAGCTCCAACTTGTTGCAGATTCCTCTCCACTCTTTTCTCAGATACCAACCCTTTCTATACTCTCCTGCCAGGCTTTTCTGGAGAGAGCAGCCAGCAGCACTGAAATAGTTTCAGGACCTAGTTTTGTAGTACTAATTTCCTCAGCCCTCTTCCAAAGTTGTTAGTAGCCAGAGAACCCTATTTCTACCAAGAGAGCTCCCCAGAACTACACCATCCTCCCACCCCAGGAAGGTGCCCCAACCCCCCACAGCATGGCAGTAAAGTCCTGGTTATGCTACTGTGTATGTCCTCCAAATTCGAAGGTTTACTTCAATTTGAACACCTTTCCTTACCTCTAACCCTAGCTGTTGCCTAATTTGCTTCTACTCCCTCCCTGTCTTCCTTCAATCTCAGGATTATGGCCTCTTGCTTTAAGTGCTCCTCTGGTTGTTTAATTCCTGGCATGACCGCTGGACATAGAGTTTGGCTTACATATTGGAATGCCACCGGTGCATACATCCTCGTCTTTGACATGACTAATTTAGTTTTGTTGTATCTTCAGTTTTTAAAGGAATACTTTAAAAGCACTGTTCTGCAGTACCTTGCTCAAACTATTCCATTTTGAGGCTTAGCCTACCTCTTCTTATGGAGAATCATTAACTAGAGTTAATGATAATGATCAGGCTCTCTTTACCTGAATCTTCTTTGCCCCACACTGTAATTCTGGTTATTTCCCAAGAGTCCTCTTTTTCTATTTTCATTGCCATAGATTAACTTATTTATTTGTTATTGTTTTGTCTCTAAGTTGTGTTTGACCCTTTTGTGACCCCATGTACACCCACCACACTCCTCTGTCCATGGGATTTCCCAGGTAAGAATACTGGAATGGGTTGCCATTTCCTTCTCCAGGGGATCTTCCCGACCCAGAGACTGAACCTGTGTCTCCCGCACTGGCAGAAAGATTCTTTATCACTGAGCCACCAGGGAAGCCTGACTCATTTATTAGCTTCTCCCAAATTTTGCTCTTCTGGTTTGACTTTAGCAAGCAGACACACGGCAATAAAGATTATATGCAGAACAGCAAACCAAAAATGAGAGAAAATAAAGAGATACTGGTCTTTTAGTCATTCATCTCAACTGATATTTATTATTTATTCAATAATTTTCCTGTTCTATTTCCTATGAATTTAAGTTCTTTACATGAACAGGTTTTCCCTCTTGTGAATTCTCTGATGTTGACTAAGGTGTGAGCTCTGACTGAAGGCTCTTCCACACTCACTGCATTCATAGGGTTTCTCTCCAGTGTGGATTCTCAAGTGTCGAATAAGGTGTGAACTCACTCTGAAGGTTTTTCCACATTCACTACATTCATAGGGTTTCTCCCTGGTGTGAATTCTCTGATGCAGGATAAGATGTGAGTTCAGGCTGAATGCTCTCCCACATTCTTTGCATTCAAAGGGTCTCTCCCCAGTGTGAATCCTTTGGTGTCTAATCAGATCTGAGCTCCCCCCAAAGCCTTTTCCACACTCATTACATTCATAGGGTCTCTCTCCAGTGTGGATTCTCTGATGCCTAATAAGCTTTGAGCTGTGTCTGAAAGCTTTTCCACATTCATTACACTGATGGGTCTTCTCGCCAGTGAAAACTGCTGCATGTTTAATAAGGTTTGGGTTCTTGAGAGATTTCCCACATGGGTGAATTTTTTCTCCAGCATAAATCCTCTGATGCTTAATAAAATCTGAATTCCATTTGAAACTTTGGTCACATGTACTGTGTTTACAAGATTTCTGGTGTGTAAATTCATTTGAGTTCAGATTTAAGTTTCTCTCACAGCCATCATGGCTTATTTCACCTGTAAGTGTATTTTTGTGGGTGAGGATTTTACTGAAAGCTGCATCCTGAGCGGATGATGATTTCCGAGACTCCCCTGAGTCTTTTTCCTGCTGCCTCTTTATCTTGCCTGCAGACTTACAGATGTCTTGAGGCTCAGCAGATCCTTCTGACACAAATTCTGAAATTCTTCCTGATACAGTTCTCGGTGATTCCATTTTCTCATAAATGTCCAGCTTTGGCATGGATTCATTGTTTTCACTCTTGTTATCTAAAAAAATGATGAAAAAATAAAGAGGAAAATACCTGTTTGCTGAACTAAAAGAAGGTAAAACTTTGAGATACACCCAAGATAGTTACATAGTAGCCATGATTTGGCTACTCTAAAAACGTGACCTTTCAAATGAGAGAAGGGATGGATGAGGATAGAAGAGAAAGAATAATTGGTAAAAGCATATGTATGCAGTAGTTGGCAGAGAGAGGAAACAGACATGTGAGATGAGCAGACCACAATAGAGAAGAATAGGAAGAGGATCATCAGCAGCAAGGATGGGAGTGGGGGGAACAAGGTAAGAAGACAGAACTATGAAATGTGACTGAGAAGGATCTTGGGGAACATTGGGTCTATATTTCTACTGTTAGAGGGTGAAAGGGAGGCACCGTTTTAAAGAAAGTAGATGAGGACGTAGATGCATAGAGAAAAGTAAAATTATAGACTCAGGTATGTGTATGTGGTGGGAAAAACCTCCATCCATCTATTCATCCAATCCATCTGTCCATTTCTTCTTCATCTTTCATGGATAATCAAATTCTGTCATTTCTGCTAAATGTCCCCTATATACCTCCCTTTCTTTACATTTCTGTTAACTATAGAACCTCACCACTTCCTGTTCAGATAACTGTAACAACCTCCTTGTTGTTTCACTCAGAGCTATTCTTCCTAGTCATCCTAAATACTCTCACCAGACTAATCATCATTAAACCTTGTCATTCTTACACCCTACTTAGAAATCCTAATCTCCTCTACAATACATCTGAGCTCTTCATTTATGATCTAGTCCTCACAAATCCTACCTTCTAGCTCATCAATCTATACTGTGCTCCTGACTCTATATTAAACTGGAATCAAGCTGCTCCTCTTTTTATAGGGTTTCCTTTGTCTAGAATAAGCTAGGATGGGAGAAGGGGTTAGGCAGTACTGGTCTTAGGGTGGGAAAATTTACAGTTTTAGATGAGATGGATGGAAATGTTTCCAGAACAAACCTGAAAGCAGAATTTGGGTAATCTTAAAAATTACTGTAATCTATTCTTGGGTTTATTTTTTGGGACCATATACACCTAAAGTGATACTGAGTCCTTGAACCTTTTAAACAATGAGTTTTAGAACAGCAAAGAGGATTCTATGGAGGTAGTCAGCACAAGTATGGCCAACTTTCTATAAAAACATGAGGGCTTTGTAAAACTAAAAGTAAAGTAAAAAGGCAATAATATGGATCTTGTTCTATGTATCTGTGAATTATAGTCTATTTCTGAGTGTATCATCACATATTTGTCTCTTTTTTCCTATCATTTTATCTGCTTCCCTATTAACATGTTTTATTTCTATGCATGTGTTTCTTTCACTTTTGCCTCTTTTCTCATTCCCTGACATTTTCTCAACCCATTCATTTTCTTTCCTTTAATTAGCTCATAACATGAAAACATCTCATGTTTTAAAAATATTCTAGATAAAGAACAAATGAAAAAGGAGACATTCTGGATAAAAAACAAAGTTCTCTCTCTCTTATTTTGGATGGCCAAAGACACAAAAGGAAAAGAGTCCTCTCTTTCTTATTAAGTAATAAAGGAAAGGACCGCCTACAGTTACTAAGAATAGTCTTAGAAGGGAGGTTTACTGTCCCAGCACTTCAGGGACATGCACCACATAGAGTATTGCTCCTTACCACAGTCCAGTAGGAGCTGGAGTTCTGAAGAACCATGGAGGGCCGTGGTGTCCACTGGCTGGAACTGGACACTAAGTGCTGGCCCAGGAGTTGCCACTTTTCTCCTGAATGGTTCTTGTCCATGTCCACAGACTGGAATCTGAGAAAAACAAAGTACATTTGGGCTTATCAGAGAATCCCAGTTGGAATTAAACACCTTCCCAAACCAAAGAGAATCTTCCAGAGTTATACAAAACTGGGGAAGGAAGAATTAAGTCTGCCTCAATTGTAAAAGGTAGCATAGTACCTAGCAGAGAGGGAAGAGTTCCTACAAAGCTCACTTTGGGAGCCTGGTGCCTCAGATGGTAAAGTGTCTGCCTGCAATGCAGGAGACCCAGGTTCAATCCCTGGGTTGGGAAGATCCCCTGGAGAAGGAAATGGCAACCCACTCCAGTACCCTTGCCTGGAAAACCCCATGGACAGAGGAGCCTGATAGGCTACAGTTCGTGGGGTCGCAAACAGTCGGACATGACTGAGCGACTTCACCTTCACTTCTTTTTCACAAAGCTCACTAGATATTCAATCTCAGGTCCTTTTCTCCCTATGTGCGACTCCATCCATCCTGGAGGTCTTAGATCCCCCAACCCCTTTGTACCTGGAGTACAGCTTCATCAGTGCCTCTCTCTAAATCTTCCAGTAGGGTCACTGCCTCCTCTCCACTCTCTGGGTAATGTTCACGCACCCAAGCCTGCAGATCCTCTGGCAGGATGGCCAGGAACTGTTCCAGAATTAGCAGCTCCAGGATTTGCTCCTTGGTCTGGGTTTCTGGCTTCAGCCACTGACAGCAGAGCTCCCGGAGCTGGCTCAGTGCCTCTCGGGGCCCGGGAGAATCCTGGTAGCAGAACTGCCGGAACAGCCGCCGGCAGAGCTCCTGCCTGAGGGGATCATTCCTCTGTGAGCAAGCATCCTGCCTCCAGACAAAATCTTCCTCTTCCATCTTCACTATCAGAAGTCCTTCATCCTCCAGAAGGTTCTGAGCTGCAGCTTTCTTTGATTCAGTTGCCATCTTGAAATAAACTGTATTATCAGAATCCCACTTCTGCTCTGTGAAGAGCCTTTTTTAGTTTTAAGAACTCTCCTGAGGGATTAAAAAGATTACTATTACTGTCCAGGAAGACAAAAGATCACAACATAGAAAAAGTCATTCTCCATTATACAAAAATTGGCTGGGCATTTAAAAGCACTGGAATACCTGTTTTGTGGACTTACAACTGTTAGATAATTTCCACCTAAAAGCAGCTTAAAATTTAATTTTAAAAATAAGATAATTTAGAGGCATTAAATATAAGACAGTATAAATATAAGGCAATAATGAATGTTACTTTGTCACACGCAATTAAATTATATATTATTCATAAAGAAAATAACCATCAAAAAAGAGAAAAATGACAGAAGTGCTCAATAAGTTGGGGATGGAAAAGAGCACAGTAGGTTTCAATACTCAGGAAAAGCTTAATTAAAAAATTAACTTCTGATGAATGGATAGAATTTGACTAGGATGTTGGGAGAGAGAGAAACAGGAAATTACAAGCAAGGAACACCTTGAACAACTTGTTAATAGTAAGAACACAAGTGGGAAGGCAAAATGTCAGTAGGTTTGCATAAATAAATTATAGAGACAAAGGTTCTATTGAAGGAAGCTTCAAATGTCAAGCTCACGAATTCAGAGTTTATCTTTTAGGCACTGAGGAGCCAATGAAAGCTTCTGAGCAGAATGGCCTGATAAATACTGTTTGTGGAGATAAATATATTGTTCATCTCTAGGATGAACCATAATAGGATAGAAACATAAAGAGGCAACTGTCCTCAAAGTGTGGGGAAAATACAGGCTTAGAATGTTATAATTATTCAGAACATTGAACTAGGATTACTAACACATCTCTTAAATAATAAAAACCAGGCAACTTTCCTTAAAGGCCGAGGTTAACAATTTCAGTGTAACGAGCTTCTTCTCTCAAAATCTGAGATAAATCTGTTTCCTTTTGTCTCAACAATTCTCTCAGCCTTCTGAATTTAATGGCTCAGTCCATAAGGCCAATTAGATTACCAATAAAGCATAATAAACTGCACCAAGACCTGCTTATCATCTTTTGTGAATCTTATCGTTAGATATCAGTTCCTCGTCTTAGCAGCACTTGGGAATGGTCTGTTTGGTATCTGAACTGAAAAACTGAATGAAGTAATTCAGAAGTGAAGCCCTAGCAAAAGGCAAATATCCATCTTTCAGGTCCTTCTACTAAACATTTCACCAAGCTGACTACTGATTGTTGCACAAACATATACTTTATTAAGACCTTAACACGGCAAAGCATTGGGCTAGAAGTTATATGGCAGTGATTTCTAAGAAAGTCTGAATTCAGAACTGGGCTCACTGCCTGTCATGTGAGAACTTTGTTAAAACAGATTCCTTGGCCTTCTGCATATGGTGATGCTGATCTGGTTAATATGGGATATGCCTGGATTTTCTGTATTCTGATGTACAGATATAAGGAGTTTTAAAAACAGTGTTTGAGTTTCCAAGGAGTTTGCAAAAGAGTTGGAAAGAAATGACACAAAACACACATGGATACGGAACATTTAAATAACAAAACCTGCTTCACATGATGCTGAAAATGTGTGATAAATGTTGAAAGCTGAAGTACTCAACAGATTGTATGGTAGAGACACTAAATAGCTTAATGGTTGTGAGGTAGGGAGAGAATGTGTGTGTATGTGTGCAAATATTTCCTACAGGTGGTGGGGCTTAACCTGAACAATAAAGGATAAGAAAGATCCAGAAAGGCAAAAAGGAAGGGAGAGTAAACAGTTGAGAAAGTGCGAATGAACAGCAGATTGATGGTGAGACCAGCTTACAGGGTGTAACTGGAGTGACTAAGAATTCTAATACCTGAATGAGTCTTTTGGGCCTAGAAAAGAGAACAGTCTCAAAGGCCCCTTGCTGAATCATCTAACTTTGGAGAAAACAAAGCATAACTTTAGTTCCATCCTGATGCTCCAGGCCAGTTGCATCTATCTGGGACTTATCACCCCCTGTCTGGAAACCTACCACCCCCTACACCCGCCCAGAAGACTTACCACCCCCTGCCCAACTACAAGTGTCATCTCAACAAAAGAATACTCAAATTACCCCGCCTGATTGACGTTTCCCTTATCATTTCCACAAACCTCCCCTCTAAGTATGAAGCCTCCCTGATCCCTTTCGGCGCTCAGCCTGGTCATTAGGCCGACTGTCACCCCTCCTTGCCTGAATAAAGGTAACCTACTTTTGTTGAGGTCGTCTTTCCTTTTCTGCCTCGCCGGAACTGTACCTTACAATACCTCTGAGAAAGAATTCAGTAACTTGACTTTTGAGTTCTAGGTTCCTAACACTTAACATCTGTGGATAAAACACATATCATCTTGTATTATTTTCAATGTTTTTTTTTTATTGATTGGAGCCCCATGAGGTTAAGGACCATGCATTATTAATATTTATTCTTAAGTTCTCACTTTTGTTGATTTATTGGATAAAAGGGGAAATTAAGAAATACGAGTTTCCTATTGCTTTGTATACCCCGTATTTTAGATGCTAATGAGACATCCACTTAGAAAAACATTTCCAAAAGATATTAAGAGATTTTAATGGGAAGAAGTTAGGAATGGAAATACAAGTTTAGATAAGATCCATGGAAAGGGCAGTTAAAGATAAATACTGAGCATAATTCTCCGAGAGTATGAAATGAAGCTCACAGGTTCAGACTGAATCTTGGAAAACAAGAGTCTGAGTGGGTATAAACGAGGTAAAAATTTAGCAATGACAGAGGAGGAAAGTGGGAGGGGGGTTTGGAGCTATGATGTATGTCTCAATTCTTACTAATTTATTGGGACATTCTTTTGATATAGAGAGCTAATTTAACTTCTTGTTATGTTTTCTAGACGTGTTAAGTGTTTACCAGGTAGTGTCCTAATACTTTATGGGCATTATCTCATTCTACAACATATGTTATCCCCTCAGATAGCTGAAAGTTCTGTCTTCAGATGTTTAATCACTTCTGATCCACTTAAAACAGCCCACAACTCTAGATAAAAATCATCTAATTTGCAAGGATTTGATATAGTCTCCCTAAAGCTGGGTTTCAAATGTCTTAATAACCTTAAACTAGTAAACATTTTTTGAGCATCTAGTGCTTTACAATCACTGTGTAAGAGGAGCGTTACAAAACTAGCTAAGCAAATATGTAAACAAATATTACAACAGAGTAAGGAGTAATTAGTTACATTGGAGGTTTGGTAAAGAGAGTAAGGAGTAATTAGTTACATTGGAGAACTGGTAATGTGGAGGTTTCCTGTTGGATGAGTAGGTTCTTGGTGGATGGGTAGCTTCCGGGTGTGTACCATGGGATAGAAGTATGAGGTGTGCGGGGCTATACCTCCAGTAGAGGTCACAGAGTGGAACAGGGGATTCACAGTGCGTGATGACGAAGGCCCTCACAGCACCTTAAGTTTCTCACAGAGGCATTTTCCGGTCTTCCAACTAACTTGCTTGCTTTGCTGTCTGGTCTCTCCTTCTAGAACGCGATATTCGTTTCAATATTAGTTTCTAGGCATCCCTAGTACACAGGGAATACTAAATATTTACTATGTGAATAAATTTCATGAGGATGCTGTAGCTGTCCCACTTTTCGTACAAAAACGCGGGTTACTCCTCCCAGGATGAGAGCAGGACTCTGGGGTGGACTCTGGGGCAGTTTCTTCTGGCACAACGCAGTCGGCCCGAGACAGATGCCACCCTTCCCCCGCCTCGCCCAACTGGGTCAGGCCACTTCTTTTCCCAGTGACCCCAAAATCTCAGCCAGCAGGAAGGCCCGTAGTCCCCCAAACCACGCCCTCTCAGCGCTCAACGATGACGTCACGCGCGGCGGGGTAACTATGGAAACCCCTATCCAGTCCAGATATAGGCCGGCGCAAACGCTTTCCCAACGCCAAACCTAGTTCCACATTTCCTCGGGATTCCTCTGAGGTCCCAGGTCCAGCGTGTCACAGGGCTGTTGCAATCCCGAAGGGAACATGATAGGGACTGGGTGTTTAAAGGAGACAAAGGACCGGACACCTGGGTCCCCAGACCCGGACTCACCTCTCCCACAGGGCTGGTTCCGATCGGACACTTCCGGTGGAAGGACGGCGCTGCACGACTTCTCAAGGCTTCCTTTCACAGAGACTTTTGAGGCTGCGCAGAAGGAGACGGGCGGACTTTGGACTGCACTTCCCAGAAGCCTTCGGGTATCCTCAGGGTTTGGGACTCTATTTCCCAGGCATCTTTGCCAGTCTTGGAGCTCTCGGAGCTTGCAGGGGGCGTTTTTTTCTCCTCTGTAGCAGTAAGCTTGCCTTTACATCTCATGTGAGCCTCATCCTTAACTTTTTAATGGGCCCATTTAAGTCTCAGTTCAGTTCAGTTCAGTTGCTCAGTCGTGTCCGACTCTTTGCGACCCCATGAACCGCAGCACGCCAGGCCTCCCTGTCCATCACCAACTCCCGGAGTCTAGCCAAACCCATGTCCATTGAGTCGGTGATGCCATCCAACCATCTCATCCTCCGTCGTCCCCTTCTCCTCCTGCCTCAATCTTTCCTAGCATCAGGGTCTTTTTCAAATGAATCAGCTCTTCGCATGAGGTGGCTAAAGTATTGGAGTTTCAGCTTCAACATCAGTCCTTCCAATGAACACCCGGGACTGATCTCCTTTAGGACATTTCAGTCTAGAGCCGTGACATAAAAGCTCACGCAGCAGGGAAACGGTTCAAAGTTCACCTTTGGATGTACAGGAAACCTTTTTCCTGAATCCTTGTTTTAACCCCCGGAGTGGAACGCAGATACATCAAGTCTTTAAGAACTAGAATATTACAGTAACTTAAATTTTACTACAACTCTTTCTCTTGTTTCCTGCCGTATCTCCTGTAATCTGAGTTAATCACTATTACAAATTTTGTGTTCTCTTATTTATTGAAAAGATAGGTCTGTTTGGTGCATACTCATGAACGAAAAGTATATGGTTTTAATTTTAGTTGGTTTTGATCTAAAAGGCATTGTCTCAAAGGTACTCTGATATTTGTTTCTTTTCATTCAATTTGTCATTAAGATATAACCATATTGTTGAGTTAAAATCATATTCATTACTATGTAATATTCCAGTTGTGAGGATAGCATTGAGTTCATGTTTTCTCCTAAAAATGGGTTGATACACCATTATCTCTTCTGATTACTGCAGTAACTTCTTAAGTGAACTCTGCATGTACCTATCTCACCCATAGTCCATCCTCAGCAGAGCAGCCAGGGTAATATATATATGTATATATATATTTAAATCAGAATATCATTTCTCCATCACATGGACCTTCTACTATCATCTCTTGTTTAGTTATTAAAAATTTTTAAATTGAGATATAGTTGATTTACAATATGTTTCAGGTGTATGCATATTTCACAATTTTTAAAGGTTATACTCCATTTATAATTATTATAAAATACTCTGTTGTTATAAGTATATTCCCTATTCTATACAATATATCCTTATAGCTTATTTATTTTATTTATAGTAGTTTCTACCTGTTAGTTCCCTACCCCTAACTTGCTCCTTTCCCTCCCTTCTCCCCACTGGTAATCACTAGTTTGTTCTCTATATCTATGAGTCTGTTTCTTTTTGTTATACTAACAAGTTTGTTTTATTTTTTAGATTTTACATCTGTGATATATGCAGATGTATATTTTACATATGTAATATATATTATCTTTGTCTGACTTATTTTGCTAGCATAGTTCTCTCCAAGTCCATCCACCTTGCTGCAAATGATAAAAAATTTTCATTCTTTTTATGATTGAGTAGTATTCCATTGTATTTATATAGTTTTTATATATTTATCTATTGATGGGCACTTAGGTTGCTTCCACATCTTGGCAATTATAAATAATGCTGCTATGAATATTGAGGTGCATGTATCTTTTCTAATTAGTGTTTTTTTGATTTGTTTGTATATAAATCCAGGAATGGAATTACTGGGTCATATGGCAATATTTAGATTTTTGAGATGCCTCCATACTCTTTCTCACAGTTACATTTATACCACCAACACTGTACAAGGGTTTTGTTTTCTCCACACCCTCATGGTTTTTGTGCCAATACCACACTCTTTTGATTTCTGCAGCTTTGTAGTTTTCCTGAAGTCTGAGAGGGTTATGCCTCCAGCTTTGTTCTTTTTCTCAGCATTGCTTTGGCACTTCTGGGTCTTTTATGGATCCATATACATTTTAGGATTATTTGTTCTATTTATATGAAAAATGTCATGGGTAATTTGATAGAGATCACATTAAATCTGCAGATTGCTTTGCATAGTGTGACCATTTTAATAATATTAATTCTTCCAATCCAAGAGCATAAGATATGTTTCCATTTCTTTCAGTTTCCTTTATCGATACTCTGCTTCTCCAACCCTTCCAGCAATTTTATGAATTCCTGATGAGTTCATAATGAACAGTACTTCTTCATTAAGCTTTCTGTTTAATTAAGAATAATTGATTTCTTATTTGCAACTAAGATATCTGGTACACACAAAGATCTCTCAAGATACAGGGAATTGTGAACTGATGATTTTTGCTGTTGCTTCTGTCCTTGCACCAGTGTTACTTACATTGATCTTTACATGCTCCAACAAATTTTTCTGATCTCTCTCTCATCATAAAAGAGTAAAAACCACAAAGGTAATTCGTAGGTGGTCTTCTTATCATAAGTAAATACATATTTATAGCAGGATGTCTTTTAAGAAAAACCTGTATCTTTATCTCATCTCTATCTTTTTATCTTCATTTCTGTCTCTCAGTTATCACATCATAAAAAATGAACATTTTTAAAAACCAGCTTTGAGGAGATATTTTGGATGGTATGACTTAAAATATGGGATTTATGGCCCATGGAACAATGGTTTTTGCAGGGCTTTGGGGAACATTGTGGACACAGAAAATGTTAAATCAGATATGATTTTTAAATCAAAATTCACAAGGGCATATGCTTTCTATTGCTGGCAGGGTCTACTCATATAGGCAACTCTATGCATATCACAGAGTAAATAACCACAAAATGTTTCAAAATTTAAATTGATAATTAATAGCCTCCCTGGTAATTTTTTGTAGAGCATCATGAAGATATATAGGTATACACATAGACAATAGATATAAATCCTACTTTTAACACAAAGGAATAAAGACTGATTATAGGAAACGCATATAGTATAGCTGTAAAACATGAATAAAACATTGGGGTGAGAAATAATCCATCCCCCATTCTCACCAATCCCAATATGGACCCTTCACTGCATTAAGGTTAATTTATTCAAACATTTGCTCATACACACCATGGTCCACCTTACCTAAAAATCTTCCTCATATATTTTGAATATTTTCATTATTCCTTTGTAAAACTCATCTGCAGTTAAGACCCAGATTAAAGTACTGTCTTTTCACTGAAGCCTTACTTGACCTCTTAGCCTTTACTAATATCTTTGGTTTTCTTACCTCAACTTGTAGTCATGGTTTGAACCTTTCATTACATAGCCCGTTTATTCTCTACTGTTTTTCATGAATGACAATGTAATTACCTATTCCTGTCAACTCTAGGGCAGTCCTAGGGAAAAGATCTTTTGTGTTCTCCCCGTGGTATATTCCTGCATTAATCCTAGCCATATGGGATGTCTTAATGATGCATTTGAATGCTGATTGCATACTTATATTGTGATTTTCAGAGACTTTATATATAAATATTTGCCCACATTATTAATATCCTAGGGAACTCAAGGGGATAAGTCCTAGGATCATGTCCTTCCTAGAGTTTGTAGCAAAGTGAGGTAGGTGTCAAGTTTAATTAGGTATTTTGTAGTTCAGTTCAGTTCAGTCACTCAGTTGTGTCCGACTCTTTGCAACCCCATGGATTTCAGCACACGAGGCTTCCCTGTCCATCACCAACTCCAGGATCCTCCTCAAACTTGTGTCCATTGCATCGGTGGTGCTATCCAACCATCTCATCCTCTGTCGACCCCTTCTCCTCCCACCTTCAATCTTTCCCAGCATCAGATTCTTTTCAAATGAGTCAGTTCTTCCCATCAGGTGGCCAAAGTATTGGAGTTTCAGCTTCAGCATCAGTCCTTCCAATGAATATTCAGGACTGATTTCCTCTAGGATTGACAGGTTGGATCTCCTTGCAGTCCAAGGGACCCTCAAGAGTCTTCTCCAACACCACAGTTCAAAAGCATCAATTCTTCAGTGCTCAGCTTTCCGTATAGTCCAACTCTCACTTCCATACATGACTACTGGAAAAGCCATAGCTTTGATGGACCTTTGTTGGTAAAGTAATGTCTCTGCTTTTTAATATGCTGTCTAGGTTGGTCATAACTTTTCTTCCAAGGAGCAAGCATCTTTTAATTTCATGGATGCAGTCACCATCTGCAGTGATTTTGGAGCCCCCCAAAATAGTCTGTCACTGTTTCCACTCTTTCCCCATCTATTTGCTATGCAGTGATGGGACCAGATGCCATGATCTTAGTTTTCTGAATGTTGAGTTTTAAGCCAACTTTTTCACTCTTCTCTTCCACTTTCATCAAGAGGCTCTTTAGTTCTTCTTCACTTTCTGCCATAAGGGTGGTGTCATCTGCATATCTGAGGTTATTGATATTTCTCCTGGCAATCTTGATTCCAGCTTGTGCTTCATCCAGCCCAGCATTTCTTATGATGTACTCTGCATATAAGGTAAATAAGCAGGGTGACAATCTACAGCCTTGACGCACTCCTTTCCCGATTTGGAACCAGTCTATTGTTCCATGTCCAGTTCTAACTGTTGCTTCTTGACCTGCACACAGATTTCTCGGGATGCAGGTCAGGTGGTCTGGTATTCCCATCTCTTTCAGAATTTTCCACTTGTTGTGATCCACACAAAGGCTTTGGCATAGTCAATAAAGCAAAAGTAGGTATTTTGTAACAGCTTTTCAATTATGATGAGAATGAAAATAATGATCTCATTAGGATTTACCACCTGTTGAACTCAGCCAGAATGAATCACTGGGAGAAGATTTTTGCTCTGGCCTAAAATCTTCTTTAAAGCCCCCTTCAGCTCATTGTTCCTTAGACTGTAAATGAAGGGATTCACCACAGGGACTATGATCATGAAAATTATTGATGCTGCTGAGTCTTTTTCAGTTGAATTGTCAGATGAGGAACTCATATAGACCCCTGTGATTGCTCCATAGAAAAGAATGACCAAGGCGAGGTGAGACCCACAGGTGGAGAAAGCCTTGAATTTTCCTTGGACAGAAGGGATTTTCATCACAGCAGAGACAATGAGGCCATAGGATGCCAGGATACACACTGAGGGTACCACAAAGATTAGCCCCACCACAGCAAGAACCAAGAACTGATTAAGACTGGTGTCAGAACAGGATAGAGGGAGGAGAGCATTGATATCACAGAAGAAATGGTGGATGACATTGTTAGAGCAGAAATGCAGACGGGTCATCATAAGGGTGTGCAAGAGGGGGTTCAAAAAGGCAATCACCCAAGGTCCACCCACGAGGGAGATGCAGAGGTGCTGGGTCATAATTGTGGAGTAACGCAAAGGGTGACAGATGGCCACATAACGGTCATAGGCCAACACTGTGAGAAGGAAATTGTCCATGTTGGCAAACATCATACAGAAATACACCTGAACCAGGCAGCCAGGATAGGAGATGGACTGAGTCTGTGTTTGGATGTCCAGGAGCATCTTGGGTACTGTAGATGAAGGAAGGCAGAGGTCCACCACAGACAAATTGGCGAGGAAGAAATACATGGGTGTATGGAGGCGATGGTCTGAGGAAATGGCCAGCAAGATGAGTAAGTTTCCAAACAGTCCTGCTAAGTAGAGACACAGGAAAAGTGCAAAAAGCAGCTCTTGTTGCTCTGGCCAACTTGAGAAACCCAGGAGGAGAAATTCAGAGATGCTGGTTTGGTTTTCCCTTTCCATCACTTGAATGTATCTGCATGAAGACCAGAGGATGACTTTTTTTTGGCTGCAACTTGTGGCATGTGGACTTCCCCAACAGAGATCAAACCTGTGCCCCCTGCAACTGGACCACCAGGAAAGTCCTGGAGGATGAAATATTTTTGACAGAAAAAAAAAAAAGTTCTCATTTTTTACATACTCACCTAGTCTTGTCTCATTTACTAAATATATTCTCTTTAGACCATCCTATTTTCTCACTGATCTCCTTTAGGATGGACTGGTTGGATCTCCTTGCAGTCCAAGGGCCTCTCAAGAGTCTTCTCCAACACCAAAGTTCAAAAGCATCAATTTTTTGGCACAAGGAAAGCTGAGCACTGAAAAATTGATGTTTTTGAACTTTGGTGTTGGAGAAGACTGTTGAGAGGCCCTTGGACTGCAAGGAGATCCAACCAGTCCATCCTAAAGGAGATCAGTCCTGGGTGTTCATTGGAAGGACTGATGCTGAAGCTGAAACTCCAATACTTTGGCCACCTCATGAGAAGAGTTGACTCATTGGAAAAGACCCTGATGCTGGGAGGGATTGGGGGCAGGATGAGAAGGGGACGACAGAGGATGAGATGGCTGGATAGCATCACCAACTCTATGGGCATGAGTTTGAGTGAACTCCGGGAGTTTGTGATGGACAGGGAGGCCTGGCATGCTGCGATTCATGGGGTTGCAAAGAGTTGGACACAACTGAGCGACTGAAATGAATTGACTGATTTCCTCTCTGATGCTCTCTACCAAGCCTCAGTGGACCTTGTGTGTTAGTCACAGTCATGTCCAACTCTTTGTGAACTTATGGACTGTGGCCTGCCAGGCTTCTTTGTCCATGGATTTCTATAGGCAAAAATACTGGAGTGGGTTGCCATTCCCTTCTCCAGGGGATCTTCCCAACCCAGGGATTGAACTGTGTCTCTTGAATTGCAGGCAGATTCTTTACCATCTGAGCCACGAGGGAAGTCCAAGGTCAGTGGACCCTAGGCATGATCATCCATTTCTTCAGTTGATTTACTTACTGGGAACTTCCCTCATCTGAGGTTTCCGAGGATCTCTGTATATATCCCCACAGTAGGCAAAGACTCTCTTCCTACTTTCCATGTTGATACCAACTGTTGCACATTCTCCATTTTGTGTGGCTGCCTGTCAGCTGTGTGTTGGAACATATCTGTGAGTCTGACATACTAAAGGACTCCATGCCAAACAGAGATTTAAATGATGAATATTTTATAGCTTTTTGTTCAACCCCATGTGAACCATTGTTCTTGAAAATAAGTCAGACATCTACCATTTAGGATTCATAAGATGTAAACAAACTATTTTATCTTTTCAAGATAAAAAGAAAAAATATAGTAATGTGCTTGACAAGTGTAAAAAGTTAAACCTCCAAAAATTAGTTTACCTGAACACTGTGAGAAACATAGGAAAATATTTATAAATAATTTTAAAAGTTATATAACACATGTAGTTATATAATACACTGTGTGTTCTTCTTTAGTAGATAAGGCTAAAGAGGAACACATAGAAAAAGTTATGCCCAAATGTGGCTGATTTAAAAGATTCCCTTTTAATAGTTTTGTAATATATTAACTGTAACTACAAAAAAAGGCTTCATGTTTATAAAGTGTTGTTAATACTTGTGCTCCTGCATTTCTTGGAGTTGTAGAAAACATGAAATAATAGAAGGCAAAGCTCCTAAGGCAAGAAACTTGAAATCAGGTTGTGATTAATAATTAAGAAAATAATTAAGAAAATTAAATAATTGTCATAGAAAATAATTCAGAGGACAAATGTCCACATGTACATGTGAATAATTTCAGAAGAATGGAGGACTCTCTCAGAGACAGAAAAAATCCTGGCGAGTGTGGGCTCTGAGGTCAGACACAGTGAAATGAGACCCCAGGTCACTTAACCTCTCTAAATCTTAATTTTCTTATATATAATAATGGCACCTACCTTAAAGGTTGTTGTGAAAATGAAGTGAGTTGGTGTATAGCAAAGGTTTTAGCAAATAGTGATTACTAAATAAATGCAAACTATGGTTGACAAAGCCAGACTAGGGGTAAAGCAGGTTTCTTTCGTGTCTTCACAATGGCTGTTTTAAATCTTTTTTCTCAAACTTTTTACTCCAGCACGTCCCTTCACATCAATTACTTCACTTACTGTAGTTTCACAGAAAATAGAAGCCACTGCTAGATGGATGTGCCTGACTTCTTGACATGATGCATAAAACTTGTCTGCATCCAATTTATCCTTCCTTTCCCCCTTCCCTCCTTTTACAAAAAAGCCTTATCTTTCTTTCCTGAAAAGATTGACACCTCCACATATGTTCCCCCGCTTTCCCACTTCTCTTAAAACTCCCTTCTCTTTTCTATAACTTGAATGTTCTCCTGCTCTGTTGGACTCATACTTTCACCTTCAGTCTCTTCCATCTTCAACATCCCTTTCCAGATCCATGACTACTTCTGGCTTCTTCCTGACTCTCTCTTCCCTGACACAACCCCTCACAGAACCGACTTTCTCACATCCTACTTATTTCCCATCTCATGTCATTCTGTCTACTGCCCCAGGAATTCCAATGAATTGCTCTTCCAAGTCTTCTTGAAAAAATTCAGTGGACACTTCTCAGTCCTTGTGTTTTTAGACCTCTTAGAATTCTCTCCTAGAGAAATTCTATTCCTCTTTGGATTTATTTTCAGATTTCCTCTAATCTTTCTGGCTATTTCTTTCCAGTTGTTTTGCAGAATTTACTTCTTTTGACAATCCCTGAAATGTTGGCATTTCTTTGGTTTTCATCTTACGCCTTGTTTTCTTTTCATCCTACAGATATTCTTGGATGAGTCTATTCACTCCCATGGGTTTCATACTATCTGTATGCCAATCTCTCCCAAATTTGTTTCTCTAGTGCAACTCTCTTTCATATTCAGTCTCATATTCCCAGTGCTCTTTGAATGTCAACTTGGATATCATAGACACTTGTATCTAAGATTTCCCAAACTGAATCCATCAAATTCTCCTCCCTGCTTGTAGACTGTACCTCTCTTCATGTACCCTTTATCAATAAATAGCACCACAGTGTATCCAGTTATTCAAGAAAAGAAAAGTTGGCAGTCATCCCAGGACTTCTACCTTTCATTAACTTGTACATCTAATCAATTCCTAAGTCTTGTTATTACTTTTGGGGAAGAAGAATCTTATTATTAAATAAATATATTTTTACATCTACCACAAATTAACACACTGTTTTAGGCATTGAAAAACAGTGGTGACAAGAAAGGCATGGTCTTTACCCTTAAGGAGCTTTCAATAAAAGCCAGAAAATTTAGAATTATCCTTGACTCATCCAGTGCATGACCACGCTCCATTGATTCTCACTTTTCTCATAGTCATACTCCTTTTCTTCATTCCTAATTATATTGCCTATGTCAGACGTTCATCATCTCTCATCTGAATACTTGTAATAAACGTAAAATTCATTTTACTTCCTGTAATCTTCCTCCTTTCAAGCTTTCTTTCATATTTCCTAAAGAATACCACTCTAATGGCAGAAAACGAAGAGGAACTAAAGAGCCTCTTGATCAGGGTAAAAGAGGAGAGTGAAAAAATTAAGATCATGGCATCCAGTCCCATCACTTCTTGGCAAACAGGAGGGGAAAAGTTGAAATAGTGACAGATTTTCTTTTCTCGGGCCCCCAAATCACTGTGGATGGTGACTGCAGCCATGAAATTAAAAGACGCTTGCTCCTTTGAAGGAAAGCTATGACAAACCTAGACAGCAGATTAAAAAGCAGAGACCTCACTTTGCTGATAAAGGCCAAATAGTCAAAGCTATGGTTTTTCCAGTAGTCATATACAGATATGAGAGATGGGTCATAAAGGAGGCTGAGCACCAAAGAATTGATGCTTTTGAATTGTGGTGCTGGAGAATATTCTTGAGAGTCCCTTGGACTGCAAGGAGATCAACCAGTCAATCCTAAAGGAAATTAACTCTCAATATTCATTGGAAGGACTGGTGCTGAAGCTGAAGCTCCAACCTTTTGGCCACCTGATGTGAAGAGTCGACTCACTGGAAAAGACCCTGATTTTGGAAAAGATTGAGGACAGGAGGAGAAGGGATTGACAGAGGATGAGATGGTTGGATGGCATCACTGACTCAATGGACATGAGTTTGAGCAAACTCCAGAGATAGCAGAGGACAGAGGAGTCCATGAGGTCACAAAGAGCTGGAAACAACTTACTGACTGAACAACAACAAAAGAATTATCTTTCTAAAACAAAAATTTCCTCACTTTCCCTTCTTAAGAACTTCTAGTTGTTTTCAACTGCATTCAACTCCAATTCCAAATTCCTTATTATGGCATAAAAGATTCTTCATAATCCTTTTCTTACCTCTCTAGTACTCTCTCTTGCCATGCTCAATTTCTCATCCTTAGAATTTCCTAACATACAGTGAAAGTTATGTCTATCTGGCTTTTCTTGTCTTGAAATTCTCTGACCACCCCAACTGAAATTTTCCTCAAGATAGTCTCTATTGCATTGCCCTGCGTTTTTCTTCATGTCATTCATTACTATCAAGAATTTTCTTATTTCTTAAAAAATAATTTCTTATCTATTTTCTAATCTGCATCAATAAAATAGATGATTTATAAGATCAGGAAATTTGTCTTTTTTTTTTTTTTTAAATCACTATGCCTCTTGACATACTGGAGGCAATCAACATGTATTTGTTGAATGAATGAATATACTTCTTAAAGACTTAGGAAGTTCTTTCTTATATCAGATAGAAGTATGTGTTCTCAAAGCATATTTTATAGTGACTTTTATTCTAAGCTAATTAGCCACTGAGATTATATATAAAATATATATAATAAATATATAAAATATACACTATTCAAATATATATGGGCTTCCAACGTGATTCAGTAGTAAAGAATCTGCCTGTCAATGCAGGAGATGTGGGTCAGATCCCTGGGTCGGACAGATCCTCTGGAGGAGGAAATGTCAACCCGCTCCAGTATTCTTATCTGCACAATCTCATGGACAGAGAAGTCTGATGGGCTACAGTCCATGGGGTCCCAAAGAGCTGAACATGAGTGACCAACACACACTTGTAAATATATATGTGTAGTACTTAGTTGTTCAGTCATGTCCGACTCTTTGTGACCCCATGGACTGTAGCCCACCAGGCTCCTCTGTCCATGGGGATTCTCCAGGTAAGAATACTGGGGTGGGTTGCCATGCCCTCCTCCAGGGGATCTTCCCAACCCAGGGATGGAACCAAGATCTTTCACATTGCAGGTGGATTCTTTACTGTCTGAACCACCAGGGAAGATCTATAAACATAAATAATTATGTATTTGTTCTTTTGTTTTCATGATTCTTTTTTCACTTGTAAGCTACTTTGGAGAGCATGTGGACTGGATTTTATTCAGATTTTGTATTTGTATAGGGAAACTCAGTTTTATAAGCCAATACTTATACTTGCCTATGAAGACAGACTGATTTTTGGGTAGAATGAGCTGCATGCCAGAGAATGCAAGGCAACACATCTCTGATTCTACTGTTGGTTTTTAACCCACCCCACTGTCTTATGTCTTAGCCAAAAGGATGGAGAGTCTGTGGCAGAAACTAAAGAAAATGGAGGGATTCTGTTAAACTAATTTTTTAATGCTTGATTAATAAAATTGAATGGAAAGAGAGAGGTATTCTACATACAGATAGGCAAAATGGAGAGAGGCATTGGTGCTTTGGACTCCAGGAACACAGAGCTCATGCAAGAACTTCCGGGGAATTGCCAGAAATAATTAAAGCGATTTTCCTTAGACTGCAGGGATTGTAATAGTAGATGAAAAAACAGCCTGTTTATTATTATCACTCTTGGGCTTCAGGCTGATACAGTTTCAGGAAACACAGGATAGAGTTGTATCATATCACTTGGTATTGCTCTTGCCACGTAGGGGCCATTCAAAAATGTTCACTGAAAAAGTGTTCTCTAATATCTGTGGAGACTACAGCATTTCACCATGGAATATCAAGTGGGCAAAGATGGAGGGGAGGGCAGGCTCTGAGCTTTGCAAGAAGCAGAAGGAAGAAAATTATTAAAAGTCCTTCCTGGGAGGTTTTTTCTCTCTGTAATTTCCCTCACCTCTACATCTGGCTGGCACAAAAGAAATCTCTGCTTTTATCATTTGCCACTGTTTATATTTAGAGTCCCCAGAAAGTTCTCACATGAACTCTTTTCCCTCACCCTGGTGGATAGAACCTTCTATTTTCTTCCCCTTCTGATCTAAGTTGCTCATCACTACTGTTCTGCCAGTGCCTGCTTTGACAAAAATGATGCTATGTTGGGCACCAGTGCTCTCAGAGCTGCTAATGTGACTAATGTTGATGCAGCCCTGAGTTTTCTAGGTCCCAAAACACCAATGGCTTTCACCACTTTGCACATAAAGTGCAGAAGGCCTCTCTACCTTGACAGTAGCTACTTTTAGTGTGTAGATCCTTCTCTCCAGCTTAAAGAGAAATCTCCAAGAGAAAATGGCCCTGTGATTATCTCCATCCTTCCATCAAAGTCCCTGCCCCTTCACTCAGGGGTCTTTGCGGGGTGGTAGAGGATGGCCAGGTGAAGTAGGGTTAGTTCTTGGGCAGAGAAGATATGAAAATTTAGAATTTAATCTATTGCCACTTCAAGCTGTGTGGACTGAATAGCAAAGGAAACCTGTCTGCAGCTTGGGAAGGAAAAAGTAGATTTGCAGAAAGAGGTAGGGAGTCACATAGTGCTCATTTTCAAGTCTGACTCATTTCTTAGTGGCTTTGACCAATTAAAGGTTATCACACTTACCAGATGCTCATATTAGGAACCTTCTGGGATGAGACTTTTCTTTCCAAGTCAGCCTCCAGGCTAATGGGAAAAACAAAAACAGGAGAATGTTACATTTCCCACCCCCCAGATGTACAAGGATGAGAGATGGAATGGTTCTTGTGGAACGTATGTCTGGCTTAGTAAGAAGTGGAGTGACCGCAATGTGGGCTTGCCTACATTGAAATTTATAGCTCTTTGTAGCCTCTGGGAACCCAATCTTGACAAGCTCCCTCCACTCTAGTAATAGTTACTTTATCCCCTTGGGGTTTCCCAGTGGCAACCCTGGGGATAATGTACCTGACAGACAATTCTCCAGGAGATGCAGGGAATTATAAGATGTGGAAGTTGTTAATAGGCTTGCAGGAAGGATTGTAACACATCATTCCCCCAAGAGGCCCTGAGACAACAAATATCAACTATTCCATGAATAACAAATAACCTTTTCTGGCATGAGCTGACATTCACTAAATATAGGCTTTATCTTCCCTGCCTGCAGCACTCTGTCAGCAATACTGTCCTTGGACTTAAAATTCGTGATCTAACAATGTTGCCTGAGATAAAAAAGGACCCATTTGGGGGAAAGGAGGTGAGCCATCACACGGTGAGGACTCACTTGTCTTATCAGATATCCATCCCTGTGAAGCACTCAGCTAATGTAACAGTGGAATGGTCTCTCTTTAATTTTGTTTGTTTATTTTTGGCTTTTCTGGGTCTTGGTTGCTGCACGTGGGCTTTCTCTAGTTTCAGAGAGCAGGGGCTGCTCTCTAGTAGTGGTATGCGGGCTGCTCACTGCAGTCGTTTCTCTTGTCACGGAACAAGGCTCCAGAATAAGCAGGTTCAGCAGTTGTGGCCACAGGCTTAGCTGCCCTGTGGCATATGAGATCTTCCCAGACCAGGGACTGAACCGCTATCTCCTGCATTGGCAGATGGATTCCCAAGTACTGGACCACCAGGGAAGCCCCTCTTAAAGCCTCAGGTAATGTGTGAGCTTAGAGGTAACACCCAGAAATATGTGGATGCTGTATTCCAAGAGCTGTATATGCATTGAAAAATGACCAATATACAGCTGTATTTTCCCACTGCTGTAGTGTATATGGGTGTCCATTGCTCTGACGCTTTCTCATCCTGGTCCCACCCTGGCCTCTCCTGGTTCCCCTCTCCTCAGGGGAGATAAGAGACAGGACTGCTCTCCCTCTGCACACTAGTAAGAAGAGGCTGAGATAATGAGTGTTGGGAGATGTTATCCTCATCCTCTTGGGAAAAAGAAGCAGGAGCCACATGCCTGGGCTCTCTTCCTTCCCAGGATTCTCCCTTAATAAACATGTCAGGTACTGTTTTAAGGTATTTACATAAATTAATTTAAATCTCTTAAGAGTCCATGAGATAGGGACAGCTCTCAAGCCCATTGTGCAGACAAGGAAACTGAGGTCTCTGGGAGCTTGACTAACTGTCAGTTGGTTGAGCCATGGTTCTAATGAGACAGTCTGACCACTGAGTCCAAGTGTGCACTTATTCTGCTGTGTTGACTCCCACAAACTGTCCACCTGCCTCACTAAGGGTCACCTCCTCTGGGCTCTGACAACTTCCCTTCCCCTCTGGGCTCTGAGACTGGTGGGGAGTCTGTTGTGTTTCCCACACCCACTACAGATGATCCCTGAGGTCTGAAGTGACAGGAGAGTTGGTCCTGTGTTGGCTGATGGAGTGTGTTCGCTGGAGATGGGGGAATGGAGGCTCACATCTGGGCTTGGGGCGTCCGCGGGGTTGGCATCCAGGGTGTGAGCTGGGCTCTCAGATGCTGAAGGGGGAAGACCAGCAGGGGCCGTGCAGGGTTACCTCATCTCTGTGATATTTCACAGCCTGAAACGCAGCCTCATGTGGACCTGAGGTCCCAGGGGTGTTCACTCTTCTCCTTCCCATCTCACTGCCCTGACTGCTCTTCTTCCAACTGACTCCCTGGGAGCATCTCTCCAAGGAGGGGTCTGGCCATACCCCTGCTCACCAGCACTTCCTCCCACCCTGCCTGCTGCTCCCTTCCTGGGCTTCCTGGATGGAGTGAGAGGAAAGCAACTAGGATAGACAGAGAACTTGACATTATGCTGTAAAGAGAAAACAGCGTGTCTGTCTTTAAGAAAGGCAAGGGCTGCCTGAGGGGAGAACACGAAGTGGCTTCCTCTGAGCTGTTAGAATGGAGGCCTTAGTCTTCTGCTGGATGTTGGTAGGCGGCTGACTTCAGTTTCTTGAAACAAAGATGTTTCCAACCCAGCTGCTTCATTCATCAGAGATTGCAAGCAGGGAAAAGTTGAAAGTCAGCCAGCAAGATGGGGTTTTGCTCTTCTGTGATCTGATCTCAGGAGTGATGTCCCTGTTGCCATATTCTAGTGGTCAGAAGCAGGTCACAGCTCCCACCCACACTCAGGGGAGGAGAGTCTACAAGGTGTGAACCCAGGAGGCAGGGACACTTGTGTGCATCTCAGAGTCCATCTGCAGAGGGACTTCCCAGGTCAGAGAAGCAGGAGCCCGAGGAAGTGAGCCCTACGCCCTGGACGTGGTCACACATGGGCTGCACAGTCACTGAACAATCTGTCACTGTGGGTCCACCTTGAGTAGGGTAATCTGCAGAACTGGTACAGTAAATCTGTGTTCAAACATTGAGAAAATTCCAGAGTGTTTTCCAAAGTGGCAGCACCATTTTATAATCCCATCAGCATGTTTCATGCTTCCAATATCTCTACAGTTTCCAGGTGGCTCAGTGGTAAAGAATCCGCCTGCCAAAACAGGAGATGCAGTTTCCATCTCTGGGTTGTGACACCTGGAGGAGGAAATGGTTCAGTTCAGTTCAGTTCAGTTGCTCAGTCGGGCCCGACTCTTTGCGACCCCATGAGCTGCAGCACGCCAGGCCTCCCTGTCCAACACCAACTCCCGGAGCCCACCCAAACTCATGTCTACCCATTCCTATATTCTTGCCGGGATAATCCCATGGACAGAGGAGTCAGGTTTATTGTTTATGGTGCGGTTATAGTTTACGGTGGGGGCAAAGAGTTGGACACTACTAAGTAACAGAGCATGGATGCAGGCAATATCTCTACATCCTCGCTGAGGATATGAATCTTGGTTTCTGGATTTTCAAGGAGGGGATGCCTCTTAGCTCCCCACGCGAATAAGCTCTGGCTTATATTTCCTGTTATAGCTCATAAATTTGAGAAAATCAGAGGTAAGGTTTTTCCAGATTTGGCTAACACCCTAAGAATAAAAACATATTTTCTCTCTGGTGACTGCCCACATTTATATTTTGGCCTAAAAAAATTATTTCCTTCATACTGTAGTTATGGAAACTTTTTATATTTTATTACTTTTATTTTGTTTCCCTGGAAGAGGCAGCCTTAAAACCAAGCCCACCATGTTACTGGAAATAGAATCTCCATGACCTATTTTTTCACCCTTGCTATTTTTCTGGTGCCAGGGTAGGCCCCTGAGTACAAGTCCACCCCAACAAATGATATTTTTATCTCTTCTGTGAGCCAGTGCTCGTTTCTGAGATAATTGCTATTAGGTCACAATAAGAAACATACAGACATTGAAAGTGAGTGTAAGCAAGTAAACTTCTACCTTATTTCAATCCACACTGGTAATTGTCAGCATCAGATACTGACATAGTTTTTTTTTAAGCCAAGACTGAGGCTTTATCTCAGCAAGCACAGTTACTAGCTGCTGAGAATGAAAAGTTCAAGGTGAAGCTGTCTCAACCACTCCAGAAAACACACAGGCTCCAAGAAGGGAGTGAAGTGTACAAGAAGGGAGTGAAGAGAAAGAGGTTGTTGAAACAGATGTGGTAGTTGTGGAAGTGAAGGGCATAGAACTGGTCATGTCACAAGCAAATGTGTCGAGAGCAAATGTTGTCCCAGCTCTGAAGAACAACAGTAATGATATTGTAAATGCTAATATGGAATTAACCATCTGAAAAGAGGACCTTCTTTGGTGTTTCAAAAGAATAACTGCAGCTGGGTTTGAAATTTGTACTGTTTCTATCAAAAACATTTTGGCTTCTTGTTGGATGAAAAAAAAGAAAAAATATCATTGGATCTGCTAAGATAGTTCAATCATTAGCTCTCCATGGACCAAGTCCCCATGGTTCAGGTAGACTTGTATTCAGGCCCCTGCCCTGGCACCAGAAAAATAGCAGGAGTGAAAAAACAGGTCATGGAGAGTCCATTTCCAGTAACATGGTGGGCTTGGTTTTAAGGCTGCCTCTTCCAGGGAAACAAAAGTAATAAAGTATAAAAAGTTTCCATAACTACAATATGAAGGAAATAATTGTTTTGGCCAAAATATAAATGTGGTAGTTTGGTGAAATTAGTAGTTTGGTGTCTGAACTAGTAATTTTTTAAGACTTTGATGGGAGTCACAAACAGATAAACTGATAAATATTATGGATACTTTCTCCAGTAAGATGTTCATGTACAAAGGAATATAAAGCAATATAAAATATCAGTATACACACACACACACACACACACACACACACACGGGCTTTCCTGGTGGCTCAGCAGTAAAGAAACTGCCTGCAGTGCAGGAGCTGCAAGAGATGTGAGTATGGCCCCTGGGTTGGGAAGATCCCCTGGAGGAGGACACGGCAACCCACTCCAGTATTCTTGCCTGGAGAATCCCATGGACAGAGGAGCCTGGTAGGCAACAGTCCATAGGGTTGCAAGAGTCAGACATGACCGAAGTGACTTAGCAGATATGCATATATATATATATATATATATATATATATATATACACACACACACACACACATATATATATGGAACCCATGAAGATCTATAGATGTTGGTTTTTTAATCCTAGAAAGAGACAAAGGCAAGGCAAGGACATTTTGAGTAATCATTTCATCATTCAAAAATGGACTCCACTTATTTAGAAGCTGGATCCCATCACAGACATTAGAGAAGTGAAAGATGTCATATGTTAGTCACTCATTCATCCAGCCCTGCCCAAGTGCCTAGAATGTACTAGATCAAGTTCTGGTCTAGATCACTGGTCCAAATACTGAAATTTGTCACTTTTTCCCCATCCCTTAACCCTTACCTCTGGGACTTCCCCAGTGGCTCAGTGGTAAATAATCTGTAATGCAGGAGACCTGTGTTCAATTCCTGGGTCAGGAAGATCACTGGGAGGAGGAAATGGTGGCCCTACTCCAGTATTCTTGCTTGGAAAATCCCATGGACATAGGAGCCTGGCAGGCTACAGTCCATGGGGTCACAAAGAGTCGGACCCAACTTAGAGATTAAACAACGAAAACCCTCACCTCTATTGCAAAATCTATACCCACTTCCTAACTGAAGGGAATTTCACATGTAAACATTTTGGTCAGAGTCCGAGATCACCTACCTCCATGAAGGAGAAAAACTTGTTTCCTAAACATTTCTGCAGGTGGACATGGCACTAGTTTCCTCCTGTCACATGAGCTCCAAATAAGGACACAGTGAGACAGAGAGAACTAAGACCATGGCATCTGGTCCCATCACTTCATGGCAAATAGATGGGGAAACAGTGAAAACAGTGAGACTTTATTTTTTGGGGCTCCAAAATCACTGCAGATGATGACTGCAGCCATAAAATTAAAAGACGCTTGTTCCTTGGAAGAAAAGATAAGACCAACCACCACAGCTTATTAAAAAGCAGAGACTTACTTTGCCAACAAAGGTCCGTCTAGTCAAAGCTATGGTTTTTCCAGTAGTCATGTATGGATGTGAAAGTTGGAGTATAAAGAAAGGTGAGCAGCGAAGAATTGATACTTTTGAACTGTGCTGGAGAAGACTCTTGGGAGTCCCTTGGACTGCAAGGAGATTAAACCAGTTCATCCTAAAGGAAATCAGCCCTGAATATTCACTGGAAGGACTGATGCTGAAATTCCACTACTTTGGCCACTTGATGCGAAAAACTGTTCATTTGAAAAGACCCTGATGCTGGGAAAATTGAAGGTGGGAGGAGAAGGGGACGACAGAGGATGAGCTGTTTGGATGGCATCACTGACTTGATGGACATAAGTTTGAGTAACCTCTGGGAGTTGGTGATGAACAGGGAGGCCTGGGGTGTGCTGCAGTCCATGGGGTCACAAAGAGTCGGACACAACTGAGCGAGTGAACTGAACTAAACAGAGACAGAGAGGCTGGCATCACATTGAAGGTTTTGATCTGCACAGCATGAATCACGGTA
Organism: Dama dama; assembly: GCF_033118175.1. Taxonomy (NCBI): domain Eukaryota; kingdom Metazoa; phylum Chordata; class Mammalia; order Artiodactyla; family Cervidae; genus Dama; species Dama dama. The sequence goes on from NC_083687.1 coordinate 32,368,483, forward strand.
GTTTATTGAGTTGCCAAGGGCAGCAGAGACAGCAAGCCTAGTACCAGAGTCCATCCTCCAGCTAAGGGAGTGTCTGTTTTGTGAACAGTAGCTTCTGCTCCTCATGCAGGGGCGGTGGTTCCCCATCTGGGAGAGACTGTGGATGCTGAGCTGGCTGTGAATCCTCAGGCTGTTCTGTGACTTTTCTTGAAATAAAACAAAACCACAAATCTCACTCTCTTTCTCTCCTTTGCAACAAATTGAAATCCTTTTTCTTCCCACAAAGAACTTTATAAAAATATCATGTAGGGAAACTTTCAGAGATTTTTTTCCCCTCTGTTTTATTGAGATATTCAGTCTGGCTTCTAAAGAGTAGTCACAATGGATTGTGTTCTGTGAAAAGCATCTTATGAATCCACATCTTACTCAGACAACATCAATACCCTTGTAATATCATCTAGGTCTATATGATCTGGTGAAACATGGGATCTAATCTCAATTCCTCATTCCTCCAGCCACACCTGCCTCCTGGCTCTTTCTTGAACACAGACACTCTCCTGCCCTCGTGCATTTGCACAGGCGATTCCCCTGCCCAGAGAGAACTTCCTCTGACATCTGTGTGGACATTCCTTCATGTCCTTCACATCTTTATTCAATAGTCACCTTCTCAATAAGACCTGCACTAATCACATGACTAAAAGAGCCACCTTCCTTGTCCCTACACACATATGCTTCCTCAAAACACTTACTAACCTCTAAGGTAAACATTCCCTCACTTACTAGGCTCACTCTGCCCCTTCTCACCAGAACACACTTCACAAGGCCAACAAGGTGTGTCTGTTGTTACTCACTGAGGTTTTCTAGATGCAAAAATGGCACACAACAAATATCAGTTGAATGATCAGTGTGGAGTGCCTCCCTATTCTAGAGACTGTGTCTTTATTACTGTGACCTCAGGCCACTTGCTCCCTCTTGGCCGCTACAGTACAATGTCCATTCGCATTGACATCAGTGCTGCCTGTATTTTCCCCACAAGGGCTGATCTCCTATCCCTCCCACACAGATCAGTCTGCACTCTACACATAATGATATTTTCTCTTCAGAAAAGATGATGTCAGGTTTATAGGTCCTATATTGCAAGCTCCTGTGAATCTATTAGATGCTGCTTTATAAATCCCCATGAGCTTGGATTGGAATCAGCACTAGGATTACTAGATCTAAGGGCAGAGAGAGGGACCAAGATGCAGAGAAGGTAGAAATCCAGCAAGAATTAAGACAAGATGTGAAACAACTGGGTCCCTCCTCTATGCTAATCCCCAAATCTGGTTCCTTATAAAGGATGCAGAAAGAAAGGAAAGAGGAATCCAGGAAAGAGTCTTAGAGCTGGGAGAGATGAGAATTTCTCTCTTGATACCACTGAGATCCTGTGTACAGGGACCCCTTTGTCTTGTGAGGATAATCATTAGTGAAAATGACTCCTGCTGCTGTCAGAGATGAGGACACCCAGGGCAGAATGAGACCAGAACTCTACACATGAAAAAGAACAGTCATTATTCAAAAATAAACTAAATAAGCAAAATATAAACACATGAACACAAAGAAAGGCATGCAGGCAGGACATAGCATGAACTAGGCTGACCTGGTTACGGGAAGTCTTCACTGTCTATGGTCCTAGAGACAGGACAAGGCCCAGGTGAGTTCTGAGTTCGCAAGAACACAGGTCCTGTGGGACAGGGACCCCCTGAAGGGACAAAGACAAAGCAGCCGAGAAGATGACCCAGCCAAGACTGACCACATCAAAGCCACGATACACTGGCCACTGACTGGGCACAGGCCCCGACCATGCGCACCTCCTCACAGCCTCCTCCTGTCCCTCCTGCAACAGACTGAGCACAGCAAGCAGAACAATTCTGGAAGGTTCTCAGGGCTTCCATGTACTTCCTCTCTCAAACTTTAGGAATCCTCTCCTTTGCTATCCCTACAACCCTTCACGGCACCAGTTAGAAAAATCACTCATGTAAATAGATTTTATTTTCAAAGGAAATGTGACATAATGACCCAGTGAAGACAGCGATGGAGAGGGTCCAGCCTCGTCTCTGCTGGAACAGGACAGTGGATCAGGGAGGAGAACACAGGTCAGGATGGGGAGAGGCCGTGGTGGGCAGGGATGGGCCAGTCTCCCCACCTCCTCACGTTATGCTAATAGGAGCACAGACACATTCAGATGCAGCTGCAGAAAGAGGAGTCTGGGGATCTGATGTCACAAAGTGGGACCGAGCATCACTCAGTCCCCACAAGTCAGCTGTCTCACACTGTGAGAGAAAAGAATTAGGAACCAGTTCAGGTCGGTCATGTAAGGGCTGGCATTCTCACAGTCCCCCACATGCTCACATGTCCCACTCAAAGATCCCTGCCACCCAGTGTGTCCCCTCTGCCCCAACTCCTCTCCCAATCTAGACCCTCCAGGGTCTCACCTTTAGGAACCGTGAGAGACACATCAGAGCCCAGGGCACTGTCACCACCCGTGGAAGAACAAAACTAGGACATGGTTAGAACCCACAGGAGAGAAACTAGAGAAGGAATTTTGAAGAGGGTAGCCCCCCATGGCCTCCTGTCTGCACCCTCAGAAAGGTCTCAGGAATCACATCCCTCTGTACTTACTTGCAGCCTGAGTGTAGCTCCCTGCTTTTTCATCTGCAAGAAGAAAATATCACATGAGAGGCCATAGAGAAGACTGAGTCATGAGATCCTAGAAGAACCCCCCAGTCCTGGACCCCACAGAACTTTCTGGAACCAAAATCCAGGACAAAATCAGGAGAATGAAGAAAGGTGCTGTTGGGGCAACTGGACCAACTGCCCTCCTGGAGGTGGGTCCTTAGCAGGGACCCTCCCCTCTGATCTTCATGTGCTAAGAGACAGGCCCTGAACTGGAATTACAACGTGAAAAATCTGTCTTTCATTTTCACATGTACTTTTACACAAGGGTCAGTGTTAGCATCAGCTCAGACTCCACATGTGTGTGTGGAGGGTACTTTCTAATAACCAGGCAGGTAAACTTTTACTTGGGTTTGAACCTCCCAGGGAGACAAGAAAACTCAAATCCCTCCATCCATTCCCTGCCTGAGTGCTTCTTCCACCAGATTGCAGCTCCAGCCACCACAGCTCCAGTGACCATGAGGAGAACCAGTATAACAATGATGCCTATGTTGGGGACGGAGGGCTCAGGAAGTTCTGTGGAGGAAAGAGAAGGGGCCCAGACCTCAGATTTGAGTCCTGACCTTGCTGAAGGGGTCCAGAAAGGCTTCAGCTTTATCTGAGAAGAAGCTCCACCCCAGCCTCCTCCTCACCCCATCTCAGGGGTCCTGAAGCCCCTTGTGCTGCACACGGCACGTGTGTCTCTGCTTCGCTCCAGAAGGGACCACTGGGGCTGCCCATTTCTGGAAGGTTCCATTCCCTGAAGGCCTGGTCTCCACAAGCTCCATGTTCTGGGTCTGGTTCTCCATGTCATGCTGCCAGGTTGGTGAGATCTCTTCAGGGTAGAAGCCCAGCACCTCAGGGGGACCTCATGGTCAGAGATGGGGTGATGGGTCACATATGTCTTTGGAGGGTCTGTGGAGGATGAATCAGAAAATTCCCATTTAGTGTTACCTCCATGGGTCCCTGAAGCAGCATCCTATGATCATCCTGAGAATAAACAGGACAGTGGGTTTGAAAAGAAGCAGCAAAAACACCAGACACCAGCCTGGACTCAGAGGTCTGGGCATGTTCCCGAGTCCTTGGAAAGTTCTGGAGTCAGGGTGAGAGCCAAGGTAGGAGGCACCATGTAAGGGAGAGAATGAAGAGTAATGGTCCTGACTTGGGTGGAGGCCGAATGACTCAGAAAAGCTGGAGTCAGGCCTCCAAACATGTTCTCAGGTGAGCACTGGCCCTGAGAGACAGTCATGGTTCACAAGATGGCACACAGGGTGAAGGGGCAGCGCTGACCAGTTATTTCAGGGCGGGTTCCTGCTTCTTCCCCAAAGAGACTGGATTCCTTAATTGTCCTTCAGAGAAGTGGGGCCACTGGCGAGTCACTCTCTTGTACAGAATATGAAAACCTGGGTGGATTCCTCCCTCTCCCGACAGGAAGCCAGGGCCCTGTTTCTACAGGGACCCCACTTTCTTCTCCTCGTGGGAAGCGAGGTCCGGCCCGAGGGGAGATCAGGGAGGCCCGCGCCCCTCTTACCTGCGCGCAGCAGTGTGTCCTTCCCGTTCTCCAGGTGTCTGCGGAGCCACTCCACGCACGTGCCCTCCAGGTCGTTCCTACTGTGACGCGCAGCACCGCCCTGTTCAAGCTTACGCTTGGAGATCTGAGCCGCCGTGTCCGCCGCGGTCCAGGAGCGCAGGTCCTCATTCAGGGCAAGGTAATCTTTGCCCTCAGAGGCAATCTACCGGAACCCCCGGAGGAGGCGCCTGTCGGGCCCCACGTCGCAGCCGTACATCCACTGGAGGGTGTGAGACCCTGACCCGCCCCGACCACCCGCAGTGATTAAACCCAAACTGAAAATGAAACCCGGTCAAGTCCCGCCGGCTCCTCCCGGACTGGGGGGAGGGAGGATCCCACAGTGTTGGGGTGACCCTCGGACCCGGAGACTCGGGGCGACCCCGGCCGGTCCCTGGGGACGGGGGTTGTGACCTGGATTTCATGGATTTCATGGACACAAGCTTCACTGGCTTTCAGAGCTACATTTTGGAGGCTCATGTCTCAGGTGTAAGTCTTCAAAGTTAGGGTCCCAGATGTGGAACACTTTGTTCCTCAGGGAAAAACTGGCAGTAGTGACTTCCCTCCTGATTGTATATTGTGGCTCCAGGGGTGAGGTTTATGTAGAGATTTTGTTTCTGCCTTTTCTAATCATTTATTTATTTATTCTTTATCTCCTTATGATTTTAGTGTAGGTTTTTTCTTATTCACCTTGTGTGTGGGATTCACCTGACTAGTTTCTGCATTTCTTTTCTGTGTTCTGTGTATAACTGTAGGTTCATTGTGCTCAGGGGAGGAGGGGAGATCTGGACCCTGTTATGTCATGAGTGAACAGGAACCGTCTAGCCTTTTGAGCAGCTTCCTCTCTCCTCTTTCTCCTTGCCATTTTTGTTTGTCTTTGTGTCTCTGACTGTCCCTCTTTTTCTCATTCTCTAGTTCTTCTTCTATTCAAGTCCTTAAAAAAAAAAACTTTATTTTGAAATAGTTGCAGATTAACAGAAAGGTCTAAAGATAGTAGAGGTCTTGAGTACCTTTGACCTTTTCCCTAATGGTTATACATTATATAACTTAATACAATTTAAAAGCTAAGAAACTGACATTGGTACAACATATGTATAGAGTTCCATGTAATTTTTTTCACTTGTAGATTCCTGTAGCTATCATCATGATCAAAATATGGAATTACCCCATTACCACTCACATCTCCTTTGTTGATACCCCTTTGTAGTCACACTCACTCCCTCCCCTCACCTGTACTCTCCATAAACCATCCCTCACTCCTGGGCACTACTAACTTGATACCCATCTCTATTATTTTGTCATTTTGTGGATGGGATATAGCTGGGTTCATATAACATTTAGCCTATTAAGATAGGTTTATTTTCATTCAACATAATATCCTTGAGATTCATCGAAGATGTTGTCTGTATTAACAGCTTATTCCTTTTTTATTGCCAAGTAGTATTTCATAGTTTGGATATACCATCATTTGTTTAGAATATTTTAGTTATTTTCAGCTTTTTGCTGTTACAGACAAAACTGCTATGAATAATTGTGCACAGGTTTTTGTGTGGAATAAATTTTTGTTTCTCTGTCATAAATGCCCAAGAGCATGATTACTGGGCTCTATGGCAACTGTATATTTGGTTTTTTAAAGAAATATCCAAGCTCTTTTGTAAAGTAGATGTATCATTTTATATTCTCATTAGCAATGTATGAGTGATTCAGTTTTTCCAAAATGAAGCCAACATTTGATATTGTTCCTAGATTTTTCATCTTGGTTGTTCTAGTAGGTAGATACTCTTAATTGTCTTAATCTGTATTTTCCTGATGGCTAGTGACGCTAAACATCTTTTCATGTGCTTATTTACCATTTGTATATTTGCATTGCTGAGTTATCTGCTCAAGTGTTTTTTAATTGTTTTCTTCTTGCAGAGTTTTGAGAGTTGTTTGTATATTCTAGATATGAGTGTTTTGTATGATAAGTAGCTTGAAAATGTTTTCTTCCAGTTTGTAGCTTATCTTATTTTCCTCTTAACAGAGTCTTTATCAGACCTATGCTTTTTATTTGGATGAGTATTCATTTATAGATTAAAAAATAGATTATGTTTTCAGTGTATTATATTCCAATGTAAAATAAGAATTTTACAAAATAGCATAGGAAAAAAGCATGTAATTGCAAATAAGCATTTCTCAGTTCAGTTCAGTCACTCAGCCGATTCTTTGTGACCCCATGGACTGCAGCATGCCCGGCTTCCCTGTCCATCACCAATTCCCAGAGCATACTCAATCTCATGTCCATCTCGTCGGTGATGCCATCCAAACATCTCATCCTCTGTCGTCCCTTTCTCCTCCGCCTTCAGTCTTTCCCAGCATCAAGGTCTTTTCAAATGAGTGGGTTCCTTGCATCAGGTGGCCAAAGTATTGTAGCTTCAGCTTCAGCATCAGTCCTTCCAATGAATATTCAGGGCTGATTTCCTTTAGGATGGACTGGTTGGATCTCCTTGCAGTCCAAAGGACCCTCAAGAGTCTTCTCCAACACCACAGTTCAAAAGCATCAATTCTTCGGCGCTCAACACTCTTTATAGTCCAACTCTCACATCCATGCCAGACTACTGGAAAAATCATAACTTTGACTAGATGGACTTTTGTTGGTAAAGTAATGTCTCTGCTTTTTAATATGATGTCTAGGTTTGCCATAGTTTTTCTTCCAAGGACCAGGTGTCTTTTAATTTCATGGTTGCAGTAACATCTGCAGTAATTTTGGAACCCCAAAAAACAAAGTCTCTCACTTTTTTAATTGTTTCCCCACCTATTTGCCATGAAGTGATGGGATCAGATGCCATGATCTTAGTTTTCTGAATGTTGAGCTTTCAGCCAACTTTTTCACTCTCCTCTTTCACCTTCATCAAGAGGCTTTTTAGTTCTTCTTTGCTTTCTGCCATAACGGTGGTATCATCTGCATATTTGAGGTTATTGATATTTCTCCCAGCAATCTTGATTCCAGCTTGTGCTTCATCCAGCCCAGCTTTTATCATGATGAACTCTGCATATAATTTCAATAAGTATGATGACAATATACAGCCTTGAAGTACTCCTTTCCCGATTGTTGTTCTCTGGTTCCTCTGCCTTTTCTAAAACCAGCTTGAACATCTGGAAATTCACGGTTCACTTACTGTTGAAGCCTGGCTTGGAGAATTTTGAGCATTACTTTGCTAGCATGTGAGACGAGTGCAATTGTGCAGTAGTTTGAGCATTCGTTGGCATTGCCTTTTCTTGGGACTGGAATAAAAACTGACCTTTTCCAGACCTGTGGCCACTGCTGAGTTTTCCATATTTGCTGGAATATTGAGTGAAGCACTTTCACATCATCATCTTTTAGGATTTGAAATAGCTCAACTGGAATTCCATCACCTCCACTAGCTTTGTTCGTAGTGATGCTTCCTAAGGCCCACTTGACTTCTCATTCCAGGATGTCTGGCTCTAGGTGAATGATCACACCATTGTGATTATCTGGGTCATGAAGATCTTTTTTGTACAGTTCTTCTGTGTATTCTTGCCACCTGTTCTCAATATCTTCTGCTTCTGTTAGGTCCATACCATTTCTGTCCTTTATTGTGCTCATCTTTGCAGGAAATATTCCCTTCGTGTCCCTAATTTTCTTGAAGAGATCTCTGGTCTTTCCCATTCTGTTGTTTTCCTCTATTTCTTTGCACTGATCACTGAGGAAGGCTTTCTTATCTCTCCTTGCTATTCTTGGAACTCTGATTCAAATGGGTATATGTTTCCTTTTCTCCTTTGCCTTTAGCTTCTCTTCTTTTCACAGCTATTTGTAAAACTTGTCAGACAACCATTTTACCTTTTTGCATCTCTTTTTCTTGGGGATGGTCTTGATCACTGCCTCTGGTACAATGTCACGAACCTCTGTCCATAGTTCTTCAGGCACTGTCTATCAGTTCTAATCCGTTGAATCTATTTGTCACGTTCACTGTATAATTGTAAGGGATTTGATTTAGGTCATACTTGAATTGTCTAGAAAAGGTCAGTTTTCATTCCAATCCCAAAGAAAGGCAATGCCAAAGAATGCTCAAACTACCGCACAATTGCACTCATCTCACATGCTAGTAAAGTGATGCTCAAAATTCTCCAAACCAGACTTCAGCAATACGTGGACCATGAATTTCCAGATAGTCAAGCTGGTTTTAGAAAAGGCAGAGGAACCAGAGATCAACAATGCTAACATCCTCTGGATAATAAAAAAAGCAAGAGAGTTCCAGAAAAACATCTACTTTTGCTTTATTGGCTACGCCAAAGCCTTTGTGGATCACAGCAAACTGTGGAAAATTCTGAAGGAGATGGGAATACCAGACCACCTGACCTGCATCCTGAAAATCTGTATGTATGTCAAGAAGCAACAGTTAGAACTGGACATGGAACAATAGACTAGTTCCAAATCGGGGAAGAAGTACATCCAGGCTGTATATTGTCACCCTGCTTATTTAACTTATGTGCAGAGTACATCATGAGAAACGCTGGGCTGGAGGAAGCACAAGCTGAAATCAAGATTGCTGGGAGAAATATCAATAACCGCAGATATACAGATGACACCACTGTTATGGCAGAAAGTGAAGAAGAACTAAATAGCCTCTTGATGAAAGTGAAAGAAGAGAGTGATAAAGTTGGCTGAAAGCTCAACATTCAGAAAACTAACATCATGGCAACTGGTCCCATCACGTCATGGCAAATAGATGGACGAACAGTGGAAACAGTGGCTGACTTTATTTTTCTGGGCTCCAAAGTCACTGCAGATTGTGATTGCAGCCATGAAATTAAAAGACGCTTACTCCTTAGAAGGAAAGTTATGACCAATCTAGACAGCATATTAAAAAGCAGAGACATTACTTTACCAACAAAGGTCTGTCTAGTCAAGGCTATGGTTTTTCCAGTAGTCATGTATGGATGTGAGAGTTGGACTATAAAGAAAACTGAGTGCTGAAGAATTGATGCTTTTGAACTGTGGTGTTGGAGAAGACTCTTGAGAGTCCCTTGGACTGCAAGGAGATCCAACCAGTCCATCCTAAAGGAGATCAGTCCTGTGTGTTCATTGGAGGGACTTATGTTGAAGCTGAAACTCTAATACTTTGGGGACCTGATGCAGAGAGTTGTGTCATTTGAAAAGACCCCAATGCTGGGAAAGATTGAGGGCAGGAGGAAAAGGGGACGACAGAGGATGAGATGGTTGGATGGCATCACCGACACTATGGTCATGGGTTTGGGTGGACTCCGGGAGTTGGTGATGGACAGGGAGGCCTGGCGTACTGCGGTTCATGGGGTTGCAAAGAATCGGAGACGACTGAGCGACTGAATTGAACTGATGGACCTAACATTCCAGGTTCCTATGCAGTATTGCTCTTTTCAGTATCAGACTTTACTTCCATTGTCCATCACATCCACATCACATTCTAGATAATGTCAAATTATTATCCAATGTTATTTTTCCAGTTAATATTTGCACAACATCAAGATGGAAATGGGAAGAAATGTTAATTTCAGGTCTGTAATTCCCTCCATTTCTGGACACCCTATGCAATACTAATCTTTACTCGACCTCCTTATAAATATTACCATGCAATTTAACTAGTAGAGAGATTACTGAGAAAATTCTATTCTAAGAGTATTTTAAGGAAAAGATAATTTTCCCTATGGTTAAAATATATTTTAAAAAGTGTATTTATGATTCTATGGGAAATGCTTAGCTATAGCATGTAAATTAGTTATGGAAGATATGTATGCTTGTCTGATTAATGACATAAAAACCAAGATACTTCAAAACCTGAATAGCTTTCCCTTAGATATACAACTAACTAGAAGTTGTCTATTACTCTGAAAGAAAATGTGTTCTAGTGGGGAGAAGAGATTGTATATTTTTTGAAGCTGCTTTTGATGGTTTTGGCCAAAGCCTTCCATGGACAGATGCTAATTATTCATGCCCTTTGCCTGTATAGTCAAGTGTATAAGTTGTTTTGAAATTAATTGATCTTCAAACTTCAAAACACACAATATCCATCAAGTTTCTTTCAGTTTACTTTATCTTGTTTAACTCAGTCATGTGGAAATAAATGCAAAATTGAGTTGAACTTAAACAAACCATGGACGTTTCACTTAAAAAGTCAATAATTTTTCTGTTTGTTTATGTAAATCATTACAACTTTCAGATAGAAATTGAACAATGTCGTAGAGGACTGGTAGTTTTTCCTTACCCATATTAGAAGTTTGGGAGTAAAATGTGGTGGTTGACCTTTAATATATTTACCTTAAAGATGAGATAGAAACTGCCTAATTGGTAACTCTGTGATTCCTTAAAAGTTGGTTATGAATATTAGATAAAAATTAATTTACATTTAAAATTAAGTAACTGAATGAGTTCTTATTTATATATGGATAATTTTTTTTGCAATTGTATGAAAAAATATCAAGTGTTTAGTAAAATATCTAAATCATTAAAAGAGGAGAGTTAAGATAACTGAGAAATCAAGGGAATTTCTGACCTCTGTCAATTATAAAAAGTTATAAAAGAGGCAGATTAAGTATCCTCTTGCGTTCTCCTTGATATTCATTTTCCCTGAGGATTGTCATCTCTGGGCAGCTAGGTGACATCAGCCAATTAACAGTACAGGACATACATTCCCCAGAGATTTCAGTCAGGTAAACTGTTTTCACCAGATCATTATGTTGCAGTTTCATACCAATCTCATGCTTTCATAATGAGCTCTCCATCATAGAGCCAAGGCATTATATTCAGAAGGAATCCTGAGAGTTTGAAATTGCCTTCCTATGTCATCCTACCAGCTAGACAGAATGCCAATCTTCAGGACCCTGTGAAGGTATTTGAAGTTATCAAGAGAAAGCATCTTCTTGCTTAAGGAAAATTAAGGATATCCCAATTCCGAGTTGGTAGAGTCAACCTGTGTACCCATTTCATACAACCTGTGTCCTTAGTCTACATACACAGGTTCCAATGCCCAGTACTGTGTTAAAGGCAGGAACTGGAAATGAGATAGGGAATGAGCTTAGTACACTCACATAAGGTGGATAAGATTAAGAGGACTGGATCGCGATCTCTTTGGTAATTTAAGAATTGGTAAGTTCGTTTGTTTTCAGTTGCAAGTGTTCCTTGAAAGCTAATTTGAGTAACATACATGTCAGTTGGCAAAAGAAACAGAAACTCCTATAGAAATTCATCAAATTTAAGAACTAAACTTAAGTGTTCCTTATGGAAGCCAACTTTGTGTTCCTAGACATTTCATCCTATTGTGGTGTATTCATTATGTCTCAATATGGATATATGAAAGAATTTAAATTCAGGGTATTTGGTTGTCATAAAACATGTCCTTCAGTAATTGAATAATAGCATATATGTGAATGTGAACATGTTAGACTCTACACTTTCATTTTTTCCTCAGCTCCTATTTGCTCTGAAATTACATAATGTTTCTCAAAGTGTATTGTCAATATCTGTAGTTTTAAAAATGTTCATTTTTCTCAAAGAAATGAACATACACAATGTTCCAAATGCTAGTTTGACAGTTACAGCACTGAAGGTCCATTTCATGGTTATTGTGTCAATGCATTTTTGAATTTATTGTTAATGAAAAACGATCATTCTCCAACTGAGGAGAAATATCAATTTGAGAGGAGAAACATGGGTCAGAAAAGGTGATCTGAATGTTTAATTTATTGGTGAATAAGGCAAAAGACAATTTTTTGATGGACTTGCACTGAGGTGATGTGCAGTGTACACTGGTGCCTGTCCTTTCATCTTTGCACACAATTATGAATGGACTCTACATTTTGTATGAATGAACTTTAGGTTTTGTATGAATGCTTTCGGTGTCCAGCTCAGATCTTTTCTACTGGCTGGTGGGTGCACCGGTCCACATCATATTTGTAATGAGTATTGACTGATAGCTTCAGAGCCCATTCCTTCTTCAGAAAATTGCCATCAGTTGAATGGGAGCCACATCGCCAGGAGGTCTCCTGAACTTGGTTGGGTCAGCTTGCAGTCAATGACAGATTCTTGGGATATATAAAAGGCTGCCTTTGGGTCAAGTGGAGCTACATCTGACACAATGTGTGCTCCATAGCTTGTTATTCTGTATACTAGTAACTCGTCACATTTAAGTGACTAGGTATTTAAATTAACATGAATTAAATTTGAATTTAAACTTCAGTTCCTTAGCTGCCACCCTTGAAATGCTCAGTCAGCAGCATGTGGGTAGCAGTGATTGTGTTAGTGAAGACAGAATACTTTTTATCAGCAGATAGTTCTGTTGGACAGTCCTGTTCCAGATTTCTCTCGGATCAGGCTTATGCTATTCCATTTGTGATCACATCCTTGCTTGGCATTGTCCACTCTATTTTGCTCTTTGCTTCTCTTTATCCTGAGAACATTTGATCAATAAACAGCTTGCAAAGGAATTCCTACTAAAGCCTCTCTTTCCCAACCTGGCCAAACGTTGTCCATACTGATTAGAACTGTTATTTCTCATACCATGATAGATCCACTTCCTCCTCATTTATAAGTCCTTCATTACTATTAGGGACCAGTCCTAATGTATCAGAGATAAGCCAAGACAGAAGGATTATTAATGCAAAGGTGATTCAGTTATGGCTCTGAGTCTGCAGGGATTTTGTCTGCACCTTTTCAGGATTCCTTGAGGAACTGGATAGGGTAGAGTTTGAACTTTAAATTTGTCAGTGAATGTTGCATAATTTGAGATACCTTAAGAGACATTATCTTGAGATCTTCTGTCTTTAAGATGTTTGGTTTGCACAGCAAGTAGCTAGTTTTCTTGAAATACTTCTTCTTCCACTAAAATTTTAGTTATGTCTCAGTAATATACATCGACATTCTAGGAATCAGTGAACTAAGATGGACTGGAATGAGTGAATTTAACTCAGATGACCATTATATCTACTACTGCGGGCAGGAATCCTTTACAAGAAATGGAGTAGCCATCATGGTCAACAAAAGAATTCGAAATGCAGTACTTGGATGCAATCTCAAAATGACAGAATGATCTCTGTTCATTTCCAAGGCAAACCATTCAATATCACAGTAATCCAAGCCTATGCCCAACCAGTAACACTGAAGAAGCTGAAGTTGAACAGTTCTATGAAGGACCTACAAGACCTTTTAGAATGAACACCCAAAAAAGATATCCTCTTCATTATAGGGGATTGGAATGCAAAAGTAGGAAGTCAAGAAACACCCGGAGTAACAGGCAAATTTGGCCTTGGAGCACAGAATGAAGCAGGGCAGAGGCTATTAGAGTTTTGCCAAGAGAACACACTGGTCATAACAAACACCCTCTTCCAACAACACAAGAGAAGATTCTACACATGGACATCACCAGATGGTCAACACTGAAATCAGATTGATTATATTCTTTGCAGCCAAAGATGGAGAAGCTCTATACAGTCAGCAAAAACAAGACCAGGAGCTGACTGTGGCTCAGATCATGAACTCCTTATTGCCAAATACAGACTGAAATTGAAGAAAGTAGGGAAACCACTAGACCATTCAGGTATGACCTAAATCTAATCCCTTATGATTATACAGTGGAGTGAGAAATAGATTTAAGGGACTAAATTTGATAGACAGAGTGCCTGATGAACTATTGATGGAGGTTCGTGACATTGTAGAGGAGACAGGGATCAAGACCATACACATGGAAAAGAAATGCAAAAAAGCAAAATGGCTGTCTGAGGAGGCCTTACTAATAGCTGTGAAAAGAAGAGAAGCAAAGGAGAAAAGGAAAGATATTCCCATCTGAATGCAGAGTTCGAAAGAACAGCAAAGAGAGATAAGAAAGCCTTCCTCAGTGATCAATGCAAAGAAATAGAGGAAAACAACAGAATGGGAAAGACTAGAGATCTCTTCAAGAAAATTAGAGATACCAAGGGAATATTTCATGCAAAGATGGGTTCGATAAAGGACAGAAATTGTGTGGACCTAACAGAAGCAGAAGATATTAAGAAGAGGTGGCAAGAATACACAGAAGAACTGTACAAAAAAGATCTTCATGACCCAGATAATCATGATGGTGTGATCACTCACACTCACCTAGAGCCAGACATCCTGGAATGTTAAGTCAAGTGGGCCTTAGGAAGCATCACTACGAACAAAGCTAGTGGATGTGATGGAATTCCAGTTGAGCTATTTCAAATCTTGAAAGATGATGCTGTGAAAGTGGTACACTCAATATGCCAGCAAATTTGGAAAACTCAGCAGTGGTCACAGGACTGGTAAAGGTCAGTTTTCATTCCAATCCCAAAGAAAGGCAATGCCAAAGAATGCTGAAACTACCACACAATTGCACTCATCTCACAGGCTAGAAAGTCATGCTCAAAATTCTCCAAGCCAGGCTTCAACAATACGTGAACCATGAACTTCCAAATGTTCAAGCTGGTTTTATAAAAGGCAGAGGAACCAGAGATCAACAATGCCAACATCCTCTGGATAATCAAAAAAGCAAGAGAGTTCCAAAAATCATCTACTTTTGCTTTCTTGGCTATGCCAAAGCCTTTGACTGTGTGGATCACAATAAACCGTGGAAAATTCTTCAAGAGATGGGAATACCAGACCACTTGATCTGCCTCTTGAGAAACCTGTATGCAGATCAGGAAGCAACAGTTAGAACTGGACATGGAACAACAGACTGGTTCCAAATAGGAAAAGGAGTACATAAAGGCTGTATATTGTCACCCTGCTTATTTACCTTATATGCAGAGGACATCATGAGAAACGTGGGGCTGGAAGAAGCACAAGCTGGAAACAAGATTGCCGGGAGAAATAACAATAACCTCAGATATGCAGATGACACCACCCTTATGGCAGAAAGTGAAGAGGAACTAAAAAGCCTCTTGATGAAGGTGAAAGAGGAGAGTGAAAAAGTTGGCTTAAAGCTCAACATTCAGAAAACTAAGATCATGGCATCTGGTCCCATCACTTCATGGGAAATAGATGGGGAAACAGTGGAAACAGTGTCAGACTTTATTTTTTTGGGCTCCAGAATCACTGCAGATGGTGATTGCAGCCATGAAATTAAAAGACGCTTACTCCTTGGAAGGAAAGTTATGACCAATCTGGATAGTATAGTAAAAAGCAGAGACATTGCTTTGCTAACAAAGGTCTGTCTAGTCAAGGCTATGGTTTTTCCAGTTGTCATGTATGGATGTGAGATTTGGACTGTGAGGAAAGCTGAGTGCCGAAAAATTGATGCTTGTGAACTGTGGTGTTGGAGAAGACTCTTGAGAGTTCCTTGGGCTGCAAGGAGATCCAACCAGTCCATCCTAAAGGAGATCAGTCCTAGGTGTTCATTGGAAGGACTAATGTTGAGGCTGAAACTCCAATACTTTGGCCACCTCATGTGAAGAGTTGACTCATTGGAAAATCCCCTAATGCTGGGAAGGATTGGGGGCAGGAGGAGAAGGTGACGACAGAGGATTAGATGGCTGGATGGCATCACCAACTCAATGGCCATCAGCTTGGGCAAACTCCTGGAGTTGGTGATGGACAGGGAGGCCTGGCATACTGCAATTCATGGGGTGGCAAAAAGTCGGACACAACTGCGCGACTGAACTGAACTGAATATATAGTCATTATAATTGTAAATATACCTCTACCAGTGATATGTGTCTGTATTAAGCATTTAACCTTTCTCATTTGATGCCTCTTCTCTTAATTAGTATAGTAGAATTGTGTTCTTGTGAGATATAATTTTCTATTTTATTGTTTTAAAAAATAATTGTTATGTAAGATGTCATCTTTATATCATAGAATCTGTTTAATTTTACCTACTTAATATTTTCTATACATACATACATATACTTGGATTTTTTCAATGATTTCTCTTTTGTATCCAAGTATTTATTGATATGTAGCTTGTATAGCAGAACTTGCCTATTTCATGTCATATCATGATGGTTACCAAGGATAGTATTTGTTGTTCTTGTAGCTAGGATGAATGTGCTTAATATTTCTAATTTTTATTATTTATGTAGTTGTCTCATACATATCAGTATTCCTTATTGCATTAGTTCAATTGATACATATTTTAACATAGATGATAATTCTCAATTAAAAAGCAGAATTCTTTAAATGTGGTAGGAAGGAAATAAAAATTTCCCACTTAACCTTAGCCAAACAATATCCCTTACCTTGGAACATTGCCTTCCGTGGTGGTGCAAACAGCTTTAGGAAGCGTGGGTGCTGAGTAGGGAAGGAGCAAGGGATTGGTGTGACCCAGGCCAGCAGAATGTACTCTTGAGATCATTGTGATGATGCATCTTGCACATTGACATTCCCCATATCTGGTTTCCTCAGGAAGGGATAACTTCCTGAATTTCTTTAGAGAAAAAGAATTTAAAGAAGACTAATATGACATTGGTATCCTAATTACCTTCCAGTGTAATCTCCACTTGGACTGGAATCATTTGTAACATACAAAGACATTACATTCTTTTCTTCTGTTTTAGTTGGTGTTGCTTTTGTTTGTTGTTTTCTGATATTAAATTTTTTAATCTGAAATCATTCATTTTTAGACCTGTCAGATACCTAGTCATTCAGCATCCTTCTTTTAATAAATGAATATTATTCTATATAGTTGCACATGGTTTGAACAACTTCATCTTGACAAGATTTTCTCTTTTATCAACTGCCTTTCTGGTCCTTATTGATATGATGATAAATTATATCATTGTTTCATTACACTGGTCTGTTACTGAATTAGTGTTTTCCTTTGACGAATTAACATTTTATATTTCCCTTCACTTTGGTGAATGCTTCCTTTATTAGGTATATTTAGAAAACTTTTCTAGCAGTTCATCTAGGATGAATGTGTCACTATTTGTATATATGTTCATGAGACTGAGACATAGGTTGTATTTGCTCTTCTGAGCAGGTGTGAGTCAGGGAATATATCCTGTCATTGCACATTTAGACTATCTGTCAAAATTTTATAATTCTGTTATAAATTTTTTTCTATATAGACTCCTGTTTGGATACCACGGATCACATTTTTATAAGAAATCAAAGAAAGGATTAAATCTTATGAAATTGTAAACCCTGCCATCTGCAATGGTGTACTTTGAATTTCAATATATTCATGTCTGGCAGTAAAGCAATGTGTTTGCTAAAAACACAACCTGTGATATCAAAGAGACCTAATTTTTGTTTACAAATTTAGGATTTTAATAATCTTGGCTAAGCTTAATGTAATCCTAATGTAAATGGATGTTCTTAGATTTTTATAATACCAAAGTGTACTTTTCTTTATATCTTCCCTCATATTATTAATACTTTTAGTTTTACATCCTATTTTTGACCTGTCATTGCATTGACAGTGCATCTGTGTTTGTATATATTTATCTATCTAATTATTTATCATAGGGAGTGTTGTAAAGCATTACACTTTGTGCACAGATTACACAACTAGATATCTTTAAAAAATATTTATCTTGATTAAAATGTTGATAGTGAATAATCCTATCTTCTTTAGGAATTCCAGGCATTTTAGTTGCTGGTAATACCTAAAAATGGAATCAACAGAAAGAAGAGGTAAGTGATGATCACTGGTTTTGAACTTCTGCTGTGAACTGACTATTTTTGTTGTTTGGTCACTAAGTCATGTCTGAGTCTTTACGACTCCATGGACTGTGGCCCAGCAGTTTCTCTGTACTAGAGTGGGTTGCCATTTTCTTTTCCAGTGTATCTTCCCAATGCAGGGACTGAGCCCACATTTCCTGTATCTCCTTCGTTGGCAGGCAGGTTCTTTACTCATGAGTCATCAGGGAAGCCCATGAACTGACTATGCACAGTGAATAAAATTTTGGAGTTCTTGTTAAAATGGTATAGTAATTTTAGGTAACTCAAGGGCAAGCGTTAAGCACTGTAATTGAATGGTGATATTTTCGATTGAATGGGTTTATTTTTTACTACTATACAAAAAGATTGGGGTATAGCATTCACAAATATAATGTATTAGGAGTAGAGAGACAACAATTCTGCCAAAATGTTTGCATGCAGCACTCTTAGTGATATTTCAAATGTAATATAATCCTTTGTATAACTATGTTCTAGATTATAAAATTCTATATCTGAATGCATTTTAGAGATTTTTTTTGTATTATTCAATTACATGTGAGGTATGTACACATACAGTTATATAGAATTATGAGATACATATTTAAAATAAACTTTCTCCCTCTGACTACATCCTTCTTACTCTTTCTAATCATTCTGCCTTGATTTTTCCTTATTTCCAATTTCTCTAAAATGTACATATATAATGATTGTACTTCAGTCGTATTAATCTCAATCTGAAACACATATTATATCTATGATTGATGCAAACCAAGGTTCATTATTTGATCTTAGTATTTTATTTATTATTTTATTATATTAAATATCAATATATTTTTGTGAATAGTATAGAACTAATTGAGTTAAGATGTATCAATTTCAATGGGTACATGATTTATTCAAATAGTTGTACATAAAATCCTGTGGCCATGCCTTTGAACATGATAGATTTTCCTCTTCAACCTGCTCTTTTTTGGAAAGTACCTTTTATAAATTGTTAAATGCTTGGTTTGACAGGAACCCTGTGCTAGCAGAGGATGGAACAGAAAAATGGAAGTTCTTTCACTGGGTTTATCCTACTAGGTTTCTCTGACAGGCCTCAACTTGAGCTGGTCCTCTTGGTCATTCTTTTGATCTTCTACATCTTCACTTTGCTGGGAAACTCAACTATCATTGTATTGTCCTACTTGGACCCATGTCTTCACACCCCTATGTACTTTTTCCTCTCTAACCTGAGCTTTTTGGACATGTGCTACACCACCAGCATCGTCCCCCAGTTCCTGGTTAATCTCAGCGGAGCAGACAAATCCATCTCCTATGGTGGTTGTGTAGTTCAGATGTTCATTTCTCTGGGTTTGGGATGTACAGAATGTCTTCTCCTAGGAGTTATGGCATTTGACCGCTATGCAGCTGTTTGCAGGCCCCTTCACTACACAGTAATCATGCATCCCCGTCTGTGTGTCCTGATGGCTTCTGCTTCATGGATCACTGGTTTTGCCAACTCCTTGTTGCAGACAGTTCTCATCTTCCTTTTACCACTTTGTGGGAGAAATAAATTAGACCACTTCCTTTGTGAGATCCCTCCTTTTCTCAAACTTGCCTGTGTTGACACCACTGTGAATGTGTATTCAATCTTCTTTACCAGTGTCATCATTCTTCTCACACCTGTTGCATTAATCATGTTCTCCTATGGTCTGATTGTCAGGGCGGTCTTAAGAATCAAGTCCACTGCAGGGCAGAGAAAAGCATTTGGCACGTGTGGATCCCACCTCACGGTGGTCTCCCTGTTCTTTGGCACAGCCATCTATGTGTATTATCAGCCCAGCAGCAACAACTCCCAGGATCAGGACAAGTTCATGTCTCTCTTCTACACTGTCATTATCCCCATGACCAACCCCCTCATATATACGCTGAGGAACAAAGATGTGAAGGGAGCAATGGAGAAGGTGCTTTGGAAGGACTCTGACTCCAGATGATGGGTGCAAAGGACAGTTTAAGGGAAGGACTTTGAATGGCAAAACTATTTAGATATATATGTATGCCCCATGAGTCATCTAAAATTTCCTTTGACAACTCTGAAGGGAATTTGTTTACTTCATTCCCTTTGAAAAGTGAGTGGTCAAATTCTAAGTTCCTGTATTCATTTCAACTTCCAGAGATGCAGATGCAGTGTTCTGACAGCAGCTGTTTTGTAGTTATTGTTTTTTAAAGCTTCTTGTTTGCACTCCCTTTTAGGTACATTATTCCACATCTGTTTTCAAAATGATATGTGAATATATCATATGAAAACCCAGCCAAAATAAGAACAAGAAACCACTGAAATGCTGTACGGAATATTTACATTTTATTATCTCCAAAGATTTGCTACTGCTACAACACATGTCTTCAGATGACACAGGGTAGATATCAGTTAGCTTTTTCTATAAAGCAAATCACTTCAAAAATTAGTTGCTTAGAACACCAATCATTAATTTATCTCACAATTATGAGATAAAGATTAGCTGGGCTAACCTTCAGATCAGTTCAGTTCAGTTCAGTCGCTCAGTCGTGCCCAGCTCTTTGCGACCCCATGAATCGCAGCACACCAGGCCTCCCTGTCCATCACCAACTCCCGGAATTTACTCAAACTCATGTCCATCAAGTCGGTGATGCCATCCAGCCATCTCATCCTCTGTCGTCCACTTCTCCTCCTGCCCTCAATCCCTCCCAGCATCAGGGTCTTTTCCAATGAGTCAACTCTTCTCATGAGGTGGCCAAGTATTGGAGTTTCAGCCTCAGCATCAGTCCTTCCAATGAATACCCAAGACTGATCTCCTTTAGGATGGACTGGTTGGATCTCCTTGCAGCCCAAGGGACCCTCAAGAGTCTTCTCCAACACCACAGTTCAAAAGCATCAATTCTTCGGTGCTCAGCTTTCTTCACAGTCCAACTCTCACATCCATACATGACCACTGGAAAAACCATAGCCTTGACTAGACGGCCCTTTGTTAGCAAAGTAATGTCTCTGCTTTTTACTATGCTGTCTAGGTTGGTCATAACTTTCCTTCCAGGGAGTAAGCGTCTTTTCATTTCTTGGCTGCAATCACCATCTGCAGTGATTTTTGGAGCCCCCCAAAATAAAGTCTGATACTGTTTCCACTGTTTCCCCATCTATTTCCCATGAAGTGATTGAAAGGTTGTTGCTGAATGATAAGACGCCGGTTCTTGGCCTCCGGAGAATATGAATTCAATACGGGACCAGAGACGAGGCTGGATCGCTCAGAGCTTTTGTGTAATAAAGTTTTATTAAAGTATAAAGGAGATAGAGAAGGCTTCTGACATAGACATCAGAAGGGGGCAGAAAGAGTACCCGCCTGCTAGTCTTCAGCTGGATGTTATATAGTCACTTGCAGTCTGTTAATGAAAAGAAAGGAATGTCTTAAAACTCAGAATGGCACCAGGCCCCTCATCCATAAATTGCATTTTGTGATAATCTTGGCACCAGAGAATTCATCCCAGGCCATAAAACGATTGACTTGAATCTTGTAGAAGGGCAGATTACCAAATAGTTTCATTTACATAGATTAGGGAAACAATATCTGAGTATAACATACTAGTCTGTCAAGTAGTTTCTGAGCCATTTGGCGGAATTTACAGAGTCTGGGGTAAATGCATAGCACATTAACATAGTTTAGGGCAAACATTTCCATAAGAAAAAATGTATTGGTTAACTCAAAGTTTGAGAATAGTTAGCTTCAGGTGAAACCAGGTGTCATGGCAACACAGCATTTTAAGAGAAACCTCCTTTTAAATTTGTAGAGAGAAGGAAAAAAATATCGCCAGTTTGTTTCCTCCTGCCACTTAAGAGAGATAAAAATGTCTGACGCTTTCAGCCTATTTCCTCCATTTGGAGACCCCTGACCTTCCTGCCTGTTACCCTCTCATGATAGGACCAGATGCCATGATCATAGTTTTCTGAATGTTGAGCTTTAAGCCAACTTTGTCACTCTCCTCTTTCACCTTCATCAAGAGGCTTTTCAGCTCCTCTTCACTTTCTGCCATAAGGGTGGTGTCATCTGCATATCTGAGGTTATTGATATTTCTCCCAGCAATCTTGATTTCAGCTTGTGCTTCTTCCAGCCCCACGTTTCTCATGATGTACTCTGCATATAAATTAAATAAGCAGGGTGACAATATACAGCCTGGATGTACTCCTTTTCCAATTTGGAACCAGTCTGTTGTTCCATGTCCAGTTCTAACTGTTGCTTCCTGACCTGCATACAGGTTTCTCAAGAGGCAGATCAAGTGGTCTGGTATTCCCACATCTTGAAGAATTTTCTACAGTTTGTTGTGATCCACACAAAGGCTTTGGCATAGTCAATAAAGCAGAAGTAGATGCTTTTCTGGAACTCTCTTGCTTTTTCAATGATCCAGCGGATGTTGGCAATTTGATCTCTGGTTCCTCTGCCTTTTCTAAAACCAGCTTGAGCATCTGGAAGTTCACGGTTCACGTATTGTTGAAGCCTGGCTTGGAGAGTTTTGAGCATTACTTTCTAGCGTGTGAGATGAGTGCAATCGTGCGGTAGTTTGAGCATTCTTTGGCATTGCCTTTCTTTGGGATTGTTATAGCCACACTTTCTGGGAAACAAACTCACTCAGAAGGACAATGCAGATAGTGGAGTGCAGTTTATTACATCGGTGGGCCCAAGGCAGAGTCTCATCTTAGCCAAGGACCCCAACCAGCATTTGTGAAAATCTTTTATACCTCATGTGTATGTGTCCAAACCCACCACCCCAAGTCCCTTGAGGCTTACAAAGCAAGGGTAAATACAATCATAATAACCCCATCATTCACGTGTTATGTGTTCAAACAGTTAATAATCAATAACCCCGAGGTTACACTCCAACCAGTTAATAACGGATAAGCCTGTGGTTACATTCCGATAGATACTGTCTGGATGCAGGGGTGATTAGTGTCTGTTTTCTCTTAGGTGATGAGTAACCTGGATACGATCTTCAAGGTTCCCCTGTCCGGAGGGGGTCTTATTCTTCCATTGTCGTTCGCATAGGCACTAAGCAGAGAGTTCAGAGTCCACTGGAGAGGTGGCCGAGCACGATCAGCACGGACAGGCCTCAGATGGAGTCCAAGCCCTATGAATTCCTTCTTGAGGATTGGAATGAAAACTGACCTTTTCCAGTCCTGTGGCCACTGCTGAGTTTTCCAAATTTGCTGGCATATTGAGTGCACCACTTCCACAGCATCATCTTTCAAGATTTGAAATAGCTCAACTGGAATTCCATCACATCCACTAGCTGTGTTCGTAGTGATGCTTTCTAAAGCCCACTTGACTTAACATTCCAGGCTGTCTGGCTCTAGGTGAGTGATCACACCATTGTGATTATCTGGGTCGTGAAGATCTTTTTCGTACAGTTCTTCTGTGTATTCTTGCCACCTCTTCTTAATATCTTCTGCTTCTGTTAGGTCCATACAATTTCTGTCCTTTATCCAACCCATCTTTGCATCAAATGTTCCCTTGGTATCTCTAATTTTCTTGAAGAGATCTCTAGTCTTTCCCATTCTGTTGTTTTCCTCTATTTCTTTGCATTGATCACTGAGGAAGGCTTTCTTATCTCTCCTTGCTATTCTTTGGAACCCTACATTCAAATGGAATGTTTGGGCTAAGCTTAGCTGGATAGTTCTTCTGATCTTGGCTGGACTCACTCAAATGCCTGCAGTTCGCTACTGGGTCTGCTTAGGGTTTCCTGATCCAGGATTGCCACAGCTGGCATGGTTTCTGTCTCCTTGATGTGATCTCTCGTCTTCCAGTAGGATGGCCTGGAATGTTCATATGGTGAAGGCCAGTTTCCAAGTCCTTGTGATCGATTTATTGTTTAAGTTATGGCTACTCTCCTGCTTGCCTGTCCTGTCTTTCTTTGCGCATTCTTTACCTCCATAAATATTAACTGTTAGGGTCTGTTCTTTGTTCCACATGGAAGATCTAGGAGGTCACAGTGTATTTCCATAGCCTCTTTCCCCAGTCACCAGTAAGTTGGGGGCTTCCCTGCTAGTCTAGTGGTAAAATCCTGCTGCCAATGCAGCGAACACAAGTTACATTCCTGG
The DNA here is from genome assembly GCF_033118175.1 of Dama dama. NCBI lineage: Eukaryota > Metazoa > Chordata > Mammalia > Artiodactyla > Cervidae > Dama > Dama dama. The sequence continues at coordinate 32,392,447 of NC_083687.1, forward strand.
TCTAGGAAGTTCCTACATGATGCGAAGCAACTAAGGCCATGCGCCACAGCTACCCAGCCAGCTCTCTAGATCCCATGAGACACACCTCTGAAGCCGGCATGCCCTAGAGCCCGTGGTCCCCAAAGAGAAGCCATAGCAGTGAGAATTCCTTGCACCGCAGCTAGAGAAAGTCTGCATGGAGCAATGAAGAGCCGCAACAAAGACTAAGCGCAGCCAAAACAAAAGAAAAAAATCCAATCAGTGGAATGTCTTTCCTGGTAGCCCAGTGGTTAAAAGTCCTGCTTCCACTGCAGCAGTCAAGGGTTCCATCTCTGGTCAGGAAACTAAGATCCACATGCCACACAGCATGGCCAAATGTTAACAAACAAAGTGAACAAATCAGTAAGTAGGAACACAGTGGGGCCTGTCACCAGGATGGCTCCTACATGGGACTGCTCAGATTCAGAGTGAAGATTTGACTAATGGGTAATGAGAGCTGATGTGTAGATTATTTTTCCTTTCTTCTCCTGTGTTGGGGATCTGTTGGATGTCTCCTAAGAAATGCTTCAGGGGGACAAACGTGATTGAGCACCTAGTTACTCCATACTAATGGGGAATTTGATAATGTATCCTTGACAAGTCCGCTTTCCTTCCTCTTCTGTTCCTTTTCTTTCACTCTTGATCCTGTATGTCATTCTGCATTAAGTGCTTGTGCATAAACCTTTGTTTCAAGTTCTTTTCTGGAAAGCCTAGAGTATGACAAAGAGTCTGGTGACCTATGAAAATAATCTGGATCATAAATACAAAGTTTGGAGTTTCTGACTGTCAAAGACATTTGCAACTGGCACCAATGCTTTGAAATTGGGCTCTAAAAAATGGCCTTCTGCTGGGTGTTGATTGTGCCAATAGAACAGGATAGAGTTCAGTTCAGAAGTCAAGGAAGGAGCTTCCCTGGGGGCCAGTGGCTAAGACTCTGCACTCCCAGTGCAGGGGACCTGGGTTTGATCCTTGGTTGGTCAACTAGATCCTGCATGCCGCAACTAAGACCTGGCAGAGCCAAATAAATTCATAAAAATAAATAAATATTTTAAAAAAGTAGAAGGAAAGGGAAGTTTTACTCTTTAATCATAAAATGAAGAAATGGGAGCTCAGCATCTAGAGTATGCCCTCTGCTGGGCAGCCCACCTGCAGGTTGCTTGATTGGGTTCTCTCATCATCCGGAAGCGGGTGGCAGGCTTCTCCCCAGGCAAGTGCGCTTGTGTTGCCTGTGGCTCCACACCCCAGTGCCGGGTGCGGTGTGTCTGCATATGGCCTGCTGCCAACATCTAGAATTTAGTCATCTGCAGCGCTTCTGCACACAGTCCCCTGAGCTGAGGTTTGGGGCGCAATGCCCCTGTACCAGGTACCCTATGAGAAAGTGAAACAAGACTAAACACCAAGGAAAAGACAAAAACAACGGTTAGAGTTCATTTCCCAGATTCTATTTTTTTTTTTTTTTTCTAGCAACTGCTAATGGTCATTACTCCTGGGAACCAAAAGAGTGAAGGACATTACATGAGGAGAGATTTTAGAGAAAGAAGAAGACTGAAGACCAAGGTTTGAGGCACCTCAACATTTAATGATTGGGTAATAGAGAATTTACCACTAGTAAAGTAATGCTCAAAATTCTCCAAGCCAGGCTTCAGCAATACATGAACCGTGAACTTCCAGATGTTCAAGCTGGTTTTAGAAAAGGCAGAGGAACCAGAGATCAAATTGCCAATATCTGCTGAATCATCGAAAAAGCAAGAGAGTTCCAGAAAAACATCTATTTCTGCTTTACTGACTATGCCAAAGCCTTTGACTGTGTGGATCATAATAAACCGTGGAAAATTCTTCAAGAGATGGGAATACCAGACCACTTGACCTGCCTCTTGAGAAACCTGTATGCAAATCAGGAAGCGACAGAACTGGACATGGAACAACAGACTGGTTCCAAATAGGAAAAGGAGTACATCCAGGCTGTATATTGTCACCCTGCTTATTTAACTTACATGCAGAGTACATCATGAGAAACATGGGGCTGGAAGAAGCACAAGCTGGAATCAAGATTGCCGGGAGAAATATCAATAACCGCAGATATACAGGTGACACCACCCTTATGGCAGAAAGTGAAGAGGAACTAAAAAACCTCTTGATGAAGGTGAAAGAGGAGAATGAAAAAGTTGGCTTAAAGCTCAACATTCAGAAAACTATGATCATGGCATCTGGTCCCATCACTTCATGGGAAATAGATGGGGAAACAGTGGAAACAGTGTCAGACTTTATTTTTTTGGGCTCCAGAATCACTGCAGATGGTGATTGCAGCCATGAAATTAAAGGATGTTCACTCCTTGGAAGGAAAGTTATGACCAACCTAGATAGCATATTAAAAAGCAGAGACATTACTTAGCCAACTTCCCTGGTGGCTCAGATGGTAAAGCGTCTGGCTGCAATGTGGAAGACCTGGGTTCAATCCCTGGGTTGGAAAGATCCCCTGGAGAAGGGAATGGCAACCCACTCCAGTATTCATGCCTGGAAAATCCCATGGACAGAGGAGCCTGGTAGGCTACAGTCATTCTGTGGGGTCGCAAGGAGTCGGATACGACCGAGTGACTTCACTTCACTTTGCCAACAAAGGTCCATCTAGTCAAGGCTATGGTTTTTCCAGTGGTCATGTATGGATGTGTGGGTTGGACTGTGAAGAAAGCTGAGTGCTGAAAAATTGATGCTTTTGAACTGTGGTGTTGGAGAAGACTCTTGAGAGTTCCTTGGACTGCAAGGAGATCCAACCAGTCCATCCTAAAGGAGATCAGTCCTGGGGTTCATTGGAAGGACTGATGCTGAAGCTGAAACTCCAATACTTTGGCCACCTCATGCAAAGAGTTGACTCACTGAAAAAGCCCCTGATGCTAGGAGGGATTGGGGGCAGGAGGAGAAGGGGATGACAGAGGATGAGATGGCTGGATGGCATCACTGACTCGATGGACATACGTTTGAATAAACCCCGGGAGTTAGTGATGGACAACGAGGCCTGGCATGCTGTGGTTCATGGGGTTGCAAAGAGTCGGACACTACTGAGCGACTGAAATGAACTGAATAGAGAATTTTAAGACTCTTCACGAGATTGGGAGGAAAATCCAGAAATGTGAGAGGAAAACTCTGTTAGTTGAATTAAAGGCTAGGCTGCTATAAGAAAAAGACCCTGACAATCCAGTAGCTTAAAGAAGCGTCTGTCTGTTTACCACTGTTTCTGTCCCCCACCTTCTCTCTCAGGCAGAGGTGTAGCTTGTCAACAATTGTGGAGTATTTCTGCTCCACCTTATTCTTAGTGGCTCCCACATTTGAAGGCTTGTCAAGCCCTTTAATGTTCTCAAAGGGAGAATCTCATTCAGCATCTAGATGGAGGCTGATTGGAAGTTGGGCCATCAGGGAATAACTTTTCAAATATGTAAGTATACTGCTGATAGCTTATGGTGAATGATGTCAGATTCGTGATCTCTGAGTAAGATTTAATTTTGGGACCAGGGCCCAGGCTTGATCACTCAAGATCTATGAGAAGCAGTTTGAAAATATTTTCTTCCTGTTTGTAGCTCATCTTATTATCCTCTTAACAGGGTCTTTAATAATGATTTTATTTTGATGAATCTTCAGTTGTAGATTTTTAAAAAAATAGATCATGCTTTTGTTGTATTATATTCCAGTATAAAACAAGAATTTTGAAAAATAGCATAGGGAAAAAAGCATATAATTTCAAGGAAGCATTACTAGAAAATATCAAATTATTATGCAACTTTATTTTGCCAATTAATATTTGCATCAGCAAGATTGAACCGGGAAGATGCGTTAACAGCAGGCCTCTGATTCTCTCCATTTCTGGACACCCTGTGACATGTTGGTCTTTACTAGGCCTCCTTATAAATATTATGTTGGGATTTAACTAGTGGAGAGATTACTGAGAAAATTCTAATTAAGGCTATTTTAAGGAAGAGATAGTTTCTCTCTACGGATAGAATGTTATTAAAAAAAAGAATTTATGCTTATATGGGCAATGGCTGGCTATAAAATGTAAGCTCTGTGCTTTTCTGACTAATAACATATAAAAACCAAGATGCTTCAAACCTAAATAGCTTTCTCTGAGACAGCTTATACTACTAACTAGCAGTGGTCTATTACTCTGAAACAAAATGTGTTCTAGTGGGGAGAAGAAGAGATTTTATATTTTTTGAAGCTGCATTTGATGGTTAGGCCAAAGCCTTCCATAGACAGATGTTAAATATTCCTGCCTTTTCCTTGTGTAGTCAAGTGTATAAGTCGTTTTGAAATTGATTGATCTTCAAACTTCAATACACACAATACCCTTCAAGTTTCTTTCAATTTACTTTAGCAGTTATGGCTATCTTGATTAACTCAATCATGTCCATTGTAAATGGAAAGACAAGTTGAACTGTAGGAAACCCTGGAAGTTCCATTTAAAAAGTCAATAGTTTTTCTGTTTGTTTAAGTAAATTATTGCAACTCTCTGATAGCAAATGAACAATGTCAGAGAGGACTTTATATTTTTCATTAGCCACATTAGAAGTTTGGGAGTAAAATGTGGGTGTTGCTGTTTAATATATTACCTTGAACACTAAAATCTGCCTAAACTTTAATTCTGTGATCTCTTAGAAGTTGGTTATAATTTGCTTTATGACTCAGGGACTCAAACAGGGGCTCTGTAAAACCTAGAGGAGTAGGATATGGAGGGAGGCTCAAGAGGGAAGGGACATAGGTATACCTATGGCTGATTCATATTGATGTTTGGCAGAAGCCAATGCAATACTGTAAAACAATTCCCCTTCAATTAAAAATAAATAAATTTGGCTCTCTGCTCCTGCCTGTTCGACAGATAGCCATAACTTTCGTGCTGTGCCAGCCGCATCTCTGAGACAAGATGGTGAATGTCGGAGTGAACGGATTCGGCCGCATTGGGCGCCTGGTCACCAGGGCTGCTTTTAATTCTAGCAAGTGGACATCATCGCCATCAATAACCCTTCATTGAGCTTCACTACATGGTCTACATGTTCCAGTATGATTCCACCCACGGCAAGTTCCACGGCACAGTCAAGGCGGAGAACGGGAAGCTTGTCATCAATGGAAAGGCCATCACCATCTTCCAGGAGCGAGATCCCGCCAACATCAAGTGGGGTGATGCTGGTGCTGAGTACGTGGTGGGGTTCACCGGGGTCTTCACTACCATGGAGAAGCCTGGGGCTCACTTGAAGGGTGGCACCAAGAGGGTCATCATCTCTGCGCCTTCTGCCGATGCCCCCATGTTTGTGATGGGCGTGAACCACGAGAAGTATAACAACACCCTCAAGATTGTCAGCAATGCCTCCTGCACAACCAACTGCTTGGGCCCCCTGGCCAAGGTCATTCATGACCACTTCGGCATCGTGGAGGGACTCATGACCACCGTCCACGCTATCACTGCCACCCAGAAGACCGTGGATGGCCCCTCCGGGAAGCTGTGGCATGATGGCCGAGGGACTGCCCAGAACATCATCCCTGCTTCTACTGGCGCTGCTAAGGCCGTGGGCAAGGTCATCCCTGAGTTCAACGGGAAGCTCACTGGCATGGCCTTCCACGTCCCCACCCCCAACGTGTCCATTGTGGATCTGACCTGCCGCCTGGAGAAACCTGCCAAGTACGATGAGATCAAGAAGGTGGTGAAGCAGGCGTCAGAGGGCCCTCTGAAGGGCATTCTAGGCTACACTGAGGACCAGGTTGTCTCCTGCAACTTCAACAGCGGTACTCACTCTTCTACCTTCGATGCTGGAGCTGGCATTGCCCTCAAAGACCACTTTGTCAAGCTCATTTCCTGGTACGACAATGAATTCGGCTACAGCAACAGGGTGGTGGACCTCATGGTCCACATGGCCTCCAAGGAGTGAGGTCCCTGAACCCCCAGCCCCAGCAGGAGCACGAGAGGAAGAGAGAGTTCCTCAGCTGCTGGGGAGTCCTTGCCCCACCTCGATCCTCCACCACACTGAGAATCTCCCGACCTCCACAGTTTCCATCCCCAAGGCCCTGAGGAAGGGGAGGGGCTTAGGGAGCCCTGCCTTGTCGTGTACCATCAATAGAAGTACCCTATACCCTCCCCCCCAAAATATATATATATATAAATAAATAAATTTAATTATAAAACAAAGAAAAAAGAATTTGGTTATGAATATTAGGTGAAAATTAACTTATATTTAAACTTAAGTAACTGAATAAGTTCTTATTTATATATGCAGTTTTTGGTTTTTTTTTGCAATTGTGTCAAAAAATCTCGTGTTTAGTAAAATACCTAAGCCATTAAAAGAGGAGAGCTAATATAACTGCAAAGTCTAGGGAGTTATCTGACCTCTGTCATTTATGAGAAGTTACGAAAGAGGCAGATTAGGTATCCTTTTGCATTCTCTTTGATATTCATTTTCCCTGAGGATTGTCATCTCTGGGCAGCTAGGTGACATCAGCTAATTAACAGTACAGGACATCCATTCTTCAGAGACTTCAGTCAGGTAAACAGTTTTCACCAGACCAGTTTACTGCCATTTCATACCAATCTCATGCTTTCATAATGAGCTGTCTGTCATACAGCCAAGACATTATATTCAGAAGGAATCCTGAGAGTTTGAAATTGCCTTCCTATGTCATCCTACCAGCTAGACACATTGCTGATCTTCAGTACCCTGTGAAGGTATTTGAAGTTATCAAGAGAAAGCATCTTTTTGCTTAAGAAAAACTTAAGGATATTCCAGCGCTGATAGAGTCAACTTACATACTCATTTTGTACAACCTGCATCCTTAGTCTGCATACCCAGGTTCCAATGGCCGGTACTGTATTAAAGGCAGGAACTTGGAAATGAGGTAGAGAACGAGCTTAGTACACTCACATAAGGTGAATAAAACTGAGGACTGGAACTGGATCTCTGTGGTACTTTAGGAATTGGTAAGTCAGCTTGTTTTCAGTTGCAAGTGTTCTTTAAAGGTTACATTGAGTAACATACATGTCAGTTGGCAAAAGAAACAGAAATTCCTATAGAAATTCACCAACTTTAAGAACTTAACTGTTCCTTATGGAAGCCAACATTTTGTTCCTAGACATTTCATCCTATTGTAGTATATTTGTTATGTCTCAGTATGTATATATGGAGAAATTTAAATACAAGATTTTTGACTGTAATAAAACATGTCCTTCAGTAATTGAACAATAGCATATATGTGAATGTGAAAATATTAGACTATGCACTTTCATTTTTTCCTCAGCTCCTTATTTTCTCTGAAATTACAGAATGTTTCTTAAAGTGTATTGTCAATATCTGTAGTTTTAAAATGTTCATTTTCTTAAAGAAACGAACATGTGTACATTTCCACATGCTGGTTTTGCAGTTACAGCAGTAAATGTCCATTTTGTGGTTATTGTGTCAATGCATTTTTGAATTTATTGTTAATGAAAAATGATCATTCTTTAATTGAGGAGAAATACCAGTTTGAGAGGAGAAACATGGGTCAAAAAGGTGATCTGAATGTTTAATTTATTGGTATATTAGGCAAATGACAAGGGGATGTGTAATGTACACTGGTGACTGTCCTCCATCCTTGCACACACTTATGAATGGACTCTATGTTTTTGTATGAATGCTTTCAGTGTCCAGCTCAGATCTTTTCTACTGGCTGGTGCACCAGTCCACACCATATTTATCGTGAGTGTTGACTGATAGCTTCACAGCTCTTTCCTTCTTCAGAAAATTGCCATCAGTTGAATGGAGCCACATTGCCAGGAATTCCCCTGAATGTGTTTGGGGCAGCTTGCAGTCAATGACAGACTCGTGGGGTGTATAAAAGGCTGCCCTTTTGTCAAGGTGGGACTACATCTGACCCAATGCATGTTCCGCAGCTTGCTATTCCGTATAGTAGTAAGTAGACTCATTTAAATGACTAGGTACTTAAATTTACCTGAGTTAAAATTAAATTTAAAATTCAGTTCTTTATCTGCCCCACTTGAAATGCTCAGGCAGCATTGATTGTGTAAGTGAAGACAGGCTATTTTTACCAGCAGATAGTTCTATTTGGAGAGTCATTTTCCAGCTTTCTATGGGATCCGGTTCATGCTATTGCATTTGAGATCACATCCTTGCTCAGCAAATTTGTCTGCTCTGATTTTCTTCCCTGATTCTCTTTGTCTTGAGAACATTCATTCAATAGCATGCAAAGGAATTACCATTTCATCTTCTTGTCCCTAACCTGGCCAATCCCTGTCCATACTGATTAGAAGTGTTATTTCTGAGATTGTGATTGATCCATTTCTTCCTCATTTATGTGTTCTTCATTGCCATTAAAATGTTGATAGTGAATAATCCTGTCTCCTATAGGAATTCCAGGCATTTTAGTTGTTGGTAGTATATGAAAATGAAATCAACAGAAAGAAAATGTAAGTGCAGGTCACTGGATTTTGAACTTCTACTGTGAACTGACTACTTCCGTTGTTTAGTCGCTAAGTCATGTCCTACACTTTTGGACTCCATGGCTTCTATCCCACCAGGATCTTCTGTACTGAAGTGGGTTGCCATTTTCTTCTTCAAGGTATTTTCCCGATCCGGGGACTGAATGGGTGTTTCCTGCGTCTCCTGCATTGGCAGGCGGTTCTTTACCACTGAGCCAACAGGGAAGCCCAGGAACTGACTATGTGCAGTGAATCAATTTTCGGAGTTCTTGTTAAATTGCAATAGTAATTTTAGGTATCTTAAGGGCAAGAGTTAGGCAATATAATTGAAAGTGATTTTTCAGGTCCTGAGCAGTTTACTTTTTAGTACTATACAAAAAGACCAGGATATAGCATTCACTAATATTGTGTATTAGGAGTAGAGTAACTATTCTGCCAAAATGTTTACATGAGGCAGTATCTTTTTTTTTTTTTTTTATTAGTTGGAGGCTAATTACTTCACAACATTTCAGTGGGTTTTGTCATACATTGATATGAATCAGCCATAGAGTTACACATATTCCCCATCCCGATCCCCCCCTCCCACCTCCCTCTCCACCCGATTCCCCTGGGTCTTCCCAGTGCACCAGGCCCGAGCACTTGTCTCATGCATCCCACCTGGGCTGGTGATCTGTTTCACCATAGATAATATACATGCTGTTCTTTCGAAGCATCCCACCCTCACCTTCTCCCACAGAGTTCAAAAGTCTGTTCTGTACTTCTGTGTCTCTTTTTCTGTTTTGCATATAGGGTTATCGTTACCATCTTTCTAAATTCCATATATATGTGTTAGTATGCTGTAATGTTCTTTATCTTTCTGAAAAATTATATGGAACATTTCACGAATTTGCGTGTCATCCTTGCGCAGGGGCCATGCTAATCTTCTCTGTATCGTTCCAATTTTAGTATATGTGCTGCCGAAGCGAGCACATGAGGCAGTATCATAGTGATACTTTGAATGTAATATAGTCCTTTGTACAAGTACATTCTAGCTCATATATTTCTATATCTGAATGCATTTTAGAGATTACTTTGTATTATTCTATTCCATGTGAAGTGAAAGTCGTTCGGTCCTGTCTGACTCTTTGTGACCCCATGGACTACATAGTCCATGGAATTGTCCAGGCCAGAATAATGGATTGGGTAGCCTTTTCATTCTCCTGGGGATCTTCCCAACACAGGGATAGAACCCAGGTCTCCTGCATTGCAGGCAGATTCTATACCAGCTGAGCCACAAGGGGAAGCCACTATTACATGTGATGTATCTGCATATCCAGTTATGTAGAATTATGAGATACATATTTAAAATAAACTTTCTCCCTTTGTCTACATCTTTCTTACTCTTTCTACACACTCTCCCTTGATTTCCCTCTTTCCCATTTTCTCTAAAATGTACATATATAATGATCATACTTTAATCCTATTAAACTCAATCTGAAAAAGGCACTTTATATGTATGATTGATGTAAACCAAGGTTCATTATTCAATTTTATTATTATTATGTATTATTTTCTTATATTAATTATCAATATATAAATTTTTGTGATAGATTAGAGCTCAATTTCAACAGGTACATCATTAATTCAAATAGTTGCATATAAATCAAATGACCATGTGTTTGAACATGACAAATTTTCCTCTTTATCCCTGCACTTTTTTGGGAAGATACCTTTAATAAATTGCTAAATGCTTGATTTGACAGGAGCCAAGTGCTAACAAAGGATGGAACAGAAAAATGAAAGTTCTGTCACTGGATTTATCTTACTGGGCTTCTCTGACAGGCTTCAACTTGAGCTAGTCCTCTTTGCGGTCCTTTTGATCTTCTACATCTTCACTTTGCTGGGAAACACAACCATCATTGCATTGTCCTACTTGGACCCACATCTTCACACCCCTATGTACTTTTTCCTCTCTAACCTGAGCTTTCTGGACATGTGTTACACCACCAGCATTGTTCCCCAGTTCCTATTTAATCTCAGTGGAGCAGACAAATCCATTTCCTTTGGTGGATGTATAGTTCAAATGCACATCTCTCTGGCGTTGGGAGGTACAGAATGTATTCTCCTAGGAGTTATGGCATTTGACCGCTATGCAGCTGTTTGCAGGCCCCTTCACTACACGGTAATCATGCACCCCCGTCTGTGTGCCCTGATGGCTTCTGCTTCATGGGTCACTGGTTTTGCCAACTCCTTATTGCAGACAGAGCTTGTCTTCCTTTTACCTCGTTGTGGAAGAAATAAATTAGACCACTTCTTTTGTGAGGTCCCTCATTTTCTCAAACTTGCCTGTGTTGACATCACCGTGAATGTGTATGTGACCTTCTTTGCTGGTGTCATAATGCTTCTCACACCTGTTGCATTAATCATGTTCTCCTATGGTCTGATTGTCAGGGCGGTCTTAAGAATCAAGTCCACTGCAGGGCAGAGAAAAGCATTTGGAACATGTGGATCCCACCTCACGGTGGTCTCCCTCTTCTTTGGCACAGCCATCTATGTGTATTATCAGCCCAGCAGCAACAACTCCCAGGATCAGGACAAGTTCATGTCTCTCTTCTACACTGTCATTATCCCCATGACCAACCCCCTCATTTATACGCTGAGGAACAGGGATATGAAGGGAGCGATGAAGAAGGTGCTTTGGAAGGACTTTGACTCCAGATGATAGGTGAGGAGGACAGTTTAATGGAAGGACCTTGAACACCAGTGCTCTTTAGATGTATCTGTGTGTCCCGCATGAGCCATCTAAAATTCCCTCTGACAATTCTGAAGGGAATTTGTTTACTTCATTCCTGTTGAAAAGTGAGTGTTCAGATTTTAAGTTCATGTATTCATTTCAACTTCCAGAGATGCTGATTCAGTGTTCTGACAGTATCTGCTTTGTAATTACTGTTTTAAAAATCTCCAGTAACTTTTCTTGTTTGCACTCCCATTTGGGTACATTGTTCCACATCTATTTGCAAAAAGACATGGGTCTATATTACATGAAGCATAAATTAGAACATAAAACCACCAAAACACTGTAAGAAATATTATTAATAATATTTTCTAGGAGTTACTAGGAGATACTATTCATTCTTTTATTTGGATCATGGCTCTACTAAAATTCCATGGTTTGATGGTTTGATCAGACATTTTTCACTGATGTAGGTGGAGCACTTGTGGGGAAAATAAAGTCGAATCTCAAAGAAAATCTTGCTGCATTAATCCCGGTAAAGCCATTCAGACATCAGGTGCAACTGCACCCTCAGCAGTGCAGCCGCCATATTGTGGAGGATCATTCAGAGAAGGCGGCGCATAGGACTCACTGAGGGAAGGGGATGATGCGCTGCTGGCAGGGACAGTGGTAGCCCTTCTTTGGTAAGAACACCACGTAGTTCTTACATGCCTTTTTGTACACAGCAGGATAAAAACACTGATGTGAGGTACAAAGTTGGCTATTTTAATTTTGTGAGCCACCTAGTTCCTCTCTAAAATGAGATTTTTAAATGAGGAAATTTTGAGGGCATTATATCTGAGTAGCACAGGACCCAAGTTCTACTGCATATTCCACATATTTTAGCTCCTGTGATGCAGCAAAAGTTTTAAAGGGTAAAATATGTTTAGATTATTCTCGTCATGCCATTTTATAAACTCTTTGATTTAGGCATCAATTGGTTAAGACCTTAGAATCTCTCCTCTGCCAAACGTCTGATGAAATTCAGATTTAGTCCAGTATAAAAGTATTCAAAATGGCCCCTGATTCCCAGGAAATCCCATGTTTGGTGGAGATGTCCTCAGACCCATCAGAAGGAAATTGAAAAAATTAAATATTTGTCTGTTAAAATACATGCATAAGCTTTAGTATAGCTGTCTATTTGGGAAGTAACTGTCACAGAGTTCTGAATTATGAGTAACAAAATAAACATTGCAGAAAAATTAATCTGCCATACTAGCTCTTAGATCCCTATTCTAGCTCAGTTTATAGCATGCATTTATTTTCAGGTATAGATTCTGTTTTTTTGTGTAAGTTAAATGGCACAAATGGTGTATTTTTCTTTTGAGGTTAGAGCTTTGACTGTGCCATCATCACAGAAATATTTATGATTTTTGGTAGATTTTCCCAGCATGTACCACTAGGCAAGTAAGTACATTTATGTCTCCTAGTGGAGACAAAAGCATGGCAACTATCACACAGTTCCCTGTCCTAGCAGCTAACCATCTTCCTGGGTCCTGAACCCCCTCAACGAATTTGCCTGAGAAGTGGTCTTGCAAGCTGAAAATCGCAGTATGGGGAAGTTATATACAGCGTCAAGATTCTGTCTATATTCCTAACAGCATCACACTCTTCACCCTTGAATTAAACACTTGTGAAACCAAATATTTTGACTCCACAGTAATGCTGAACAAATACCTGATTAAAAGCAGTTTGGAGTGCTGTGTACTCTGAACAGTGAGAAATTTCCCCCTCTCCTTATTACTCAATCAGGTCTTGATAGTTATGCCCAAATAGTCACTTAAAAATCCCTCAGTGATACTTTCTTTGCTGCAGAAACCCTCAAGGTCTCATGAAGTCACAAAGCCTGTTTTCCTGAGTGAGCAGCTACTGGTTGCTCCTAAGGACTGCCACAAAACAGATTTATTTGTTTTAAGCAAATGCTTGAGCATCATTTGGATGTGTATATTCCTTCAGAATAAATTACAGATAATAAAGGTATCTAGATCCCAGGCTAAAATAATAAAAGAAAGATCACTTAAAAGATACCATGTACCTGCAGGAGTTGCTTGTATATTTTTGAGATTAATCCTTTGTCTGTTGCTTCATTTGCTATTATTTTCTCCCAATCTGAGGGCTGTCTTTTCACCTTGCTTGAGGGTGGGATATTTCAAGAGAACAGCACTGAAACATGTATATTATCTAGGGTGAAACAGATCACCAGCCCAGGTTGGATGCATGAGACAAGTGCTCAGACCTGGTGCACTGGGAAGACCCAGAGGGATTGGGTAGAGAGGGAGGTGGGAGGGGGGAGTGGGATGGGGAATACATGTAAATCCATGGCTAATTCATGTCAATGTATGACAAAAACCACTACAATATTGTAAAGTAATTAGCCTCCAACTAATAAAAATAAATGAAAAAAAAAAAAAAAAGATACCACGTACCTAAAGTTCAGTTATGTTTTGTAAATTTTTCAAATGATATCTACCTTTCCAAGCTTTCCCTCTTTAGTTCCCAGAACAGGGATTGAACCCATGCGCCCTGCAGAAGAAGCATGGAACCTATACCCTGGAACACTAGGGCATTCCCTCCTTTTGAATTCTTAATATCTGTGAAATGGCTGCAGTGGGTGTACCTAGGCCTTGGCTAAATTATTTGATCCCATCTGTAGTTTGAACTGTCAATACGCCCAAGAGCAATTCATAATCTTTCATCATTTTTGCCTTCTGAGGAATACAAGGTGAACACAGTGTGCTCAGGCAATGTGTCACCTTGGAAGCCTGAAGTGTCAGTCAGAATCCCACGAAACACAATTCCTTTATGTATTTGTTTTAATTGGAGGTTAATTACAATATTGTGGTGGCTCTTGTCATACATTCACATGAATCAGCCATGGTTGTACATGTGTTCCCCATCCTAAAGCCCCCTCCCACTTCCTTCCCCATCCCATCCCTCAGGGTCATCCCAGTGCATCAGCCCTGAGTACCCTGCCTCATGCACTGAACCTGGACTGGCGATCTGTTTCACAGATGATAATATACATGTTTCAATGCTATTCTCTCAAATCATCCCACCCTCAACTTCTTCCACAGAGTCCAAAAGTCTGTTCTTTATATCTGTGTCTCTTTTGCTGTCTTGCATATAGGGTCATCGTTACCGTCTTTCTAAATTCCATATATATGCATTAATATACTGTATTGGTGTTTTTCTTTCTGATTTACTTCGCTCTGTATAATAGGCTCCAGTTTCATCCACCTCATTAGAACTAATTCAAATGCATTCTTTTTAATAGATGAGTAATATTCTATTGTGTATATGTACCACAGCTTTCTTATCCATTCGTCTGCCGATGGACATCTAGGCTGCTTCCATGTCCTGGCTATTGTAAACAGTGCTGCGATGAACACTGGGGTAAACGTGTCTCTTTCAATTCTGGTTTCTTCGGGAAACAGTTCTTACCAGCACCAGATTGACTAACAATTAGAAAATAATACAAAACAAGAGCAACAACATGTGCAATGTTTGTGAGGCCCCAAACCAGTCAGACACTGCTTCCTGAATTTAGGTTTTTAAAATAGAATATAGGAAATAAATTAGGGACTCTCACTTGTTTAACTTGTATCGTACAAGTCAGCACAAGGAAGACTTGAGAGTTTCTCACTTGATATGTGTCCTCACCTTTGTAGTCGTGTTCTGGCTTTAGGACTTTTATTTATTAGAACAACTGTAGTCTGTATACTGTAGGTTTATCACACTCTAAACAGACCCTATCCACCCTGTGAAAAACATTACTAGAATGATAATCAGCATATAGCTACCCCTGTAATATCCTCATTTATCTCCTAGTCAGTAGATTTCAGTGTTAACTGTTTGCCCAGGGTTCTGCTCTAACCAGGGTCACTGAGGATGGAAGGATAGATGTTAGTTTCCTGTCAACCCTTTCCTCTGTAGGTGCGATCTTTTGTGATGCCTGTTTGTATTATGATTGAGAACTTCTTCCGTCCTTTCAGTATTGTAACATAGTTCAAACTTGATATGGTGGACTTAGGGAAACACGGTGTACGGAAATGTCTTGTGGACATGGTTTCCTGGGAAGGGGTGCTCTGTGTAAATACAGAAATGAGAAGTTGTATGTCTCCTGAATCAGAGGGTTCAGGGGAAGGTGTCCCTGAGGCAGCTGTAGGGATTGGGTATTCATGCTCCTTTTAGACAATCTATTCTACTGATTTACATTGTTTGGTGGATTCTTTTAATCATTTTGTAGTGAATTAAATCCACAATGTCTTTAGAAGCTGCAAGTTCTAAATAGGTGGCCGTTTCTGAGGATAATTTTAGCTTCTTCTGAGAGTGAAACTCTTCAGTTTTGAGATGTGAAAGTCGCTCCGTCGTGTCCAACTCTTTGTGACCTGATGGACTGTAGCCCAGGAGGCTCCTCTGTCCATGGCATTCCTCAGGCAAGAATACTGGAGTGGGTTGCCATTTCCTTCTCCAGGGGATCTTCCTGACCCAGGGATCTTCCTTGGGGGCTGAACCTGGATATCTTGCATTGCAAGCAGATATTTCACCCTCTGAGCCACCAGAGAAGCTGTTGTTGTACCTGTGGCTTTAGTCTCAATGAAGCATCTTAAGCATTTCCAGTGATTAGGTTATTGGGGATATTCACAATCAATGGATTGTCACTGTTAGTTGTCTAAACCTTTCTCAGGAACCCTGTCCTGATTTTGTGTTAGCCGGTCACTAATAGTGCTTCAGTACAGTTCAGTTCAGTTGCTCACTTGTGTCCAACTCTTTGTGACGCCATGAACCGCAGCATGCCAGGCCTCCCTGTCCTTCACCAACTCCCGGAGTCTACCCAAACCCATGTCCATTGAGTCAGTGATGCCATCCAACCATCTCATCCTCTGTCATCCCTTTCTCCTCCTGCCCTCAATCTTTCCCAGCATCAGGGTCTTTTCAAATGAGTCAGTTCTTCGCATCAGGTGGCCAAAGTATTGGAGTTTCAGCTTCAACATCAGCCCTTCCAATGAACACCCAGGACTGATCTTTAGGATGAACTGGTTGGACCTCCTTGCAGTCCAAGGGACTCTCAAGAGTCTTCTCCAACACCACAGTTCAAAAGCATCAATTCTTCTGCACTCAGCTTTCTTTATAGTCCAACTCTCACATCCATACATGACCACTGGAAAAACCATAGCCTTGACTAGACAGACCTTTGTTGGCAAAGTAATGTCTCTGCTTTTTAATATGCTATCCAGGTTGGTCATAACTTTCCTTCCAAGGAGTAAGCATCTTTTAATTTCATTGCTGCAATCACCATCTGCAGTGATTTTGGAGCCCAGAAAAATAAACTCTGCCACTGTTTCCACTGTTTCCCCATCTATCTGCCATGAAGTGATGGGACCAGATGCCATGATCTTAGTTTTCTGAATGTTGAGCCTTAAGCCAACTTTTTCACTCTCCTCTTTCACTTTCATCAAGAGGCTCTTTAGTTCTTCTTCACTTTCCACCATAAGGGTGGTGTCATCTGCATATCTGAGATTATTGATATTTCTGCCAGCAGTCTTGATTCCAGCTTCAGCTTGATTCCAGCTGTGCTTCCTCCAGCCCAGCGTTTCTCATGATGTACTCTACATGTAAGTTAAATCAGCAGGGTGACAATATACAGCCTTGACATACTCCTTTTCCTATTTGGAACCAGTCTGTTGTTCCATGTTCAGTTCTAACTGTTGCTTCCTGACCTGCATACAGGTTTCTCAGGAGGCAGGTCAGGTGGTCTGGTATGTCCATCTCTTTCAGAATTTTCCACAGTTTATTGTGATCCACACAGTAAATGGCTTTGGCATAGTCAATAAAGTAGAAATAGATATTTTTTTTCAATGATCCATTGGATGTTGGCAATTTGATCTCTGGTTCCTCTGCCTTTTCTAAATCCAGCTTGAACATCTGAAAGTGCTTACTAAATATTTTTAATTCCTATTTCATGCATTTGAGGATTGTTAAATAGTCTCCCAAGATTCTCTTTAGAACCTTTCTTAATGATGCATCTATTCATTGAGAATCCTGTTTGGTTAATATAAATAAAGTGAGCACCATAGCCATCAATGTGTCATTTTTATCATGAGATCAACCTCTCTCTGAATTTACTCCCCATCTTGGAAAAAGCCTCCAGTACTTCCCAAAGGATATTTCTCCTCATGTTCCTCCACAGCATGTTCTATTTTGGTTTCTATTTGGCTGTAAATAACACACATTACTATGTTATTACACACAGCCAGATGTGCACATCCACAAATATGCACTCTATATGCAACCACTTTTAGATCGATCTCTGAACTCTTTCCTGAGGATGAACAGTAGAAGGAAATGTTTTCTTTAGCTTGTATCACTTAGAAGATATAGGTTTATATATGGTGTAATTTCAGTGTTTTCTGAAATAAGTACAAATACACACAAGTCAATGTGGTATTTTTTATTCCTGCAAGTCACATTAAAAAGGAAACTGATAGAATTTGCTGCATTAAGGAGCTTCATGGAAGAGATCATGCTCCTTTTGCTGTTATGATGGATACACAAAATGTTAAACTTGTAGAAGTGCCATTCTTTCAAGCTCTGGATTGAAATTTGGAGCAGAACCAGAAGGCAGTCTTTGTACATAGGATAAAGCTAGAGTATTTTCATTTATTAACTATGTAGAAATTTTTGTCTTAAACAATATGAAAATCTGACTTAGGAGAGGAAAAATAAGTAAATAAGATGAAAGAAATGAATAATAACTCTTATTTTCATTTATTTTCCTCTATGTCTAATGAGATATAAATGGAGCAAGTTTAAAGAGTACAAAGTGTGATTTGATATACCTATATATTGTAAAGCGATTACTACATAGTGTTAGCTAAGATCTTTATCTTGTCAAATATTTATTCCTCTTAAAAATTTAGAAAGGTTTATTTTTTTGATTCCTCAGAAATTAATTTTTAGCTGGAAGTTTATACCTTTTTGCCAGTATCTCCCCATTTCTTCTACCTCTTTGCCCCTGGTAACCCCCATTCTTCCCTCTGTTTGTAACAAGTTCAGTTTTTCTGATGCCACGTGTGTGTGAGATCATACAGTATTTGTCTTTCTCTTCTGACTTATTTCACTGAGCATAATGCTGTCAAGTTTCATCCATGTTATTGCAAAGGGCAGTATTTCATTCTTTCTCATTGATGAATAATATTCCTTTGGATATGCATAGAACTTTTTCTCTAGCCATTCACCTCTTTGGTCACTTATGTTTTTTCTGTATCTTGTCTATTGTGAAAAATGAGGCCATTGAACATGGAAGTGCAGATAGATTTCATTTTATTTGATGTACCTAGAATTTGGATTGCTGGATAATATGGAAGCTCTATCTTTAGTTTTTTTGGTATCTTCATATTATTTTTCACAGTGGCTTACCAACTTACATTTCCATCAATGGTACATAGGTGTTCCTCTTCCAACTTCACCAACTGTTGTTATCCTTTACCTTTTTAAAGATAGCTATTCTTTTATCTTCTTCCAGCCTTGCTGAGGAATAATATTTTCTTCTAGAGGTTTTATGACTTTATGTCTTATATACAGTATGGCATAAGTTTGAGATGTATAGAATAGTGATCTGAGTTACATACATCATGAAATGATGACCACAATATGTTTGTGTGTATATATCATTTTTCAGATTCTTAACCTTTATTGGCTACAGAAATAGTTACAAAATGTTGACTATAGTTTCCTCTGCTGTACAGTTGGTCCTTGTCCTATTCAGCCTTTATCTTGTTCTGTTCTAGAGATACGAGAGATACAATCTTCTCCTGGGTTTGGCAGAAAATCTCAGGAGTCTTATTTTCTCAGCCCTGAAAGACTCTTGGAGCTTAAGTTCTGCCCCTCAAAGACATCTAGCTTAGCTTTTTAGCCCCTGCTTCGTGAAGCTTTAAAATTTGGCAACTGCCTTAACGAAGAGAACTATGTGTTAGAGAAAGGACCCCTTACCCTAGAGAGTTTTTGTTTCCTAAGCACAATGGAGTTGCAGGATAGATCATTCTGTATTTTTGAAACTTTGGTCTGGCTTTCTGGCTTCCCAGGGCGTCCACTGGAAATAGAAATGTCCACTGGAAACATTTAGCCACACAGTTAAGTCTCTTTAAGTTTTCAGCTTGTCACTCTAGACTTACATGAGTGTTTGGTTTTTCATGTTTTCATGGCAAAGTCCCTCTCTATGGGCCATGCTCAATCCTCAGCTCACACTCAATCTCATCAAATGCCCTATGAGAAAAAAAAGAAGCAGTTTCCCTTCAGCTCACCTCAGAAGTGTTCAGTGCTTTCTGTTACGCATATCTACATCACCCTCATCACTTTCACAACGTTTCTAATGGCTTCATAAATATGGTTGCTAAAATTAGTTTGACCTTTCAAAGTACAATTGTTCCTCAGTGTTGGCCAGGGGTTGTTTCAGGCACTTCTTCCCACCCACTCCTATACCAGAAAAGCTGGATGCTCAAATCCTTTGTGGAGAATGAGAGATCAAATGGATCCATATTTGGCTGAGTCTGTGGCTAAGGAGGAGTGTCTGTCCTTGCAGTAGGAACTGTGTTCAGCTGTAACCTAATGTGCCTTATTGGGAAATGAAATTCACAAAAGGCTACGTTGAATGAAATGATAAATTTTCAGCATTTATTTGCTGGAAAGGAAAAAATTAAGCATCTAGATGATTATTAGTATGGAACTTTTGTGCCAAAAAATGATATGGTTATCAGTGACGCTAGCTGTCATGGTTTGAAAGAAAACTCCAAGGGGTTGATATAAAAAAATCATATCTTCTCTATTACAAAAAATATAATCAGAAATCACTCATATTCAATACAAGCAGAGATAAGAATAGTACAGAACTCAA
Organism: Dama dama; assembly: GCF_033118175.1. Classification (NCBI taxonomy): domain Eukaryota; kingdom Metazoa; phylum Chordata; class Mammalia; order Artiodactyla; family Cervidae; genus Dama; species Dama dama. The sequence continues at coordinate 32,412,559 of NC_083687.1, forward strand.
CAATTTAGTAATCTATTTTCACTTAAATAAAGAAAAATCCTTGTTCTATTATTTCATTAGCAGAATAATACATGAAAAACCATCCAACTTTCCATTATTAAATAAGAAATATTGAAGAAGAACATATTTGCACAAAGGCACATTGAGCTCACCAGACAATTATTTCTGTTTTTTACATTGTTTTATAAATTCCCTTCAGTATCTGCCATTTTATCATATACTATTAAATACTGAAAAATATGAAAATCTCTGGTAAATGAAAATATTTTTGGCTACTAATAAATTATGCATTTTTGTATGCTACTTTATAAAAATACAGATATACAAATATTCACAACAAATGTCTTTTTCAGTCAAGTTAAACTTAATTCAAGGCAATATAAACCCAGGAATAGAATTTTCATCTGAAAACTATCACTATGATTTTTGTCTCAAGACCTGGTCACTAAGTATCTGCATGGAATGAAGAGACCGGAGAGACAGGACACATGATCTTGAATTGAAATCTTCATTAAATTGAGATCTTTAAGGCAAGGTTCATCTGAGTTGGCCAAAAATTGCTAATATCTAAACACTTCGAATCTATTAATGATGGTCAATGGATAGAAGAAACTTAGATCACTTAGAATATAAACCCAAATTTTATGTGAAAGTAACAAAAATACTTAGTGTGATAATTTAGAATCAAAATATTCTGCTAGTGTCTGGTTTATTTAAAACTCTTAAGAAGTAAATGATTTGAAGTCCAGCATCCATACAGAAAGTGCAAGTACAGATTTGATGAATTTTCACAGATTGAATACTTTATATCACCAACATCCAGATAAAGAATCACAACCTGACCAGAACTCCAGAATGCCCCTCCCCCACATATCTTTCAAGGGAGAACTCCCAGTCCCCAGGGGAACCACTGTTCTGACTTTCAATGCCAGAGATTTGCTGTGCCTGGGTTGAATTTTATGTAAATGGAATCATATAGTAGGAATAATTTTGTATCTAGTTTGCTCACTATAAATCATGTATATAAGAATCATTCATGGTTTTGTATGTGTAATTATTGTTCATTCCCACTATTGTGTATTACATGATATACCATAGTTTATTTTTAGAATATCTTATTTAACATATATTCTCCCTAGCAAAAGGTTTAGCTCAATGGTTTAGCCTCTGTCTCACTGATATGTCTCAAGTACATAGAACACTGTCTCGCACATGGTTGGTGCTTTATAAGGATGTGTTGGATTAAATTAACTAGTTTTTAGTCACTCAGAAGTCTTCCATTGCAGAACTTCCTGGGCCTGCAAGCACTGCATTAACTCTGTCTCAAGCCTAGGATTCTCCTCATTTGTCTCATTAGTGCCCCTTTGACTTTCTTGTTTCTCAACGTGTAAATCAGGGGATTAAGCAGGGGAGTCACCAGAGTATAGAACAGTGCAATGCTTTTGTTCACATCCTGTGAATAGCTGGAAGGAGGCTGAAGGTACATGGAGATGAGTGTCCCAAAGAAAATAATCACTACCATTAGGTGAGAACCACAGGTTCCAAAAGCCTTCTGTCTCCCTTGGGCCGACTTCATCTTCAGGACTGCACGGGTAATGTGACTGTAGGATACTAAGATGAGTGACAGGGGCACCACCAAGAAGAAGGTACTGACAGCAAAGACTTCAGTCTCATAGACAGAGGTGTTGGTGCAGGCCAGTTTCAGCATCACTGGAACTTCACAGAAGAAATGGTCCACTTGGTTTTTACCACAGAGGGGAAGAGTCATGGTCAGTGCTGTCTGGATTACAGAATTGCCAAAGCCTGTAAGCCAAGCAGTTACAACCAGCTGCAAGCAAAGCTGGGGATGCACGATCACCATGTAGTGGAGGGGACGGCACACAGCTGCATAGCGGTCATAGGCCATGACAGACAGGAGGACACACTCTACTCCCCCAAGTCCCAAGGCAATGAAGAGCTGGGTCACACAGCCGCCATAGGTGATGGTCTTGTCTTTCCCCTTACAGTTGGCCAGGGTCTGAGGGACAGTGCAAGTCGTCAGACAAAGATCCATGAAAGAGAGGTTGGAGAGGAAGAAGTACATAGGGGTGTGGAGGTGAGGATCCATCGTCGACAAAAGTATAATGACGCCATTGCCTAAACAGCTCAAGAAGTAGATGATCAGGATGACCACAAAGAGAGCCGTTTCCAGCTGGGGCTGGTTGGAGAAGCCCAGGAGAATGAATCCAGAGAAGGCGCTGCCGTTAGCTCTTTCCATTGTACTCTGCTTGTTGGAGTTAAGAGAACTGTTAAGCTGTTTGTTTAATCCACGTCTTTCCCCTTGAGTAAGTAGAGTTTGTGAGGAAGCTTGAGGCATTTTCACAGGAAATCTTTTGTTGACAAACAAGGGGGTGATAGGGAGTTACTATGTAAGAGTATCTTCTGTGTTTCAGGCACTGACCTAAGCACGTTCTATGCAATTTGTCACAACTCTGTGAGCTCGGCATTATCATGATTTCTGCTGAATATGTGAAGGAACTGAAGGTTAAAGAGGTGCAGTGATTTTTATCAGGGTGATGTACTTAATAAATCACAGAGGCAGGATTCCAACAGACTCTAAAATATGAGTTCTTAACTGCTGGGGATACTGTCTTTATGATGTACGAACTACAAAGATAACTCAAAAGTTTCTCAAAAATTAAATCTAGATGTTCGAAATAAGTTACAAATATGGACTGCCTTATTCCTTCCCTGGATGATTGAAATATTTAGACTGGCTTTCTTGCTTCTGCTTTGTGCAGAGAAAAATATTTCTTTCTGAAGATGCACAGATAATAAAATTTACTATTAACAATTTTGTTCAAATGGGAACAATATATTTTAATAAGTAAAGTCATGGAGCCTTTGATATGGAGTCTGTAATCATTTCTATTGATTGGAAAACTTTTATTGGAAGTGATTTAGAATTCACTGTACCCATACTGTATGTTCCAGAGGGACTAAACCTGAGAAACTCTCATTGTTACCACTTTCAGTGAAAACTCAGCAAAGCATCAATGAGTTTTTGTTTTCTTTCTTTATGTCTTTTAAAATTGCTTAATATGATAGAGCAAATACTCTTTTTCAACCTTTCGGTACTTCCTATAAATTCAGATCTCACATTAATCATTCTCTTTTTCATAAAATCATCTGGTCTCATTTTAGAAATCAACTTCTGTCTGTCTGTATGTTCTCTCTTTCATAGACACACACACCACACACAAACTATGAGGCAAATTTCATAGTAAATAATCCCTAAGAGGAGAAATATCTCATAATAGTACCATAGCCTGGAAGAGTTTAGTATGTATAGTAGATTCACAAAATAATTTTGTCAAAGAAGTGATAATATGGAAGAAGTTTCAAAACTGTAAGGGTTTTAGAAACTGAATTTAGGAGTTATAGCCTTCTTGCATATTGCCAAAAGAATTATCCTTCCTAAAAGAATTGCCTCACTTCCCTTCTTGAAAACTTCCAGTGGTTTTCAATTGCCATCAACTCAAATTCCAAATTCCTCACTATGGTGTACAAGAGCCTTCATAATCCTTTTCTTACCTCTCTAGTATTTTCTCTTGCTATGCTCAATTTCCCATCTTTAGAATTTTTAAAAAAAATTTATTCATTTCATTTATTTTTGGCTGTGCTGGGTCTTCATTGATGTGTGGGGACTTTCTTTAGTTGCGGTACACAGGTTTCTCTTTTTGTGGAGCACCGTGTCTGGGGCATGCAGTCTTCATTAGCTGTGATGCATGGTTCAATAGTTGTGGTTCCTGGGCTTTAGAGCACAGACTCAATAATTACGGTGCACGAGCTTCATTGCTCTGAGCCATGTGGGATCTTCCCGGATCACAATCGAACCCATGTTTTCTTCATTGACAGGCGGATTCTTATTCACTGAGCCACCAGGGAAACCCTCTCATCCTTAGAATTTCTTAACATATTATACCCGAACGTTCATGTCTATCTGGTTTTTCTCATTTTGAAATTCTCTGACCACCCCAACTAATACTCTCCTCAAGATATTGTCTATTGTATTGCCCTGCTTTTCATCTTCAGATCACTCATTACTATCAAGAATTTTTCTTGTTTCTTAAAAGAAAATTCTTATTTATTTTCTAATCTGCCTCAGTAAAATGACAGATTTATAGACGAAGAAATTTGTCTTTTTGAAACAAAATCATTATATGTGTAGAATAGTGCCTAACATACAGGAAACAATCAACATGTAATGCGTGCAGTTGAATGCAGTTGAATCAACATGTAATGTATGACTACATTAATATACTTAAACACTTAGGCAGTCTTTTCTTATATCAGATAGAAATATGTGTCCTCAGTGTTTATTTCATAGTGGTTTTTATTCCAGGCTATATGGCCATTGAGAGTATATATACAATGTGTAATAATATATAAAATATATGCTTTGTACATATAGTATATACAAATATCTCTGAATATAAACATTTATGTATTTATTGTTTTGGTTTTAAGACACTTTTGTGATGTAAGATACTTTGGTGATCCCATGAACTGAATCTTATTTATCTTTGTGTACAGAAATCCAGTTTTATAAATGTAGACATATTTGTCTCTGAAGAGAGACTGATTTTGGGGTAGAATGAGATGCATGCCAGAGGATGCCAGACAACACCATCTCTGATTCTATTACTGATTCTTCACCCAGCCCCACTGTCTTGTGTCTTAGCCAAAGGGCTAGAGAGTCTGGTGGCAGAAGCTAAAGATACTGGAGGGCCTCTCTTGGGCTATTTTTTCAGTGATTGAGTAATGAAACTCAAGGGAAGAGAAAGGTATTCTACACCGAGATAGGCAAAGTGGAGAGAGCACAGGTGCTTTAAACTCCAGAGAACACAGAGCTCATGGAATAACTTCCTGGGAACTGCCAGAAACAATTCATTTTGCCCAGACTGCAGGGATTGTTGTTGTTGTTTAGTCGCTAAGTCCTGTCTGACTCTTTTGTGACCCCGTGGACTGTACCCACCAGGCTCCTCTGTCCATGGGATTTCCCAGGCAAGAATACTGGAGTGGGTTCACCATTTCCTTCTCCAGACGACCTTCTGACCCAGGAACTGAACCCGTGTCTCCTGCATTGGCAGGTGGATTCTTTAACACTGAGCCACCTGGGAAGTCCCAGGTGGGGTTGAAATAGTAAATAAAATAGTAGATAAAATAACAGCCTGTTGTTTATTATCACTCTTGGGCCTATGGGCTGATATAGTTTCAGGAAACACAGGCTAGAGCTGTGTCATATCACTTGGCATTGCTCTTGCCACATAGGGGGCCATTCAGAAATGTTTGCTGAAAAAGTGTTCTCTGACATCTGTGGAGACTTAAGCATTTCACCATGGGCTATCAAGTGGGCAAAGCCGGAGGGGAAGGCAGGCTCTGAGCTTTGCAAGAAGCAGAAGGGAGAAAATTATTAAAAGTCCTTCTTGGGAGGTTTCTTCTCTCTGCACTTTCCCTCAGCTCTACATCTGGCTGGCACAACAGAAACCTCTGCTTTTATTATTTGCCACAGTTTCTATCTAGAGTCCCCAGAAGTTCTCACAGGAACTCTGTTACCTCTCCCTGGTGAACAGAACCCTCTATTTTCTTCCTCTTCTCATCTAAGTTGCTCATCACTACTGTTCTGCCAGTGCCTGCTTTGACAAAAATGATGCTATGTCGGGCACCAGTGCTCTCAGAGCTGCTAATGTGACTAATGTTGATGCAGCTCTGAGTTTTCTGGGTCCCAAAATGCCAATGGCTTTCACCACTTTGCACTTAAAGTGTAGAAGGCCTCTCTACCTTAAAGTAACTACCTCTAGTGTGTAGATCTTTCTCTTCTACTTAAAGAGAAATCTCCAAGAGAAAGTGGCCCCTGTGAGTATCTCCATACTTTCATCAAAGACTCAGCCCTTTCAGTCAGGGGTCTCTGAAAGGTGGTGGGGGATGGCCAGGTGAAGCATGGTTAGCTCTTGAGTAGAGGACATGAAAATTTAGAATTTAAGCTATTGCCCACTTCATGCTGTGTGGACTGAATAACAAAGGAAACCTGCCTGCAGAGAGAGAAGAAAAAAGTAGATTTGAAAAAAAGGAAGAGAGTCACACAGTGCTCATCATCAAGTTTGACTCATTTCTTAACAACTTTGAGCAGGTAAAGGTCATCGTACTTACCAGATGCTCATGTCAGGATGCAAGTTTCTTCTGGGAAGAGCCATTGGCTTCCAAGTCAGCCTCCAGCATAATGGGAAAAATAAAAGAGACAGAATGTTGCCTTTGCCTCCAGATGTATAAGGATGAGAGATGGAATGATTCTTGTGGAGTGTATGTCTGGCTTCGTGAGAACTGGAGTGACCACAGGACTTCCTTACACTGAAATTTACAGCTTCTTTGTAGCCTCTGGGAACCCAGTCTCCCTCAACTCCAGTAATAGTTACTTATCCCCATGTGGGGTTCCCAGTATCAACCCTGGGGATAATGTACCTGACAGACAATTCTCCAGGAGATTCAGGGAATTATAAGATGTGGACGTTGTTAATAGGCTTTCAGAAAGGGTATTAGAAAATCCTTTCCCCAACAAGCCCTGAGACAACAAATATCAAAGATTTGGCTCAGTTCAGTTCAGTTGCTGAGTCGTGTCCAACTCTTTGCGACCCCAGGGACTGCAGCACGTCAGGCCTCTTGTCCATTGCCATCTCCTGAAGTTTACTCAAATTCATGTCCATTGAGTCAGTGATGCCATCCAACCATCTCATCCTCTGTCGTCCTCTTCTCCTCCTGCCTTCAATCTTTCCCAGCATCAGGGTCTTTTCAATGAGTCAGTTCTTTGCATCAGGTGGCCAAAGTATTGGAGTTTCAGCTTCAGCATCAGATCTTCCAATGAATATTCAGGACTGATTTCCTTTGTTGGACTGGTTGGATCTCTTTGCAGGCCAAAGGAATCTTAAGAGTATCCTCCAACACCACAGCTCCAAAGCATCAATTCTTCAGTGCTCAGCTTTCTTTAAAATGCAACTCTCCAGTTACCAAAACTCCAACGACCATGAGTAGAACCAGACTAACAATGATGTTTACGTTGGGGATGGAGGGCTGAGGAGGTACTGTAGAGGAAATAGAAGGGGCCCAGACTTCAGGTTTGAGTTGACCTTGCTGAAGGGGTCCAGAAAGGCTCCAGCTTTATCTGAGAAGAAGCTCCACCCCAGCCTCCTCCTTACCCCATCTCAGCGTGAGGGTCTCCTGAAGCCCCTTGTGCTGCACATGGCACCTGTATCTTTGCTCCTTTCCAGAAGGGACCACTAGGGCCGCCCATTCCTGGAAGGTTCCATTCCCTGAAGGCCCGGGTTCTACAAGCTCCATGTCCTGGGTCTGGTCCTCCATGTCATGCTGCCAGGTCGGTGAGATCTCCTCAGGGTAGAAGCCCAGGGCCCAGCACCTCAGGGGGACCTCATGGTCAGAGATGGGGTGATGGGTCACATATGTCTTTGGAGGGTCTGTGGAGGATGAATCAGAAAATTCCCATTTAGTGTTACCTCCATGGGTCCCCGAAGCAGCATCCTGTGACTACCCTGAGAATAAACAGGACAGTGCGTTTGAAAAGAAGCAGCACAAACACCAGACACCAGCCTGGACTCAGAGGTCTGGGCAAGTTCCTGAGTCCTTGGAAAGTTCTGGAGTTAGGGTGAGAGCCAAGGTAGGAGGCACCATGTAAGGGAGAGAATGAAGAGTAATGGTCCTGACTTGGGTGGAGGCCGAATGACTCAGAAAAGCTGCAGTCAGGCCTCCAAACATGTTCTCAGGTGAGCACTGGCCCTGAGAGACAGTCATGGTTCACAAGATGGCACACAGGGTGAAGGGGCAGCGCTGACCAGTTATTTCAGGGCGGGTTCCTGCTTCTTCCCCAAAGAGACTGGATTCCTTAATTGTCCTTCAGAGAAGTGGGGCCACTGGCGAGTCACTCTCTTGTACAGAATATGAAAACCTGGGTGGATTCCTCCCTCTGCTGACAGGAACTGGGGCGCTGTTTCCACATTGACCTCACTTTCTTCTCCTCATGGGAAGCCAGGTCCAGCCCGAGAGGGGATCAGGGAGGCCCCGCGCCCCTCATACCTGCGCGCAGCAGCATGTCCTTCCCGTTCTCCAGGTGTCTGTGGAGCCACTCTCCGCAGTCCCCCTCCAGGTCGTTCCTACTGTGACCCGCAGCACCTCCCTGCTCAAACTTGAGGCTGGAGATCTGAGCCGGGGCGTCCGCTGTGGTCCAGAAGCTCAGGTCCTCATTCAGAGCAAGGTAATTGTTGCCGTCGTAGGCAATCTACCAGAACCTGAGGCAATAACTTTTCAAATATGCAATTATTCCTCTTTCAGGAGAAGACTGGGAGATGGGTGTTTCTGTCTGTTCCCTCCACATTGAGCCCTGGGTGGGTGGGTGCAGGTGGCCAGTTACAGGCTGTTTCTTTTTCGCTACTGTCCTGTTGGACCCAGAAAAGCAAGCCACTGAACCAGGTGATCAAGGAGTGTGCCCTCTGGCAGCAGCCACAACACCTGGGCAGCCATACAGGTGCACAAATTCTTTTCACAGAGACACTGGTGACCTGGGGTGGGACAGAGGGAGAGCACGATGATGGCACTTGTTGGCTTCTCAGGTGATTGGTGAGGATTGCAGTTGACCCCTAGATATGTGTTAGAAGTCTTAGCTTTAAAAGATAAGGAAATAGGCTTCTTTCAGGGACAAGCTGTAGGTTTCCATCTGTGTCTGTGTGCTGTGCCCTGGAAAGAAAGGCACAGTGAGTCTGGGTGAGCCTGTTACTTAGTTCATTATAGCCTCATGGATTTCATGGACACAAACTTCATTGACTTTCAGAGGTATGTTTTGGAGGCCCATGTCTCAGGTGTAAGTCTTCAAAGTGAGGTTCCCAGACGTGGAACACTTTGTTTCTCAGGGAGAAACTGGCAGTGGTGACTTCCCTCCTGATTGTATACTGTGGCTCCAAGGGTGGGGTTTAGGTAGAGATTTGGTGTCTGCCTGTTCTAATGATTTACTTTTTTATCTCCTAATGATTTTAGTGTGGCAGAAGGTGAAGAACTAAAGAGCTTGCTGATGAAAGTGAAAAAGGAGAGTGAAAAAGTTGGCTTAAAGCTCAACATTCAGAAAACTAAGATCATGGCATCTGGTCCCATCACTTCATGGCAAATACATGGGGAAACAGTGGACACAGTGGCTGAGTTTATTTTTCTGGGCTCCAAAATCACTGCAGATGGTGATTGCAGCCATGAAATTAAAAGACACTTGCTCCTTGGAAGGAAAGTTATGACCAACCTAGACAGCATATTAAAAGGCAGAGACATTACTTTGTCAACAAAGGTCTGTCTAGTCAAGGCTATGGTTTTTCTAGTAGTCATGTATGGATGTGAGAGTTGGACTATAAAGAAAGCTGAGTGCAGAAGAACTGATGCTTTTGAACTGTGGTGTTGGAGAAGACTCTTGAGAGTCCCTTGGACTGCAAGGGGATCCAGCCAGTCCATCCTAAAGGAAATCAGTCCTGGGTGTTCATTGGAAGGGCTGATGTTGAAGCTGAAACTCCAGTACTTTGGCCACCTGATGTGAAGAACTGACTCATTTGAAAAGACCCTCATATTGGGAAATATTGGGGGCAGGAGAGAAGGGGACGACAGAGGATGAGATGGTTGGATGGCATTGCTGACTCAATGGACATGGGTTTGGCTGGACTCTGGGAGTTGGTGATGGACAGGGAGGCCTGGCGTGCTGCGGTTCATGGGGTCCAAAGAGTTGGATACGACTGAGTGACTGAATTGAATTGAAATTGATTTTAGTGTGGGGTTTTTCTTATTCACCTTGTGTGTAGTATTCACCCAGTTAGTTTCTGCATTTCTTTTCAAAGGAGTTGTTTTGGGTCAAACTGTAGATTCAGTGTGCCCAAGGGAGGAGGGGAGATCTGGAGCCTGTATGTCATGAGTGAACAGGAACCTTCTAGCTTTTTATGCAGCTTCCTCTCTCCGTCTCTCTCTTGTTGCCATTTTTGTTTCACCTTGTGTTTCTGTCTGTCCCTCTTTTTCTCATTCTCTAGTTCTTGTTCTATTCAAGTCCTTTTTAGAAAAACTTTTTATTTTGAAATAGTTGCAGATTAACAGAAAGGTCTAAAGGTAATATAGATAGGTCTTGGGTACCTTTGACCTTTTTCCCAATGGTTATATATTGTATAACTATAATACAATTTAAAAGCTAGGAAACTGACATTGGTACAACATATATATAGAGTTTCATGTAATTTTTTCATGTAGATTCCTGTAGCCATCATCATGATCAAAATATGAAATTACCCCATGACCGCTCACATCTCCTTTGTGATACCGCTTTATAATCACACTCATTCCTTCCCCTCCCCTGCACCCTCCATAAGCCATCACTCATCCTGGGCACTACCATCTTGATCCCCATCTCTATTATTCTGTCATTTTGTGGATGGGATATAGATGGGATCATATAATATTTAACCTATTAAGATAGACATTTTCATTCAACATAATACCCTTGAGACGTTGTGTGTATTAACAGCGTATTCCTTTTTTATTGCCAAATAGTATTTCATAGTTCGGATGTGCCATCTTTTGTTTAGAACATTTCATTTGTTTTCAGCTTTTTGCTGTTACAGATAAAACTGCTATGAGTAATTGTGCACAGTTTTTTGTGTGGAATAAATTTTTGTTTCTCTGTCATAAATGCCAAAGAGCATGATTACTGGGCTCTATGGCAAATATATATTTGGTTTAAAAAAAAAAAAGAAACATCCAAACTCTTCTATAAAGTAGATGTATGGTTTTATGTTCTGATTAGCAATGTATGAGAGATTCAGTTTATCCACAATGATGCCAACATTTGGTATTGTTCCCATATTTTTTGTCTCCGTTGTTCTTGTAGGTAGGTAGTAATATCTCTTCATGTTCTTAATCTGCATTTTCCTGATGGTTAGTGATGCTAAACATCTTTACATGTGCTTATTTACCATTCATATATTTGCATTGGTGAGTTATTTGCTGAAATGTTTTTTAATTGAGTTATTTTCTTATTGTAGAGTTTTGAGAGTTGTTTGCATATTCTAGATATGAGTATTTTGTAAGATAAGTAGCTTGAAAATATTTTCTTCCAGTTTGTAGCTTATCTTATTATCCTCTTAACAGAGTCTTTAACAGACAAATGCTCTTTATTTTGATGAGTCCTCATTTGTAGATTTTTTAAAAAATAGATTACTCTTTCGGTGTATTATATTCCAATATAAAATAAGAATTTTACAAAATAGCATAGGAAAAAAAGCATGTAATTGCAAGTAAGCATTTATACTTAATGTCAAGTGATTATCCAACATTATTTTGCCAATTAATATTTACAGCAACAAGATGGCAATGGGAAGAAATATTAATTGCATGTCTGTAATTCCCTCCATCTCTGGACACTCTATGCAGTACTAATCTTTACTCAAACTAATCTTTACGTTTGAGTAAATATTATCATAGAATTTAACTAGTAGAGAGATTACTGAGGAAATTCTAATCTAAGAGTATTTTAAGGAAAAGATAATTTCTCCCTATGGGTAGAATGTTATTTTAAAAAAGTGGAATTTATGATTCTATGGGAAATGCTTGGCTATAGCATGTAAATTAGTTAAAGAAGACCTGTATGCTTGTCTGACTAATGACATACAAACCAAGATGCTTCAAACCTAATTAGCTTTCCCTGAGATAGCTTATACTACTAGCTAGAAGTTGTCTATTACTTTGAAAGAAAATGTGTTCTAGTGGGGAAAAGAGATTGTATATTTTTGAAGCTGCCTTTGATGGTTAGAGCCAAAGCCTTCCATGGACAGATGCTAATTATTCCTGCCTTTTGCCTGTATAGTCAAGTGTATAAGTTGTTTTGAATTTAATTGATGTTCAAACTTCAAAACAGGCAATACCCATCAAGTTTCTTTCAATTTACTTTAACAATTATAAATATCTTGTTTAATTCAATCATGTGGAAATAAATGCAAAGATGAGTTGAATTTAAACAAACCATGGAAGTTTCATTTAAAAAATCAATAATTTTTCTGTTTGCTTATGTAAATCATTACAACTTTCGATAGAAATTGAACAACATCATTGAGGACAGGTAGTTTTTCCTTAGCCATATTAGAAGTTTGGAAGTAAAATGTGGTGGTTGACCTTTAATATATTTACCTTAAAGATTAGGTAGATACTGTCTAATTGGTTAAAAGACGCTTATTCCTTGGAAGGAAAGTTATGACCAACCTAGACAGCATATTAAAAAGCAGAGACATTACTTGGTCAATAAAGGTCCATCTGGTCAAGGCTATGGTTTTTCCAGTAGTCATGTATGGATGTGAGGGTTGGACTATAAAGAAAGCTGAGCACCGAAGAATTGATGCTTTTGAACTGTGGTGTTGGAGAAGACTCTTGAGAGTCCCTTGGACTGCAAGGAGATCCAACTAGTCCATCCTAAAGGAAATCAGTCCTGGGTGTTCATTGGAAGGACTGATGTTGAAGTTGAAGCTCCAATATTTTGGCCACCTGATGTGAAGAACTGACTCATTTGAAAAGACCCTGATGCTGGGAGGGATTGGGGGCAGGAAGAGAAGGGGATGGCAGAGGATGAGATGGCTGGATGGCATCGCCAACTCAATGGACATGAGTTTGGGTAAGCTCCGCAAGTTGGTGATAGACAGGGAGGCCTGGCGTGCTGCGGTTCATGGCATCGCAAGGAGTGGGACACGACTGAGCAACTGAACTGAACTGAACTGAATTGGTAACTCTGTGATCCATTAAAAGTTGGTTATGAATATTATATAAAAATTAATTTACATGTAAAATTAAATAACTGAATGAGTTCTTATTTACATATGGAGAATATTTTTTTGCAGTTATATAAAAAAACTCAAGTGTTTAGTAAAATATCTAAGCCATTAAAAGAGGAGAGCTAAGATAACTGGGAAGTTTAGGGAGTTATCTGAGCTCTGTCATTTATGAGAAGTTATAAAAGAGGCAGATTAAGTTTCCTCTTACATTCTCCTTGATATTCATTTTCCCTGAGGATTGTCATCTCTGGGCAGCCAGGGAACATCAGCTAATTAATGGTACAGGACAAACATTCTCCAGAGACTTCAGCCAGGTAAACCATTTTCACCAGACCAGTTTTACTGCAGTTTCATACCAATCTCATGCTTTCATAATGAACTCTCTGTCATAAGGCCAAAACATTATATTCAGAAGGAATCCTGAGAGTTTGAAATTGTCTTCCTATGTCATCCTACCAGCTAAACACAATGCCGATCTTCAGTACCTGTGAAGGTATTTGAAGTTATCAAGAGAAAACATCTTCTTGCTTAAGGAAAACTTAAGGATATTCCAATGCTGATAGAGTCAACTTATGTACTCACTGCAGGCAACCTGCATCCTTAATCTATATACCCAGGTTCCAATGCCCAGTACTGTATTAAAGGCAGGAACTGGAAATCAGATAGGGAACAAGTTTAGGACCCTCACATAAGGCGAATAAAACTGAGAGGACTGGAACTCGATCTCTGTGGTACTTTAGAAATTGGTAAGTTAGTCTGTTTTCAGTTGCAAGTGTTCTTTAGAGGTTACATTGACTAACATACATGTCAGTTGGCAAAAGAAACAGAAGTTCCTGTAGAAATTCACCAAATTTAAAAACCAAACTAAGTGTTCCTTCTGGAAGCCAACTTTGTGTTCCTAGACATTTCATCCTATTGTAGTGTATTCATTATGTCTCAGTATGGATATATGGAGCAATTTAAATTCAGGATATTTGGCTGTCATAAAACATGTCCTTCAATAACTGAATAATAGCATATATGTGAATGTGAAAATATTAGACTATACACTTTCATTTTTTCCTCAGCTCCTATTTGCTCTGAAATTACAGAATTTTTCTTTTTTTTTTTCATTTATTTTTATTCATTGGAGGCTAATTACTTTACAATATTGTAGTGGTTTTTGCCATACATTGACATGAATCAGCCATGGATTTAAATGTATTCCCCATCCCGATTCCCCCCCCCCCCCACCTTAGAAAGATGGTAATGATAACCCTATATGCAAAACAGAAAAGGAGACACAGATGTATAGAACAGACTTTTGGACTCTGTGGGAGAAGGCGAGGGTGGGATGTTTTGAGAGAACAGCATTGAAACATGTATATTATCAAGGGTGAAACAGATCACCAGAATGTTTCTTAAAGTGTATTGTCCATATCTGTAGTTTTAAAATGTTCATTTTCTCAAAGAAATGAACCTATGTAATCTTTCAAATGCTAGTTTGATAATTGCAACAATGACGGTCCATTTTGTGGTTATTGTGTCAATGCATTTTTGAATTTATTGTTAATGAAAAATGATCATTTTTCAATTGAGGATAAATACCAATTTGAGAAGAGAAACGTGGGTCAGAAAAGGTGATCTGAATGTTTAATTTATTGGTGAATTAGGCAAATGACAATTTTCTGATGGCCTTGCATTGAGGTGATGTGTAGTATACACTGGTGCCTGTCCTTTCATCCTTGCACACATTTATAAGTTGACTCTACATTTTGCATGAATGGACTTTAGGTTTTGTGTGAATGCTTTCAGTGTCCAGTTCAGATTTTTTCTACTGGCTGGTGGGTGCACTGGTCCACACCATATTTGTCATGAGTATTCACTGGTAGCTTCACAGCCTGTTCCTTCAGAAATTGCCATCAGTTGAATGGGAGCCACATTGCCAGGAGGTCTCCTGAACTCTGTTGGGTCAGCTTATATATCCCAACAGACTGTTGGGATATATAAAAGGCTGCCTTTTTGTCAAGGTGGAACTATGTCTGACACAATGCATGCTCCACAGCTTGTTATTCTGTATTCCAGTAACTAGTCACATTTAAATGACTAGGTATTTAAAGTTATCTGAATTAAATTTAAATTTAAAAATTCAGTTCCTTAGCTGCCACCCTTGAAATGCTCAGTCAGCAACACATGGGTAGCAGTGATTGTATTAGTGAAGATAGAATACTTTTCATCAGCAGATAGTTCTGTTGGAGAATCATATTTCAGCTTTCTCTGGGATCAGGTTTATGCTATTCCATTTGTGATCACATCGTTGCTTAGCAACATTGTCTGCTCTATTTTGCACTTTGATTTTCTTTATCCTGAGAACATTCGATCAATAAACAGCTTGCAAAGGAATTCCTACTTCAGCTTCTCCTTCCCAACCTGGCCAAACATTGTCCATATTGATTAGAACTGTTATTTCTCCCCCCTCCACCAATTATTTTTATTAGTTGGAGGCTAATTACTTTACAATATTGTAGTGGGTTTTGCCATATATTGACATGAATCAGCCATGGAGTTACATGTGTTCCCCATTCCTGACCCCCCCTCCCACCTCCCTCCCCATCCCATCCCTCTGGGTCATCCCAGTGCACCAGCCCCGAGCACTTGTCTCATGCATCCAACCTGGACTGGCGATCTGTTTCACACTTGATAATATACATGTTTCGATGCTGTTCTCTCAGATCATCCCACCCTCACCTTCTCTCATAGAGTCCAAAAGTCTGTTCTATACATCTGTGTCTCTTTTTCTGTCTTGTATATAGGGTTATTGTTACCATCTTTCTAAATTCTATATATATGCGTTAGTATACTGTATTGGTGTTTTTCTTTCTGGCTTACTTCACTCTGTATAATGGGCTCCAGTTTCATCCACCTCATTAGAACTGATTCAAATGATTTCTTTCCACTTCCTCCTCATTTATAAATCCTTCATTTCCATTAGGGACCAGGCTTAATGTATCGGAGTTAAGCTGAGACAGAAGGATTATTAAATCAAGAATGATTCAGTTATGGCTCTGAGGCTGCCAGGATTTTGTCAGCACATTTTCAGGATTCCTTGAGGAACTGGAAAGGGTAGAGTTTGAACTTTAAATTTGTCAGTGAATGTTGCATAATTTGAGGTATCTTAAAGAGACATTATCTTGAGATCTTTTGTCTTTAAAACGTTTGGTTTGCACACCAAGTAGTTAGTTTTCTTGAAATACTTATATTCTTCACTAAAATTTCAGTTATGTGTCAGTAATATACAATTATTATAATTGTAAATATACCTCTAGCACTGATATGTGTCTGTATTAAGCATTTAACCTCTCTCATTTGATGCCTCTTCTCTTAATTAGTATAGTAGAATTGTGTTCTTGTGAGATATAATTTTCTATCATATTCTTTTAAAAAATAGTTGTTAGGTAAGATGTCATCTTTTATTATAGAATCTGTTTAATTTTACCTACTTAATATTTTCTATATATACATACATATACTTTGATTTTTTTCAATTATGTCTCTTTTGTATCCAAGTACTAATTCACATGTAGCGTGTATAGCAGAACTCGCCTATTTCATGTCATATCATGATGGTTACCAAGGATAGTATTTGTTGTTCCTGTAGCTAGGATGAATGTGTTTAATATTTTTAGTTTTTATTATTTATGTTATTTAATTTATTATTTATGTAGTTTGTCTTATACTACTCAGTATTCCGCATTGCATTAGGTCAGTTGATATGTATTTTAACATAGATGATGATTCCCAATTAAAAAGCAGAATTCTTTAAATGTGGTAGGAAGGAAATAAAAATTTCCCACTTAACCTTAGCCAAGAAATATCCTTACCTTGAAACATTGCCTTCTGTGGTGGTGCAAACAGCCTTAGGAAGGGTGGGTGCTGAGTAGGGAAGGAGCAAGGGATTGGTGTGACCTAGGCCGGCAGAATGTACTCCTGAGATCATTGTGATGATGTGTCTTAGACATTGAAGTTTTCCATATCTGGTTTCCTCAGGAAGGGATAACTTCCTGAATTTCTTTAGAGAAAAAGAATTTAAAGAAGACTAATATGACATTGGTATCCTAATTACCTTCCAGTGTAATCTCCACTTGGACTGGAACCATTTGTAACATACAAAGACAATTATATTCTTTTTTTCTGTTTTAATTGGTGTTGCTTTTGTTTGTTGTTGTCTGATATTTAATTTTTCAACCTAAAATCATTCATTTTTATACCTGTCAGATACTTGGTCATTCAGCATCCTTTTTCTAATAAATGAATATTATTCTGTATAGTTGCACATGGTTTGAACCACTTCATCTTGACAGGATTTTCTCTTTTATCAATTGCCTTTCTGGTCCTTCTTGATATGATGATAAAATATATCATCGTTTTATTACACTGGTCCATTATTGTATTGGTGTTTTCCTTTGATGAATTAACATTTTATATTTCCCTTCACTTTGGTGAATGCTTCCTTTATTAGGTACATTTAGAAAACTTTTCTAGCAGTTCATCTAGGATGAATGTGTCAGTATTTGTATATATGTTCATGAGACTGAGCCATAGGTTGTATTTGCTCTTCTGAGCAGTGTGAGTCAGGGAACATATCCTGTCATTGCACATTTAGACTCTGTCAAAATTTTATAATTCTGTTATAAATTTTTTTCTATATAGACTCCTGTTTGGATACCACAGATCACATTCTTATAAGAAATCAATGGAAGGATGAAATCTTCGGAAATTGTAAACCCTGCCATCTGCAGTGGTGTCCCCTGAATTTTAATATATTCATGTCTGGCAATAAAGCAATGTGTTTGTTAAAAATACAAACTTTGATATCAAATAAACCTAATTTTTGTTTACAAATTTAGGATTTTAATAATCTTGGCTAAGCTGCTTAACCACTTTAATCTATCTCTTCAAATGTAGAAGGGTAACTGTAATAAATGTCAAACATTTTTTTTGGAGATAGTTGAGATTATGCATGTAAATGTTTTAGAGCATATCAAACAATCAGCAATACCAACAGTATTGGCATTATTATTATCATTTTCAAAACTATTTCTTTATTTACTCATTTAATTTTTGACTGCATTGGATCTTGGTTGCTGCTCACAGGCTTTCTCCAGTTGCAGCAAGCAGAGGCTAATTTCTAGTTGTGTGCCTGCTTCTCACTGTGTTGTCTTCTCTTGTTGTGGAGCACAGACTCTAGGTGTACAAGCTTCAGTAGGTGTGGTACAGGAGACAGTAGTTGTGGCAGATGGGCATAGCTGCCCCACACATGGGGAATCATAGTTGTCCTGCTCATGTGAGATCTTCCTTGATCAGGGATCAAACCTGTGTCCTTTACATTGCATGGCAGACTCTTCACCACTGGACCATCAGGGAATCCCAGCATTATTAGCTATACGTAGCATATCTTTCCAGCCTTCAAATTTTGGATACTTTAATTTTTCAAACTTTAAATGTGAGAATCTTTTATTAAGTATTGTTTTTGGAGGTGTGTGAACTAATGCTCTTCCATAATGTTTTGTAATTGAGTGTTAAGTTAGATTAGCTTAATCCTTCTCATACATGATGTATTAAGTTTCTATTATGTATACTTTTTATATTTCAAACTATCTGATTTTTTGTTTTTTTTTCTATCCTTACCACTAAATCATGGGACAGGGAGGACCTTTATGCCACTGATGAAGGAATATTCCCCAGGGCCCCTCCACCACTCCCTCTTCTTTCATTTGACTCTTTGTGGTTGTTGTTCAGTCGTTCAGTCAGGTCGGACTTTGCAACCCCAGGAATTTCAGCATGCCAGGCTTCCGTGTCTTTCATCATCTCAAGTTCATGTCCATTGAGTTAATGATGCCATCCAACCATCTCTGCCTTCTCCTCCTGTGCGCAATGTTTTCCAAAATCAGGGTCTTTTCCAATGAGTTGGCTCTTCACATCAGGTGGTGAAAGTTTTGGAGCTTCAGCATCAGCATCAGTCCTTCCAGTGAACAATCAGTGTTGATTTCCTTTAGGATGGACTGGTTGGATCTCCTTGCAGTCCAAGGGCTTCTCAAGAGTCTTCTCCCATACCACAATTCAAAAGCATCAATTCTTTGGTGCTCAGCCTTCTTCATGGTTCAGTTCACACCCATACATGACTACTGGAAAAACCATAGCTCTGAGTGTATGGACCTTTGTTGGTAAAGTGACGTCTCTGCTTTTAATATGCTATCTAAGTTTGTCACAGCTTTTCTTTCAAGGAGCAAGCTTCTTTTAATTTCATGGCTGCAGTTACCATCTGTAGTGATTTTGGAGCCCAAGAAAATAAAGTCTGTCAAAATTTCCACTTTTTCCCCATCTATTTGCCATGAAGTGATGGGTGCAGATGCCGTGATCTTAAATTTTTATAATGTTAGGTTTTAAGCCAGCTTTTGCACTCTCCTCTCTCACCTTCATCAAGAGGCTCTTTAGTTCCTCTTTGTTTTCTGCCATCAGGGCGGTATCATCTGCATATCTGAGATTGTCAATATTTCTCCAATCAGTCTTGATTCCAGCTTGTGAGCCATTCAGCCTGGCATTTCACATGACGTACTCTGTATATAAGTTAAATAAGCAGGGTTACAATACACAGGCATGATGTACTCCTTCCCCAATTTTGAACCAGTCCATATGCTGTGTCCGGTTCTAACTGTTGCTTCTTGTATGAAACCTGCATACAGGTTTCTCAGAAGACAGGTTAGGTGGTCTGGTATTCCCATCTCTTTAAGAATTTTCCACAGTTTGTTGTGGTCCAACACTCAAAGGCTTTAGTGTAGTCAGTGAAGCAGAAGTAGAATTTTTGGGGAGTTTCTTTGCTTTTTTATGATCCAACTAATATTGGCAATTTGATCTCTGGTTCCTCTACTGTTTGTAAATACAGCTTGTACATTTGGCTCTTACTTTTCCTTTATTAATGGACTTCCCAGGTGGCGATAGTGGTGAAGAACCTGCCTGCCATTTCAGGAGACATAAGAAATGTGAGTAGAAATGTGGATTTGATCTCTGGGCCAGGAAGATCCCCGGAGGAGGACACGGCAACCTACTCCAGCATTCTTGCCTGGAGAATCCCAAGGATAGAGGAATCTGGTGGGTTACAGTCCACAGGGTCACAAAGAGTTGGATGTGACTGAGTAACACTTTCACACTTTTTACTTTACTCAGTTTTTATTAACATTTATTCTATGACAATTTTGTATCAATTTCGTTCACACAGCAGTGGGTCTACACCCAATTCAGATTCAAATTTTGAAAGCCTTAGAAGAATTAAAAATGTACTATGTGCCTAACCATTTGAGTACAATAGAACTGAATTATGTACTTTCTTATGTTGCTTAAGTTATTGTATGATCATGAAAAAGTGAAAGTGAAGTCGGTCAGTTGTGTCCAACTCTTTTCCACCCTTTGGACTGTAGCCCACCAGGCTCCTCTGTCCATGGGATTTTCCAGGCAAGAATACTGGAGTGGGTTGCCATTTCCTTCTCCAGGGGATCTTACCGACCCAAGGATCAAACTCAGGTCTCCTGCATTGCAGGTAGACTCTTTACCGTCTGAGCCATCAGGGAATACCAATGATCATGTTTATGCAATAATAAACAGTTAGATAAATATGGTAATCAGTTAACCTTAGAGCTAGTGTTGTGTTTGGTTTTGATGTAAGTAATGTTTCAAAATAGCTCCCAGAAAGGTGCATATGTAAAATTAACCTAAAGTAAATGGATGTTATTAGATTTTTTATACCAAAGTGTACGTTTCTTTATATCTTCCCTCGTATTATTAATACTTTTAGGTTTATAACCTATCTTTGACCTGTCATTGCATTGACAGTGCATCTGTGTTTGTATAACTCCCGCACAATTGCACTCATCTCACACACAAGTAAAGTAATGCTCAAAATTCTCCAAGCCAGGCTTCAGCAATACGTGAACTGTGAACTTCCAGATGTTCAAGCTGGTTTTAGAAAAGGCAGAGGAACCAGAGATCAAATGGCCAAAATCCACTGGATCATTGAAAAAGCAAGAGAGTTCCAGATAAACATCTACTTCTGCTTTATTGACTGCCAAAGCCTTTGACTGTGTGGATCACAATAAACTGTGGAAAATTCTTCAAGAGATGGGCATACCAGACCACCTGACTTGCCTCTTGAGAAACCTATATGCAGGTCAGGAAGCAACAGTTAGAGCTGGACTGGAACAACAGACTGGTTCCAAATAGGAAAAAGAGTACATCAAGGCTGTATATTGTCACCCTGCTTATTTAACATACATGCAGACTACATCATGAGAAACGCTGGAGGAAGCACAAGCTGGAATCAAGATTGCCGGGAGAAATATCAATAACCTCAGATATGCAGATGACACCACCCTTATGAGTGAAGAGGAACTAAAAAGCCTCTTGATGAAAGTGAAAGAGGAGAGTGAAAAAGTTGGCTTAAGGCTCAACATTCAGAAAACTAAGATCATGGCATCTGGTCCCATCACTTCATGGCAAATAGATGGAGAAACAGTGGAAACAGTATCAGACTTTATTTTTTTGGGCTCCAAAATCACTGCAGATGGTGATTGCAGCCATGAAATTAAAAGACGCTTACTCCTTGGAAGGAAAGTTATGACCAACCTAGATAGCATAGTAAAAAGCAGAGACATTACTTTGCTAACAAAGGTCTGTCTAGTCAAGGCTATGGTTTTTCCAGTGGTCATGTATGGATGTGAGAGTTGGACTGTGAAGAAAGCTGGGCACCAAAGAATTGATGCTTTTGAACTGTGGTGTTGGAGAAGACTCTTGAGAGTCCCTTGGACTGCAAGGAGATCCAACCAGTCCATCCTAAAGGAGATCAGTCCTGGGTGTTCATTGGAAGGACTGATGCTGAAGCTGAAACTCCAATATTTTGGCCACCTCATGCGATGAGTTGACTCCTTGGAAAAGACCCTGATGCTGGGAGGGATTGGGGTCAGGAGGAGAAGGGGATGACAGAGGATGAGATGGCTGGATGGCATCACCGACTCGATGCACATGAGTTTGAGTAAACTCCAGGTGTTGGTGATGGACAGGGAGGCCTGGCGTGCTGCGATTCATGGGGTCACAAAGAGTCAGACACGAGTGAGTGACTGAGCTGAACTGATCTAATTGTTTATCATAGGGAGTATTGTAAAACATTACACTCTGTGAACAGATTACACAATTGGATATCTTTAAAAAATATTTATCTTGATTAAAATGTTGGTAGTGAATAATCCTATCTCCTTTAGGAATTCCAGGCATTTTAGTTGCTGGTAATACCTGAAAATGGAATCAACAGAAAGAAGAGGTAAGTGATGATCACTGGGTTTTGAACTTCTGCTGTGAACTGACTATTTTTGTTGTTTGGTCACTAAGTCATGTCTGAGTCTTTACGACTCCATGGACTGTAGCCCAGCAGTTTCTCTGTACTAGAGTGGGTTGCCATTTTCTTCTCCAGTGTATCTTCCTGATGTGGGGACTGAGCCCACATTTCCTGTATCTCCTGCATTGGCAGGACTTTTGTGAGTCATCCGGGAAGCCCATGAACTGACTATGCACGGTGAATAAAGTTTTGGAGTTTTGTTAAATTGTTATAGTAATTTTAGTTTTCTCAAGGGCAAGCGTTAAGCACTATAATTGAAGGTGATAGTTTCAAACTCTCAACAGTTTATTTTTTACTACTATACCAAAAGATTGGGGTATAGCATTCACAAATATAATGTATTAGAAGTAGGGAGACAACAATTCTGCCAAAATGTTTGCATGAAGCACTCTCAGTGATACTTCAAATGTAATATAATCCTTTGTATAGGTATGTTCTAACTTATAAAATTCTATATCTCAATGCATTTTAGAGATTTTTTTGTATTATTCTGTTACATGTTAGATATGTACACATAGTTATGTAGAATTATGAAATACATATTTAAAATAAACATTCTCCCTCTGTCTACACTTTCTTACTCTTTCTAATCATTCTGCCTTGATTTTTCCTTACTTCGAATTTCTCTAAAATGTACATATATAATGATTGTACTTCAGTCGTATTAATCTCAATCTGAAACACATATTATATCTATGATTGATGCAAACCAAGTTTCATTATTTGATGTTAGTATTTTACTTATTATTTTATTGTATTAAATATCAATATATAACTTTTTGTGAATAGTATAAAACTAATTGAGTTAAGATATATCAATTTCAATGGGTACATGATTTATTCAAATAGTTGTACATAGAATCCTGTGGCCATGCCTTTGAATATGATAGATTTTCCTCTTCAACCTGCTCTTTTTTGGAAAATACCTTTTATAAATTGTTAAATGCTTGGTTTGACAGGAGCCCTGTGCTAGCAAAAGATGGAACAGAAAAATGGAAGTTCTTTCACTGGGTTTATCCTACTAGGTTTCTCTGACAGGCCTCAACTTGAGCTGGTCCTCTTGGTCATTCTTTTGATCTTCTACATCTTCACTTTGCTGGGAAACACAACCATCATTGTATTGTCCTACTTGGACCCATGTCTTCACACCCCGATGTACTTTTTCCTCTCTAACCTGAGCTTTTTGGACATGTGCTACACCACCAGCATTGTTCCCCAGTTCCTGGTTAATCTCAGTGGAGCAGACAAATCCATCTCCTATGGTGGTTGTGTAGTTCAAATGTTAATCTCTCTGGGATTGGGATGTACAGAATGTATTCTCCTAGGAGTTATGGCAATTGACCGCTATGCAGCTGTTTGCAGGCCCCTTCACTACACAGTAATCATGCACCCCCGTCTGTGTGTCCTGATGTCTTCTGCTTCATGGATCATTGGTTTTGCCAACTCCTTGTTGCAGACAGTTCTCATCTTCCTTTTACCACTTTGTGGGAGAAATAAATTAGACCACTTCCTTTGTGAGATCCCTCCTTTTCTCAAACTTGCCTGTGTTGACACTTCCATGAATCTATATATGACCTTCTTTGGCAGTGTCATCACTCTTCTCACACCTGTTGCATTAATCATGTTCTCCTATGGTCGGATTGTCAGGGCGGTCTTAAGAATCAAGTCCACTGCAGGGCAGAGAAAAGCGTTTGGCACATGTGGATCCCACCTCACAGTGGTCTCCCTATTCTTTGGCACAGCCATCTCTGTGTATTTTCAGCCCAGCAGCAACAACTCCCAGGATCAGGACAAGTTCATGGCTCTCTTCTACACTGTCATTATCCCCATGACCAACCCCCTCATTTATACACTGAGGAACAAGGATGTGAAGGGAGCGATGAAGAAGGTGCTTTGGAAGGACTCTGACTCCAGATGATGGGTGCGGAGGACAGTTTAATGGAAGGACTTTGCTGGCAGAACTATTCAGATATATATGTATGTCCCATGAGTCATCTAAAATTTCCTTTGGCAACTCTGAAGGGAATTTGTTTCCTTCATTCCCATTGAAAAGTGAGTGTTGAAATTCTAAGTTCATATATTCATTTCAACTTCCAGAGATGCTGATTCAGTGATTTGACAGCATCTGCTTTGTAGTGACTGTTTAACAGCTCCAAGGATTTTTATTTGCACTCCCATTTGGGTACATTGTTCCACATCTGCCGGGAGCCATTATGGGGGGTCCCGCCCGAGACGAGGTCATGAAGAAAATACCGGGCAGGCAAGGCCTTCCAGGACCCCATCCATGAAGAGGTCACGAGGAAAAAACCTGACAGGCAAGGCCGTCTAGGATAAGGGACCCTCCAGGTTGGCCTCAGCCTCTACCCTACCCTGTATCCCCCCCCCTTATCTGCTGTTGTTCTTGTTTGCCCTGTTGCAGATTCTTGTGTTGCCTGCTGAGAGCTCTCCTGCTCCTCTTTCACTGAATGAGGGCCAACTTAAAACCCTAATTAATAAATCTCCTGGATGCTGCTACCCTATGAAGGGGTCAGGGATGAAAGAAATGCTTCAGTTCAAACCCTTTTGCTGGCATTCTGGCTTGTTTGATAAATGTGTGCTCTCATTGCAAAAAATGCTCTTGATTGTTCTAAACATCCTAAGCACAGTATGCTAACAAAAGAAACTATTAAGCATAGGCCCCTTTACGGGGTAAGAAAAGCTCTGCAAATATGATAGCAACAAATGTGCCTAATAGAAAATAGTTTAGATAGAGATTAGCTGGTGACTTCTTGCAGGTAGTTAACATTTAGACTAAGAGCCTGTTTTGTGCCATATCTGCTGTTTTTGCAGTCCTTCGCATTTCTGTTCTGTAAAAATGTAATCCTATCTAGTTCCCATAGAGATGATGCTTATTAGAAAGAAAATAAATTAATTATAAGAAAAACAGCGTTGGCTACTGAAGTTGCTTAAGTCACACCAGGTGCAAGCCATAAAATGTTAGCAGGCCTGAAGGCCAAATGATAAGAAAGACTCTTGTGAACGAAAAGTATGTGGGTGACATCCTGTTTCTGTTGAAGGTCAAGTTGCTGTAATGTTTTGAGATGACCTGTGTGTAAGCAATGTGCACTTCCCCCAAAAAGATGTTAAGGGTATAAAGGGGCCGTGCAAAAGTAAACTTCAGACTAAGCCCCGAGCTTTGTCTCACTCTCTCTCTCTCTCATTCGCCGACGCCGTTCATCCTGAGGGTTCCCCTGGATCCTGCTGGGGCTGGACCCCGACACACATCTAATTGCAAAAAGACATGCATCTATATTACCTGAAGTCCAAATAACATAAAACTGTAAGGTATATTATTAATAATATTTTCTAAGAGTTACTAGAAGATACCATTCATTCTTTTATTTGGATCATGGTTCTACTAAAATTCCATGGTTTGATGGTTTGATCAGACGTTTTTCACTGATGTAGGTGGAGCACTTGTGGGGAAAATAAAGTTGAATCTCAAAGAAAATCTTGCTGCATTAATCCCGGTAAAGCCATTCAGACATCAGGTGCAACTGCACCCTCAGCAGTGCAGCCGCCATATTGTGGAGGATCATTCAGAGAAGGCGGCGCATAGGACTCACTGAGGGAAGGGGATGATGCGCTGCTGGCAGGGACAGTGGTAGCCCTTCGTTGTAAGAACACCACATAGTTCTTACATGCCTTTTTGTACACAGCAGGAGGAAAACACTGATGTGAGGTACAACGTTGGTTATTTTAATTTTGTGAACCACCTAGTTCCTCTCTAAAATGAGATTTTTAAGTGAGGAACTTTTGAGGGCATTATATCTGAGTAGCATATGACCCAAGTTCTACTACATACCTACACATTTTAGCTACTGTGATGCAGCAAAAGTTTCAAAGAGTAAAATATGTTTAGATTATTCTCGTCATGCCATTTTATAAACTCTTTGATTAGGCATCAGTTGGTTAAAACCTTAGAATCTTTCCTCTCCCAAACTTCCTGTGAAATTCAGATTTAGTGAAGTATAAAAATATTGAAAATGGCTCCTGATTCACAGGAAATCCCATGTTTGGTGGAGATGTCTTCAGACTCATCAGAAAGGAAATTGAAAAAACAAATATTGTGTCTATTAATTTAAAAAACATGCCTAAGCTTTAGTAGTATCTGTCTAATTGTGAAATAACTGTCATAGAGTTCTGAATTATGAGTAACAAAATAAACATTCCAGAAAAATTTAATCGACCATTCTAGGTCTTAGATCCCCATTCAAGCAGTTTACAGCATAAATTTATTTTCAGATATAGATGCTGGGTTTTTTTTTGTGTGTGTGAGTTAAATGTCATGAACAGTGTATTTTTCTATGGAGGTTAGAGCTTTGACTGTGCCATCATCAAAGAAATATTTATGATTTTTGGTAGATTTCCCCAGCATGTACCACTAGGCAAGTAAGTACATTTGTGTCTCTTAGTAGAGACAAAAGCTTGACAACTATCACACAGTTCCCTGTCCTAGCAGTTAACCGTCCTCCTGGGTCTCGAACCCTCTTGGCCAATTTGCCTGACAAGTGGTCTTGCAAGCTGGAAATGGCAGTGTGGATAAATTACATACAGGGTCAAGATTCTATCTATATTCCTAACAGCATGACACTCTTCACCCTTGAATTAAACTCTTGTGAAACCAAGTATTTTGACCCCACAGTAATGATGAACATACACCTGATTAAAAGCAGTTTGGAGTGCTGTGTACTCTGAATGGTGAGAAATTTCCCCCTCTCCTTATTACTCAATCAGGTCTTGATAGTTATGCCCAAATAGTCACTGAAAAAATCCCTCAATGATACTTTCTTTGGTGCAGAAACCCTCAAGGTCACATGAAGTCACAAAGCCTGTTTTCCTGAGTGAGCAGCTGCTTGTCTGCTCCTAAGGACTGCCACAAAACAGATTTATTTGTTTTAAGCAAATGCTTGAGCATCATGTGGATGTGTATATTATTTCAGAATAAATGATAGATAATAAAGGTATCTAGATCCCAGGATAAAAAAAAAAAGATTGCTTAAAAGATAACACATACCGAAAGTTCAGTTCTGTTTTGTAAATTTTCAAACGACATCTACCTTTCCAAGCTTTCCCTCTTTAGTTCCCAGAACAGGGATTGAACCCATGGCCCCTGCAGTAGAAGCATGGAGCCTATACCCGGGAATGCTAGGGAATTCCCTCCTTTTGAATTCTTAATATCTGTGAAATGGCTGCAGTGGGTGTACCCAGGCCTTGGCTAAATTATTTGATCCCATTTTTAGTTCAGAATTGTCAATATGCCCAAGAGCAAGTCATAATCTTTCATCATTTTTGCCTCCTGAGAAGCACAAGGTGAACACGATGTGTTCAGGTAATGTGTCACCTTGGAAGCCTGAAGTATCAGTCAGACTCCTATGACACACAATTCCTAAGCAGCACTAGATTGACTAACACTTAGAAAATAATCCAAAACAAGAGCAACAACATGTGCAATGTCTGTGAGGCCCCAAACCAGTCAGACACTGCTTCCTGAATTTAGGTTTTTCAAATGGAATATATAAAATAAATTAGGGACTCTCTCTTGTTTAACTTGTATCATACAAGTCAGCACAAAGAAGTCTTGAGAGTTTCTCACTTGATATATGTCCTCACCTTTGTAATTGTGTTCTGGCTTTTAGGACTTTTATTCATTAGAACAACTGTAGTCTGTATACGGTAGGTTTATCACACTCTAAACAGACCCTATCCCCCCTGCTAAAAACATTACTAGAATGGTAATCAGCATATATTCACCGCTGTAATATCCTCATTTATCTCCTAGTCAGTAGACTTCAGTGTTAACTGTTTGCCCAGAGTTCAGCTCTAACCAGGGTCACTGAGGACGGAAGGGCAGATTATAGTTCTCTGTCAACACTTTCCTCTGTAGGTGCGATCTTTTGTGATGCCTGTTTGTATTATGATTGAGAACTTCTTCCGTCCTTTCAATATTGTAGCATGGTTCAAACTTGATATGGCAGACTCAGGGAACCATGGTGTATGAAATGTCTTGTGGACATGATTTCCTGGGAAGGGATGCTCTGTGTAAATGCAGAAATGAGAAGTTGTATGTCTCCTGAATCAGAGGGTTCAGGGGAAGGTGTCCCTGAGGCAGCTGTAGGGATTGGATATTCATGCTCCTTTTAAACAATCTATTCTGGTGATTTACATTCTTTGGTGGATTTTTTGAACCATTTTCTAGTGAATTAAATCCACAATGTCTTTAGAAGCTGCAAGTTCTAATTAGGTGACCATTCCTGAGGATAATTTTAGCCTCTTCTGAGAGTGAAACTCATTAGTTGTGAGACGTGAAAGTCACTCCGTCGTGTCCAACTCTTTGTGACCTGATGGACTGTACCCACGAGGCTCCTCTGTCCATGGCATTCCTCAGGCAAGAATACTGGAGTGGGTTGCCATTTCCTTCTCCAGGGTTCTTCCTGACCCAGGGATCTGCCTTGGGGGCTGAACGTTGGTATCTTGCATTGCAAGCATATTTTACCATCTGAGTCACAAGGGAAGCTGTTGCCATACCTGTGACTCTAGTCCCAGTGAAGCCTCGTAGGCATTTCCAGTGATTAGGCTATTGTGGATACTCACGATCATGGAAAAAGCAAGAGAGTTCCAGAAAGACATCAATTTCTGCTTTATTGCCTATGCCAAAGCCTTTGACTGTATGGATTTCAATAAACTGTGGAAAATTCTGAAAGAGATAGGAATACCAGACCACCTGACTTGCCTCTTGAGAAATCTGTATGCATGTCATGAAGCAATAGTTAGACTGGACATGGAACAACACTGTGGTTCTAAATAGAAAAAAGAGTACTTCAAGGCTGTATATTGTCATCCTGCTTATTTAAATTATATGCGGAGTACATCATGAGAAATGCTGGGCTGGAGGAAGCACAAGCTGGAATCAAGATTGCTGGGAGAAATATCAATAACCTCAAATATGCAGATGACACCATCCTTATGGTAGAGAGTGAAGAAGAACTAAAGAGCCTCTTGATGAAATGAAAGAGGAGAGTGAAAAAGTTGGCTTAAATCTCAACATTCAGAAAACTAAGATCATGGCATTTGGTCCCATCACTTCATGGTTAATAGATGGGGAAACAGTGGCTGACTTTATTTTTCTGGGCTCCAAAATCACTGCAGATGGTGATTACAGCTATTAAATTAAAAGACTCTTGAGAGTCCCTTGGAATGCAAGGAGATCCAACCAGTTCATGCTAAAGGAAATCAGTCCTGGGTATTCATTGGAAGGACTGATGTTGAATTTGAAGCTCCACTATTTCGGCCACCTGATGCAAAGAACTGACTCGTTTGAAAAGACCCTGATGTTGGGAAAGATTGAAGGCAGGAGGAGAAGGGGACAACAGAGGATGAGACGGTTGGATGGCATCACCAACTCAATGGACATGAGTTTGGGTAAACTCCATAAGTTGGTGATGGACAGCGAGGCCTGGTGTTCTGTGGTTCATGAGGTTGCAAGGAGTTGGACAGGACTGAGCAACTGAACTGAACTGAACTGAATTGGTAACTCTGTGATCCATTAAAAGTTGGTTATGAATACTAGATAAAAATTAATTTACATGTAAAATTAAATAACTGGATGAGTTCTTATTTATATGTGGAGAATTTTTTTTTTTTGCAATTGTATAAAAAAACTCAAGTGTTTAGTAAAATATCTAAGCCATTAAAAGAGGAGAGCTAAGATAACTGGGAAGTTTAGGGAGTTATCTGAGCTCTGTCATTTATGAGAAGTTATAAAAGAGGCAGATTAAGTTTCCTCTTACAGTCTCCTTGATATTTATTTTCCCTGAGGATTGTCATCTCTGGGCAGCCAGGCAACATCAGCTAATTAACGGTACAGGACGAACATTCTCCAGAGACTTCAGCCAGGTAAACCATTTTCACCAGACCAGTTTTACTGCAGTTTCATACCAATCTCATGCTTTCATAATGAGCTCTCTGTCATAGAGCCAAAACATTATATTCAGAAGGAATCCTGAGAGTTTGAAATTGTCTTCCTATGTCATCCTACCAGCTAGACACAATGCCGATCTTCAGTACCCTGTGAAGGTCTTTGAAGTTATCACGAGAAAGCATCCTCTTGCTTAAGGAAAACTTAAGGATATTCCAATGCTGATAGAGTCAGCTTATGTACTCACAGCAGGCAGCCTGCATCCTTGGTTTACACACCCAGGTTCCAATGGTCAGTACTGTATTAAAGGCAGGAACTGGAAATGAGATAGGGAACGAGTTTAGGACCCTCACATAGGGTGAATAAAACTGAGAGGACTGGAACTCGATCTCTGTGGTACTTTAGAAATTGGTAAGTTAGTCTGTTTTCAGTTGCAAGTGTTCTTTAGAGGTTACATTGACTAACATACATGTTAGTTGGCAAAAGAAACAGAAGTTCCTGTAGAAATTCACCAAATTTAAAAACCAAACTAAGTGTTCCTTCTGGAAGCCAACTTTGTGTTCCTAGACATTGCATCCTATTGTAGTGTATTCATTATGTCTCAGTATGGATATATGGAGCAATTTAAATTCAGGATATTTGGCTGTCATAAAACATGTCCTTCAGTAATTGAATAATAGCATATATGTGAATGTGAAATATTAGACTATACACTTTCATTTTTTCCTCAGCTCCTCTTTCTGTGAAATTACAGAATGTTTCTTAAAGTGTATTGTCAATATCTGTAGTTTTAAAATGTTCATTTTCTTGAAGAAATGAAAGTACATAATCTTCCAAATGCTCATTTGATAATTACCACAATGAAGGTCTGTTTTGTGGTCATTGTGTCAATGCATTTTTGAATTTATTGTTAATGAAAAATGATCATTTTTCAATTGAGGAGAAATACCAATTTGAGAAGAGAAACGTGGGTCAGAAAAGGTGATCTGTAAGTTTAATTTATTGGTGAATTAGGCAAATGACAAGGTGATGTTTAATGTACACTGGTGACTATCTTTCTATCCTTGCACACATTTATGAATGGACTGTACATTTTGTATGAATGGACTCATGTTTCTTATGAATGCTTTCAGTGTCCAGCTCAGATATTTCCTCCTAGCTGCTGCACTGATCCACACCATATTTGTCATGAGTATTGACTGGCAGCTTCACAGTCCTTCCCTTATTTAGAAAATTGCCATCAGTTGAATGGAGCCACATTGCCAGAACTTCCAAATGTGTTTGGGGCAGCTTGTAGTCAATGACAGACTGTTGGGATTTATAAAAGGCTGACTTTTTGTCTAGGTGGAACTAAATCTGACACAATGCATGCTCCACAGCTTGTTATTCTGTATAGTAGTAACTAGTCACATCTAAATAAATAGGGTATTTAAATTTACCTGAGTTAAAATTAAATTTAAAATTCAGTTCTTTATCTGCCCCACTTGAAATGCTCATGTAGCAGCATGTGGGTAGCAGTGACTGTGTAAGTGAAGACACAATATTTTTATCAGCAGATAGCTCTATTTGGTGACTCCTTTTCCAGATTTCTCTGGGATCACATTCATGCTGTTCCATTTGAGATCACATTCTTGCTTAACACATTTGTCTGCTCTGTTTTGATTCCCTGGTTCTCTTTTCTTGAGGACATTGATTCAATAAACAGCATGCAAAAGATTTCCCATTTCAGCCTCTTTTCCCCAACCTGGCCAAACTCTGTCCATAGTGGTTAGAAGTGTTAATCCTGAGACTGTGATAGATCCACTCCCTCTTCATTTATGTGTTCTTCATTGTCATTAGAATGTTGATAGTGAATAATCCTATCTCCTATAGGAATTCCAGGCATTTTACTTGTTGGTAATATATGAAACTGAAATCAGCAGAAAGAAGAGGTAAGTGCTGGTCACTGGAGTTTGAAATTCTATTGTGAAGTGACTGCCTTGGTGTTTAGTCAAAAGTCAAGTCCAACTCTTTTTGACCTCGTGGACTGTAGCACACCAGGATTCTCTGTACTGAAGCGGGTTTCCATTTTCTTCTTCAAGGTATCTTCCGGATCCAGGGACTGAACCTGCCTTTCCTGCATCTCCTGTATTGGCATTGGTTTCTTTACCACTGAGCCAACAGGGAAGCCCGTGAACTGTTTATGCACAGTGAATAAACTTTTGGAGTTCTTGTTAAATTGGTATAGAAATTTTAGGTATCTCAAGGACAAAAGTTAAGCACTGTAATCAAAGGTGACATTTTCAGGCTCTGAGCAATTTATTTTTTACTAGTATACAAAAAGACCAGGATATAGCATTCACAAATATAATGCATTAGGAGTAGAGATAACTATTTTGCCAGAATATATCTATGAGGAAGAATCTTAGTGATACATTGAATGTAATATAATCCTTTGTATTACATAATAGCTCATAAATATCTATATCTGAACGCATTTTAGAGATCATTTTCTATTCCTCTATTACCTGAGAGGTATGTGCAAGCTAAGTTATGTAGAATTATGAGATACATATTTAAAATAAACTTTCTCTCTTTGTCTACATTTTCTTACTCTTTCTAATCACTCTCCCTTGATTTTCCCTCATTCTCACTTTCTCTAAGATGTACAGATAATCATCATACTTTCATCCTATTAAGCTCAATCTAAAATAGGCATTTTATATCTATGATTGATGCAAACCAAGGTTCATTACTTGATTTTATTATTATTATTTTCTTATATTAATTTCAATATATAATTTTTGTGAATAGTAAAGAGCTAATTGATTTAAGATATATCAATTTCAGTGAATACCTCATTATCAAATAGTTGCATATAAAATCACATGACCATGTCTTTGAACATGATAGATTTTCCTCTTCATCTCTGTGCTTTTTTTGGAAGATACCTTTAATAAATTGCTAAATGCTTGATTTGATAGGATCCATATGCTAACAAAGGATGGAACAGAGAAATGAAAGTTCTTTCACTGGATTTATGTTACTGGGCTTCTCTGACAGGCTTCAACTTGAGCTAGTCCTCTTTGTGGTCCTTTTGATCTTCTACATCTTCACTTTGCTGGGAAACACAACCATCATTGCATTGTCCTACTTGGACCCACGTCTTCACACCCCTATGTACTTTTTTCTCTCTAACCTGAGCTTTCTGGACATGTGCTACACCACAAGCATTGTTCCACAGCTCCTATTTAATCTCAGTGGATCAGACAAATCCATCTCCTTTGGTGGTTGTATAGTTCAAATGTACATGTCTCTGGCATTGGGATGTACAGAATGTATTCTCCTAGGAGTTATGGCATTTGACCGCTATGCAGCTGTTTGCAGGCCCCTTCACTACATGGTAATCATGCACCCTGGTCTGTGTGCCCTGATGGCTTCCGCTTCATGGATCATTGGTTTTGCCAACTCCTTATTGCAGACAGTGCTTGTCTTCCTTATACCTCGTTGTGGGAGAAATAAATTAGACCACTTCTTTTGTGAGATCCCTCGTTTTCTTAAACTTGCCTGTGTTGACACTACTATGAATCTGTATGTGACCTTCTTTGGCAGTGTCATCATTCTTCTCATACCTGTTTCATTAATCATGTTCTCCTATGGTAGGATTGTCAGGGCAGTCTTAAGAATCAAGTCCACAGCAGGGCAGAGAAAAGCATTTGGTACGTGTGGATCCCACCTCACGGTGGTCTCCTTGTTCTTTGGCACAGCCATCTATGTGTATTTTCAGCCCAGCAGCAACAACTCCCAGGATCAGGACAAGTTCATGTCTCTCTTCTACACTGTCATTATCCCCATGACCAACCCCCTCATATATACTCTGAGGAACAGGGATGTGAAGGGAGCGATGAAGAAGGTGCTTTGGAAGGACTCTGACTCCAGATGATGGGTGAGGCGGACAGTTTAATGGAAGTACTTTGAATGGCAGAACTATTCAGATATATATATGTGTGCCCCATGAGCCATCTAAAATTCCCTTTGGCAACTCTGAAGGGAGTTTGTTTACTTCATTCCCTTTAAAAAGTGAGTGGTCAAGTTCTAGGTTCATTATTCCTTTCAACTTCCAGAGACACGGATTTAGTGTTCCGACCCCATCTGTTTTGTAGTGATTGTTTTTTATAGTGCCAGGGTTTTTCTTGTTTGCACTCCCTTTTAGGTACATTATTCCACATCTATTTGCAAAATGACATATGAATATATTACATGAAATCACAGCCAAAATAAGAACAGGAAACCACTGAAACGCTGTATGGAATATTAACATTTTATCGTTTCCTAAGAATTGCTACTGCTACAACTCATGTATTCTGATGCCAAAGGGTAGATATCAGTTAGCTGCTTCTATATAACAAATCACTTCAAAACTTAGTTGCTTAAAACACCAACCATTAATTTATCTCACAATTATGTGCATCAGCATTTGGGCTAAGTTTAGCTGGACAGTTCTTCTGGTCTGGGCTGGATTCACTCAAATGCCTGCAGTAGGCTTCTGGGTCTCCTTAGGGCTTCCTGATCTAGATTGCCACAGTTGGCATGCTTTCCATCTTCTTCATGTTGTCTCTTATCTTCCAGTAGGATGGCCTGGAATGTTCATATGGTGAAGGCCGATTTCCAAGTCCTTGTGACTGATTCATTGTTTAAGATATGGCTACTCTCCTGCTTGCCTGTTCTATCTTTCTTTGTGCATTTTTTTACCTCTACAAATAGTAACTGTTAGGGTCTGTTCTTTGTTCCACATGGAAGATCTAGGAGGTCACCGTGTTTTTCCATAGCCTCTTTCCTCAGTCAACAATAAGTAGGGGGCTTCCCTGTTGGTCTAGTGGTAAAATCCTGCTGCCAATGCAGCGAACACAAGTTACATTCCTGGTCCAGGCAGTTCCTACATGATGCAGAGCAACTAAGGCCATGTGCCACGACTACCCAGCCAGCTCTCTAGATCCCATGAGCTACAGCTACTGAAGCCGGCCTGCCCTAGAGCCCATGGTCCCCAACATTGGAAGCCACAGGAATGGGAAGCCCTTGCACCACAGCTAGAGAAAGCCTGCATGGAGCAATGGAGAGTCGCAACAAAGACTGAGCGCAGCCAAAACAAAAGAAAAAATCTAGTCAGTGGGAGGTCTTTCCTGTCGGCCTGGTGGTTAAGAGCCCTGCTTCCACTGCAGAGGTCGAGGGTTCCATCCCAGGTCAGGAAACTAAGATCCACATGCCACGCAGCATGGCCAAATGTTAACAAACAATGAGAACAAATCAGTAAGTGGGGACACAGAGGGGTCTGTCACCAGCAAGGGCCCTACATGGAACTGCTCAGATTCAGACTGAAGATTTGACTAATGGGAAATGGGAGCTAAAGAGCAGATTATTTTTCCTTTCTTCTCCTGGGCTAGGGATCTGTTGGATATCTCCTAAGACGTACTTCAGGGGACAAATGTGATTGAGCACCCAGTTAGTCCATACTAGTGGCAGATTAGATCATGTATCTTTGACAAACCTGCTTTTCTCCCTCTTCTGTTCCCTTTCTTTCACTCCTGATGCTGTATCTCATCCTGCATTTAGTGTTTGTGCATAAACCTTTGTTTCAAATTCTCTTTCCTGGTAAAGCCTAGGCTATGACCTAGAGTCTGGGGGCCTATAAAAATGATCTGAATCATAAATAAGAATTTCTGAGTTTTTGACTGTCAAAGACATTAGCAACTGTTCCCAACCCTTTGAAGTTGAGCCCTAAAAGTGGTCCTTCTGCTGGGTGTTGTTCGTGCCAATCAGACAAGACAGAGTTCAGCTCAGAAGCAAAGGAAGGAACTTCCCTGGTGGCCCAATGGCTAAGACTCTACACTCCCAGTGCAGGGGACCTGGATTTGATCCTTGCTTGGGCAACTAAGTCCTGCTTACCACAACTAAGACCTGTCACAGTCAAATAAGTACATAAAAATAAATAAATATTTTAAAAAAGTAGAAGCAAAGCGAAGTTTTATCCCGGTGGGGGCCTGATCTGCAGGATAAGAAGTGTGTCCTCTGGCAGCAGCCACAAAACCTGGGCGGCCACACATGTAACCAAGCTCCTGTCACAGAGACACTGGTGACCTGGGGTGAGACAGAGGGAAAACATGATGATGGCACCTGTTGGCTTCTCAGGTGATTGGTGAGGATTGCAGTTGACCCCTAGATATGTGTTAGAAGTCTTAGCTTTTAAGATAAGGAAATAGGCTTCTTTCAGGGACAAGCTGGAGGTTTCAGTCTGTGTCTCTGTGCACTTCCCTAGAGAGATAGCCACAGTGAGTCTGGGTGAGCCTGTTAAGAACTGTTTCTCAGTTCTTTATAGCCTCATGGATTTCATGGACACAAGCTTCATTGGCTTTCAGATCTCCTCTATGTTTTGGAGGCCCATGTCTCTGGTGTTAAATCTTCAAAGTTAGGGTCCCAGATGTGGGACACTTGTTCCTCCGGGAGAAACTGACAGTGATGACTTCCCACCTGCTTCTATATTGTGGCTCCAAGGGTGGGTTTTATATAGAGATTTTGTCTCTGCCTCTTCTAATGATTTATTTATTTTTTTTATCTTCTAGTGATTGTAGTTTGGGCTTTTCTTATTCACCTTGTGTATAGGACTCACCCAGCTTGTTTCCACATTCCTTTTCGAAGAAGTTGTTCTGTGTAAAACTGTAGGTTCATTGTGCCCATGGGAGGAGAGGAGATCTGGAGCCAGTATGTCATGAGTGAACAGGAACCTTCTACCCTTCTGAACAGCTTCCTCTCTCCTTTCCTCTCTCTTTGCCATTCTTGTTGCTCTGTGTCTCTGTCTGTCCCTCTTTTTCTCATTCTCTAGTTCTTGTTCTATTCAAGTCTTTTTTCTTTTTAGACTTTTTGTTTTGAAACAATTACAGATTGGTGGGAAAGTCCAAAGTTAGTAGAGAGAGGTCTTGGATACATTTGATCTATTTTCTCCCAGTGATTTTTTAAATATAACTATTCTGTGCTGTGCTTCGTTGCTCAGTCATGTCTGACTCTTTGCAACCCCATGGACTGTAGCCTGGCAGGCACCTCTGTCCATGGGGATTCTCCAGGCAAGAATACTGGAGTGGTTGCCATGCCCTCCTCCAGGGAATCTTCCCAACCCAGTGACCAAACTGAGGTCTCGGGCACTTCATGCAGATGGTTTACCATCTGTGCCGCCAGGGAAGCCCAAAATTACTGGAGTGGGTATCCCTTCTCCAGGGGATCTTCCCGACTCAGGAATCAACCCGAGTCTCCGGTTTGCAGGAGGATTCTTTACCAGCTGAGCTACCAGGGAAGCCCATTATACAACTCTAATGCAATATAAAAACTGGGAAACTGACATATGTATGTTGTGTGTGTTTAGGTCTATGTAAATTTTTCCCCATGTAGATTCCTGAGGCTACCATCACAATCAAGATATGGATTTATCCCATCACCACACACATCTCCTTTGTGATATCCCTTTATGGACAAGCTCGTCCCTCCCTTCCCCTGAAAGTGAAGGTCATTCAGTTGCATCTGATTCTTTAGACCCTCTGCACTATACAGTCCATGGAATTCTCTAGGCTGGAATACTGGAGTGGGTAGCCTTTCCCTTCTCCACGGGATCTTCCCAAAACAGGAATCATTTGCGTGAAATATTTTTTTTTCCAGCCCTTCACTTTTAGTCTGTACCTGTCCCTTGTTTTGAGGTTGGTCTCTTGTAGACAGCATATATAGGGGTCTTGTTTTGTATCCATTCAGCCAGTCTTTGTCTTTTGGTTGGGGCATTCAACCCATTTACATTTAAGGTAATTATTGATAGGTATGGTTCCGTTGCCATTTACTTTGTTGTTTTGGGTTCACGTTTATACAACCTTTCTGCATTTCCTGTCTAGAGAAGATCCTTTAGCATTTGTTGAAGAGCTGGTTTGGTGGTGCTGAATTCTCTCAGCTTTTGCTTGTCTGTAAAGTTTTTGAATTCTCCTTCATATCTGAATAAGATCCTTGCTGGGTACAGTAATCTAGGTTGTAGGTTATTCTCTTTCATTCCTTTAAGTATGTCCTGCCATTCCCTTCTGGCCTGAAGGGTTTCTATTGATAGATCAGCTGTTATCCTTATGGGAACCCCTTTGTGTGTTATTTGTTGTTTCTCCCATGCTGCTTTTAATATTTGTTCTTTGTGTTTGATCTTTGTTAATTTGATTAATATGTGTCTTGGGGTGTTTTGCCTTGGGTTTATCCTGTTTGGGACTCTCTGGGTTTCTTGGACTTGGGTGGCTATTTCCTTCCCCATTTTAGGGAAGTTTTCAGCTATTATCTCCTCGAGTATTTTCTCATGGCCTTTCTTTTTGTCTTCTTCTTCTGGGACTCCTATGATTCGAATGTTGGGGTGTTTCACATTGTCCCAGAGGTCCCTGAGGTTGTCCTCATTTCTTTTGATCCTTTTTTCTTTTTTCCTCTCTGCTTCATTTATTTCCACCAGTTTATCTTCTACCTCACTTATCCTACCTTCTGTCTCTGTTATTCTACTCTTGGTTCCTTCCAGAGTGCTTCTGATATCATTCATTGCATTATTCATTTTTAATTGACTCTTTTTTATTTCTTCTAGGTCTTTATTAAACATTTCTTGCATCTTTTCAATCTTTGTCTCCAGGCTATTTATCTGTAACTCCATTTTGTTTTCAAGATTTTGGATCATTTTTATTATCATTATTCTAAATTCTTTTTCAGGTAGATTCCCTATCTCCTCCTCTTTTGTTTGACTTGGTGGGCATTTTTCATGTTCCTTTACCGGTTGGGTATTTCTCTGCCTTTTCATCTTGTTTAGATTGCTGTGTCTGGAGTGGGCTTTCTGTATTCTGGTGGTCTGTCGTTTCTTTTTGTTGTGGAGGTTTCACCCAGTGGGTGGGGTTGGACGATTGGCTTGTCAAGGTTTCCTGGTTAGGGAAGCTTTCCTTGGTGTTCTGGTGCATGGAACTGGATTTCTTCTCTCTGGAGTGCAATGGAGTGTCCAGTTATGAGTTTTGAGATGGGTCTATGTGTTAGGTGTGACTTTGGGCAGCCTGTATGTTGATGCTCAGGGCTATGTTCCTGTGTTGCTGGAGAATTTGCGTGGTATGTTTTGCTCTGGAACTTATTGGCTCTTGGGTGGTGATTGGTTTCAGTGTAGGTATGGAGGCTTTTGGATGATCTCTTATTACTTAATGTTCCCTGTAGTCAGGAGTTTTCTGGTGTTCTCAGGTTTTGGGCTTAAGTCTCCTGCCTCTGGATTTCAGTCTTATTCTTCCAGTAGTCTCAATACTTCTCCAACTATACAGCACTGATAATAAAACTTCTAGGTTAATGGTGAAAAGATTCTCCACCGTGAGGGACACGCAGAGAGGTTCACAGAGTTACACGAAGAAGAGGAGAGGGAGGAGGGAGATAGAGATGAGCAGGAGGAGAAAAAGGGGGACTCAAGAGGAGAGAGACAGATCTACGCAGTTCTCCGTTCCCAAAGTGTTCTCTGTAGCCCAGACCCCCACAGAGATTCACAGAATTGGATTGGGAAGAGAAGAGGGAGGGAGGAAATAGAGGTGATCTGAGGGAGAAAACGGAGAGTCAAAAGTGGGAGCAAGTAATCAACACACTCCTGAGTAAAAATGGGAACTGAATATTGTATTCTTAAGTGTCCAAAATTGATATCAAATACTGAAAAACAAAGATGAAAAATCTAGAGTAGAGGTTAGACTCTTAAAAATACAATGTTAAAAACAAAAACAAAAACACAAAAAATTTAAAAAATATATATGAAGTTTGGTTTAAAAATAGGGCCTCTTTTTTGTGTGCAAGGTTATAGTGAAATGAAAATGAAAATTAAGGAGTAATAGAGGAGCAATAGAGCACTTTAAAAGAAACTAAGAGAAAAAATAAAAAAAGAAAAAAAATTTTTTTCTAATTAAAAAAATAGTAAAAGTATATGAAAATGAAAATGAAAGTTAAGGAGTAATGGAGGAGTAATAGGTAATTTAAAAAGAAATAAAAGAGAAAAAATAAAAAAAAGAAAAGAAAAAAATTGTTTTTCTTTAATTAAAAAAAAAGATAAAGTAAAAATATATCTAGGAATTTCTCTGGAGCTGTTGCGGTCAGTGCGGGTTCGGTTCACTTTCAGATAGCTCCTCGTTCCAGCTTACACTTCTCGATGTCTATAGGCCCCTTCCGGCGTAGTCAGTGTTACCTACCGGGATTTTAATCTGTTGCACCAGTCCCTTCTGAAGCGGTTCCCTTTGTTCATTTGGCTTCTGTTTTCTGGTCTCTTCAGTGTCTAATTTCCGCCCTGACACAGGCGGGCAGAGGTGGTCTCATGTTCAGGTTAGCTTGTTCAGTCATGCTGTGGGGAGGGAGGGGCGCTGCAGTCAAATGTCACTGGCGTGTGTGGGGAGCACTCGGTTTCTGGCCACACTGGGTTTGCCCCCGCTCACGGCCAACCCAGGAATCAAACCAGGGTCCTCTGCATTGCAGGTGGATTCTTCACCAACTGAGCTATCAGGGAAGCAGCCCCTCCTCTGAAGCCTCTGGAAAACCATCCCTAACTCCTGGGCAGTACTAATTTGGTCTCTGTCTCTATTATTTTGTTATTTCACTGGTGTTATGTAGGAGGGATCATATTTAACCTATTAACACAGACTTATTTTCATTCAACATAACACCCTTGAGACTCATCCAAGATGATATGTGTATTCTTTTTTATTGCCAGGTAGTATTCCACAGTATGGATGTACCCATATTTGTTTAGAATATTTTAGTTGTTTTCAATTTTTGCTGTTACAGATAAAGCTGCTATGAATAATTGTGCACAGGTTTTCGTGTGGAATAAATTTTTGTTTCCCTGCCATAAATGCCCACGAGCATGATTACTGGGCTGTATGGCAAGTGGATATTCGGTTTTTAAATAGCCAAGCTCTTTTATCAAGTAGCTTCATTATTTTGTATTCTCATTAGTAATGTATGAGTGACTCAACTTTGCCACAATCTCACCAACATTAGGTATTGTTCCTATATTTTTCATTTTTGTTGTTCTAGTTTTAGTGTGCATTATGCTGATAGTTAGTGATGATAAACATGTTTTCATGTTTCATAAGAACATCTTTACCATCTGTATATTTACGTTGGTGAGTTATCTGCTCAAATGTTTTTTAATTGAGTTATTTTTTTTATTGTAGAGTTTTGAGAGTTCTTTGTATATTCTAGTAATGAGTGTTTTCTATGAGAAGCAGTTTGAAAATATTTTCTTCCAGTTTGTAGCTTATCTTATTATCCTCTTAACAGGATTTTAATGATTTTATTTTGATGAATTGTCTTTTGTAGATTTTGAAAAAATAGACCATGCTTTGTTGTATTATATTCCAATATAAACCAAGAATTTTGAAAATAGCATAGGAAGAAAAGCATGTAATTTCAAGTAAGCATTCCTAGATAATGTCAAATTATTAGCCAGTGGTATTTTACAAATTAATATTTGCAGCAACAAGATTGAACTGGGAAGAAGTGTTAATAACAGGCCTCTGATTCTCTCCATCTCTGGACACCCTGTGACATATTGGTCTTTCCTCGGCCTCCTTATAAATATTATGTTGGGATTTAACTAGTGGAGAGATTACTGAGAAATTCTAATTAAGACTATTTTAAGGAAGAGATAGTTTCTCTCTATGGATAGAATGTTA
The DNA here is from genome assembly GCF_033118175.1 of Dama dama. Classification (NCBI taxonomy): domain Eukaryota; kingdom Metazoa; phylum Chordata; class Mammalia; order Artiodactyla; family Cervidae; genus Dama; species Dama dama. The sequence continues at coordinate 32,454,529 of NC_083687.1, forward strand.
TAAAAAAAAAAAAGAACTTATGCTTATATGGGCAATGGCTGGCTATAAAATGTAAGTTAATTATTGAAGTTCTCTGTGCTTTTCTGACTAATAACATATAAAAATGAAAATGTTTCAAACTTAAATAGCTTTCTCTGAGATAGCTTATACTACTAGCAGTGGTCTATTACACTGAAAGAAAATGTATTCTAGTGGGGAAAAGAGATTTTATACTTTTTGAAGCTGCATTTGATGGTTAGGCTTCCATAGACAGATGTTAAGTATTCCTGCCTTTTCCTTGTATAGTCAAGTGTGTAAGTTGTTTTGAAACTGATTGATCTTCAAACTTCAATACACACAATACCCTTCAAGTTTCTTTCAATTTACTTTAGCAATTATAGCTATCTTGATTAACTCAATCATGTCCATTGTAAATGGAAAGACAAGTTGAGCTGTAGGAAACCATGGAAGTTCCATTTAAAAAGTCAATAGTTTTTATGTTTGTTTAAGTAAATTATTGCAACTCTCGATAGCAATTGAACAATGTCATAGAGGACTTGATATTTTTCATTAGCCACATTAGAAGTTTTGGAGTAAAATGTGGGTGTTGCCATTTAATATATTACCTTAAAGGTTAGAATCTGCCTAAACACTAACTCTGTGATCTCTTAGAAGTTGGTTATAATTTGCTCTGTGACTCAGGGACTCAAACAGGGGCTCTGTAAAACCTAGAGGAGTAGGAAGTGGAGGGAGGCTCAAGAGGGAAGGGACATAGGTATACCTATGGCTGATTCATATTGATGTTTTGCAGAAGCCCTCATAATATTGTAAAGCAATTCTCCTTCAATTAAAAATAAATAAGTTTAATTATAAAACAAAGAAAAAAGAATTTGGTTATGAATATTCGGTGAAAGTTAACATATTTAAAGTTAAGTAATGGAACCAGTTCTTATTTATACATGTAGTCTTTTTTTTTTTTTTTTTACAATTGTATGAAAAAACCTCAAGTGTTTAGTAAAATACCTAAGGCATTAAAGGAGGAGAGCTAAGATAACTGTGAAGTCTCGGGAGTTATCTGACCTCTGTCATTTATGAGAAGTTAGAAAAGAGGCAGATTAGGTATCCTATTGCATTCTCTTTGATATTGATTTTCCCTGAGGATTGTCATCTCTGGGCAGCTAGGTGACATCAGCTAATTAACAGTACAGGACATCATTCCTCAGAGATTTCAGCCAGGTAAACAATTTTCACCAGACCAGTTTACTGCAGTTTCATACCAATCTCATGCTTTCATAATGAGCTCTTCATCATAGAGCCAGAACATTATATTCAGAAAGAATCCTGAGAGTTTGAAATTGCCTTTCTATGTCATCCTACCAGCTAGACACAAAGCTGATCTTCAGTACCGTGTGAAGGTATTTGAAGTTATCAAGAGAAAGCATCTTCTTGCTTAAGGAAAACTTAAGGATAGTCCAGTGCTGGTAGAGTCAACTTATGTACTCACTGCAGGCAACCTGCATCCTTAGTCTACATACCCAGGTTCCAATGCCCAGTACTGTATTAAAGGCAGGAACTGGAAATGAGGTAGAGAACGAGCTTAGTACACTCACATAAGGTGAATAAAACTGAGAGGACTGGAACTGGATCTCTGTGGTACTTTAGGAATTGGTAAGTTAGCTTGTTTTCAGTTGCAAGTGTTCTTTAAAGTTTACATTGAGTAACGCACATGTCAGTTGGTGAAAGAAACAGAAATTCCTATAGAAATTCACCAACTTTAAGAACTTAACTGTTCCTTATGGAAGCCAACATTTTGTTCCTAGACATTTCATCCTATTGTAGTATATTCGTTATGTCTCAGTATGTATATATGGAAAAATTTAAGTAGAAGATTTTTGACTGTAATAAAACACGTCCTTCAGTAATTGAATAATAGCATATATGTGAATGTGAAAATATTAGACTATGCACTTTCATTTTTTCCTCAGCTCCTTTTCTCTGCAATTACAGAATGTTTCTTAAAGTGTATTGTCAATATCTGTAGTTTTAAAATATTCATTTTTTAAAGAAATGAACATGTGTACTTTAACATGCTAGTTTTGCAGTTACAGCAATGAATGTCCATTTCGTGGTTATTGTGTCAATGCAATTTTGAATTTATTGTTAATGAAAAATGATCATTCTTCAATTGAGGAGAAATACCAACTTGAGAGGAGAAACATGGGTCAGAAGAGGTGATCTGAATGTTTAATTTATCAGTAAATTAGGCAAATGACAAGGTGATGTGTAATGTACACTGGTGACTGTCCTCCATCCTTGCACACACTAATGAATGGACTCTATGTTTTGTATGAATGCTTTCAGTGTCCAGCTCAGATCTTTTCTACTGGCTGGTGCACCAGTCCACACCGTATTTGTCATGAGTGTTGACTGATAGCTTCACAGCTCTTTCCTTCTTCAGAAAATTGCCATCAGTTGAATGGAGCCACATTGCCAGGAATTCTCCTGAATGTGTTTGGGGCAGCTTGCAGTCAATGACAGACTCGTGGGATATGTAAAAGGCTGCCTTTTTGTTAAGATGGGACTGAATCTGACACAATGCATGCTCCACAGCTTGTTCTTCTGTATAGAAGTAACTAGACTCATTTAAATGACTAGGTATTTAAATTTACCTGAGTTAAAATTAAATTTACAACTCAGTTCTTTATCTGCCCCACTTGAAATGCTCACGTAGCATTGATTGTGAAAGTGAAGACAGAATATTTTTACCAGCAGATAGTTCTATTTGGAGAGTCATTTTCCAGCTTTCTACGGGATCAGGTTCATGCTATTCCATTTGAGATCACATCCTTGCTCGGCACATTTGTCTGCTCTGATTTTCTTCCCTGATTCTCTCTGTCTTGAGGACATTCCCTCAATAAACAGCAAAGGAATTCCCATTTCAGCCTTTTCTCCCCAAGCTGGCCAAACGCTGTCCATACTGATTAGAAGTGTTATTTCTGAGATTGTGATTGATCCATTTCTTCCTCATTTATATGTTCCTCATTGCCATTAAAATGTTGATAGTGAATAATCCTGTCTCCTATAGGAATTCCAGGCATTTTAGTTGTTGGTAATATATGAAAATGAAATGAACAGAAAGAAAATATAAGTGCAGGTCACTGGATTTTGAACTTCTACTGTGAACTGACTACTTCTGTTGTTTAGTTACTAAGTCATGTCCAGCTCGTTTGGACTCCATGGCCTCTATCCCACCAGGATTTTCTGTACTGAAGTGGATTGCCATTTTCTTCTTTAAGGTATCTTCCTGATCTGGAGATTGAATCGGCCAGAATACTGGATTAGGTACCTTTCCATTCTCCTGGGGATCTTCCCAACACAGGGATAGAACCCAGGTCTCCTGCATTGAAGGAAGATTCTTTACCAACTGAGCCACAAGGGAAGCCACTATTACATGTGATGTATCTGCATATCCAGTTATGTAGAATTATGAGGTACATATTTAAAATAAACTTTCTCCCTTTGTCTACATCTTTCTTACTCTTTCTACACACTCTCCCTTGATTTCCCTCATTCCCACTTTCTCTAAAATGTACATATACAATGATCATACTTTAATCCTATTAAACTCAATCTGAAAAAGGCACTTGATACATATGATTGATGTAAACCAAGGTTCATTATTTGATTTTATTATTATTATGCATTATTTTTTATATTACTTATCAATATATAACTTTTTGTGATAGATTAGAGCTCAATTTCAACAGGTACATCATTTATTCAAATAGTTACATGTAAATCAAATGACCATGTCTTTGAGCATGACAGATTTTCCTCTTTATCCCCACACTCTTTTGGGAAGATACCTTTAATAAATTGCTAAATGCTTGATTTGACAGGAGCCATGTGCTAACAAAGGATGGAACAGAGAAATGAAAGTTCTGTCACTGGATTTATCTTACTGGGCTTCTCTGATAGGCTTCAACTTGAGCTAGTCCTCTTTGTGGTCCTTTTGATCTTCTACATCTTCACTTTGCTGGGAAACACAACCATCATTGCATTGTCCTACTTGGACCCACGTCTTCACACCCCTATGTACTTTTTCCTCTCTAACCTGAGCTTTCTGGACATGTGTTACACCACCAGCATTGTTCCCCAGTTTCTATTTAATCTCAGTGGAGCAGACAAATCCATTTCCTTTGGTGGATGTATGATTCAAATGTACATGTCTCTGGCGTTGGGATGTACAGAATGTATTCTCCTAGGAGTTATGGCAATTGACCGCTATGCCGCTGTTTGCAGGCCCCTTCACTACACAGTAATCATGCACCCCCGTCTGTGTGCCCTGATGGCTTCTGCTTCATGGATCATTGGTTTTGCCAACTCCTTATTGCAGACAGTGCTTGTCTTCCTTTTACCTCGTTGTGGGAGGAATAAATTAGACCACTTCTTTTGTGAGATCCCTCCATTTCTCAAACTTGCCTGTGTTGACACCACTATAAATGTGTATGCGAGCTTCTTTGCCAGTGTCATCATTCTTCTCACACCTGTTGCGTTGATTGTGTTCTCCTATGGTCGGATTGTGAGGGCGGTCTTAAGAATCAAGTCCACTGCAGGGCAGAGAAAAGCGTTTGGCACGTGTGGATCCCACCTCACGGTGGTCTCCCTCTTCTTTGGCACAGCCATCTATGTGTATTATCAGCCCAGCAGCAATGACTCCCAGGACCAGGACAAGTTCATGTCTCTCTTCTACACTGTCATTATCCCCATGACCAACCCCCTCATTTATACGCTGAGGAACAGGGATGTGAAGGGAGCGATGAAGAAGGTGCTTTGCAAGGACTCTGACTCCAGATGATGGGTGAGGAGGACAGTTTAATGGAAGGGTCTTGAACATCAGTTCTCTAGATGTATCTGTGTGTCCCGCATGAGTCATCTAAAATTCCCTCTGACAACTCTGAAGGGAATTGGTTTCCTTCATTCCAATTGAAAAGTGAGATTCTAAGTTCAGATTCTAAGTTCATGTATTCATTTCAACTTCCAGAGATGCTGATTCAGTGATCTGACAGCATCTGCTTTGTAGTGACTGTTTTAACAGCTCCAAGGATTTTTATTTGCACTCCCATTTGCGTACATTGTTCCACATCTATTTGCAAAAAGACATGCATCTGTATTACATGAAGTCCAAATAAGACAAAACCACTGAAACACTGTAAGGAATATTATTAATAATATTTTCTAGGAGTTACTAGAAGATACCATTCATTGTTTTATTTGGATCACGGCTCTACTAAAATTCCATGGTTTGATGGTTTGATCAGACGTTTTTCACTGATGTAGGTGGAGCACTTGTGGGGAAAATAAAGTTGAATCTCAAAGAAAATCTTGCTGCATTAATCCCGGTCAAGCCATTCAGACATCAGGTGCAACTGCACCCTCAGCAGTGCAGCCGCCATATTGTGGAGGATCATTCAGAGAAGGCGGCGCATAGGACTCACTGAGGGAAGGGGATGATGCGCTGCTGGCAGGGACAGTGGTAGCCCTTCTTTGGTAAGAACACCACATAGTTCTTACATGCCTTTTTGTACACAGCAGGAGAAAAACACTGATGTGAGGTACAAAGTTGGTTATTTTAATTTTGTGAACCACTTAGTTCCTCTCTGAAATGAGATTTTTAAATGAGGAACTTTTGAGGGCATTATATCTGAGTAGCATATGACCCAAGTTCTACTACATACCTACATATTTTAGCTACTGTGATGCAGCATAAGTTTCAAAGGGTAAAATATGTTTAGATTATTCTCGTCATGCCATTTTATAAACTCTTTGATTTAGGCATCAATTGGTTAAGACCTTAGCGTCTCTCCTCTCCCAAAGTTCCTGTGAAATTCAGATTTAGTGAAATATAAAAATATTGAAAATGGCTCCTGATTCCCAGGAAATCCCATGTTTGGTGGAGGTGGCCTCAGACTCATCAGAAGGAAATTGAAAAAACAAATATTGTGTCTATTAAAAATACATGCCTAAGCTTTAGTAGTATCTGTCTAATTGTGAAATAAATGTCACAGAGTTCTGAATTATGAGTAAAAAAATAAACATTCCAGAAAAATTTAATCTGCCATTCTAAGTCTTAGATCCCCATTCAAGTTCAGTTTATAGCATAAATTTATTTTCAGGTATAGATTCTGTTTTTTTTGTGTGTGAGTTAAATTTCATGAACAGTGTATTTTTCTATGGAGGTTAGAGCTCTGATGTGCCAACATCAAAGAAATATTTATGATTTTTGGTAGATTTCCCCAGCATGTACCACTAGGCAAGTAAGTACATTTGTGTCTCTTAGTGGAGACAAAAGCTTGACAACTATCACACAGTTTCCTGTCCTAGCAGCTAACCATCCTCCTGGGTCTCGAACCCTCTTGGCCAATTTGCCTGAAAAGTGGTCTTGCAAGCCGAAAATGGCAGTGTGGGTAAATTACATACAGGGTCAAGATTCTATCTATATTCCTAACAGCACGACACTCTTCACCCTTGAATTAAACACTTATGAAAGCAAGTATTTTGACCCCACAGTAATGATGAACATGTACCTGATGAAAAGCAGAGTGGAGTGCAGTGTACTCTGAATGGTGAGAAATGTCCCCCTTTCCTTACTACTCAATCAGGTCTTGATAGTTATGCCCAAAGAGTCACTTAAAAATCCCTCAATGATACTTTCTTTGCTGCAGAAACCCTCAAAGTCACATGAAGTCACAAATCCTATTTTCCTGAGTGAGCAGCTGCTTGTCTGCTCCTAAGGACTGCCACAAAACAGATTTATTTGTTTTAAGCAGATGCTTGAGCATCATGTGGATGTGTATATTACTTCAGAATAAATTACAGATAATAAAGGTATCTAGATTCCAGGCTTAAAAAAAAAAAACAAAAACATTGCCTAAAAGATAACACATACCCAAAGTTCAGTTCTGTTTTGTAAATTTTCAAATGATTTCTACCTTTTCAAACTTTCCCTCTTTATCCCAGAACAAGGATTGAACCCATGCCCCCTGCAGTAGAAGCATGAAGCCTATACCCGGGAATGCCAGGGAATTCCCTCCTTTTGAATTCTTAATATCTGTGAAATGGCTGCAGTGGGTGTACCCAGGCCTTGGCTAAATTATTTGATCCCATTTTTAGTTCAGAATTGTCAATATGCCCAAGAGCAAGTCATAATCTTTCATCATTTTTGCCTCCTGAGAAGCACAAGGTGAACATGGTGTGTTCAGGTAATGTGTCACCTTGGAAGCCTGAAGTATCAGTGAGACTCCGATGAAACACAATTCTTAAGCAGGACCAGATTGACTAACAATTAGAAAATAATCCAAAACAAGAGCAACAACATGTGCAATGTCTGTGAGGCCCCAAACCAGTCAGACACTGCTTCCTGAACCTAGGTTTTTCAAATGGAAATATAAAATAAATTAGGGACTCTCTCTTGTTTAACTTGTATCGTACAAGTCAGCACAAGGAAGTCTTGAGAGTTTCTCACTTGATATGTGTCCTCACCTTTGTAGTTGTGTTCTGGCTTTAGGACTTTATTCATTAGAACAACTGTAGTCTGTATACTGTAGGTTTATCACACTCTAAACAGACCCTATCCACCCGGCGAAAAATATTACCAGAATGGTAATCAGCATATAGCGACCCTTGTAATATCCTCATTTATCTCCTAGTCAGTAGATTTCAGTGTTAACTGTTTGCCCAGAGTTCAGCTCTAACCAGGGTCACTGAGGATGGAAGGACAGATTATAGTTCTCTGTCAACACTTTCCTCTGTAGGTGCGATCTTTTGTGATGCCTGTTTGTATTATGATTGAGAGTTTCTTCCGTCCTTTCAGTATTGTAGCGTAGTTCAAACTTGAGATGGCAGACTCAGGGAACCTCGGTGTACGGAAATGTCTTGTGGACATGGTTTCCTGGGAAGGGATGCTCTGTGTAAATGCAGAAATGAGAAGTTGTGTGTCTCCTGAATCAGAGGGTTCAGCGGAAGGTGTCCCTGAGGCAGCTGTAGGGATTGGGTATTCAAGCTCCTTTTAAACAATCTATTCTGCTGATTTACATTCTTTGGTGATTCTTTTAACCATTTCGTTGTGAATTAAATCCACAATGTCTTTAGAATCTGCAAGTTCTAAATAGGTGGCCGTTTCTGAGGATAATTTTAGCCTTTTCTGAGAGTGAAACTCTTTAGTTGTGAGACGTGAAAGTCGCTCCGTCGTGTCCAACTCTTTGTGACCTGATGGACTGTAGCCCACGAGGCTCCTCTGTCCATGGCATTCCTCAGGCAAGGATACTGGAGTGGGTTGCCATTTCCTTCTCCAGGGTTCTTCCTGACCCAGGGATCTTCCTTGGGGGCTGAACATTGGTATCTTGCATTGCAAGCAGATATTTTATCATCTGAGTCACCAGGGAAGCTGTGCCATACCTGTGGCTTTAGTCTCAGTGAAGCCTCGTAGGCATTTCCAGTGATTAGGTTATTGTGGATACTCACGATCATGGAAAAAGCAAGAGAGTTCCAGAAAGACGTCTGTTTCTGCTTTATTACCTATGCCAAAGCCTCTGACTGTGTGGATTTCAATAAAGTGTGGAAAATTCTGACAGAGATGGGAATACCAGATCACCTGACCTGCCTCTTGAGAAATATGTATGCATGTTAGGAAGCAACAGTTAGACTGGACATGGAACAACAGTCTGATTCTAAATAGGAAAAAGAGTACTTCAAGGCTGTATATTGTCATCCTGCTTATTTAACTTATATGCAGAGTACATCATGAGAAATGCTGGGCTGGAGGAAGCACAAGCTGGAATCAAGATTGCCGGTAGAAATAGAAATAACCTCAAATATGCAGATGACACCACCCTTATGGCAGAGAGTGAAGAAGAACAAAAAGCCTCTTGATGAAACTGAAAGAGGAGAGTGAAAAAGTTGGCTTAAGGCTCAACATTCAGAAAACTAAGATCATGGCATTTGGTCCCATCACTTCAAGGTTAATAGATGGGCAAACACTGGAAACAGTGGCTGACTTTATTTTTCTGGGCTCCAAAATCATTGCAGATGGTGATTACAGCCATGAAATTAAGACTCTTGAGAGTCCCTTGGAATGCAAGGAGATCCAACCAGTTCATCCTAAAGGAAATCAGTCCTGGGTGTTCATTGGAAGGACTGATGTTGAAGTTGAAGCTCCAATATTTTGACCACCTGATGCGAAGAACTGACTCATTTGAAAAGACCCTGATGATGGGAAAGATTGAAGGCAGGAGGAGAAGGGGACGACAGAGGATGAGATGGTTGGATGGCATCGCCATCTCAATGGACAGGAGTTTGGGAAAACTCCATAAGTTGGTGATGGACAGCGAGGCCTGGTGTGCTGTGGTTCATGAGGTCGTAAGGAGTTGGACATGACTGAGTGACTGAACTGAAATGAGCTGAATTGGTAACTCTGTGATCCATTAAAAGTTGATTATGAATACTAGATAAAAATTAATTTACATTTAAAATTAAATAACTGGTTTCCTCAGTGTGTATGACACGTGCACCCCAATGTTCATCGCAGCACTGTTTATAATAGCCAGGACATGGAAGCAACCTAGATGCCCATCAGCAGATGAATGGATAAGGAAGCTGTGGTACATATACACCATGGAATATTACTCAGCCATTAAAAAGAATTCATTTGAACCAGTCCTAATGAGATGGATGAAGCTGGAGCCCATTATACAGAGTGAAGTAAGCCAGAAAGATAAAGAACATTACAGCATACTGACACATGTATATGGAATTTAGAAAGGTGATAACGATAACCCTATATGCAGAACAGAAAAAGAGACACAGAAATACAGAACAGACTTTTGAACTTTGTGGGAGAATGTGAGGGTGGGATATTTCAAAAGAACAGGATGTATACTATCTATGGTGAAACAGATCACCAGCCCAGGTGGGATGCACGAGACAAGTGCTCGGGCCTGGTGCACTGGGAAGACCCAGAGGAATTGGGTGGAGAGGGAGGTGGGAGGGGGGATCGGGATTGGGAATACATGTAAATCCATGGCTGATTCATATCAATGTATGACAAAACCCACTGGAAAAAAATAATAATAATAATAAAAAAAAAAGAAAAAAAATTAAATAACTGGATGAGTTCTTATTTATATATGGAGAATATTTTTTTGTTGCTCTTGTATAAAAAACTCAAGTGTTTAGTAACATATCTAAGCCATTAAAAGAGGAGAGCTAAGATAACTGCGAAGTCTAGGGAATTATCTGAACTCTGTCATTTATGAGAAGTTATAAAAGAGGCAGATTAAGTTTCTTCTTACATTCTTCTTGATATTCATTTTCCCTGAGGATTGTCAACTCTGGGCAGCCAGGCAACATCAGCTAATTAACGGTACAGGACAAACATTCCCTAGAGACTTCAGCCAAGTAAACCATTTTCACCAGACCAGTTTTACTGCAGTTTCATACCAATCTCATGCTTTCATAATGAGCTCTCCGTCATAGAGACAAAACATTATATTCAGAAGGAATCCTGAGAGTTTGAAATTGTCTTCCTATGTCATCCTACCAGCTAGACTCCATGCTGATCTTCAGTACCCTGTGAATGTATTTGAAATTATCAAGAGAAAGCATCTTCTTGCTTAAGGAAAACTTAAGGATAGTCCAGTGCTGGTAGAGTCAACTTATGTACTCACTGCAGGCAACCTGCATCCTTAGTCTACATACCCAGGTTCCAATGCCCGGTACTGTATTCAAGGCAGGAACTGGAAATGAGATAGGGAACGAGCTTAGGACACTCACATAAGGTGAATAAAACTGAGAGGACTGGAACTGGATCTCTGTGGTACTTTAGAAATTGGTAAGTTAGTTTGTTTTCAGTTGCAAGTGTTCATTAAAGGGTAAACTGAGTAACATACAGGTCAGTTGGCAAAAGAAACAGAAGTTCCCGTAGAAATTCACCAAATTTAAAAACCAAACTAAGTGTTCCTTATGGAAGCCAACTTTGTGTTCCTAGACATTTCATCCTATTGTAGTGTATTCATTATGTCTCAGTATGGATACATGGAGCAAATTAAATTCAGGATATTTGGCTGTCATAGAACATGTCCTTCAGCAGTTGAATAATAGCATACATGTGAATGTGAAAATATTAGCCATACACTTTCATTTTTTCCTCAGCTCCTCTTTCTGTGAAATTACAGAATTTTTCTTAAAGTGTATTGTCAATATTTGTAGTTTTAAAATGTTCATTTTCTCAAAGAAATGAACGTACATAATCTTCCAAATGCCAGTTTGATAATTATCACAATGAAGGTCCGTTTTGTGTTATCGTTTCAGTGCATTTTTTAATTTATTGTTAATGAAAAATGATCATTCTTCATTTGAGGAGAAACACCAATTTGAGAAGAGAAACGTAGGTCAGAAAAGGTGATCTGAATGTTTAATTTACTGGTGAATTAGGCAACTGACAAGGTGATGTGTAATGTACACTAGTGACTGTCCTTCCATCCTTGCACACATTTATGAATGGACTGTACATTTTGTATGAATGGACTCTCATTTTTTATGAATGCTTTCAGTGTCCCGCTTAGATATTTCCTCCTGGCTGCTGCACTGATCCACACCATATTTGTCATGAGTATTGATTGACAGCTTCACAGCCCTTCCCTTCTCTAGAAAATTGCCATCAGTTGAATGGAGTCACATTGCCAGACGTTCTGAATGTGGTTGGGGCAGCTTGTAGTCGATGACAGACTGGTGGGATTTATAAAAGGCTGCCTTTTTGTCAAGGTGGAACTAAATCTGACACAATGCATGCTCCACATCTTGTTATTCTGTATAATAGTAACTAGACTCATTTAAATGACTAGGTATTTAAATTTACCTGAGTTAAAGTTAAATTTAAAATTCAGTTCTTTATCTGCTCCACTTGAAAGGCTCATGTAGCAGCATGTGGGTAGCAGTGATTGTGTAAGTGAAGACACAATATTTTTATCAGCAGATAGCTCTATTTGGAGAGTCTTTTTCCAGCTTTCTCTGGGATCACGTTCATGCTATTCCATTTGAGATCACATCCTTGCTTAACACATTTGTCTGCTCTGTTTTGATTCCCTGGTTCTCTTTTCTTGAGGACATTGATTCAATAAACAGCATGCAAAAGAAATCCCATTTCAGCCTCTTTTCCCCAACCTGGCCAAACTCTGTCCATAGTGGTTAGAAGTGTTATTTCTGAGGCTGTGATAGATTCATTGTCTCCTCATTTATGTGTTCTTCATTGCCATTAGAATGTTGATAGTGAATAATCCTATCTCCTATAGGAATTCCAGGCATTTTACTTGTTGACAATATATGAAACTGAAATCAGCAGAAAGAAGAGGTAAGTGCTGGTCACTGGAGTTTGAAATTCTATTGTGAAGTGACTGCTTTGGTGTTTAGTCACTAAGTCAAGTCCAACTCTTGTTGACCTCAGGGACTGTAGCCTGCCAGGATTCTCTGTACTGAAGTGGGTTTCCATTTTCTTCTTCAAGGTATCTTCCTGATCCAGGGACTGAACATGCCTTTCCTGCATCTCCTGCATTGGCAGGTGGTTCCTTTACCACTGAGCCAACAGGGAAGCCCGTGAACTGTTTATGCACAGTGAATAAACTTTTGGAGTTCTTGTTAAATTGGTATAGAAATTTTAGGTATTTCAAGGACAAAATCGAAGGTGATATTTTCAGGCTCTGAGCAATTTATTTTTTACTAGTATACAAAAAGACCAGGATATAGCATTCATAAATATAATGCAATAGGAGCAGAGAGAATTATTTTCCAGAACTTATCTATGAGGAAGAATCTTAGTGATACATTGAATGTAATATAATCCTTTGTATAAGTACATAATAGCTCATAAATTTCTATATCTGAATGCATTTTAGAGATCATTTTGTATTATTCTATTATATGTGAGGTGTGTGCATGCCAAGTTATGTAGAATTATGAGATACATATTTAAAATAGACTTTCTCCCTTTGTCTACATTTTCTTACTCTTTCTAATCACTCTCCCTTGATTTTCCCTCATTCCCACTTTCTCTTAGATGTACAGATAATCATCATACTTTCATCCTATTAAACTCAATCTAAAACAGGCATTTTATATCTATGATTGATGCAAACCAAGGTTCATCACTTGATTTTATTATTATTATTTTCTTATATTAATTTCAATATATAATTTTTGTGAATAGTAAATAACTAATTGATTTAAGATATACCAATTTCAATGAATACATCACTTATTCAAATCATTGCATATAAAATCACATGACCATGTCTTTGAACATGATAGGCTTTCCTCTTCATCTCTGTGCTTTTTTGGAAGATACCTTTAATATATTTCTAAATGCTTGATTTGACAGGAGCCATGTGCTAACAAAGGATGGAACAGAAAAATGTAAGTTCTGTCACTGGATTTATCTTACTTGGCTTCTCTGACAGGCTTCAACTTGAGCTAGTCCTCTTTGCGGTCCTTTTGATCTTCTACATCTTCACTTTGCTTGGAAACACAACCATCATTGCATTGTCCTACTTGGACCCACGTCTTCACACCCCTATGTACTTTTTCCTCTCTAACCTGAGCTTTCTGGACATGTGCTACACCACAAGCATTGTTCCACAGCTCCTATTTAATCTCAGTGGATCAGACAAATCCATCTCGTTTGGTGGTTGTATAGTTCAAATGTACATGTCTCTGGCATTGGGATGTACAGAATGTATTCTCCTAGGAGTTATGGCATTTGACCGTTATGCCACTGTTTGCAGGCCCCTTCACTACACGGTAATCATGCACCCCCGTCTGTGTGCCCTGATGGCTTCCGCTTCATGGATCATTGGTTTTGCCAACTCCTTATTGCAGACAGTGCTTGTCTTCCTTATACCTCGTTGTGGGAGGAATAAATTAGACCATTTCCTTTGTGAGATCCCTCCATTTCTCAAACTTGCCTGTGTTGACACCACTATGAATCTGTATGTGACCTTCTTTGGCAGTGTCATCATTCTTCTCACACCTGTTTCATTAATCATGTTCTCCTATGGTAGGATTGTCAGGGCAGTCTTAAGAATCAAGTCCACTGCAGGGCAAAGAAAAGCATTTGGAACGTGTGGATCTCACCTCACGGTGGTCTCCTTGTTCTTTGGCACAGCCATCTATGTGTATTTTCAGCCCAGCAGCAATGACTCCCAGGATCAGGACAAGTTCATGTCTCTCTTCTACGCTGTCATTATCCCCATGACCAACCCCCTCATTTATACGCTGAGGAACAGGGATGTGAAAGGAGCGATGAAGAAAGTGCTTTGGAAGGACTCTGACTCCAGATGATGGCTAAGGCGGACAGTTTAATGGAAGTACTTTGAATGGCAGAACTATTCAGATATATATGTGTGCCCCATGAGCCATCTAAAATTCCCTTTGGCAACTCTGAAGGGAGTTTGTTTACTTTATTCCCTTTAAAAAATGAGTGTTCAAAAGAAAAAAGAAGAACCACAACAAAAAAACAAATAAAAAATGAGTGTTCAAATTCTAGGTTCATTATTCCTTTCAACTTCCAGAGACACGGATTTAGTGTTCCGACCCCATCTGTTTTGTAGTTATTGTTTTTTATAGTTCCAGGGATTTTCTTGTTTGCACTCCCTTTTAGGTACATTATTCCACATCTATTTGCAAAATGACATATGAATATATTACATGAAATCACAGTTAAAATAAGAACAGGAAACCACTGAAATGCTGTATGGAATATTAACATTTTATCATTTCCTAAGAATTGCTACTGCTACAACTCATGTATTCTGATGCCAAAGGGTAGATATCAGTTAGCTGTTCCTATATAACAAATCACTTCAAAACTTAGTTGCTTAAAACACCAACCATTAATTTATCTCACAATTATGTGCATCAGCATTTGGGCTAAGTTTAGCTGGACAGTTCTTCTGGTCTGGGCTGGATTCACTCAAATGCCTGCAGTAGGCTTCTGGGTCTCCTTAGGGCTTCCTGATCTAGATTGCCACAGTTGGCATGCTTTCCATCTCCTTCATGGTGTCTCTTATCTTCCAGTAGGATGGCCTGGAATGTTCATATGGTGAAGGCCGATTTCCAAGTCCTTGTGACCAATTCATTGTTTGAGATATGGCTACTCTCCTGCTTGCCTGTTCTATCTTTCTTTGTGCATTTTTTACCTCTACAAATAGTAACTGTTAGGGTCTGTTGTTTGTTCCACATGGAAGATCTAGGAGGTCACAGTGGTTTTCCATAGCCTCTTTCCTCAGTCAACAATAAGTAGGGGGCTTCCCTGTTGGTCTAGTGGTAAAATCCTGCTGCCAATGCAGTGAACACAAGTTATATTCCTGGTCCAGGCAGTTCCTACATGATGCAGAGCAACTAAGGCCATGTGCCACGACTACCCAGCCAGCTTTCTAGATCCCATGAGCCACAGCTACTGAAGCCGGCCTGCCCTAGAGCCCATGGTCCCCAACATTGGAAGCCACAGGAATGGGAAGCCCTTGCACCGCAGCTAGAGAAAGCCTGCAAGGAGCAATGAAGAGTCACAACAAAGACTGAGCGCAGCCAAAACAAAAGAAGAAATCTAGTCAGTGGGAGGTCTTTTCTGTCGGCCTGGTGGTTAAGAGCCCTGCTTCCACTGCAGAGGTCGAGGGTTCCATCCCAGGTCAGGAAACTAAGATCCAGATTCCATGCAGCATGGCCAAATGTTAACAAACAAGGAGAACAAATCAGTAAGTGGGGACACAGAGGGGTCTGTCACCAGCAAGGGCCCTACATGGAACTGCTCAGATTCAGACTGAAGATTGGACTAATGGGAAATGAGAGCTAAAGAGCAGATTATTTTTCCTTTCTTCTCCTGGGCTAGGGATCTGTTGGATGTTTCCTAAGACGTGGTTCAGGGGGACAAATGTGATTCAGCACCCAGTTACTTCATACTAGTGGCAAATTAGATAATGTATCCTTGACAAGCCTGCTTTTCTCCCTCTTCTGTTCCCTTTCTTTCACTCCTGATGCTGTATCTCATCCTGCATTAAGTGCTTGTGCATAAACCTTTGTTTCAAATTCTCTTTCCTGGTAAAGCCTAGGCTATGACCTAGAGTCTGGGGTCCTATAAAAATGATCTGAATCATAAATAAGAATTTCGGAGTTTCTGACTGTCAAAGACATTTGCAACTGTTCCCAACCCTTTGAAGTTGAGCCCTAAAAATGGTCCTTCTGTTGGGTGTTGTTTGTGCCAATTGAACAAGACAGAGTTTGGCTCAGAAGCAAAGGAAGGAACTTCCCTGCTGCCCCAATGGCTAAGACTGCACTCCCAGTGCAGGGGACCTGGGTTTGATCCTTGCTTGGGCAATTAGGTCCTGCTTAGCCCAACTAAGACCTGCCACAGTGAAATAAATATATAAAAATAAATAAATATTTTTAAAAAGTAGGAGCAAAGAGAAGTTTTTTTTTTTCCATTTATTTTTATTAGTTGGAGGCTAATTACTTTACAATATTGTAATGGTTTTTGTCATACATTGACATGAATCAGCCATGGATTTACATGTATTCCCCATCGATCCCCGCTTCCACCTCCCTCTCCACCCGATCCCTCTGGGTCTTCCCAGTGCACCAGGCCCGAGCACTTCTCTCATGCATCCAACCTGGGCTGGTGATCTGTTTCACCCTAGATAATATACGTGTTTCGATGCTGTTCTCTCGAAACATCCCACCCTCGCTTTCTCCCACAGAGTCCAAAAGTCTGTTCTGTACATCTGTGTCTCTTTTTCTGTTTTGCATATAGGGTTATCGTTACCATCTTTCTAAATTCCATATATATGTGTTAGTATACTGTATTGGTCTTTATCTTTCTGGCTTACTTCACTCTGCATAATGGGCTCCAGTTTCATCCATCTCATTAGAACTGATTCAAATGAATTCTTTTTAATGGCTGAGTAATATTTCCTGGTGTATATGTACCACAGCTTCCTTATCCATTCGTCTGCTGATGGGCATCTAGGTTGCTTCCATGTCCTGGCTATTATAAATAGTGCTGCGATGAACATTGGGGTGCACGTGTCTCTTTCAGATCTGGTTTCCTCGGTGTGTATGCCCAGGAGTGGGATTGCTGGGTCATATGGCAGTTCTATTTCCAGTTTTTTAAGAAATCTCCACACTGTTCTCCATAGCGGCTGTACTAGTTTGCATTCCCACCAACAGTGTAAGAGGGTTCGCAAAGGGAAGTTTTATCCCGGTGGACGCCTGAGCTGCAGGATAAGAGATGTGTCTTCTGACAGCAGCCACAAAACCTGGGCGGCCACACATATGAACAAGCTCCTGTCACAGAGACGCTGGTGACCCTGGGGTGGGACGGAGGGAGAGTACAATGATGGCGCCTGTTGGCTTCTCAGGTGTTTGGTGAGGATTGCAGTTGACCCCTAGATATGTGTTAGAAGTCTTAGCTTTTAAGATAAGGAAATAGGCTTCTTTCAGGGACAAGCTGAAGGCTTCAGTCTGTGTCTGTGCTTTCCCTGGAGAGATAGTCACAGTGAGTCTGGGTGAGCCTGTTACGAACTGTTTCTCAGTTCTTTATAGCCTCATGGATTTCATGGACACAAGCTTCACTGGCTTTCAGAGCTCTATGTTTTGGAGGCCCATGTCTCTGGTGTTAAATCTTCAAAGTTAGGGTCCCAGATGTGGGACACTTTGTTCCTCCGGGAGAAACTGACAGTGGTGACTTCCCACCTGCTTCTATATTGTGGCTCCAAGGGTGGGTTTTATATAGAGATTTTGTCTCTGCCTCTTCTAATGATTTATTTAATTTTTTATCTTCTAGTGATTGTAGTTTGGGCTTTTTAAATTCACCTTGTGTATAGGACTCACCCAGCTAGTTTCCACATTTCTTTTTTTTTTTCGGTGTGTGTTTTTTATTTTTTTATTTATTTATTTATTTCAGTGGGTTTTGTCATACATTGATATGAATCAGCCATGAATTTACACGTCTTCCCCATCCCAATTTTGAACAAGTTGTTCTGTGTAAAACTGTAGGTTCATTGTGCCCATGGGAGGAGAGGAGATCTGGAGCCAGTATGTCATGAGTGAACAGGAACCTTCTACCCTTCTGAACAGCTTCCTCTCTCCTTTTCTCTCTCTTTGCCATTCTTGTTGCTTTGTGTCTCTGTCTGTCCCTCTTTTTCTCATTCTCTAGTCCTTGTTCTATTCAAGTCTTTTTCTTTTTAGACTTTTCATTTTGAAACAATTACAGATTGATGGGAAAGTCCAAAGTTAGTAGAGAGAGGTCTTGGATACATTTGATCTATTTTCTCCCAGTGATTTTTTAAATATAACTATTCTGTGCTGTGCTTCGTTGCTCAGTCATGTCTGACTCTTTGCAACCCCATGGACTGTAGCCTGGCAGGCACCTCTGTCCATGGGGATTCTCCAGGCAAGAATACTGGAGTGGTTGCCATGCCCTCCTCCAGGGAATCCTCCCAACCCAGTGACCAAACTGAGGTCTCCTGCACTGCAGGCAGATTGTTTACCATCTGTGCCACCAGGGAAGCCCAAAATTACTGGAGTGGGTAGCCTATCCCTTCTCCAGGGGATCTTCCATACTCAAGAATCAAACCGAGTCTCCTCCATTGCAAGCGGATTCTTTACCCGGATTCTTTACCAGCTGAGCTACCAGGGAAGCCCATGATACAACTCTAATGCAATATAAAAACTAGGAAACTGACATATGTACATTGTATGTGTTTAGGTCTATGCACATTTTTCCCCGTGTAGATTCCTGAGGCTACCATCACAAGCAAGATATGGATTTATCCCATCACCACACACATCCCCTTTTTGGACATTTAGTCCCTCCCTTCCCCTGAAAGTGAAGGTCATTCAGTTGCATCTGATTCTTTAGACCCTCTGCACTATACAGTCCATGGAATTCTCTAGGCTGGAATACTGGAGTGGGTAGTCTTTCCCTTTTCCAAGGGATCTTCCCAACCCAGGAATCAAACCAGGGTCCTCTGCATTGCAGGTGGATTCTTCACCAAATGAGCTATCAGGGAAGCAGCCCCTCCTCTGAAGCCTCTGGAAAACCATCCCTAACTCCTGGGCAGTACTAATTTGGTCCCTGTCTCTATTATTTTGTTATTTCATGGGTGTTATGTAGGAGGGATCATATTTAACCTATTAACACAGACTTATTTTCATTCAACATAACACCCTTGAGACTCATCCAAGATGATATGTGTATTCTTTTTAATTGCCAAGTAGTATTCCACAGTATGGATGTACCCATATTTGTTTAGAATATTTTAGTTGTTTTCAATTTTTGCTGTTACAGATAAAGCTGCTATGAATAATTGTGCACAGGTTTTCGTGTGGAATAAATTTTTGTTTCCCTGCCATAAATGCCCACGAGCATGATTACTGGGCTGTATGGCAAGTGGATATTCGGTTTTTAAACAGCCAAGCTCTTTTATCAAGTAGCTTCATCATTTTGTATTCTCATTAGTAATGTATGAGTGACTCAACTTTTCCACAATCTCACCAACATTAGGTATTGTTCCTATATTTTTCATTTTTGTTGTTCTAGTTTTAGTGTGCATTATGCTGATAGTTAGTGATGATAAACATGTTTTCATGTTTCATAAAGACATCTTTACCATCTGTATATTTACATTGGTGAGTTATCTGCTCAAGTGTTTTTTAATTGAGTTATTTTTTTATTGTAGAGTTTTGAGAGTTCTTTGTATATTCTAGTAATGAGTGTTTTCTATGAGAAGCAGTTTGAAAATATTTTCTTCCAGTTTGTAGCTTATTATCCTCTTAACAGGATTTTAATGATTTTATTTTGGTGAATTGTCATTTGTAGATTTTTAAAAAAATAGACCATGCTTTGTTGTATTATATTCCAATATAAAAGAAGAATTTTGAAAAATAGCATAGGAAAAAAAGCATGTAATTTCAAGTAAGCATTCCTGGATAATGTCAAATTATTAGCCAGTGGTATTTTACAAATTAATATTTGCAGCAACAAGATTGAACTGGGAAGAAGTGTTAATAACAGGCCTCTGATTCTCTCCATCTCTGGACACCCTGTGACATACTGGTCTTTCCTCGGCCTCCTTATAAATATTATGTTGGGATTTAACTAGTGGAGAGATTACTGAGAAATTCTAATTAAGACTATTTTAAGGAAGAGATAATTTCTCTCTACGGATAGAATATTATTAAAAAAAAGAATTTATGCTTATATGGGCAATGGCTGGCTATAATATGTAAGTTAATTATTGAAGTTCTCTGTGCTTTTCTGACTAATAACATATAAAAATGAAAATGCTTCAAACCTAAATAGCTTTCTCTGAGATAGCTTATACTACTAACTAACAGCAGTCTGTCACTCTGAAAGAAAATGTATTCTAGTGGGGAAAAGAGATTTTATACTTTTTGAAGCTGCATTTGATGGTTAGGCCAAAGCCTTCCATAGACAGATGTTAAGTATTCCTGCCTTTTCCTTGTATAGTCAAGTGTGTAAGTTGTTTTGAAACTGATTGATCTTCAAACTTCAATACACACAATACCCTTCAAGTTTCTTTCAATTTACTTTAGCAATTATGGCTATCTTGATTAACTCAATCATGTCCATTGTAAATGGAAAGACGATTTGAATTGTAGGAAACCATGGAAGTTCCATTTAAAAAGTCAATAGTTTTTCTGTTTGTGTAAGTAAATTATTGCAACTCTCGATAGCAAATGAACAATGTCATTGAGGACTTGATATTTTTCCTTAGCCACATTAGAAGTTTTGGAGTAAAATGTGGGTGTTGCCATTTAATATATTACCTTAAAGGTTAGAATCTGCCTAAACACTAACTCTGTGATCTCTTAGAAGTTGGTTATAATTTGCTCTGTGACTCAGGGACTCAAACAGGGGCTCTGTAAAACCTAGAGGAGTAGGAAGTGGAGGGAGGCTCAAGAGGGAAGGGACATAGGTATACCTATGGCTGATTCATATTGATGTTTTGCAGAAGCCCTCATAATATTGTAAAGCAATTCTCCTTCAATTAAAAATAAATAAGTTTAATTATAAAACAAAGAAAAAAGAATTTGGTTATGAATATTCGGTGAAAGTTAACATATTTAAAGTTAAGTAATGGAACCAGTTCTTATTTATACATGTAGTCTTTTTTTTTTTTTTTTTTTTTACAATTGTATGAAAAAACCTCAAGTGTTTAGTAAAATACCTAAGGCATTAAAGGAGGAGAGCTAAGATAACTGTGAAGTCTCGGGAGGTATCTGACCTCTGTCATTTATGAGAAGTTAGAAAAGAGGCAGATTAGGTATCCTCTTGCATTCTCTTTGATATTGATTTTCCCTGAGGATTGTCATCTCTGGGCAGCTAGGTGACATCAGCTAATTAACAGTACAGGACATCCATTCTTCAGAGATTTCAGCCAGGTAAACAGTTTTCACCAGACCAGTTTACTGCAGTTTCATATCAATCTCATGCTTTCATAATGAGCTCTTCATCATAGAGCCAGAACATTATATTCAGAAAGAATCCTGAGAGTTTGAAATTGCCTTTCTATGTCATCCTACCAGCTAGACACAAAGCTGATCTTCAGTACCCTGTGAAGGTATTTGAAGTTATCAAGAGAAGGCATCTTCTTGCTTAAGGAAAACTTAAGGAGAGTCCAGTGCTGGTAGAGTCAACTTATGTACTCACTGCAGGCAACCTGCATCCTTAGTCTACATACCCAGGTTCCAATGCCCAGTACTGTATTAAAGGCAGGAACTGGAAATGAGGTAGAGAATGAGCTTAGTACACTCACATAAGGTGAATAAAACTGAGAGGACTGGAACTGGATCTCTGTGGTACTTTAGGAATTGGTAAGTTAGCTTGTTTTCAGTTGCAAGTGTTCTTTAAAGTTTACATTGAGTAACGCACATGTCAGTTTGTGAAAGAAACAGAAATTCCTATAGAAATTCACCAACTTTAAGAACTTAACTGTTCCTTATGGAAGCCAACATTTTGTTCCTAGACATTTCATCTTATTGTAGTATATTTGTTATGTCTCAGTATGTATATATGGAAAAATTTAAGTAGAAGATTTTTGACTGTAATAAAACATGTCCTTCAGTAATTGATAATAGCATATATGTGAATGTGAAAATATTAGGCTATAACTTTTGTTTTTTCCTCAGCTCCTTATTTTCTCTGAAATTACAGAATGTTTTTTATAGGCTATTGTCAATAACTGTAGCTTTAAAATGTTCATTTTCTTAAAGAAATGAGAATGTGTACTTTTCCACATGCTAGTTTTGCAGTTACAACAATGAATGTCCATTTCATGGTTATTGTGTCAATGCAGTTTTGAATTTATTGTTAATAAAAAATGATCATTCTTCAATTGAGGAGAAATACCAATTTGAGAGGAGAAACATGGGTCAGAAGAGGTGATCTGAATGTTTAATTTATCAGTAAATTAGGCAAATGACAAGGTGATGTGTAATGTACACTGGTGACTGTCCTCCATCCTTGCACACACTTATGAATGGACTCTATGTTTTGTATGAATGCTTTCAGTGTCCAGCTCAGATCTTTCCTACTGACTGGTGCACCAGTCCACACCATATTTGTCATGAGTGTTGACTGATAGCTTCATACCTCTTTCCTTCTTCAGAAAATTGCCATCAGTTGAATGGAGCCACATGGCCAGGAATTCTCCTGAATGTGTTTGGGGCAGCTTGCAGTCAATGACAGACTCGTGGGATATGTAAAAGGCTGCCTTTTTGTTAAGATGGGACTGCATCTGACACAATGCATGCTCCACAGCTTGTTCTTCTGTATAGAAGTAACTAGACTCATTTAAATGACTAGGTATTTAAATTTACCTGAGTTAAAATTAAATTTACAATTCAGTTCTTTGTCTGCCCCACTTGAAATGCTCACGTAGCATTGATTGTGAAAGTGAAGACAGAATACTTTTACCAGCAGATAGTTCTATTTGGAGAGTCATTTTCCAGCTTTCTACGGGATCAGGTTCATGCTATTCCATTTGAGATCACATCCTTGCTCGGCACATTTGTCTGCTCTGATTTTCTTCCCTGATTCTCTCTGTCTTGAGGACATTCCCTCAATAAACAGCAAAGGAATTCCCATTTCAGCCTTTTCTCCCCAAGCTGGCCAAACGCTGTCCATACTGATTAGAAGTGTTATTTCTGAGATTGTGATTGATCCATTTCTTCCTCATTTATATATTCCTCATTGCCATTAAAATGTTGATAGTGAATAATCCTGTCTCCTATAGGAATTCCAGGCATTTTAGTTGTTGGTAATATATGAAAATGAAATGAACAGAAAGAAAATATAAGTGCAGGTCACTGGATTTTGAACTTCTACTGTGAACTGACTACTTCTGTTGTTTAGTTACTAAGTCATGTCCAACTCTTTTTGACCCCATGGCCTCTATCCCACCAGGATTATCTGTACTGAAGTGGATTGCCATTTTCTTCTTTAAGGTATCTTCCTGATCTGGAGATTGAATCGGCCAGAATACTGGATTAGGTACCTTTCCATTCTCCTAGGGATCTTCCCAACACAGGGATAGAACCCAGGTCTCCTGCATTGAAGGAAGATTCTTTACCAACTGAGCCACAAGGGAAGCCACTATTACATGTGATGTATCTGCATATCCAGTTATGTAGAATTATGAGGTACATATTTAAAATAAACTTTCTCCCTTTGTCTACATCTTTCTTACTCTTTCTACACACTCTCCCTTGATTTCCCTCATTCCTCACTTTCTCTAAAATGTACATATACAATGATCATACTTTAATCCTATTAAACTCAATCTGAAAAAGGCACTTGATATGTATGATTGATGTAAACCAAGTTTCATTATTTGATTTTATTATTATTATGTATTATTTTTTATATTACTTATCAATATATAACTTTTTGTGATAGATTAGAGCTCAATTTCAACAGGTACATCATTTATTCAAATAGTTACATGTAAATCAAATGACCATGTCTTTGAACATGACAAATTTTCCTCTTTATCCCTGCACTTTTTTGGGAAGATACCTTTAATAAATTGCTAAATGCTTGATTTGACAGGAGCCATGTGCTAACAAAGGATGGAAGAGAGAAATGAAAGTTCTTTCACTGGATTTATCTTACTGGGCTTCTCTGACAGGCTTCAACTTGAGCTAGTCCTCTTTGCGGTCCTTTTGATCTTCTACATCTTCACTTTGCTTGGAAACACAACCATCATTGCATTGTCCTACTTGGACCCATGTCTTCACACCCCTATGTACTTTTTCCTCTCTAACCTGAGCTTTCTGGACATGTGCTACACCACCAGCATTGTTCCCCAGTTTCTATTTAACCTCAGCAGAGCAGACAAATCCATCTCCTGTGGTGGATGTATGATTCAAATGTACATGTCTCTGGCGTTGGGAGGTGTAGAATGTATTCTCCTAGGAGTTATGGCATTTGACCGCTATGCAGCTGTTTGCAGGCCCCTTCACTACACAGTAATCATGCACCCCCGTCTGTGTGCCCTGATGGCTTCTGCTTCATGGATCATTGGTTTTGCCAACTTCTTATTGCAGACAGTGCTTGTCTTCCTTTTACCTCGTTGTGGGAGGAATAAATTAGACCACTTCTTTTGTGAGATCCCTCCATTTCTCAAACTTGCCTGTGTTGACACCACTATAAATGTGTATGTGAGCTTCTTTGCCAGTGTCATCATTCTTTTCACACCTGTTGCGTTGATTGTGTTCTCCTATGGTCGGATTGTGAGGGCGGTCTTAAGAATCAAGTCCACTGCAGGGCAGAGAAAAGCGTTTGGCACGTGTGGATCCCACCTCACGGTGGTCTCCCTGTTCTTTGGCACAGCCATCTATGTGTATTATCAGCCCAGCAGCAATGACTCCCAGGACCAGGACAAGTTCATGTCTCTCTTCTACACTGTCATTATCCCCATGACCAACCCCCTCATTTATACGCTGAGGAACACGGATGTGAAGGGAGCGATGAAGAAGGTGCTTTGGAAAGACTCTGACTCCAGATGATGGGTGAGGAGGACAGTTTAATGGAAGGGTCTTGAACATCAATTCTCTAGATGTATCTGTGTGTCCCGCATGAGTCATCTAAAATTCCCTCTGACAACTCTGAAGGGAATTGATTTCCTTCTTTCCCGTTGAAAAGTGAATGTTCAGATTCTAAGTTCATGTATTTATTTCAGCTTTCAGAAATGCTGACTCAGTGTTCTGACAACATCTGCTTTGTAGTTACTGTTTTAACAGTTCCAAGGATTTTTATTTGCACTCCTATTTGGGTACATTGTTCCACATTTATTTGCAAAAAGACATGGATCTATATTACATGAAGCCCAAATAAGACAAAACCACTGAAACACTGTAAGGAATATTATTAATAATATTTTCTAGGAGTTACTAGAAGATACCATTCATTGTTTTATTTGGATCACGGCTCTTCTAAAATTCCATGGTTTGATGGTTTGATCAGACGTTTTTCACTGATGTAGGTGGAGCACTTGTGGGGAAAATAAAGTTGAATCTCAAAGAAAATCTTGCTGCATTAATCCCAGTAAAACCATTCAGACATCAGGTGCAACTGCACCCTCAGCAGTGCAGCCGCCATATTGTGGAGGATCATTCAGAGAAGGCGGCGCATAGGACTCACTGAGGGAAGGGGATGATGCGCTGCTGGCAGGGACAGTGGTAGCCCTTCGTTGTAAGAACACCACATAGTTCTTACATGCCTTTTTGTACACAGCAGGAGAAAAACACTGATGTGAGGTACAAAGTTGGTTATTTTATTTTGTGAACCACTTAGTTCCTCTCTGAAATGAGATTTTTAAATGAGGAACTTTTGAGGGCATTATATCTGAGTAGCATATGACCCAAGTTCTACTACATATTCTACACATTTTAGCTACTGTGATGCAGCAAAAGTTTCAAAGAGTAAAATATGTTTAGATTATTCTCATCATGCCATTTTATAAACTCTTTGATTTAGGCATCAATTGGTTAAGACCTTAGAATCTCTCCTCTTCCAAATGTTCTGCAAAATTCAGATTTAGTGAAGTATAAAATATTGGAATACATGTAAATCCATGGCTGATTCATGTCAATGTATGACAAAAACCACTACAATATTATAAAGTAATTAGCCTCCAACTAATAAAAATGAATGGAAAAAAAATATTGGAAATGACCCCTGATTCCCAGGAAATCCCATGTTTTGTGGAGCCGTCCTGAGACTCATCAGAAGGAAAATGAAAAACTAAATATTGTGTCTATTAAAAATACATGCCTAAGCTTTAGCAGTATCTAATTGTGAAATAACTGTCACAGAGTTCTGAATTATGATTAAGAAAATAAACATTCCAGAAAAAATTTAATCTGACATTCTGGCTTGTAGATCCCCACTCAAGCTCACTTTACAGCATAAATTTAATTTCAAGTATAGATTCTGGGTCTTTTTGTGTGTAAGTTATTCATCATAAACAGTGTATTTTTTCTTTGGAGGTTAGAGCTTTGACTGTGCCGTCATCACAGAAATATTTAAGATTTTTGGTAGATTTCCCCAGCATGTAACACTAGGCATGTCAGTACATTTTTGTCTCTTAGTGGAGACAAAAGCTTGACAACTATTACACATTTCCCTGTCCTAGATGCTAATCATCCTCCTGGGTCTCGAACCCTCTTGGCCAGTTTGCCTGACAAGTGGACTTGCAAGCTGGAAATGGCAGTGTGGGCAAATTATATACAGGGTCAAGATCCTATCTATATTCGTAACAGTACCACACTCTACACCCTTGAATTAAACACTTGTGAAACCAAGTATTTTGACCCCACAGTAAGGATGAACATATATCTGATTAAAAGCAGTTTGGAGTGCTGTGTACTCTGAATGGTGAGAAATTTCCCCCTCTCCTTATTACTCAATCAGGTCTTGATAGTTATGCCCAAATAGTCACTGAAAAAATCCCTCAATGATACTTCCTTTGCTGCAGAAACCCTCAAGGTCACATGAAGTCACAAAGCTTGTTTTCCTGAGTGAGCAGCTGCTTGTCTGCTCCTAAAGACTGCCACAAAACAGATTTATTTGTTTTAAGCAAATGCTTGAGCATCATGTGGATGTGTATATTACTTCAGAATAAATTACAGATAATAAAGGTATCTAGATTCCAGGCTTAAAAAAAAAAAAAAAAAAAGATCACCTAAAAGATACCACATACCCAAAGTTCAGTTCTGTTTTGTAAGTTTTTCAAATGATATCTACCTTCACAAGCTTTCCCCCTTTAGCTCCCAGAACAGGGATTGAACCCATGGCCCCTGCAGTAGAAGCATGGAGCCTATACCCTGGAACACCAGGGAATTCCCTCCTTTTGAATTCTTAATATCTGTGAAATGGCTGCAGTGGGTGTACCCAGGCCTTGGCTAAATTATTTGATCCCATCTGGAGTTCAGAACTGTCAATACGCCCAAGAGCAAGTCATAATCTTTCATCATTTTTGCCTCCTGAGAAGCACAAGGTGAACACAGTGTGCTCAGGTAATGTGTCACCTTGGAAGCCTGAAGAGTCAGTCAGACTCCTATGAGACACAATTCCTAAGCAGCACTAGACTGACTAACAATTAGAAAATAATACAAAACAAAAGCAACAACATGTACAATGTCTATGAGGCCCCAAACCAGTCAGACACTGCTTCCTGAATTTAGGTTTTTCAAATGGAATATATAAAATAAATTAGGGACTCTCACTTGTTTAACTTGTATCATTTAAGTCAGCAAAAGGAAGTCTTGAGAGTTTCTCACTTGATATGTGTCCTCACCTTTGTAGTTGTGTTCTGGCTTTAGGACTTTTATTCATTAGAACAACTGTAGTCTGTATACTGCAGGTTTATCACACTCGAAACAGACCCTATCCACCCTGCTGAAAACATTACTAGAATGGTAATCAGCATATATTGACCGCTGTAATATCCTCATTTATCTCCTAGTCAGTAGATTTCAGTGTTAACTGTTTGCCCAGGGTTCTGCTCTAATCAGGGTCACTGAGGATGGAAGGACAGATTATAGTTTCCTGTCAACACTTTCCTCTGTAAGTGTGATCTTTTCTGATGCCTGTTTGTATTATGATTGAGAGTTTCTTCCGTCCTTTCAGTATTGTAGCAGAGTTCAAACTTGATTTGGCAGACTGAGGGAACCACAGTGTATGGAAATGTCTTGTGGACGTGGTTTCCTGGGAAAGGATGCTCTGTGTAAATGCAGAAATGAGAAGCTGTGTGTCTCCTGAATCAGAGGGTTCAGGGGACGGTGTCCCTGAGGCAGCTGCTGGGATTGAGTATTCATGCTACTTTTAAACAATCTATTCTACTGATTTACATTGTTTGGTGAATTCTTTTAACCATTATGTAGTGAATTAAATCCACATTGTCTTAGAAGCTGCAAGTTCTAATAAGGTGACCATTTCTGAAGATAATTTTAAACTCTTTTGAGAGTGAAACTCTTCAGTTGTGAAAAATGAAAGTCACCCCATCGTGTCCAACTCTGTGAGCCCATGAGGCTCCTCTGTCCATGGCATTCCTCAGGCAAGAATACTGGAGTGGGTTGCCATTTCCTTCTCCAGGGGATCTTCCTGACCCAGGGATCTTCCTTGGGGGTTGAACCTGGGTATCTTGTATTGCAAGTAGATATTTTACCATCTTAGCCATCAGGGAAATTGTTGCCATACCTGTGGCTTTAGTCTCACTGAGGCTTCCTAGGATTTCCAGTGATTAGGTTATCGGGGATACTCACGCTCGTCGAAAAAGCAAGAGAGTTCCTGAAAAACATCTATTTCTGCTTTATTGCCTATGCCAAAGCCTTTGACTGTGTGGAATTCAATAAACTGTGGAAAATTCTGAAAGAGATGGGAATACCAGATCACCTGACTTGCCTCTTGAGAAACCTGTATGCAGGTCAGGAAGCAACAGTTAGACTGGACATTGAACAACAGACTGGTTCTAAAGAGGAAACGGAGTGCATCAAGGCTGTATATTGTCACCCTACTTATTTAACTTATATGCAGAGTACATCATGAGAAACGCTGGGCTGGAAGAAGCATAAGCTGGAATCAAGATTGCCAGGAGAAATATCAATAACCTCAGATATGCAGATGACACCACCCTTACGGAAGAAAGTGAAGAGGAACTAAAAAGCCTCTTGTTGAAAGAGAAAGAGGAGAATGAAAAAGTTGGCTTAAAGCTCAACTTTCAGAAAACTAAGATCATGGCATCTGGTCCCATCACTTCATGGCAAATAGATGGCGAAACAGTGGAAACAGTGGCTGACTTTGTTTTTCTGGGCTCCAAAATCACTGCAGATGGTTTTTGCAGTCATGAAATTAAAAAAATGCTTACTCCTTGGAAGGAAAGTTATGACCAACCTAGACAGCATATTAAAAAGCAGAGACATTACTTTGTCAACAAAGGTCGGTCTAGTCAAGGCTATTGTTTTTCCAGTAGTCAGGTATAGATGTGAGTGTTGGACTATAAAGAAAGCCGAGTGCCAAAGAATTGATGCTTGTGAACTGTGGTGTTGGAGAACTCTTGAGAGTCCCTTGGACTGCAAGGAGATCCAACCAGTTCATCCTAAAGGAGATCAGTCCTGGGTATTCATTGAAAGGACTGATGTTGAAGCTGAAACTCCAATATTTTGGCCACCTAATCTAAAGAGCTGACTCATTTGAAGAGACCCTGATGTTGGGAAAGATTGAAGGCAGGTGGAGAAGGGGACGATAGAGGATGAGATGGTTGGATGGCATTGCCAACTCAATGGACATGAGTTTGGGTAAGCTCTGGAAGGTGGTGAGGGACAGGGAGGCCTGCTGTGCTGCAGTTCATTGGGTCACAAGGAGTTGGACATGACTGAGCGACTGAACTGAACTGAACTGAATTGGTAACTCTGTGATGCGTTAAAAGTTGGTTATGAATATTAGATAAAAATTAATTTACATTTAAAATTAAATAACAGAATGAGTTCTTATTTATATATGGAGAATATTTTTTTTTGCAATTGTATAAAAAAGCTCAAGTGTTTAGTAAAATATCTAAGCCATTAAGAGAGGAGAGCTAAGATAACTGGGAGGTTTAGGGAATTATCTGAGCTCTGGCATTTATGAGAAGTTATAAAAGAGGCAGAATAAGTTTCCTCCTACTTTCTCCTTGATATTCATTTTCCCTGAGCATTGTCATCTCTGGGAAGCTAGGCAACATCAGCTAATTAATGGTACAGGACAAACATTCCCTAGAGACTTCAGCCAGGTAAACCATTTTCACCAGACCAGTTTTACTGCAATATCATACCAATCTCAAGCTTTCATATAGAGTTCTTCATCATAGAGCCAAAACATTATATTTAGAAGGAATCCTGCGAATTTGTAATTGTCTTCCTATGTCATCCTACCAGATAGACACAATGCCAATCTTCAGTACCTTGTGAAGGTCTTTGAAGTTATCAAGAGAAAGCATCTTCTTGCTTAAGGAAAACTTAAGGATATTCCAGTGCTGATAGAGTCAACTTATGTACTCACTCCATGCAACCTGCATCCTTAGTCTACATACCCAGGTTCCAATGCCCAGTACTATATTAAAGGCAGGAACTGGAAATGAGATAGGGAACGAGCTTAGTACACTCACATAAGGTGAATAAAACAGAGGACTGGAACTGGATCTCTGTGGTACTTTAGAAATTGGTAAGTTAGTCTGTTTTCAGTTGCAAGTGTTCCTTAAAGGTTATATTGGGTAACATACATGTCAGTTGGAAAAAGAACAGAAGTTCCTATAGAAATTCACCAAATTTAAAAACCATACTAAGTGTTCCTTATGGAAGCCAACTTTGTGTTCCTAGGCATTTCATCCTATTGTAGTGTATTCTTTATGTCTCAGTATGGATATATGGAGCAATTTAAATTCAGGATATTTGGCTGTCATAAAACATGTCCTTCAGTATTTGAATAATAGCATATATGTGAATGTGAACATATTAGACTATATACTTTCATTTTCTCCTTAGCTCCTATATCTGTGAATTACAGAATATTTCTTAAAGTATATTGTCAATATCTGTAGTTTTAAAATGTTCATTTTCTCAAAGAAATGAACGTATGTAATCTTTCAAATGCTAGTTTGATAATTATAACAATGAAGGTCCATTTTGTGGTTATTGTGTCAATGCATTTTTGAATTTACTGTTAATGAAAAATGATCATTTTTCAATTGAGGAGAAACACCAATTTGAGAGAGAAACGTGGGACAGAAAAGGTGATCTGAATGTTTAATTTATTGGTAGATTAGGCTAATGACAAGGTGATGTGTAATGTACACTGGTGACTATCCTTTCATCCTTGCACACACTTATGAATGGACTATACATTTTGTATGAATGGACTCTCATTTTTTATGAATGCTTTAAGTGTCCAGCTCAGATATTTTCTACTGACTGCTGCACTGATCCACACCATATTTGTCATGAGTATTGACTGACAACTTCACAGCCCTTCACTTCTTTGGGAAATTGCCATCAGTTGAATGGAGCCACATTGCCAGAACTTCCGAATGTGGTTGGGGCAGCTTGGAGTCAATGACAGACTGGTGGGATTTATACAAGGCTGCCTTTTTGTCTAGGTGGAGCTAAATCTGACACAATGCATGCTCCACAGCTTGTTATTCTGTATAGTAGTAACTAGTCACATCTAAATAAATAGGTATTTAAATTTACCTGAGTTAAAATTAAATTTACAATTCAGTTCTTTATCTGCCCCACTTGAAAGGCTCAGGTCGCAGCATGTGGATAGCAGTGATTGTGTAAGTGAAGACACAGTATTTTTAACAGCAGATAGCTCTATTTGGTGAGCCCTTTTCCGGCCATCTCTGGGATCACGTTCATGCTATTCTATTTGAGATCACATCCTTGCTTAACACATTTGTCTGCTCTGTTTTGATTCCCTGATTCTCTTTGTCTTGAGGACATTCATTCCATAAACAGCATGCAAAAGAATTCCCAGTTCAGCCTCTTTTCCCCAACCTGGCCAAACTCTGTCCATAGTGGTTAAAAGTGTTATTTCTGAGGCTGTGATAGATTCATTGTCTCCTCATTTATGTGTTCTTCATTGCCATTAGAATGTTGATAGTGAATAATCCTATCTCCTATAGGAATGCCAGGCATTTTACTTGTTGACAATATATGAAACTGAAATCAGCAGAAAGAAGAGGTAAGTGCTGGTCACTGGAGTTTGAGATTGTTGTAAAGCGACTACTTTTGTTGTTTAGTCACTAAGTCAAGTCCAACTCTTGTTGACCTCAGGGACTGTAGCCCACCAGGATTCTCTGTACTGAAGTGGGTTTCCATTTTCTTCTTCAAGGTATCTTCCTGATCCAGGGACTGAACCTGCCTTTCCTGCATCTCCTGCATTGGCAGGTGGTTCCTTTACCACTGAGCCAACAGGGAAGCCCGTGAACTGTTTATGCACAGTGAATAAATTTTTGGAGTTCTTGTTAAATTGATATAGAAATTTTAGGTATCTCAAGGACAAAAGTTAAGCACTGTAATTGAAGATGATATTTTCAGGCTCTGAGCAATTTATTTTTTCCTACTATACAAAAAGACCAGTATATAGTATTCATAAATATAATGCAATAGGAGTAGAAAGAACTATTTTTTCAGAACATATCTATGAGGAAGAATCTTAGTGATACATTGAATGTAATATAATCCTTTGTATAACTACATAATAGCTCATAAATTTCTATATCTGAATGCATTTTAGAGATCATTCTGTATTATTCTATTACATGTGAGGTATGTGCAAGCCAAGTTATGTAGAATTATGAGATACATATTTAAAATAAACTTTCTTCCTTTGTCTATGTTTTCTTAACTTTCTAATCACTCTCCCTTGATCTTCCCTCATTCCCACTTTCTCTAAGATGTACAGATAATCATCATACTTACATCCTATTAAGGTCAATCTAAAACAGGCATTTAAAAAAAATAAATAAAACAGGCATTTTATATCTATGATTGATGCCAACCAAGTTTCATCACTTGATTTTATTATTTTCTTATATTAATTTCAATATATAATTTTTGTGAATAGTAAAGAACTAATTGATTTAAGAAATATATCAATTTCAATGAATACATCACTTATTCAAATTGTTGCATATAAAATCACATGACCATGTCTTTCAACATGATAGGTTTTCCTCCTCTGTGCTTTTTTGGAAGATTCCTGATCTTCCCGACTCAGGAATCCAACTGAGTCTCCTGCATTGCAGGAAGATTCTATACCAGCTGAGCCACAAGGGAAGCCACTATTACATGTGATGTATCTGCATATCCAGTTATGTAGAATTATGAGATACATATTTAAAATAAACTTTCTCCCTTTGTCTACATCTTTCTTACTCTTTCTACACACTCTCCCTTTTTTTCCACACTCTCCCTAATTTCCCTCATTCCCACTTTCTCTAAAATGTACATATATAATGATCATACTTTAATCCTATTAAACTCAATCTGAAAAAGGCACTTGATATGTATGATTGATGTAAACCAAGGTTCATTATTCGATGTTATTATTATTATGTATTATTTTCTTATATTATCAATATATAAATTTTTGTGATAATATAGAGCTCAATTTCGATGAGTACATCATTTATTCAAATAGTTGCATATAAAATCACATGACCATGCCTTTGAACATGACAGATTTTCCTCTTTATCCCCACACTTTTTTGGGAAGATACCTTTAATAAATTGCTAAATGCTTGATTTGACAGGAGCCATGTGCTAACAAAGGATGGAACAGAGAAACGAAAGTTCTGTCACTGGATTTATCTTACTGGGCTTCTCTGACAGGCTTCAACTTGAGCTAGTCCTCTTTGTGGTCCTTTTGATCTTCTACATCTTCACTTTGCTTGGAAACACAACCATCATTGCATTGTCCTACTTGGACCCACGTCTTCACACCCCTATGTACTTTTTCCTCTCTAACCTGAGCTTTCTGGACATGTGCTACACCACCAGCATTGTTCCCCAGTTTCTATTTAACCTCAGCAGAGCAGACAAATCCATTTCCTTTGGTGGATGTATGATTCAAATGTACATGTCTCTGGCGTTGGGAGGTACAGAATGTATTCTCCTAGGAGTTATGGCAATTGACCGCTATGCAGCTGTTTGCAAGCCCCTTCACTACACAGTAATCATGCACCCCCGTCTGTGTGCCCTGATGGCTTCTGTTTCATGGATCACTGGTTTTGCCAACTCCTTATTGCAGACAGTGCTTGTCTTCCTTTTGCCTCGTTGTGGAAGAAGTAAATTAGACCACTTCTTTTGTGAGATCCCTCCATTTCTCAAACTTGCCTGTGTTGACATCACCGTGAATGTGTATGCGAGCTTCTTTGCCAGTGTCATCATGCTTCTCACACCTGTTGCGTTGATTGTGTTCTCCTATGGTCGGATTGTGAGGGCGGTCTTAAGAATCAAGTCCACTGCAGGGCAGAGAAAAGCATTTGGAACATGTGGATCCCACCTCACGGTGGTCTCCCTGTTCTTTGGCACAGCCATCTATGTGTATTATCAGCCCAGCAGCAACAACTCCCAGGATCAGGACAAGTTCATGTCTCTCTTCTACACTGTCATTATCCCCATGACCAACCCCCTCATTTATACGCTGAGGAACAGGGATATGAAGGGAGCGATGAAGAAGGTGCTTTGGAAAGACTCTGACTCCAGATGATGGGTGAGGACAGTTTAATGGATGGGTCTTGAACACCAGTGCTCTTTAGATGTATCTGTGTGTCCCGCATGAGTCATCTAAAATTCCCTCTGACAACTCTGAAGGGAATTGGTTTCCTTCCTTCCCGTTGAAAAGTGAGTGTTCAGATTCTAAGTTCATGTATTCATTTAAACTTCCAGAGATGCTGATTCAGTGTTCTGACAACATCTGCTTTGTAGTTACTGTTTTAACAGCTCCAATGATTTTTATTTGCACTCCCATTTGGGTACATTGTTCCACATTTATTTGCAATAAGACATGCATCTATATTACATGAAGCCCAAATAAGATAAAACCACTGAAACACTGTAAGGAATATTATTAATAATATTTTCTAACAGCTACTAGAAGATACCATTCATTGTTTTATTTGGATCACGGCTCTTCTAAAATTCCATGGTTTGATGGTTTGATCAGACGTTTTTCACTGATGTAGGTGGAGCACTTGTGGGGAAAATAAAGTTGAATCTCAAAGAAAATCTTGCTGCATTAATCCCGGTAAAGCCATTCAGACATCAGGTGCAACTGCACCCTCAGCAGTGCAGCCGCCATATTGTGGAGGATCATTCAGAGAAGGCGGCGCATAGGACTCACTGAGGGAAGGGGATGATGCGCTGCTGGCAGGGACAGTGGTAGCCCTTCGTTGTAAGAACACCACATAGTTCTTACATGCCTTTTTGTACACAGCAGGAGAAAAACACTGATGTGAGGTACAAAGTTGGTTATTTTAATTTTGTGAACCACCTAGTTCCTCTCTAAAATGAGATTTTTAAGTGAGGAACTTTTGAGGGCATTATATCTGAGTAGCATATGACCCAAGTTCTACTACATATTCTACACATTTTAGCTACTGTGATGCAGCAAAAGTTTCAAAGAGTAAAATATGTTTAGATTATTCTCATCATGCCATTTTATAAACTCTTTGATTTAGACATCAATTGGTTAAAACCTTAGAATCTTTCCTCTCCCAAACTTCCTGTGAAATTCATATTTAGTGAAGTATAAAAATATTGGAAATGACCCCTGATTCCCAGGCAATCCCATGTTTGGTGGAGATGTCCTTGACTCATCAGAAGGAAAATGAAAAATTAAATATTGTATCTATTAAAAATACATGCCTAAGCTTTATCTATCTAATTGTTAAATAACTGTCACAGAGTTCTGAATTAGGAGTAACAAAACATTCCAGAAAAAATTAATCTGACATTCTAGGTTGTAGATCCCCACTCAAGCTCACTTTACAGCATAAATTTAATTTCAGGTATAGATTTTGGGTTTTTTTGTGTGTAAGTTATGCGTCATGCACAGTGTATTTTTTCTATAGAGGTTAGAGCTTTGACTGTGCCGTCATCACAGAAATATTTAAGATTTTTGGTAGATTTCCCCAGCATGTACCACTAGGCAAGTAAGTACATTTGTGTCTCTTAGTGGAGACAAGAGCATGACAAGTATTACACAGTTCCCTGTCCTAGATGCTAATCATCCTCCTGGGTCTCAACCCTCTTGGCCAGTTTGCCTGACAAGTGGACTTGCAAGCTGGAAATGGCAGTGTGGATAAATTATATACAGGGTCAAGATCCTATCTATATTCCTAACAGCACCACACTCTTCACCCTTGAATTAAACTCTTGTGAAACCAAGTATTTTGACCCCACAGTAAGGATGAACATATACCTGATTAAAAGCAGTTTGGAGTGCTGTGTACTCTGAACGGTGAGAAATTTCCCCCTCTCCTTATTACTCAATCAGGTCTTGATAGTTATGCCCAAATAGTCACTGAAAAAATCCCTCAATGATACTTTCTTTGGTGCAGAAACCCTCAAGGTCACATGAAGTCACAAATCCTATTTTCCTGAGTGAGCAGCTGCTTGTCTGCTCCTAAGGACTGCCACAAAACAGATCTATTTGTTTTAAGCAAATACTTGAGCATCATGTGGATGTGTATATTACTTCAGAATAAATTACAGATAATAAAGGTATCTAGATCCCAGGCTACAATAATAAAAAAAAAAGATCACTTAAAATATATATAGATCCAAGGCTACAATAATAAAAAAAAGATCACTTAAAATATATCACATAGCCAAAGTTCAGTTCTTTTATAAATTTTTCAAACGACATCTACCTTTCCAAGCTTTCCCTCTTTAGTTCCCAGAACAAGGATTGAACCCATGGCTCCTCAGTAGAAGCATGGAGCCTATATCCGGGAATGCTAGGGCATTCCTTCCTTTTGAATTCTTAATATCTGTGAAATGGCTGCAGTGGGTGTACCCAGGCCTTGGCTAAATTATTTGATCCCATTTTTAGTTCAGAACTGTCAATATGCCCAAGAGCAAGTCATAATCTTTCATCATTTTTGCCTCCTGAGAAGCACAAGGTGAACACAGTGTGTTCAGGTAATGTGTCGCCTTGGAAGCCTGAAGTGTCAGTCAGACTCCTGTGAAACACAATTCCTAAGCAGCACTAGACTGACTAACAATTAGAAAAAATACAAAACAAGAGCAACAACATGTGCAATGTCTATGAAGCCCCAAACCAGTCAGACACTGCTTCCTGAATTTAGGTTTTTCAAATGGAATATATAAAATAAATTAGGGACTCTCACTTGTTTAACTTGTATCTTTTAAGTCAGCAAAAGGAAGTCTTGAGAGTTTCTCACTTGATATGTAGCCTCACCAGAACCAGTCGTGTTCTGGCTTTTAGGACTGTTATTCATTAGAACAATTGTAGTCTGTATATTGTAGGTTTTTCACACTCGAAACAGACCCTATCCACCCTGCTAAAAACATTACTAGAATGGTAATCAGCATATAGCTACTGCTGTAATATCCTCACTTATCTCCTAGTCAGTAGACTTCAGTGTTAACTGTTTGCCCAGGGTTCTGCTCTAACCAGGGTCACTGAGGACGGAAGGGCAGATTATAGTTCTCTGTCAACACTTTCCTCTGTAGGTGCGATCTTTTGTGATGCCTGTTTGTATTATGATTGAGAGTTTCTTCCGTCCTTTCAGTATTGTAGCATAGTTCAAACTTGATATGGCAGACTCAGGGAACCATGGTGTACGGAAATATCTTGTGGCCATGGTTTCCCGGGAAGGGGTGCTCTGTGTAAATACAGAAATGAGAAGTTGTATGTCTCCTGAATCAGAGGGTTCAGGGGAAGGTGTCCCTGAGGCAGCTGTAGGGATTGGGTATTCATTCTCCTTTTAAACAATCTATTCTACTGATTTACATTGTTTGGTGGATTCTTTTAACCGTTTTGTAGTGAATTAAATCCACAAATGTCTTTAGAAGCTGCAAGTCTTCTAATTAGGTGACCATTTATGAGGATAATTTTAACCTCTTTTCAGAGTGAAACTCTTCAGTTGTGAGACGTGAAAGTTGCCCCATTGTGTCCAACTCTTTGTGACCTGATGGACTGTACCCACGAGGCTCCTCTGTCCATGGCATTCCTTAGGCAAGAATACTGGAGTGCGTTGCCATTTCCTTCTCCAGGGGATCTTCCTGATCCAGGGATCTTCCTTGGGGCTCAACCTCGGTATCTTGCATTGCAAGCAGATATTTTACCATCTGAGCCACCAGGGAAGCTGTTGCTGTACCTGTGGCTTTAGTCTCACTGAAGCTTCCTAGGAATTTCTCAGTGATTAGGTTATTGGGGATCCTCATGATCAATGGAATGTCATTGTTAGTTGTCAAAACCTTCCTCAAGAGCCCAGTCCTGATTTTGTGTTAGCCGGTCACAAGTCTTGCTGACTAAATATTTTTAAGTCCTCATTTCATGCATTTGAGGATTGTTAAATAGTCTCCCAAGATTCTTTTGAGAAGTCTCTTTTTTATGCATTCACTCAATGAGAATTCTGTTTGGTTTAATATAGATAAAGTGAGCACCATAGCCATTAATGTGTCTTCATTATGAGATCAACCTCTCTCTGAATTTACTCCCCATCTTGGAAAAAGCCTCCAATACTTCCCAATGAATATTTCTCATCATATTCCTCCACAGCATGTTCTATTTTGGTTTATATTTGGCTTTAAATAACACATAGTACTATGTTATTACACATAGCCAGATATACACATCCACAAACATGCACTCTGTATGCAACCAGTTTTTGATAGATCTTTTAACTCTTTCCTGAGGATGAACAATAGAAGGAATGTTTTCTTTAGCTTATATCACTTAGAAGATACAGGTTTATATATGGTGTAATTTCAGTGTTCTCTGAAATAAGTACAAATATACGCAAGTCAATGTGGTAATTTTTTTTTTTCTGCAAGTCATGTTGAAAAGAAAACTGATAGCATTTGCTGCACTAAGGAGCTTCAGAGAAGAGATCATGCTCCTTTTGCTATTATGATGAATACACAAACTGTTAAACTTTTAGAAGTGCCATTCTTTCAGGCTCTGGACTGAAATTTGGATCGCAAAGAGAAAGCAGTCTTTGTACATAGGATAAAGCTAGAGTATTTTCCTTCATTAACTATGTAGAAATCGTTGTCTTAAACAATAGTGAAAATCTGACTTTGGAGAGGAAAAATAAGTAGGATGAAAAAAATGAATAATAACTCTTATTTTCATTTATTTTCCTCTATATCTAATGAGATATAAATTGAGCAAGTTTAAAGAGTACAAAGCATGATTTGATATACCTGTATATGGTAAAGTGATTACTACATAGTGTTAGCTAAGATCTTTATCTTGTCAAATATTTATTCCCCTTAGAAAATTTAAAAAAGCTTATTTTTTTGACTCCTCAGAAATTATTAATTTTTAACTGGAAGTTTGGACCTATTTGCCAATATCGCCCCATTTCTTCTACCTTTTTGGCCCTGGTAACCACCATTCATCCCTCTGTTTGTAACAAGTTCAGTTTTTCTGATGCCACATGTATGTGAGATTATATAGTATTTGTCTTTCTCTTATTTCACTGAGCATAATGCTGTCAAGGTCCATCCATGTTATTGCAAAGGGAAGTATTTCATTCTTTCTCGTTGATGAATAATATTCCTTTGGATATGCACAGAACTTTTTCTTTAGTCATTCACCTCTTTGGTCACCTATGTTTTTTCCGTATCTTATCTATTGTGAAAAATGGGGCATTGAACATGGGAGTGAAGATAGTGATTTCATTTTATTTGGTGTACCTAGAATTTGGATTGCTGGATAATACGGAAGTTCTATCTTTAGTTTTTTTGGTATCTTCATATTATTTTTCATAGTGGCTTACCAACTTACATTCCCATCAACAGTACATGGGTGTTCCTTTTCCAACTTCACCAACAGTTGTTATCCTTTATCTTTTTAAAGATAGCTATTAGTTTGTTTTCTTCCAGCCTCGTTCAGGAATAAATTTTCTTCTCGAGGTTTTATGACTTCATGTCTTATATACAGTGTTGCATAAGTTTGTGATGCCATCCAACCATCTCATCCACTGTCATCCCCTTCTCCTCCTGCCTTCAATCTTTCCCAGCATCAGGGCTTTTCAAATGAGTAAGCTCTTCGCATTAGGTGGCCAAACTATTGGAGTTTCAGCTTCAACATTAGTCCTTCCAATGAACACCCAGGACTGATTTCCTTTAGGATGGACTGGTTTGATCTCCTTGCAGCCCAAAGGACTCTCAAGAGTCTTCTCCAACACCACAGTTCAAAAGTATCAATTCTTCTGCGCTCAGCTGTCTTTATAGTCCAACTCTCACATCCGTACATGACCACTGGAAAAACGATAGCCTTGAATAGAAGGACCTTTGTTAGCAAAGTAATGTCTCTGCTTTTTAATATGTTTTCTAGGTTGGTCATAACTTTCCTTCCAAAGGTTGAGGGCAGGAGGAGAAGGAGATGACAGAGGATGAGTTGGTCGAATGGCATCACCGACTCAATGGACATGGGTT
This sequence comes from Dama dama, assembly GCF_033118175.1. Classification (NCBI taxonomy): domain Eukaryota; kingdom Metazoa; phylum Chordata; class Mammalia; order Artiodactyla; family Cervidae; genus Dama; species Dama dama. The sequence goes on from NC_083687.1 coordinate 32,495,314, forward strand.
TGGGTGGACTCCAGGAGCTGGTGATGGTCAGGGAGGCCTGATGTGCTGTGGTTCATGGGGTCGCAAAGAGTCGGACATGACTGAGCGATTGAACTGAACTGAACTGAACTGAAGATATAGAATAGTGATCTGAGTTACATACATCATGAAATGATGACCATAATATGTTTGTGTGTATATCTCGTTTTTCAGATTCTTAACCTTTATCGGGTACAAAAATAGTTACAAAATGTTGACTATAGTTTCCTCTGCTGTACAGTTGGTCCTTGTCCTATTCAGTCTTTATCTTGTTCTGTTCTAGAAATATAAGAGATACAATCTTCTCCTGAGTTTTGACAGAAGGCCTCAGGAGTCTTATTTTCTCAGCCCTGAAAGACTCTTGGAGCTTAAGTTCTGCCTCTCAAAGATGTCTAGCTTAGCTTTTTAGCCCTTGCTTCATGAAGCTTCAAAATTTGGCAACTGCCTTAACGAAGAGAACTGTGTGTTAGAGAAAGGACCCCTACCCTAGAGAGTTTTTGTTTCTTAAGCACAATGGAGTTGCAGGATAGATCATTCTGTATTTTTGAAACTTTGGTCTGGCTTTCTGGCTTCCCAGTGAGTCCACTGGAAATAGAAATGTCCACTGGAAACATCTGGCCACATAGTTAAGTCTCTTTAAGTTTTTGACTTGTCAGTCTAGACTTACATGAGTGTTTGGTTTTTCATGTTTTCATAGCAAAGTCCCTCTCTATGGGCCATGCTCAATTCTAATCTCACATTCAAGCTCATCAAATACTCCATGAGAAAAAAAAAAAAAAGCAGTTTCCCTTCAGCTCACCTCAAAAGTGTTCAGTGCTTTCTGTTATTCATGTCTACATCACCCTCATCACTTCCACAACTCTCTAATGGCTTCATAAATATGGTTGCTAAAATTAGTTTGACCTTTCAAAGTACAATTGTTCCTCAGTGTTGGCCAGGGGTTGTTTCAGGCACTACCTTCCACCCACTCCTATACCAGAAAAGCTGGATGCTCAAATCCTTTGTGGAGAATGAGAGATCAAATGGATCCATGTTTGGATGAGTTTGTGGCTAAGGAGGAGTGTCTGTCCTTGCAGTAGGAACTGTGTTCAGCTGTAACCTAATGTGCTTTATTGGGAAATGAAATTCACAAAAGGCTACGTTGAATGAAATGATAAATTTTCAGCATTTATTTGCTGAAATGGAAAAATGTAAGCATCTAGATGATTATTAGTATGGAACTTTTGTGCCAAAAGATGATATGGTTATCAGTGAAGCTAGCTGTCATGGTTTGAAAGAAAACTCCAAGGGGTTGATATAAAAAAATCATATCTTCTCTATTACAAAAAATATAATCAGAAATCATTCATATTCAGTACAAGTAGAGGTAAGAATAGTACAGAACTCAACAATTCAGTAATCTATTTTCACTTAAATAAAGAAAAAAAAATCCTTGTTCTATTATTTCATTAAGAGAATAATACATGAAAAACCATCCAACTTACAAGTATTAAATAAGAAATATTTAAGAACATATTTGCACAAAGGCACATTGATCTTACCAGAAAATTATTTCTGTTTTTACATTGTTTTATAAATTCCCTTCAGTATCTGACCTTTTATCTGCCTTTCCTGGGTCTGTAAGCGCTGCATTAACTCTGTCTCAAGCCTAGGATTCTCCTCATTTGTCTCCTTAGTGCCCCTTTGACTTCTTTGTTTCTCAACGTGTAAATCAGGGGATTAAGCAGGGGAGTCACCAGAGTATAGAACAGTGCAATGCTTTTGTTCACATCCTGTGAATAGCTGGAAGGAGGTTGAAGGTACATGGAGATGAGTGTCCCAAAGAAAATAATCACTACCATTAGGTGAGAACCACAGGTTCCAAAAGCCTTCTGTCTCCCTTGGGCCGACTTCATCTTCAGGACTGCACGGGTAATGTGACTGTAGGATACTAAGATGAGTGACAGGGGGACGACCAAGAAGAATACACTGACAGCAAAGAGTTCAGCCTCATTGATGGAGGTGTTGGTGCAGGCCAGTTTCAGCATCACTGGAACTTCACAGAAGAAATGGTCCACTTGGTTTTTACCACAGAGGGGAAGAGTCATGGTCAGTGCTGTCTGGATTACAGAATTGCCAAAGCCTGTAAGCCAAGCAGTTACAACCAGCTGCAAGCAAAGCTGGGGATGCACGATCACCATGTAGTGGAGGGGACGGCACACAGCTGCATAGCGGTCATAGGCCATGACAGACAGGAGGACACACTCTACTCCCCCAAGTCCCAAGGCAATGAAGAGCTGGGTCACACAGCCGCCATAGGTGATGGTCTTGTCTTTCCCCTTACAGTTGGCCAGGGTCTGAGGGACAGTGCAAGTCGTCAGACAAAGATCCATGAAAGAGAGGTTGGAGAGGAAGAAGTACATAGGGGTGTGGAGGTGAGGATCCATCGTTGACAAAAGTATAATGATGCCATTGCCTAAACAGCTCAAGAAGTAGATGATCAGGATGACCACAAAGAGAGCCGTTTCCAGCTGGGGCTGGTTGGAGAAGCCCAGGAGAATGAATCCAGAGAAGGCGCTGTCGTTAGCTCTTTCCATTGTACTCTACTTGTTGGAATTAAGAGAACGCCATACTGTTAAGCTGTTTGTTTAATCCACCTCTTTCCCCTTGAGTAAGTAGAGTTTGTGAGGAAGCTTGAGGCATTTTCACAGTTACCCTTTTGTTGACAAAACAGGAGCACTAGAGAGCTACTATATACAGTATCTTCTATGTTTCAGGCACTGACTGAACACTTTCTAGGTAATTTGTCACAACAACTCTATGAGCTTGGCATTACCATGATTTCTGCTAAACATATGAAGGAACTAAGGATTAAAGAGGTGTAGTGACTTTATCAGAGCGATGTACTTAATAAACCACTGAGGCAAGATTCCAACAGACTCTGCAATATAAGTTCTTAACTGCTGGGGATACTGTCTGTCTTTATGACTGTATGAACTACAAAGATAACTCAAAAGTTTCTCAAAAATTAAATCTATATGTTCTAAATAAGACACAAATATGTACTGCCTCAGTACTAGCTTTTTTTTCCCCCCCTGGAGGGTTGAATATAATTAAAGACCGGCTTTCCTGCTTATGTTTTGTATAGAGAAAAACAATTTTTTTCTGAAGATGCACAGATAATAGAATTTACTATTAATAATTTTATTCAGTTGGAAACAATACATTTTAATGTGTGGAATAATGGAGCCTTTGGTGTTGAGTCTGTAATCATGTCTTTGATTGGAGAAGTTTTATTGGAAGTGATTTAAGATTTTATTGTATCCAAACTGCAAGTTCCAGAGGCACTCAGTCTGAGTAACCATCACTGTAACCATCTGCAGTGAAAACTCAGGAAACCATCACTAGGTTTTAATTTTCTTTCACTTTATAAGTCTTTTGAAATTGTAAAATGGACTGGAATGGGTGTAAAATGGAATGGGTGTAAAATGGAATGGGTGAATTTAACTCAGATGACCATTATATCTACTACTGTGGGCAAGAATCCCTTAGAAGAAATGGAGTAGCCATCATAGTCAACAAAAGAGTCTGAAATGCAGTACTTGGATGCAGTCTCAAAAATGACAGAAAGATCTTTGTTCGTTTCCAAAGCAAACCATTCACTATCACAGTAATCCAAGTTTATGCCCCAACCAATAATGCTGAAGAAGCTGAAGTTGGATGGTTCTATGAAGACCTACAAGACCTTCTAGAAGTAAAACCCCCAAAAGATGTCCTCTTCTTTATAGGGGACTGGAATGCAAAAGTAGGGAGTCAAGAGATACCTGGAGTAACAGGCAAATTTAGCCTTGGAGTATAGAATGAAGCAGGGCAAAAGCTAATAGTTTTGCCAAGAAAACGCACTGGTCGTAGCAAACACCCTCTTCCAACAACACAAGAGAAGACTCTACGCATGGACATCACCAGATGGTTAATACCGAAATTAGGTTGATTATTTTCTTTGCAGCCAAAGATGGAGAAGCTCTATACAGTCAGCAAAAACAAGACTGGGAGTTGACTGTGGCTCAGATCATGAACTCCTTATTGCCAAATTCAGACTTCAATTGAAGAAAGTAGGGAAAACCACTAGACCATTCAAGTATGACCTAAATAAAATCTCTTATGATTATACAATGGAAGTGACAAATAGATTCAAGGGATTGGATTTGATAGACAGAGTGCCTGAAGAACTATGGACAGAGGTTTATGACATTGTATGAGAGGCAGGGATCAAGACCATCCCAAGAAAAAGAAATGCAAAAAGGCAAAAAGGCTGTCTGAGGAGGCCTTACAAATAGCTGTGTATAGAAGAGAAGCAAAAGGAAAAAGAGAAAAGGAAAGCTATACCTATTTGAATGCAGAGTTCCAAAGAATAGCAAGGAGAGATAAGAAAGCCTTCCTGAGCAATCAATGCAAAGAAATAGAGGAAAACAATAGAATGGGAAAGACTAGAGATCTCTTCAAGAAAATTAGAGATACAAAGGGAACATTTCATGCAAAGATGGGTACAATAAAGGACAGAAACTTTATGGACCTAACAAAAGCAGAAGATATTAAGAAGAGGTGGCAAGAATACACAGAAGAACTGTACAAAAAAGATTTTCACAACCCAGAAATCACGATGGTGTGATCACTCACCTAGAGCCAGATATCCTGGAATGTGAAGTCAAGTGGGCCTTAGAAAGCATCACTACGAACAAAGCTAGTGGATGTGATGGAATACCAGTTGAGCTATTTCAAATTCTGAAAGATGATGCTGTTAAAGTGGTGCACTCAATATGTCAGCAAATTTGGAAAACTCAGCAGTGGCCACAGGACTGGAAAAGGTCAGTTTTCATTCCAATCCCAAAGAAAGGCAATGCCAAAGAATGCTCAAACTACCGCACAATTGCACTCATCTCACACGCTAGTAAAGTAATGCTTAAAATTCTCCAAGCCAGGCTTCAGCAATATGTGAGCTGTGAACTTCCAGATATTTAAGCTGGTTTTAGAAAAGGCAGAGGAACAAGAGAACAAATTGCCAACATCCACTGGATCATTGAAAAAGCAAGAGAGTTCCAGAAAAACATTTATTTCTGCTTTATTGACTATGCCAAAGCCTTTGACTGTGTGGATCACAATAAACTGTGGAAAATTCTGAAAGAGATGGGAATACCAGACCACCCGACCTGCCTCTTGAGAAACCTTTATGCAGGTCAGGAAGCAACAGTTAGAACTGGATGTGGAACAACAGACTGGTTCCAAATAGGAAAAGGAGTACGTCAAGGCTCTATATTGTCACCCTGCTTATTTAACTTATATGCAGAGTACATCATGAGAAATGCTGGGCTGGAGGAAGCACAAGCTGAAATCAAGATTGCCGGGAGAAATATCAATAACCTCAAATATGCAGATGACACCACCCTTATGGCAGAAAGTGAAGAGGAACTAAAGAGCCTCTTGATGAAAGTGAAAGAGGAGAGTGAAAAAGTTGGCTTAAAGCTCAATATTCAGAAAACTAAGATCTTGGCTTCCGGTCCCATCACTTCGTGTCAAATAGATGGAGAAACAGTGGCAACAGTGGCTGACTTTATTTTTTTGGGCTCCAAAATCACTGCAGATGGTGATTGCAGCAATGAAATTAAAAGACACTTAATCCTTGGAAGGAAAGTTATGACCAACCTAGATAGCACATTTAAAAGCAGAGACATTACTTTACCAACAAAAGTCTGTATAGTCAAGGCTATGGTTTATCCAGTGGTCATGTATGAATGTGAGAGTTGGGCTATAAACAAAGCTGGGTGCCGAAGAATTGATGCTTTTGACCTGTGGTGTTGGAGAAGACTCTTGAGAGTCCCCTGGACTGCAAGGAGATCCAACCAGTCCATCCTAAAGGAGATGAGTCTTGGGTGTTCATTGGAAGGACTGATGATGAAGCTGAAGGTCCAATAGTTTGGCTACTTGATGAGAAGAGCTGACTCATTTGAAAAGACCCTGATGCTAGGAAAGACTGAAGGCAGGAGGAGAAGGGGACGACAGAGGATGAGATGGTTGGATGGCATCACCAACTCGATGGACATGGGTTTGGGTGGACTCCGGGAGTTGGTGATGGACCGGCAAGCGTGGCGTGCTGCGGTTCATGGGTTCGCAAAGAGTTGGACACGACTGAGTAACTGAACTGAACTGAACTGAAAGTGCTGTGTAGATAGCAGAATTCTGCAATAATAGGGAAAAAACTGACTCCCTTTACTTGGTATGAATGTCCAATTAAGGTTATTTTCCTATACACACTTTTGTTACACTTTACAGATCTAAAATATCATTACAGATTGCATGATAATAAGATCTAATATTTTGTTTGAATTGGTAGAGAAAATACTTACATCCTTTCATTTCTCCTTTCATCCATACCACTAGTCTCCAAGTCTGGAGTTCAGATTCCTCTTCCAGTACAGAACTTACTTTAAGTAAATAGCAAACTGATGCATAGACCCTATCTCTGCAGGTATGACCACCACATTTTTGGATCAAAGAAACTATGTCCTGTGGCCTTAGAGACATTTGAATAGGTGTTGGACTAAGAATATGGTGTCTTCTTTTTTTTTTTTTTTTCTTTTTTTCTTTTTAAATTTTTATTATTATTATTTTTTTTTCCCAGTGGGTTTTGTCATACATTGATATGAATCAGCCCTTCTTTAAGACAAAATAACAAGACGAAAGATTTAAAACTACTTCAAGAAGAAACAAGATGGTCTTGAAGAATCATCATAGTTGTATAAAATTAGAAGTTTGGCATGTTGATGAAATTGTTAATATCAGACAGATGAATCACATAACTACTTGTCCCCCATGAAAGCTAGTAATTCAGGGGTTATCAAGTGAGTGTGGTCTTGGAATTGAGGAAAGGTATTTGAGGTGAAGTAGATAGGACAGAGTCCTTAGGATAAATACAGAACCATGCATTTAAATATGTTTTAAAATATGCCAAACTTGAAAGTGATTTGTTATCAAAGATAAGGAAAATGAAAATTGTAACTCACTCAGGCTCCATTAAAGGTAGAACTGGTTCTTTTAAAAATTACATTTACCATAACTTTTGTCATCCCCAGAGTTTTCCCAGGCAGAATCTATAAGTGCAGTGCATGTTTCAGGGTATATGAGGGAGTATAGATCAGAGTAGACAGTTAATTCTGTAACTAAACAGATGTTGGAATCTGTAAAATCTATGGAAACTGCCTATGAGTAAAAGGGCTAATATTATATCTGAAGGATACTTTTATAAGCACCAGAGTCAAAGTATGTGCTTTAAGAGACTGAGATACTTGAAGATGTATTTATTTTTAGTGGCCCCAAGAGAGTCCTGCCCCATGTAACTCATTAGCTTCAGTTCAAGTATCCAGAGTTTGACTGTCTCTAGGGTACAAGGAAAGAGGGAGTCTCTGGAGAGGTGACATCAACATAGTCCATCTTTTCCTTCCAAATTGATTAGGAGTGAACCTATTGTTTCCACTTAACTTTCAAATTTCAAATCTAGTATTATTGATTACAATTTTTTTTTTTGGCTAGTCTTTTAAAAAAATTATTTAATTTTGTCTGTGCTGGTTCTTTGTTGCTGTGCACAGGCTTTCTCTAGTTGTGGTGAGCAGGGGCTACTTTCTAGTTCAGGTTGGGCTTCAGATAGAATACACATCCCCAGTGCCACATGAAGATATGTGAAGTCATCATGAGAAAACATTTTATGGCTTAAGAAAAATTTCAGGATAATCTGGTGCTTGATTGCACTCACTCCACAAAATCTGCTTTCTGATTTTATATATTCAAGTTCTAACCCCCAGTGCTGTGTTAAAACTTGGATATTAGCTAGGAAAAGAGCTTTGGTTCCACAGATAAGGTAAATAAAAGTAAGTATAGTGGAACTAAGTTTCTGTTACTTTAGGAATCAGCAAATTAGATTATTTTCAGTTGTGATTGTTCTTAAAAGAAAAAACTCAATTGGTTAGCATGTGTGTCAGTTGGCAAAATGAACAGAAATTCCTACAGATATTCAACAAATATAAGAACTAAATTATTTATTTTATAAGCCAACACTTTATTTGTAGACATTTCATTCTATTTTAGTACATTCATTATAACAGTATGTACACATGAAAATAATTTAAATACAGCATATTTAGCCCTAGTAAAACATGCATTTAGGATAATGCATAAAACAGGATAATAGTACATGTCTGAATGTAAAACTTTAGACTGTATGCTTCCATTTTTTCCTCTAGGTCCTTATTTTCTGTGAAATTACACAATATTTCTCAAAATCTACTGTCACTATCTATGTTTTTTAAGTGTTCATTTTTTCAAAGAGGTACAAAAATATCTGAAATATACATGGAATCTCCCAAATGCTAGGTTGACAGTGACAAGGAATATTGTGTCAATGTGTCAAAGCCATAGTAACTCAGTCAGAGCACTGAGGCTGCAGAAATTTTGCCGAGACTTCAGGATTCATTGAGAAACTAGATAAGACAGTCTGAATGTCAAAAATATTGGTGAATGCTGTATAATTTGAAATATCTTAAAAATTATTATCTTGAAATCTCCTGTCTTTAAAATGTGTGGTTTACCTACTGAGTATCCAGTTTTATTGAAATACTTATTCTTCCACTCAAATTTTAGTTATATTATTTGTCAGTATTGTACAATTATTGTAATTGCAAACTATTATCTCTATCACCTGATGTGTGTCAATACTAAGCATTTAACTTCTTTCATTTGATGCCTATTCTCTTGATTAGAATAGTAAAATTGTGTTCCTATGAGATATCATTTTCCATTTTTAAAATAATTGTTACACAGAATGTCATCTTTGTCTTATAGAATCTATTCATTTTAATTTTACCGATTTAAATTTTTCTACATAAATTTGCTGTTTTTCAATTATTTCTTTTTTTGTATCCAAGTAATAACTTTTGTATAATTTTTATGACAAGACTTTCTTATATCATGTCACATAATGATGGTTACCACAGACACCATTTTTTGTTCCTGTAGTTAGGGTGAATGTGTCTAATATTTTCAGTTATTATTATTTATATAGTTTGTCTAATATAGATCAAGATTTCTTACTGCATTAAGTCAACTGATGCTTGTGTTAACATAGATGACAATTCCCAGTGAAATTACACAGTTCTTTCAGTATGTAGGAAAGAAATGAGAATTTCTAATTAACTTTAACCAAAACATATTTCTTCTCTTGGAAGACTGCCTTTTGTGGTGGTGTGAATAGCTCTAAGAGAAATGGATGTTGAATAGGAAAGTACAAAAGGAACAAAGTGACCCAGAACAGCAGAATATATTAGAGAATTAATGGGTTAATGCTTCTAGCACAAGAGATTTCCCATATCCAGTGTTACTAAAGGATAATAATTTTCCTGAATGTAAAAAAAAAAAAAAGAATTAGTATCTTAGTATAGTATACATTATAGTATATATATAGTATGTATGTTAGTATACATTAGTATACATTATTAAGATATATAGTATCTTAGTATACATTAGTGTCCTAATTATGTCTCAGTGTGCTATGTGGATTCAATTTTAACATAAAGAGACCATTATATTCTTTATTCTATTTTAGTTGGTGTCTCCTTTGCCTGACACTTTTTATTTCAATCTAAACCCATTCATTTTTATCTGTCAGGTAGGTAGCCATTCAACATTCTTTTTTGTTTATTCTATAAAGCAGTAAATGGTTATGTAACTTTATTTCCCCAAGGATTTTTTTTTTTCAAACAGAAGAGTAGTTGACTGGTATATGCACTTCAGGTATATATAGCATAGTGATTTTATATTTTCATAGATTATACTCCACATAAAGTTATTTTAAAATATTGGCTGTGTTCTCTATGCTGTACATTACATGCTTGTATCTTGTTTATTTCGTACCTAGTAGTTTTTAACCTCTTAATCCATTGCCCCTATCTTGCCCTTTCCCCTCTCCCTTTCCCCAGTGGTAATCACGAGTTTGTTCTTTGTATCTTTGAGTCTGTTTGGTTTTGTTATATTCATTTGTTTGTTTTAGGTTTTAGATTTCACATATAAGTAAAAACATACAGTATTTGTCTTTCTTTGTCTGACTTTCCTAAGCGTAATATTCTCCAGGTTTGTCCATGTTGTAAATGGCAAAATTTCATCTTTTTCATGGTTGAGTAATATCCCATTGTACCTATCTATCTGTATAAATATACACCACATCTTCTTTATCCATTCATCTGTTGATGCATACTTCCATAGGTTGCTTCTATATCTTGGCAATTGAAAATAATGCTGCTATGAAAATTGGAGGGTTTTACCTTTTGTCAGTTGCCTTCTTGATCCTTATTGATATGATAATGTTCAAATAAATTATTATTTTATTATACTGTGTTATTATATTAGTGTTTTCCCTGGATGAGTTAGCATTTTATTTTTTCCCTCCTTTAGTCTGCTAAATACTTCTTTATTAGGTACATTAAAAATAATTTGCCAGCAGTACATTTCAGATGACTATATTATATTTGTATATGTGTTCATGAGACTAAACCATGATTTTTTAAATTTGCTCTTCTGAGCAGGTGTGAATCAGGGGGATGTAGAATGTCATTGTACATGTACACTGTATATGGTACTTTTTTCTCATACTTTTATGATTAATTTTATTATGAAATTTTTGGACCCAGATTTTTTTGTGGATACCATTGATCACATCACTATAAAAGTCAAAGAAAGTATAAAATACTACATCCTCTATACCCCATGTAGGTGGGGAAACAGTGGAAACAGTGGCTGACTTTATTTTTCTGGGCTCTAAAATCACTGCAGATGGTGATTGCAGCCATGAAATTAAAAGACGCTTACTCCTTGGAAGGAAAGTTATGACCAACCTAGACAGCATATTAAAAAGCAGAGACATTACTTTGCTAACAAAGGTCCTTCTATTCAAGGCTATTGTTTTTCCAATGGTCATGTATGGATGTGAGAGTTGGACTATAAAGAAAGCTGAGCGCAGAAGAATTGATACTTTTGAACTGTGGTGTTGGAGAAGACTCTTGAGAGTCCCTTGGACTGCAAGGAGATCCAACCAGTCCATCCTAAAGGAGATGAGTCCTGGGTGTTCATTGGAAGGACTGATGCTGTAGTTGAAACTCCAATACTTTGGCCACCTGATGTGAAGAGCTGACTCATTTGAAAAGACCCTGATGCTGGGAAAGATTGAGGGCAGGAGGAGAAGGGGACGACAGAGGATGAGAGGGTTGGATGGCATCACTGACACAATGGACATGGGTTTGGGTAGACTCCGGGAGTTGGTGATGGACAGGGAGGCCTGGCGTGCTGCGATTCATGGGGTCACAAAGAGTCGGACACGACTGAGCGACTGAACTGAACTGAACTATACCACATGTACTGCCTTTGAATTTTAGTATATTCATTTGCTTGATGATAAACTAATAGCTATTTAAAAGCACAAACTTTGATATTAAAAGGACTTGGGTTTCTATTAAAATAGGAATTTTATGATCTTGGTTAAGTTAGTTAACTACTTTAACCTATTTCTTCATATGTAAAAGGGTTGTAGTAAATTTCAATTTTTTGGAGTCAGGATTATGCTTGTAAAGGTTTTAGAATATAAAACACTTAGTAATACCAGCTATTATGAATATTGTTAATTGATATGTAGGTAGCATATCTGTCCAGCATTCAACCTTTGGCTGCTTTATTTTTCAAACTTCTTTTTTTTCTTTTTTTAATTTCTTTTATTAGTTGGAGGCTAATTACTTCACAACATTTCAGTGGGTTTTGTCATACATTGACATGAATCAGCCATGGAGTTACATGTATTCCCCATCCTGATCCCCCCTCCCACCTCCCTCTCCACCCGATTCCTCTGGGTCTTCCCAGTGCACCAGGCCCGAGCACTTGTCTCATGCATCCCACCTGGGCTGGTGGTCTGTTTCACTATAGATAATATACATGCTGTTCTTTTGAAACATCCCACCCTCACCTTCTCCCACAGAGTTCAAAAGTCTGTTCTGTACTTCTGTGTCTCTTTTTCTGTTTTGCATATAGGGTTGTCGTTACCATCTTTCTAAATTCCATATATATGTGTTAGTATGCTGTAATGTTCTTTATCTTTCTGGCTTACTTCACTCTGTATAATGGGCTCCAGTTTCATCCATCTCATTAGAACTGATTCAAATGAATTCTTTTTAATGGCTGAGTAATATTCCATGGTGTATATGTACCACAGCTTCCTTATCCATTCATCTGCTGATGGGCATCTAGGTTGCTTCCATGTCCTGGCTATTATAAACAGTGCTGTGATGAACATTGGGGTGCACGTGTCTCTTTCAGATCTGGTTTCCTCGGTGTGTATGCCCAGGAGTGGGATTGCTGGGTCATATGGCAGTTCTATTTCCAGTTTTTAAAGGAATCTCCACACTGTTCTCCATGGTGGCTGTACTAGTTTGCATTCCCACCAACAGTGTAAGAGGGTTCCCTTTTCTCCACACCCTCTCCAGCATTTATTGCTTGTAGACTTTTGGATAGCAGCCATCCTGACTGGCGTGTAATGGTACCTCATTGTGGTTTTGATTTGCATTTCTCTGATAATGAGTGATGTGGAGCATCTTTTCATGTGTTTGTTAGCCATCTGTATGTCTTCTTTGGAGAAATGTCTGTTTAGTTCTTTGGCCCATTTTTTGATTGGGTCATTTATTTTTCTGGAATTGAGCTTCAGGAGTTGCTTGTATATTTTTGAGATTAATCCTTTGTCTGTTTCTTCATTTGCTATTATTTTCTCCCAATATTTTTCAAACTTTAAATGTGAAAATTTTTTTACTAATTAAAGATTGCTTTTGCAAGATCTGCCTGTATTCTTCCATACTGTTGTCAGGTGATTGAGTGTGAAGTTAAATTAGTTCAATCCTTCTTATGTATGAAGTATTAAATTTCTGTTTTGTGTACTTTTATATTTCAAACCTTATATTTTGGTTGTTTGCTTTCCTTGCAACTAAATTATGGGACAAGGAAGATATTTATGGTAGTGATGGAGGAATATTTCCCAGTGGCCTTTCTAGCACTGACTCTTCTTTTGTTTGCCCTTTACTTTTCCCTTATTTGGATTTTATCAACATTTATTTACTACTAATTTTGTACCAATTTATTTAACACATCAATAGGTTCTACACTCAAACCTGATTCAAATTTTTAAAATTTTGGAAGAATTAAAAATTTACTTTATGTCTAACAATTTGAACATGATAGAACTGAATTCTTTCTTTTCTTTTTTTTAAATTTTTATTTATTTATTTATTTTTTGAATTCTTTATTTTCTAATGCCACTTGGGGTAGTGTATAACCATGCTTATGCAAGGACTTCCATTGTGGCTCAGCTGGTAAAGAATCTGCCGGCAATGCAGGAGATCTGGGTTCAACCCCTGGGGTGGGAAGATACCCTGGAGGAGGGAAAAGCTACCCACTCCAGTATTCTGGCCTGGAGAATTCCATGGACTGTATGGTCCATGGGGTCGCAAAGAGTGGGACACAACTGAGTGACTTTCACTTCACTTCATGCTTATGCAAATACTAAATAGTTGGATGAAAATGATAATCAGCTAACCTTAGGAATGGCAATGTGCTAGGTTTAGTGTAACTGATGCTTCAAGATTGCAAACATAAATTAACCTATCATAGATGGAGGTGCTTAGATTTTTATAATACCATAATATCCTTTTCTTTATGTCATTCTTTATATTAGTTTTAGTTTTATATTCTATCTTTGACCTGTCATTGCACTGACAATGTATCTGTCTTTATCTTATGCATTTAATTACTTATCATAGGGAGCAATGTAAAGCATTATAATTTATGCACAGATTACACAATTGGATAGCTTTAAAAATGTTTATCTTGATTAGAATGTTGGAAGTGAATAATTCTACCTCCTTTAGGATGTCCATGCACTCTGGTTATTGGTACTTGGTGAAAATGAAATCAATAGAAAGAAGAGGTAAGTGTTGGTAACATCAAAGAAATTTTGGAGTTCTTATTAAATTGGTGTAGTAATTTTAGTTATCATGAGGGCATGAGTTAAGCATTGTAATTATTGTAATTGAATGGTCATATTTTCAGACTCTGTCTATTTATTTGTTTTCCTACCATACCAAGGTAACATTCACAAATATGTTAAAAGAGTAGAGAAGCAATTCTACCGAAAGCTTTATGTGCAGCATTGCTTCTCCACTGTATATTCTTATAGTACTTTAAATCATATTAAGCTCAATCTGAAAAAGACCTTTTATATCTATGATGGATGGAAACACAGGGTCTACTATTTGATTTTTCTTATGTTAAACATCAATATCATTACTTTTGGTAATGTAGAACTAAGTTGATATGCCATGCCATGCCATGCCATCCTAAGTCATTTTAGTAATTTCCTTCTCCAGGGGATCTTCCCAACTCAGAGAGCGAACCTTGATCTCTTATGTCTCCTGTATTGGCAGATGGGTTCTTTACCACTATGCCACCTGGGAAGCCCCAAATTGGTATAATATATATCGATTTCAATGAATCATCATTTACCCAGATAGTTGCATATAAAATCCCGTGGCCCTGTCTTTTAACATGATAGGTTTACTGCCTCCCTAGGCCCTCCCCCTTTTGGAAGATACTTTTATTTTTTTCTCATTTATTTTTATTAGTTGGAGGCTAATTACTTTACAATATTGTAGTGTTTTTTGCCATACATTGACATGAATCAGCCATGGATTTACATGTGTTCCCCATCCTGAACCCCCCTCACACCTCCCTCCCCATCCCATCCCTCTGGGTCATCCCAGTGCACCAGCCCTGAGCACTTGTCTCATGCATCCAACCTGGACTGGTGGTCTGTTTCACACTTGATAATATACATGTTTTGATGCTATTCTCTCAGATCATCCCACCCTCGCCTTCTCCCACAGAGTCCAAAAGTCTGTTCTGTACATCTGTGTCTCTTTTTCTGTCTTGTATATAGGGTTATCGTTACCATCTTTCTAAATTCCATATATATGTGTTAGTATACTGTAATGGTCTTTATCTTTCTGGCTTACTTCACTCTGTATAATGGGCTCCAGTTTCATCCATCTCATTAGAACTGATTCTT
Source organism: Dama dama (assembly GCF_033118175.1). Taxonomy (NCBI): domain Eukaryota; kingdom Metazoa; phylum Chordata; class Mammalia; order Artiodactyla; family Cervidae; genus Dama; species Dama dama. The sequence goes on from NC_083687.1 coordinate 32,510,507, forward strand.
TTTAATGGCTGAGTAATATTCCATGGTGTATATGTACCACAGCTTTCTTATCCATTCATCTGCTGATGGGCATCTAGGTTGCTTCCATGTCCTGGCTATTATAAACAGTGCTGTGATGAACATTGGGGTGCACGTGTCTCTTTCAGATCTGATTTCCTCAGTGTGTATGCCCAAGAGTGGGATTGCTAGGTCATATGGCAGTTCTATTTTCAGTTTTTTAAGGAATCTCCACACTGTTCTCCATGGTGGCCGTACTAGTTTGCATCCCCACCAACAGTGTAAGAGGGTTCCCTTTTCTCCACACCCTCTCCAGCATTTATTGCTTGTAGACTTTTGGCTAGCAGCCATCCTGACTGGCGTGTAATGGTACCTCATTGTGGTTTTGATTTGCATTTCTCTGATAATGAGTGATGTTGAGCATGGAAGATACTTTTTATTTTATTTTATTTTTTTGAAGATACTTTTTAAAATGTTAAATGCTTTGTCTTGACAGGAGCCATGTGCTAAGAAAAGGTGGAACAGTAAAATGGAAATTCTTTCACTAGGTTTATCCTACTGGGCTTCTCTGACAGACCTCAACTGGAACAAGTTCTCTTTGTGGTTCTTTCAATCTCCTACATCTTCACTTCGCTGGGAAACACAACCATCTTTCCATTGTCCTACTTGGACCCACGTCTTCACACCCCTATGCACTTTTTCCTTTCTAACCTGAGCTTTCTGGATCTGTGCTACACCACCAGCATTGTTCCTCAGTTCCTGGTTAATCTCAGCGGAGCAGAAAAATCCATCTCTTTCCGTGGCTATGTAGCTCAGTTCTTCATCTATCTGGGACTGCATGCACAGAATGCTTTCTCTTAGGATTCATGGCATTTGACCGCTATGCAGCTGTTTGCAGGCCCCTTCACTACACAGTAATCATGCACCCGGTCTGTGTGCCCTGATGGCTTCTGCTTCATGGATCACTGGTTTTGCCAACTCCTTATTGCAGACAGTGTACATCTTCCTTTTACCACTTTGTGAGAGAAATAAATTAGACCACTTTCTTTGTGAGATCCCTCCTTTTCTCAAACTAGGCAGTGTTGACACCACTATGAATGTGTATATGACCTGCTTTGGCAGTGTCATCATACTTCTCACACCTGTTGCCTTAATCATGTTCTCCTATGGTCGGATTGTCAGGACGGTCTTAAGAATAAAGTCCACTGCAGGGTGGAGAAAAGGGTTTGGCGCATGTGGATCCTATCTCACAGTGGTCACCCTGCTCTTTGGTATAGCCATCTATGTCTATCTTCATCCCAGCAGCAGCATCTCCCAGAATCAGGACAAGTTCATGTCTCTCTTCTACACAGTCATTATACCCATGACCAACCCCCTCATTTATACACTGAGAAACAGGGATATAAAGGGAGGTTGAAGAAGGTGCTTTGGAAGGACTCTGACTCCAGATGATGGCTGAGAAGGACAGTTTAATGGAGGGAATTGAACATTAGAACTCTTTAGATGTATGTGTGTGTCCACCATGAGTCATCTAAAATTTCCTCGGATAACTCTGAGGGAATTTCTTTACTTCAGTGTGGTGCATCTGTGCTCAGTCATGTCCAACTCTTTGACCCCATGAGCTGTAGGCCACTAGGTTCCTCTGTCCATGAAATTTCCCAGGTAAGAATACGGGGGTGGGTTACCATATCCTTCTCCAGGGCATCTTCCTGACCCAGGGATTGAGTCTGTGTCTCCTGCATTTACAGGTGGATTCTTTATCACTGAACCATCAGGGAAGCCCTTCTTCACTTCATTCTCTTAAAAAAATGAGTGCTCCAAACCTGGTTAATGGATTCATTCCAACCTCCAGAGATATGATTCACTGTTCCTGGAGCATCTACATTTAAAAAAATTTTTTTAAGCAGTTTGAATTAATATAGAATATCTCATCTCAAAATACACCTAAAGAACATAGAAAATATTTTGAGCTGAAAACAACTAAGAAGCAGTAAATGCTGAAGAAGCTCACCATTTTCTGCCTAAAGCAGCACACATTCTCCTTTTCATATAGACTCTTATCAACCCAACAAAACAAACTGGAAAATTCTTAAAGAGATGGGAATACCAGACCACCTGACCTGCCTCTTGAGAAACCTATATGCAGGTCAGGAAGCAATAATTAGAACTGGACATGGAACAACAGACTGGTTCCAAATTGGGAAAGGAGTACATTAAGACTGTATATTGTCACCCTGCTTATTTAACTTATATGTGGAGTACATCATGAGAAACACTGGGCTGGGTGAAGCACAAGCTGGAATCAAGATTGCCGGAAGAAATATCAACAACCTCAGATATGCAGATGACACCACCCTTATGGCAGAAAAGGAAGAAGAACTAAAGAGCCTGTTGATGAAAGTGAAAGAGGAGAATGAAAAAGTTGGGTTAAAACTCAACATTCAGAAAACTAAGATCATGGCGTCTGGTCCCATCACTTCATGGCAAATAGATGGTGAAACAGTGGAAACAGTGACAGACTTTATTTTTGGGTTCCAAAATTACTGCAGATGGTGACTGCAGCCATGAAATTAAAAGATGCTTCCTCCTTGGAAGGAAAGTTATGACCAACCTAGACAGCATATTAAAAAGCAGAGACATTACTTTGCCAACAAAGGTCAGTCTAGTCAAAGCTATGGTTATTCCAGTAGTCATGTATAGATGTGGGAATTGGACTATAAAGAAAGGTGAGCACCGAAGAATTGATGCTTTTGAACTGTGGTGTTGGAGAAGATTTGCACTGCAAGGAGATCCAACCAGTCTATCCTAAAGGAAATCAGTCCTGAATATACACTGAAAGGACTGATGCTGAAGCTGAAATGCCAGTACTTTGGCCAGATGCGAAGAACTGACTCTTTGTAAAAGACCCTGATGCTGGGGAAGATTGAAGGCAGGAGGAGAAGGGGACGACAGAGGATGAGATGGTTGGGTGGCATCACTGACGCAATGAGCATGAGTTTGAGTAAACTCTTGGAGTTGGTGATGGGCAGGGAGGCCTGGCATGCTGCAGTCTGTGGGGTCACAAAGAGTCAGACACGACTTAGTGACTGAACTGAACTGAACTTACCAACCCAGGGATGGCACCGGAGGAATCTACAAACAAACCTTCTTAAACTAACCCTTATTCCTATGAAGGAAGATAAGTACTACCTAGCTATAGTTGGGCCACCCCTAGTTCAAACCCCTTTGTCTTGTCAATTCTTCACAAATATATCGGTTCTTTGTCTAAAAGGTGAATAAGCTTACTGCCTTGGGTTTTTCATTCTCTTGTGAAAGCTCCCATGTACATGTAAAGTTCAATAAGATTTGTATGCTTTTCTCCTGCTTATCTGTCTTTGTCAGTTTAATTTTCAGACCCAGCCAGGGAGCCTAAGACGGTGGAGGAAATTTTTTACCTTCCCTACAGGCTGCACTGGTTTTTATTATTTGCAACCCTATTTGGGAACATTATCCCATTTCTACTTGCAAAGAGACATGTAGGAACATACTATGAGGTACAGCAAAAATAAAAGCATGAAACCATTGACACTGTAAGGTATATTAGTATTTTAGAATTTTCTGACAATTGCTAAAGAGATATCACTTTTTTTTTTTTGCATTTTGATTGTGGCTTTATTATAAAGTCCATGGGTTGAATGCATTAGCTTTTTCAGAGAAATAGGTGGAGGCAGCTGTGAAAAAATGTTTAGACTCAAAGAAAAACTTTCTGATACCAATCCTGATAAAGTCATTCAGAAATTAGGCCCAGCTGTGATTTCACTAGTGTGGCAGTCATCTTATGTAGCATCTATTTTGGCGAAGGCTCTAGACAGGAAGCACTGAGTGAAGGGTGTGATTCACTGTTGCCAGTGACAGCGGCAGCCACTAGCTGTAATAACACCAGGTAGTACTTACATATAGTTTTGCATATAGCCTGAAAAATGCTGATGTGAGGCATAGGAATTCATCATTTTAACCTTCTTCCCTTCTAAAAATGACCTTTAAGAACATTATCATGTCTGAGTAGTACATGACCTAAGTTCTATTTCATATTCTACACATTTCACTGACAGTAATTCAGCAAAATTTCAAAGGATAAAATATATTTAGATTACTGTCCTTATACCATTTTACAAATTCTTTGATTCAAGCATCAATTGGTCAGGGCCTTTGTATCTCACATCTAGCAAAAGCCCCATATATATTCTAAAAATGTGAAAAATAGTCCCTTATTTCCATGAAACCCCATGTTCTGCAGATGCTTACTCAAATAAATTTACCTGGAAAAAATTTAAATAAATAACATACATATTAATTTTGAAAGATTCTATTCACCTAAGCTTTACAAGCAGCCATCTCCTTATGAAATAAGCTCTTACAATTCTGAATTATGAATAATAAATATAAACATCCTAGAAAAATTCAATCTGACATTCTAACCCTTAGATCCCTGATCAAGCTCAGTTTATAGTGGGTACTACAACATGCTATATTTTGACTTATACTTGGATTTGATAACATAAAAAATATATTATGGACTTCCCTGGTGGCTCAGATGGTAAAGAATCTGTAATGCAGGAGATCCAGGTTTGATCCCTGGATTGGGAAGATCCCCTGGAGAAGGGAATGGCTACCCACTCCAGTATTATGGAGAATTCCTCAGGCAGAGAAGCCTAGAGGGTTACAGTTCATAGGGTTGCAAAGATTCTATTCACCTAAGCTTCACAAACAACCATTTCCCTATGAAATAAACTCTTACTGTTCTGAAATCTGAATAATAAATATAAACATCTTAGAAAAATTTAATCTGACATTCTAGCTCTTAGATCCCTGATCAAGTTCAGTTTGTAGTGTACACTGCAATATGCTACATTTTGACTTATACTTGGATTTAATAACATAAATAATATATTATATGTTAATATGTTATTGCACATATGTAAATAAATATATACACATTTACAAAGCATGCATCCCACATGCAGTCTCTTGTAGGTCAATCTCTTAATTCTTTCTGAAGATGATTAGTAGAAGAATATATGTTTCCTTTAGCTCTATATTACTTAGAAGTTATACCCTTACATATAATGCAGTTTCTATGATTTCTGAAATAAGTACAAAATACACACAAGTGAATGTTGGGCCACAGTTTATTCCTGGAAGTCACACTGAAAAGAAAAAACAGTTAACGTGGAGGTGGTAGGTATATGCTTTTGTTAGAATCTTACAACACTAAAGTTCTCCATGGAACAAGTTGTTGTTCGGTCTCTTAGTCGTGTCTGACTCTTTGTGACCCCATGGACTGCAGCATGCCAGGCTTCGCTGTCCTTCACTATCTGCTGGAGTTTGCTGAAACTCATGTCCAATGAGTCAGTGATGTCATCCAACCATCTCATCCTCTGTCACCCCCTTCTCCTCCTGCCTTCAATCTTTCCCAGCATCAGAGTCTTTTCCAATGAGCCATCTCTTCACATCACGTGGCCAAAGTATTGGAGCTTCAGTATCAGTCCTTCCAATGAATATTCAGGGTTGATTTCCTATAGGAGTGACTGGTTTGATCTCCTTGCTGTTCAAGGGACTCTCAAGAGTCTTCTCCAGCACCACAATTCGAAAGTATCAGTTCTTCGGCTCCTCAGCCTTCTTTCTTCTTTGTGGTCTAACTCTCACATCTGTACATGAATACTGGAAAAACCATCAGCTCAGTTCAGTTCAGTTGCTCAGTCGTGTCCGACTCTTTGCAATCCCATGAATTGCAGCACGCCAGGCCTCCCTGTCCATCATCAGTTCCCGAAGTTTATTCAAACTCATGCCCATTGAGTCGGTGATGCCATCCAGCCATCTCATCCTCTGTTGTCCCCTTCTCCTCCTGCCCCCAATCCCTCCCAGCACCAGGGTCTTTTCCAATGAGTCAACTCTTCACATGAGGTGGCCAAAGTACTGGAGTTTCAGCTTCAGCATCAGTCCTTCCAATGAACACCCAGGACTCATCTCCTTTAGGATGGACTGGTTGGATCTCCTTGCAGTCCAAGGGACTCTCAAGAGTCTTCTCCAACACCACAGTTCACAAGCATCAGTTCTTCGGCACTCAGCTTTCTTCACAGTCCAACTCTCACATCCATACATGACCACTGGAAAAACCATAGACTTGACCAGATGGACCTTTGTTGGCAAAGTAATGTCTCTGCTTTTTAATATGCTGTCTAGGTTGGTCATAACTTTCCTTCCAAGGAGTAAGCGTCTTTTAATTTCATGGCTGCAATCACCATCTGCAGTGATTTTGGAGCCCAAAAAAATAAAGTCTGATACTGTTTCCACTGTTTCTCCATCTATTTGCCATGAAGTGATGGGACCAGAGGCCATGATCTTAGTTTTCTGAATGTTGAGCCTTAAGCCAACTTTTTCACTCTCCTCTTTCACTTTCATCAAAAGACTCTTTACTTCTTCTTCACTTTCTGCCATAAGGGTGGTGTCATCTGCATATCTGAGGTTATCGATATTTCTCCCAGCAATCCTGATTCCAGCTTGTGCTTCATCCAGCCCAGCATTTCTCATGATGTACTCTGCATATAAGTTAAATAAGCAGGTGACAATATAGAGCCTTGACGTACTCCTTTTGCTATTTGGAACCAGTCTGTTGTTCCATGCCCAGTTCTAACTGTTGCTTCCTGACCTGCATACAGATTTCTCAAGAGGCAGGTCAGGTGGTCTGGTATTCCCATCTCTTTCAGAATTTTCCACAGTTTATTGTGATCCACACAGTCGAAGGCTATATGTATACTTTGTTGTCAAAGTGATGTCTCTGCTCTTTAGTCTACTGTCTAGGTTTGTCATAGCTTTTCTTCCAAGGAGCAAGCATATTTTAATTTTGTGGTTCAGTCACCATCCATAGTGGAACAAATTATACCCCTTATTGTCATAATAAATATATAAATATATATATAAATAAATATATAAATTTTTTGAAATTTTGAAGTGCCATTCTTTCAGGTCCTGAATTGAGCAATATAATAAGCAGAAAAAATGTACAAATTGAAGAAATTTAATGTATTACCACATATCTTGGAAAGATGGCAGTATCAGCAGTGGCATGATTTGTTTCCTTTCCTGTCTCCTTTACTTCCTTCTTTTCCACTTCCTTTCTTCCTTCCTCCTTCCCTCCCCCCCTCCTTCTCTTCCTTCTTCCATTTTTTCTTTTCACTTTTATTGAGGTATAGTTGATGTACAGTAATCTCACATATTTAAAGAATACAATTTAATGTTTTGATATATGTATATGTTTCCATCAGTGCAATTTAAAACATTGAGGAAAGTGATTTGTATGACTAGTTTGCTGAGAATTTTTGTCAGGATCAGGTGTTGAATATTATCAAATGTCTTTTCTGCATCTATTCAGATGATCACATGGTTTTTCTTTTTTTAGTTTGTTAATATGGTGAAATACACTGATTGATTTTCAGGTCAGATAAGGCACATTCAGACTGGTATAGACATAGACTACTCTGACTGATTTTCAACTGTTTAACTGCGTTCCTGGGATAAGTCCCATCTGATTATATTTTTATTTATATATCAATTTTTGGATCTATTTGTTAAAACTTTGCTTTGAATTTTTGCATCAATGTTTATAAGGGATATTAATCCATAGTTTTTTTTGGACAAATTATACATCTGTGTAACAGTCACTTAGATCAAGATGTAGAGTGTTTATATCACTTGAAAAAATTCCTTCATGTTCCCACCTTGTCAAAATCCCCAAAGAAAATCATTGCTCGGCTTTCCATTATCTTATCTTAGTCTTTTGACTACCTGGAAGTTCATATAATTAGAATCATATGGTATCCATGCTTTTGTTTTTGACCTCCCATGCAACAGCAAGTTTTTGAGGTCCATCCATATTGTTGCATGGATCAATAGATTGTTCATTTTCATTGATGAATGGAACTACATTTGGTGGCTTATCACATTTTATCTATTTTTTCATTGTAGATTTTTGCATTGTTTTTGGTTTTATGCTGTAATGAACAAAACCTCTGTGAGACTTCTCTCACACAAATCTTTTTTATGGACATTTGTTTTCATTTCTCTGAGGGAAATACACAGGAGTGTAAATACTCAATCATAGAGGATATGTGCTTAATTTTATGAAAAAGATAGCCAAACACTTTCCCAGAATAATTAAATTAATTAATAATAATAATAATTAAAAAATAATAATAAATTAAATTTCAAGAGCAACATATGAGGGTACCAATTGCTCAGCATCTTTACTAATATTTGGTATTTTATGTTTTAATTTAGCTATTTTAATGATTATAAAGTGGTGTCTTGTGGTTTTAATTTTCATTTTCATGAAGATGAAAATAATGGGCACCTTTTCATGTGTTTTTTGCCAGGCATACATCTTACTTTGTGAAAAGTCTGGTTTTAGCTTTTTGCCCACTTTTCACTCAGTTGTTTGCCTTTTTATTATTTGTACACATTCTTGATATATTCTGGATACAAATCTTTATATATATATTGATTCATGGTTTTAATGATTCATGGGGTTGCAAAGAGTCAGACACAACTGAACGAATGAACTGATTGTTTTATTGGATTTCAGTTAGATGTGGACAACTGAAAAGAAAGAGAAAAGATGATTTGAAGTGTCAAACATAAGATATTTTGAAAATTAAGTTTTACCTAAATTTACCTATTATCTAATTGGGATCATATTTGGCCTTTATAGTACATATTTCCAAATTCCATCTCTGGAGGTTTTTATTGGGTTAGTAGAAATGTTTAAATAAACTAAAAAATTTCAATTTAAGAATTATTTATTTCTATTAACTGAGTAAAAGAAGCAACCATAAAACTAGTCACTGTCACCTTACTTTCTAGACACAAGTCTCCTGAGTGCACCCTTTACATCCTTATTTCTCAGTGTATAGATGACAGGGTTCAACATGGGAGTCACCAAGTTGTAGAAGAGGGTAAGGAATTTCCCTTGGTCCTGAGATGAATTATTTCCTGGTTGCATATACATATAGATAATATTCCCATAAAACAAAGAGACTACAGTGAGATGGGACCCACATGTGTTGAAAGCCTTCCTTCTTCCTGCCGCTGACTTCATCCTCAGCACTGCAAGGGCAATGTAGCTATAAGAGATGAGGATGAGCGACAGGGGCACCAGAACAATGATCACTGATAAGATGAAAACAGTGCTCTCTACAGCCACTGTATCCACACAGGCAATTTTTATCAGAGCCGGCATCTCACATAGAAAATGTTTCACCCTGCATCTCCCACATCGTGGCAGTTTCATAGTCACTGGAGACATAACCAGGGAGTTGAGAAGCCCGACTCCCCAGGCCACAGACACCAACTTCCAGCAGAGCCGAGGGTGCATGAGGACACAATAGTGGAGGGGCTTGCAGATTGCCGTGAAGCGGTCATAAGCCATGACAGCCAAGAGAACACATTCTGTGCCACCCAGTCCCAGGAACATGAAGAGCTGGATGGCACAGCCCACATAACTGATGGCCTTGTCTGGGCCACTTAAGTTGAAAAGCAGCTGGGGGATAGAACTGGTGGTAAAGCAAAGATCTAGGAAGGACAAGTTAGTGAGGAAGAAGTACATGGGAGTGTGAAGGCTGGGGTCTAAGCGGGCAACCAGGATAATGACAACATTGCCCAGCAAAGTCACAAGGTAGAAGAGGAGGACAAACAAGAAGAGGATCTGCTCTAGCTTGGGTCTGTCTGAGAAACCCAACAAGATGAAGCCTTCCTGGCAACTCTGGTTGGTCATGACAGAGGATAATTAGTACACACCTGCAGGGAAGCAAATAGCAACACATTATATTCTTCATGAAGCAGGCTAAGGAATTCACAGAGAGAGGTGGGTCATATCAAGTAATTATGAAAAATAATTACTTAAAATTTTAATATTCCATGTAGATATAGATTATGCATTTTAGGAATACTATCTTTTTAAAATTTTCTTTCTTTTGGATCCCCCCAATTACAATTACTGTGGAATATTAGGAAAACACAGACATACATGAAGGATAGGAAAAGATTACCCACATCCCAGAAACAACCATACTGAAATATTGATTTATTTCTTTTCATTCTTTTCTTATGAGTATATATAATTTAACAAAAATCTAAATAATAGTGTGTTTATAAATTTTATATTCAACATTTCCTTTCATAATTTTACATTGTGAAAATTTGCTTTGGTTTTAAAGTTCCACAAAAATAATCATTAATGTCTGTATAATTTTCCTGTAGCTGTGTCATCATTTCTCCAATTATTGCTCTATAGTTAATTGTTAACAATATTTCCAATATTTTAAAGGTCTTGATAGATTATAGAAGTATCTGTTTTACTGAACTCTAAAAACAGCTTATTTTTCCTTAAATCTTTGGCAGTTGTTTGGTGTGCATGTGTTTATGCTTAGTCATGTCTGACTCTTTGTGACCCCATGGACTGTAGCTGGCCAGGCTCCTCTGTCCATGGAATTTTCCAGGCAAGAATACTGGAGTGGGGTGCCATTTCCTTCTCCAGGGGATCTTTCTGACCCAGGTGCGTCTCTTTCATTGGCAGATGGATTCTTTTTGTTTGGTCCCTGCCCGCACCTCCTAATCTCATATTGTTTAAATTGAGTGATATTAGGCTATGAGGTTGATTAATTTTTGATGCTTATTAGCCTTCTGAATTTGGGAAAATGTTTGTCACTGAGCTAGTGTGTCACATATCATAGAAAATTCTATCACTAAAACTTGAAAGTGACGTTTTACTTAACAATGAAAATAGGAGTAAAAGTTGTTCTGGTTTTTTTTTTAACTCATTGGAATTCAAGACGCAATCTTTCAATTTTTATTCAAAAATTTAATCCATAACAACACATAAATTCTTTTGTAAGTGATGGGATTCTTATTTCAAATACTTTATTTTGGAATTCTTATTTTCTCTATTTATAAATATATTTTCGTGTATTTCATAAAAGTTCAGTTTTATGAAATTATATAGTTTTCAATGAATATTGTATTTTAAAAATGTCTTTCCTTTATGAATGAAGTGCATAAATATATTTTTAGCTGGATATAACTGTGAGGCAGACTTATATATAGTTCTTTAAATTATATAAATTATAAGATAGTTATCATTTTATATCAATAGAGATATATGTATAAAATGATATAAAAATTACAAATGATATAAAATAGAATGATATGATTTCATTTATATCACTTAGAAAATTATATATAAATTTTAATTCTATCATGTTGCTTTAGAAAATATGCCTTTTTATCCCCAAGACTAATTGTCAAATTAACAAAAGCCAGATAAATCACTTTTTCATATTTAAAACCTATGGATAAATTCAAAAGTCATAAGCATGTGTTTTATAAAAACTTTTTCGGGACAAATCTCAAAATTCTTTCAATTCTTCCTAGAGCTAAAAATCCCCTTGATTGCATTAGTAATTAAAGAAGTAAAAGTTTTAGGTTTATTTGAATGTGTCAGAAACACTTCCAAAATCAGACAGTTTAAAATGCTTAAAGGTGATTTTATGATCTGACATATAACAGGACATTTCTCAGCACCTTAAATTAATAAATTAATAAAGATGTTTCCTGTACTCTATGTCCAGAATATGGTGTTTGAGTCAAAAGACTGTCTCAATACCCTGTATTGGCTATGAAATAATTTTACTACCTCAAAAGGTTGATGTGAAATTACAGCTTTCAGTGCCACCTCTCCCTCAGGTGCTTAAAGAGTTTATGACTCTACCAGATACCACTTCAAATTGTTACTGTAACTAGTTCCTACTATAACTAGCTATATTCTCTGGCCAAACAAGTATAAAACAAGATCCGGGAAGGATAAGAAAGAGTGAAGGAATCACATCTCCATCTCCACTTCTACACCACTATCTCATACACATTGATCTTTTACACACCATTACACATGTTTGTGAAATGCATTGCACATCATAAACCATGTTAGATGTTTGTTATTATGATTACAAACAGAAAAAAGCAGGTCTAGGTTACACATGATCAAAAAAGAGAATCTTTCCCATGCTATTTTTGGTATAAATAATAGCAGTGTTATTACTAAACAGTTTTAGTCAGTTCAAATTAATTAAAGCTGTAGAGATGGCCTAAGAAGAAAACTTAAAAATTTTAAAAATTTATTTGCCTATTTATTTCTGGCTACATTGCATCTTTGTTGCTGTGTATGGGCTTTCTCTAGTTGTGGTGAGAGGGGGCTACTCTCTAGTTGGGGTGCTTGGGTTTGTCATTGCAGTAGCTTCTCTTCTTGTGGAACCTGAGCTCTAGGCACTAGGGCTTTAGTAGTTGAGGCACAAGGGCTTAGTTGTCCCACAGAATGTGGAATCTTTCTGGACCAGGGATCAAACCTATGCCCCCTGGATTGCAAGGCAGATTCTCAACCACTGGACCACCAGGGAGGTCTCCTGAGAAGAAAACTTTTGCCTGAAAGTTATAGTCCAAGTGATTTTAAAAGACTTCTACTAATACATAGATTGATATAGCCTCCCATCAGGAAGTTCAGATTATGATCTTTAAAATAAGAATTACTGAAAATAATTATATTGATAAATAAATACATATTCAGCAAATATTTACTGAACCCTTGTTGTTTGCCAAACACTGTACTGTATATTAGAGATAAAAGATTACTAAAATAGATAGCAACTTACTTCACTGATTTATAGTCTAGTGGGAAAACAGACATTCACCAAAAACTCACACAATTAAATGTATAATGATTATCAATGATACTAAGCCCTTACACTAGCACTGTGCTGTTTTCTTGGGCCGCTTTATTTAATACTCATACCTGAATTTGAAGGATTTAGGCATTAAGTAACTTACCAAGGGTACACAGCCAGGAAGTTGTGGATGTGGAATTCAGATCCAGGTTTGACTGACTCTCAAGCCAAGTTTCTAAACACCATGGGGCTAAAATAGAAAGATAATGTATTTACTCAATTCCCAAATATCACCCATTGGATTCAGTTAAGATGGATTGAGTGCTCTGAGTCCTTTAATCACGATTTAGTCCCAATCAAAGAAGAATGTCAAAGTCTATTCAAGATAAATCAACTTAAGGAAATGCCACCTTTCTTTCTGAGAAGAAAACTCAGTCTTCTAAAAGAAATTTTAAAAGCATAGTTATTAATTAGCTCAAAGTTTGCTGGATTTTAAGTAGAAAAGTAATAAATTCAAACATAATGTCATATAAGGTGGTGGCAATTTAGTTGCTAAGTCATGCGGGACTCTTGAGACCCTACGGACTGTAGCCCACCAGGCTCCTCTGTCCATGGAATTTTCCAGGCAAGAATACTGTAGTGGGTTGCTATTTCATCCTCCAGGGGATCTTCCTGACCCAGGGATCGAACTTGAGTCTCCCGCATTGCAAGTGGATTCTTCACCGCTGAGCCATCAGGGAAGTCCAGTGTTATATATAGACCAAGATAAATTGCTAGAAATACCTTTTTGGAAAACTAGATATTGCAAGTACAACCGAGAACAATTATTGAAAAGATTTCAATTATTACTAAAATAATTTAAATAATAAATTAATAAATAATTTAAATAATAATAAAATAAAATAATTTCAATTATTACAAGAATGATATGCTGTAACTTGTTTTCCAGTAAAAATAGATAAAATATGCAAAAAATCTAGATTCATTTTAATATTTTAAGTCAGTAATTATAACCAGAATATATATTATGTGGTACACACACACACGGATACTATTGGTCGCTCCTGTTTTTAAATTTTTTTAAATCTAATTCATTTCTTACTTATTGAACATTAATTTTCATTAGCCATCAGGTAGGTGGAAGTGTGTTCAGACATATGGGGAGAACTCTGGTTTTTCTCTTAAACAATCTTGCTAATCTGATTTGCCTTCATTTGTGATGGATTTAGATGTTTGAAACCTAAGATCGATGTTGACAAGGCATGAGTTAATTGCTGACAAGAGGTAGGAGGTGTAGGATAGGAGCAGAAGTGGAAGGAAAGCAAGACAGAAAGTAGTTTTAAATGTGGTGAATCAAAGTATAGAAACAAGTATATCATAAAAGTTACACAATCAATGGAAGAATGACAATAACAATGAAATAGCTGACAGTATTGGTTAAAGCACCATCAATAGATACTAAAATTGGTAGATCAAGGAATCAAGGTGTAAGTACAGGTTTAGAATTAATAAATTGAGCCAAACAAGAAAGAGTTAAAAATTCCATCTCTGGAATGTGCAATTTGGTGTTGGAAGATACTGTATAATTTTTTTTTCCTGTTATCGACTTTTTTCCTACTTCTTATTGCATTAATTTTGTGTATGTTATTTTGATTAAAATACATGTTTTAAAGCAAAACTTATAATCTAGTTCTTTAGAAAAATATAAATGTAAAATATATAGCTCAAAATAGTATATTAGAACAATCATTCAAACCATGGCTCTACCCCTTACCAGTCTTATGACCTCAATCAAGATACATAACTGCTCTGTTTTCAGTTTCCTTTTCTGTGAGATAGGAAAGGTAAAGTACATATCTTATGGAACTTTAGGATGAGAAATTATATATGTAGTTATATTGGATAGCATATTGAACTGTGTCATAGCAGTGTAACAAAGACTACTTATTGTTTTAGTCTAATTATTATTTTCATTAACTTATTATCTTTCTTTTTTATTCCATTGTTAAGTCTTTTCTATTCCATTGTGAAATGGAACCCAAGAGAACATTTCAAAATTGGTATGGACAAAAATATCAAATGCTGTCAATATGTTGCACAAAGAAAATAACAAAATCAAGAAGAGCTCATATTGCCAAGCACAAATCTTGAGTGCTAGTATTGACACTTCTCATATTTTGGATCCAATTGACTTCATATATTATTATGAGTGATATATTCTTTATACTTGACTCAAATACCATTCGTATGCTGATGGTTACCAAATCTTAGATTTTTATTCCAAAATATAGACCTGCATATTCTACTTTTTTCTGAATAGTTTTACTTGAGTGACTAGCAGTTGAGAAATAGATAGCATTCTGATACTGAGCCCAGACACTGGAGCATGGTTTCAGATTCCAGCAATGCTATTGAATAGCTAAGGGATTCCCTGGTGGCTCAGACGGTAAAGATCTGTCCGCAATTCGGGAGACCTAAGTTCAATCCCTGGGTGAGGAAGATCCCCTGGAGAAGGAAATGACAACCCACTCCAGTATTCTTGCCTGGAAAATCCCATGGATGGAGGAGACACTGAATAGCTAGGAGAATTTGGACAAGTTACTTAAACACTCTGTACCCAACTTTATAATCTGTAAAATGGGCATAATAATAGTTCTTCAGAGAGTTGTTTAAACAGTTAAATAAGTTAATATTTGATATGCTTGAAAGTGAGTTGCTCAGTCATGTCCAAGTCTTTGTGACCCCATGGACTATACAGTCCTGGAATTCTCCAGGCCAGAATACTAGAGTTGGTAGCCTTTCCCTTCTCCAGGGGATCTTCCCAATCCAGGGATCAAATCAGGGTCTCCCACATTGCAGGTGGATTCTTTACCAGCTGAGCCACAAGGGAAGCCCAAGAATACTGTAGTGGATAGCTTATCCCTTCTCCAGGGGATCTTCCCAACCCAGGAATTGAACTGGGGTCTCCTGCCTTTTAGGCAGATTCTGAGCTATCAGGGAAGCCTATATATATATATATATGGGTTGCCATTTCCTTCTCCAGGGGATCTTCCCAACCCAGGGATCAAACCCAGGTCTCCCGCATTGCAGGCAGATGCTTTACCCTCTGAGCCACCAGGGAAGCCCATACACACACACACACACACACACACACACATATGTATACACACACACACACACATACACACACATACACACTTTTAATTTATCTGTTGAATTATTTACCAGGACTTAAGTTTATCAGGCAAACTGAGTCTAGACATGCCCAGGTACATCCCAAACAGAGGGACAACCAGGCTTCAGTTTTCACAGAGATTGTTGAGGCTATGGGAAATTGTTAGGCTCAGAAGAGCAGACAAATTTTAAAGAACTACTATGAAAATATGGATGTGAAATAGGTTCTGAAATTTGGGAACATGGTGTGTAATGTGCTGATGGATGATGCTGACTTGATGCTTTCCTACTCTTGGTATGTCTCCACGTTCTCACTTTTTGCAAAAGCAGCAAAGAATAATGAGTAAGGCCACTTTGGTCAGATCAACCTTGATTTAAAGTAAGGCTCAGCCCTGGTTTGTAGCTGTGTAACCTTAGGCAAGTTATATTCACATGAGTGTCCTTAACTGTCCATTGAGATAAAAACCATAGTAACAATATCCCTCACTCTGGAGTAAAGATAAATTTATGCATTGTTTCTTATTCTGCAAAGAGCAGAACAAGGGTGAGTGAGTTCAACTCCAGTTCCTAGTATTGTAAGTCCCCAGTTTCTGAGACTACGTGACCTACGTGATCCAGACTTTGCAAGGAGCAAGCTGAGTTACAGAGGCAGAAGGAGCAGGATGTTATGTAAAGTTTTAACTTTTCCTCTTCATAGTTACATGACTGAATTTGGATTTTAGAACTTATTCTGGCTGCAATGAATTAGAAAAGAGCAATATTGGAAAGTAGGAGACAATCATGGGATGGCTACAGTTATCTAGGTGAAAAATGCTGGTGACCTGTTACTCTGAAAGCTGCAAGAGAAAGAAGTGTACACGCCACTATATACAAAATAGATAACTAATAAGGACCTAAATATAGCACAGGGAACTTTACTCAATACTCTGTAATGACCTATATGGGAAAATAATCTAAAAACAAGAGGATATGTGTACATGTATAACTGATTCACTTTGCTAATCACCTGAGACTAATACAACATTGTAAATCAACTATATTGCCCCCAACTCCGAAAAAAGAAGTGTACAGTTGGACAAGTGATGGAGAGAAAATCCACAGCACTGGGAGATTTATCAGATGGGAGATGACATAGTGGTGAAGCAAGATCTTCAAGTTTGTCTGGTGGGCTGCACAGATGCTTAATAAAGTAGGAACACAGAAGGAAAGGAATACCTTTGAATTCATGGAAATAACCAATTTAATTTGGGGGCCAAGTAAGTGTAAAGTTTCTACAGAAACTTGTAGTGAAAAGGCCCAAAGGCAGATGGACAGCTGCATCCTTTCCAACTTACGAAATCACTTTTGTTCATATATATTATGTATATGTACATAATATATTTGTTTATCTGGAAAACAAAAAGAATTTTTAGAGACTTTTCAATTTTTTTTAAAAATTAAAGAGACATCCATTCAGGCACAAATTAAGGCAACATGATCCATAGAATGTTTTAAAGATTTGGGAAATTATTTTACTACATGGTTTATTTTTATTTTGCATTTGCTTATGACTAGAGTTGCTGATCACACAAGGTACATGAATTATCAATCTGTTTAAGAAGTTTAAGATCGTTGATTTGCTCTCAAAACTGAATCTGATGTGAAAAAACAAGTCACCAGTCCATGCTTAGAGATAAGAATAGTAATATACAATAAAATTAATAGACTACCAGTATCAAAATAAGAACCTCATTCCACTTTAGCTTGAATTAGTGAAATCTTAAACTGATAGAAATTTTATCAGTGGAATGAATCAATTATAACTGATGGGTTTTCAAAAGTCTGAAAGATTTTGTCTGTTTATATCAAGTTTCCTTAAAATATTCTAAACTAAAAACATTTTGAAATATATTTTACCTATATGCTATATCAGCACACATGGATCTTTGGCAAATAGAATATTAACATTATCTAAACAATCAAAAACCTGATGATTTTTAGTATAACTATACATTTCTGACATCATAATTAGCAACAGTCAGTAATTACTATTTATGAATGTATAGAATTCTTTAAGTTGGGTAAAAGTTCTGTGTTGGAATCCAGGAATCTGAAATTTATCTGGAATTTCATTAGCCTGGACTTTTTTTTAGTACTTCATTTGTTTACATGAATTCTACATCTATGATTATATTTTATCAATTACATTAAAAGTTATGTTCCAGTCTAGCAGTTGCTTTCTTATGCAATTGTCCCTACTGCCCTCTTTTTTCCTAGATATATCGAAGAAAAATATAGTCATTATATTCTGTTAATACCATTAAATATGACTGCCAGTTATGTTTTTATGGTTAGGAAACAAGTAGACTAGCGTAAGAAAAAAGTTATTGTCAAAAAATAATTAAATTATTAAAATAGAACTTGCCTTCTCTTAAAATATCCATGAGGAAATATCATCAGGATTTACTTCTGTTGTAATTCTTCTTCTCTCACTATTTTTTCCCTTCTTCTGAAAATTGGTTTTAATCCTTGGAAGCTGATTTGTGGTCTCTGTTCTTGAGGATATTTGCCCTTCTGTCACTTTACCTTGAAACTTGCTTCTGGACTTGCACAGATAATTCCTACAAGGAGGCCAGTGTGAGAGAGCAAACACTCACTAAACAAGTATGTGGTTTAAACCTACAACCTGGAGCTCAGTCACTTTGACCCTCGACTTGTGCTGGGTTCCAGGATTCCTGTTAAGTTGGTACACTTTCCATTTGTGAAGCCCATGGTAGGCTTCAGCCTATTGCACACCAGGAGTCTGAGATCAGACCTTCAGACTCCTAAAGGACTATTCTAAAGTAA
Organism: Dama dama; assembly: GCF_033118175.1. Lineage (NCBI taxonomy): Eukaryota > Metazoa > Chordata > Mammalia > Artiodactyla > Cervidae > Dama > Dama dama. The sequence continues at coordinate 32,529,250 of NC_083687.1, forward strand.
TAAAGACCATTTATACTTTAAAATGTTCCTGAACTTCTCAGATTGGAGATCTAAAAATATTTTACTATCTTCACTGAAGCCTTTGGGAATACATATTCCAGTGGAGCAATCAGACAACTTTACTCTTTTGCCCAGAAAGGAAAACCAGTGGGACATATGTAAGGTAGCTAATATCTGTACTTCCTTTAGTCTTTGAGTATCAGAGTGGAGGGAAGGGGGGCACTTGTTTTTATATTGGATAAGAAGTCTTATCTCCTTGAAATAATCTTTAAGGCTGAGAAGACTTAGTCAGGCCTGAGACCTTTCTAAAAACAGTTAGTGTTCTTTTTAGGTGCCAGGCTTTTTTGTTATTTTTTTAAAGTATTTTTTAGCTGATTGCAACTGCCCCGAGGCATGAGGGATCTTAGTTCCCCAACCAGGGATCAAACCCATGTGCCCTGCACAGCAAGGTGGATTTTTAACCATTGGACCACCAGGGAAATCCCCAGAAGTTGTTTCAAAATGTTTTGGTTTTGTCATAATTTCAAACTTACGGAAGAGTTGTAATACTACTTGTGTTGCTGCTGTTTAGTCTCGAATTCATGTCCGACTCCTTTGCAACCCCATGGACTGTAGCCCACCAGTTTCCTCTGTTCATGGGATTCTCCAGGCAAGAATAGTGGAGTGGGTTGCCTTGCCCTCCTCCCGGGAATCTTCCCGACTCAGGGATCGAACCTGGGCCTTCTGCATTGGCAGGTGGATTCTTTACCACTAAGCCATCTGCGAAGCCCATACCTACAGAAGAGTCATAGTGAAGAGAGTTACTGTGAACCATTTATCCAGTTTCCCATCATATGAGCATTTTATACAACCACATTTCTCTGTCCTTTTGATATGTCCCTGTCATTCTTTGAACACTTCCTTACTTTTTATTAAACTTTTCAGTCGCATTTCTGGATTCAGCCATTTTTCCAAGGGGCCCTAACACACAGGGATAAGTAGCAATTTGCCTCCACTTTTTAAAATCAGAATTCTTTGTCCAGTTTCCTGATATGTGCTGGTACTGAGAATCAGAAGAGATCACGGAACTAAAAAGAGACAGTGCCCACTGAAGAAGGACAGCCAATGTCACGACACTCATAAATTGAGGCTTTGTATTGATCTTCAGTAACAATTTCCCCAGTTCCTTTCTAAATGGCACTCTAGTTGTTTACCAGAATAACTGTGTACTGGGGAAATGGAAACTTTCAGATTTTTCAAGGATTATTGGGTAGAAGGGGCCAGGATAACACTGATATCAGCAGACACAAAATACTGTCATGGACCCTCTGTTGGAATGGAGCCACACATGAGCCAGCTGATGAATGGAGTCTTGGCCTAAGTTCATCTTAAAATTTAGTCCCTCTATAGCTCATATTTTTGATACTATTGCAGATTGTATTTTTATTTCAATTTGAGGATTTAATGCTGTTATGTAGAGATATAATTTCTCTATTGTTTAACTTCCAACCTTACTAAATCCACCAATTAGTTTTAATAACTTTTTGGGGGTAGATTCCAACACATATCCTATAGATGACCATGGATCATCTTATCTATGGATAAGGACAGTTTTACTTCTCCATAATAAGTGCTTTCTATTTTTTCCCCTTATTGCACTGGCCAGAACCCCCAGGACAGTATGGAATTGTAGTGGCCAGAGTTAGCATTTTGCCTTTTTCCTGATAGAGAAAAGTAGAGCTGGAGTTTAATGTTTTGGAAACTGTTTTTCAGTTTGTGATTGTGTCTTTTATTCTTAGTTTACTGCAAGTTTTAATTATAAATGAATGTTGAATTTTTCTGCTTCTTTTGAGATGACCATATAGTTTATTCTCTTTTTAGGCAGTTAGTATGGTGAATTATGTTGATTTTAAACTGTAAATCCATCTTTCACTCCTGTAATAAACCCTGATTGGTCAAGATATGTAGTTCTTTTTGTGCACTGTGGGATTTAATTTGCTAAAATTTTAAGGTTTTTTGCATCTATGTTCATGAGGAATATTGGTCTTTTCTGTTTTCTTATAACTTTCTGTTTCTGTTGTCAGAGTAGTGCTGGCCTTAAAGGATGAATTCAGAAGTATTCAGTCTGCTTCAGTTTTCTGGAAGAGTTTGTGTAGAACTGGTATTTTTAACTAAATGGTAGAATTCACCAGTGAAACCATCAATTCCTGGAATTCTTTGTGACTTTTTTTTTTAGCTTCAAATTCGATTTCTCTATCAGATTAAAGACTATTCAGAATATTCTTGAACAAATTTTAGATAGTATGTGTAATTCAAGAAACTTTCTCATTCCATAAATTGTTGAATTTATTGGCATGAATTTTAGTAATTATTTATTATTTTTTTAAATTATCTGTAGTGTCTGTAATGATATCCCTTGTTTCATACTTCATATTGGTAATTGTGTCTCCCTCCCTCCAATCATTCTGGGTAAGAGGTTTATTAATTTTATTAGTAGTCCCAAAGAACATGCTTTTAGTTTCATAGTTTTTAAAAATATTTTTGTTTTCTATTTTATTGATTTCACGTCTACTGAAATTTGATATTTTGTTATTTCCTTTTCTTCTGTTATTATTGAGTTTCCATTTGTTCTTATTTCCTAGTTCTTTAAAGTGAAAGTTGAGGATTTTTTTTTGTATTCTTTCTTCAATTACATTTAATGTGATTATCAATATGCTTGCATTTAAATCTGTCATCTGTCATACTTATTGTTTCCTATTTTTTATCTGTTTTTTCTTTTCCTGCTTTCTGTTTATTACTGAATGTTTTATAATTACATTTATTTATTTTCTTTCTTGCCTTACTAGCTTTATCTCTGTTTCATTTATTAACGTAGTAAATGACAACCCACTCCAGTATTCTTGCCTGGGAAATCCCATGGACAGAGGAGCCTGGCAGGTTACCGTACATGGGTTGCAAGAGTTGGACATAAGCATGAATATATCTTTAACTTATCACAATCTGGCTTCAAATAATATTTTACCACTTCATCCATCTGTTATGTTACTTTGTCTTACATTTTACTCCTACATATATACCTTTAACTTAACAGAGTCTAACTGCCTTTAACTGGTTGAGATGAATCATTTCAAAGATATTCATTTTAGTTTGTAAACAGGAAGTCTAAAAATTAGGGAAGGACTTTTTTTCCCCTTCTTCACAAAAAGGTATCTGGACAGCTTCAGCTATGCATCACAGCCTTCTCCAGAAATGACTCTTGACACAAGTGTTAGTTGCTCAGTCCTGTCTGACTCTTTGCAGCAGCCTACCAGGCTTCTCTGTCCATGGAATTCTCCAGGCAAGAATACTGGAGGGGGTAGCTATTCCCTTCTCCAGGAGCTCTTCCTGACCCAGGAATAGAACCCGGGTCTCCTGCAATGTAGTCAAGTTCTTCACCATCTAAGCCACCAGGGAAGGCTTAAGGCTTCTTTAACTATCCTGTTTTCCTTTCTGCTTTCCTCAGCAGTAAGTTTTCAGGGCTAATGAATTGGAACTTGCTTGGACTTTAATGCTATATTCCTTAAATAAGAACATTTAGTTTTATTTATTCTTTAAATAATAGCATATTTCTGAAGTCCAAGAAATAAGGACAACCATAGATGAGTAAGCTCCTGTTTCCACAAGAATCCAAATGCCAAAGTATTCTAGATATCCTGGATTTGTGTATGTGTGCAGATGTGTCTCTCAAATGTGAGAGAAACCACATATATGCCTAAGGCATGAGAAGTAGAACATTTTTCTACCATTTACTTTTTGTGCTGTCTCTGCCAAATGACATGGACTAGGGGAAATAAGCTTACATAATATTGAAAAAAAATTAAAGCAACTGGATTTAAGATATAACTAAAATCTGGTCCTATTTTTCATGACTTGCCTTAGTTTGCTTTAGAGTCATGCTGAATTCTTTCTAGTTTTCTTTATTTCAGCATCATCCAACTCACTGTATCTTTTCTTTTCTGTTTATTTTCTACAGTGTTCTATAAGGTTTTTTGATTGAAATAGAATTGCTTCACAATGTCGTGTTAGTTTCTGCTATACAACAAAGTGAATCATCTATAGTGTATATATATTCCCTCCCTCATGAACCACCCTCCGCCCGCACCATCCCATCCATCTAGGTCATCACAAAGCACTGAGCTGAGTTCCCTGTGCTATACCACAGATTCTCACCAGTTATCTATTATACATGGTAGTGTATTTATATCAGACCTAATCTCCCAATTCATCTCACCCTTCCTTTCCCTCACTGTATCCACACATCCATTCTCTACAAGTGGGTCTCTATTTCTGCCCTGGACCTAGGTTTGTCTGTACCATTTTTTCTATATTCCACACACATGCATTAATATATGATACTTGTTTTTCTCTTTCTGACTTACTTCATTCTGTATGACAGGCTATAGGTTCATTCACTTCTCTACAAATGACCTGATTTTGTTCTTTTTAATGGCTGGGTAATATTCCATTGTTTATATACACCACATATTCTTTATTCATTCATCTGTTGATGGACATGGACATCCATGTTAGGTGGCTTCCATGTCCTGGTTATTGTAAATAGTGCTGCAATGAACATAGGTGTATGTGTGTCTTTTTGAATTGTGATTTTCTTGGAGTATATGCCCAATAGTGGGATTGCTTGGTCATATAGTAGTTTTATTTCTAGTTTTTAAGGAACTTCCATACTGTTTTCCACAGTGGTTGTGTCAGTTTATATTCCCACCAACAGTACAAAAGGATTCCCTTTTGTCTTCTTTAGTATTGATGCTTGAGTTCTTTACCAATTCAGGATACGAGTTTTTCCTATCAGCTATATGGGTTGTATTTTCTCCATTACTCAGTGACTTGCCTTTTGATATTCAACTGTGTCTTTTGATGATCAGAAGTTTAAAATTTTAATGAATCTTAACTTAACTTTTTTTTGTATATTGTCAATACTTTTGTGTCCTGTTTAAGAAGTCTTTATTTGCCCAAGGCCATGAAGACATTTTTCTATATTATCTTTCCCAAGCTTGAGGTAGATTGTTTCTAAGATGTTCACCACCAATTTCTTTCCTCTGAACATAGCACTCAAATCTTCTCCCTATGGGGTAGGCGGGGAGACAAGGTTATACTGCTCAGGAGGACCTGAAATCTGTTAATAGTTACTACATGGGGAAGGGAAGGATGATAAGGGTCTGTTATTTTGGTCCTGCATTTTTCGTTCCAAGACCCTCCTTGGTTTTATCTATTCTTTCATCCTTGGGTCACCACAGACTCTTTAAAAGATAGCATTCCTTCTTAATCTTGTAAGAGGCCATGACTCAAAAGGGTTATTTCAAGGTATCACATGGGGAAATTTTTAGGGTGACAAAACATTTATATGGCACTATGGTGGTGGGATCCAACTCTAAGTCTTCTCTGGGCCGAGGAGTCTAGGTTTGTCTCTGGCTAGTAAGAATCCTGTCCTTCCTGCTTGCGTGGGATAGGAGAGAATTTTTCTGTCTGTTTCTTCTTGATTGCCTTCAGTTCAAAATAATCCTTATGCCAGCATGGTGTATTTTTGGAAAGGCATTCTCTGAACCCCTTCCTAGGGAAATGTCAAGAGCCAAGAAAAGAACAATATAATTTTGACAAGAAAGAAAAAGTTGGTCTTGACTGATTTGATAGTAAGTTTTCTTATAAAACTGTAGTAATTAAATCAATTAAATCAATAGAGGAATTAAATATAAACAGCACGGACAAGTTAACATGTATCTATTAATAAGTAGTTGATGTGTGAGCAGGTGAAAGAAGTGGAGGTCAGTACCAGGCTCCACCAGCAGGGTGTTACCAAGTAGAGTGTGGGCAGCTAGGTAAGGAAGGATGCTTGGTCCAAGGAGGGATGTGAAAGGGTCGGGGAACTGAGTGAGGTGGGCAGCCAATCAGAAGCGCCAGGAGAGACCTACCAGGTCACATGGGTCGGAGCACAACTGGGAACAAAACTGAGGCTGAACCAGAGCCAGCATGGTGGGAAGAGGTTTATCTCATAGCCAGGGTGGAACGAACCCTTGCACCCCAACCCTGCTTCCAAGCACTCCCTGACCCTTCACTCAAAGCAAAATTTCATGCCCTGACCATTGCAGCAACGACTGTGCCGGCCTTTAAGTTCTCCAGAATGACTGTTGGATCATGAAAGCAACGTTCTTCTGAAGGTGGATTTGAAGAGGCCAGGAGAGGGACAGAGCCACATCAGGAAAAGGGTGTGGGAATTCTGTGAGGTAAGCATGAGGGTGGCCTTTGGATCTCACCTGCAGTTTTGGGTCCCTATGCTAGGTGACTCTGCTAGTCCTCTAGCTACAAGCCAGTCAGAGAAAAGAGTAATGCTCTTTGGACCATTCCTCAGGGGCACCTGAAAACAAATTTCTCAGAAAGAAGGCTCACTAAAGGATGGATAAAATCTAGCCTAATGTCCTTCATTTACAGGAGGAGAAACTGCTACCCGGAGAAGGGAATTGATCCAGTGGCAATGGGTATTTCTCTTTAGGAGGTAATGTATATTGAAAGGTTTTGAAAGCATCATGATAATTCACAAAATCAGACCATCTGCTGAGATCATTTCTGTTACATGCCACTACTTACTTCCCTGAGTACCTGTAAAAGAACCTCCAAGGCCAGGATTCTTGTCCCAATGTTTTAGTTGAGGGAGTGGAGAGATTAGGGTTAGCCCCTAGTCACTCAAATGATAACAAATGAAATCAGGAATTGAATACAGGAATATCTATACTTTATAAATATAAAATATATAATTACCATTCAACTTTATGGAAATACAGGGTGTCTGAAGACCAATACTAGGCACCGACAAGTGACAAAATGAATGATGAAGGCAAAAAAGTCCCAAATTTCAAATAATTTAAGTGTTAGGGGAAGAGAGACACCTGGGAAGTGATGCCTAAGAATGCAATGCAGTAATTTATGATAGTGGGATACTCTCATGTGAGCAAGGGTAGAAATCTTCACAGAGGACGTGAAATCAATCTGAGGGACATTAAAGACCTTTCCTATATGAAAGTGTAGGATTTTGTTCGTGTTTGGTGTTGGTAGGATCTGAGAGTGTATTCTGTTTTGAACCAGAGAGCCCCCAACAGCATCCTCTTTGGTAATTTTATCAGAGTAGCTTCTTCTGCACAGGGTTTTACATTTCATATATTTGCAAATTTAAAACTTTAAAAGGTATAATTTTATTGCTTGCATTTTCTTTCTCATGCAGTTAAATGTATTTCCTGTTTCTTAGAAAACATAGTTTGAGAACATGGATCATATCCTTTCTTTGCTCCTTTGCAACTTTTCTTTCTTTTTTGGGGGGAGAGGTGCATTAATTTTTTTTTTTTATTATGTAACAGAAAAATGTCTTTTAAAAAGATAAAAGTACCCCCCTCCAAATGACTGGAGATTCATCACCCAGATGATGAAGTCACCTGCTCAGTGTTAGATAAACAATACTGTGTCATAATTGCTGGATATCCATTTGGTTTGAGCAAGTCTTTTTTCGTATTCTCTTGACAATATCTTTAGCTTTTCAAAAAATAATTTTTTTCTCTCCTTAAAATTAAAATTTAAATTTCAAATGTAATCTCCAACTGACAATTCACTGTCAAACTTTGAGGCTTTGGACCCTGGCTTCTGGATGAATCACTCAGAAAGGAGGAGAGAAGATGACTTGTTCAGAAGCAGGGCAGAGCTGTGATCTTGCAGGAGCCTGCCCACAGCCAGCAACAGCAGTGCACCAGAAGAATTCCTCACAGTACATTCGGCAGAGAACTTCTTGACTACCTTTTGAGCCCACTGGACAAAGAAAACCTGAATTTCCACTCACCTGGATCAAGACTGCAGTCTCCCAGAAAAGGAGCTCAAACAGTGAGATTGAGTTTACTTTTCATCTTTCAACAAGCCACGGTACTAAGAACTGTGGTGCTGGAGATGACTCTTGAGAGTCCATTGGACTGCAAGGAGATCAAACCAGTCTATCCTAAAGGAAATCAACCCTGAATTTTCATTGGAAGGACTGGTGCTAAAGCTGAGGCTCCAATACTTGGACCACCTGATGTGAGCAGCCAGCTCACTGGAAGAGACCCTGATGCAGGGAAAGATTGAGCTCAAGAGGAGAAGCGGAAAACAGAGGATGAGATGGTTGGAGGGCATCATCGACTCAATGGATATGAGTTTGAGCAAATTCTGGGATACAGTGGAGGACAGGGAAGCCTGGCATGCTGTAATTCATGGGGTCACAAAGAGTTGGATATGACTGAGCAACTGAACAAGACAGTATTGTACACCAAACAAGTCTGTCAAGTCAGGTACTATGGGCTTGTTTCTCTTCAATTCTCGTATAATTAAATACGAAATTTCCACAGTTGGCAGAACACAGTGGACTGGGAGTCAGAGTTTGACTCTAGCTGTAGATCTGTTAGTTTTATGCTGTCAGATATGCAAATCAGTCAGCTCCTCCAAGCCTCAAATTTCTATAACGATTTCCTCCAGTCTGTGTGCTCTGTGATTCTTTTGAATCACCCAAAGCATATGGGATAGTGCCAGGCACTTGACACCTCTCAAGAAACATAACTATAGCCTTACTTGTGAAGGTTCTGAAATGGCCCACACTTGTTGAGCCGGGTCTTGAAACTTAACTATATTAGTAAGAATTCAACATATTCAGATGGACTTAAAGATCCTAAAGACTAGATTATTTTAAACTAGGTGAACTCTGTTTACAACATTAGTATTTAATAGTGAGAAAGAAATTTGAGCTGTTACCAATTCCTACCAGAGATGAATTATTTCAGTGATTTGTCAGCCATTGATTGCATACCCGCTCTTCATTTATCACCGTGATAAACAGTACAAAAAGATGAAAACAGCCTCTTCTCTATTCTTGAGGTAATAGTTAATTATCTGGTGGAGACTGTAAGCAAGTTTTGTGTGTTAATCTAATTTGATCTTCACAACAATCCTGTGAAGTAAGTCATATTGCTAGTTCTTCTTTCCTGAGGAGGAAGCTGAGGCACCAAGGGTTAGATGAGTTGCCGCATAACACAAAATGGTAACTTGTGGAGCCTAGACCCACACTCAAAGCCTGGGCTCTAAACTGCTTCTCCTGGCACAGGGGAATTAGTCTGTACCCCTCATTCCAGATATTCTAAATGCACACCAAGGGGTTCAGGCAATCCTTTCCTAAAATCAGATGGAAGATAGGAGGTCAGGACAACCGTCCACAACTCCTGTGCAGTGACTTGGTGGGAAATAAGAGTAGTTATGTTTGTTCTCTAAGCAGTTATGTTGTCTCATCCTTCTAAGGAAGAATGAAATATACTTACTCCACTAGAATTACTATCCCACATGAACTGTGAATTTTGCCAGGCTACTTTTAAAGTTGTTTTTTTTTTTCCTATGCAATTGTGAAAATTGTCTTAACTGCTGGGTTCTCTTAATGGTCACTGCTGTTTGACCATTTTCTTCTCATTGTGTGTGTGTTTTTTAAATCCTGATTGAGTGTGTACACTTTTATAAAAACATTTCACTTTTCTGTAGAAAAGAATGCAAGATATAGTTTAAAAGCTAGGTACAGAATTTGACCATCAATTTTTAAAGTTCATTCAGTTACACAAATCTTCTATATTTATTACTGTAACTGGAGATTTAAAAATATAAGTAGGAATACAAATCTTAATTACAAGCTGAGAAGAAATAGAAGCAAGAAACAACTCAAAGTAAATGACTTATTAGAAGAATAGAATCAGGAAAGCCATCTAAACACTGCTGACTGCCCACATTAGCAAAGTTGCCCAAGCTACAACTCTGTTTATTAATTGAAAGATCTAAGCCACACTGAGTGATCATTGGAATTAGGCAGGAATTCATAAAACTGTAAAATCATAACAACAGATCACATAGAATTTTTGGTCCAAAAGGAACTTTCTGAACTATCGTTCATTGTTATTTACTGGCTGAGTTTAGTAAAATCTTTTTTTTTTTTTTGGTATTATCCTATTTTGACATTAAATTAAATGAAATTCAAATAAATTCCCCAAGGTACTATGTTAGGAAATAAGGCATGTTTCCCTTTCACCTACTGCAAAAACCTTGGGCACTGTACCTTAATTTGCCATGTCAGGATCTGTGAAAAGGAGGATAATTCATGGGCCTATGTTAATCTCTTTTCTTTTTCTCCAGCTATTTTTGAGCTTTCATATTCCTGCTTGTTACTGTTAAGATGACCTAAGATAGAGAGGGGAAGAGGATGAGAGTGTGAGGTAGCCAAGGAGAAATATCCATCACATTCAGAGTCTCCCACTTCCTCCTTATCCAGACTTATACTACTCTGTCTTGGTTGAAGATAAGAGGGGTCTGTGAGCTTGTGACTGCTTTAACCAATAGAGTATGACAAAAGTGATATTGTGACACGGAAGGCTAGGTCCTAACTGGACATTCAACTTTCACCTTGTTGGTTAGAACTTACTCTTGGAGTTTTGAGTAACCATGTTAAGAAGTCTGACTACCCTGAGACCATTCTGTGAGGAAGCCTAGGACAGTCACATGGAGAGGCTACTAACAGTGCCCTGGTTAACATTCCCAGTAAGAGTCTAGCCTTTCAGTTATCCTAACCCAGATGCCAGACTTACAAGTTATGAAAGTTAACAAACAGAAACCTCATTTTAAATGGGGTTAGGAGGCCATAGGGAGAGCTCTAAGCCCTACCACTCCAGGTCAGTTGCTGATCCAACAGAAAGAGATGGTACCCTGGTGTCTCCAAAAGGAAGATGGTTCTTTACCACTTGACTACCCAGTAGGACGAAGAAAGAATTTCTCATTGCCAGGCAACAGCCCAGCCAATAAGAGACTGCCACAACTCAGCCAGTGAAAAGCCAGTACACTTCAAACTCCCAGTTTCTTCCAATGGACTCCTTGTTTATAGCAGCTCCGCCCTATTGCCCTTCTCTATAAAAGAGCATTGCTCTCATTTGTTCTCTGGACTTGCCCGTGGTTCCCCACAGATTACATGCGGGGAAATGTTATTCTTTGCTGTTTCTGAGTAAACCCATTTTGCTGGTAAAATAATTCGTTGTTGTATTGTTTTAGGTCAACAAAGTGAAGATGCCTCCGTATAATTCTAGTCCCCATGGACTAAGTTTTCCAGACACTGTAGAGCAAAGCCGAACCATCTCCTTTCTGCCCTGTCCAAATTCACCTATAGAATCTATGAGCATAATAAAATGGATGGAATTTCATGCCCTTAAGTTTTTTTGCACAGCAGTAGATGACAGAAACATTTACTAATCTTTGTATCCTATCTCTGCTTCAGTCCCTGATTTGTGAGCTGCTTGAGGGCAAAAACATTCTTAATCCTCTTCAATGAGTATCCCTGTTAACTGACAAGTAATGATTCTCAGTAATTTGGTGTGTAAATAAAGCCCTTTCATTGGCTAAATGGAATATGTAGTGAACAAATTTATTTTCTCACATTTAAAATTTTTTTTCTAAAGTTGTCTACCTTTTAATATATCATTAAATGTTGGGTATTGCAGAGCTTGAGCTAATTGTATAGACTCTTCAAACCAAAATTGCGGGGAGTGGCCTGAACCAAAAGGCTGACTCTGGGAGCTGCCTTGATCCTCAAGGGTCTGTTCGCAGACATAGCTCTCTGTCCCGCCACCCCTCTCTGGAATTTATTATATAAGTTAAATCTTAACAGAACATTAGCAAGCCTTGAATGCACACATGATGCACATGGATAAGCCTTTCACGACCACCCTTAAGATAAACGGGATGCCCTTCTTATCCCTTGACGTTATCAGAGAGTTCTGGTGATTGTTATCTCAAAGTGATGTTTATGGAAAAATATTTTCTCTTCTTGATTCTCTTCTTGGTTTAGTATAAATGTAACCCTGAGAAATAAAGAATCATCGCTGACTGCAGCGATCCTCTCGACCCCATCTGTTCTGTGTCTTTATTTCTTAGCCTAAAGGAACGCGTCATGTTGCTCGCTGAAATCTTCCGGCTGGCCCGGCACAAAATAAAGAAGAAAAAAATGCCACAAAGTGCAACTTTAACCAAAGAAATTTTAACCAAAGAAATATTTATACTACCTTTTGATAACTAACTATCAAAAAAGTTTGGGATCAATGAAAAATGACTTAAACAATTGAATTATATGTAAAAACACCAATAAATTTTCCTAAAACTAATAGTACACAATAATACAGCTTCTAAAAGTTGTTATATTGTTCATTAATATTTACTAGGTGTTTTGTTCACTAGTCATTCCTTCAACCTCTCCCTGTCTTAGTAGAGCATGTCACCATGTGGGGATCCAATCACTTATTGGGTGGTGTATAAAAGACTGAATTTGGTGTGTGAAAGGGTGATTTAGAGTTTTTGGTATATAATGTTTAAAAGGGTTAGCTGTCCCAAATCTAAATTACAAGGAACCCCATCAAATAACCTGAGACACAGTATGCTCATCTTATTAAAATAGAGTCTATCAAATCTTATAATAAACCATAAGATTAGAGCACTATTGATATCAATTCCAGTATTCCTGCCAGAATAATCCCATAGACAAAGGAGCCTGGCAGGCTACATCTATGGGGTGGCAAAGAGTCAGACACAACTGAGCAACTAAGCACACACGCTATCCATTTCAGGGTTCTCTTCTGGATAAAATCAGATACAAACAAAAAAGATCATTGGATAGATTTTTCATACAAAATATATAATTTTGTATTCTTAACAGTTGTTGTTATTGTTCAGACACTCAGTCGTGTCTGACTCTTTGCAACGCCATGGACTGCAGCACCCCAGGCTTCCTTGTCCTTCACTATCTCCTAGAGTTTGCTCAAATTCATGTCCATTGAGTTGGTGATGCCATCCAACTATCTCATCCTCTGTTGTCCCCTTCTTCTCCTGCCCTCAATCTTTGCCAGCATCAGGGTCATTTCCAATGAGTCAGCTCTTTGCATTAGGTGGCCAAAGTTGGAGTTTCAGCTTCAGCATCAGTCCTTCCAATGAATATTCAGGGTTGATGTCCTTTAGGATTGACTAGTTTGATCTCCTTGCTTTCCAAGGGACTCTCAAGAGTCTTCTCCAGCACCACAGTTCTAAAACATCAATTCTTTGGTGCTCAGCCTTCTTTATGGTCCAACTCTCACATCGGTACCTGACTACTGGAAAAACCACAGGTTTGATTATCTTAACAGTGAATTATGGGAATAATATCAAAACAGTCTCTGTCTCCAGATCGCCCCTTTTGTAACATTAGCACATTACTCTGCTTTAAATACTGTGAAAATGAAAGAAACCTCATTTAAAATGGAGTTAGGAATGGGACTTCCCTGGTTGTTTGGTGGTTAAGACTCTGTACTCCCAGTGCAGGGGACATGGGTTCTATCTGATCAGGTAAGATCCCACACAGCACAGACAAAAAATAAAAAAATATAAAAAGAAGCACTAGAGGGGGAACTCTCCCACATGTTCCACTCAACACATTTAATGAAGAAAATCTTCAAAAGCTACTGTTACTCTTCATTTTTCATGGCATGATGGGCTACATCACCCTGAACATTATAGATGATGTAGTAGCTTGAATAATGACTTCCCAAAAGATATGTCCACTTCATAATCTCCAGGACTTTGGATGTTACCTTCAATAGCCGAAGATGTGATTACTCAAGGATCTTGAGAAATTTATGCTAGGTTACCTGGGTGGGCTCTGCCTGCCATCACATGTGTCCTTATAAGAGAAAGGCAGAAGGAGATTAGATGGAGGCACACACAGAGGAGGAGATATGAAAACAGAGGCAAAAGTGAGAGTGATGCGACACGAAGTATGCCAGCAGCCATTAGAGAACAAAAAAGACAAGGAACAGATCCGGCCAATTACCACCACCCTCCCACAGCTTCCAGAGGGAGCATGACCTTACTGACACCCTGACTTTAGACTTTTGACCTCCAGAACTGTGAAAGAATAAATTTCACTGTATCCTTTATTTATATATTCCATTACATCACAAATTTTATCTTCAGGAGGTTATTTTTTATATCTAATCAAATTCTCCTACTTGTTACTGACTTAGCCACAGACTTCCTGAATCAGGAATGATCTTATAAGTCATGTAGTCCAACTTCCCTCCAGAATTGAAAATCTTGTCTCTGCAGAGATATTTATTCATTTAAACTTCTCTATTTTTTTTTTCCAGTGTTGACTCCTATACATTGAATCACAGTAGCTTCCACCTAACTCTTCCCTTAGAAGCGACAAGAATCAATTTCTACATGACATATTTTCTTTTTTTTTATTTACAAATTTTTAATATATATATATATATATATATATATATATATATATATTTATTAGTTGGAGGCTAATTACTTCACAACATTTCAGTGGGTTTTGTCATACATTGATATGAATCAGCCATGGATTTACACGTATTCCCCATCCCGATCCCCCCTCCCACCTCCCTCTCCACCCGATCCCTCTGGGTCTTCCCAGTGCACCAGGCCCGAGCACTTGTCTCATGCATCCCACCTGGGCTGGTGATCTGTTTCACCCTTGATAGTATACATGCTGTACTTTTGAAACATCCCACCCTCACCTTCTCCCACAGAGTTCAAAAGTCTGTTCTGTATTTCTGTGTCTCTTTTTCTGTTTTGCATATAGGGTTATTGTTGCCATCTTTCTAAATTCCATATATATGTGTTAGTATGCTGTAATGTTCTTTATCTTTCTGGCTTACTTCACTCTGTATAAGGGGCTCCAGTTTCATCCATCTCATTAGGACTGATTCAAATGAATTCTGTTGAATGGCTGAGTAATATTCCATGGTGTATATGTACCACAGCTTCCTTATCCATTCATCTGCTGATGGGCATCTAGGTTGCTTCCATGTCCTGGATATTATAAACAGTGCTGTGATGAACATTGGGGTACACGTGTCTCTTTCAGATCTGGATTCCTCAGTGTGTATGCCCAGGAGTGGGATTGCTGGGTCATATGGCAGTTCTATTTCCAGTTTTTTAAGAAATCTCCACACTGTTTTCCATAGCGGCTGTACTAGTTTGCATTCCCACCAACAGTGTAAGAGGGTTCCCTTTTCCCCACACCCTCTCCAGCATTTATTGCTTGTAGACTTTTGGATAGCAGCCATCCTGACTGGCGTGTAATGGTACCTCATTGTGGTTTTGATTTGCATTTCTCTAATAATGAGTGATGTTGAACATCTTTTCATGTGTTTGTTAGCCATCTGTATGTCTTCTTTGGAGAAATGTCTGTTTAGTTCTTTGGCCCATTTTTTGATTGGGTCATTTATTTTTCTGGAATTGAGCTTCAGGATTTGCTTGTATATTTTTGAGATTTAATCCTTTGTCTGTTGCTTCATTTGCTATTATTTTCTCCCAATCTGAGGGCTGTCTTTTCACCTGACTTATAGTTTCCTTTGTTGTGCAAAAGCTTTTAAGTTTGATTAGGTCCCATTTGTTTAGTTTTGCTTTTATTTCCGATATTCTGGGAGGTGGGTCATAGAGGATCTTGCTGTGATTTATGTCGGAGAGTGTTTTGCCTATGTTCTCCTCTAGGAGTTTTATAGTTTCTGGTCTTACATTTAGATCTTTAATCCATTTTATTTTTGTGTATGCTGTTAGAAAGTGTTCTAGTTTCATTCTTTTACAAGTGGTTGACCAGTTTTCCCAGCACCACTTGTTAAAGAGGTTGTCTTTTTTACATTGTATATCCTTGCCTCCTTTGTCAAAGATAAGGTGTCCATAGGTTGGTGGATTTATCTCTGGGCTTTCTATTCTGTTCCATTGATCTATATTTCTGTCCTTGTGCCAGTACCATACTGTCTTGATGACTGTGGCTTTGTAGTAGAGTCTGAAGTCAGGCAGGTTGATTCCTCCAGTTCCATTCTTCTTTCTCAAGATTACTTTGGCTATTCGAGGTTTTTTGTATTTCCATACAAATTGTGAAATTATTTGGTCTAGTTCTGTGAAAAATACCGTTGGTAGCTTGAGAGGGATTGCATTGAATCTATAGATTGCTTTGGGTAGAATAGCCATTTTGACAATATTGATTTTTCCAATCCATGAATACGGTATGTTTCTCCATCTGTTTGTGTCCTCTTTGATTTCTTTCATCAGTGTTTTATAGTTTTCTATGTATAGGTCTTTTGTTTCTTTAGGTAGATATACTCCTCTAAGTATTTTATTCTTTTTGTTGCAATGGTGAATGGTATTGTTTCCTTAATTTCTCTTTCTGCTTTCTCATTGTTAGTGTATAGGAATGCAAGGGATTTCTGTGTGGTAATTTTATATCCTGTAACTTTACTATATTCATTGATTAGCTCTAGTAATTTTCTGGTAGAGTATTTAGGGTTTTCTATGTAGAGGATCATGTCATCTGCAAACAGTGAGAGTTTCACTTCTTCTTTTCCTATCTGGATTCCTTTTACTTCTTTTTCTGCTCTGATTGCTGTGGCCAAAACTTCCAACACTATGTTGAATAGTAGTGGTGAGAGTGGGCACCCTTGTCTTGTTCCTGATTTCAGGGGAAATGCTTTCAATTTTTCACCATTGAGGGTGATGCTTGCTGTGGGTTTGTCATATATAGCTTTTATTATGTTGAGGTATGTTCCTTCTATTCCTGCTTTCTGGAGAGTTTTAATCATAAATGAGTGTTGAATTTTGTCAAAGGCTTTCTCTGCATCTATTGAGATAATCATATGGTTTTTATCTTTCAATTTGTTAATGTGGTGTATTACATTGATTGATTTGCAGATATCAAAGAATCCTTGCATTCCTGGGATAAAGCCCACTTGGTCATGGTGTATGATTTTTTTAATATGTTGTTGGATTCTGTTTGCTAGAATTTTGTTAAGGATTTTTGCATCTATGTTCATCAGTGATATTGGCCTGTAGTTTTCTTTTTTTGTGGCATCTTTGTCTGGTTTTGGAATTAGGGTGATGGTGGCCTCATAGAATGAGTTTGGAAGCTTACCTTCATCTGCAATTTTCTGGAAGAGTTTGAGTGAGATAGGTGTTAGCTCTTCTCTAAATTTTTGGTAGAATTCAGCTGTGAAGCCATCTGGTCCTGGGCTTTTGTTTGCTGGAAGATTTCTGATTACAGTTTCGATTTCCTTGCCTGTGATGGGTCTGTTAAGATCTTCTACTTCTTCCTGGTTCAGTTTTGGAAAGTTATACTTTTCTAAGAATTTGTCCATTTCTTCCAAGTTGTCCATTTTATTGGCATAGAGCTGCTGGTAGTAGTCTCTTATGATCCTTTGTATTTCAGTGTTGTCTGTTGTGATCTCTCCATTTTCATTTCTAATTTTGTTAATTTGGTTCTTCTCTCTTTGTTTCTTAATGAGTCTTGCTAATGGTTTGTCAATTTTGTTTATTTTTTCAAAAAACCAGCTTTTAGCTTTGTTGATTTTTGCTATGGTCTCTTTAGTTTCTTTTGCATTTATTTCTGCCCTAATTTTTAAGATTTCTTTCCTTCTGCTAACCCTGGGGTTCTTCATTTCTTCCTTCTCTAATTGCTTTAGGTGTAGAGTTAGGTTATTTATTTGGCTTTTTTCTTGTTTCTTGATGTAAGCCTGTAATGCTATGAACCTTCCCCTTAGCACTGCTTTTACAGTGTCCCATAGGTTTTGGGTTGTTGTGTTTTCATTTTCATTCATTTCTATACATATTTTGATTTCTTTTTTGATTTCTTCTATGATTTGTTGGTTATTCAGAAGCGTGTTATTTAGCCTCCATATGTTTGAATTTTTAACTATTTTTTTCCTGTAATTGAGATCTAATCTTACTGCACTGTGGTCAGAAAAGATGACTGGAATAATTTCAATTTTTTTGAATTTTCCAAGACCAGATTTATGGCCCAGGATGTGATCTATTCTGGAGAAGGTTCCGTGTGCACTTGAGAAAAAGGTGAAGTTGATTGTTTTGGGGTGAAATGTCCTATAGATATCAATTAGGTCTAGCTGGTCCATTGTGTCATTTAAGGTTTGTGTTTCCTTGTTAATTTTCTGTTTAGTTGATCTATCCATAGTTGTGAGTGGGGTATTAAAGTCTCCCACTATTATTGTGTTACTATTAATTTCCTCTTTCATACTCGTTAGTGTTTGCCGTACATATTGCGGTGCTCCTATGTTGGGTGCATATATATTTATAATTGTTATATCTTCTTCTTGGATTGATCCTTTGATCATTATGTAGTGTCCTTGTCTCTTTTCACATCCTTTATTTGAAAGTCTATTTTATCTGATATGAGTATTGCGACTCCTGCTTTCTTTTGGTCTCCATTTGCATGAAATATTTTTTTCCAGCCCTTCACTTTTAGTCTGTATGTGTCTCTTGTTTTGAGGTGGGTCTCTTGTAGACAGCATATATAGGGGTTTTGTTTTTGTATCCATTCAGCCAATCTTTGTCTTTTGGTTGGGGCATTCAACCCATTTACATTTAAGGTAATTATTGATAGGTGTGGTCCCGTTGCCATTTACTTTGTTGTTGGGTTCACGTTTATACAACCTTTCTGCATTTCCTGTCTAGAGAAGATCCTTTAGCATTTGTTGAAGAGCTGGTTTGGTGGTGCTGAATTCTCTCAGCTTTTGCTTGTCTGTAAAGCTTTTGAATTCTCCTTCATATCTGAATGAGATCCTTGCTGGGTACAGTAATCTAGGTTGTAGGTTATTCTCTTTCATTCCTTTAAGTATGTCCTGCCATTCCCTTCTGGCCTGAAGGGTTTCTATTGATAGATCAGCTGTTATCCTTATGGGAACCCCTTTGTGTGTTATTTGTTGTTTCTCCCATGCTGCTTTTAATATTTGTTCTTTGTGTTTGATCTTTGTTAATTTGATTAATATGTGTCTTGGGGTGTTTTGCCTTGGGTTTATCCTGTTTGGGACTCTCTGGGTTTCTTGGACTTGGGTGGCTATTTCCTTCCCCATTTTAGGGAAGTTTTCAGCTATTATCTCCTCGAGTATTTTCTCATGGCCTTTCTTTTTGTCTTCTTCTTCTGGAACTCCTATGATTCGAATGTTGGGGTGTTTCACATTGTCCCAGAGGTCCCTGAGGTTGTCCTCATTTATTTTGATCCTTTTTTCTTTTTTCCTCTCTGCTTCATTTATTTCCACCAGTTTATCTTCTACCTCACTTATCCTACCTTCTGTCTCTGTTATTCTACTCTTGGTTCCTTCCAGAGTGCTTCTGATATCATTCATTGCATTATTCATTTTTAATTGACTCTTTTTTATTTCTTCTAGGTCTTTATTAAACATTTCTTGCATCTTTTCAATCTTTGTCTCCAGGCTATTTATCTGTAACTCCATTTTGTTTTCAAGATTTTGGATCATTTTTATTATCATTATTCTAAATTCTTTTTCAGGTAGATTCCCTATCTCCTCCTCTTTTGTTTGACTTGGTGGGCATTTTTCATGTTCCTTTACCTGTTGGGTATTTCTTTGCCTTTTCATCTTGTTTAGATTGCTGTGTCTGGAGTGGGCTTTCTGTATTCTGGAGATCTGTGGTTCCTTTTTATTGTGGAGGTTTTACCCAGTGGATGGGGTTGGACGATTGGCTTGTCAAGGTTTCCTGGTTAGGGAAGCTTGCATCGGTGTTCTGGTGCGTGGAGCTTGATTTCTTCTCTCTGGAGAGCAATGGAGTGCCCAGTAATGAGCTTTGAGATGGGTCTATGTGTTAGGTGTGACCTTGGGCAGCCTGTATCTTGACGTTCAGGGCTATGTTCCTGTGTTGCTGGAGAATTTGCGTGGTATGTCTTGCTCTAAAACTTATTGGCTCTTGGATGGTGGTTGGTTTCAGTGTAGGTATGGAGGCTTTTGTACGGTCTCTTATTACTTAAATTTCCATGTAGTCAGGAGTTTTCTGGTGTTCTTAGGTTTTGGGCTTAAGTCTCCTGCCTCTGGATTTCAGTTTTATTCTTCCAGTAGTCTCAGGACTTCTCCAACTATACAGCACTGATAAGAAAACTTATAGGTTAATGGCGAAAAGATTCTCCCCCATTAGGGACACCCAGAGAGGTTCACAGAGTTACATGAAGAAGAGGAGAGGGAGGAGGGAGATAGAGATGAGCAGGAGGAGAAAAAGGGGGACTCAAGAGGAGAGAGACAGATCTACGCAGCTGTCTGTTCCCAGAGTGTTCTCCGTAGCCCAGTCACCTACAAAGATTCACAGAATTGGATTGGGAAGAGAAGGGGAAAGGAGGAAATAGAGGCGTTCTGAGGTAGAATACAGAGAGTCAAGATTGGGAGAGAATAATCTTCGGTTTAAAAATAGGGCTTCTCTTCTTTTTTTTTTTTTTTTTGTAAGGTTATAGTGTATTGAAAATGAAAATTAAGAAGTAGTAGAAGAGTACTCGAGGACTTTAAAAGAAATAAGAGAAAAAGAAAAATAGAAAATAGAAGAGAAAAAGGAAAGAAAAAAAAGAAGAAAAAAGAAAAAAAAAAGAAAAAGAAAAAAAAAGAAAGAAAAAAGAAAAAATTTTTTTCCCCTAATTAAAAAAATCGTAAAAATCTATGGAAATGAAAGTTAAGGAGTAATGGGGGAGTAATAGGGGATTTTAAAGGAAAATAAAAGAGAAAAAATAAAAAAGAAAAAAAAAAGAGAAAAAAGTAAAATTATATCTAGGAGTTTCTCTGGAGCTGTTGCGGTCAGTGCGGGTTCGGCTCAGTTTCAGATAGCTCCTTGTTCCAGCTTATGCTTCTCGATATCTACAGGCCCCTTCCGGTGTAGTCGGTGTTTTCTAGTGGGATTTTAATCTGTTGCACCAGTCCCTTCTGAAGCGGTTCCCTTTGTTTATTTGGCTTCTGTTTGCCGGTCTCTTCAGAGCCTTATTTCCGCCCTGACACAGGCGGCCGGAGGTGGACTCTTATTCAGGTAGCTAGTTCCGTCGCTCTGCGGGGAGGGGCTGGCGCTGCAGGGAGAGGCTGGCGCTGTGGGGACGGGCTGGCGCCGTGGGGACGGGCTGGCGCTGCTGGGAGGGGCTGACGCTGCTTTCTCCGTCTGCGCTGCTCAGGCTCCCGGCTGTTCTATATGGAGCGCGCCCCGCGCTGCGCGAGGTTCCAGCCCTCCGGTGTTCCACAAAAGCGCGGAACGAAAAGCTGCGCCTGCTCTCAGTGCCTTCCCCCTCAGAGCGGTCCAGGCAGCCAGGGGCTTGGTGGGCGCACTCTCCCCAGGTGTGGCGCGCCCACTCCCTTCCGCGGACCCAGTCTCAGTTTCCGCTGGCGCCAGTCGGGTGCGCGCGCCTTCTGCCCTCCGCGTCCCCAGCCCCAGTCCCCACCCGCGCCGGTCGGGTGCCTGCGCCCTGTGTCTCGCCGCGACCTTCCCCTCCCCCCTGCCTCCTGCCTCCGGCGGAGCTGGGCCGGTCCGCAGCCTGCGAGCTCTTCTCTGGATTTTCTCGGTCTCTTTGTTCTGCGAACGGCCAGCAGTGTGTTCAGGCCGGTTAATTACTCTCTCTCTTTTGGTCTCCCACAGTTCAAGTTGGCACCTCACAGAAGCTCCCTCCGATTGTCCTCAGGGCACTCAGGCCCGGACCCTACCCCAAGCAATGCCGCCTAAGACCCCCTTCCTGGGACGGATCTCCGTCCTTAGCTCTTTTGTCTCACTTTTTATCTTTTATATTTTGTCCTACCTCCTTTCGAAGACAATGGGCTGCTTTTCTGGGCGCCTGATGACCTCAGCTAGCGATCAGAAGTTGTTTTGCGAAGTTTGCTCTGCGTTCAGTTATTCTTTTGATGAATTTGTAGGAGAGAAAGTGGTCTCCCCGTCCTACTCCTCCGCCGTCTTGGCTCCTTCTCTACATGACATTTTTTCTAAAGGCTTGGTTATATCTATCATTTTCTCTATGTCTACTTTCATTCTTTGGTCATTCACAGAAATGGTTATAGACATGTGATCTAACTACAGAAAATTTCTAAAGCATATTTTAAAAAGGAAAAGCCTTAGGTAGACTAATTGAGTCTCTATTTTATATAGATTTCTATTTTCCCATATTGCCAGAAATGTAACTATTTCATCATGGTATAATGTAAATTTTATTGTGAATCCCTTTTTATATAATACTAACTTTATTTTTACCCATTAATATGAATCCTATACTTCACAGAACAGACAATACTCTACATGACTGCCCTTAAAATATGTGAAGAGAACTATTGCATCAAACATTGACAAAATATTTTCATTCCATGTTAAATAAACCTAGGCCTTCAGTAGTTCTTCAAGAGGCATGATGTTCTGATTCCTCAGTTCTATAGTCATTATTCTGCAGAAGCATTTTGGTTTTAAAACATATGTATCTCTCAAAATGTGAATCCTAAAACTGAAGTCAGTGATTTGTATGTTTAATTAACAACAGTTGGTTTATACTGGCTTCTCAGCCTGAATTCCCTATCTGTGGTGATCAGGGTGTCCTCCTACCTCCAGATATGGGGAGTGTACCTTTCACATGAGAGATTTCTTCTCTGTTTTCTGGGAGACAGAGGAGGGTCAGCGTTTCCTTCTTGTATCTTCTGCTTCTCAATCAACTTCAACTCAAAATAATGCCATTGTGATATTTTGGGAGGTGGCCCACCCTGAGCGCCAGGACTAGTAAGACCTCCTTTTTTCCCCCCCAATTAATTTTTATTTGTTGGAGGCTAATTACTTTACAATATTGTAGTGGTTTTTGCCATACATTGACATGAATCAGCCATGGATTTACATGTGTTCCCCTTCCCGATCCCCCCTCCCACCTCCCTCTCCATCCCATCCCTCTGGGTCTTCCCAGTGCACCAGCCCTGAGCACTTGTCTCATGCATCCAACCTAGGCTGGTGATCTGTTTCACCCTTGATAGTATACTTGTTTCAGTGCTGTTCTCTCAGATTATCCCACCCTCGCCTTCTCCCACAGAGTCCCAAAGTCTGTTCTGTACTTCTGTGTCTCTTTTTCTGTTTTGCATATAGGGTTATCGTTACCATCTTTTTTAATTCCATATATATGCATTAGTATACTGTATTGGTGTTTATCTTTCTGGCTTACTTCACTCTGTATAATGGGCTCCAGTTTCATCCATCTCATTAGAACTGATTCAAATGAATTCTTTTGAATGGCTGAGTAATATTCCATGGTGTATATGTACCACAGCTTCCTTATCCATTCATCTGCTGATGGGCATCTAGGTTGCTTCCATGTCCTGGATATTATAAACAGTGCTGTGATGAACATTGGGGTACACGTGTCTCTTTCAGATCTGGTTTCCTCAGTGTGTATGCCCAGGAGTGGGATTGCTGGGTCATATGGCAGTTCTATTTCCAGTTTTTTTAAGGAATCTCCACACTGTTCTCCATGGTGGCTGTACTAGTTTGCATTCCCACCAACAGTGTAAGAGGGTTCCCTTTTCTCCACACCCTCTCCAGCATTTATTGCTTGTAGACTTGGCTAGCAGCCATTCTGACTGGCGTGTAATGGTACCTCATTGTGGTTTTGATTTGCATTTCTCTGATAATGAGTGATGTTGAGCACCTTTTCATGTGTTTGTTAGCCATCTGTATGTCTTCTTTGGAGAAATGTCTGTTTAGTTCTTTGGCCCATTTTTTGATTGGGTCATTTAGTTTTCTGGAATTGAGCTTCAGGAGTTGCTTGTATATTTTTGAGATTAATCCTTTGTCTGTTTCTTTATTTGCGATTATTTTCTCCCATTCTGAAGGCTGTCTTTTCACCTTGCTTATAGTTTCCTTTGTTGTGCAAAAGCTTTTAAGTTTGATTAGGTCCCATTTGTTTATTTTTGCTTTTATTTCCAATATTCTGGGAGGTGGGTCATAGAGGATCTTAGCAAGACCTCTTTATTTGTTTTAACCATTAGCACAGTAGTCCTTAAAGTGCGGTCCCTGATCTGCACAACCTGAGAATTAACTAGAAATGCAATTCCCAGCACCTCCCTCCAGACCTCCTACTTTAGAAAATCTAGGAGTGTAGGTGGGTTGACTCCGAGGAATCTTGGATTTTAAAAGCCCTCCAGGTGGTCTTGATGGAGGCTGAAGTTTTAAGATCCACCACGTTGTGTCAAAAAATTACACTGAGGCAGAAATGTACCTTGTTACTGTAAGGTATTCAAAGGAAACAAGCTAATTGTGTTTCTTAGTTACAGTATTTTCTGGTTTTGTATTTAGTAGAAGAAGTGATTAGAAAAAGAAACAGTTAAAATTATTACGGTGCAACTATTCATCAGTTCAGTTCAGTCACTCAGTCATGTCTGACTCTTTGTTAACCCATGGACTGCAGCATGCCAGCTATTCATAAAATCAGCCAAAAACCAACTCACAGTGTGCAAAAAATTTTCTCAGCACTTTGATGAGCTCTGAAGGCCATCTGGAAGAAGTATAAATTATAATCTATGTTACCCAAGGGAGCTAACATAATAAGGTTTCCTTCTTACACAAGAAAAGAGCATTAAATAAGCAATGAATATCATTATATACTGTGCTAGTTTTATGATTTAGATTCTAATTGCTTTAGAGCTTAAAAGGAGACAGATAAAATAGAGGGTAAGGGAATCATGAAAAAAATTCCAATAAAGAGTGTGTGATTCCTAGATTTTTAATTTTTGTTTTTCACTGTATGATATAAATTGTGAACATTTAAGAATCCAATATTCAGTTCCCATTTTTATTAAGGAGTGTGTTGATTATTCTCTCCCAATCTTGACTCTCCATTTTCTACTTCAGAACACTTCTATTTCCACCTTTCCCCTTCTCTTCCCAATCCAATTCTGTGAATCTTTGTAGGTGACTGGGCTACAGAGAACACTCTGGGAACAGACAGCTGCGTAGATCTGTCTCTCTCCTCTTGAGTCCCCCTTTTTCTCCTCCTGCTCATCTCTATCTCCCTCCTCCCTCTCCTCTTCTTCATGTAACTCTGTGAACCTCTCTGGGTGTCCCTAATGGGGGAGAATCTTTTCGCCATTAACCTATAAGTTTTCTTATCAGTGCTGTATAGTTGGAGAAGTCCTGAGACTACTGGAAGAATAAAACTGAAATCCAGAGGCAGGAGACTTAAGCCCAAAACCTAAGAACACCAGAAAACTCCTGACTACATGGAAATTTAAGTAATAAGAGACCGTACAAAAGCCTCCATACCTACACTGAAACCAACCACCATCCAAGAGCCAATAAGTTTTAGAGCAAGACATACCACGCAAATTCTCCAGCAACACAGGAACATAGCCCTGAACGTCAAGATACAGGCTGCCCAAGGTCACACCTAACACATAGACCCATCTCAAAGCTCATTACTGGGCACTCCATTGCTCTCCAGAGAGAAGAAATCAAGCTCCACGCACCAGAACACCGATGCAAGCTTCCCTAACCAGGAAACCTTGACAAGCCAATCGTCCAACCCCATCCACTGGGTAAAACCTCCACAATAAAAAGGAACCACAGATCTCCAGAATACAGAAAGCCCACTCCAGACACAGCAATCTAAACAAGATGAAAAGGCAAAGAAATACCCAACAGGTAAAGGAACATGAAAAATGCCCACCAAGTCAAACAAAAGAGGAGGAGATAGGGAATCTACCTGAAAAAGAATTTAGAATAATGATAATAAAAATGATCCAAAATCTTGAAAACAAAATGGAGTTACAGATAAATAGCCTGGAGACAAAGATTGAAAAGATGCAAGAAATGTTTAATAAAGACCTAGAAGAAATAAAAAAGAGTCAATTAAAAATGAATAATGCAATGAATGATATCAGAAGCACTCTGGAAGGAACCAAGAGTAGAATAACAGAGACAGAAGGTAGGATAAGTGAGGTAGAAGATAAACTGGTGGAAATAAATGAAGCAGAGAGGAAAAAAGAAAAAAGGATCAAAATAAATGAGGACAACCTCAGGGACCTCTGGGACAATGTGAAACACCCCAACATTCGAATCATAGGAGTTCCAGAAGAAGAAGACAAAAAGAAAGGCCATGAGAAAATACTCGAGGAGATAATAGCTGAAAACTTCCCTAAAATGGGGAAGGAAATAGCCACCCAAGTCCAAGAAACCCAGAGAGTCCCAAACAGGATAAACCCAAGGCAAAACACCCCAAGACACATATTAATCAAATTAACAAAGATCAAACACAAAGAACAAATATTAAAAGCAGCATGGGAGAAACAACAAATAACACACAAAGGGATTCCCATAAGGATAACAGCTGATCTATCAATAGAAACCCTTCAGGCCAGAAGGGAATGGCAGGACATACTTAAAGGAATGAAAGAGAATAACCTACAACCTAGATTACTGTACCCAGCAAGGATCTCATTCAGATATGAAGGAGAATTCAAAAGCTTTACAGACAAGCAAAAGCTGAGAGAATTCAGCACCACCAAACCAGCTCTTCAACAAATGCTAAAGGATCTTCTCTAGACAGGAAATGCAGAAAGGTTGTATAAACGTGAACCCAAAACAACAAAGTAAATGGCAACGGGACCACACCTATCAATAATTACCTTAAATGTAAATGGGTTGAATGCCCCAACCAAAAGACAAAGATTGGCTGAATGGATACAAAAACAAAACCCCTATATATGCTGTCTACAAGAGACCCACCTCAAAACAAGAGACACATACAGACTAAAAGTGAAGGGCTGGAAAAAAATATTTCATGCAAATGGAGACCAAAAGAAAGCAGGAGTCGCAATACTCATATCAGATAAAATAGACTTTCAAATAAAGGATGTGAAAAGAGACAAACAAGGACACTACGTAATGATCAAAGGATCAATCCAAGAAGAAGATATAACAATTATAAATATATATGCACCCAACATAGGAGCACCGCAATATGTACGGCAAACACTAACGAGTATGAAAGAGGAAATTAATAGTAACACAATAATAGTGGGAGACTTTAATACCCCACTCACAACTATGGATAGATCAACTAAACAGAAAATTAACAAGGAAACACAAACCTTAAATGACACAATGGACCAGCTAGACCTAATTGATATCTATAGGACATTTCACCCCAAAACAATCAACTTCACCTTTTTCTCAAGTGCACACGGAACCTTCTCCAGAATAGATCACATCCTGGGCCATAAATCTGGTCTTGGAAAATTCAAAAAAATTGAAATTATTCCAGTCATCTTTTCTGACCACAGTGCAGTAAGATTAGATCTCAATTACAGGAAAAAAATAGTTAAAAATTCAAACATATGGAGGCTAAATAACACGCTTCTGAATAACCAACAAATCATAGAAGAAATCAAAAAAGAAATCAAAATATGTATAGAAATGAATGAAAATGAAAACACAACAACCCAAAACCTATGGGACACTGTAAAAGCAGTGCTAAGGGGAAGGTTCATAGCATTACAGGCTTACATCAAGAAACAAGAAAAAAGCCAAATAAATAACCTAACTCTACACCTAAAGCAATTAGAGAAGGAAGAAATGAAGAACCCCAGGGTTAGCAGAAGGAAAGAAATCTTAAAAATTAGGGCAGAAATAAATGCAAAAGAAACTAAAGAGACCATAGCAAAAATCAACAAAGCTAAAAGCTGGTTTTTTGAAAAAATAAACAAAATTGACAAACCATTAGCAAGACTCATTAAGAAACAAAGAGAGAAGAACCAAATTAACAAAATTAGAAATGAAAATGGAGAGATCACAACAGACAACACTGAAATACAAAGGATCATAAGAGACTACTACCAGCAGCTCTATGCCAATAAAATGGACAACTTGGAAGAAATGGACAAATTCTTAGAAAAGTATAACTTTCCAAAACTGAACCAGGAAGAAGTAGAAGATCTTAACAGACCCATCACAGGCAAGGAAATCGAAACTGTAATCAGAAATCTTCCAGCAAACAAAAGCCCAGGACCAGATGGCTTCACAGCTGAATTCTACCAAAAATTTAGAGAAGAGCTAACACCTATCTCACTCAAACTCTTCCAGAAAATTGCAGATGAAGGTAAGCTTCCAAACTCATTCTATGAGGCCACCATCACCCTAATTCCAAAACCAGACAAAGATGCCACAAAAAAAGAAAACTACAGGCCAATATCACTGATGAACATAGATGCAAAAATCCTTAACAAAATTCTAGCAAACAGAATCCAACAACATATTAAAAAAATCATACACCATGACCAAGTGGGCTTTATCCCAGGAATGCAAGGATTCTTTGATATCTGCAAATCAATCAGTGTAATACACCACATTAACAAATTGAAAGATAAAAACCATATGATTATCTCAATAGATGCAGAGAAAGCCTTTGACAAAATTCAACACTCATTTATGATTAAAACTCTCCAGAAAGCAGGAATAGAAGGAACATACCTCAACATAATAAAAGCTATATATGACAAACCCACAGCAAGCATCACCCTCAATGGTGAAAAATTGAAAGCATTTCCCCTGAAATCAGGAACAAGACAAGGGTGCCCACTCTCACCACTACTATTCAACATAGTGTTGGAAGTTTTGGCCACAGCAATCAGAGCAGAAAAAGAAGTAAAAGGAATCCAGATAGGAAAAGAAGAAGTGAAACTCTCACTGTTTGCAGATGACATGATCCTCTACATAGAAAACCCTAAAGACTCTACCAGAAAATTACTAGAGCTAATCAATGAATATAGTAGAGTTGCAGGGTATAAAGTTACCACACAGAAATCCCTTGCATTCCTATACACTAACAATGAGAAAGCAGAAAGAGAAATTAAGGAAACAATACCATTCACCATTGCAACAAAGAGAATAAAATACTTAGGAGTATATCTACCTAAAGAAACAAAAGACCTATACATAGAAAACTATAAAACACTGATGAAAGAAATCAAAGAGGACACAAACAGATGGAGAAACATACCGTATTCATGGATTGGAAAAATCAATATTGTCAAAATGGCTATTCTACCCAAAGCAATCTATAGATTCAACGCAATCCCTCTCAAGCTACCAACGGTATTTTTCACAGAACTAGACCAAATAATTTCACAATTTGTATGGAAATACAAAAAACCTCGAATAGCCAAAGTAATCTTGAGAAAGAAGAATGGAACTGGAGGAATCAACCTGCCTGACTTCAGACTCTACTACAAAGCCACAGTCATCAAGACAGTATGGTACTGGCACAAGGACAGAAATATAGATCAATGGAACAGAATAGAAAGCCCAGAGATAAATCCACGAACTTATGGACAACTTATCTTTGACAAAGGAGGCAAGGATATACAATGTAAAAAAGACAACCTCTTTAACAAGTGGTGCTGGGAAAACTGGTTAACCACTTGTAAAAGAATGAAACTAGAACACTTTCTAACACCACACACAAAAATAAACTCCAAATGGATTAAAGATCTAAATGTAAGACCAGAAACTATAAAACTCCTAGAGGAGAACATAGGCAAAACACTCTCCGACATAAATCACAGCAAGATCCTCTATGACCCACCTCCCAGAATATCGGAAATAAAAGCAAAACTAAACAAATGGGACCTAATCAAACTTAAAAGCTTTTGCACAACAAAGGAAACTATAAGTCAGGTGAAAAGACAGTCCTCAGATTGGGAGAAAATAATAGCAAATGAAGCAACAGACAAAGGATTAATCTCAAAAATATACAAGCAACTCCTGAAGCTCAATTCCAGAAAACTAAATGACCCAATCAAAAAATGGGCCAAAGAACTAAACAGACATTTCTCCAAAGAAGACATACAGATGGCTAACAAACACATGAAAAGATGCTCAACATCACTCATTATCAGAGAAATGCAAATCAAAACCACAATGAGGTACCATTACATGCCAGTCAGGATGGCTGCTAGCCAAAAGTCTACAAGCAATAAATGCTGGAGAGGGTGTGGAGAAAAGGGAACCCTCTTACACTGTTGGTGGGAATGCAAACTAGTATAGCCACTATGGAAAACAGTGTGGAGATTCCTTAAAAAAACTGGAAATAGAACTGCCATATGACCCAGCAATCCCACTCCTGGGCATACACACTGAGGAATCCAGATCTGAAAGAGACACGTGTACCGCAATGTTCATCACAGCACTGTTTATAATATCCAGGACATGGAAGCAACCTAGATGCCCATCAGCAGATGAATGGATAAGGAAGCTGTGGTACATATACACCATGGAATATTACTCAGCCATTCAACAGAATTCATTTGAATCAGTTCTAATGAGATGGATGAAACTGGAGCCCATTATACAGAGTGAAGTAAGCCAGAAAGATAAAGAACATTACAGCATACTAACACATATATATGGAATTTAGAAAGATGGCAACAATAACCCTATATGCAAAACAGAAAAAGAGACTCAGAAGTACAGAACAGACTTTTGAACTCTGTGGGAGAAGGTGAGGGTGGGATTTTTCGAAAGAACAGCATGTATATTATCTATAGTGAAACAGATCACCAGCCCAGGTGGGATGCATGAGACAAGTGCTCGGGCCTGGTGTACTGGGAAGACCCAGAAGAATCAGGTGGAGAGGGAGGTGGGAGGGGGGATCGGGATGGGGGATACATGTAAATCCATGGCTGATTCATGTCAATGTATGACAAAACCCACTGAAATGTTGTGAAGTAATTAGCCTCCAACTAATAAAAAAAAAAAATTAAAAAAAAAAAGAGTGTGTGATTCAGGTCTAAAATATAGCTACAAATTTATTTCGTAGATGGAATAGGATAAGATACTTCAATTTAGGAGAAATGGAAAGTATAGACATGAGAGGAGATCCAGGTAAAACTGTGGAAGAAAAATCATTGTGGAACCCAAATATTCTGTTGAGGTGGGAATAGTGTTAAAATTTAAGCTATTATCATTAACTTTATATCTATAAGAGGAGGGGGCTTTGTATGGCTTTATGGACTTCTGTTCTATCTCCTGTAACTAAGAAAATATTTTTGGTGTGTGTAAGCATATTTGAATGTGTATAAAAATGTTATGTTTCCTAAGTTTTTATTCTAGACTCACAGAAGTTTAAGACTCTTTACCAAGTACACAAACCAGTGTTATAAAGCCTGAGACTTTAAATGTTTTAAGCTTACACTATTTTAGGGGATCATAATGCACCAGTCCTCAGGACTTGTGCAATGACTATAGGTAGACAGTAGGAAAGAAGTGCAGTTTTTTGTCAGTGACATTTTATTTGAAGAAGTTCACCATAATAGTTCTAACAGTAGTCAGATTAAAGCAGCTTCGACATGTTTCATTTAACTTAACTTAAATTATTATTAAATTATTAAAATAGTAAATGTCAAGGCTTTAACAAGGCCTACCATTTGGATATTTCTTGATTAAGAAAACCCTTGCAATCAGCCTCTTAAATGCTCCCTTTACATCTTTGTTCCTAAGTGTGTATATAAGGGGGTTCAACATGGGTGTGATGATTCCATAGAAAAGGGATACCATCTTTCCCCGGTCCTTGGAGGCAGGGGATGGCGGTTGCAGGTACATATAGATAGCAGTGCCATAAAAAAGTGACACCACTATCAAATGGGAGCCACATGTTCCAAATGCTTTTTGCCGAGCTTCCACTGATTGTATTCTCAACACTGCTTGGACAATAAAAGCGTATGATATCAGAATGAGTGTCACAGGTATTAGAAGGAATAGCACACTGATAAAGAATAGTTCGGCTTCATTTGCTGTTGTGTCTACACATGACAACCTGAGCAGAGCAGGGACTTCACAGAAGAAGTGATCCACTTCCTTGTGGCCACAGAGTGGCATCTGCAGGGTCAAGGTGGACTGCAAAACTGAGTTGCTGAAGCCACTAACCCAGGATGCAGCTGCCAGCTGGAGGCAGAGCCTGTGGTTCATGATGATGGAGTAGTGGAGAGGCCGGCAAATAGCTACAAACCTGTCAAAGGACATGACAGCCAGGAGGAGGCATTCGGTGGAACCCAAAGCCAGGAAAATGAAAAGCTGTGCCACACAGCCGCCATAACTAATCACCTTCCTGAGGCTGCATATGTTTACCAGCATCTGTGGAACTGTACTTGTGGTATAGCAAAGGTCCAAGAGTGAGAGATTGGTAAGAAAAAAATACATGGGGGTATGGAGCTTGGAATCCAGACGGGACACAATAATTATTGCTAGATTGCCCATGATGGTCAAGATATAGGAAATCAGGAACACCACAAACAGCGGAAGCTCCAGCCATGGTCGATCTGAGAAACCTAAGAGGATGAACTCTTGGGGGACACTCTCATTGATCTTATTCATGTTAAATGGTTCAGCTCTTGGTTCTCTGGAATATAAAAAGTAAGTTAACAAGCATACTTATTTACTGTCAGTTATAAGCATTTTTCTAACAATTTGTATAAACTTACAGACTGATGCTATTAATAATGTGAAAATATATTGACAAAAATATACATATTTATCTTTCCAAGTATTTCAAGTGTTTCTATTTTTAAGTGTATTAGCAAAATAAATTTCAAGAATTTTAAAGTATCATCAATTTACATATTCACAGAACTTATTCTATATAAAATATCAAAATTTGATCTTTTGTTATCCTGTAAATTCATTGTCCTCACTTCTTTCTACCCTGGGTACCTACTCTTAGATAGATATAGACACAGTTCCTGCCATTTGAATTCATTCTGTGCATGCCTGCTAAGTCACTTCAGTCATGACCAACTCCTTGTGACCCTATACTGTAACCCGCCAAGCTCCTCTGTCTGTGGGACTGTCCAGGCAAGAATGCTGGTTGGGTTCCCATGTCCTCCTCCAGGGGATCTTCCCAATCCAGGGATCAAACCCCCATCTCCTGCATCTCCTTCTTTGGCAGGTGAGCTCTTTACCCCAATCGACATCTATTTTCTCCTAATGCCAGTGAGATTCCCTGTTTAAAAATTGTATAAATTAAAATTAATTAAAATTGTGTAAATCTCACCCCCCTCCAAAAAAAAAAAAGAACATGTAGAAATTATCAATAGTGGACACAACTGAGGACATATATATTTTTTTTATTTTAGAAGCTCAGAATTCATATAGGATTATTTAATAATATGGAACTGGACTTGGGCTCATAGGCTACCTTGCCTAATTAGTTACATTACACTGGGAATGTTTCTTATCCTCTGATCTTCAAGTTCTCACTTGTGAAGATAGTACTGCTTTTTTACATTGTCTTGATGTGAAACATATACACACATTGCTTAGTCTAGACTCTGGCCCTTAGAAACAGAGCAGTGTGGATGAAAGAAGTTAGAGTGTTTCAAGGTCTCTGAGGTTGCTCAGAGAGGAATTACTTACGGTTTATAAAACTATACATTTTCTAAGATTACCAATGAAAGATGGCTCTGCCAGTTGAAAACTCACCTTCCTTTTTCCTCCTTAGCCCCAAAACTATCAACCCTCAGAGTAAGGATCCTAGTAACCACCTGCTGCGAAGTATAAATGTGATTTTTCAGTGAAAATTGGTTGGCATAGTGCCTGGCACATAGAAATATGGTTATGTTAGTCAAAGTATGATAGTGATGAGGGGACTCTGAGACGCTTTGCCCAGTCACTTCAGTCATGTCCGCCTCTTTGCGATCCCATGGGCTGTAGCCTGCCAGGCTCCTCTGTCCATAGAATTCTTCAGGCAACAATACCAGAGTGGGTTGCCATGCCCTCCTCCAGGGGAATCTTCTCAATCCAGGGATCAAACCCACATCTCCTGTGTCTCCTGCATTGCAGGCAGAGTCTTTACCTCTGAGCCACACAGGAGGCCCTCTTGAGATGCTTTAAGCAAAAGCTATTCAGCGCCCTGAATTTCCTAAAACTGCTGATATGTCTGTTCCACCTGCTAAACGTGTATTCATCCTGAAGAAATCTTAACCGGACACTCTAAATTATTTTATTATTTTAACAGTATCAGAATTCAAAATTTTCATGATTATTCAGGTTCATTTGAAAGTTAGCAATGTGTATTTTAATTTTGTTCTACTTTTTCTGGGACTACTAGTCCCCTAAAAATTGCCTTGCTCTCATTTGACAAAATCTTTGAGAAACGTAGTCATAGATATAGACATAAAATGATGTTTAAATGTATCTTTGAATGAAAAAAAAAGAGTTACTGAACATTTGTATAGCATGATTCTATCAATTTATAAAACAGTATTTTATACATACATACATAAAGATACTAATACATAAAGTAAAAATTTCCTTGAAGAATACAGAAGAAAGTGTTACTCCTGAGAAATGGGGATGGTGGAGAGTAAGCAAAATTATTTATAAATTTACCTGTTTTTTGTTCTAATTTTTAAAAAGCAGACATTACTCCTTTAACATTAAAAAAAAAATCTTCACTTAAAATTCCATGGACAGGAGAGTCTGGTGGGCTACAGTGCTTGGGGCCACAAAAAGTTGGACATGATTGAGGGACACACACACACACACACGCACACTCCAATTTAGTCTCTGTATTTTACTCTCAGACCACCATTGCTTTAGTTTAATACTTTGATCCCCACTAGGGTGCAGATCTTTGCAAGAAAAATTAATTTTTTACACTCTTTGAGTTTTCTTAAAATTATGTCTGAATCTGCAAGGAGTTTTTCTAAGGGATGGATTGTGGTGCGGGGAGGGCATTTTGAATGTTATTGGGGAAAAAAAAATGTTGCCAAGGAACGGAGGAATCAGGTTAAACAGGATAAATGACATCAGTAGAGAGATTTCACACAACCCATAATTTCCTTGAGTTGCACAAGTGTTGAACAGATCCCCTCTAGTCCATGTGACTGGGGTGAATGACACTCCCCAGTTTACCCAGGACTGCTGAGTTGTCTCCTACTGTGCTTACAGTTTGGTAATAAAGCCACTTTTATTCTCAGTATTCCTGTTTGGATAAGGTGCAGTATCTCTTTAAATGTAACACTGAAGAGTGACCCAATTCTTACATTATTGCTCAGGAGGTCTCTCATCATGGAGGACATTGCGTGTATTTCCTCCTCTCACATGGACAATGTCCTTTCCTGACTGATCCTAGATAGGATGTTACTTCCTGGAACTCAGTCAAGAAAGTCCTCTCTACTGAAGATTACTGCAGAGGGAATCAGTTAGTTTTATTATAATCAACTGATCCCCCTCCCTCTGAGATTCGCTATGTACAAACATGATAAACTGCTTCTGCATCAATATGATATATTAGTTCACATATCTTGTCATATGTAATAGCCTCTTAAGTTCTGTAATCAGTGAAGGCACAGTAAGGGGGAAAATACTTATCACTCCAACAGAAAGCACTGGAGCAGAATAAGAAATAAAGATGATGGAGCCAGAAAGGATTGAGGAGAGGAAATGGGAGATTTCAGAGCACTGAATTCTTGTATTTTGCTTTACTGTTTTTTCCTTTTGTCCATTCACCCATCTTTCAAACACACAGTAACCTCAAATATTTATCCATTCTTGAAAGTATATCTTTAGACTAAGTGGTTGTGGGATCATTTTTGCATTTTAGAAGTTTTAAGTGATTTGAATTCTGATTCATATCTCCAGTGTTAGGACTGAAGTGTTTATTAACAAAATAAAAGAACAAAAACCTAGGAAGTTCTTATCTGCTTCTCTGAGATTATATCAGACAGGCTCCTGAGTATTACCTGTGGACATCTGCTCTAATTGCTTGCAATTGTGGTTATTTCCTGAAAGACCACCGAGAAGATTCCTTCGCTTTTGAGTAAACGTACATTGCCAGAATCTCAAGATAGTGTTCATCTCATTTTGAGTAGCATTCAAGAGGGCAGCAGAAGAAAACATTTGAATTATGTGAGATATCAAGGAGATCAGAAAAGGAGTATAACGGGGTTAATACAGAGGTTACTGGAAGTTGATAGAAGGAGTTTAGAAAGTTGCTGATGAGATATTAATAAATTTTATCTGTGATGCATTAATCTTATATCTATCATCTCTCTACTGAATTCTCTTATCCTATATCTGACCTTGAACATTCAAAAAGGTAAAGTTCAACAGAGTCTTGGAAGCATCATTTTAAGCTACACTGTGGAAAGAGCCTTGAGACAATAGAAGTAACAAGAATTTTAGTCCCCAAATAGCCAGTAAATCATTGCATAATTGAGCAAGTTAATTAATAGCTTTGAATATCAGTTATCTTCAGTAAGACTATGGGCATGGTATTTTCCTTTTAGCATGAAAACTGTTTACTGTTACATTTTCTCAAATTATTTCATATCCCTATGAGGTAGGCTTCTAAATACCACATAGATACCATATTCTTGCAGGAGTAAAAGGATGAATATGCTTATGTTAGTCAAAGTATGATTGTGATGTGGGAACTCGGATACACTTTGCCCACTCACTTCAGTCCTGTCCGACTCTTTGTGGCTCAATGGACTGTAGTCCACCAGGCTCCTTTGTCCCTGGGGATTCTCCAGGCAAGTATACTGAAATGGGTTGCCATGCCCTCCTCCAGGGGATCTTCCCACCCCAGGATTCGAATCCAGGTCTCCCATATTGTAGGAGGATTCTTTACTGTCTGAGACACTAGGGAAGCCCAAAAAGATGAATAATAGGAGTAATTTTTCACATGGCTAATACATTGTAGATTGTCTTATCAACACAAGGAAGTTTGTCAAAAATTTTTTCCATTTTATTAAGATTAAATTTGCAGGCAGGAACTGAATTTATATGCTTAGAGAAATTACTTTCCTCAGGTCCTGGAGCTAGTAAATAACAGACTAAAGATTAGAACCTAAGACCAACCTGCTCTAAAGTTCTTATTTCCTTTAGATTTTACAGATATGTTCAAAATATATTTGTATAAAAAACATTTGAACATAGTTGTACATAATATAATTTGTATGTACATGTGTAATATATTCTTAAAACATATGATATAAAATATAAACTATATCACATATAAAATATACACTTATACAAAATATATAAAAAAGATTTTTAGAATCTGAAGCTAGATAAATCAGATTTTTTCTAACAGATAAGTTGTTGGTCTTTGCTGAGATCTGAAATATAAACAGTCCATGAAATGAATGCTTAGAATACTCAAATTTTAGTGTCATTTTTTGGAAATATATGCTACTTACCTCCATCTTAAACACTGGAAATAGATCAATTTTATGTCCAAGAAGACTTGAGTTCAAAATAGGACTAATTTAAAATGCACAGATAAACTGTCATCTTCATATGCTATTTAGTTGTATAACTGATTTGATGAAATTCATTCAGCTTCTTTTAGTTACACTCACAATGTAGCAAATCATGATGTCTCCATTCAGAGTTAACTGGAAGATAAGAATGAAGTATTACAGATGATCTGAATGGTGTTCTGACATCACTTTTAATTAGTGCACCAATTGCTGTTTTCAAGTTTTTTTTTTTTTCAAAATGAATGTGCTTTCTCTATCAATATTGGTATTTGTTTTGGTCTCTGGCAGAAATCTCAAACACTGAATTGCAAAAGTCTTCCCCCATAGTTTATAACAAATAACCACATACCCAGTGGGAAGAGAGAAAGAGGAGAGCTTTATGAAGTGATATTCCTCTTTCATCATTGATTTGCTCAGCAAACCCTTTCTCCAGGGACTGAATCCTCAACTTTGTCTAAGACAAAATGACAGTGGGGACTAAAATATCTTTCAAAGACAGTTTGGACTTTCTGCTATTGAATTGGAATTTGTTTTCTAGTCTAAAGCTACTTACTTATTTCTCTCAGGAAGGAATTTTTATTCCATGTGTAAATTTCCTGAGAACCCATCCGAGGTTATGCTACTAACCCTTTGATTTGTGTATGAGAAAATAGACCTCAATTTAATTTATCTTAAGAAAATTGCTTAACTTGGTTTATGACACATTTTACATAAAGCGGTTTTAAAGAATTTGTGTAGAACCAATATATTCTATATTTTTTTCATGGATTTTTAAAATTTCCAGGTTTAGTAGAAAGTTCTTCTTCAACTCACAATTATATAGATTGTCTTGTAGGATTTAAATGTTTTCTATTATAGTATTTATTCTGGCCAAAATAATATATTTCTATTTTTACGTGCTATCATATTCAAGTTCTTTTCAATTTCTTTTCCAGGTGAGTAGATTTAGAAGACATATATTTATAATTCAGAAAAAAAGATTATGATTTTAATAAACATGGGAAAAATCCACAAATATCCCAATAAAAAGGCAATTGTATGAATAGACAATTTGTTGTTGTTGTTTAGCCACCGAGTCATGTCTGACTCTTTGTGATTTAGAATAGCAAATCCAAATGAACACGATATATAAGACAGTGTGACCAAATTCTCAAATAGAGAAAGATATATTGAAATAATGATGATAAACCTGGCCTATGTAGCCCTGAGGCAGGAAGAGCCCTGGATACAACTGCATTGCTGAGCCACAAACACCTCTCAGGGGACGGGGTGTATGGCACCCAATCAAGCAAGAGAAATGAAAAGGCCAGGTTTTCTCACCAAAGCCATCTGAGAAGAAGAGCCAGAACCATGGAGTCCAGCCTTAGTTTGAGAAGCACCTGGAAACAGATTTCTCTTTATTTTGTCATATAAAGTTATTCTTCAAAAAAAAAAAAAAAAAAATAATGATGATGATAAGCCTCTTCATACTCACCAGACTGGAAGCAAAAGAATTGAATTTTATTGCCAATGAGAATGAAGGAAAAGTGCTACTCACAGATTACTGGTGGAAATTCAAAGAGTTACAAGTTTTCCTGGGGAAAATATGGCAATGGCTTCTAAAAACTACACAAACTCTCAATCTAGTGCTGTTATTTGCAGGAATCATTCCCCTACAAAGGACAAATGAACAATAATGCTTGATGTAGAAATACTTTAATGACCAATGATGAAGAAAAATATAGGGTCCTTTGATAGCAAGTTTACTACATAATATATTCCCAGAATGGAAAATATTCATTCATCTGAAACAAGGAATTACAGCACTAACACATGTCTTGGAGATGTTTTCCTGAGGTTTTGCTGAATGAGGAAATCAAAAATGCTGAAACAAATACATTACATGGTCCTACTTTTATAAAACAATAATTTAAGACACTGAAATATGATTTTATTATGTATTGTGTGTCTGTATGAGATTACATGAGAAAATATCTAGTTTTTTTTAAGAATAATGACTAGTTCTTAATTAACATTATTATCTAAATAACATGAACATGAATAATCTGGAAAAGGGCAGAGGGTAATATCTAGAGGAAGATGGGGCATGAAGTAAAGCTAGAAAAGAAACAAATTGAGACTTTGTGTATATTTAAAAGTTTTTAAAATTAATGACACTGGTTACTTCTCTATACAAGAGTAGGAGTAAGGTTGAAGATGGTTAGGGGACAAATTGAACTAGAGTATGAATTATCTTTATAGTTTTTTTTTAACAGATTGCATTTAAGTGAACAAAAATCACAATTTAAGAAGAAAGTAAAGAAAGGACTAAAGAAAATATGAATAAAGGTAAATACTTATTCTGCAAAATGGACCAAGTATACACAAACTGAAATTGTTTCAGAATTCTTTAAATTTAGAAAGTGCCAAGTAATGCACACTTATTGAAGATCTTGGAAATAGGGAAGGATCTATTGAGATTATTATTATTATCCAGACACCGGTGCTGAGTCCTTTGAAAGGACAGTTTCACTCAGTCCTCATAAGTGCCCTGTGAGACAGTTCATCATTATTCAATTATTTCATTCATTATTTCCAAAGATACATAGATATAGAAATAGAGGCTTAGAGTGGTTAAAATAAAATGTGTTAGGAAATTGATTACATAAGTGGAAGTCCCACTTCTGTTCTTTTTTTTTTTTTTTTTTAACCTTCTGGCTTTGCTACCAAAGAGTTATGTGCCTCCCTTCTTACTGTAACTGAAAGTGGGATCCAGCTGCTCCAATACTCAAAATGCCAATAAAGAGGCCAGGTGGTGGAAAGGAAAGTTTGTTTTATTTTGGATATTGGCAACCAGCACGGGGCAAGGAGGGGGCAGATTCCTGTCCAAAGGCCAACTTCACTGACAATCAGTGGGCAAGAACTTCTATAGGCTGAGGAAGGACCTACGTGCAGAAACAGCACAGCCATCTTGGAATGGGTCATTGGTGATCTGACCAGCATCATCTTGATTTTTTTAAGTACAGTCAATCTTCAATTCCAGGGTATGTTTGTTTCCATTTCTTGAGGAATTGTGGCAGCTTCTGTCATGGCCACAGTCTGGTCACCATGTAGTGAACTCTCCACCTGGTGGGAGTTCAGTATCTATAAAATAGTCCCCAGGATATGGTTCAGAATACTATCTATAGTCCTTGAGAAGGAACTAAAGGACTTTGACTATGCTAATGACTAAACCATTACTTGGTCTCCTTTGTTTTCCTTATTTCCTGTGTCTTCTCACTTCTCTGATTTAATTCATTCTTCAGCTAAAGTTTTTCCACAGACAACAGGCAGAGAGAGGACATGGTAGACCAGGAGCATAGAGTCCTGCTCCATTTCATTACCACCAAGACTCATTTTTAAGAAATCAATTTAATTAGTGTAGCTCTCTTCTTTTACTTGGAAAGAACCTCTAAAAGAAGCTTATTTGGTTTGTTACTCTTTGACTATCTGACTTTTTAATATTGCATATTGGAATAAAAGCCTGCAACAGTGAGGTATGCAGGGAATAGAAGTCCGCAGTAGCAAGGTAAGCAAACCAGCTGTGTTTTCTGTAAGAGAAATGTTATAAAAGGCTGGAGATAATGGCTTATCTAGGAGGAAATGGGGGTAGAGATAGATTCAAACTCTACTAAAGTTTAAAATAAACTTCTAGGGACTTCTCTGGTGGTTCAGTGGTTAAAACTCTGTGCTTCCAATGCAAAGGGCAAAACTGTGATCCCTCTTCAGGGAACTAAGATCCCACATGCCACATGGCATGGCTAAAAGATAAATAAATAAAATGAACTTTTAGCATTAGAGTCCAAAGAGAGTGGTAGTATTCCAAGAAATAAAAGGGAATGCTGAAGTTTGCCCCATGGACAAACATCACAATGATTTCCTTGCCTAACTGTATTCTGCCAAAAGAAACACATATTTAGTACACATCTTCTTTATCCATTCATCTCTTGATGAACACTTAGATTGCTTTCATATCTTGACTATTGTAAATAATGCTGCTATAAACACTGGAAGCATGTATCTTTTACAGTTAGTGTTTTTATTTTTTTCAGATATTAATATATACACACACACACATATAAAAGAATAAAATTCAGCATAGAAAAGAATGAAATTCTGCTATTCACAACAATGTCAACAGACCTAGACAGTATTATACTTCTGGATTAATCATAAACTCTAAACTTTAACTACTCTAAACTTTAACTTCTCAGTACCAATTGATTTCTCAATCTTTTGAGAGATTTTGACATAGTTTTCAAGTTTCCCTTCTTATTTAAAGGCTTGTCAAATACCTTTAGGGGGAAATTGCCTTGTAGTTCAGGCTTTCAATTCATTTTTGTCACTTTGCTGTACACGAACAACAGATTTCTGAGCTTTTCCCCCTCTACTCTTTTCTAGTAGTCTTTTACCAGCTAAAGGCATCAGCTTCTTATTTGCATATGGACTCAGTAAGTTTAGAGAAAAAGCAACGTCAGCTCACTTTTTCACAAGTTCTTCACTATTGAACATTAATTGAATCTTAATATTTTTATCTTTGTTGTTCCCATGGCTCCCTGATATTTTAACACAAATGATTTTATTTTTATGCCTTTTCTAGTTCTTGAGGACTTCTGAAAGCAATTTTATCTTTCCTGGAAACAGAATTCTTGTAGCAGATTTAAGCTAAGTCTGTAGTTAACAGCATAGATTTTGCTGATGTGGGTGGCTTCATGGGCAATGTCGGAGGTGGATTTACCATTAAACTGATTGAGCTTAATCTACAGACTATTATTTTCATGGGCCCTTTCTAAGAATCTGGAAAGGAAGGATTCTAGCAATGTGTTCACATAAACCCATGTATTCACAAAATTTGTAAAAACAAAAAGCAAAGCAAGATAAAAACTAATCCATAATTAGTTAAAACCACTAACTCCAACTTCCTCCTGTCATATTCTCACATCAACTGGTAATGAAATAGCTGTAAGAATTTTTGTCAACTAAGAGAAAGTTGTTTTAGAGATATAGTTATAAAGTTCACAGTCATTTTCTACATGTAGGCAAGTAGCTCTTAGCCCTTCTGATGTAGGAATGCTCTGATACTAATGGCTTTTAGGAATGCTTTGATTTCTGACTCTGCTGACTTACCAGGACCATGATATAAAGTACAGGGCCAGGATGTGGCAATGTCTGATGATGCCAATTACCTGAAGTACGTGGACTGTGGACAGTTATTATACAGCTGTTCAAGTCTTAAAATGGATACATAATCATCGTAAGGATTCTGACTAATGAAGGAATATATTTTCAGGCAATTAAAAGAGAATCCAGAATGCAAATGAATACAAGCAACTTTTTCAAAAAGTTGGCAATGCTCATGTGAAATTTGAAAGATTTTTTGCAATGTTCAAATAAAATGAGTGCACAACAAGTACTGCGCAATCTCTGGAGGGAGTAGCAGTCTAGAACTCAGTCCTACCTGCCACCCTTACTCAACCCCTCACCCACACCCCCCCCACTCAAGCCATGCATAGCCCTCCCTGTACCATCTTTGGAAAGGTATGAACAACTGAGGAAAATAGAAAGTAGAAAACCTTAAGTTAGTGTTTTAAACGGTAACTAATATAAATTGGTAAAGGAGTACGTCAAGGCTGTATATTGTCAGCTTGCTTATTTAACTTATATGCAGGGTACATCAGGCGAAATTCCAGGCTCGATGAATCACAAGCTGGAATTAGGACTGCTGGGAGAAATATCAGTAACCTCAGATATGCAGATGGTACCACTTTAATGGCAGAAAATGAAGACAAACTAAAGAGCCTCTTGATGAAGATGAAAGAGGAGAATGCAAAAGCTGGCTTAAAACTCTGCATTCAAAAAATTATGTTGGCATCTGGTCCTATCAATTTATGACAAATAGATGGGGAAAATGTGGAAACAGTGTCAGATTTCATTTTGTTGGGCCCCAAAATCACTGCAGACAGTGACCACAGCCACAAAATTAAAAGATGTTTTAGCTGCTTGGAAGAGTAGCTATGACAAAGCTAGATAGTGTATTAAATAGTAGAGACATTTGCTGACAAAGATTCATATAGTCAAAGCTATGGTTTTTCCAGTAATCACGTATGGATGTGAGAGTTGGACCGTAAAGAAGGCTGAGTGCTAAAGAATTGATGCTTTTGAACTGTGGTGCTGGAGAAGACTCTTGAGAGTCCTTTGGACAGCAAGATCTAACCAGTCCATCCTAAAGGAGATCAATACTGAATATTCCTTGGAAGGACTGGTGCTGAAGCCAAAGCTCCAATACTTTGACCACCTAATGCAAAGAGCTGACTCATTGGAAAAAACCCTGATGCT
Organism: Dama dama; assembly: GCF_033118175.1. Taxonomy (NCBI): domain Eukaryota; kingdom Metazoa; phylum Chordata; class Mammalia; order Artiodactyla; family Cervidae; genus Dama; species Dama dama. The sequence goes on from NC_083687.1 coordinate 32,572,761, forward strand.
GAGAAAGACTGAAGGCAGGAGGAGAAGGAGGCGACAGAGGATGAGATGGCTGGATGGCATCACTGACTCAATGGACATGTGTTTGAGCAAACTCCTTGAGACAGTGAAGAACAGGGAAGCCTGGTGTGCTGCAGTTCTTGGGGTCACAAAGAGTTGGACACAACTTCCCAACTGAATAGCAACAAAAATAATACTAAAATAATAAAGGCTCAGTTAAAATATTCTTCCTGGAAAATTATCTTATTGCTCGTTGTTATATTTGGCTAACCTTCTGAAAGCTTATGGTGAACAATGTTGGATTTGTGATCTCCGAAGAAGATTTAGCTTCGGGACCAAGGACCAGGCTTGATCACTCAAGAGATTTTGTGTAGCAGAGTTTTATTAAAGTGAAAAAGGGACAGAGAAAGCTTCTGACATAGACATCAGAAGGGTGCAGAGAATGCCCCACTAATTAGTCTTGTCAAGGCCTTATATACTTTTACCAGACCCATTCCCACAACATAAATCTTAAATTAACAAGATTAGAACAACAGAAAGGTCTCACCAGACCCACTTCCACAACATACCTTTTAAAATGACAGGATTAGTCAGAAGGTTCTCAAAAAGGAGAAACAAGTCCTCAAGCAGGATACACTGTTGTTATATAATCATTGGTACAGAGTTTAAGGGAAAGCATATCCTTGAGCAAGATGAGTTGTTTTGTTGTGCAATCATCAGGTCTGGGCTTAAAGAAAAAAAATATTTGTCCTTTTCTCCTCCTTGAGAATTCCAGACCCCTCTCTCCTCCTCTGGGACCCTGGACTTTTCTTATCAACCTACCTAGGAATTGACTCTCTCACTTCCATTTGGGTTCCTGTGTATCTTGATTGTGGAGGTGTGCATGGAACTACACACACACACAAATGAGTACATGTGACACTGGTGAAATCTGAAAAAAAAAATCTGTGAATTGTACCAATGTCAATTTTCTGTTTTGACATGGTACTATATTTATGTTAAATGTCCCAGTGGCATATTTGGTACACAGGATCTCTCTGTATTATTATTGCTTCAAATTCCTGCAAATATATAATTTTTTTCAAAATAAAGATAATTTAAAGTAAGATAAAGATCTGTATGAACTATTGAGTGTTACAGGTTATATTGTTAAGTAAAAAAGCAAAATACAAAGACTATGTATTATATGTTACCTTTCATATAAGAAAGAAGGGGATAAGAGAGGAGTGATCCTTTTCTGAATACAGTGCTTTATATAATTCTTAACCTTATAACCATGATACTGTTTCACATATTCAAAATTTAAATAAATAATTAAAAGTCAACTGGAATGTGAGGTACCCAAAAGAGATACAAACAGTAATAAATGAACCTACCAGTGTTATGGATGAACAACATAACCATGCTAAAGAAAGTAAAGAAGAAAAGAATTAGCCTAAATTAACTTTCTGAAAGAGCATTTGACCACCACGCCCAGTATAAACGACTCTAAGGTAAAAAAAAAGAACTGTGCACAAGTAGTGTTCTCTAGTTAGTGAAGTTGTTATTGGCAGGAGTAGGGGTTAGAACTTCTGAAACTGAGTGTATATTAGAACTGACCAGATAAGTAAATACATTACAGATCATGAGAGCCAACTTTTCACAGTCAAAGAGAAAGTTACAAATAAGGAAACGATGGAGGCTAGAACAAGCTCTGTGATATTTTACTGGAATTGGAGGCATCAGTATGAACTTGTGGCTAAACACACACACAGACATACAAACAGATGAACAGATATAAAGAAATAAAAATATATGTGTGAATGTATATGTGAGTATACATAGATATTTCTAAACTCTGTTAGCTGAGAGCACCTAGAAGGAATAATAAAATAGCAATGAGCATATTTAGCACCCAGATTTTGATTTCTGAATACATTCTCTAACACAGTAAAAGGAATGTGGGGTCCTTGGTAAAATGTTTGGCTTTAGGGCTTGGACTACAAAATCACAAGATGATCTTGGGATATCCACAGAGTAGAGAAGTGTTCAGCAATGTTGTTGTTCAGTCCCTAAATCGGATCCAACTCTTTGCGACCCCATGGAATGCAGCACGCCCGGCTCCTCTGTCCTCCACTATACCCAGGGTTTGCTCAAATTCATGTCCATTGAGTCAGTAATGCTATTCAACTATCTTATCCTCTTTTTCCCCTTCTCCTCCTGCCCTCAATCTTTGCCAGAATAAATTGGAACTTCAGCTTCAGCACCAGTCCTTCCAGTGAATACTCAGGGTTGATTTCCTTTAGGATTGACTGGTTAGATCTTCTTGCTGTCCAAAGGACTCTCAAGAGTCTTATCCAGCACCACAGTTCAAAAGCATCAATTCTTCAGAGCTCAGCCTTCTTTATGGTCCAACTCTTATATCGGTTCATGACTACTGGAAAAACCATTGCTTTGTCGGCAAAATGACATGTTTACTTTTTAATATGCTGTCTAGGTTTGTCATAGCTTTCCTTCCAAGGAGCAAGCATGGCCGCAATCACTGTCTGCAGTCATTTTGGAGCCCAAGAAAGAAAAATCTATCACCACTTCCACTTTTCCCCCTTCTTGTTGCCATGAAGTGATGGAACAAGATGCCAGCAATGTTCAGGGCACATTAAAAGAACATGGGAATCAACTTGAAGGAGCTCCCAAAGGCCAAAGATGGGACAACTTGAGCAGCAGTATAAATAGTGATATTAATTAATTATAACAATAGGATAAAACACAGAGTGAATGGGGCATATCTTATAGTTCCAAGGAAATGCTCATAAAGTAACATGGTGAAAGGATGAGCCGCCTTGAAGGAACTTTAAAGGCCAAATATAAGACAATTTCAGCTGCAAAATAATGGCAGTATTGGACTATAACCAATGCAATAAAGTAAATATTCACAAGTTTATACTGATTAAATAATGATTTAATGAAAGGTTAAACAAACAGAAGAAGAAGTAATAGCTCTTCTTTACAATGGAATTTCAATTATTAAGTGAAGAAAGAGTGATGGAAATAAAAAGTAGATGCAATAGAAATATTTGTTGCAGGGAAGAATCACTGATGAATGCTAAGATAAATGTAAAAACATGATCAGAAATAAATGTTTGCATAATCTCAACACATTCTCCCACAAAATAATCTTTAGTTACAAAAGGAAAATGCTAACTTTGATGAATAAACCTGGTAGAAATTACTTAACCAAATGATCAAAGTTAACATCATGGTCACTTTATTACTCTTCGTAAGGGTCCAGGTCATGAAAGACAAAAAAAGGATAAGCAACTGCCCCAAGTTAGAGGAGACTTAAGGAGATGTGACAGCTAATGCAATGTGATTTCCTGGGTTGGATCCTAGAGCAATAAAAGAATATTAGTGGGACAATTTGTAAAATTCTAATAATCTTTTATCAATATTAATTTTCCATTTTTTGATAATTGTACCATGATTATGCAAGATTCAACATTAGGGTATGATAGAGACTTCCTTGTTGGTCCTGTGGTTAAGAATCTGCTTTCCAATACAGGGGAGGCAGGTTTGATCCCTGATTAGGAAGCAAAGATTCCCACATGCTGCAGGGCAACAAAGCCCATGTGCCATAACTAGAGAAGCCTGTGTACCACAAAGAAGACCCAGTGCAGGGAAAAAAAAAAAGCATTAAGGGAAGATAGTTGAAGGGTATACAGAAACCATCTGAACTATTTTTGCAACTTTGTTGTAAGTCTAAGATTATTTCAAAATAAAAAGCTAAAAAAATCAAGAACATATATTATCATGTTTTGTTTTGTTTTTTTATATGCAAAGGGGGCTTCCCTGGTGGCTTGGACAGTAAAGAATCTGCCTGCAATGCAGGAAACCCAGGTGTGATCCAAGGGTCAGGAAGATCCCATGGAGGAGGGCATAGCAACCCACTCCAGTGTTCTTGCCTAGATAATCCCACGAACAGAGGAGCCTGGCAGGTCCCCGGTCCATGGGGTTGCAAAGTGTTGGACGTGACTGAGCAACTAACACTTTAATTCACAGAAAATACATGTGTTTATCTATATACATGTATATTTAATCTGTATTTCTTAAGAAATTAAGAGTGTAAAAATTTATATTTGTTGTTCAGTAGCTAAGTTGTGTCCAACTCTGCAACCTCATGAACTGCAGCACACCAGGCTTCCCTGTCTTTCAGTATCTCCCGGAGTTTGCTCAAACTCATGTCATTGTGCCAGTGATTCCATCCAACCATGTCATCCTCTGTTGTCCCCTTCTCCTCTTGCCCTCAAACTTTCCCAGCATCAGAATCTTTTCTAATGAGATAGCTGTTTGCATCAGATGGCCAAAGTATTGGAGCTTCAACCTAAGCATCAGTCCTTCCAGTGAATATTCAGGGTTGATTTCCTTTAGGATTGACTAGTTTGATCTCCTTGCTGTCCAAGAGACTCTCAAGAGTCTTCTCCAACACCACAGTTCTAAAGCATAAATTAATTAATAATTTGGAAACAATCTGTTGTTCCATATCCAGTTTCTAACTGTTGCTTCTTGTCCTGCATATAGGTTTCTCAGGAGGCAGGTAAGGTGGTCTGATATTCCCATCTCTTTAAAAATTTTCCAATTTGTTGTGATCCACACAGTTAAAGGCTTTAGCATAGTCAAGAAACAGCAATAGATGTTTTTTTGAATTCCCTTGCTTTTTCTATGAGTATTATTTTTATAGAACAAATATCCTCATCAAAGAGAATGTGATAAGAAGACATATAGTTAGGAAAAATCACAACTATTAAAGATCTAGTCTATATTGTCAAGGACAAATGTTCAATATTTAATATTTATTTAACTTTCACAAACATCCTTCAAAGTAATTTTTCTCCCCAGTAATAGTAAATGAAGCTTTCTAGTTTTTAAGCCTGCATTGTTTCTGATCTGGAGTTTGAGCCATTCTATCTCCAAAGGCTATTCTCCTTCCCCTTTATTCAAAATTATTTTCCAGATATAATTCAATTTTTTATTGTTTAGGGGAAATGTTGACTAGTTCAAAATATTTGGAATATAAAGTAAATAGAATCCCTTTTAGAAAGAGCTGGAAATGTAAATTTGTCCAGAAGTAGCATCAATATTAAGAAATAAGTGTATATTTCTCTAGACAATGAGTCCCTTCAGGACTTGAAGTACTGGCAATATAACATTCATATTTTAGAAAGATTCTTTTTTCAGCAAAGAGAAATACAATAAGTTCCCTACATACAAACAAGTTCCATTCCAAGAGCATATTCGTGAGCCCAACAAAGTAATCCTAGGTACCCAGCTAACACAATCAGCTATGTAGTACTGTACTATACTGTATAGGCTTATAATACTTTTCTCACTAATAATACATAAAAACAAACCAACACTAACAATAAACATTTTTACTCTTACAGTATAGGACCTTGAAATGTACAGTACAGTACAATAGCTGGCATACAGGGGCTGGCATCAGTGAACAGGCAAGAAGAATTACTGACTGGGGAAAGGTGAGGAGGTGGGAGACAGCAGAGCTGAAGGATCATCAGCGATAGGAGTCGGAGGGCAAGCTGGAAGTTCCCTCAAGCCTGACATTGATAGCACTGGCTCTGATTCCTTGTGGTCATGTGCTTAAAAAACTAACAGTGCCTCCTCAAGTAAAGAAAATCCCTTTGCCATTTCCTGCATCCTGAATCTTCTGTGGGCCTCCAATTCTATCTTTTCACCCTTTCGCTCTGATAACATTCTGTGATGTCATATCACAGCTGGGAAACATCTCTTGTAATCACTGTAATGCTTGGATTGTATTATTTTATTTCACAGAAAATAACTTTCTGTAACTATATTATTTCCACCAGTTACAAGTTTAAATGTATTTGTAATCGCTTAGGGTTAGTGATGGGCCAGGTGTGACTAAAATGGCTAAGAATGAGGTGGCAAAAAAATTTAAAGATTGCTTCAAAAGTTTCTTCTATGGATAACAATTCTACATCTTTCATTAAGTGCTCCATGAGGATCTCATCTTCGTTTCTCAGAAGGACTTATTATCTCGGAAAGGAAATTCTTGAGAGCATCAAATTCTCTAGGTATTTCTCCCTACTTTTCATGAGAAAACATTAGGTTGAGATGGTATACAAGCTAAAAACTTAGTGTAAGTAAAAGAAGCAATTCTCAGGGGAATGGGTCACCCCACTGTGTCAAGAAATTTGCTGGAATACAGAATTAATATTGATTCGCTTTGATTGCTCATCTATGTATTTCAGTGTTTGCTGACAGAAAACAATCATTGCATGCCATTTGTTTATAAATTAAAGGAGATGATAAAACCATCACTGTTTCTAGCCAGTATATTCCATCTCTACCAATATAACTAGTGGTATTAAGTTTATACTATATGACATTAATATTTGTATGTTTAAAACATAGTATTTGACCTGATAATGATCATATATGTTCTGTTTTTACTTGAGAAAAATCTATAGAAATGGTCACTGAAGTCAGTCGGCCATAGGATATTAATAATATTGATTATCAAAATCTAACAATATTTTCAAAGTATAAAGCACATTTATACATAGTATCTCATGTATACCAGCTGAAATCTCTGGCTGTTGAGGTGAAACATGAGATTCATCTCCCTTAGAAGTCTTTGAAAGTTAAATATAGAAAACATTTTTGAGATGCAATAGTTTCCATATTGTTCACCTTATGATTATAACAGATAGTTTGTGCATTAATTTTGAATGTCAAAATTAATCTCTCTTTTTCAAGTTAAGTTTTATTATTATGAACCTTAAATTTGCATAGAAAATTAATCTTCAACAAAATTTTAAAGGGCTATGAATAGTACTTCTCTGCACTACATGCTCTAAAAATGCAATATAGATTCTTATGCATCTTTTCATTGATTCTAGGTTCTATTCTGAATTATGAGGTGACCAAGTTCCATGCCTTAATGCTTATCACTAACTACTGATCTTGATGAAACCAGGAGGGGAAGATTTGGTGCTCTCTCCATCTCTCTCTAGGATGAATCTGTAATGTGTGTGTGTGTGTGTGTGTGTGTGTGTGTTAGTAAAATGATATTTCCTCTGAGACCATATACTCTCCCATCGCTTGTTAGAAATAATTAGTTCAGGGAATTTTGAAAGGAAAGTTTTACTCCATAGGGTGAGGCAGAAAAGGAAGAATCGAATCTAATATCAACTTTGAAACCAATATAAATTCTTCCTTTTCAAATGTGAACCCTCCGTTCTTCAAGTGTTTCCTGTACAGAGCGTACATCAGAGTTACCCCTGGCCTGCTCCTTCTCTGACTCCTTATCTGAGGGGGAGGGGGCATGTGGATATTTGGGGGCTTCAGGTGGTATAACTACTGTGTACTTATCAAGATTCTCTCTTCATTCAGATTTGCCTCTGCTGGGTACTGTTGCCTTCTTGCTGTCTCTCCCTCTCATAGATTTCCTAAATGTCATCTTTCTCTTCTCTTTGTTTTCACTCTGGTCATCTCACTTGGACTTCCAAGTAAAGTCCCAAGAAAGAGAACGAACTGTGGACATGGGATTTCTGAGGTTGCAGTCAAGTTTGGTAAGTTAGGGATTCTGTGTAGGAAGAAATATAACCTAGGCCTCTTTCCTATCATTTAGAGGATTTTTGTTTTGGTTTGGTTTTTATTTTGTTTTGGGGGGATGTTTTCTTGAACTTTAGACCATAACTGTGTCATGGGCAATTAGATTTATTATGCCAATACTTCACAGCCTAAATGCTTATGCACTTTATTTACATAAGCTTGATCAAATCTTCATTCTACGAGGAAGCTGGAGAGAGATTTTGAACTTATCCATGGGCTTCTATCCATTAAATGTACAGAATGAAATTTCACCTAATAGCAAGACTGGTTCTCTGATCCAAAGACATAAGCCACTATTCCCATCCATACATTACATGCGACTAGAAGAATTAATTCAATGCTTCCCTTTAAAATTTTTTTTAAAGGTGGATAATTTTGTGTTCATTCCCTTGTAAAATAATCAGCATTTGAAAGTAACTTTTTACATCCTGCAAAACTAGAAAGAGTGATGCAAAATATTGGGAAAAAAAATCACAGTCCAGAGCCTGAAAATTCCCAAATAATGTTTTCAGATCCAGTAATGACTTAACTAACACCTATTGAAATTCTGGGTCAAGCATCCAGCATTTCCAAAGAAGTCTCTGTTCTACCATTTTACCAGTCATTCCATTTCAAGGGCGTATATCTATGCCCTTCACAGATACTCATCTTTCTCCTACCAGGTAACATGTGGCCACAGGTGATGGAAAATGACAACACAAGTGCTTTTGAAGGCTTCATCCTGGTGGGCTTCTCTGATCGTCCCCATCTAGAGCTGATCCTCTTTGTGGTTGTCCTCACTTTTTATCTGCTGACTCTTCTTGGCAACATGACCATCATCTTGCTTTCAGTTGTGGATTCCCGGCTGCACACACCCATGTATTTCTTTTTGGCCAACCTCTCATTCCTAGACATGTGCTTCACCACAGGTTCCATCCCTCAGATGCTCTACAACCTTTGGGGTGCAGATAAGACCATCAGCTATCTGGGGTGTGCCATCCAGCTCTACTTCGTCCTAGCTCTGGGAGGGGTGGAATGTGTTCTCCTGGCTGTCATGGCATATGACCGCTATGCTGCAGTCTGCAAACCCCTGCACTACACCGTTATCATGCACCCGCGTCTCTGTGGGCAGCTGGCTTCAGTGGCATGGTTGAGTGGCTTCGGCAATTCTCTCATAATGGCACCCCAGACGTTGATGCTACCTCGCTGTGGGCACCGGCGGGTGGACCACTTTCTCTGTGAGATGCCAGCACTAATTGGCATGGCCTGTGTCGATACCATGACCCTTGAGGCACTGGCATTTGCCTTGGCAATCTTTATCATCCTGGCGCCACTCATCCTCATCCTCGTCTCTTACGGTTATATTGCACGAGCCGTGCTGAGGATCAGGTCAGCTGCCGGGCGAAAGAAAGCCTTCAACACCTGTAGCTCCCACCTCATTGTTGTCTCTCTCTTCTATGGTACGATTATATACATGTACCTCCAGCCAGCAAACACTTATTCCCAGGACCAGGGCAAGTTCCTTACTCTTTTCTACACAATAGTCACTCCCAGTGTTAACCCCCTAATCTATACACTGAGAAACAAAGATGTCAAAGAGGCCATGAAGAAGGTACTAGGGAAGGGAGAGGCAGAAGTAGAGTAAAAAGTCATCAAATCTGGGGACTGTCTTTTGATCCACCTTCTATATATATTGCCAGACCTAGCAAATAAAGGCGTGTTCTGACATAACAGACTGAGAAGGGACTTAATGAGATGCGGGAATTCAATGGTTTAGCTAGGTTGAGAAAGTGCAAATTCCTGAGTTGACCATCACTTGTATTCCTCTCAAGTCCTTCTAAGTCAAGAATTCATCACAAGGAGGTCTCCAATCCAGGAATAGACAGTGACCTATGCTTGCAAAATACTAGCCATGAATGTAAACACCAGGCATTTTTGTACCTATTCCAGCTTCTGACACAATGATCTGTACTGATTAGGTCCTCAGTATGGGATTCCCTGGTGTCTCAGATGGTAAAGAGTCTGCCTGCAATGCGGGAGACCTGAGTTTGATCTCTGGGTTGAAAAGATCCCCTGTAGAAGAAAATGGCAACCCACTCCAGTATTCTTGCTTATTCCAAGAGGAGCCTGGCAGGCTACAGTCCATAGGGTCGTAAAGAGTCAAACAAGACTGAGTGACTTTATTTTCACTTTAAGGCTCAATATATGTGAAAAGAATGAACTTAGAATTAGTGGAGAAAAATTCCTAGAAAGTTCAAATGTGCTTTTATAGTGCCAAATGCCACAATAAGATGAACTCTGGGGAACTGTTGGGATATTTATGGTTGAGTGTTTTCTGTATGTTGAATGTTTCACAGTTTCATTAATAATTGCAGTACCTCACCAGTTGTAAGGAAAATATATTTGACCCTTAAAGGCAAACATGTTTCTTCAGACTTGAAATGTTGTCAATCAGATAAATCCCATCTCATAACCTAGGAAAACATATATGATGTTAGAATTTCATGACAAGTGAATAGGATTCCAAAATTTGGGAGCATGGCCAGTGTTATCATTAAGAACTGGATAAAACATGGGTTTAGCAAGTTCTCATTTAAGCCTACCCAAAAATATTAAAGAAAGCCCACTCCAGTGTTCTCGCCTGGAGAATCCCAGGGACGGCAGAGCCTGCTGGGCTGCCGTCCATGGGGTCGCACAGAGTCGGACACAACTGAAGCGACTTAGCAGGAGCAGCAAACTTATCTAGATGCCCTAGAAAAAATACCAAATATCTAATAAGTTTTTCTCAAAACATATCATTTTTAGACATAAAGTGAATATTTTCCTATTTTGAGCACTAACTCTTGTACTTTGTCCAAATAGATTAGTTTTTATTTTAGATTAATTAGGGCTTATAAGAATGAGTTTTAGGTTTAGTTTTTATTATTCACACAAGAAGGTAGAAAAAATGGAATATAATTGATTCTTCCTAATTTATAAACTAAGTGAAAGGTGATGCTAAGCCGTGATGATGTTTACTGAGGACATTATTAATGCTGCCCATGAACTGAATATAAATATTCCTGGTTTAGCATTTCTCATGTCTTTCACTAAAAACAACTTTTAGTATGTGTCTTACTGCCATAAAAATAAACTGTATGTTGCGTGCATGCTATGTCGCTTCAGTCATGTCCATCTCTGTGCAACCCAATGTACTGTAGCCCGCCAGGCTCCTCTGTCCGTGGGATTCTCCAGGCAAGAATACAGGAGTGGGTTGCCATCCCCTTCTACAGGAGATCTTCACGACTCAGGGATAGAGATGAAATATCCTTTTAGAATCATTCCCTATTGAACAATGATAAAAATTAACTTTTTACATCATCTCTACACTATGTAGATATGCATTACTCTAGAGTCAATAATATCTTGAAGTGGAGGCAAGAAATCAAGACACAGAGTATAAATCTCTATGAATATATCAATTTTGGAAGCTCCCTATGGAATTCGCACCTAATACTTTTCAAATTTTCCCTTTTTTCCCCCGCAAGGAACAATTTTCACAGCACTCTTCTCTAGAAAATTTAGAATCACTGTTATAGATTATAAATATTGAGTGTTGTATCTCAAAGGGAAAAGGTCACTGTGTCCTTAATTACATTACAATATCCAGAATCACCTTTTACTTAATTTATAATGTAGTTTTAAAAGTTCACTTAGTTTACTTATTTACATATGAAGTAGGAATAATGAACTATATTCTAACTGTTCTGCCATCTCCTAGGAATAACAGAATATTCTCTGTAATAAAAATAGAAATGTTTCATTTTCATTCTCTATAAATTCTTCCTTTCACTAAACTGTGCTCATCTTCATAGATTCATCTTTTACATACAGCAAGTAGAAATGAACATCAATATTCATTCACTGTGCACATTTGTTTATCTCTTAGCTATGGTGCTTAAACTTCCTCCAAGAGAAATACATATTATACATATGCTTGTGTATGTGTGTGTATATATGTGTATGTTTATTCTCACTGTGATTTTAAATTAAAAGCCATGAGAAGACAGCTCAATAAATGCTTATTAATCAGATTATCAGATCACTTTTCATCTTGCTATTTTTGTGTGCCCTGGGATTTTGTGGTTATTTCTTACACAGTTATTCTGGAAATAGATAACTGATACAATTTTATGACTCATTTTATAAGGTTACCATAACTTGGATAACAAATCTGACAAGGACATTACAAGAAAGGAAAATTGCAGATAGATAGCTCATGAAAATACCCACAAAAATCCTAAACAGTCATTAGCAAATTTAATCTAGTGTTACATAGAAAGTATAACATATTGTCAACATTTGGGGTTTATCACAGGAATAGAGTGGTATAACATTTGAAAACCAGGCTATGTGTCAATTTTTTTTTAAATTGGAAAGAAAACCTATAGATTCAGTCAAAGCATTTGATAAAATTCAATACCCATTTCATAGTATATCTCGTTTCCTGAAATACTTTGTGAATTTTAAAAAGTTGAACTTTGCTATGTTTCAGTTTCCATATCAATAAAAGGAAGGTAAAAGTGTTGCTATTTTATAGGATGTTGTTGGCATTTGTGAGCATCAATGAGACATTATTGCTATTATTATTAAACTCTGCAGATTCTTTCTTAGTTCCAGGCCCTAGTTAAATGGGCATTATTTTAAATTTTTTACTTTAAGACTACTGAAATTTTTTGACTTATTTATCTTCGTCAATTCAGCAAACTAAAGACTTGTCTATATCCATATTTTCTAATTTGTTTGGTCTTGTCTTTTCTTTTAAACTTCTATTTCCTTTAAATTACTCATTATAAGAACTTGTGAAAACAGAAAAAGAATTTCCACATTAAAAGGAGCATTTTTCCCCTGACTAATTACACCCTCATGCCCACTCAGAGGTGAGCTCTGTTACTGGTTTATGAAGTCAAGAGTTATTATACATTATCTTTTGTGGATTAAATCTTTATTTTTTTCCTTTTCTTGTTTTACTTGATAAGCTTTCCTTCTTCTACAGATATCAGCCTCTATTCCCTATGGATTGTCCATGTTAAGCATCTAATAAGTGTCCTTCATATTTTCTTCATTCTCATATAATCCTATATAGGCATACAATACCTAAAATCATATTTAGAGCATTTCAGTCCTTTTTTATATACTTAAGATTATGCTGAGGACTTACCTGGTGACTCAGTCGAAAGAATTCGCCTGCCAATGCAGGAGACATGGGTTGGATCGCTGATCCGGGAGGATCTCACATGCTGCAGAGCCACTAAGCCCATTCGCCACAACTATTGAGCCTCTACCCTAGAGCCTCGGAGACACAACTCCTGAGCCCACCCTACCACAACTAGTGAAGTCTGTGCTCTAGAAGCCCAGCTCTACAAGAGAAGTCACCGTAGTGAGAAGCCGCAATAAAGAGTGGCCCAGGTCTCCCCAACTAGAGAAAAGCTTGCGGCAGCAACAAAGACCCAGTACAGCCAAAGTAATTTTTATTTTTTAAAGATTATGTCATCCAATCTTTCTTGCATCTTTGTTTTCTCACTCAGTAATATTGCTGGCTAATCACTGGTGTAGATTGTTATTCAGTCATTTCTTCTTTGAGGGAGTAAGTTTTTCTCCATCTTTGGCTGTTTCAAACATTGCTGCAATAAAACTCTTTGTTCTTGTGTCTTTATAGACTGATAATTTAATCCATAGGATAAATTTCCATGAATAATATTGCTAGGCTGATGGATATTAACTGTCCTATTTATTTCTAAAAGTCTAGTGACACTTTGAATTTCTATCCAGAATTTCTGAGAGTAGCCGTTTTCCTTCAGCAAAGTTAGGCCTGGGAGTTACTGCTAGTTACATTTTTTTTTTTTTTTCAATCTAGTAAGTGATTATCATAATTAATATATTTCTCTGATTATTTGGAAATGTAGAATCTCATACAGATTTGTTCTTCTGAGTTGTATGTTCATATTATTTGACATTTTTCTACTGTGCTATTTGTATTTTTTCTTAGACTTTGCAAAACCTTTTTATTTTGTAGGTACTAGCTTTTTTCATAATTATAGATATGTTTTTCTTGTGTCTACTCATATGAAAAATTGTTTTGGAACCTCAGAGTAGAACATATAAGAACAAATCCTGGATAGAAGAGACTTTAGAAGAATATGAATCATTTTTAAAATCCTGCCCCAAACCCAAATAGGAAACTAGATTAAACCAAAGGAGAGCTTCTTAACTAAGCCTAGAAATGCTAGACACTAAGCAAAAATCTATGGAAACAAGTGATAGAAATATTTGGATATAATAAAACTGCTTTATGTAAATCAGGGTAATAAAAATATTTCTATGGTAAATTAAACAGAAGTCTATTTCACTATATAGAAATTGACCTCAGATAGAATTTCAGTTTTCTATGTGGCTTCACTAACTAGCTTACAAAAAAAACCTAACTTCCAGTTTCATAGCTCAAAATCCAAGCATTATTTGATAAAGTATTTTACTTTATTCTTTTTTATCTCGGAAAAAGTTGAGACAGTCTCTAGAGAAAGGGTATTGTACAGTAAATCTAAGCTAAAAATGAAATATCCCTTCATGGAGACCTAGCTCCTCCCTGCCTCTTCCCATTGGGTATCATGGTCAATTACCATTAAACACAGGAGGATTGCTGCTTTCCCTTAAGCCAGACCACACACCAACATTAACAGAGAATGTTTCCTATCCTCATTTATTTTGCAAATCTGGTATGGAAAATTCTGAAAATAGCAGTTACTACCATAAGAATTTGCAATGCGATGCTAGAAAAATCTATTCTGATTGACTGCAATATTTTATTCCTCTTCTTCTATTTTCTGAGTTAATCCAGAATGGAGAGCTCGTAATTTGCCACTTAAAGACTGGAACAAAGGATTGAATAAATTTAATCATATCAGATTTGTAACTGAATAGCTTATGAAGAGGCTGTTAACTCCACATGCTTCTAATTAGTGCTATTAGAATTCAAAGGTTCTTGGACACATACAGACACACAAATCATCCTATTGCCAGTGCTTAAAATGAAGGTATGTAGAGCACTTTTCTAAAAATGATTCTGTAAAACATACTGAAATTTGGGTATTCTGAACACTCAGCTTATGGACTCTTTCAGCATTGTATTTTAGAAAAATTTGACTCAGCCTCTTAATTTCAAGCACTACTTTGCATATATTTGTTATCTCTATTGAAAGTTAAAATTTTAGAGTAGAACAGTCTTGCATTCTAACCTTCAGTTTGATATGCATGTACTAACTTGGGAAAATGAACTCTTTGAGCTTCCTAATTCAAATTTCTGCCCAAATTAATTTCTTGTGAAATGCAAACAAAACTTCCCTCTCTGTTCTAAACTAACTTACAATGTTGTGTGAAAAAAAATTACTACTATTTATTCTTATGCTCCAGCAAGAAGTATTTAGAAATTTATACATTCACAGCGGCATGGTAATTTCTTGAGAAAACATAAATGTAAATGAAATGTAAGTGAAAAACAGAAAATTCCAGTGTTTCAGAAGATTAAATTACTTTCCAAAGCTATTATCTTGCCCAGTTGTGGCTTAGGGGCAAGACGGGAACTACAACTTTTGTCTTTCTTATCTGGAAACTCTTTCCACAGCAAAAGCTTTAAAAAAGTTTTTAAGACTTTGTTGGATCTGCTCATTATGAATTCTTGAGTCTCAGTCATGAGGTAGTTGCAATGTCACTGATGTACAGGAAAGCAGGTGATAATATTTATATTTAACTAGGTGGTATAAATTGAAATATCCTTAGGTACACATTTGTCCTGCTTTTCAAAATTCTTATAATCAGTGGCAGCTTTTTTTTTTTTTTTTTTGCCAACAAGTTCCCAATGCTCCCATACTCCAGCCTTTAGAAAATCTCTGTGTAGAGCCGTAATTCAGATCTTTAATCAAGGATCTACTAAGAGATAAAGACTATATTCATATCAGATTTGCTTTCTTATGGTATTAAAGTCTAAAGCAATACTGATCCTTATAGTAAAATGCAGAGTACA
Organism: Dama dama; assembly: GCF_033118175.1. Classification (NCBI taxonomy): domain Eukaryota; kingdom Metazoa; phylum Chordata; class Mammalia; order Artiodactyla; family Cervidae; genus Dama; species Dama dama. The sequence goes on from NC_083687.1 coordinate 32,588,425, forward strand.
AGTAAGACATTTAAAGTTACTATATAATACCTAATAATTTTTATTAAGATAGGTATTATAATACTTGTTTATTAAAAGTAGAATGAGCAGGAGTAAAGTTAAATATTAAAGTCTGATTTACCCTCTCCCTTTTGCTACTCTACAGAGTTAAACTTTAATGCCTCTGTGTATTTCTACGTAATTTTTGTACACGTGAATACTGACAACGTACTGTTATATTGCCTTATGTAAACACATGGAAGCATGCTACATAGATGTTAAGAAGCTTGTCTTTTCTCTTGAAGATTGAGCATTTTTTTTGGATTCATATTTATATCTATATCTCAGACCTCATTTTATTGACAGTTGTATAGCAACAGCATAGCAAAAGCTTTCATTAACACTGTCCTGAGAGCTGTAGAATAAGTGAGCAAAGTTAAAATACATATTGAATAATTATTCAAAACTTACATTCCTATCATTAAATTCACATTATTATATCAACAGAATAATAGTAAAAATACTTTAAGGTAGTGTTAACAAGGTAGACAATTTTGGGATGATAAATTTTCACTGGTGGGTTTAGCTTATACAATTGCCCCTTCTTATCTGTTGGTTCTGCATCTGAGGATGGAAAATATTTGGAAAAAAATTCTATAAAATTCCAAAAAGCAAAACTTAAATTTGCTGCCCAACTATTTATATAATATGTGCATTATATCAGGTCATATAAGTAACCTAGTGTGTGCGAGCTAAGTCACTTCAGTTGTGTCCGATACTGTGTGACCCTGTGGGCTGCAGCCCACCAGACTTCCCTGGGTCCATGGGATTCTCCAGGCAAGAATACTGGAGTGCGTTGCCATGCCTTTCTCCAAGGGATTTTCCTGACCCAGGGATCAAAATTGTGTCTCTTAGGTCGCCTGCATTGGCAGGCATGTTCTTTACCACTAACACCACCTGGGAAGATAGAAGTAACCTAGAGAAGATTTAAGTATATGAGAGGGTGTGTATATGTTATATGCAAACACTATGCCATTTTATATAAGGGATTTCAGCATCCTTGGAATTTAACATCCACAGGGGTCCTGGAATCAACCCCTCATGGATTTGGAGGAACAAATGTATTAGTACCTCCAGCAAGCTAAGGACTCTGAATAGTTCAGTTCAGTTGCTCAGTCATGTCCAATACTTTGCGACCCCATGGACTGCAGCATGCCAGGCTTCCCTTTCCATCACCAACTCCCAGAGCTTCTTCAAACTCATGTCCATCAAGTCGGTGATGCCATCCAACCATCTCATCCTCTGTCGTCCCCTTCTCCTCCGGCCTTCAGTCTTTTCCAGCATCAGGGTCTTTTCCAATGTGTCAGTCCTTCGAGTCAGGGGGCCAAAGTACTGGAGTTTCAGCTTCAGCATCAGTCCTTCCAATGAATATTCAGGACTGATCTACTTTAGGATGGACTGGTTTGATCTCCTTGCAGCCCAAGGGACTCTCAAGAGTCTTCTCCAGCACCACAGTCCAAAAGCGTCAATTCTTTGGTGCTCAGCTTTGTTTATAGTCCAACTCTCACATCTGTACATGACTACTGGAAAACCCATGGCTTACTAAATGAAAGAGATGGGAATACGAGACCACCTGACCTGCCTCTTGAGAAATCTGTATGCAGGTCAGGAAGCAACAGTTAGAACTGGACATGGAACAACAGACTGGTTCCAAATAGGAAACGGAGTGCATCAAGGCTGTATATTGTCACCCTGCTTATTTAACTTATATGCAGAGTACGTCATGAAAAACACTGGGCTGGAAGAAGCACAAGCTGAAATCAAGATTGCTGGGAGAAATATCAATAACCTCAGATATGCAGATGACACCACCCTTATGGCAGAAAGTGAAGAGGAACTAAAAAGTCTCTTGATGAAAGTGAAAGAGGAGAATGAAAAAGATGGCTTAAAGCTCAACGTTCAGAAAACTAAGATCATGGCATCCGGTCCCATCACTTCATGGCAAATAGATGGGGAGACAGTGAAAACAGTAGCTGACTTCATTTTTTGGGGCTCCAAAATCACTGCAGATGGTGATTGCAGCCATGAAATTAAAAGACGCTTACTCCTTGGAAGGAAAGTTATGACCAACCTAGAAAGCATATTGGAAAGCAGAGACATTACTTTGTCCACAAAGTTCCGTCTAGTCAAGGCTATTGTTTTTCCAGTAGTCATGTATGGATGTGAGAGTTGGATTATAAAGAAAGCTGATGCTTTTGAATTGTGGTGTTGGAGAAGACTCTTGAGAGTCCCTTGGACTGCAGGGAGATCCAGCCAGTCCATTCTAAAAGAAATCAATCCTGAATATTCATTGGAAGGACTGATATTGAAGCTGAAACCCCAATACTTTGGCCACCTGATGCAAAGAACTGACTCATTTGAAAAGACTCTGATGCTAGGAAAGATTGAGGGTAGGAAGAGAAGGGGATGACAGAAGATGAGATGGTTGGATGGCATCACCGACTCAATGGACATGAGTTTGGGTAGACTCCTGGAGTTGGTGATGGACAGGGAGGCCTGGCGTGCTGCGGTTCATGGGGTCGCAAAGAGTCGGATACAATTGAGCGAATGAACTGAACTGAAGTGACTAAATGAACTTTTGTCAGCAAAGTAATGTCTGTGCTTTTTAATATGCTGTCTAGGTTGGTCATAGCTTTTCTTCCAAAGAGCAAGTGTCTTTTAATTTTATGGCTGCAGTCACCATCTGAACGATTTTGGAGCCCAAGGAAATAAAGTCTGTCACTGTTTCCATTGTCTCCCCTTCTGTTTGCCATCAAGTGATAAGACCAATGCCATGATCTTAGTGTTCTGAATGCTAAGTTTTAAGTCAGGTTTTTCACTCTCCTCTTTCACTTCCATCAAGAATCTCTTTAGTTCCTCTTCATTTTCTGCCATAAGGGTGGTGTCATCTGCATATCTGAGGTTATTGATATGTCTCCCAGCAAACTTAATTCCTGCTTTACTCCATCCAGCCCGGCATTTTGCATGATGTACTCTGCATATAAGTTAAATAAGCAGCATGACAAAATATAGCCTTGAGGTACTCCTTTCCCAATTTGGAACCAGTCTGTTGTTCCGTGTTCGGTTCTAACTGTTGCTTCATGACCTGCATACAAATTTCTCAGGAGGCAGAGAAAGTGATCTGGTATTCCCATCTCTTGAAGAATTTTCCATAGTTTGTTGTGATTGACACAGTCAAAGGCTTTGGTATAATCAATAAAGCAGAAGATGTTTTTCTGGAATTATCTTGCTTTTTCTATGATCCAACAGATGCTGGCAATTTGATCTCTGGTTCTTCTGCCTTTTCTAAATCCAGCTTGAACATCTGGAAGCTCACAGTTCACCTACTATTGAAGCCTGGCTTGGGGAATTTTGAGCATTACTTGGCTACTATGTGAGATGAGTGCAATTGTGTGGGAGTTTGAGCATTGTTTGGCCTGCCCTTCTTTGGGATTGGAATGAAAATTGACATTTTCCACTCCTGTGGCCACTGCTGAGTTTTCCAAATTTGCTGGCATATTTAGTGCAGCACTTTAACAGTGTCATCTCTGAACAGCCTCTGCTCTAAAAAGCCCAGAGTTCCTGCATCACTATGATAGCTCAATTCACATTGCTGTGTGGCACTATGCCAGACAATTTACACTAAAGATCACATTTTAAATTTACATCAGATAATCACTATTACCTCTATTGTTGAGGTTGATGGTTTTGGAGTTGTGGAGGGACTGAGAAGGCAACTTTTCAACCCAAAGAGTCATTTTCCATTGGTAACCCTAAGACATTTAAGAGAAAGAAAGACACCAATACAGTATATTAACGCATATATATGGAATTTAGAAAGATGGTAATGATGACCCTATATGAGAGACAGCAAAAGAGAGACAGATGTACAGAACAGACTTTCTCCCTCTTCTGTGGGAGAAGGCAAGGGTGGGATGATTTGAGAGAATACCATTGAAACATGTATATTATCATATGTGAAATAGATCACCAGTCCAGGTTCCATGCATGAGGGTGCTCAGGGCTGTTGCACTGGGATGACCCTGAGGGATGGGATAGGGAGGAAGATGGGAGAGAGGGTCAGGATGGGGAACACATGTACACCCATGGCTGATTCATGTGAATGTATGGCAAAAACCACCACAACACTGTAAAGTACTTAGCCTCCAATTTAAAAAAAAAAAAAAGAGTTATAAAACTAATAAGCAGTTTTCCTCTCAGAACATTTCAGAGGTCTTGGATCACTATAGTTTCTTTCTCTCATGTTAATACCATCATACCAGAAAGACATTATTAGATTCGTTTTATTGATGGGGAACCTGAAGTTCAGAGAATGTAAGAAATATTGCCTGAATGATGTAATTCATGACTTAACACAGAAGAGCCTTGAATCCAGGCTTGTCTGGCTCCAAATTCTTTATTATTTTATTTTGATTCTAAGATGTCCTATAAGGCAAAAAGCATGCTCCTTCAAAATGTGTCTGATAGCTTGCTAGAATCAATCTACAACATAGTTTAGGGGGTGGTCTAAATAATTTTGTTTCAGATGATAGAGTAATCTCCTCGGCACTGAGGAGAAATTAAAAAGAAAAAGTAAAATAGCAGGAATTGTAACTGAAAATTCCTAATTGCTATCTAGGTGGCAAGTATTACAAACAAAAATTAACCAAATGACAGGAAAAGAAAAATCAAAGAACGAATTTTATTGGAACTGTTTAAATCAGGTATTTTCTTTTAACATTTTGGCTTTTCTTTTTGAAGTGCTGATATAGAGATTGAAAGACTGAATTTTAGACATATTTAGATAATTATGTATTTTTCATGTTACAAGCAATATCAGTTCTGTAAATGTCTTCAAACAGGTAGGAAAGTGATTATAAATAATTGAAACAGTCAATAAGTATTTGTTCATTGACCTCCTGAATTTTTATGTTTCAGGAAACCAAGGATTGAAACACTGATCATGACTCCCATAAATGAGAGCATCCCCCTGGAGTTCATCTTCTTAGGCTTCTCAGATCGACCATGGCTGGAGTTTCCACTCTTTGTGGTCTTCTTCACTTCTTACATGGTGACTATCTTTGGGAATCTGATCATTATTGTAGTGTCACGCCTGGACTCCAGACTCCAGACTCCCATGTATTTCTTTCTTACCAATCTGTCACTGCTAGATCTTTGCTACACCACAAGCACAGTTCCACAATTGCTGGTAAATTTACACAGCACCAGGAAGGTAATTAGTTACGGTGGCTGTGTGGCCCAGCTGTTCATGTTTCTGGCTTTGGGGGCCACCGAATGTGTTCTGCTGGCCGTCATGTCCTTTGATAGATTTGTAGCTATTTGTCGACCTCTCCGTTACTCAGTCATCATGAGCCAAAGGCTCTGCCTCCAGTTGGCAGCTGCATCCTGGATTACCGGTTTCAGCAACTCAATGTGGTTGTCTGCCCTGACTCTCCAAGTGCCACTGTGTGGCCCCTTTGTACTAGATCACTTTCTCTGTGAAGTCCCTGCTCTGCTCAAATTGTCATGTGTTGACACCACAGCAAATGAAGCCGAACTCTTCTTTGTAAGTGTGCTATTCCATCTGGTACCTCTGACACTTATTGCTATATCATATGCTTTTATTGCCCGAGCAGTGTTGAGGATCAAATCTGCTGAAAGCAGACAAAAAGCATTTGGAACTTGTGGCTCCCATCTAATTGTGGTGTCACTTTTTTATGGTACAGCTATCTCCATGTACCTGCAACCACCTTCACCCAGCTCCAAGGACCAGGGAAAGATGGTTTCCCTCTTTTATGGAATTGTTGCACCAATGCTGAATCCCCTGATATATACACTTAGAAACAAAGAGGTAAAGGAGGCCTTTAAAAGGTTACTGGCAAGAGTCTTCTCAATCAGAAAATAAATATTAAAAAGAAAAAATAGGCTCAAAATGGAGTCAGTTATACTAAGTCCATGTAACTGTACAAAGACTTGAATAGCTAACATAATTGCCCTCTCAATCCACCAAGAATGTAACTTTTACTCAACCTGGAATTATCTGGTTAGCACGAAGGGCAACCTTGCCTGAAACAAAGCATTTTTTGCTAATAATTTCCTTTGGGTTTTGGGTGTTTGTTGTTGTCATTTTGCCCCTTTTATGCCTTTAAAATTTTTTCCTTTCTACAGCTAGGCAGAAGTATTTTTTATTTGCTCAGAGGGATGCTACCTGATTCATGAATCCTTCAGTAAAGCCAACTAGATCTTTAAAATTCATTTGATTGAATTTTGTTATTTAACATGAGGAATATGCTGATAAGCTTTGTAAATGTTTAGTGTTTATGCAGCTTACTAACTTCTCTTCGGCTTGTCCTGTTTTCATCATCCCTCAGAGAGCTATTTTGATTGTGAAGTGAAAGTCTCTCAGTCATGTCCAACTCTTTGCAACCCCATACATTATAGAGTCCGTGGAATATTCTAGGCCTGAATATTAGAGTGGATAGCCTTTCCCTTCTCCAGGGGATCTTCCCAATCCAGGGATCAAACCCAGGTCTCTCACATTGCAGGCAGATTCTTTACCAGCTGAGCCACAACTGTTTTGATTACCTCCCAGAAATAAAAGTTTATTGATGGGAAGTTACCTTAGCCTTTGGTTGCCTAAACCTATTTATTGAACAAGTATCCAGAATTAGTCTTCCAGTTCACCAGAAACTGTATAACCTCAATATTTTCAACTTTATTTTTATGTTTGTATAAGTTGGCATAACTTAGACCTTTCTAAGAATATGACAAAAGCCAGCAATCATTTCTCTGGTAATATCATATGCACACACACACACACACACACACACTTTTTTTTCATACAATTAGAGGAAATTTACCAAAACCCTGAAATATAACAACTTTAAATTTGAATATGAAATTAACAACCCTAGTTTAAAAATTTCAATACCACACTTATGTCAACATAATATTATAAGCCACAATGATTTTTATTCTAGAATTAAACTCAGATTTTCCATTCTCTGTGCTTAGTCACTCAGTCATGTCTGACTCTTTGTGACCCCATGGACTGCAGTCTGCCAAGCTCCTCTGCCCATGGGGATTCTCCAGGCAAGAATACTGGTGTGGGTTGCCATGCCCTCCTGCAGGGGATCCCTTCCCAACCCAGGGATTGAACCCAAGTCTCCCACATTGCAAGCAGATTCTTTACCATCTGAGCCACCAGGGAAGTTCTTCCATTCTCTACCCTCATGTTTTCCTCCTCGTTAGAAACATTCTTTTTTATTTCCTTCATAGATCAAATCCTAGGCATTCATTAATTTTCACTTCCTTGAAATATTTTTCATATTCTCCCCATTTATTAATATTTTCACCATTCTCATAATTCCAGAACACAGCCTAGAGTTTAAAATAGCACATCTTTAATGATTTCCAATGATTTTTTGTTTCATACACATGTTTCTTGAACAATAGCTTCATTGCATTTTAGTCTTCTTGAGAGAACATAGTCTATACCATAAATATTGGATTACCACACTGTACATTTTACCATACCACCTTTAGGAGTCATCAAAGTGTTGAGGGTTACATGTGCTTATGTATCAGTTGGTTCTTTCAATTATTGAGTGATTTGTTCACATTATAGATATTTAATTGTGCTTCTATCTCTTTTTCTCCCTTGTTTTCTTCTATAATACATAACACATTTAGAAAATACAATAATTGAAACATACATTTATTATGTTTCTCCTTAAAACATCGCAGTAATATCATGTACTTTTGCCACAGAATAATGCTGATATGAGAAATAAATCGGATATGTCAAGTTCTAATTTCTATTCTCCTTCTTATGAGAAATAAGTATCACTAAATGAGTAAATGGAAGAAAATGCTAATAGATTAAAATGTAAACATAAGATAGTACTTTCCTCGTTGAAGATAAATTCACTGCTAAAGGTCCAAATACATAATTTATCAAATATCTAGAAGCAAATGTGCATTTTAGCACCAAAGTCGGTGAAATTTTATGAGTTCTGAGAATATAGAAGAAAAATAAAATTGAAATAGCTTTTAATTTTTCTTAATGAAGGATTAATTGATTCAGCAATTTCATATGTTAGATTTGATTTTATAGTGGTAGAAAATGATGTACAGGCAAATTCTATAACTAAGTTATTTTTAGTTACTTTGTGTTATTAAAAATATAACAAATACATTCATTTAGAATAAGGTCTAATTTTACTAATTGTAAATGTAAGCTAATTTTGTTTATTTATTTATTTGCAATTCTGAGAACTTTACTTTCCTAATCCAAGTAATTTTTTTTTGCCTGCAATGCAGGAAAGCTGAGTTCAATCTCTGGGTTTAGAAGTTCCCTGGAGGAGGGCATGGCAACCCATTCCAGTATTCTTGCCTGGAGAATCCCCATGGATAGAGGAGCCTGGAAGGCTGCAGTCCATGAGGTCGCAAAGAATCGGACAGGACTGAGCAACTAAGCAAAACAGCACATTCTGAATGTTGCTTTCTTTAAATTGTAGTGATGAATATATAACATAATATTTGTGATTTTAACCATATTTGATTGTACAGTTCAGGGGCATTAAATACAATCATACTTTTGTGCAACCTTCACCACCATCCATCTCCAGAATATTTTTTGTCTTTCTAAACTAAAACTCTGTGCCTATTAAACAATAAATACCCATTTTCCCCTCACCCAAGCTCCCAGCAACCTCCATTCTACTTTTTGTCTCTATGATTTTGATTACTCTAAGTGCCTAAGAGAAGTGGAATTATAAAGTATTTGTGTATTTTTGTGACTGACATTTCACTTAGCATAATGTCTTCAAGATCCATCTATCTTGTAGCATGTAAGGATTCTCTTCCTTTTAAAAAAATGAATATCATTTAATTGTATAAATATACCACATTTTGTTTGGTCACTCATCTTTCAATGGACACTTGTTTGCTTTCACCGTTTGGCTATTGTGAATAATACTGCCATGAACAGGGGTATACAAATATCTGTTTGAGACCCCACTTTCAGTTCAGTTTGGGTATACTCAGAGAAGTGGAATTACTGGATCATATGGAAATTCTACTTTTAAAATTTGAAGAACTGCCTACTGGATCATGTGGAAATTTTGTCTTTAATTTTTTGAATAACTGCCTTACTGTTTTCCATAGTGACTGCACCATTTTACATCCCATTAGCAGTGTACAGAGGTTCTAATTTCTCTACGTGCTCACCTACATATATTTTTATAGAGATGTCAGATTGATAGAGAGATGTTTTGAATATAAATATAATCTTACCTGCAGTCTAAAATTTGAGAATTTTTTCATGATATACTTTTATAACATTAGGAAAATAGTAGAGTTCTATTTGTTCATGTCTAATTTAAGTTGATTAATAGAACAACTTTCCTCAAGAAGAGAAGCTTATTGTAATAGGATATAAATATTAATTTTGTTAATATACAGTTATCAATAACCTGAGATGAAGGCAAAGAAGGCAGCCTTATTAGATTCATAGATGACACAATAGGAAAGAAATTCCAAATGATATAGGAGACATATATTTAAATTTAAATATGAATCTAATTATAAGAGTAATCAAGAATGTTAAATCTACAGGATGAGATTGAACATTGATACAAAAGCTTTTACTGCATGTTATTAAAACATTCTATAGGATAGTAGAAATTATAATTTTAGAAGTGATTTCCCTAAGAATACAATTGAGGACATGTATTCATTGTATCAAGCATAAATAAATGAATTCAGTTCAATCCTTATAATAAATATGTGTTCATGCTCAGTCATGTCCGACTCTTTTGACTCCATGGACTGTAGCCTGCCAGGCTCCGCTGTCCATGAGATTTTTCTGGCAAAAATGCTGGAGTGGGTTGCCATTTCCTTCTTCAGGGGATCTTCCCCACCCATCGACGGAACCGGTATCTCCTGGGTCTCCTAGGCAGATTCCTTACCTGCGAGCCACCAGGGAAGCCCCCTATCATAAATATATCTATTCTTATAATAAGGCTTCCCTGGAGGCTCAGGGGCAAAGAAGTTGCCTGCAAAGCAGGAGACCCAGGTTTGATCCCTGAGTCAGGAAGATCCTCTAGAGAAGGAAATGGCAGCCCATTCCAGTATTCTTGAGTAGGCAATCCCATGGACAGAGGAGCCGGGTGGCCTACAGTCCATGGGGTGGTAGAGAGTTGGACGTGACTTAGTGACTAAACAATAACATCCTTATAATTCTGTCTAAGGAGTTTTTGTACCAAAATTATATGCATGATAACCATTTCCACTGAGGATCAGAGGAACAAAATGAGAAACAGAAACGGCAGATATATTTAAACATATGGGAAAATGTCACGTGGAAGAGTTAGACTTGATTTGTGTGGTTTCTATCAAAAGACTGTAGTCTGCTCTTAGAGTTATCAAATACTAACTTATTTTTCTTTCTGCACACATGCACAGTTATGCTCAATGCCTCCAAAACAGAGACATCTCCAAAATTTATGTCTTTCCCAGCAGTTAGCTAAAAGTCTAGGAACTCCATGCAACCAACCAGGCAGCAGTCTCTCTACATGGATCCTCTTGGTCTAGAGACGAACAATAAAAGACATTTCTTCTTACTCCCTCCCCCTTCAACATACACTTAGTATTTATTGATGGAAGTAGTCAAGTGAAGAAAGTGTAATAAGGAAGAAAAAGTGACAAGTTGGGTCAAATGCTTTCCTAGGAGAGATAAGATCAAGCTTGAAATTCGCTATTGTATTTGGCAAATTGGAGGCAATTTCTGACACTAACAAAAGCTGTTTTTGTTTAGTGGTGGAGTCAAATTCCAGAATAGAATAGGTTAAAAAAGAATAGAAGAAATAGAATTACTTTATTTCCTTTATAAAGTACTAACAATTTTATTTATTTTTTGTCTGCACTGCATGGCATGTGTGATCTTCCTTAACCAGGAATAAAATAATGGCCCCTGCAATGGAAGGGAATCTTAACCACCCAACTGTCAGGGAAGTCCAAAAGAATTTATTTCTGAGAAATTTTTCTGTGAAGGGGAATGATTACTAGAAATGCACCTGGTGGGAGAAGTGAGGTCAGGAAAGGTTTGAGGTATTTGTTTTGTTTTGTTTGTTTGTTTAAGATGTTAGAATTACTGGTATATTTGTTTTCTCCTGGGAAGGATGAAAGAAGAGAATTTGATGACATAATAGAAATATGGATAAATTTCTGGATAAATAGGGATATGGATAAAATATGGATAAATATGGAATTAACACCCTTGAATAGGTGAGGTAGAATGGAGTATAAAGAACAACTGAAAGGACTGGCTCTGTTAAGTAAAAAGTTAGTAAATGGAAACATCCATTAAATAGAATCTGGACATCAGAAGGGGGAGCTATCACCCCTTCTCACACTTTGCATTGTTAGCAGAGCCCAGTAGAAGAAAGACTCCTCTTCTTTACTGGCAGACTCAGCTAATGAAAAGCCATGAATTCTTTTTTTCCACTGCCTTCCTAATTTCCTTTTCCTTTGTAGAGTATTTGCTTTCCCTTGCTGTATAGGGACGTGAACGTGGGTTGGTAGGATAGCAGACCCTGAACTGCAATTCTCCGCTGATTTCAAGTAAATCCATTTTTGTTGGAGAAATATCTAGCAGTCCATTTGCCTCAGGACAATATCTTGTTGACCCAGACAGGGACCAGGAAAGATTCTGAAGGCTCCAGGATTGGTGGACAAACAGATGAAGTACGCATAGTTAAGATCATTGTCACTCCCTGCTTTTTTCGGGGACACCAGAGTTTGAAGTTATGTCTTCTGGATTTGAAACTGGCCTTTCTTTTCTTTTTTTCTTTCTTTGTTTTTTCCTTTCTCTGTCTTGTTTGAAGCTCTCCAGGCTTTATTTGTGATCTATTTAAAGATTTTGTCTTTTTGGTTAAGGCCCTGTTCCTCATGCAAATACTCTTTTGGTACTTTGGCCTGATTTGGGGATCAGACCTCTTCACTGACACTGGCTAGCCTTTAGGCTAATCCTTCAAGGACAGGGGCTGCTTCTCCTGAAGCCAGTTAGCTTTCAAAACATTCCTTCAGGAATAGGGGTTGTTTCTCTGAAATGGTGCTGGGTCTTTCAGCCTTCCACCTATTCTGTTTTTTTTTGTTTGTTTGACCACTCACCATGTGAGATCAGAATCTTAACCACTGGACTTCCAGGGAAGTCCCCCACCTATCCTTTGGGGGGGGGGGAAAAAGCCTTACCCATGGTTCCTCTGGAACTCAGCTGCATTCTTAATTCTGGCTGGGATTGGCTTGCAAGCTCTTTGAATTGAGTCATTTGTGCTGTAAGCTGTTTAAGTTATTTGAAAATTATTCTCCACTCTAGAGGAAATGAGATCCCAGTTAAGTTTCTTGAAAGCACACCCCCTACAGGCACTCAACAACACAGAGACAACTCTACACGTGGACATCACCAGACAGTTGACACCGAAATCAGACTGATTATATTCTTTGCAGCCAAAGATGGAGAAGCTCTCTGGAGTTAGCAAAAACAAGACTGGGAGCTGACTGTGGCTCAGATCATGAACTCCTTATTGTCAAATTCAGACTTAAATTGAAGAAAGTAGGGAAAACCACTAGACCATTTAAGTATGACCTAAATCAAATCCCTTATGATTATACAGTGAAAGTGACAAATAGATTCAAGGGTTTAGATCTAATAGAGTGCCTGAATAACTATGGACGGAGGTTCGTGACATTGTACAGGAGGCAGTGATCAAGACCATCCCCAAGAAAAAGAAATGCACAAAAGGCAAAATGGTTGTCTGAGGAGGTCTTACAAATAGCTGAGAACAGAAGAGATGCTAAAAGCAAAGAAGAAAAGGAAAGATATACCCATCTGAATGCAGAGTTCCAAAGAATAGCAATGAGAGATAAGAAAGCCTTCCTCAGGGATCAGTGCAAAGAAATTGAAGAAAACAATAGAATGGGAAAGACTAGATATCTCTTCAAGAAAATCAGAGATACCAAGGGAATATTTCATGCAAAGATGTGCACAATAAAGGACAGCAACAGTATGGACCTAACAGAAGCAGAAGATATTAAGAAGAGGTGGCAAGAATACACGGAAGAACTGTACAAAAAAGATCTTCATGACCCAGATAACCATGATGGTGTGATCACTCACCTAGAGCCAGACATCCTGGAATGCGAAATCAAGTAGGCTTGAGGAAGCATCACAACGAACAAAGCTAGTGGAGGTGATGGAATTCCAGTTGAGTTATTTCAAATCCTAAAAGATGATGCTGTGAAAGTGCTGCATTCAATATGTCAGCAAATTTGGAAAACTCAGCAGAGGCCACAGGACTGGAAAAGGTCAGTTTTCTTTCCAATCCCAACGAAAGGTAATGCCAAAGAATGTTCAAACTACCCCACAATTGCACTCATCTCACACGTTAGCAAAGTGATGCTCAAAATTCCCCAAGTCAGGCTTCAACAGTATGTGAACTGAGAACTTCCAGATGTTCAAGCTGGATTTAGAAAAGGCCGAAAAACCAGAAATCAAATTGCCAACATCTGTTGGATCATTGAAAACGTAAGAGAGTTCCAGAAATCCATCTACTTCTGCTTTATTGACTATGCCAAAGCCTTTGATTGCGTAGATCACAACAAACTGTGGAAAATTCTTCAAGAGATGGGAATACCAGATCACCCTACCTGCCTCCTGAGAAATCTGTATGCAGGTCAAGAAGTAACAGTTAGAACTGGACATGGGACAACAGATTGGTTCCAAATTGGGCAAAAAGTATGTCAAGGCTGTATATTCTTACCTTGCTTATTTAACTTCTATGCAGAGTATATTATGCAAAATGCCGGGCTGAATGAAGCACAAGCTTGAATCAAGATTGCTGGGAGATATATCAATAACCTCAGATATGCAGATGACACTACCCTTATGGCAGAAAGTGAAGAATAACTGAAGAGCTTCTTGATGAAAATGAAAGAGGAAAATGAAAATGAAGTGAAGTGAAAATCACTCAGTCATGTCCGACTCTGTGTCCCCGTGGACTATACAGTCCATTAAATTCTCCAGGCCAGAATACTGGAGTGGGTAGCCTTTCCCTTCTCCAGCGGATCTTCCCAACCCAGGGATCGAACCCAGGTCTCCCACACTGAAGACGGATTCTTAAAAGCTGGCTTAAAACTCAACATTCAAAAAACTAATATCATGGCGTCCGGTCCGATCACGTCATGGAAATAGATGGGGAGACAATGGAAAACAGTGAGAAACTTTCTTTTCTTGGGCTCCAAAATCACTGCAGATGGTGACTGCAGCCGTGAAATTAAAAGACACCTGCTCTTCGGAAGAAAGCTATGACAAATCTGGGCAGCATATTGAAAAGCAGAGACATTGCTTTGCTGACAAAGGTCTGTCTAGTCAAAGCTATGGTTTTTCCAGTAGTCATGCATGGAAATGAGAGTTAGATTATAAAGGAAGCTGAGTGCCAAAGAATTGATCCTTTTGAACTGTGGTGTTGGAGAAGACTCTTGAGAGTCCTTTGGACTGCAAGGAGATCAAACCAGTCAATCCAAAAGGAAATCAGTCCTGAAATATTCATTGGAAGGACTGATGCTGAAGCTGAAACTCCAGTACTTTGGCCACCTGATTCGAAGAACTGACACACCGGAAAAGGCCCTGATGCTGGGAAAGATTGAAGGTGGGAGGAGAAGGGAGTCAGAGGATGAGATGGTTGGATGGCATCACTGACTCGATGGACTTGAGTTTGAGGAAGCTCTGGGAGTTGGTAATGGACAGGAAAGCCTGGCCTGCCTCAGTCCATGGGGTCACAGTCAGATACAACTGAGTGACTGAACTGAAAGGAACGGAACAGGCACTCTGACCTAACTGTGGTCTTTCCTTCTGCACATTTGTAACTAAATGGACAGACATGACCAAAGGCAATTTGGAATATCAATGGTCATTATGGGGGACTTTTGAAATCCCTAAACTGTTTCCTGAATTGGCCTATGATAGCACAGTAAATTTCCAGAACTGAATGGAATAGTTATTTTAACTGATATTTCGAGTCTTACCTCAAATCTGTAGTCTAAAACTGTCTCTTTGCAAAATAGGATTTTGAAATTAACAAAGGCAAAGAAATGATTAAGGAAAAATAAAATGGCTCAGGCAGGCTCAGGTTCTTCTTGCTTGGCTTCTTTGTCTCAGGCTCCACTTCTGGCATCATTATCTTCCTTTCCTTCTATGATACCTGTGCCTTCACTATATCCTCAAGTCCCCCACAATAATTCTCTCACCAAAACTTCCCCTTTTTCTGAAACTCTCCCCACTCCCCTTTCCTCTGAATTATCAGAACCTGTCCCTTTAAACGTAAGCCTTCTGAGGATCCAGAAGCTAAACAGTTTCCTATATTTTCAGAACTAGAGCTCAACTTTGAGCTGAAGTCAAGGATTTTCCTAAAGAAACCAAATATTCTCACAGATTTGCTGAGGAATTTAATACAGTCATTCAAATCTATCAATCTGAGTTCTCTGACTTAGTATCAGCTAGTGTATATGCAGTGAAAGCTAGACCGAGCATTGAATGAAAACTTACTAATTGGGAAAATTCCAAAAGGTTTCTAGAATTACAACTGGGAGATCAGTCCACTAATTTATATACTCAGGCTTGGGCAAATGCTAGGCAGCTTCACCAAATGATTGGCTTTTTCAACTTTGTTGATGGGAGCAGGCTTGCACACAAAAATCTGATGAACCTGGTTATGAATATTACAGTGGACTTCATACTATTTTTATTGAAGATTCTGATATTCCTTCAGATGTTCATTCTGCTCAGGTAGCTCTTAACTTTATGTTTATTAATAGATGAACTGGGACTCTCCCGTCTTGTCAAAAGGGGACCAGGATAGAATAAGAAACTGTGTCCAATCCAGATTTAGTTAATCTGGCAAACCAGCTTTTTCATACTCTAGATGAGTCAACTACAAGAAAGATGACCAAAATTTTTAATTACAGTAAATGAAGCCTCCTAAGTGAAACTAATCCTCCTAGTTTATGCTGTTAAATACTGTTGCAAACTTTAGACCTCTACCCACTTTTCCAAAGTCCTCCCAATTCTCAAAGACAGTGTTCCAAGGAACTTTAGATGCTCTTCCCAATCCTTTAGTCACGAAGTCATGTACAACTCTTGTGACCCCATGGATTGTAGCCCACCAGGCCCCTCTGTCCATGGGATTTCCCAAGCAAGAATACTGGAGTGGGTTGCCATTTCCTTCTCCACGGGATCTTCCTAATTCAGGTATCGAACTCATGTCTCCTGCATTGCAGGCAGACTCTTTACTAACTGAGCCACCAGGGAAGTCCCCTTAAACATTAGCTTAGAGAAACATTATTCCTGATTGAAGATTAATCTCTTCTAGTCCTAATTAATCTGGAGCCACACTCTGGGTGCTTAGCCTCACTACAATAAAACAGCCCCTGACTGAGAGAACTGAGAAATTTCACACAGTAGGGATCTCCACTGAACCTCAAGAGATTCCTATCTCTGAATTTATTTCCTTTAGCTTAGGCCTTTAGAGAGATACAGACTCTTACCTCCACTCTATCCATTTATGAGGCTGAGATTTCTAAGAGAAGTATCATGCCAAAATTTCTTTCTCTCAAAAGGGGAAAACAGTTCTAGAAATGGACACTTGTCATCAAAGTAATCAACCAGGTGAATTAAATAACTTTTAGACATCTTTTATTTGCTCACTTTCTGACAGGATTGGAACTGATTTTGGAAGCACTGTTCATTTGTCCCTAATGAAATCAGCTGCCACCTTCTCTATGGGAAAAATCTCCAACTGATGTTGGCAGAATTCATAGCACACCTCCCATCAAGATTCAAATAGATCCTTAATACCTCTTCCTAGAATTAGTCAATACCCTGTAAGTTAAAGGGTCCTTCAAGTCATAAAGCCCATAACAGAAGATTACATGGTCAAGGCCTCATTCCTACACTAACCCATGTAACACTCCTATTTCACTGGTGAGAAAACCTAGGACTAGAGATGTAGGTTTGTCCAGGACCTCACAGCAATAAACAACATTGATATCCCTTGACACTCTGTTGTTCACAACCCTCATAGGCAACTAACATACATTCCCACCAGAAGTAAATTCTTTACTATAATGATTTATTCAGTCCATTCTTTATTATTCTAACTGGTGAAACAAGCCAATATCTTTTTTCCCTTAGAGCTTACTCCTTTAAAAATTACCTATACCTTTTTTCCCAAAATGTTCACTGTACAGCAAGTCTTCAGCATGTTATATTTACTATCACCTTATACACTGACTGAAATAATTGACAGTTACTGAGTAACGACCAAGCACTAACTTTGCTAGGCACTGGGAATATAGCAGTAAACACAATGTTTAATGAGAAATAAATATATTGTAGAGTGGAAAAATAGTGTTCAATCAAAAAATACAATAGAATCAATAGCACAATGTTCATCTCTTTCTTTGTCTTGAATAGGGTGGTAATTTTGACACAATGTTGTAACTTTTCTTTATCATCCTCCTTACTTTCCCTATGAAATCCTCAAAGACAGGTAACATAATGTTTATTCATATACAAATTGTCTTTCACAATGCCTGTAAACATGTTTGATAAATAAAAGTTTACTGAATCCCTGGAGTAATTCTGCAGTAGGAGTTTTTATGGGGATTGCTGCTGAAGATTAAGCACAAAAGAACAACAAAAAGTCACTGATCAGGGAATAGGCCTCCTAGAAACTCCCATTAAATCCCTGCTCAACAAAATGCCATTTAAAAGCAAAGGGATCATTATTCTAGTTATGTTGGGAAAGTTGAGATTTGATGGTGTGCATGATGTTGTTGGGCAAATCCTCAGGGCTGCTGAGTAGCTCTTAGAGGCACCTGGAAAGCAAAGGGAACACAACAGTGATGGGAGCTGAGTCACGTTAGCTTTCCACTGCAATCGGTCCTTAACTGACTGATTCTCCTCTAAAACCCTAGAGACCGTTCCATTTTGTGAGTGATAATGAAACTCATTTGAAACTTTTTAATAACTGCATACAGCATGGGGAGAGCATGTTAATCAGCTCTACTCTTCAAAGAGTTGAATCCCTGTGGACATAGAGAAAACAAGATCATGGTTATCAGTAGTTCAATTCTGTCATTATAATGAGATCTCTAGGGTCTTGTTTTCCTTCCAACTTGTGTAAAAGAGCAGCAGAAGTTGAAAATCGCTCTCCCTCTTGCTCTAGTTTTAAATATTACTCATTGACCTTGTCATGACCTTAAGAATCCCTTCAGATTTTCCATAATCATCCAGAGGGAAACACGTGAGTGAATGTAGCCATGTTTGACTGTTATAAGAAAATAGAAATGGCCTAAGAGAAATTACTTTTCTCAATAGATCCAAACATTTCACATTCTTTAACTTTTTCAATCCATAATTTCGTCTTTTCTTTCTGATCTCCTTTAGAACATAACTGTTAAGGCAAATAAGTCATTTGTTCAGTGAAATAATTGGCAGGTTACATTTTCTTTTCACTTAGAAGACAAGAAGAAACCAAATGACTCAAACAAAAGCCTGCATTTCTTCTTGGTTTGGATTTATCAATTTTATGTTCATATAAACAACTGCAAAATATTTAAACATAGAAAGCAATGTACTATTACATCTAACCTTTTCCCAAATTTATTCACACTCTTACCTTGAAAAATACCAAGAAGGAAATCAAGCTAATGTGTTTTTTTTTTTTTTAAACCTAGCCGTCTGTGTAAAAATAGTTTTTGTTTACAAGTTCCATTTGAGCTTATAGAATCAAAGTGAAGTTTAATTTACAGGGAAATGAAAGTCTCTAGCGTAACAGATTTTTGGTCTCAGTTCTACAAATCATTTTTCTGCTTTGACTTTGAAAATCAGATGTTTTCTCTATCTAAATGTCAATCTGTGAAAGAGTCAAAATTATTTAAATCCTACCAAATTCCTGGGTATTGTGAGGAAATAATGAGGTGAAGAATTTAATTATGTGGTTACATTAATGTGGGTCAGAAAACTGGGCAGCTGTAGAGCTCTGGATCAATGTGATCCTGTCTTAAAAGGCAAAATCATGGGCTCTATACCACATGTCTGCAACTGTTTGTAATAATTTTTATGCTTTATGGATATGATGCAAACGTTTGTATTCTTTGGGAGGTTACAATTGTTCTAGAGGCTAACCTAAATATTAAACTTCAGTCAAATTACTTTTATTCACTTCCAAAATTTTATTTAACTCTTTTAAATGTTAAGGTAACATATACTCATGGTTATATGTTACATTTTTATATGGTTATGTTAACTTTTTTTTAATTTAGAAGACTGAAAATCCACCCCCTTCAAACTCTCTAATTATCTTTGCATATTTATGTAAACCATAGAAATGGGAATGCACTATATCTGAAATTTTGAAACTTTGAAAAGTTTATTTTATATACTTAACATAATTATAGTTTAATACTTTTATTAATTTAAATATATTGTTTTAAATGTAATTTAAATTTAATATAATTTTAGTATGGTCAATATAGTTAATACATATGTTTAAAATATTTAATACAGAATAGGGGAATACATGTAAATCCATGGCTGATTCATGTCAATGTATGACAAAAACCACTACAATATTGTAAAGTAATTAGCCTCCAATTAATAAAAATAAATGGAAAAAATATTTAATACAGAATATACTTAAAATACACTTAAATATTTTGTTTTGTCGACCATATCAATAAAACACACCAGGGTTTTTTGTGTGTGATTTTTCTGTTACTTTACAACTCTGCAAACTATTCAGCCAATGGACATTTATTCTGTTTCCTTGTTTAGCTACAATGTAACTGCTACATAGAACTTTATGTATACTTATAAAGGTAATCCTAATGGCTAATCCCATGAAGTGAAATTAATGAGTCAAAGACCAGTAATTTGGCAAAATCATCCTTCAAAAATTTAAACCAAATACAACGTATGAGTGCCATTTTCTTATATCTTCACAAACTCTGAATGTTACCAAGCCGAAAGGTATTTGCAATATAATCAGAGAAAAATAATATCTTATTGTTCTGATTGTAGTTATTTAAGTAGAATTGGACATGGAACAACAGACTGGTTCCAAATAGGAAATGGAGTGCATCAAGGCTGTATATTGTCACCTTGCTTATTTAACTTATATGCAGAGTACATCATGAGAAACGCTAGGCTGGAAGAAGCACAAGCTGGAATCAAGATTGCTGGGAGAAATATCGATAACCTCAGATATGCAGATGATACCACCCTTATGGCAGAAAGTGAAGAGGAACTAAAAAGCCTCTTGATGAAAGTGAAAGAGGAGAGTGAAAAAGTTGGCTTAAAGCTTAACATTCAGAAAACTAAGATCATGGCATCTGGTCCCATCACTTCATGGGAAATAGATGGGGAGACAGTGGAAACAGTGTCAGACTTTATTTTTTTGAGCTCCAGAATCACTGCAGATGGTGATTGCAGCCATGAAATTAAAAGACGCTTTCTCCTTGGAAGGAAAGTTATGACCAACCTAGACAGCATATTAAAAAGCAGAGACATTACTTTACCAACAAAGGTCCGTCTAGTCAAGGCTATGGTTTTTCCAGTGGTCATGTATGGATGTGAGAGTTGGACTGTGAAGAAAGCTGAGTGCCGAAGAATTGATGCTGTTGAACTGTGGTGTTGGAGAAGAGTCTTGAGAGTCCGTTGGACTGCAAGGATATCCAACCAGTCCATCCTAAAGGAGATGAGTCCTGGGTGTTCATTGGAAGGACTGATGCTGAAGCTGAAACTCCAATACTTTGGCCACCTCATGTGAGGAGTTGACTCATTGGAAAAGTCCCTGATGCTGGGAGGGATTGGGGGCAGGAGGAGAAGGGGATGACAGAGGATGAGATGGTTGGATGGCATCACTGACTCGATGGACATGAGTTTCAGTTAACTCTGGGAGTTGGTGATGGGCAGGGAGGCCTGGGGTGCTGCGATTCATGGGGTTGCTGGGAGTCAGACACGACTGAGCGACTGAACTGAACTGAACTGATTTAAGTATAGAGGTTCCCCTTCATGTATCACTGTCTGGTCATGGCAAAGAGGCTTGCAGAACTCAATGAAGCTATGACCCATGCTGTGACTAAACCACTGCCACCACCACCAATGAATTTTAAATAACTTCAGGTTGGGAAAAATATGTAAACTCTAATGGGTCACATCGGTGACTATGATTAGTGCTTTTTCTCAGGTTTTGCACCACCCTTAGTGGAATTGTTTAGGCTTTCATTTCACTTATTGTGGAAATGATGTTATCATTTTGGAGGTTTGGAGTGGGGGGAGCCACAATTTTATCTTCTCCAAGAGATACTCAATGTGGTTTCCATGTTTCCTTTGAATACAATTTAAAGAACACCATTCAAACAAATCTCATATTTTTATTCTATATTTATTATATTCCAGTAAAATTTACCAATCTAAGTAAAAATAAAGATTCTAAGTCAAATGACAAAAAAAAAACATAACATGCTTTTTTGTATTATCTTTTAAAAAACTGATTAAAATAGAAAAAAAATAGACTTTCAAATTCTTTCTTCAGACAAAAGACTAAATCTCATTTCAATTTAAGAATAGGAAGGTTTCCAAAAGTTGTTCATATTTGCACTATGTTACCAAGCTTGATTTTTTTGCCCCACCAAATACCAGGAATACTTTTCCACAGAAATAAAGGTTCAAATCATGAGGATACGGACAACTGTGGCCCCAGTCAGAAAGCAAGAAAAGAACCTAAGAGTTTTGATTCTCAATCATCTGATGTTATTCCAAGATTTCCCCTAAGAGTACACTCTATTCCCTCTGGCAGTCCAGCTAATTACCCAAAGGAGGGTTCAGTCCCCATGATCTCAATAAGAAAGTATGTTATGCCTGCTTTCAGGCACCATTTTTGATGCTAAGAAATTAGTCCTCTGGTTGGTTTGTTTTGTTTTTGTTTTTTCAGTCTGGGTCTACAAGAGTGTCCTCAGCTGCACTGCTTATCTTCTGGGGCTTTAGCTGACAGCTCCTGAAGGCCTCCTGCAGGCTGGGTATTTGGCCCAAATGGCAGGCAGACAGAAGAAATACTAATGCTATTTTCTATTTCAATTGCCTCTTTTCTCCATAATTTAACTACTGTATGTCACTTATTCCACTTTGCCTTTTCTATGAGGTAGTGATATACCATTACTCCATCACTTTACTCAGATTATAAGAAGAGGAATTAACACAGCCTTTACAACTCTTATCTTCAGGAAGAAACTAGACTCTAATGCATAGGAGACAGTTTGGAGCTCAATTGTCATCCCCTTTCTTGACAAAATTAAGATCTTTGTAACCACTTCTATATGATTTCTGGTGCGTTAGTCTCATATCACCCTATTGTTACTTTTTACCTTTATTAACTGCACAATCTCCACAAAATCCCAGATAACAAATCCCAACCAGGGGGGAAAAAAAATATTAAAATGTGGTTTCCCTAGATCACTTGGGAAAGCTGAAAACAGGTAAGCCTGAATAACTAGGAAAAATTAAGAAAAATTTTCTTTCTTTCACTTTGGTATACTGTATTTGGCTGTGGAAAATAAATTTGCTATAATACCTTTGAAGTTGAGAAGTTTTCACCAAAAATAAGCTTTTTCTTAGAAAATAAAAATATTTGTGACTATGATATGCACTACTTTGCTTTATTTTTTCCAAACTTACTAATTGAATATATTATTATTAATTGTCTTGATCCCCTAAATCACACAGCAATCTAGATATTTTATAATATTCATTTAATAATTTTACTCTTGTTATTTGTGCCTAAGTTGTCAAAGAATCAACAGGACTAAGAGTTCGAGGTGCGTTTTCTTCTGTGCCCAGTGTTCTGTTTTTTTCACACTTGTCTCCTTTTCATGGAAATTCCTCAGAAATCACCCAACTAAAAATTAAAAAAAAAAATTCAACATTTCTATTTTCTTAGGTAAGCATGTGTTTGATGTCACAGAATAATTAAATTCCTCATTTTATTCTTCTGTGGATACAGTCTTTCCAGGAACTCTTTAGATAATATTTTTTAAAAAGGTTACCCTTACTTCCCTAACACAGGGTATATAGTTTATATGACAATAACACTAGATAATGGCATTACAAATTATGGTAGAAAAAAAATTATGGTAGACATAGATTTTGAGATTTCAGATAGCTAATCAATTCTGGAATTTTAGGAACTCTTAAAATTTTACTTTTAACAGTTTTTATTTTTTTAAACAAATCAAAATTTTATTTTTCTTCATAATCATCAAGAAGAAAATATTGGCATTTTTAACAAGAAATCAGAAGAAAGAAGTTACTTTCATACTTAAAGTAAATATACTCAATTTAAATTTTCTTTCAATTGTACTTGTTTAAGAAAATAATTGTGATATTTAGTTTCATTATTACCCTAATGGTCTTCATTCCAAATAAAAATCTGTCTTTTATGAATCCAGAACTCTCTTTATTCTTCTTAGCCATATTAGAGTCAATCTTTTTTTCTTTTTAAATTTACTTTTTAAAGTTACTCTTTATGTACCTCACTATCTTTCCTTTTTTCTCCATTCATCCTGATTGCCATGCACTTTTCTTCTGTAAGATAACCATGTTGTTCTGATGTTTCTAAAAACCTAAGAGAAGACAGATTATACCCAAAGTTGTCATTTTGTTACTGGATAGAATGTCCTCTCTGACCCTAGAAATCTAGATTGCAGAATTCTATTTCTTTCAAAGAAATTAATGATAGAGATCTGAGTTGACAGCATTTCATTGGAAGAACTGGAATGTTTAGTAGATACAATAATAATCTAAGTGAAAATGATGACACTATGAGGTAAATACATACTTAAACAACATTAATAAGATTATAATAGTCCAGATCATGGTAGGCAGTTTTTTTGTGATTTTCAAATCATGTCTTGGATACTGAGATTAGTCCTGGTTGTCAGATTTCCAGAAGGTCATTGTCAACATTTACGGTATTTGGAAGATATCTACTAGGGTGATAACATACCTGATAACCTTGTTATAAGAACTGTTGAAGGAAACTGAATGCTTTGGCCTAAAGAAAAATTAGGTGTGGTAACTTGTTTAAAATATTTTAATGATGGTCATATTAAGAGATATTAAGATGTATGTTCAATAAGATTAAAATACTTTGTCTTATGAATAAGGGGAAATTTTCTACTTGATAAAAAGCTGTTGATTCTCATTCTGAATTTTCCAACAGTGAAATAATCTGCTTATGTGTTTGAACAAATGATAAGCAAATTATGTGGCTGGGCAGAAGCTATTCAAATATTGAATGGGTTGCGAGACTTGATGTCTTACATGTTCCTTAAAAATCCTGATTTTCAATGGTTTTCAGAAAATAAAAATTAAGTATTCTTTATTTCATTCTTACCAGTTATACAGATGATATGAAAAGAAGGCAATGGAAAAATCCAATGACAGCTCAGAGTACGGTTTTATCTTAGTGGGCTTCTCTGATCGTCCCAAGCTGGAGATGGTGCTCTTCATAGTAAATTTTACTCTGTATTCAGTGGCTGTCCTGGGAAATTCAGCCATAATCCTTGTGTGTATATTAGACTCTCGACTTCATACACCAATGTACTTCTTTCTGGCAAATCTTTCCTTTTTAGACCTCTGCTTCAGTACTAGCTGTATCCCCCAGATGCTGGTTAACCTCTGGGGCCCTGATAAGACCATCAGCTATGCGGGCTGTGTTGTCCAGCTTTTCTCTTTCCTTTCTGTTGGAGGAGTCGAGTGCATCCTTCTGGCAGTCATGGCATATGACCGCTACGCTGCCGTCTGCAAGCCCTTGCATTATACGGTCATTATGCACCCCCAGCTGTGCTTACGACTGGTGGCTGTGGCCTGGGGAAGTGGACTGGTCAATGCCATCGTCATGTCTCCACTGACAATGACTCTCTCCAGATGTGGTCAGCGACGAGTTAACCATTTCCTCTGTGAAATGCCGGCACTGATCAAGATGGCTTGTGTGGACGCTCGCGCAGTGGAAATGCTGGCCTTCACCTTTGCCATTCTCATTGTCTTACTGCCCCTCACTCTTATTCTTGTCTCCTACGGCTACATCGCAGCAGCTGTGCTGAGGATCAAGTCAGCTGCTGGGCGCCGGAAGGCCTTCAATACCTGTAGCTCCCACCTCACTGTGGTCTCCTTGTTCTATGGGAGCATCATCTATATGTATATGCAGCCAGGAAACAGCTCTTCCCAAGACCAAGGCAAGTTTCTCACCCTCTTCTACAACCTGGTAACTCCCATGTTGAATCCACTCATCTACACCTTAAGGAATAAGGAGGTGAAAGGGGCGCTGAAAAAGGTTTTGGGGAGGCAACAATGAAATATAGAGGTATGCTCAGTTATAATGTCCTCAGTTCAGTTCAGTACAGTTTTATATAATGTCCTAGGAAATTTTTTTTTCAAACATTACTGTTTATTTTGTGCTTAAATTTAGCCCAATGTATCAAACATTCTTGGGTTTGTATTTTAAATGTGGATAAATACACTGAAGTGTGTCCAGAGTCAAGGTGAATCAATCCAAAACCTTAGGTACACACAATATGGATGTATCTTTACCGTGTGCGCCACCAGGGAAGCCCACTATATATCCTAAGTGGTAAAACTGAGTAGATAGTTTCAAGCCTCTTAATAAAAACTTTGTAGCTATTTTCTTCCTGATTTTTTAAATGGCAAAACTATTCCCTGGAGGCTCAGATGGTAAAGATTCTGCCTGCAATGTGGGAGACCCGGTTGGATCCCTGGGTTGGGAAGATCCCCTAGAGTAGGAAATGGCAACCTGCTCCAGTATTCTTGCCTGGGAAATCCCATGGACAGAGGAACCTGGTGGACTACAGTCCTGGAGGTCGCAAAGAGTCAGACACAACTGAGAAACTATCACTACTACTACTACGGTCTAGAGCTCCTATGTAAATGATAGGAGTCACCCAGAAGATAACTCAGAAGTGTTGTATAAATATCTGAACCTTTTCCATTATCCACTAACAGTGCCTTTGTTAGAGTGTTTGGTGCGTGTAGGGGTGACCTAATAATGAGCCCCAGCATGTATCCTTTATTTGTACATTCTTTCAATCATGCTGGATATGCCATAGACTTATGTGAGAATTCTCACCATTCTCCCTAATGTTTCTTTATTATTAATACGATGACATCACCCCTTCCCACATTATCCTGTGCAAATGCCCTGTCCAAATCCTTCCCGTGCTCCAGTGGTCAACTCTAATATGATGTGTGTGTGCTCCGTGGCTCAATCCTCTCTGACTCTTTGTGACCCCATGGACTGTAGCCCACCAGGCTCCTCTGTCCATGGAATTCTCCAGGCAAGAACACTGGAATGGGCTGTCATGCTTTCCTCCAGGGGATCTTCCCAACCCAGGTATCAGACCCAGGTCTCCCGCATTGCAGGCAGATTCTAATATTTGTAAAGTTATCTGGGACTCTTTGATTTTAAAATGCTCTGTCACTTCCTCTAAACTATTGTATTTTTATACAATGAAATAACCATTCTTCTAGCTAATTTTATTATATTTAGGTTTCTTATGTTTTCTATTAGACTGTGAGTTCCTCGATGATAGGGCTATTTATTTTTTATTCTTTCTTAGCACCATTCCAAGTACTGAGTTGCTAATAAAAATCTTATTTTTGGTGAGAACTTCAAAGTTTTTCAAGTTTCTTTCCACTGGAGTATTTTATTGTATTAGATCATTTTTTAAAACTTATTATTCAAAGGAATGAATCTGTAATATGAGTCTATCCCTTATCATTATGAGGCTTATTGAAAATAATATTTATCAACTTGAGACAGAGGGCACAAATTCCACAGACATAGCTATTCACATCCATTCTGTGTGAAATTAAATATCACAATTATAATTGATAGAAAATTTAAATTAAAAGTATGTTTAGGTTTCTTGTTTAAAATGCTATTTTTTCAAGAGGGAAGGGATATACGTATACTTATAGCTGATTGATGTCTTTGTACAGCAGAAACCAACACAATATTGTAAGCAATTATCCTCCAATAAAAATAAAATTTAAAAATTTAATTAAAAAATTTAAGATTTTCTACTTTCTATTTTTCTCAGTTGGCCATTCCTTTCCAAAGATGGTACAGGGAGGGCTATGCATGGCTTGGGGGTGGTGAGGGTGAGGGGTTGAGTAAAGATGGCAGGTAGGGCTGAGTTCTAAGCTGCTACTGCCTCCAGAGATGGAACTGTACTGGTTGTGCACCACATCACTCATTTTATTTGAACATTGCAAAACAGTCTTGCAAGTTTCACATGAGCAATACCAACTTTCTGAAAAAGTTGTTTGTATTCATTTGTGTTCTGGATTCTCTTTTACTTGCCTGAAAATATATTCCTTCATTAGTTGGAATCCTTACAATAATTATGTATCCGTTTTAAGACTTGAACAGTTGTGTAATAACTACCCACACTGCACGTACTTCGGGTGATTGGCATCATCAGACATCTCTACATCCTGGCCCTGTACCTTATATCATGGTGCTGGTAAGTCAGCAGAATCAGAAATCAGAGAATTCCTAAAAGCCATTAGAATCAGAGCATTCCTATACCAGAAGGGCTAACAGTTACTAACCTACATGTAGAAAATGACTGTGAACTTCCTAACTATATCTCTAAAACAACTTTCTCTTAGTCAGTTGACAAAAATTCTTACAGCTACTTTATTACCAGTTGACATGAGAATTATGATGGGGGAATTGGAGTTAGTGGTTTTAACTAATTATAGATACGTTTTTTGTCATGGTTTGTTTTTCGTTTTTACAAGTTTTTCTAACGCATGTATTTATGTGAACACATTGCTAGGATCCTTCCTTTCCAGAGTCTTAGAAGGGGCCCACAGAAATGATGGTCTGAAGATTAAGCTCAATCAGTTTAATGGTAAATCCACCCTTGACATTGCCCATGAAACCACCTACATCAGCAAAATCTGTGCTGCTAACTACAAACTTAGCTCAAATCTGCATCAAGAATTCTGTTTCCAGGCAAGATAGAATTGCTTTCAGAAGTCTTCAAGAACTAGAAAAGGCATAATAAAAAAGAAAATCATTTGTGTTAAAATACCAGGCAGCCACAGGAACAACAAAGATAAAAAATATTGATTCAATTAATGTTCAATTAGTGAAGAACTTGTGAAAAAGTGAGCTGAAGTTGCTTTTTCCCTGAAGTTACTGATTCTGTATGCAAATAAGAAGATGATACCTTTAGCTGGTAAAAGACCATTAGAAGAGAATAGAGGGAGAAATTTGTCACTCGTGTACAGCAAAGTGACAAAAATGAACTGAGAGCCTGGCAATTTTCCCCTAAAGGTATTTGACAAAACTCTATGTAGGGAGGGAAATTTAAAAACTATGTCAAAATCTCTCAAAAGATTGAGATATCAATTGAACTGGTACTGAGGAGTTAAAGTTTAGAGTTTATGATTAATCCATAAGCATAATATAGGTCTGTTGACATTGTTGTGAATAGCAGAATTTCATTCTTTTTTATGCTGAATTTTATTCATATATATATATATATATATATATGTATGTTAATATCTGAAGAAAATCAAAACACTAACTGGAAAAGATACATGAACTCCAGTGTTTATAGCAGCATAATTTACAATAGCCAAGATATGGAAGCAATCTAAGTGTTCATCAACAAATGAATGGATAAAGAAGATGTGTACTAATATGTCTTTCTTTTGGAGAAGGAAATGGCAACCCACTCCAGTATTCTTGTCTGGAGAATCCCATAGACGAAGGAGCCTGGTAGGCTACAGTCCATGGGGTCGCAAAGAGTCAGACACGATTGAGCGACTTCACTTTCACTTTTGGCCAAATGCATTTAGGCAAGGAAATCGCTGTGATGAATGTCCTTATTTGGAGCAAGCTTCAGCATTCCCTTTTATTTCTTGGAATACTACCACTCCCTTGGGACTCTAATGCTAAAATTTCATTTTATTTATTCATCTTTTAGCTGTGTCATGTAGCATGTGGGATCTCAGTTCCCTGACCAGGGATCAAACTTTTGCCCTCTGCCTTGGAAACACAGAGTTTTAACCACTGGACCACCAGAGAAGACCCTAAAAGTTTATTTTAAACTTTAGTGTAGAGTTTGAATGTATCTCTACCCCCATTTCCTCCTATGTAAGCCATTATCTCCAGGCTTTTGCAACATTTCTCTTACAGAAAACACAGCAATGCTTACCTTTCTACTGCAGACTTCTGTTCCCTGCCTACCTTATCATTGCAGGCTTTTGTTCCAATATGCAATACATTTACCATAGCATTGAAACAAGTATACTATCAAGGGTGAAACAGATCACCAGCCCAGGTTGGATGCATGAGACAAGTGCTCAGGGCTGGTGCACTGGGAAGACCCAGAGGGATGGGATGGGAAGGGAGGTGGGAGCGGGGATCAGGATGGGGAACACATGTAAATCCATGGCTGATTCATGTCAATGTATGGCAAAAACCACTACAATATTGTAATTAGCCTCCAACTAATAAGAATAAATGACAAAATAAAAATAAAAAATAAGAAGTCAGATAGTCAAAGAGTAACATACCAAATAAGCTTCTTCTAGAGGTTCTTTCCAAGCAAAAGAAGAGAGCTACACTAATTAAATTGATCTCTTAAAAATGATTCTTGGTGGTAATGAAAAGCAGCAGGACTCGATGCTCTTTGTCTACTGGGTTCTCTGCCTGCCTTTTGTCTGTGGAAAAACTTCAGCCAAAGAATAAATTTATTCAGAGAAGTGAAAACACACAGAAAGGAAGGAAAACAAAGGAGACCAAGTGATGGTTTGGTCATTAAGCATAGTCAAAGACCTTTAGTTCCTCCTTAAGTGCTATAGACAATATTCTGAACCATATCCTGGGAGCTATCTTATAGATAATGAAACTCCCACCAGGTGGAGAGTTCACTACATGTTATGGCCATGACAGTAGCTGCCACAACTCCTCAAGAAATGGAAACAAACATACCCTGGAATTGAAGATTAATGGTATTTAAAAAAGTAAAGATGATGCTGGTCAGACCACAGATGACCCATTCCAAGATGACTGTGCTGTTTCTGCACGTAGGCCCTTTCTCAGCCTATAGAAGTTCTTGCCTACTGCTTGTCAGTGGTGGAAGTTGGCCTTTGGAGAGGAGTCTGCCCACTCCTTGCCCTGCACTGGTTGCCAATATCCAAAATAAAACAAATGTTCCTTTCCATCACCTGGCCTCCTTATTGGCTTTTTGAGTATTGGAGCAGCTGGATCCCACTTTTACTTACAGTAAGAATGGAGGCATATGACTCTTTGGTAACAGTGCCAGAAGGTTAAAAAAAATAAAACAATAGAAGTTGGACTTCCACTTATGTAACCAATTTCCTAACACATTTTATTTTAACCTCTCTAAGCCTCTATTTCTATATCTATGTATCTTTGGAAATAATGGATGACTGTCTCACAGGGCACTTATGATGACCTAGTGAAACAATCCTTTCAAAGGACTCAACACTGGTGTCTGGATAATAATAATCTCAATAGAGCCTTCCCTATTTCCAAGATCTTGGATAAGTGTGCATTACTTGATACTTTCTAAATTTAAAGAATTCTGAAACAATTTCGGTTTGTATATACTTGGTCCATTCTGCAGAATAGGTATTTACCTTTATTCATATTTTCTTTTGTCCTTTCTTTACTTTCTTCTTAAATTGTGGTTTTTGTTCACTGAAATGCAATCTGTTAAAAAGGAAAAAAACTATAAAGACAATTCATACCTTAGTTAAATTTGTCCCCTAACCATCCTTAACCTTACTCCTACTCTTGTATAGAGAAGTAACCAGTGTCATTAATTTTAAAAACTTTTAAATATACACAAAGTCTCAATTTGTTTCTTTTCTAGCTTTACTTCATGCCCCATCTTCCTCTAGATATTACCCTCTGCCCCTTTCCAGATTATTCAGCCTAATGTTAATTACATAATAATATTAAGAATTAGTCATTCTTATTACTCTTAAAAAAAACTAGATATTTTCTCATGTAATCTCATACAGACACACAATACATAATAAAATCATATTTCAGTGTCTTAAATTATTGTTTTATAAAAGTAAGACCATGTTATGTATTTGTTTCAGCATTTTTGATTTCCTCATTCAACAAAACCTCAGGAAAACATCTCCAAGCCATGTGTTAGTGCTATAATTCCTTGTTTCAGATGAATAAACATTTTCCATTCTGTGAATATATTAATTATCTAGTAAATTTCTTATCAAAGGACCCTATATTTTTCTTCTTCATTGGTCATTAAAACATTTCTGCATTAAACATTATTATTCATTTGTCCTTTCTTTTTTTTTTTTTCATTTTTCCTTTCTAGGGGAATGATTCCTGCAAATAACAGCACTAGATTGAGAGTTTATGTAGTTTTTAGAAGCTATTGCCATATTTTCCCCAGGAAAACTTGTGACAATTTGAATTTCCACCAGTAATCTGTGAGTAGCACTTTTCCTTCATTCTCATTGGCAATAAAATTCAGTTATTCTTTTGCTTCCAGTCTGGTGAGTATGAAGAGCTTTATCATCATTATTTTAATATCTCTTTCTCTATTTGAGAATTTGGCCACACTTTTTTGTATGTCTTGTTTATTTGGATTTGCTATTCTAAATCGTAAAGAGTCGGACACGACTTGGTGACTGAACAACAACAACAAATTATCTATTCATATAATTGCTTTCTTATTGGGATATTTGTGGGTTTTACCCATGTTTGTTAAAATTATAATCTTTTTTTCAGAATCATAAATATATGTCTTCTAAATCTACTTATCTGGAAAAGAAATTGAAAAAAACTTGAATAATAAAAATAAAAATATAATATTTTAGCCAGAATAAATGCTATAATAGAAAACATTTAAATCTTACAAGACAACCTGTATAATTGTGAGTTGAAGAAGAACTTGTTACTAAACCCGGAAATTTTAAAACTCTATAAAAAATATAGAATATATTGGTTCTACATAAATTCTTTAAAACTGCTTTATGTAAAATGTGTTATAAACCAAGTTAAGCAATTTTCTTAAGATAAAATAAATTGAGGTCTATTTTCTGATACACAAATCAAAGTGTTTGGTAGCATAACCTCACATGGGTTCTCAGCAAATTTACACATGGAATAAAAATTCCTTCCTGAGAGAAATAAGTAAGTTGCTTTAGACTAGAAAACAAATTCCAGTTCAATAGCAGAAAGTCCAAACTGTATTTGAAAGATATTTTAGTCCCCACTGTCATTTTGTCTTAGAGAAAGTTGAGGATTCAGTCCCTGGAGAAAGGGTTTGCTGAGCAAATCAAAGATGAAAGAGAAATGTCTCTTCATAAAGCTCTCCTCCTTCTCTCTTCCCACTGGGTATGTGGTTAATTGCTATAAACTGTGGGGGAAGACTTTTGCAATTCATTGTTTGAGATTTCTGCCAGAGACCAAAGCAAATACCAATATTGATCATCCATTTTGAAAAACTAGTTGGAAAAAAAATCTGAAAATAGCAGTTGACGCACTAATTACAAGTGATGCTAGAACACCATTCAGATCATCTGTAATACTTCATTCTTCTCTTCCAGTTAACTCTGAATGGAGACATCATGACTTGCTACATTGTGAGTGTAACTAAAAGAAGCTGAATGAATTTCATCAAATCAGTTATACAACTAAATAGCATATGAAGATGACAGTTTATCTGTGCGCTTTAAATTAGCCCTGTTTTGAACTCAAGTCTTTGTGGACATAAAATTGGTCTATCACCAATGTTTAAGATGGAAGTAAGTAGAATATATTTCAAAAAATTACTAAATAAAATGATACTAAAATTTGAGTATTCTAAGCATGCATTTCATGGACTGTTTATATCTCAGATCTCAGCAAAAACCAACAACTTATCTGTTAGGAAAAATCTGATTTTATCCAGCTTCAGCTTCTAAAACCTTTTTTATATATCATGTGTAAGTATATATTTTATATGCAATATAGTTTATATTTTATATCATTATATATTTTAAGTATAAATTACATATGTATATACACATTATATTATATATTATGTACAAATATGTTCAAACATTTTTTATACAAATATATTTTGAACATATCTGTAAAATCTATGGGAAATAAGAACTTTAGAGCAGGTCAGTCTTTGGTTCTAATCTTTAGTCTGTTATTTACTAGCTCCAGGACCTGAGGAAAGTAATTTCTCTAAAAATATAAATTCAGTTTCTGCCTGAAAATTTAATCTTTAATAAAGTGGAAAAATATTTTGACAAACTTCCTCATATCGATGAGCCAATTTACAGTGTATTAGCCATGTGAAAAATTACTCCTATCATTCATCCTTTTGGGCTTCTCTGGTGGATCAGATGGTAAAGAATCCACCTACATTGTGGGAGACCTGGGTTCAAGCCCTGGGTTGGGAAGATCCCCTGGAGGAGGGCATGGCAACCCACTTCAGTATGCTTGCCTGGAGAATCCCCATGGGCAAAGGAGCCTGGTGGGCTACAGTCCATTGGGTGGCAAAGAGTTGGACAGTACTGAAGCGACTGGGCAAAGTGCTTCGAGTTCTCACATCACTATCATACTTTGACTAATATAAGCACATTCATCTTTTTACTCCTGCAAGAATATGGTATCTATGTGGTATTTGGAAGCCTACATCATAGGCATATGAAATAATTTGAGAAAATGTAACAGTAAACAGTTTTTGTGCTAAAAGGAAAATATCATGCTCATCGTCTTACTGAAGGTAAAACTGATATCCAGAGCTATTTATTAACTTGCTCCATTATACAATGATTTACTGGGTATTTGGGGATTAAAGTTCTTGTTACTTCTATTGTCTCAAGGCTCCTTCCATAGTGTAGCTTAAAATGATGCTTCCAAGACTCTGTTGAACTTCATCTTTTTGAACATTCAAAGTCAGATATGGGATAAGAGAATTTAGTAGAGAGATGATAGATATAAGATTGATACATCACAGAGAAAATTTATTAATATCTCATCAGCAGCTTTCTAAACTTCTCTCCTTCTATCAACTTCCAGTAACCTCTGTATTAACCCAGTTATACTCCCTTTCTGATCCCCTTGATATCTCTCATAATTCAAATGTTTTCTTCTGCTGCCCTCAAAATGAGATGAACATTATCTTGAGATTCTGGCAATGTACGTTTACTCAAAAGCAGAGGAATCTTCTCAGTGATCGTTCAGGAAATAGCCACAACTGCAAGCAATTAGAGCAGATGTCCACAGGTAATACTCAGGAGCCTGTCTGATATAATCTCAGAGAAGCAGATAAGAACTTCCTAGGTTTTTGTTCTTTTATTTTGTTAATAAACACTTCAGTCCTAACACTGGAGATATGAATCAGAATTCAAATCACTTAAAACTTCTAAAATGCAAAAATGATCCCACAGCCACTTAGTCTAAAGATATACTTTCAAGAATGGATAAATATTTGAGGTTACTGTGTGTTTGAAAGATGGGTGAATGGACAAAAAAAAAAAACAACAAAAAACAGTAAAGCAAAATACAAGAATTCAGTGCTCTGAAATCTCCCATTTCCTCTCCTCATTACTTTCTGACTCCATCATCTTTATTTCTTATTCTGCTCCAGTGCTTTCTGCTGGAGTGATAAATATTTTCCCCCTTACTGTGCCGTCACTGATTACAGAACTTAAGAGGCTATTACATATGACAAGATATGTGAACTAATATATCATATTGATGCAGAAGCAGTTTATCATGTTTGTAAGTAGCTAATCTCAGAGGGAGGGGGGTTGGTTGATTATAATAAAATTAACTGATTCCCTCCACAGTAATCTTCCGTAGAGAGGACTTTCTTGACTGAGATCCTGGAAGTAATATCCTATCTAGGATCAGTCAGGAAAGGACATTGTCATGTGAAAGGAGGAAATACACGCAATGTCGTCCATGATGAGATACCTCCTGAGCAATAATATAAGAATTTGGTCACTCTTCAGTATTACATTTAGAGAGACACTGCACCTTATCCGAACAGGAATACTGAGAAGGAAAGTGTCTCTATTACCAAACTGTAAGCACAGAAGGAGATAACTCAGCAGTCTTGGGTAAACTGGGGAGTGTCATTCACCCCAGTCACGTGGACTAGAGGGGATCTGTTCAACACTTGTGCAACTCAAGGAAATTATGGGTTGTGTGAAATCACTCTACTGATGCCATTTATCTTATTTAACCTGATTCCTCCATTCCTTGGCAACATTTTTTTTTTTTTACCAATAAAATACAAAATGCCCCCATACAATCCATCCCTTAGAAAAAAATCCTTGCAGATTCAGACATAATTTTTAAAAAACATGAAGAGTTTAAAAAATTAATTTTCTTGCAAAGATCTGTACCCTAATGGGGATCAAAGTATTAAACTAAAGCAATGCCGGTCTGAGAGTAAAATACAGCGAGTAAGTTAGTGTGTGTATGTGTGCACGCTCAGTCCCTCAGTTGTGTCTGACTTTTTGTGGCCCCATAACTGTAGCCCACCAGACTCTTCTGCCTGTGGAATTTTAAGTGAGGATTTTTGTTTAATGTTAAAAGAGTAATATCTGCTTTTTAAAAATTAGGAAAAAAACAGTAAATGTATAAATAATTCTGCTTACTCTCCACCATCCCCATTTCTTAGAAGTGACACTTTCTTCTGTATTCTTCAAGGTAGTTTTTAATTTATGTATTAGTATCTTTATGTATGTATGTATAAAATACTTTTAAAATTGATAGAATCATGCTATACAAAAATGTTCAGTAACTACTTTTTTTCATTTAGAGATACATTTGAACATCATTTTATGTCTATATCTATGACTATGTTTCTCAAAGTTTTTGCCAAATGAGAGCAAGGCAATTTTTAGGGGACTAGTAGAGGAGATGGAGAAGGAAATGGCAACCCTCTCCAGTTTTATTGCCTGGAGGATCCCAGAGATGGGGGAGCCTGTTGGGCTGCCATGTATGGGGTTGCACAGAGTTGGACACAACTGAAGCGACTTAACAGCAGCAGTAGTCCCAGAATAAGTAGAACAAAATTAAAATACACGTTGTTAACATTCAAATGAACCTGAATAATCATGAAAAATTTATATATTGATATTGTTAAAATAATAAAGTAATTTAGAGTGTCCTGTTAAGATTTCTTCAGGATGAATACACGTTTAGCAGGTGGAACAGACATATCAGCAGTTTTAGGAAATTCAGGGCACTGAATAGCTTTTGCTTAAAGCATCTCAGGAGGGCCTCCTGTGTGGCTCAGAGGTAAAGAATCCACCTGCAATGCAGGAGACACAGGAGATGTGGGTTTGATCCCCGGGTTGGGAAGATCTCCTAGAGGAGGGCATGGCAACCCACTTCTGTATTGTTGCCTGGAGAATTCCATGAACAGAGGAGCCTGGCAGGCTATAGCCCATGGGATCGTGAAGAGTTGGACATGACTGAAGTGACTGGGCAAAGTGTTTCAGATTTCCCACATCACTATCATACTTGGATAACCGTGTTTCTATGTGCCAGGCACTATGCCAACCAATTTTCACTGAAAAATTCACATTTATACTTCGCAGCAGGTGGTTACTAAGATCCTTATTTTGAGGGTTGATAGTTTGGGGGCTAAGGAGGAAAAAGGAAGGTGAGTTTTCAACTGGCAGAGCCATCTTTCATTGGTAATCTTAGAAAATGTATAGTTTTATAAACCGTAAGTAATTCCTCTCTGAGCAACCTCAGAGACCTTGAAACACTCTAACTTCTTTCATCCACACTGCTCTGTTTCTAAGAGCCAGGGTCTAGACTAAGCAATGTGTGTATATGTTTCACATCAAGACAATGTAAAAAAGCAGTATTATCTTCACAAGTGAGAACTTGAAGATCAGAGGATAAGAAACATTCCCAGTGTAATATAACTAATAGGCAAGGTAACCTATGAGCCTAAGTCCAGTTCCATATCATTAAATAATCTTATATGAATTCTGAGCTTCTAAAATAAACGATATATATGTCCTCAGTTGTATCCATTATTAGATACTTTTTACATGTTCTTTTTTTTTTTTAGAGGGGGTGAGATTTACACAATTTTAATTTACACGATTTTTACACAGAGTGTCTCATTGGCATTAAGAGAAAATAGATGGCACTAGGGGTAAAGAGCTCACCTGCCAAAGAAGGAGATGCAGGAGATGGGGGTTTGATCCCTGGATTGGGAAGATCCCCTGGAGGAAGGCATGGCAACCCACTCCAGTATTCTTGACTGGACAATCCCAAGGACAGAGGAGCCTGGTGGGCTACAATCCATAGGGTCACAAAGAGTTGGATACGACTGAAGTGACAGCACAGTCTCATGATTTCAAATGGCAAGAACTGTGTCTATATCTATCTAATAGAAGGTACCCAGGGTAGAAAGAAGTGAGAACAATGAATTTACAGAATAACAAAAGAGCAAATTTTGATATTTTATATAGAATAAGTTATATGAATATGGAAATAGATGTTACTTTAAAATTTTTTAAATTTATTTTGCTAATACACTTAAAAATAGAAACACTTGAAATACTTGGAAAGATAAATATGTATATTTTTGTCAATATATTTTCACATTATTAATAGCATCAGTCTGTAAGTTTATACAAATTGTTAGCAAAATGCTTAAAACTGACAGTAAATAAATGCACTTGTTAACTTACTTTTTATATTCCAGAGAACCAAGAGCTGAACCATTTAACATGAATAGGATCAATGAGAGTGTCCCCCAAGAGTTCATCCTCTTAGGTTTCTCAGATCGACCATGGCTGGAGCTTCCGCTGTTTGTGGTGTTCCTGATTTCCTATATCTTGACCATCATGGGCAATCTAGCAATAATTATTGTGTCCCGTCTGGATTCCAAGCTCCATACCCCCATGTATTTTTTTCTTACCAACCTCTCATTCTTGGACCTTTGCTACACCACAAGTACAGTTCCACAGATGCTGGTAAACATATGCAGCCTCAGGAAGGTGATTAGTTATGGCGGCTGTGTGGCACAGCTTTTCATTTCCCTGGCTTTGGGTTCCACCGAATGCCTCCTCCTGGCTGTCATGTCCTTTGATAGGTTTGCAGCTATTTGTCGGCCTCTCCAGTACTCCATCATCATGCACCACACGCTCTGCCTCCAGCTGGCAGCTGCATCCTGGGTTAGTGGCTTCAGCAACTCAGTATTGCAGTCCACCTTGACCCTGCAGATGCCACTCTGTGGCCACAAGGAAGTGGATCACTTCTTCTGTGAAGTCCCTGCTCTGCTCAGGTTGTCATGTGTAGACACAACAGCAAATGAAGCCGAACTATTCTTTATCAGTGTGCTATTCCTTCTAATACCTGTGACACTCATTCTGATATCATACGCTTTTATTGTCCAAGCAGTGTTGAGAATACAATCAGTGGAAGCTCGGCGAAAAGCATTTGGAACATGTGGCTCCCATTTGATAGTGGTGTCACTTTTTTATGGCACTGCTATCTATATGTACCTGCAACCACCATCCCCTGCCTCCAAGGACCGGGGAAAGATGGTATCCCTTTTCTATGGAATTATCACACCCATGTTGAACCCCCTTATATACACACTTAGGAACAAAGATGTAAAGGGAGCATTTAAGAGGCTGATTGCAAGGATTTTCTTAATCAAGAAATAGGAATACCAAATGATAGGCCTTGTTAAAACTTGAAGTTTAGTTATTTTAATAAGTTAATAAATTAAATTAATTTAATAATAATTAATTTAATTTAATTTAATTTAATCTGTCCAAGTTGCTTTAGTCTGACTACTCTTAGAACTGTTATGATGACCTTCTTCAAATAAAATGTCATTGACAAAAATCTACACTTATTTCCTACTGTCTACCTATAGTCACTGCATAAGTCCTGAGAACTGGTGCAGTATGATCCTCTAAAATAGTGTAAGCTTAAAATATTTAAAGTCTCAGGCTTTATAGCACTAGCTTGTATACTTGGTAAAGAGTCTTAAACTTCTGTGAGACTAGAATAAAAGCTTAGGAAACATAACATTTTTATACACATTCAAATATGCTTACACATCACAAATATTTTCTTAATTATAGGAGATACAACATAAGCCCATAAAGTCATACAAAGTCTCCCCCCTTATAAAGTTAATGATAATAGCTTAAATTTTAACACTATTCCTACATCAACACAATATATGGGTTCCACAATGATTTTTCTTCCACAGTTTTACCTGGATCTCCTCTCATGTCTATAGTTTCCATTTATCCTAAATTAAAGTATCTTATCCTATTTCATCTACCAAATAAATTTGTAGCTACGTTTTAGATCTGAATCACACACTCTTAATTGGAATTTTTTCATGATTTCCTTACCATCTATGTTATCTGTCTCCTTTTAAGCCCTAAATCAATTAGAATCTAAATCATAAATCTAGCACAGTATATAACGATATTCATTGCTTGTTTAATGCACTTCCTTTGTTCAAGAAGAAAAGCTTATTATGTTAACTCCCTTAGGTAGCATAGATTATAATTTATATGTCTTCCACATGGCCTTCAGAGCTCATCAAAGTGCTGAGAAAAATATTTGCACATGGTGAGTCGGTTTTTGGCTGATTTTATGAATAGCCGGTGTACTGTAGTCCATGGGGTCACAGTCGGACACTACTGACTGAACTGAACTGATGAATAGTTGCACTGTAGTAATTTTAATTGCTTCTTTTTCTAATTACTTCTTCTACTAAATACAAAAACAGAAAGTTCAAGAACTGAGAAATACAATTAGCATGTTTCCTTTGAGTACCGGTTTTCAGAATGTACTGGTATTCAAGGTACATTTCTGCCTCAGTGTAATTTTCTGAAACATGGTGGATCTTAAAACTTCGACCTGCATCAAGACCACCTGGAGGGATTTTAAAATCCAAGATCCCTGGGAGTCAACCCACCTACACTCC
Source organism: Dama dama (assembly GCF_033118175.1). Classification (NCBI taxonomy): domain Eukaryota; kingdom Metazoa; phylum Chordata; class Mammalia; order Artiodactyla; family Cervidae; genus Dama; species Dama dama. The sequence continues at coordinate 32,628,598 of NC_083687.1, forward strand.
TAGAGTTTCTAAAGTAGGAGGTCTGGAGGGAGGGGCCTGGATTTGCATTTCTAATTAGTTCTCAGGTTGTGCACATCAGGGACTGCACTTTAAGGACTGCTGTGCTAATAGTTAAAATGAATAAAGAGGTCTTACTAGTACTGGGGCTCGGGGTGGGCCACCTCCTAAAATATCACAATGGTATTATTTTGAGTTGAAGTTGCTTGAGAAGCAGCAGTTACAAGAAGGAAACTCTGACCCTCCTCTGTCTCCCAGAAAACAGAGAACGAATCTCTCACGTGAAAGGTACACTCCCCACATTTGGAGGTAGGAGGACATCCTGATCACCACAAATAGGGAATTCGGGCTAAGAAGCCAGTATAAACCAACTGTTTTTAATTAAACATACAAATCACTGACTTCAGTTCTAGGATTCACATTTTGAGAGATACAAATATTGTAAAACCAAAATGTTTCTGCAGAATAATGACTAGAGAACTGAGAAATCAGAACATCATGCCTCTTGAAGAACTACTGAAGGCCTAGGTTTATTTAACATGGAGTAAAAATGCTTTGTCAATGTTTGATGCAATAGTTCTCTTCACATATTTGAAGGGCAGTCACGTAGAGTATTGTTTGTTCTGTGAAGGATAGGATTCACATTAATGGGTAAAAATAAAGTTGGTATTATATTAAAAGGGATTCACAATAAAATTTGAATTATACCGTGATGAAATAGCTAAACATTTCTGACAATGTGGGAAAATAAAAATCTATATAAAATAGACTCAATTAGTCTACCTTTGCTTTTCCTCTTTAAAATTTGCTTTAGAAATTTTCTGCAGCTAAATCACATGTCATAACCATTTCTGTGAATGACCAAAGAACAAAAGTAGGCACAGAGAAAATGATAGATATAACCAAGCCTTTAGAAAAAGTGTCATGTAGAAATTGATTCTTGTGGCTTCTAAGGGAATAGTTAGGTGGAAGCTACTGTGATTCAGTGAATGGGAGTCAACACTGGTGAAAAAAAATAGAGAAGTTTAAATAAATAAATATCTCTGTGGAGACAGGATTTTCAATTCTGGAGGGAAGTTGGACTACATGGCTGGTAAGATCATTCCTGATCCAGAAAGTCTGTGGCTATGTCAATAACAATTAGGGAGAATTTGGTTAGATATAAAAAATAACTTCCTGAAAATAAAATTTGCAATGTAACAGGATATATAAATAAAGGATACAGTGAAATTTATTCTTTCACAGTTCTGGAGGTTGAGTGTCTGATGTCAAGGTGTCAGTAAGGTCATGCTCCCTCTGGAAGCTGTGGCGGGGGAGGGGGTAATTGGCGGGATCTGCTCCTTGTCTTTTTTGGCTTCTAAAGGCTGCCGGCATGTCTTGTGTCCTTGACTTGTGGCCCCATCACCCTCAGCTCTGATTCTGTTTTCATATCTCCTCCTCTCTGTGTGCCTCAGTCTAATCTCCCTCTGCCTTTCTCTCATAAGGAAATATGTGATGGCAGGTAGACTCCACCCAGATAATCTAGCATAAATTTCTCAATATCCTTGAGTAGTTACATCTTTTGCTATTGAAGGTAACATCCGATGTTCTGGAGATAATGAGGTGGACATATCTTTTCAGTTCAGTTGCTCTTTGCGACCCTAAGGACTGCAGCACGCCAGACCTTCCTGTCCATCACCAACTCCCGGAATCCACTCAAACTCATGTCCTTTGAGTCCGTGATACTATCCAACCATCTCATCCTCTCTCATCCCCTTCTCCTCCCACCTTCAATCTTTCCCAGCTTCAGGGTCTTTTCCAATGAGTCAGTTCTTTGCATCAGGTTGCCAAAGTATTGGAGTTTCAGCTTCAGCATCAGTCCTTCCAATGAATATTCAGGACTGATCTGCTTTAGGATGGACTGGTTGGATCTCCTTGCAGTCCAAGGGACTCTGAAGAGTCTTCTCCAACACCACAGTTCAAAAGCATCAATTCTTTGGCGCTTAGCTTCCTTTATGGTCGGACTCTCACATCCATACATGACTACTGGAAAAACCATAGCTTTGACTAGACGGACCTTTGTCAGCAAAGTAATATCTCTGCTTTTTAATAAGCTGTCTAGGTTGGTCATAAGTTTTCTTCCAAGGAGCAAGAGTCTTTTAATTTCATGGCTGCAGTCACCATCTGCAGTGATTTTGGAGACCCAAAAGATAAAGTCGTCACTGTTTCCATTGTTTCCCCATCTATTTGTCATGAAGTGATGGGACCAAATGCCATGATCTTAGTTTTCTGACTGTGAAGCTTTAAGCCATCTTTTTTACTCTCCTCTTTCACGATGATCAAGAGGTTCTTTAGTTCTTCTTCACTTTCTGCCATAACAGTGGTGTCATCTGCATATCTGAGGTTATTGATATTTCTCTCGGCAATCTTGATTCCACCTTGTGCTTCATCCAGCCTGGTGTTTCTCATGATTTACTCTGCATATAAGTTAAGTAAGCAGGATAACAATATACAGCCTTGACATACTCCTTTCTGATTTGGAACCAGTCTGTTGTTCCATGTCCAGTTCTAACTGTTACTTCTTGACCTGCATATAGATTTCTCAGGAGGCAGGTCAGGTGGTCTGGTACTCCCATCTATTGAGAATTTTCCACAGTTTGTTGTCATCCACACAGTCAAAGGGCTTTGGCACAGTCAATAAAGCAGAAATAGATGGTTTTCTGGAACTCTCTTCCTTTTTTGATGATTCAACATATGTTGGCAATTTGGTCTCTGGTTCCTCTGCCTTTTGTAAGCCAGCTTGAACATCTGGAATTTCATGGTTCATGTACTGTTGAAGCCTTGCTTGGAGAATTTTGAGAATTACTTTACTAGCATGTGAGATGAGTACAATTGTGCAGTAGTTTGAGCATTCTTTGGCATTGCCTTTCTTTGGGATTGAAATGAAAACTGACCTTTTCCAGTCCTGTGGCTACTGCTGAGTTTTCCAAATTTGCTGACATATTGAGTGCAGCACTTTCACAGCATCATCTTTTAGGATTTAAAATAGTTCAGCTGGAATTCCATCAGCTTCACTAGCTTTGTTTGTAGTGATGCTTCCTAAGGCCCATTTGACTTCACATTCTAGGATGTCTGCCTCTAGGTGAGTGATCATAGCATCAAGATTATCTGGGTCATGAAGATCTTTTTTGAATAGTTCTTCTGTGTATTCTTGCCACCTCTTCTTAATATCTTCTGCTTCTGTTAGGTCCATACCATTTCTGTCCTTTATTGTGCCCATCTTTGCATGAAAATTTCCCTTGGTATCTCTAATTGTCTTGAAGAAATCTCTAATCTTTCCCATTCTATTGTTTTCCTCTATTTCTTTGCAGTGATCACTGAGGAAGGCTTTCTTATCTCTCCTTGCTATTCTTTGGAACTCTGCATTCAAATGGGTATATCTTTCCTTTTCTTCTTTGCCTTTCACTTCTCTTTTCATAGCTGTTTGTAAGGCCTCCTCAGACAACCATTTTGCTTTTTTGCATCTCTTTTTCTGGGGATGGTCTTGATCACTCCTCCTGTCCAATGTCACAAACCTCCATCCACAGTTCTTCAGGCACTCTATCAGATCTAATCCCTTGAATATATGTCACTTCCACTCTATAGTCATAAGGGATTTGATTTAGGTCATACCTGAATGGTCTAGTAGTTTTCTCTACTTTCTTCAATTTAAGTCTAAATTTGGCAATAAGGAGTTCATGATCTGAGCCACAGTCAGCTCCCAGTCTTGTTTTTGCTGACTGTATAGAGCTTCTCCATCTTTGGCTGCAAAGAATATAATCAATCTGATTTCAGTATTGACCATCTGGTGATGTCCATGTGTAGAGTCCTCTCTTGTGTTGTTGGAAGAGGGTGTTTGCTATGACCAGTGCATTCTCTTGGCAAAACTCTGTTAGCCTTTACCCTGCTTCATTTTGTACTCCAAGGCCAAATTTGCCTGCTTCTCTTGACTTCCCACTTTTGCATTCCAGTCCCCTATAATGAAGAAGACATCTTTTTTTGGTAGTTCTAGAAGGTCCTGTAGGTCTTCATAGAACTGTTCAACTTCAGCTTCTTCAGCATTACTGGTCGGGGCATAGACTTGGATTACTGTGATATTGAATGGTTTGCCTTGGAAATGAACAGAGATCATTCTGTTGTTTTTGAGATTGCATCCATGTACTGCATTTTAAATGAGGTTTCCTTCATTTTGACAGTATTCAAAGCAGAGTAACATGCTAAGGTTACAAAAGGGGCAATCTGGAGACACAGACTGTTTTGGTAATATTCCCATTATTGAAATGCTCTGTTAAGATAGTCAAAGTTATGGTTTTTCCAGTAGTCATGTATAGATGTGACAGTTGGATCATAAAGAAGGCTTATCACTGAAGAATTGATGTTTTTGAACTGTGGTTTGAGTCCCTTTGACAACAAGGAGATCAAACCAGTCAATCATAAAGGAAATCAATTCTGAATATTCTTTGGAAGGACTGATGCTGAAGCTGAAGCTCCAATACTTTGGCCACCTAATGCAAAGAGCTGACTCTTTGGAAAACACCTTGATGCTGGGAAAGATTGAGGGCAGAAGAAAAGAGTAACAGAAGATGAGATGGCTGGATGTCATCACTGACTCAATGGACAAGTGTGAGCAAACTGGGAGATAGGGAAGGACAAGGAAGTCTGGCATGCTGCAGTCTCAGGGTCGGACATGGCTCAGCGTCTGAACAACAGCAGCAACTGTTAAGAACAGGGGATATATTTTGTATGAAAAATCTATCCGAAGATCTTTTGTTTGTATTTGATTTTATCCAGGAAAGAACCCTAAAATGGATATTGTGTGTGCTTAGTCGCTCAGTTGTGTCTGACTCTTTGAGACCCCATAGACTGTAGCCTGGCAGGCTCTTGTGTCCATGGGATTATCCTGGCAGCAATACTGGGGTGGATATCAACAGTACTCTAATCTTATGGTTTATTGTAAGATTTGATAATCCCTGTTTTAATAAGATGAACATACTGTATTTCAGGTTATCCGAAGGGGTTCCTTCAAGAGCATCTGGAAGTTCTCGGTTCACGTACTGTTGAAGTCTGGCTTGGGAAATTTTGAGCTTTACTTTGCTCGTGTGTGAAATGAGTGCAATTGTGTGGTAGTTTGAGCATTCTTTGGCAATGTATTTCTTTGGGATTGGAATGAAAACTGACCTTTTCCAGTCCTGTGGCCTCTGGCGAGTTTTCCAAATTTGCTGGCTTATTGAGAGCCATTATTTGTCAGTTAACAGAGATACTCAGTGAAGAGAATTACAAACGTTTTTGCCCTCAAGCAGCTCACAAATCAGAGGCTGAAGCAAAGATAGTATACAAAGACCAGTAAATGTTTCAGTCATCTACTGCTGGGTAAAAAACTTAACGGCATGAAATTCTATCCATTTTATTATGCTCATGGATTCTGTGAGTGACTTTGGACAGGGCACAAAGGAGACGGTTCGACTCTGCTCTACAATGTCTGGGAAAACTTAGGCTACGGGGACTAGAATTCTATGGCAACATCTTCACTTTGTTGATCTAAAACAATAAAACAGCCAGTTATTTTACCAACAAAATGGATTTATTCTGGAACAGCAAAGAATAATATTTAGGCAGGATGGAATCTACGGGAAACTACAGACAAGTCCAAAGAACAAAGGAGAGGAATGCTCTTTTGTAAGGAAGGGCAGATGGGTGGAGCTGCTAAGATAGGCCCAAGATTTATCCTCCTTTTTGCAGATCCTGACATGGCAAATTAAGGTACAATGCCCAAGATTTTTGCAGTAAGAGATGGAAAACATGCCTTATTTCCTAACATAATATCTTGGGGAATTTGAATTTCATTTAATCAAATGTCAAAATAGGATAATACCCCCCCCCCCCCCTCAATGATACTACTAAACTCAGCCAATTAAAGATAGCGCAGAAAGTTCCTTTTGGACCAAAATTTCTATGTGATCTGTTGTTATGCTTTTACAGTTTTCTGAGTTCCTAATTCCAATGATCACTCAGCATGGCTTCGATCTTTCAATTACTAAACAGTTGTATCTTGGGCATCTTTGCTAATGTGGGGAATCAGCAGTGTTTAGGTGGCTTTACTGATCCTATTCCTCTAATAGGTCATTTACTTTGATTTGTTTCTTGCTTCTATTTCTTCTCAAGTTTGTAATTAAGATTTGTATTCCTATTTATATTTTTAAATCTCCATTCACACTAATAAATATAGGAGAAGATTTGTATAACTGAAAGACCTTTATAATTGATGGTCAAATTCTGTGCCTACTTTTTAAACTATATCTTGTATTCTTTCCTACAGAAAAGAAAAACATTTTTATAAAAGTGTACAAACTCAATCAGGATTAAAAAAAAAAAAAAAAAAATGGCACGATGAAAAGAAAATGACCAAACAGCAGTGATATTAAGAGAACCCAGCAGTTAAGACAATTTTCCCAATTACATTAAAAAAAAACCCCAAAAAACTTCAAAAGTGGCCTGGCAAAATTCACAGTTCATGTGGGATAGTAATTCTAGTGGAGTAAGTATATTTCATTCTTCCTTAGAAGGATCTGACATAACTGCTTGAAGAACAAACATAACTACTCCCATTTCCCACTAAGTCACTGCACAGGAGTTATGGATGGTTGTCTTGACCTCCTATTTTCCATCTGATTTTAGGAAAGGATGAGGGTCGCCTCCACCCCTGCCGGGCCAGCCGGAAGATTTCAGCGAGCAACACTACGTGTTCCTTTAGGCTAAGAAATAAAGAGACAGAACGGATGGGGTCGAGAGGATCGCTGCAGTCAACGATGATTCTTTATTTCTCAGGGTTACATATATACTAAACCAAGAAGAGAGGCATCCCAAAGAAAATTCTTCCCCATGTACATCATCTTTAAGATAATCACCAGAGCTCTCTCATGGCGCCAAAGGCATCCTACTTATCTTAAGGGCAGTCGTGCAAAGCCATCTATCTGCACCTTGTGTGCATTCAAGGCTCACTAATGGTCTGTTAGGAGTTAACTCGGATAGTAAATTCCAGAGGGGTGGCGGGACAGAGAGCTATGTCTGCGAACAGACCCTTGATAATCAATCAAGGCAGCTCCCAGAGTCAGCTCTTTCAAGCCGCTCCCCGCACACCCCTTGGTATGCATTTTAAAAACACTTGGAATGAGTGGTACAGACTAATTCCCTTGTGCCGGGGGATACAGTTTACAGCCCAGGCTTTGAGTGTGAGTCTAGGCTCCACAAGTTACCATTTTGTGTTATGGGGCAACTCATCTTACCCTTGGTGCCTCAGTTTCCTTCATAGGAATGTAAAATTAGCAATACCACTTACTTCACAGGATTGTTGTAAAGATCAAATAAGAGTAACACACAAAACTTGCTTATAGTCTCCACTAGATGATGAACTACTACCTCGAGAAGAGAGAAGGGGCCGTTTTCATCCTTCTGTACTGTTTATCACGGTGATAAATGAAGAGCAGGTATGCAATCAATGCCTGACAAATCACTGAAATAATTCATCTCTGGTAGAAATTGGTGACAGCTTAAATTTCTTTCTCACTATTAAATACTAATGTTGTAAACAGAGTTCACCTAGTTTAAAATAATCTAGTCTCCAGGATCTTTAAGTTCATCTGAATATGTTGATTCTTACCAATGTAGTTAAGTTTCAAGACCTGGCTCCGCATGTGTGGGCCATTTCAGAAACTTCTCAAGTACGGCTATAGATACTTTTCCTGAGGGCTGTCAAGTGCCTGGCACTATCCAAAATGCTTTGGGCAATTCAAAAGAATCACAGAGCACACCAGTTGGAGGAAATATTGTAGAAATTTGAGGCTTGGAGGAGTTGACTGATTTGCATAACAGCATCAAAGTAACAGATCTACAGCTAAAGTCAAACTCTGACTCCCAGTCCACTGTGTCCTGTCAACTGTGGAAATTTCGTATTTAAGCATATGAGAATTGAAGAGAAACACAAGCCCATAGTACCTGACTTGACAGGCTTATTCGGTGTACAATACTCTCTTGTTGCTCAGTTGCTCAGTCGTGTCCAACTCTTTGCGATCCCATGAACCACAGGGTGCCAGGCTTCCCTGTCCTTCACTGTATCCCAGAATTTGCTCAAACTCATATCCGTTGAGTCAATGATGCCATCCAACCATCTCATTCTCTGTTTTCCCCTCCTCCTCTTGCCCTCAACCTTTCCCTGCCTCAGGCTCTTTTCCAGTGAGTTGGCTGCTCGCATCAGGTGGCTCAAGTATTGGAGCCTCAGCTTTAGCACCAGTCCTTCCAATGAAAATTCAGGGTTGATTTCCTTTAGGATAGACTGGTTTGATCGCCTTGCAGTCCAAGGGACTCTCAAGAGTCTTCTCCAGCACCACAGTTCTTAGTAGTGTGGCTTGTTGAAAGAGGAAAAGTAAACTCAACCTCACTGTTTGAGGTCTTTTCCAGGAGACTGCAGTCTTGATTCAGGTGAGTGGAAATTCAGGGGTTTTTCGTCCAGCAGGCTCAACAGGCAGTCGAGAAGTACTCTGCTGAATGTACTGTGAGGAATTCTACCACAGTGCGCTGCTGCTCTGGCTGTGGGCAGGCTCTTTCAGGATCACAGCTCTGTCCTGCTTCTGAGCAAGTCGTCTTCTCTCCTCTTTTCTGAGTGATTCATCCAGGAGCCAGGGTCCAAAGCCTCAAAGCCTGACAATGAATTGTCAGTTGGAGATTATATTTGTAATCTAAATTTAAATTTTAAGGAGAAAAAAAAATTATTTTTTGAAAAGTTAAAAGACGTTGTCAAATGTCAAAAGCGAATACAAAAAAAGACGAGTTCAAACCAAATCCATACCCAGAAGTAGTTATGGCACAGTATCAATTCCAAACAGTTGATCACCTGGGAGGTGAATTTCCAGTCATTTGGAGGGGAGTACTTTTATCTTTTTAAAAGACATTTTTCTGCATCAAATATGTTACATAATAAAAAAAAATTAACACACCTCCCCCCCAAAAAAGAAAGAAAATGTACAAAAGAGCAAAGAAAGTATATGATCCATGTTCTCAAACTGTTTTCTAAGAAACAAGAAGTACATTTAACTGCATGAGAAAGAAAATGCAAGCAATAAAATTCCACTTTTTAAAGTTTTAAATTTGCCAATATATTAAAATGTAAAACCCTGCAGAAGAAGCTGCACTGATGTAATCACCAAAGAGGATGCTGTTGGGGGCTCTCTGATTCAAAACAGAATACACACTCAGATTCTACTGACATCAAAGACAAACAAAATCCTTACAAACACACTTTCATATAGGTAAGTTCTTCAATGTCCCTCAGATTGATTTCACCTCCTCTGTGAAGATTCTACCCTTGCTCACATGAGGGTATCCCACAGTCCTTTGAACTGTCATAAATTACTGCATTGCATTCTTAGGCATCACTTTCCAGGTGTCTCTTTCCTAACACTTAAGTTACTTGAAATTTGGGATTTTTCTTCCCTTCATCATTCATTTTGTCGCTCCTCAGTACCCGGTATCAGGCTTCAGACACCCTGGATTTCCATAAAGTTGAATGGTAATTATATATTTTGTATTAGTAAGGTATAGATATTCCTGTATTCAATTCCTGATTTCATTCATTATCATCTGAGTGATGAGGGGCTAACCCTAATTTCTCTGCTCCCTCAACTAAAACACTGGGACAAGAATCCTGGCCTTGGAGGTAAGTAGTGGCATGTAACAGAAATGATCTCAGCAGATGGTCTGATTTTGTGAACTATCATGATGTTTCAAAACCCTTCAATATACATTACCTCCTAAAGAGAAATATTTGCCACTGAATCAATTCCCTTCTCCGGGTCTCAGTATCTCCTCCTGTAAATGAAGGACGTTAGGCTAGATTTCATCCATCCCTTAGTGAGCATTCTTTCTGAGAAATTTGTTTTCAGGTGCCCCTGAGGAATGGTCTAAAGAGCATTACTCTTTTCTCTGACCGGCTTGTCGCTAGAGGACTAGCACAGTCACCTAGCATAGGGACCCAAAACTGCAGGTGAGATCCAAAGGCCACCCTCATGCTTACCTCACAGAATTCCCACGCCCTTTTCCTGATGTGGCTCTGTCCGTCTCCTGCCTCTTCAAATCCACCTTCAAAAGAACGTTGCTTTGATGATCCAACGGTCATTCTGAAGAACTTAAAGGCCCGGACAGTCGTTGCTGCAATGGTCAGAGCGTGAGGTTTTGCTTTGAGTGACGGGTCAGGGCATGCTGGGAGCAAGTTGGGGGCTCAAGGGTTCTTCCATCCTCGCTGTGAGACAAGCCTTTGTCCTCCACGCTGGCTCTGGTTCAGCCTCGGTTTTGTTCCCATTTGTGCTCCGACCCATGTGACACTGGTAGGTCTCTCCTGGTGCTTCTGATTGGCTGCTCACCTCACTCAGTTCCCCGACCCTCTCACATCCGTCCTTGGACCAAACATCCTTCGTTGTCTGCTACCCACACTCTACTTGGTAACACCCTGCTGGTGGAGCCTGGTACTGACCTCCCCTTCTTTCACATGCTCACACATCAATTTCTTATCAATAGATACATGTTAACTTGTCCGTGCTTTTTACGTTTAATTCCTCTATTGGTTTAATTACAACAGATTAATAAGAAAACTTACTATCAAATCAGTCAAGACCAACTTCTTCTTGTCAAAATTATATGGTTCTTTTCTTGGCTCTTGACATTTCCCTAGGAAGGGGTTCAGAGAATGCTTTCCCCAAAATACACCATGCTGGCATAAGGATTATTTTAAGCTGAAGGCTATCGACAGGAAGGAGACAGAAAAATTCTCTCCTCTTCCACACAAGCAGGAAGGGCAGGAGGATTCATACTCGCCAGAGACAAACCTAGACTCCTCAACCTAGAGAAGGCTTAGAGTTTGATCCCACCACCATATAAAGGTTTTGTCACCCTAAAAGTTTCCCCATGTCATCCCTTGCAATAACCCTTGAGTCATGGCCTTTTACAAGATTAAAAAAGAATGTTATCTTTTAAAGAGTCTCTGGTGACCCAAGGATGAAAGAGCAGATAAAGCCAAAGAGGGTCTTGGAATGCAGGAACAGAAAAACCAGACCTTGATCATCTTTCCCTTCCCCATGTTGTAACTATTAACAGATTTCAGGTCCTCCTGAGCAGTATAAGCTGTCTCCCCTCCTACCTTATAGGGAGAAGGTTTTTACCTTACTCCACCTCCACCTAGTATACCTGCCTCATCCAATCAGCAAGTGACCCAAAGACCCGTATCCTACTCCTTGTACCCTGGGTATAAAAGTGGACAAAGATCCCTGTTCAACGTCAGTTCTTCCTTGAGCTTCCCCGGTGTTCTGACAGCATCTCCCACTCTAATAAACTTTATTTTTCTCTCATTCTGCCTCATGTCTGGAAATTCTTTTCTAACCCATGCACAGACCAGGACTGAGTTGTCTTGGTGCTGGGAGAATGTTGCTTTTTATGGTTGAGCAGGCTTGGTGATGTGTAACACAGGTACACAATTCACAATGGAGGGGAGAGAGGAGGCCAAAGGGTAGAGAGAAGTTTTTATGATTAAATTTTTCTTCTCTTGGCATAAAATATGAATTTATTTCACATTACTTAGTTTAGATTTTTTTTTTTTTTTTTGATAGCCTAATCCTTCAGACATTTGCAGAGCTTATGGTCAGAGTGCTGTCCCTACTTTTGTCCTTGTACTATTGTCCCTACAGGCTCAAAATAGTGTCACTCATGCTAAAGTCCATGATACTAAACCTAGACTGTAATTTCTGAATTAACTGCTGTTTCAACCTTCCCCAGGAATCTTATTCAACCAGTTCAGAATTTTCTGGTCAGTATTAATGAGATAATCTAGTCTCTTGGGTCCTCTGGGTTCCTCCCTCTTTCTAGAGAAAATCTGCATGATAAAGACCCCTGCTGTTCTCTTCCCTCCCCGCCCCACCCGACAAATCGGGTGTGTCCAGGTCCAAGATAACCTTCTTTTCTTTTGCTAATGACTGTGCCTCTCCTCAATTCTAAAGGAAATCAACCCCGAATATTCTTTGGAAGGACTAATGCTGAAGCTGAAGCTTCAATACTTTGGCCACCTGATGTGAAGAACTGACTCAGGAAAAGACCCTGATTCTGGGAAAGACTGAAGGCCGAAGGAGAAGGGGACGAGGATGAGATGGTTGGATGGCATCACCGACTCGATGGACATGAGTTTGAGCAAGCTCCAGGAGACGGTGATGTACAGAGAAGCCTTGTGTGCTTCAGTCCATGGGGCCGCAAAGAGTCAGACACGACTGAGCAACTGAACTGAACTGTGTTTGCTGGAAAACCTCCCATAATTAGCCTCCCTCCCACAAATCTTTCTTTTGTCTTCAGCTGGTGAAGGTATTTGAAGTGGTAGCTTTGAGTCATTTCAGAGGTACTCAGTTTTCCTGAGTATTTCCCATGTACACAGGAGGTATACATGTTGTCAAACTACTCTTTGTTTTTCTCCTGTTAATCTGTTCTTTTTATTACAGAGGTGTCTAAGCCAAGAATTTAGAAAGGTAGAGGAAATATTACATATCTGAAGTAGGGTCCTGGAGCAACACCCCACGATGTGTGGCAGACAGAGGGCAAGACATGAAAGTATCCTTCATTCTCAGGGGACGAGGGAGATTACCAGTTTACCCAGATTACCATAGGGGGAAATGATGTCTGGTTGGCTCATGTGTTGCCAGGGAAAACAGCTGAGGAGCACCGCCTTCACCGCCCCTTTGATAAACAACAGAGTAGATGGAGCTAGGGCAAGTACAGAGACACTTACTGATTAAGATCTATGATTAAGAGGGAAAGTCAGTTCTGTGAGTAGGGTGTAGGTGAAGCAGGCACTGGTGGAGCAGGGGATGTAGGTACAGAGAGGAAAGGAACAGCCATCTTGGGCGGCCTAATCATACAGTGTGTGGGTACAGGTGTAAGGCTGGCCTTTGGCATGATTTTAAGGAATGTAGGTTGATCTACACCTCGTTATACATTAACTCTCAGCCACCTCCACCCCTAATCTAAGCTGAACCCCCAGAGTGAGGCCTTTATAAAGGAGAGGCAGCAGCTTCTGAAGAAGGTAGGGGCAGGAATGAATAAATGAGGAGTACGGAAAGGATGGCACTTAATGAAGACCACCTTCCAGATTAAAAGACACTTGGGAACTATAAGAGGATACACTGACTGAAACCGATCACCCTGCAGGCACCATAGCAACCGTTCGCAGGAGCTATTTTACAACAGGAGGTCAGGACCACCTTACACAGAATTAACAAGCCACCACCAACCAGAGGAATTCAGAAAGGTCAAAGGAGATGCCATCCGCCCTACCACCTCCCAGTTCTTTCTTGCTGGCATCCATCTTGGCTGAGCAATGCGTGAGCCACAAGGAAGTACCCTGAGTCAGAATGACTGTGTTGGGACCAGTGTGAGGAAAGCAGGAGAGACTCCATCTTGAAGTCTGTCATCCTTCTTAAAGATAGGATGTGAACTGGGCCTGAACCCTGCGCAAGAGTGAGGAAACTGTTGCTAGTGAAAACCAGGTCTCCTGGAGACTTCCTTCCCTACAGATGACAAACGGAGATTGTAGTTGAGGTCAGGCTGCCCCTGTTAACAGATTAACCATGGAGACATCCCCCTTGATGTATAATCATTGTTCCCCCCCCCCCCCTTTAACCTTAATTATTCATTCTCCTAGGACCAAAATCATATACAACAAAGAGGTTGCTAACATGTAACCAGTTACACACGTACTGGGGGGTATAAAACTGGGCCTCTCAGAAACAGGGTCCTTGTTGGGAACTGATTCCCCTTGGACCCGCTGGCATAATAAACTGTACTCCACTGTCCTGGAGTGTCCTGCGAGGTATGTTTTGCGACTCCAGATTCCACAACAATTGGACAGAGACAACCCAGAAACTAATCCCATCACCATAAACCAGAGATCGGCAGAGCAGCTCTCCTGGTTTCCCTTACCCTCCTGCTCTCCACCGCAGGACCCCTTCCCAATAGTCTTTTGCTTTGTCAGCACCTGTGCCTCCTCTGATAATTCATTTCAGAGCGTCAGACAAGAGTTCCCTTTCGGGCCCTGGAAGGGGTTCTTCCAGGAGCAGAACGACAAATCAGGGACTGTCATCCTAAGCCCCAAACTGAAACTGAATTTCAGTGTGTGTAAGTGTACAGGCTTTTAAGGAGTTTATACAGATCTTTCATCAGTTCTTACAGGAATGTGTGCACCCACAAGGTGAGAATCTCCCACCCTAGACTTTAAGGGGAGATAGAAACAGCAGACCAGCACCCATGGCTTTGAGCAATGGAGAGCTTCTTAAAGAGTTTAACTTGTGAGTTTAGTCCTTTTGTTTGTGCTGAGTCCACAGAATTTTCCTAAAACAGGAAGGGATTGTCAGGGAAATGTATGCCTCAAAGGAAAATTATAGCACACATTTTAGTGTCATCTGATTCTGATTCAATGAGAGGTATTTTACAATTCTGTAAATTGTAGATAATTGACAGCAATAAAAAACAATTCCTGTCTTGTTCAGTTGTTAAGTCGTGTCTGACTGTATGCAACCCCATGGACTGCTGCATGCCAGGCTCTTCTGTCTTCCACTATTTCCTGGAGTTTGCTCAATTTCATGTCCTTTGAGCCTTTGATGCTATCTAACTATCTCTTCCTCTGCCGCCCCCTTCTCCTTTTGCCTTTATTCTTTCCCAGCATCAGGGTCTTCTCCAATGAGTTGGCTCTTTGCATCACGTGGCCAAAGCATTGGAACATCAGCTTTAGCACTGGTCCTTCCAATGAGTATTCAGGGTTGTTTTCTTTTAGGATTGACTGTTTTTATCTCCTTGCAGTCCAACAGACTCTCATGAGTCTTCTCCAGCATCACAATTTGAAAGCATCAGTTCTTCCTGACTCAGCCTTTTTTTATGGTTCAATTACTGTCTTTAGACATGCAAATTAATTCCATCTCTTGAGGGGACGTTTTCTCCCCAGTCCACCTTCCTCACCAATCCTCGCAGTATAAAAGCCAGTTTGGACTTTATTTAGACTTGACTTTCAATATTCCTGATCTATAAATGGCGTCCACTCTTTGAATTCTCCTTTGAGAACACCTCACCAGTTATCTCATTAAGGAGTTAAAATCTTTTCAAAGGGGTTCATTTTTACACTTGTATGAGAGTCACGATTGTATATTTTTGAGGAAAATTAACCTTTAAGTAGTCTTCTCAGGTGGGCGGTAAAGAACCAGTCTGCCAACGCCGGAGACTCAAGAGATGCAAGTTCGATCCTTGAGTTGGCAAGATCCCCTGGAGAAGAAAATGGCAACCCACTCGGGTATTCTTGCCTGGAAAATCAGAGGAGCCTGGTGGGCTACAGTTCATGGGGTCGCAGAGTCAGACATGACTGAGCTGCACACACAAACACTCCTTAATAGACTTTTATTCTCTATTCGACTGGAAGGAGTTTCTAGTGCCACTTCCATAACCATAGCAACCGGAGCCTAAGGTAAACCCACAGAATTCCTGAAACCCCCACTGCCTCTCCTTTGGGGTGACCAGAAGGGAACAGCACTAGGCTCCTTTCTTCCCCCTTCCCTCTCATTCCTCCCCATCTTCCTCCTTTTGCTCTGACCCTCTTGCCTTCCTCTTCTCAGATTCGCTTCCTCCTGGATCTCCCCTTCGTCCCCATTTTCTCCTTCCTTCCTGCCCTCGTCCTCCTTTTCTCCTCTTCCCCTACCTTCCAGAACCCGCCCGGACTTGGAGCTCCTACACACACAGTTTCCCGCACACAAACACAAACACACACACACACACACACACACACACACACAGAGTTTCCCGCACCTCTCAAGGTGGTACAGGGGCCACCCTCCGCCAGGGCACGCCCAGGACTGGGTCACTCACACCCAGACCAGCCTCCGGTGTCGCAGAGGGACGCTCTTAACTTGCAGTGGAAAGGAGGGTTTCCTAAAAAGAAGGGAAGAGGGAACATTACAAAGTTCTATTTAGTAAAAACAAAAAACTAAACCTAATATATAGTTTCAATGTAGCGAGTGAAAAAAAGTAAAAGTCATTTAGAAAACGAGCAAACCTCAACAACGCAAGCATTGGTGGTTCAGTGGTAGAATTCTCGCCTGCCACGCGGGAGGCCCGGGTTCGATTCCCGGCCAATGCAAGGTTGGTCTCGCTTTTTTCCTTATCATTCTAATTTTGAAAATGATCTGGTTTTGAGCTCGGACATTTTCTATTATCGGATTTTGACCTATTCATATAGTTTGTGACCGTAAGACCCGCAATCACTTCTGCCAGGTGAAAGGGGCAGACGGGTTGGCGACCGGCTGTTTTCCTAACAGAAACATCCAATTTTCTGCCTTCAGAATATATAAAATCAATCTGTTTTGGATTCATTCTTTTGTTTGTAGCATAAGTAAAATCAACGAATGGGCTTTGAAAGAAAAATTTCCGCAGTTGCTAAAAAAAAAAAAAAAAACAAAACAAAACAAAACAAAACAAAAACCCTTTACGTAAAATGTATAAAGGGATTACTCTGAACACTTTGCACTACGTTAAGCAGAGTGGCGCAGCGGAAGCGTGCTGGGCCCATAACCCAGAGGTCGATGGATCGAAACCATCCTCTGCTAGGTGTTTTTGTATTTTTCCTGAGGGGAGCTGTTTTGTGTTTTTCCGGCGGGGGGACGGCGGTGAGAGGAAATGAAGGACTGTAGTCTTAGCAACCCTGTTGCCCGTCTTTCTATACCTAATGAAAACGTGGGTAATCCAGGAGTAAATTTTTATTCCAAGAAAATTTTGAGACGAAAATAATTCACAAATCAGAAAAGCTTTAATGTCAGGTGCTGTATCTCAGAGAGCAGAGAATTAGTGTTAACCCATCTTTACCTACTATCGTACTGTAAGCAAGAACTTAAATTTAGAGTTAAATAAAACCACGTATAGCTAATTTCAGTTTCAGAAATTTACTTAAAGGGAGTTGGAATTTATTTAAAATAATTCTCAGAAATCTCTCCCCGCTGCTCTGTTTTCCTTCTTAACACATCTCTATGTATAAAGGTATATTTTACTTTATTCATTCAGTATTTTGTCCCCCTGTGATTGCTGTGGTATCTAGACCATGGCCTGTCACATCTTAGGCACTGCTTGTTTGTTAAGTACACGAATAGCTACAATTTCTAATACACCAAACAACACTATTCATTGTTATTTTTCACCTTTTAAAAAATTACAAGGGTACAAAAATGACCACACAAAATCTATCTACTGTTTAACATTATGATATATTCACTGCAAATTTCTTTTATATTTAAGGAAAACAACACATAAAATTGAAGCACCCTTCAGCTACATCCCCAACCCTAACATCCCTTTTCTTAGGGTAACTCTATTGTGAATTTGATATGCATATCTCCTCTTCCCCCAACTTCCCGTTTTTTCTTTGGATGAAAAATTTTTATTTACCAAGAGCCTGAGAACAAGTCATATTATGAAGTTTTTATTTAAATAACACAATGCTTATTCAAAAGTGTTGACAAAGTATCTACATGAAAGGCTTTTCTTTATAAAACCATTGATTATGCCTATTTCTATGCAACAATCTATAGCCAAACATGAGAATACCTAATATCTACATAAATGTCTGGAATGGAAGGCCAAAGGGTCATATTTGATTTTCACTTGGTTCTAAAGTGAATTACTTGGTGGTCCAGTGGCTAAGACAACATGCTCCCAACACAGCGCCAGGCTTCCATCCCTGATCAGGGGGCCAGATCCCACATGTTGCAACAAAGATTGAAGATCCTGGGGGCCTCAGCTAAGATCTGGTACAGACAACTAGATTAATTAACTAATAATAAAATATAAAGGCAACTTCTTTGTCAAGTTGGCAACAGAGGCTTTAGAAATCCTATCATTAAAGCCCTTTTATCAACTGTATTTTTTTTTCACATTAAAGTCCTATAACTGTATAGAATCACTATATTCATTTCAGGTGCCAGGTGAAATCTCATTTCATTTTCAATCTGCTTACACTGATGCCCATGGCAAATACAATTTCCATCTGAGATGGTTCTTAAAATACTATCCTCAGTAGCAAGTTTTCTAATCTCACAGATCACCAGAGGCACATGTGATTAATCCAAAGGAGAACATTTGTCAAGAAAGATGAAATAATTCACTGTTTTCTTCTGGGTTCTATTTAAGAATAAATTTTAAGACTGTTCTTGGATAGTGTAATCATAGATTGACCATCTCCTCAAAGTGGAAAATTCATGCTCCCTCCCAGCAAAAATCAGGATTTTGTCAGGTGTTTAGATTTACAGAAAATATTCAAATATTTACCGTTTGAGGACCATAACTAGTGTGTCCATGACCCTCTTGTTTTATTTATTTTAGGGTACAGAATGTTTGATTTTTGACTTCTTTTTATTTGGACAGCTCTGACCAGGCCACAAAACAATACCTCTCTCCCTCTCTCTCATGCCTACAAGTGACTTCTGGGGAAGCTAACTTAAATCCAGTGATTAAACGGAGACAGAAATGATCACTTTACTTATTCCAACTTACTGTCGGTAAAAAGTCGAAGCATTTCAATTGGATCTGGAAAACCCAAGGCCTTTAATCTGTCCTCCTATTTGCTTGCCACAAGATGGCAGAAGAGGGCAATACTTATATCACCCACTGAAGGTAATTTCTCCCTCAGATCTCTTAACAGTGGAAGGAAAAAAATCTCAAAAAGAGCAAATAATAGAGGCGATGAGTAGGAAGTCGATGGGTTCAGGATGAAATTAGGGGACTGCTCTTGCCAGCTTCCAAGACCTAAGGACAGGGGCGCAGGTACTGGAAAGAGAGGAGTGAATGACAAACTTGTATATTTTGCAGGACTCATTGACACGTTGGCATGACTTGCAGACTTATTGCCTGTGACAGGGACAAAACTGTTCATCTGAGATAGGTCCATATCCCCAACTTTAAGGGAAGCAACAAAGGGAAAAACACGAAATGTTGCAGTCTTAATTGGGGATATGGGTGTAGGGGCTTATTTTGCTGTTAATGTGGAAGGGAAAAAAAAGAAATTCCAAAAGCAATCATTTGTTGGTGAAAGGGGATGCCAGGGTAGCGGAAGATGTTAATGATTCCAACTGAAAAGAATTTAGGCACCACTGAAAGATGCAGAGGAATGGGTAATTGAAGGACTTTCGATCATGCCTTGAGAAATTCCATTCTGTAATAATCCTAATTAGCCCATGCGTTAAATAAATATGCCCTTCTCTTTAATACTGAGTTCTCTGACTTCTTTCTCGGGATTTTTAATTGTGGACTCAAGACACTACCAGAAAGCTGCTCCCCCGGCCAAATGAGTCCTGGATGTCTCCCTTCCGTTGCATCCTGATTAAACATTGTAAGAACGCGGCTTTCCCAAGCTGCTGGGTTTCTTGTTCAACATTTTATCTTTAAGTACCCTCCCGGACCTTTAATATTCCCATAGCACTATGACATAAATCTTTTAAACTCACCCTAAGATCTTCGTAGACAGGGCTAATGTTGCAGTACCTATTCTGTAGAGGATAGGAAATAGAAACAAAGAGGCGATTTCGCCCAGAATCCGACTGCAGAACACAGAACCGTTAACTTTCAGTTTTATGGTTCTAGGCTCCCGAGCCTTGTGCATTCCCCAAGACAAAGCTAGTAATTCACTTTCGAGAAAATCTCTACAAAACGCGCAAAACTGTTGGCAGAGTTCTCAGGCCAATTGCAACACACGGCGGGCTTTTCAAATAGTACTGCTGCCCAATCAGATATGGGGGGCGTTACTCGCTTTGAAAAAAATTTTTGGTTGCTATAGCTGAGGGAAAAACTGAAAATCCTTTTCAGTGGGCGCCAAACAAGTAAGTAAAGTCGCTCAGTCGTGTCCGACTCTGCGACCCCATGAACTGTAGCCTACCAGGCTCCTCTGTCCATGGGATTTCCCAGGCAAGAGTACTGGAGTGGGTTGCCATTTCCCTCTCCAGGGAATCTTCACGACCCAGGGATCGAACCCAGGTCTCCAGCATTGCAGACAGACGCTTTACCGTCTGAGCCACCAAATAACCCATACTAAATTTGCCTGGCAAGTTTTGCGCTCAATTGCAGAGCCATGATCGACTGAGGCCCCATAGCCTGCCAGGCTCCTCTGTCCATGGAATTTTCCAGGCAAAAATACATTGCCTAAATGCTTATCCAAAACTGCTTGTTGAGAGCTGTAAAAACTTTTACGGCGTTTTCCGTCGTCAAACCAGCTGTGTAATCTGAGTGAAACCAGACCACAATCAAGTGCACCAGCTATTTCTCTGAAAGTGTAGGTGGCTCTGAAAAGAGCCTTTGGGTTATGTAGGGCTGCGAGCCGGCTCACTTGGAGCTGGTGTACTTGGTAACAGCCTTGGTGCCCTCGGACACCGCATGTTTGGCCAGCTCCCCGGGCAGCAGCAGACGCACGGCCGTCTGGATCTCCCTGGATGTGATGGTCGAGCGCTTGTTGTAATGCGCCAGACGCGACGCCTCGCCCGCGATGCGCTCGAAGATGTCGTTGACGAAGGAGTTCATGATGCCCATGGCCTTGGACGAGATGCCGGTGTCCGGGTGGACCTGCTTCAGCACCTTGTACACGTACACGGAGTAACTCTCCTTGCGGCTGCGCTTCCGCTTCTTGCCGTCCTTCTTCTGCGCCTTGGTCACCGCCTTCTTGGAGCCCTTCTTCGGGGCAGGAGCGGACTTGGCTGGCTCAGGCATGCTGACAGGAATTACAAAATCTCCGAAAAACAGAGAGAATGGAGTCCCTTTTATAGTCACAAGTCCATATGCAAATAAGTCTTAGTGAGCGTATCTGTCTGATTGGTGAATACTAATGATGACGTATGCCAACATTGTCCAATAAGAGCACGCGTTGTAAGAAATTGCGTTTGTCTTGTTTAAAATAGGAAGACAACTTTCGCCAATGGAATGGCTGCTTTTTCGCGCGCACTGTGGCTATAAATTGTGAGTTCCTTCGCTTTAGTCATTTCTGGTGTAGCGTCTGAATACTGCGCTATGTCTGGACGTGGCAAGCAAGGCGGCAAAGCTCGCGCCAAGGCTAAGACCCGCTCCTCGCGAGCCGGGCTCCAGTTCCCCGTGGGCCGAGTGCACCGCCTTCTCCGCAAGGGGAACTACGCGGAGCGGGTCGGTGCTGGGGCCCCGGTGTATCTGGCGGCGGTGCTGGAGTACCTGACAGCTGAGATCCTGGAGCTGGCGGGCAACGCGGCCCGGGACAACAAGAAGACGCGCATCATCCCGCGTCACCTGCAGCTGGCCATCCGCAACGACGAGGAGCTCAACAAGCTGCTGGGCAAAGTCACCATCGCTCAGGGTGGTGTCCTGCCCAACATCCAGGCTGTGCTGCTGCCCAAGAAGACTGAGAGCCATCATAAAGCGAAAGGCAAATAAGGTCTGAATTCATACTCCAACCTCTAAGAACAAAGGCTCTTTTCAGAGCCACCCATAACTTCTGTGGAAGAACTGAACACTCTCTTGAAACCTGTCAGGCTAAGATTACAGTACTGTACATGGAATTTTTAGTCCCCATATTGACTAAACATGCATCAACATCTGGTAAAGACCAATTCTCAGTTTACTCCATTGTAAAACCATGACACTGCCAGCCTTTATCTTCTCCCCAGGGACACATTTATGATGATTATTTGTTCCAGCATTAAACCAATTTTGTTTCTGGGTCTTTATCATTAGAACCCAATGGTCCAATAGTTAAAACTTCTCATGTTTTTTTCAGGGTTACCTCTTTACAAAAAAACACCTAATTACTTGATTAGTGTAAACTTGGTGTCGCTCCAGGCCTTCTGGTCAGTACACAGTTTACATATTGAAGTCCAACCATTTGCATCAAAATCAGTTAATCAAGTTAGATAACCACTTACCAGTATTCAAGCACACAGCACGGCCCCCGCCCCCTTCCCTACACCACGCTGGGCAAAAGTTGTGTCTTCACAGGACCAGTGAGCCAGTCCATTTTGAAGCTTTATTTTAGGTCTTGATACAAACATTAAATGCAGATCTTGATTCAGTTATGAAGTGGAACTAGTTTTTTAGAGACTAGCAAATACTTCGTTGTAATTTCCCCCCATATTATCTGAAAAGAGAAAAAGACCCCAATGAAAATGCATTTCTTTTAGAACAACTTATTTCCTGACTTCCAAAAATTCTGGACCAAATTCCTTTTTTACTGGTGAAATCAATATTTCAGTCGAAAACCAAAAACTCAGACAAGATACAGTGCAGCCATAATTCTTCCCTGCGAAAATACAAACACAAGGTAAGAGGACAGAAAACAAAACCTTTTCAGGCAATGGCACCCCACTCCAGTACTCTTGTCTGGAAAATCCCATGGACGGAGGAGCCTGGTAGGCTGCAGTCCATGGGGTCGCTAAGAGTCGGAGACGACTGAGCGACTTTACTTTCATTTTTCACTTTCATGCATTGGAGAAGGAAATGGCAACCCACTCCAGTATTCTTGCCTGGAGAATCCCAGGGACGGGGGAGCCTGGTGGGCTGCCGTCTATGGGGTCGCACAGAATCGGACACGACTGAAGTGACTTAGAAGCTTAGCAGCAGCAAGATCCAAATGAAGATCGGTTTTTAACCAATCAGGTTACTCCAGCAAAGTCTGGCCAATCAGGATCGGATCGTCTGTATAAAGTCTCGTCCTGGACGCGGTCGTTCAGTTGCTTCTTTCGCGACACAACTCTCGTAGTTATGGCTCGCACAAAGCAGACTGCTCGCAAGTCCACCGGCGGCAAGGCGCCGCGCAAACAGCTCGCCACTAAGGCGGCCCGCAAGAGCGCGCCGGCCACCGGCGGCGTGAAGAAGCCGCACCGCTATCGGCCCGGCACGGTAGCTCTGCGCGAGATCCGCCGTTATCAGAAGTCCACAGAACTGCTGATCCGCAAGCTGCCGTTCCAGCGGCTGGTGCGCGAGATCGCGCAGGACTTCAAGACCGACCTGCGCTTCCAGAGCTCGGCCGTGATGGCGCTGCAGGAGGCGTGCGAGGCCTACCTGGTGGGGCTCTTCGAGGACACCAACCTGTGTGCCATCCACGCCAAGCGCGTCACCATCATGCCCAAGGACATCCAGCTTGCCCGCCGCATCCGCGGGGAGAGGGCATAAACTGTTCTTAACAAGCTTGGGGGCATTTAGCTTCCTCCCAAAGGCTCTTTTAAGAGCCACTTCCGTCTTCACTGAGAACAGCTGTTAACACAAGAATAGGTTTTCCTAAAGCAGAAAAATTTTATCCGGGATTTACATAACCACAATACAGGTATGAAGCGTACTTGCCAAGGCTGATGACGCCGTGGTAATTTTGTAAAAGCTATTTTTAAAAGCTTATTGATACTGCTAATAGCGAGTGTCCCCACCCGTAAGACCACCTGGGCCCTGTGAATTCTCCAGTGTAAAGATCTCAAGGGGAAGTCAGTCAACAAAACTGCGAACCTGAGTATCAGCAGAGAGCAAGTACCTCCCCCAGTTAGAGTAGCCTCAGGATGCAGAGCTCTGGTTGACTGTGTATGTACTGTGCTTGGAGGGACAAGTATCTTGTAAGTTCTAATCAATTACCGATTGAACTGTCCAGGGTCCAAGGAGGGGCAGAGTATATCTAGGTTAAGTGAAGCAATGTGGCCCAGGATCTAGCAGTAGTGGGCAGACCTCTTAACGTAACTGATAATTTGTTTTATACAACTCCAGAAAATAATGAATCTGGTCGAAGCTGGCTACAGAGTGTTCAACAAACTAAGCCCTTTTGAGAACTGCATTTCTCACTGTTTAGCGGTAGCACCTGGTAACCCTGCAGGATCAAGTTCTAAGCTGTTTATTATTCACCCCCATTCCAAGATTTGATGTTGGGAAATTGACAAATTAGTCCTCTGGCTTTTATTTGCCAGCTTTCAGGAACCTCCTAACACAGACAAGCACGAGGAGCAATCCACAGGGGTGGTGTTCAGCCGCTCAGTCTTGTCCGACTCTACTACCCCATGGACTGCAGCACAACGGGCTTCCGTGTCCTTCATCTCCCCGAGCTTGCTCACACTTAGGTCCACTGAGTTGGTGATGCCATCCAACCATTTCGTCCTCTGTCGTCCCCTTCCCCTCCTGCCTTCAATCTTTCCCAGCATCGGGGTCTTATCTAACAAGTTGGCAAGAGCATCAGGTGGCCAAAGTTTTGGAGCTTCGGCTTCAACATCAGTCCTTCCAATGACTGCTCATGACAGGCATCATGCATGCCATCAACATCTGGTGACTTTCTGGAGGTAGAAGCCACAGTGAGCCCGTTCGAGGCAGTAATGCCCTCCAGACCACTTGTGGGCTTATCCCATACCTGACATTACACTCACACCTATGAAATTCTAGGACCAGGAGAGTATTCTAAGTCTGTGTGAACCTGTTTTATTTTTATAACTTTTTATTTTATATTGAAGTATAGCTGATTATATAGCCAAATGTTGTGATAGTTTCAGGTAGATAGCAAAGGGGCTCAACCATTCATGTTCACATATCCATTCTCCCCCCAAATCCCCTCTCATCCAAGCTGCCACAAAATATTGAGCAGAATTTCCTGTACTATAAAGTAGGTAGGTCCTGGTTGGTTATCTATTAATATCTTAAATATAGCAGTATGTACATGTCAATTCCAAACTCCCTTTCTATCCTTTCCCCCTGCTTCATTCTCTCAGTCTGTGAGTCTGTTTCGTAAATAAGTTCTCTTTTATCATTTCTTTTTTAGATTCTGCATATAAGGGATGTCATACGATATTTCTCCTACTCTGTGTGAAACTGTTTTAAATGTAAAATTTTGCCCCTTTTCTCTCACCATATACATAAGGCCAAAAAAATTTTCACCGCTGTTCACTGATGGTTCTCCAGAATAGAAAAAGCCTGACACAAGCAGGTGCTCATCAAATTCTATTTGAATGAATGTAGTGCTGATTTGCAACACTGTAGACACAAGATAGCCTCAGGTAATTACTTAGTGCTGCCCACCTCCTGCATTGCGCATTTCATCCAAGATACTTCTTGAATTCTATGGGGAATAGGTATAATACTGATTACAGGAATTATATAAAACTTGATAGTTTCCAAAGTATTTTCACATGTGTTTTCATTTGTGAACTTGGTGATAGTTCCCCAGATTTAGAGAATATACATATTAATCCTTCACTAGCTCTAGAAAAGTCAGTCTTTTCTGAAGGTAGCCAAGTGCTGGGAAGACAAAGCCAATAGATCTCAGTTTGGGATTCTTTGAACAAACCCTCAAAGGAAATAAGGAGATCTGTATAAGCCTCCCACATCTGTAGGAAAATAAAGTAAGAGTAATTGTTTAAGGAAAAAAAAAAAAAAAGAACTAGGTAGAAAAGCCTGTTTTCCTGTAAGTGGAAAGGCAGGAGTTAGGCTGCTTTTAACATTTTGCAATTCCTCAGTAAGGACATCTGGGATTTGGATGCCGATTGAGATCTGAAGTTAAGAAGTGTACTATGGCTCAGTGAGGACATGCTCTTTTAGAAGTCTAAGGTTGGTTGTAGAAAAGGTGGTTTTAGGGAATGTCCAAAACTTCTTAAAAAGAAAGAAAGAAAGAAATTAGAATAACCACTAAAACCAAAGGCACCAACTCTGAGCACTTTTTAAAAACACGACTTGCAGAAAATGAGTGTCTTGGCCTGCTCAGGCTACTGTATCAGAATACTACAGACTAGGTGGCTTATAAATAATAGAAATGTATTTCTCACAGCTCTGGAGGCTGGGAAGTCCAAGATCAAGGTGCTGTCAGACTTAGTGTCTGGTAAGAGCCCTCTTCCTAACTCATAGATGGCTATTTTCTCTATGGGTGGAAGAGTCAATGGGGTCTCTTTTATAGAGGCATGAAATACCACTGATGAGGGCCAGGTAGTTAAAACCTAAGCCCCTTCCCAAAACCTTACCCTCCAAATACCCTCACATTAGAGATTAGATTTCAGCATATGAATTTTGGGGAAATAGAAACACTCAGTCTATAGAAACCAGTCTGCTTTTAAACATTAGAAGCTTAGGAACTGTGTTCGTAGCCTCTGACCCTATTGTAAACCCAAGAGGGTTAGACAGCAGGGGACTCCTGCTCCAGGGACCCCAATCTATATCTTGATTTTTATTTTCTCAATATGCATCCAACCCTGGAGATGCTAGTAAGGTGAAGTGAATGAAAGGGAATCAGAGTTTCTGGCAGTTATTATCTGATATATTTAGGCATGAAAAGTGACTACATCAGGAGACAGAAAGGACTATGAAGACCATCACTGGTCACATTGTATTACAGAATTTTGGAAACAAGATAAGGCAAAACAAGGAGAGAGGGTTAGGCATGAACAGCCGTGTATATTAGAGAATACATTTAGGACTTGAGAGAGCCTCGGGAGAAAGTAAGGGGTTTCCTAAAGGGTTTTGCATTTCTGGCTTCAAGTCATGAGCAGACTAGAGCAGGGCAGAGTGGGGACTTCACTGGTAGCTTTGTGGTTAGGATTTGGTGTTTTCACTTCTGTGGCTCAGGTTTGATCCCTGGTGAGGCGAATAAGATCTCAAAAAATGCAGGGCAAAAAATAAATAATGGTGTAATAAGGTGAAGGAGCCAGTAGATTCTACATCCTCAAATTTCTTTAACTGAAATAGTACATGGAGGCATAGATGCTTGAGGAATGTTTGAGAATGAAAGCAAAGATGGTGATTGCTCTGGGGGTAGGACCAAGGAAGAAGGAAAATTTTGTGCTTGCCTGTCTCATATTTAAGATTCTGACTTGGTAAAAGGCCAACTGTGTTGAGAAGACTCTACGGAAGGGAAGAAAAGATTTGAGAAGTTAAGCTCATGGAGTGGAAAACACTCCAAAGGGCTAGTTTTGGATTAGTGTATGTCTGCATGTGTCTTTGTGTGTGTGTACATATATATGTGTCTGGAGGACAGGAGAAATGAGAATTAAGAAAGGCACTAATTACTAGTAAATAGACTAACTTTGAATGAAGAACAATGCAAGAACAATAATGATAGCTTATGGTGAACAATCTTGGATTTGTGATCTCCGAAGAATTAGCTTCAGGACCAGGGACCAGGCTTGATCACTCAGAGCTTTTGTGTGGCAGAAGTTTTATTACAGTGAAAAAGGACAGAGAACGCTTCTGACATAGACATCAGAAGCAGGCAGAGAGTGCCCCATTTGCTAGTCTTATCAAGGCCTTATATACTTTTCCAGACCCACTCCCACAACATACATCTTAAATCAATAAGACTAGTCAGAAGGTTCTTGTTAAGAAGGAGAAACATGTCCTCCAGCAACATGTCCTGGGGTCAAACAACAGGGAGGGAACACAGCCCTGCCATCAACAGAAAACTGGATTAAAGATTTACTGAGCATGGCCCCACCCATCAGAACAAAATCCAGTTTCCCCCTCAGTCAGTCTCTCCCATCAGGAAGCTTCCATAAGCCTCTTATCCTTATGTATCAGAGGGCAGACAGAAGGGAAAAACCACAATCACAGAAAACTAACCAATCTGATCACAAGGACCACAGCCTGGTCTAACTCAATGAAACTATGAGCCATGCCATGTAGGGACACCCAAGATGGACGAGTCATAGTGGAGAGTTCTGACAAAAAGTGGTCCACTGGAGAAGGGAATAGCAAGCTACTTCAGTATTCTTGCCTTGAGAACCCCATGAATAGTATGAAAAGGCAAAAAGATAGGACACTGAAAGGTGAACTCCTCAGGTCAGTAGGTGCCCAATATGCTACTGAAGATCAGTGGAGAAATAATTCCAGAAAGAATGAAGAGACGGAGCCAATGCAAAAACAACACCTGGTTGTGGATGTGACTGGTGATGGAAGTAAAGGTGGATGTTGTAAAGAGCAATATTGCATAGGAATCTGGAATGTTAAGTCCATGAATCGAGGCAAATTGGAAGTGGTCAAACAGGAGATGGCAAAAGTGAACGTAGCCATTTTAGGAATCAGTGAACTCAAATGGACTCAAATGGGTGAATTTAACTCAGATGACCATTATGTCTACTCCTGTGGGCAAGAATCCCTTCGAAGAAATGGAGTAGCCATCATAGTTGACAAAAGAGTCTGCAATGCAGTACTTGGATGCACTCTGAAAAATGACAGGATGATCTCACTTCATTTCCAAGGAAAACCATTCAATATCACAGTAATCCAAGTCTATGCCCCGACCAGTAATGCTGAAGAAGCTGAAGTTGAATGGTTCTATGAAGACCTACAAGTCCTTCTAGAACTAACACCCAAAAAAGATGTCCTTTTCATTATAGGGGACTGGAATGTGAAAGTAGGAAGTCAAGAGATACCTGGAGTAACAGGCAAATTTGGCCTTGGAGTACAAAACAAAGCAGGTCAGAGGCTAACAGAATTTTGCCAAGAGAACACACTGGTCATAGCAAACACCCTCTTCAACAACTGCTGGTAATGAGGCAGGAAGCTACCTGGTTTTTCTATAGTTGCAAGGGAAGAGGATTGTTGAGATTACCCATCCAATAACATCTTCAAGGTTAAGCACTCAGATTTCATTACTAAATAGGAGCAGGAAGAAGAAGAAGAAAGCCAGAGAAATACCTCAGTAAGGAATGGATTAACAGAAGAAGGGCATGCAGTCTTTTGCACATATAGTATATATAAAGTACTTGGAGAATATTAGGTATTTGTTCAAGGAGTAAATAATCAACCACACACATTTGAAACAGAAAGGGTAAACATTACTGAAGCTCGGAAAAAGAGAAAAAGTAAATGCGTTATTCGTTAGAGAAGGCATTTTCCCGGAGAAATGAAATCTGCTACCTGGCAGACAAGTCAGGGCCTGAAAGGTCATTTCAAATAGCCAGGAGTCAAGGAAACCACTTAATCATTCAGCCTTTGAAAGTTTTTATTTTTTAAATTCCTGGAATAAAATCGTTCCTGGTCTTTACATTCAGCACTTTATTAAAGACAGTATTAAAAGCACAGAACTTTGGGGTGTACTTGATTTCTCAATTCAACAAAGGAGATAAAGAGGAAGGTGGTGATGGCGGGGCGGGGGAGGGGGTGGAGTAAGGGCAGGAAAGGAGTCCCTGAGAGGGATTTTCACTTGTTCATGGACTCGCCAGAGGAAATGGCGGGTAAAAGCTGAGCTTCCTCAATTTCCTGAATTGTTTCTAAGTGAAACGAAGAAAATTTGAAAAAGCCAGTTCTACCAGCAAAAATGTGGCAGCGAGGGACGAGAAAGGAAGATGATAGGATGAGTAAAAGGTAAGGAAAAGGGGAGACCACCGCTGAGAACGATGAGGAAGCCCACCCTGAAGCTATTTATAGTCAGACTCTCAAGCCACGAGGTTTCAAAAAAACCCCCCGAAAGACTACAGTCACGGCTCTCCAGATGATCCATTCATTCCGGAAGCCACAACTCACTCGGACCATGATTGCTTAAGACAGCAAAAAAAGAGAAAAGAACAGCAAGGCCTACACAAACAAAGGAATGGTTTTCCAGTTATGGACAAGAGCAACACAATGTTTTGTAGAAGCTGAACGGAGGGATTTTTATTAGTCCCTGTTTTTGACTCTGTATTTTAAGCACCTCTCTTTCGATTTTGCTGAAAATGTGGGCGGGGCTTCGGGTCTGGACTCGCCTAGGGGAGTCACGGCTAGCCTGAGCGGTTCCCAATCAGGTCCGAAACATCACTATATAAAACACCGCCTTGGCGCGGTAAATCAGTAGCGGCTCAAGTTGCAGAGATGTCTGGTCGTGGCAAAGGTGGTAAGGGGCTCGGGAAAGGGGGTGCTAAGCGCCACCGCAAGGTTCTGCGCGACAATATCCAGGGCATCACTAAGCCCGCTATTCGTCGTCTGGCTCGTCGTGGTGGTGTGAAGCGAATCTCCGGTCTCATCTATGAAGAGACTCGTGGGGTGCTGAAGGTGTTTCTGGAAAATGTGATACGGGACGCTGTCACCTACACTGAGCACGCCAAGCGCAAAACTGTCACCGCAATGGACGTGGTCTACGCGCTTAAGCGCCAGGGACGTACCCTTTACGGCTTCGGCGGTTAAAGTTGTATACTTAACTGTCGTTTTCTTAAAGGCCCTTTTTAGGGCCACCCACTAACTCGACTAAAGAGCTGTAAGCGCTAAAGTCGTTAGGTTGTGGGGAACATTGTTTTCAAGTAGAATTAGAGTGTGGTCATAACTTCCAGTTCTCTATTTCTGTCACCAGCAGTGGCAGATTTTAGTTTGACATGGTTTCCTGTGTTCCTGTAAGCCAGGTACAATAACCTTCTGTTGTCTTGCACTTCCAAGGGTAATGTAACTCACAAGCAGTATGGCTACCAATAACTAAAATATTAAGTCGTTTAAAGGGAAAAGGTAGCCAACTCTCGCTTTGCTAAGCTATTAGATTCTTAGAGCTCTGGGGCAGAACGTGGTGACTGGACTGATTTAAACTACATTGCCTCCACCTAACACTCCTTTCATGTTATTCAAACTTTTCAATCATAACATCCTATATCTAAAACACAAGACACTTGGAGATTCTCTAGGCCAGCTGTCCCCAACCCTTTCGGCGGCAGCAACTGGTTTTGTGGAAGACAGTTTTCCACGCGCCTGGGTGGGGGGGTGGTTTCGGGATGATTTAAGCTCATTTAGAAGCTCCAATAATTTTGGCCACGTGATGCAAAGAGCCCACTCATCGGGAAAGATCCTGATGCTGAGAAAGATTGAAGGCAGGAGATGAAGGGAGCGACGGAAGATGAGATGTTTGGATGGTATCACTGACAACGGATGAGTTTGAGCAAACTCCAAAGGATAGTGAAGAACAGCGAAGCCTGGCATGCTGTAGTCCATGGGGTCGCAAAGAGTAGGACACGGCTGAGTAACCGAAGAGCGACGAAAATTTATTGTGTACTTTATTTTTCTGGAGTAGGAAACGGCAAACCACTTGAGTATTCTTGCCTGGAAAATCCCATGGACAGAGGAGGTTGGTAGCCTAGTCCATTGGACCACAGATCCGGACACTCCTGAGAGACTAGCACACTTTATCCTTACTTTTATTTCATCAGTTCCACCTCAGATCACTAATTAGACCCCGGGGGTTGGGGACCCCTGCTCTAGGTGATAAGTTTAGGAATTTGGATACATCCTGCAGGCTTTTTTTTTTTTTTGAAAGCCAACAAGATATTTCCTCCCTCACCACATAATCCTAGGGTCCGAAGTAGAGGCGGGACAATGCGTCCTAAACCCAGAAAGAATGGGCGTGGAAGGGCGGGGAGGCAGCAGTCTATTGTCCAATCAAAACGCGAGGTTCGTTATATATTTTGGGACGACCAAGCGCTCCCATCAGTGTTAGGTAGTTGGCACTACTTACCGATGGCTCGCACTAAGCAGACGGCTCGCAAGTCCACCGGCGGCAAGGCGCCACGCAAGCAGCTGGCCACCAAGGCGGCCCGCAAGAGCGCGCCGGCCACCGGCGGCGTGAAGAAGCCGCACCGCTACCGGCCGGGCACGGTAGCTCTGCGCGAGATCCGCCGTTATCAGAAGTCCACGGAGCTGCTGATCCGCAAGCTGCCGTTCCAGCGGCTGGTGCGCGAGATCGCGCAGGACTTTAAGACCGACCTGCGCTTCCAGAGCTCGGCCGTGATGGCGCTGCAGGAGGCGTGCGAGGCCTACCTGGTGGGGCTCTTCGAGGACACCAACCTGTGTGCCATCCACGCCAAACGCGTCACCATCATGCCCAAGGACATTCAGCTCGCCCGCCGCATCCGCGGGGAGAGAGCATAGATTTTATGGCTCCTCCAACTAACACATACCTACCCCCAAAGGCTCTTTTAAGAGCCCCTCAACTGTCAGCAAAAAGGAGCTGTTCATTGTCGAGTATACATACTACCAACATGAAAAACGCCGTGAATTTTAAGTGAAACGTATTGTGGACACAATACTGTGCCACGTCAATACTATGCAGAAGTGGTTGTATCCTGGGCTCCTAGTCAGTCTATTGAACTGTTTCTAGGGGAAGCTTTTTTTTTTTTTTAGGGGAAGCATTTTTTAAAGTGATAATATTTAACCCTTGGCTAAAGGAAGTGACTGAAGAAGTGGCCCATTCCTTGTTAACTGGTGCTTTCTACGGATAGTTCTATAATGACAAATGCAGCGCCTTCCCCCCACCTTTTGCCAAGCAGTACCATACAACTTGACTCCAAATAATGTCTCTCCTGTCTCCCTGTTGCAGGAAGAAATAGTGGTCGAGGTTCGAGCTTTATAGCAGCCAATTGCCCAATTACTCAGCTTCTCTTTGGGAATCACCTAGAACAGGTGTCAAATATGGCAAATGAATTAGTTCGTAGACCATACGAACCTGGCACTAAATGCTCAGTGAATGTTAGCTCTACTATGCCCCTCTTCTGTAAAGCAGACACCCCCGCCCCCCAACCTTCCCAAGTTTTCTGAAAAGTTTTGTGATTGAAACAATGGGAAATGCTTGATTGGAACATTTTCTTAAGACCACCTTTTCTTTAGATCTGGGTTTGCATAATTCTGAAAAAGGCAGACCTGTAGGAATAACATGAACTATCTGAGGAGGAATTCAAGACCGTGAAAGCCATAAAGTAGATATTTTAGGTTTTGCAGGTAACACATAGTCTCTGACACATCTTAAAAATAGAAAAACTCTTACCTTGGCCGTACAAAACTAAGCCACTGTCTAGATTTGGCCACAGTAGGCTATAGTTTCAACTCCAGGAACCCCTGAAGACATGAAGCATGTCAGCCTACAGGTTTTCACAAGAAAGAACTGACTGGAATGCATAAGAGACCCTAATCATCATTGCATCCATGGACAAAATCCTCTCCAAGCTTCCCCCTCTCAATAAATAACAAACATCACCCTCCATTTCACCTCACAGTCACTGCCTCAGGTCCCTTGGATGTTAACGTTTTCCTGAATTCTCTTAAAATTCTACAATCTCCACTTACTCCCTTACTATCCAATCCACACTTATAGTCAGAGGCCAATTATTTTACTGAAAGATGCAAGTCTGTCTTCATTAAATATGCAGAAATATCCACACGGAGGTCCTACAAAAGAAGGTGTTCCTGACCATTCAATTTGTTAAATGTTGGTGGAGATGGAGTTGGAGTTTGAGGGAGAGTGGTGGAAAGTACTGAAGCTCCAAAGGAGGAAAACAGCTTCTGAAAGACGGAGAGAGACCCATGCCATCTAAACAGCCTTTCCAGTGTTGCTGGAAGCCCCTGAATAATTTTTAAGATTTCAGGGTTTTTTCTAAAATACATCTCTGGGTTAAAAAGAAGTTCTTTCTTCTTATTTTAATGGGTTTGCTTACAAATTAAAGGGAAAAAGCATCTCAATCAAAAACATACTAAATTTGTTTGAATTTGAAGATATGTCATTGGATTCTGAAGCCAAAGCAATTTCTACTCCTCATGGAAGAAGTCACTTTGACCACAGAACTAGTCCGAGCCGCGAAATCCCATTCTCTAAAGATATTGGCACCTGGAAACTCCTTGGAAGGCAAAAACGGTTTTTAAAGTGAAATCTATATGCTTAATTTGTGGCTGTAGGCAACTGGCCGACCTGCACCTGTGTTACTTGCTGCAGTTCGAAGCAAAGTTTAAGCAAAACCAAGGAATCTACTGTCTTTCCTCTTGCAAAAATCGAAGGCCGAACTTGGCAACAAAGCCTTTTAAAAAACATTCACTTGATACTTACTAAAACTTTATTGCAATATGCAACTATGTAGCTCGATGCCTTAGGTTCGGTGGATCTATAGGAAAAGCTGAAGGGATTTTTAAAAATATCTTTCATTAACTGCGCGTGATTCATAAAAACACAAACAAGTATGTGAACTTGGAGGCTGTTTTCCTCCTTTGAAGCTTCAAAGACTCAAATTCTGTACCACTGTTTTTAACATTTAATCAAATTTTGGGGACTAACAAACACAAGTTTGGGAGTCCAACCACGAAAGGCGGCTGCCTGAGGGCGGTGGATCGGACGCTCCACCAATCACAGGGCAGCACCGACTTATATAAGCCCGGGCCGGCGCAAGACGGCATTGCAAAACTTGCTCTTTGGAATTTGAGTTTCTCTTCTTCTAGCAGGTTCTCCTTTCGCCATGTCGGAAACCGCTCCTGCTGAGACGGCCGTCCCGGCGCCGGTGGAAAAATCTCCTGCCAAGAAGAAAGCAACCAAGAAGGCCGCGAGCGGTGGGGCGGCGAAGCGCAAGGCTACCGGGCCCCCAGTTTCCGAGCTGATCACTAAGGCTGTCGCTGCCTCCAAAGAGCGCAACGGCCTTTCTTTGGCTGCGCTCAAGAAGGCGCTAGCAGCCGGCGGCTACGATGTGGAGAAGAACAACAGCCGCATCAAGCTGGGTCTCAAGAGCCTGGTGAGCAAGGGCACCCTGGTGCAGACCAAGGGCACCGGGGCTTCCGGCTCTTTCAAGCTCAACAAGAAGGCGGCCGCCGGGGAGGCCAAGCCCAAGGCGAAGAAGGCGGGGGCTGCTAAAGCCAAGAAACCCGCAGGGGCAACTCCTAAGAAGCCCAAGAAGGCTGCGGGAGCGAAGAAAGCCGTTAAGAAGACGCCTAAGAAAGCGAAAAAGCCCGCGGCTTCTGGCGTCAAAAAAGTGGCCAAGAGCCCCAAGAAGGCCAAAACTGCGGCAAAGCCAAAGAAGGCTGCTAAGAGCCCCGCGAAGCCCAAGGCAGTTAAGCCAAAGGCGGCGAAACCTAAAACCTCCAAGCCTAAGGCAGCAAAACCCAAAGCTGCAAAGGCGAAGAAGGCGGCTCCTAAGAAGAAGTAGGAAGTTGGCGCTTGAGAAGCAAACCCCAAAGGCTCTTTTCAGAGCCACCCAGAGATCTCTGGAAAACAGCTGTGCACTGACCTAGTCTGTAGCCAAGAAAGTATTCTTTCCTGTATATAATTTCCCAATTTCCTCCTACCCAGTAAAAGTCCATCATAGTGGACTTCTCTAGCAGCAAACTAGCAAACTGTTGCCTAAGTCTGATGGGCCGAGGAGCCTAATGACTCCTGGGTCCATGAGGTCGCTAGAATAAGAAATGGCACCCCACTAACCAGTGTTCTTCCCCTGGAGAATCCCAGAGACAGGGGGAAGCCTATTGCCGTCTACGGGGTCACGACTGAAGCGATTGATAAGCAACCAGCAGCAGCACTGACAAGAAAGTACAAGTACGTTAAATGAAGACTACTGTCCCAGCTCCTCAGGAGAAAAAGTAGGTGGCTCTTAAAAGAGCCTTTGGTTTGGAAGGCGTGGCTCTTGATGCCTTACTTGCCTTTAGCCTTGTGGTGGCTCTCAGTCTTCTTCGGCAGCAGCACCGCCTGGATGTTGGGCAGGACACCACCCTGAGCGATGGTGACTTTGCCCAGCAGCTTGTTGAGCTCCTCGTCGTTGCGGATGGCCAGCTGCAGGTGGCGCGGGATGATGCGCGTCTTCTTGTTGTCCCGGGCCGCGTTGCCCGCCAGCTCCAGGATCTCGGCCGTCAGGTACTCCAGCACCGCCGCCAGATACACCGGGGCCCCGGCCCCGACCCGCTCGGCATAGTTGCCTTTGCGGAGCAGCCGGTGCACTCGGCCCACGGGGAACTGGAGCCCGGCCCGCGAGGAGCGGGTCTTGGCTTTGGCGCGAGCTTTGCCGCCCTGCTTACCACGTCCAGACATACTACAACCCTTCAAGATTACAACAGAAGAGGCTAAAGTGAAAGAAAACTGCAAATTTTATAGCTGCAGTTGGGCGCGAAAAAGAAGCTATTCCATTGGGTAAAGTTGCAGTTAAATTTGCAGAGTAAATTGTAGGCCCTTTAAGTGAGGACTTTCATTGGACAAAATTGAAAGTGATGTCACTACGAGTATTCGCCAATCAGACACAGAACGTTACAAAATTAATTTGCATATTGAATTATAAAATGGACGCGCTGGGAGATCCCTCTATTTCTCTCTGCGATCTTGTAATTCCTGTCAGTCATGCCTGAGCCAGCCAAGTCCGCGCCGGCCCCGAAGAAGGGCTCCAAGAAGGCGGTGACCAAGGCGCAGAAGGACGGCAAGAAGCGCAAGCGCAGCCGCAAGGAGAGCTACTCCGTGTACGTGTACAAGGTGCTGAAGCAGGTCCACCCGGACACCGGCATCTCGTCCAAGGCCATGGGCATCATGAACTCCTTCGTCAACGACATCTTCGAGCGCATCGCGGGCGAGGCGTCGCGCCTGGCGCATTACAACAAGCGCTCGACCATCACATCCAGGGAGATCCAGACGGCCGTGCGTCTGCTGCTGCCCGGGGAGCTGGCCAAACACGCGGTGTCCGAGGGCACCAAGGCCGTCACCAAGTACACCAGCTCCAAGTGAGCCACTGGCTGCTTGGTCAGGCTCCAACACTTACAAAGGCTTTTTTCAGAGCCATCCACGGTTTCTAAAGAGAACTGGCACTTAGTTTATCTAACTTTGCTGCTACTGCTGCTAAGTCGCTAAAGTCGTGTCCGACTCTGTGCGACCCCATCGACGGAAGCCTCCCAGGCTCCTCCGTCCCTGGGATTCTCCAGGCAAGGACACTGGAGTGGGTTGCCATTTCCTTTTCAGTGCGTGAAAGGGAAGTCGCTCAGTTGTGTCCGACTCGTATTAGCGACCCCATGGACTGCAGCCTACCAGGCTCCTCCGGCTATGGGATTTTCCAGGCAAGAGTACTGGAGTGGGGTTCCATTGCCTTCTACCTCTAGAAGTAGATAAAAGCAGCATTGGGTTTCCCCAGTGGCTCAGCGGCAAAGAATCTACCTGCAATTCAGGAGCCACAGGGAGATGAGGGTTCGATCCCTTGGTCGGAAGGATCCGCTGGAGAAGGGCATGGCACCCCACTCCAGTATTGTTGCCTGGAGAACCCTATGGATAGAGGAGCCTGGCGGCCTACAGTCCATGGGGGTCGCAAAGAGTTGGACACGACTTATTGACTGAGCACGCATAGAAGTAGGTTGTCCTACCTTTAGATTTTTCATGTACTTTGATGATGCTGCATGTTCTTAAGTTTAAATGTTTCACCCCTTTTGGTAATGGCACTTCTGTTCACTTTTTTACATGGTCACATTCTATAAGGGAAAAATCTAGAACATATCAGTTTCTTTCTGAGTCAGCTCCACAGTTCATTTCACTCATTTTTTCTTTACCTTTTCTCCCCCTTGTAATAAGGGAGAAATTCTAAATGAAAAGGCAGTCTTTGAGACCTGAAGGAGAGTAACCGGATGGCATTTTCTCTCCCAGTTCAGTTCAGTCGCTCAGTCTTGTCCGACTCTGCGACCCCATGAACCACAGCACGCCAGACCTCCCTGTCCATCACCAACTGCCAGAGTCTACCTAAACCCATGTCCATTGAGTTGGTGATGCCATCCAACTATCTCATCCTCTGTTGTCCCCTTCTCTTCCTGCCCTCAATCTTTCCCAGCATCAGGGCCTTTTTAAATGAGTCAGCTCTTCGTATCACGTGGCCAAAGTATTGGAGTTTCAGCTTCAGCATCAGTCCTTCCAGTGACCACTCAGGATTGATCTGCTTTAGGATGGACTGGTTGGATCTCCTTCCAGTCCAAGGGACTCTCAATAGTCTTCTCCAACACCACAGTTGAAAAGCATCAATTCTTTGGCACTCAGCTTTCTTTATAGTCCAACTCTCACATCCATACATGACTACTGGAAAAACCATAACCTTGACTAGACGGACCTTTGAGGATAAAGTAATGTCTCAGCTTTTTAATATGCTGTCAGTCTCATGGTTGCAATCACCATCTGCACTGATTTTGGAGCCCCCCAAAATAAAGTCAGCCACTGTTTTCACTGTTTCTCCCAGAGGAAGGTTCAGTCTCCCAGTGGTGGTCCTTTAGTCGCTAAGTTGTTTCCCACTCTTTTGTGACCAAACGAACTGTAGGCCGCCAGGATTCTCTGTCCATAGGATTTTCCAGGCAAGAACACGAGTGGGTTGCCATTTCCTTAGGGGAATCTTCCTGACCCAGGGATCGGACCAGCATTTCCTGCAACGCAGGACAATTCCACTTAGCCACCAGGGAAGCTCATATATGTTATTCAACTTCAGTTATATGCTATTTACTGCCTACTAGTTTGGCTTCCCAGGTAGTGTAGTGATGAGAATTCAGACTCGAGGTTGGATCCCTGGGTCGGGAAGATCTCCTGGAGGAAATGGCAACTCACTCCATTATTCTTGCCTGGAAAATTGCATGGATAGAGGAGCCAGGCAGCCTGCAGTTCATGGGGTTGCAGAGTCAGCTGTGATTGAACAAGAGCATGCACTTTGAGCCTGAAAACTGTTGTTTGTTATTACATAGAAAGATCAGGGAAGCGAGCAAGGATTAATATGTATTAGGCCTTGAAGACCTACCAGCACCAAATTAACACTTCCCGTTACTTAATCAGAAAGACTTAAAGAGAGTAGAAAACACAATGTTCACTCTCTGTTTCAACATTTTAAATACCAGAGTCCACATACTACTTAGCAATAAATTTCCATGCTCCCAATGGTACTTAGTAGAGCTGTGAAAAAAAAAAAAATACTAGTTAATTAATGTACTATTTAACTGTATGACCCAGAGAAGATCACTCTGTGGTGAAACATTTATTATACTTTTTATTTCTCCAATTAAATAATTACTTATTTTGTTGAAAGAGAAAAAAATCTATGTAATGTCTCTTTCATAGTAACATTTGCGGACCTCATCCAGCTCCCAAGAACACACTTGGAAGCAGTGTATATCATCTCATAAGGTCCTAAGGAAACTCGGGCTGCATCATTATCTCCATTTTACAGGAGAATCACGATGTCAGGCTGTACTCTGTAGTCCTGCAAGTCCTGTAATCCCCCAACCTTGAGACCAAAGAAAATGTCCGGAGACAGCAACAGAGACATCAATAGTTTATTGGCTAGGGTATCTTACAGGTCTGAAGCAGAGTTCTAGAATGACTCCCCACTGTGTACCAACAGCAGACAGGACAAGGCAGCAGTCTTCATGGGGGTAGGGTGGCAAGGTGTACCAGTTACAGTGGGAATGGATGTCATGTGGGCTCTCAACTACTAGGGAAACCAACAGATGACCTCCTTCACAATTCCTTTGGTTAACAACCATCGAGGGTTCTCTTTATTAACCCAGTATGCTAGAGGTATTCTGTTCTAAGAATACAATTACTGGTTGGAACAGGGGGCAAGCACTTAAGTTTAATCTCTATGATTAAGAAAAAAGGTCAGTCCTATCCTATGAGTGGGATGATGTAAAGCAGGGGCTGTTCAAGCAGGGAATGTACAGAGCAAGAGAACAGCCATTTTGTGTGGCTTGATCATACATATGGGTTCACTAAAGTAAAATCCAGCATACCCAGCTAGCAAGTATTGGCATAACTTCACTCTCAAATGGTTTTCCGGGGCCTATGCTACTTCTGCCTGAGGCTTCTACTTCTACCTGTTTAGGTTGCTTTCAGGTACACTCTTATTAGTTCAGCATATCAGAATGACCTGCTTTGGTACTCTATTCAGTTTTTCCATCTTAAGCATTTTATTCTCATATATTTCATTTGCTTTTCTCCTTATACATCTGTAAGTTTTTTTATTTCATTTGCTCTAATATTTTGTCATTTACAGGATTGCTGAAAGTCAGAGTTTATGTTATGGCTCTTTACTCAAATATCTGCCTTCAAGGAGTAAATTATATGGCATTTACATCTTGCTTTTGGCATATAGGGGGAAAAAGTCACATTAGTTATTGGCTGCCATATGTTAAGTGCATATTATCTTTAGATACTGTGCATTATTTAACTTTTCAATCTAAGGAGGTAAGTGCTAATAGTATCTTTGGTCTACAGGTAAAGAGAGGATTGGGATTGTAGCATTATATTTATGTTACTGGCTGCTATGTTACTGTTACCGGCAGATTTCCTGGGGGCTTAGACATTAAAGTGTCTGCCTACAATGCGGAAGACCCGGGTTCAATCCCTGGGTAGAGAAGATCTCCTGGAGAAGGAAATTGCAACCCACTCCAGTATGCCTGCCTGGAAAATCCCCTGGACGGAGGAGCCTGGTAAGCTGCAGTCCAAGGGGTCGCAGAGTTGGACAGGACTGAGCAACTTCACTTTCACCACTGGCATTAACAAGGTACTCCCGTCTGGGTGTCTGGGTGGTTAAAAAAACAGAAAATTGTTTTTTCACTCTTCTGGAATCTAGAAGTCTGAGATCAAAGTGCCAAAAGGGTTACTTCCTTCTGAGGGCCATGAGGGAAGGACAGGTTCTAGGCCCTCTCCTTAGCACAGATGGCCATGTTTCCCCCTCTGTCTTCACATGTTCCCTCTATGTCTGTGTCCAAATTTCCTCTAAGAGAACACTGGTCATATTGGATCAGGACCCAATCACTCTCCAATGACCTCATTTTAATTTAATTACCTAATTAAAGACTCTATCCCTAAATATGGTTACATTTTGATAGGGGGGAAGATAAGATTTTTCCCCATTAAAACTGCCTTCCTTTAAGTAGAACAGCCCATAGAAATCAGGACCAGCCCATAGAAATCAGGACCTTATGACTCCCTTCCCTGGACTAGGCCTAGTTTTGGTCCTTTGGAATGAGGACAAAAGAAACTAAGAATAAGGATAGGTTAATGTTTAAATAATTACATAGATACATAGCATCCACTGCAAATAATTAAACAGCATTCAGGTCTCATCCACAGTGAAAGTTTAAGCCTTTCACTTGGGGAAATCTGAATTGCTGACCCTCTAGGAAAATGAATATAAAGGGTCTTCTCAGCTGGGCTGCTGCTTCAGGGAGGGACCTCTTGTCAATTTCATTACCGCTACTGCTTTCAAGACAGAAATGATGGTCAGATAAGAGATATAAGTATAATTCCATGTCTCTCACAGCAGTTTCAGTGGGCAGGTTTCTCTCTGCTCCTTGGTAGCATGATGTAACAGCAAATTGGCACACATTTCCAACAGATGAAATACAGTCTGTGTGCAAGCACTATGTGAATTTAAGTTGTAATTTTCAAACACTGTCTTTTGGAAAACTTAGAAACAGGTTTCAGTTTTTTTTATTTCAGTATTATAATCAACAGGCAGACTTTGCTATACATGCTTGTTTCCCACAGGAAAGGCAAAAGTTATTAACTGTATGATGATAGGAGTAGGGCTACAGGACCCTGTAAAGAGAGCTGGACCAGTGTTCACCAAGAAAAAAAATAATAAGCTGTCCTTTTTTTTCTTTTCTGTTCTTGGGAACAAGAAGGACAAACTTTTTTTTTCTCCCAAATAAAGAATGCCAACTTTTTCACTATTAAAACAAATACAAATGGCCCATCTCCATTTGTTTGTTTTGAAAGAATTTAATGATAACAAAAGACCACAAAATACATCATTTTTACAGTGATGGCCACTACCATGAGGCTTAAAAACTGACTCTGTCATTGATCCTCTAGCTATTTAGACAAAATACTCCCCTTCTCTCTGCATTAGTTTGTTCATCTAGAAAACAGATATGGAATGAGAGTGGCCTTAAAGGATTATTGCAAGCTTTCACCTTCCTACATAGGATGGACTGAAGTCTGAAACAGAGCAGCAGCACATGATACAGATAAATGGCATCTATTCTTCTATATTTCTTACCTCCACCAAATTACAACTGAAAAACTATTCAAAGTCATGGTTTGTGACTTTTAGAAGTCTATGTTCCACGGTGTGGCCCCTGCCTAAATTTAACACTAGGTTTGAAGGAAGCAACAGCTACAGTCTCACGTAGCCTATGGAGATAAGCATTCCACCTTAAGAAGTCAGGATAGTGTTCAGGGATTTTCCTCCACCAAGATTTTGGATCCAATGAAAATGTATCAGAGGACTGTCAGGATGACAGAAGTGAAGAATCCACAGTGGACGTTGCTCTGAGTACTCTGAGTTTAACTGCACTGATGGCTTCAGCAGGATCGCAAAGTGATGGATGTGGTTCTGGAAAACAAGGCATAAGTCAAAGTTTTAGGGAAAAAAATGTGATCACAGGGGTGATA
The DNA here is from genome assembly GCF_033118175.1 of Dama dama. Lineage (NCBI taxonomy): Eukaryota > Metazoa > Chordata > Mammalia > Artiodactyla > Cervidae > Dama > Dama dama. Next base: position 32,670,776 of record NC_083687.1, read on the forward strand.
GCTTTGATAAAAATGTCCTTGATAGTGAGGTGAAGGTGTCTGAATGTTAAGCTCTTCAGTGTGAACTCTGCAAAAATATACAGCCAGATGAAATGCCTAACGTTCAAGAAATTTGACTCAAATACAGTATGCACTTTTTTGAGATGTATCGTTTCCATGACTGAAGTGACAGAGCACGCATGCAGTGTTGGGGATAGCTAAGGTAGAAGCTGATACACAGGATAATTTAAGACTGCCTTGGGAATTAGAGCTTGGATGGATTTCCAAGAATGGAAATCATTAAAATGCAATTTGCTCTCCTGAAATGAAATTTTAGTGAACAAAGCATCAGTGAGATTCTCAGGAAGATCTTTTTTGAGACTTGATCCTTATAGCATCACAGGAGGTTAAGTTTTCCTTAATATAAGTACAATAAAACCTTAAGAATGCAAAGCCAGTCACCTTCTGGAGAAGACACTCATATCCATGACATAGGGCACAAGAACTTGGGACATGACACACCATGTAAACTTCTTATTCAACATGACACACCATGTAAACTTCTTATTCAGTTCATTATATAGTATTTGTTCCAATAGCTTATTATTATGGATTCATGGCTTTATATATGCCAAACTATTCCAGTGGTTGCCTATTAATTGTTCTGTTTAAATCTCAAGTTAGCATTACTTTCAGGTTTTCTTGCCTCTCTCGTCTTAACTCTATTGTTCCTCCAGACATGGGAGACCCATCCTTGTGTTGAGTAAGCATACATATTTTACACCCATCAGGATTTCCTTTGTCTCAAAACTTGTAATTAGTTCCTCTTCAAGGACTTTAGATTCCTGAATAGAGGTGGAAATCTCCAGACCAAGATTTATGTTAGACTGCTTTGTGTGATGCCCGGCTGCCTTAGAGAACTTAGAACACTGCAATAACAAACTTTAAAAAATGTATTTTCAAAGGCTAAGGGCCTGTTACTCTTTTCACTGTTACTCTTTTCTTAATCTTTTCCCAAAATAAAATTTTTTCAAATCAGAGTCTTCTTCTTGAGCTGATAACTTCACTCTTCTTTGCTATTCTTCTCTGCCATTCAACGTCACCTCACATTCTCAAAACACTGTTCCACAAGAACTAACTAGTAAAAGATACTGATATATTTGACCTATATTTTAGATGTAACTCCAGATTCACATCACATATACATATTCCTAGTATTAAGGTGTAACTTTATAGTGAACATTGTCATTTTATGTATGAATGGGCCATGCCTATACTCTCTATTCTGCATTATTTTCACAATTAAAGCAGACGGGATATAAAGTCATTTTTAAAGAATTAAAACAAGATCTTTAATTAATGTATATTTTTCTTCATTCTAAGCACATGAGGAAATCCTCTGGGAAATATTTTGTCTGTTTTAATATAACCTACATTAAAATTATTCTTTTTAATATGCCTAATATAAAAAGTCAGAAAGTTGAAATTATAAATCACCTAGTGTGAAAAAAAGTTTCCAAAGATGTAGGTTATACCTATTAATTCTGAATGTGAGGTCTTAGGCAAAGATTGAGTAGTTTTCCCACATAGTAAGGCTTTAAACTTTTCATGGCTACTCATATATGCATTTTGCAAATTAAATGTTAGGTCACCTATATATTTTCATATGCAATATGAACAAATGTTAATTTTTGTATCAAGTAGTCACTTGATAGAATAACATACTTTTGGGGGGAAGCATTGCCACCTTGATTCCGGGTAAAAACCAAAATAGTTTTAAATATGCCATTCCTTAGGGCCTAAAATGAAGAGATGGAATTTTATCTTCCTGAATTGAGGATAGGGGAACAGTCCTTCTCTATTTCAAAAAAATTTATCGCAATTAATACAGCAAAAGTAAATCCCAGAGACATGCTGGAAAAAAAGAAAGAAACCAGGGTTTGGAGAAAATGGCAGAGTTCTTCCCATAAAGCTGCTTGGCCCAGAACTCTCCGTTAGGATGGGGTCACGAGCGACACCGTTAGTAAATTTCAAACTGCGCGCGCAGCGTCTGGATTGGCTATCGACAAAACGTGGCATCCGCCTAATCTGTGCGTTAACTTAAATTAGATTCTCATTTCCGTTTGTTTTGCTTCTGCCTTTTTAACTTAATACTTGGCACATTTAAACTCAGGGAAAGGGGAAAAAAGCCAGCAGCGCTCCCCAAAGAAAAGACAAGTGAATAATACGATTTGTAACTTTGTTACTGTGTTCCAAGGAACTCATTACTCAGGCACACACACGTTAAAATTAAGGATGCAGAGGACAAGCCATGGTCAACGAAACCTTTTGCCAACTTCAAACGTAAAGGAGAGCTGATTTTACTTTGGGAAAAAAGGTATTTTACTTTCTTTACTACATTTGTCTGATAGTGAACCTGACCCTTCTCGACATAAACAAAAACGTCTCCAGCGTTGCTGCAGCACCACCTACATTACAGAGGAAGCAACTTCTAACAAGATCAAAGGAAATGTGAAAAGAATGAATACCTAGTGAGGACAGAAAAGATGGCCACCTGGAAGCCAAAGACAAGCCTATGAAGAAACCACCCCTGTTAACAGCAGTCTTGGGCCTCTGGCTTCCAGAACTGTGACAAATTTCCCTTGTTTAAGGGAAAACAAAAAACTGGGACTTATTACTTTGCAGCATATTAAGAAACACCTACTGTATAAAGTGAGTGCCAGTTCTCTTTAGAAGATTGAGTGGCTCTGAAAAGAGCCTTTGGGGTGTAGGCCAAGGCTTACCGATCACTCCGTGGCGGGCCGGCTCACTTGGAGCTGGTGTACTTGGTGACGGCCTTGGTGCCCTCGGACACCGCGTGTTTGGCCAGCTCCCCGGGCAGCAGCAGGCGCACGGCCGTCTGGATCTCCCTGGATGTGATGGTCGAGCGCTTGTTGTAATGCGCCAGGCGCGACGCCTCGCCCGCGATGCGCTCGAAGATGTCGTTGACGAAGGAGTTCATGATGCCCATGGCCTTGGACGAGATGCCGGTGTCCGGGTGGACCTGCTTCAGCACCTTGTACACGTACACGGAGTAGCTCTCCTTGCGGCTGCGCTTGCGCTTCTTGCCGTCCTTCTTCTGCGCCTTGGTCACCGCCTTCTTGGAGCCCTTCTTCGGGGCCGGAGCGGACTTAGAGGGTTCAGGCATGGCCGGGAGTTTACTGCCAAAGAGCCCAAAAGCCACAGGAAGAAAGAAGCTGTAAGAACCCGCTTCCTTCACAGCTTCTTAAAGGAGGAAGTGAGTAATACCAGGCGTCTGATTGGTGCTGAATGCTGGAAACGTCACATAATAGTTTTGTCCAATTAAAATAAGCGTATTTCAAACTCACGGTTTCATTGGGTTAGGTGAAACTGCAGCTTTAGCCAATGGTCCACCGTCATTTTCGCGCCCAGTAAAGACTATAAGATAGGTCTGGTTGTCTACACTCATATTTCACAATTGTGAGTTTGTACTTTCGTCATGTCTGGACGTGGCAAGCAAGGAGGCAAAGCTCGTGCAAAGGCTAAGACCCGTTCCTCGCGGGCCGGGCTCCAGTTCCCCGTGGGCCGAGTGCACCGGCTGCTCCGCAAGGGGAATTACTCCGAGCGGGTCGGCGCCGGGGCCCCGGTGTATCTGGCGGCGGTGCTGGAGTACCTGACGGCCGAGATCCTGGAACTGGCGGGCAACGCGGCCCGAGACAACAAGAAGACGCGCATCATCCCGCGCCACCTGCAGCTGGCCATCCGCAACGATGAGGAGCTCAACAAGCTGCTGGGCAAAGTCACCATCGCTCAGGGTGGTGTCCTGCCCAACATCCAGGCGGTGCTGCTGCCGAAGAAGACTGAGAGCCATCACAAGGCCAAGGGCAAGTAGAAGCCTGGCGTTGTGTAGAACTCAAACCTGTCCAAACCAAAAGGCTCTTTTCAGAGCCACCCACTTTATCAGAAAAGACCTGTACTTTCAAAATCCTATTGTTTCGAATAGCAAGGTGTTGAGTAATCCTGTAGCAAAGTTCGCTAAGTCACTTAAAATTGCCTTCTAAAAAGTCAAACGTTTGCTTTCAAGTTTTAGGTTAAACCTATGAGGGCAAAATTAACGTCTTTCGTCTTGGCAGGGTAAAATGGCTATCTGAGACAAAACCTTAGGACCACATGACGGGCCTAGCTCCCCTCCTAGTTAAATTGAGTCTTAGGGCGCACCACTCACCCTACTAGATGAGAATAGAATAGTAACTCAGCAAGGTAAATTACTTGTTTCAAGTAGCTTCAGGCAAAGAATACACCTTATAGTGGGCTCTTTACATCAATGCTGGTGAAGTAAAAGACATGAATTATTCACCCATTAGGTAGATGTGCCTTAACAGATAGACAAGGTAGACATTGTAAATCACATAAGATAAATCAGCAAGCCAAGTTCTTAGAGTCCTAATGCTGTCAACGATTTTTGTTCACTATCATCACTCACCCTGCTCTCAGAGAGAGTCTTTTAAAGTGAGTGAAGTCGCTCAGTCGTGTCCAACTCTGCGACCCCATTAACTGTAGCCTACCAGGGTCCTCTGTCCTTGGGATTTTCCAGGCAAGAATACTGGAGTGGCTTGCCATTTCCTTCTCCAGGAGATCTTCCTGACCCAGGGATCGAACCCGGGTTTCCCGCATTGCGGGCAGATGGTTCACCATCTGAGCCACCAGGGAAGCCCACTAAGAGGGCCTTCAATTCTCCACACCAGCTAATCTGGTTTTCATTATGAATACATTTTAATAAAAGGGATTACTATCGCATTCCTAGTCCACTGGAATAAGTTTTCTGAGTCTCCTGAAATATTTTTATTCCCTATATTTAAATCTCATTGCAATCACATGTAAATAATATTCTTTGTAATAACAGTGACCACAACAATCACAATCGGGAGGTTTTCCTTTTTCTTTTAAATTTATTTGATGTTGGAAGAATCGAATCCTGATTTCAGTGAATCTAATTATTCAGTTTTTCTCTCTTAAAAAGTCGGTGCATTATTTGAGTCTGTAAATTTTAATCATCTATATCTCAGAACTAGAACTCTCAAGAATAAATGATACAGCTCCAAGGAAGGCCTATGAGATCTTCAAGTTTTAAAAATAAAATATACTGTGGTTATTGTTATTGATGTTGATCATGCAAGAAGTAACATTTCCTTCATTGCATCATTTCTATTCCCCACAGCAAGGACCATCACAGTGTTAAAATAATGCCTTTATTATTCATGGAATCAATGAACCTATAATCAAATACTTGATAAATGAATATAAATTGTGGTTTAAATAAAATATTCAAGCGTGCTATGTCATTACTTATAATTCCACATATTAACCGAGCTTTTAAAAATTTGGCTTCGCTTGTGGCACAGCCGGTAAAGAATCCACCTGCTATGTGGGAGACCTGGCTCCCATCCCTGTGTTAGAAGAGTCTGATCCCTGGGTTGGGAAGATCCTCTGGAGAAGGGAACAGCTACCCACTCCAGTATTCTGGTCTGGAGAATTCTATGGACTGTAATGGACTATTAATCCAATTTCATTGGATGAAGCACTTACTGTTCTTTACTGTCTACACAATCAGAAAGAAAATAAAACTTGTATTTAAAAATGGAGATAACACAACTTTCCAAAAATCTTGCCAAAATAATTTAGATATTTCTTTCAATTAGATCCTGAAGAATCCCATAATTTATGCTACAAAGTCTTCATAAGAGGTACACTTCAGTTAGAGTGGCGGAAGATTTATGAAAGTATTATTTAAACTTTATTCTTGAAACTGGTCTTCCCATTAATTTCCCTCTCTGCAGACTGGACTACTATGTAAGCATTGGGCAGTATACTCCCATATTAGATTTTTTTGTGTATTATTGGGGAGAAAAAATTTTCTTCTACCCTTCCAAGGTTCTTTTACAGGTCTAATAATCGAATTGACATGATGAGATAGATTAACAGAAGAAAGATCAAATTGAATTTCATACATATGGAAAACCCACACACGTGGGCAGTTCAAAAAAAGAATGTAAAATGAAGTTTATATGCCATTCTGAGCTAAGGAATTCAATAACAGCTTCCAAGTACAACAGGGAAGTTCACAGAACAATAAGAGGAAAAGCAAATACTGGTTAAATAGTTTGCCCTACCATGCAACTGGGTCACTCAAAATTTTTCTCTGGTAATAATTCTGGGAAATAAAAGTATCAGTTGCTCAGTCATGTCCAACTCTTTGCAACCCCATGGACTACATCCCACAAGGTTTCTCTCTCTATGGGATTTTCCATCCCATAGAGTTTTTTGAGCAAGAATACTGGAGTGGGTAGCCATTTCCTTTTCTGGGAGACATTCCTGACCCAGGGATGGAACCCAGGTCTCCTGCACTGAAGGCAGATTCTTTGCCATCTGAACGACCAGGGAAGCCTGGAAAGACACCCATTTTGAATTCTCCTAGGTAGTTAAGAGAGGAGCAGAGTTTGTCTTGAGATTACAGGGTCTCAATTGACATTTACATTTAAAATCGCTCAGTCCTGTCTGAATCTTTGCAATCCCATGGACTATACTAGGACATGAAATTAAAAGACGCTTGCTCCTTGGAAGAAAAGTTATGACCAAACTAGACAGCACATTAAGAAGCAGAGATTACTTTGCGGACAAAGGTCCGTCTAGTCAAAACTATGGTTATACCACTAATCATGTATGGATATGAGAGTTGGACTATAAAGAAAGCTGAGCGCCGAAAAATTGATGCTTTTGAACTGTGGTGTTGGAGAAGACTTGAGAGTCTCTTGGACTGCCAGGAGATCCAACCAGTCCATCCTAAAGGAAATCAGTCTTGAATATTCATTAGAAGGACTGATGCTGAAGCTGAAACTCCAATACTTTGGCCACCTAATGCGAAGAACTGACTCATTAGAAAAGACCCTGATGCTGGGAAAGATTGAAGGTGGGAGGAGAAGGGGACGACAGAGGATGAGATGGTTGGGTGGCATCACCGAACAATGGACATGAGTTTGATTAGGCTCTGGGAGTTGGTGATGGACAGGGAGGCCTGGTGTACTACAGTCCATGGGGTCACAAAGAGCCAGACACAACTGAACAATTGAAATGACTGACTGAACTGGACTATACAGTCCATGGAATTCTTTAGGTCAGAATACTGGAGTGGGTAGCCTTTCCCTTCTCCAGGGGCATCTTACAAACCCAGGTCTCCTGCATTGTGGGCAGATTCTTTACCAGCTGAGCCATAAGGGAAGCCCAAGAATACTGGGAAAGATAGCTTATCCCTTCTCTATGAGATCTTCCTGACCCAGGAATCCAACCAGGGTCTCCAGCATTTCAGGGGGATTCTTCACGAACTGAGCTATCAGGGAAACCAAAAATCTGACACTTGTAGTTTGTTTCCTCCTGTCTCTTAGTCAATTCAGTTGCTCAGTCGTTTCCGACTCTTTGCGACCCCATAGACTACAGCACGCCAGGCCTCCCTGTCCACCACCAACTCCCGGAGTTTACTCAAACTCATGTCCATTGAGTCGGTGATACCATCCAACCATCTCATCCTCTTTTGTCCCCTTCTCCTCCCACCTTCAATCTTTGCCAGCACCAGGGTCTTTTCCAATGAGTCACTTCTTTGCATCAGGTGGCTGAAGTATTGGAGTTTCAGCTTCAGCATCAGTCCTTCCAGTGAATATTCAAGACTGATTTCCTTTAGGATGGACTGGTTGGATCACCTTGCAGTCCAAGAGACTCTCAAGAGTCTTCTCCAACACCACAGTTCAAAAGCATCAATTCTTCAGCACTCAGCTTTCTTTATAGTCCAACTCTCAAATCCATACATGACTACTGGAAAAACCATAGTTCTGACCTCTTAAGAGAGAGATAAAAATTGTCTGACACTTGCAGCCTATTTCCTCCATTTAGAGACCCCTAGGCTTCCTGCCTGTCACCCTCTCATTCTGCCTTTACTTCAAAATAATTAATGTGCAAACATGGCACATTTTGGGGAACTCATTTTGAACCCGTTTGGTATTTTATCCATTTCTGTGCATATTCCATTAGAGTGGAGACAGTGTTTTATTCATATTTGCATATCCCTACACTCTAGTTCAATGACAAGCCCATAAAACATAGTCAATAAGTTGTGTTAGTTCTGTAATAAAAATCCTTATAAAGTAGGTAAATGATCTAAATAAAAGCCAAAGAGAAGTTGAAAGTTAAACAAGGATGAGCTCATGTGAAGGAAAATGTAGGGATTTTTAGATGAATAACTTCAAATTAACTAAACTATAGGAGGAAGCCTAAAGATCAGTGGGGTCTAACAAGCAAAGAACAGCTGTAAAGAATTACACTGTCTTTTGAATTCATGATGTTAATTTATCTGGGAAAAAAAGTTAATCTGGATGAATTTATTAATTTTGTATACTTCCTACTTCCTCTCCAGTCTATCAACAGTATCACATTTAAATAAATGTTACTGATATTGTTGTTCAGTCACGAAGTCGTGTCTGACTCTTTGCGATCCTGACCCCATGAACTGCAACACACCAGGTTGCTTCCCTGTTCTTCACTATCTCCTTGAGTTTGCTCAAACTCATGTCCATTGAGTCAGTGATGCCATCCAATCCAACCAACTCATCCTCTGTTGTCGCCCCCTTTTCCTCCTGCCCTCAATCTTTCCCAGCATCAGAGTCTTTTTCAATAAGTCACTTCACATCATGTGGCCAAAGTGTTGGAGCTTCAACTTCAGCAGCAGTCCTTCCAATGAATATTCAGGGTTGATGAATATTAATTACATGGTGGAATAATGAGGAGATTGAGAGATTTGGGGGACCAGTAATTTGGTCTTCCCTGGTGGCTCAGAGTTAAAGAATGAGCTTGCCAATGTAGGAGATATAGCTTCAATCCCTGGGTCAGAAAGATCCCCCTACAGAAGGAATGGCAACGAACTCCAGTATTCTTGTCTGGGAAATCTCAGAGACAGAGAAGCCTGGCTGGCTATAGTCCATGGAGTCACAATAATGTTCGGCACAATTGAGCGACTAAATAGCAACAATTTGGAAGAAGGCAGGGACTCTGGACAGGGGCCAGCATTAAGGATAGAGAATTATGGAGCCCTCAATGAAACAAATTTCTGAGGTTCTCAAAAAATGTCTTTCCCCAAGGTTATTTTTGTGGTTTTTAAAAACTTCTCCACTCTCATACCTTTATCTATGCTATTTTAATTGTTTAAATGAAAATATTAGTTTCACTCATTCTGTGACTAAGAGCTTCCCTTAATAAGAAACAGATTTACAAGAGGAAAACAAGTTTAATACCATGTATGTCTGATGTATACATAGAATACACAGAGGGGAACTGAGTAAAACTCCCAGAAGTAGCCTGGGAGCCTTTAAATATCATCTTCAGCTAAAGACAAAATATGTTGGAGATAGTGGCATTTATAGGACTTGAGCAGGAAACCCAGAGTAAACCAGGTGTGGCAGATTTAAGTCCTGCACCTTCCTCAGGTAAGTTTCTTGTGAGTTATTAATATCATTCTCTTCCTGGCTCAAAGAAGGAGATACCCTTACAAATGGAGATTTCTCATATAAATGTAAATTTCCCTTAGTGTATGTGTCAGCTGCTCAGTTGTGTCTGACTCTTAGTGATCCCATGGACTCTAGCGTGCCAGGCTCCCCTGTCCATAGTATTCTCCAGGCTAGAATGCTGGAGTGGGTAGCCATTCCCTTTTTCAGGGGATCTTCTTGACCCATGGATCCAACTCGTGTCTCCTGCATTGCAGAAAGATTCTTTACCACCTGAGCGACCAGGGAAGGCCTTGGTATTAAATTGTTTTTATAGCTTCTCCTATGTCTGCTTTTTCTCAAAACCATCAGCTTATTAATTCTTATGCTTAAGAAGGATATTTGGGAGTGATATATTCGGGTACACTTGGTTAGAAACATCAGTATAGTATACCCAAGTACAGTGAAGAAGTAAATTTTTACTAAATGGAAAAAAAATATTTTTCAGAAACACTAATTACTAGGGAGTTTGTTAAAACTATTAAAGAATTCATAAGGTCAACAAGCAGGCGTTAAACATACATTTTCTCTTTAAATAAGGGAAATTGATGAAAATGTAATCAGTGCAAGGAGGTTCCAAAATGCCATTTATGGCATTGCATATATTTTCTTTGAAAGGGTATGTGCTTTTATCTGTTCACCAAAATACCAAATTAGCTACTAGCAGTGATCTGTGAATTATTACTTTATCCCTGCCTTTTCTGTATATTTTACACAACATTCGTGTTTTGCGCTGGCATTCAAAAGCAACTGCTAAAGTTTTAAAACAAGGTAACAAGTCACCACAGAACAAAGGAACAGAGATGGCCTCTTTTTTTTTTTGTCCAATTCCCCTCCCCCACTTAAGGCGAGACTTCCCGCCTCCTTCCTTCTTCAAGTTCTCACTTCGGTCCGCCAACAGACGTATAAAGGTGCATCACGAAGCTGGCAAGCTAGGCTTTTTGGAGTCTCTGCTCTGTTGACATGTCTGGTCGCGGCAAAGGCGGAAAGGGTCTGGGTAAGGGAGGCGCCAAGCGCCACCGCAAAGTCCTTCGTGATAATATCCAGGGCATTACCAAGCCTGCCATTCGGCGCTTGGCTCGTCGCGGTGGTGTGAAGCGTATCTCTGGGCTCATCTACGAGGAGACCCGCGGGGTGCTGAAGGTGTTCCTGGAGAACGTGATCCGCGACGCGGTCACCTACACCGAGCACGCCAAGCGCAAGACCGTCACCGCCATGGACGTGGTCTACGCGCTCAAGCGCCAGGGACGCACCCTCTACGGCTTCGGCGGCTGAGTGTCTGCGTTCTCCCATATTCAACAAAAGGTCCTTTTAAGGGCCCCCACTCTTTCACTTGAGGAGCTGTGATGCCTCTTTGCTTTTGAGTTTTCTTCCTCTTTCGTACACACTTTAAACTGCTTAGAAGCACTACTTCCACCCTTACATTTTTGCGCTTCCAGGCAATGTCTTGAACATAGTTTTGTATTTTACTTTGTAACCTACCCAGTGGAATGTTTAGTTTAATAGCCTAGACGTTGATAAATGGAAGCAAATACATCACCCAAATACATATGGCTTAAGGTTTAACCACAGTGGCATTTCTGTTAAATGGATTAGAAACGAATGTGTACCAAGGGAGAGAGAAAGTCACTTTCGTAGCGAGTTTAAACAGGAAGTGCACGGTTTTATAGTGATAGCTCCATGTGTCCTCATGAAATAAACCTGTGACTGTTAAACAGATGTAAACACGAGTGTGAAAGGATGAAAATGTATAGGCTCACTAGTATCCTGCAGAACAGTTGGTGAGGATGGGATGCAATTAAAAGGCATTTCAACAAAAACAAAGTCATATTACAGAAATATTCTCTACAATGAAAACATGCAAGGCAGCTTTATAAAGCAGAACAACGAATTTAAAATTAATTTTAAAAGATCCTTGGTACAGAATTGGAAAGGAATATGATTGGGATTGGAATTGGAATAAATTGGAAAGGAATAAGATTAGGAAATCCAGACCTAAACTCTGAAGGTGGTCTTAGCATTTTCCTAGAATCTTAGAAGCTATAGGAAGAAACCCAAAGTCAAGGGGGAAACCTTTGTAGACACACAGACTAAAGAGCAATTGCCTCAGTTCAGTTCAGTCGCTCAGTTGTGTCCAACTATTTGCAACCCCATTGACTGTAGCACACCAGGCCTCATCACGAGCTCCCAGAGCCTACTCAAACTCATGTCCACTGTTCAGTGATGCCATCCAACCATCTCATCCTCTGTTGTCCCCTTCTCCTCCTGCCCTCAATCTTTCCCAGCATCAGGGTATTTTCCAATGAGTAGTTCTTCGCATCAGGTGGCCAAAGTATTGGAGTTTCAGCTTCAGCATCAGACCTTCCAATGAATATTCAGGACAGATTTCCTTTAGGATGGATTGGTTGGATCTCCTTGCAGTGTAAGGGACTCTCAAGTCTTCTCCAACACCACAGTTCAAAAGCATCAATTCTTTGGTGCTCAGCTTTCTTTATAGTCCAACTGTTAAATCCATACATGACTACTGGAAAAATCATAGCTTTGACTAGATGGACCTTTGTTGATAATGTCTCTGCCTTTTATATGCTCTTTAGGTTGGCCATAGCTTTTCTTCCAAGGAGCAAGCATCTTTTAATTTCATGGCTGTAGTCACCATCAGCAGTGATTTTGGAGCCCCCAGAGATAGTCTGTCAGTGTTTCCAACCTTTCCCCATCTATTTGCCATGAAGTAATGGAACCAGATGCCATGATCTTAGTTTTCTGAATGTTGAGTTTTAAGCCAACTTTTTCACTCTCCTGTTTCACTTTCATCAAGAGGCTCTTTAGTTCTTCTTTGCTTTCTGCCATAAGGGTGGTGTCATCTGCATATCTGAGGTTATTGATATTTCTTCCGGCAATCTTGATTCCAGCTTGTGCTTCACCCAGCCCAGCATTTCTCATGATGTATCCTGCATATAAGTTAAATAAGCAGGGTGACCATATACAGGCTTGATGTACTCCTTTCCCGATTTGGAACCAGTCTGTTGTTCCATATCCAGTTCTAACTACTGCTGCTGCTTATTTTTTTTTTTTTTTTTTTTCGGTAACTATTGCTTCTTGACCTGCATCCAGATTTCTCAGAGGGCAGGTCAGGTGGTCTGGCACTCCCATCTCTTGAAGAATTTTCCACAGTTTGTTATGATCCACACAGTCAAAGGCTTTGGCATAGTCAATAAAGCAAAAGTAGATGTTTTTCTGGAGCTCTCTTGCTTTTTCAATGATCCAGTGGATGTTGGCAATTTGATCTCTGGTTCCTCTGCCTTTTCTAAACCAGCTTGAACATCTGGAAGTTCATGGTTCACATCCTGGTGAAGCCTGGCTCGGAGAATTTTTAGCATTACCTTGCTAGCCTGAGAGATGAGTGCAATTGTGCAGTAGTTTGAACATTCTTTGGCATTGCCTTTCTTTGGGATTGGAATGAAAACGGACCTTTTCCAGTCCTGTGACCACTGCTGAGTTTTCCACATTTGCTAGCATACTGAGTGCAGCGCTTTCATGGCATTCTCTTTTAGGATTTGAAATAGCTCAACTGGAATTCCATCACCTCCACTAACTTTGTTCATAGTGATGCTTCCTCAGGCCCACTTGACTTCGCATTCCAGGGTGTCTGGCTCTAGGTGAGTGATCACACCTTCGTGTTTATCTGGATCATGAAGATCTTTTTTGTATAGTTCTGTGTATTCTTGCTACCTCTTCTTAATATCTTCTTCTTCAGTTAGGTCCATACCATTTCTGTCCTTTATTGTGTTCATCTTTGCATGAAATGTTCTCTTGGTATCCCTCATTTTCTTGATGAGATCTCTAGTCTTTCCCATTCTATTGTTTTCCTCTATTTCTTTGCATTGATCACTAAGGAAGGGTAGCAATTGCTTACATGTAAAAAAAAAGACAAAATGACTAGGTTTACATATTTTTATATCTGAAGCTAAAAATTCCCTTATCTCATCAATACTTAATCTTCATAAAATCAAATGCTAAATATTCATCTAGCCAGTCTCCCAACTCAGGAATATTTTTTCAACAACCCTAGCCCCACCTCTGAAGCACAATCAAAGATAACTGGATCTGTTTCCCAGAAAGAGAGGGGCCTAACTTCCATTATTACAAGATTACAAATTGCCATGTCTACTAATTTTTGAGACGATTTTATCCATTTTGCTGTATAAAAGAGAGCGATTTCTGTCCTTGCTTTGCAATCCCTTTAGCAAAATTGCCTGTGATGTGCTTCACATTCTGGTTTAATGCTTATTCAGTCATAAAGCTTTTCTGTTTTTACTCCCTTTGTGCAGCGATTTTTCTGAATTGGGAGGTATTACTTTTAGCTATATTCCCACATTTTCTGAGGATCTATTACTATTTTTGTGGCTTTCCATTGATGTCTTGAATAATTCTGACAGAAGTCTCTCAGTTCTTAAAAACAAAGAAACAAAAACCCCCACAGAAAAAAAATCCTTAAATATTCAGTACATAATTTAACACTATCTTATATGTAGTGTTTTAGTATTTGTCTTTAGAAATCTATTATTATATTTATAGCCTGACTTCTTTTTGATATTACCTTCTCTAAACCTAGACCCCAAATTTTGAATAATGAAACCACTGGTATTATCTATTTAACACGTAAGGTTTGTTCTCTCATTTACATTTGTAATTAGGCATATACAACTGTGACAATTGTTCTGTTGTATGTATTGTGCAATATTTGAAAAAGGAGGACAAATAAAAACTAGAAACTATACATCCCTAAGTTAACCAGGTAAAATGTTATCGATGTAACATTTATACTTTTTAAGTTGGGTGGACCATACTTGCATGCATATAAAGGACACACTGCCAACAGATTTTGTTCCTCAGTATAAATACCTTCTCATTGGGAGGCAACAGTAGCAAATACTTGCAGCATATATCAAAGGGGAAATGTCAATATCCTCACTATTTATAATATCATACCTATATTGGGGATTCTATCCCACTCCATACTGACAATATTAATTACTATTACATTGACCAGACTGATGATTGCTGTTTTTCTTTACAGTTATCTCTAAGGCCCCTGCTACAAAATATTGAGCTTCCCTTGTGACTCAGCTGGGAAAGAATCTGCCTGCAATGTGGGAGACCTGGGTTTGATCACTGGGTTGGGAAGATTCCCCTGGGGAAGGAAAAGGCTACCCACTTCAGTATCCTGGCCTGGAGAATTCCACGGACTATAGTCTGTGGGGTCACAAAGAGTTGGACACAACTGAGTGACTCACTTTCACAAAATATAGATCTGAAATTGAGCTTTTCAGAAGATGCTTCGAAAGAACCTTGACATATAACTGTACCTGATACTGTCAAGCTCTACTACAGGATTTAAGATTTTCCAAGCCATATCAGAAGCAGGGTACTTAATCCAAAATCAACAAACCAAAAATTAATCACAATGGACTGAATTACACTGGGCTGAATGAACTGATTTGATTATGACTAAAGGTCCTTTATTAAAACCTTCTTTTAAAAAAAAAAAAACCCAAGACTTTTTATACTTTTGCTACCTTCTCCCTCAAATTTTAGAAAACTATTTAGGTAACTGAACTTTTGATAAACTGTCAGGAATACTAGCAATGCTTTTGAAAATATAAAATACACATTGCTAGGCCGTGTTACAAAACAATACAGAAGAGTGATTGGGTTTTGTTAAAACTCCTTTTTCATAGGAATGTGATTATTAACACAGGCTTAAAACTAAGCGTGAAAGTGTTAATTGCTCAGTCGTGTCTGACTCTTTGTGACCGCATAGACAGTAACCTGCCAGGCTCCTCTGTCCATGGGATTTTCCAGGCAAGAATACTGGAGTGGGTAGCCATTCCCTTCTCCAGGGTATCTTCCTGACCCAGGAATTCAACCTGAATCTCCTGCGCATCCTCCATGAACAAGAAGGCCTTCATCCCTTTTCACAACTGTGTCGTATAAACAGACCAACTTGTTGGTCCAGTGGTCAAGAATCCACCTGTGCTCTAGAAATCCAAGAGCTGCAACTACTGAGCCCATGTGCAGCAACTACTGAAGGCCACGAGCCCTAGAACACGTGCTCCACAAGGAAGCAGCCCCAGCTCTCTGCAACTAGAGAAAGCCTGCATGCAGTAACAAAGACTCAGCCCAGCCAGCCAGTAATAAATAAAAATAAATATTTTTTAAAAAGCAGTCCAAGTTGAACAAAAGATACAAATTTAAATATTCTATTATATACCTATCTAAGAGTCTGGTCATGTTTGATCAAATTCTTGATCTTGCCTTCCTAAACATTTTGAAATATGTATTTCTTATACTATTTGCAGAGCTGTAATTCTGCAGCAGAGAAACAAGTGAAACAAGTATTTTACATGATTCAGCTGTGCTCCATCTCCTTGAACCCTTAATTTAAGCCTTAAGTTACCCCCATGTCTTTCTCCTTGTCTCAGGCTGTATGTTTAAATTTATTTTTAAAAAATCAGGCATCTATAGCATTTTAATTTGATTTGAGTCTTTTTATGCCCTGGGAGAACTTGCCTCATAGTTTCATTGGAGGCTCCCAGGGCATCAGGGTAATTTCCCACAGGTCGGTGGAGGATCAAATATGGAAACAGGGAAGACACTAAGGATATTAAAGCAAGTAACCTAGGAGAGAAGATAGTCCTTCACCAAGGTGGGAGCACGGTGGTACTGAGAATTGATGTTTCCATATATATTTTGAAGGCAAAATCAGGAAGATTTCTAGAAGAATTGAATGGCATAGAATGAAGTCATTATCAGATTAGGAGGAGGAAATACCAAAGATTCTATTTTGGGCATGTTAATTTTAAGATGTCAAACATCCATGTGAAGATAGCAATTAGGGGATAGGGGGAATTTCCTGGCAGTCGGGTAGTTAAAATTCAGCACTTTCACTGCTGAGGCCCTGGTTAGGGAACAAAGATACCACAAGTCATTTGGCCAAAAAAAAATGAGAGAGAAAAGAAAGAAAGTAATTGAGGTTATGTCTCTATGGAGTTTAGGAGAGAAGCCTGAGTTGGCAATATAAAGTTGGAAGTCATTGAGATATAGATGGTATTTAAAGTCTGAGCTTGGTAAGATCTTCAAGGGAGTGAGTATAGAGCAAAAAGCAGTAAAAACTTAGGCCTGTATCCCCCAACATTAAGGGTCTGTGGAGAAGAGATGAACTAACAAAAGATACAGAGCCTCTGATAAAATGGAACCAAGTGAAAGAAGCATATCAAAGAGAAATTATAGGATCAATTATGTCAGTGTTTCCAATAGATTAAGTAAAATGAAGACTAATTATTGGCCATTGGATGTATCAATAGGAAAATGATTGATGATTTTATATTTGTTTACTTTCTGTCTTTTCCCTAGTAGAAAAAAAGTTGGGACTTTTCCCCCTCATACTATCACCAGTGCCAAGTACAATGTCTGAAATCTAGCAGTTATTCAATAATTAATAAATAAATGAATTAGTTAACTAATATTCCTGCTATTGACAGAGAGTTGTTCTTACTGACTGTCCTACAGTGTACTGACTAGGGTAGAGTCCTGAGCAAGCAATGGAACTGTGTTAAGCAATACATGCTAGTTCTCAGGGCATTTAATCACAATATATTTTTTCTATTTGTTAAAGTTTTAAAGACTATGGTTTCTTTTTAAGGGTAGTTTTCCAGTATAGCTGGAAAGAAAAGCCAGGCTGTTTACCTAGGTTTCTGATGCCTCGATTCTATAACCACTGAACCTAGCAGATATTTATAGCAAGATCTTTCTATGCAACAAACTTTAATCCATTGACCACAAATAAAATAAACCCTTGAATTAGAACTCAATCCTCTCTTGGGAGAAAGGAAAGAACTTGAATTTCTGGACAAGACCTCTCTTTGCAACAAAGAAAGATTGATGCTCTGTCTCTTAATTTGGGTCTGAACCTTGGGGCTGAGAGTTCCACAACCTTTGATTTTATTCTCTTAAAGTTGAAACTGATGAAAAAATGATATTAAAAACCAAAATTTGCCCTTAGATTTGAAAAGGCCTGTGGAACCAGGAGAAATGAGAGGTGCTAATGAGTTGTATTTGAGAAGACACAATCCCACAGATTCTGATAACTGGTCTAGGGAAACATCAGTTATTAATATTTAAACAAACAACTTTCTCAACAACTTTCTCAGAGAAGTAATTCTTATGTGCCTCCACATAAGAGAGAGAGCTTATGCCCACATGATGCCTGGGTTCCTTTTTGGCACTTAAATTCTATGCCATTCAAAAAAATGAGATGAGGTTGATAGAAAGGGAGAACATGGAGTAAGAGAAAGACAAAAATTACAGCAAACCTATCAGTTATGCTGTGATCATCCTCAGAAAGCTCAGGAAGGCTCCTCCTCCCCTTTATATACCACCCAGATTGTGAATACAAATGAATAGGATGATATCGTAGAAATAATCAAAGTGATCCTTATCACTCAATTGTATAAATGGAGAAGGCCCAGAAAAATATGTAACTTAACTCATTATCACAAGGGAATGGTGGTATAGGTTTAATCCCAAATCATCTGCTCCTAATGATTAGACTTAAAACTTTTCACCATCTTGCATCCCTTTAGTTGGTATCAATTGTAAAATCACAGTAAGTCAGAAAGAGAAAAACAAATATCGAGTATTAACTCATATATATGGAATCTAGAAAGATGGTACTGATGGACCTATTTGCAGGACAGCAATAGAGACACAGACCTAGAGAACAGACTTGTGGATACAGTGAGGGAAAGAGAGGGTGGGATGAATTGATTAGTGTTGAAACATATACATTACCATAAATAAAATAGAAAACCAGTGGGAATTTGCTGTATGATGCAGGGAGCTCAACTGTGACAACCTAGAAATGTGGGAGGGGGGGAGGGAAGTTCAAAAGAGAGGGGAACATATGTATACCTATGGCTGATTCATGTTTATATATGGCAGAAACCAACACAATATTGTAATTATTCTCCAATTAAAACCAAATTGATAAAAAAAGAGTAAAGTCATAAAAGACATTTGCATCTCTCAAAATATTTATTTTCATCTTTTACATCTTGAATAGATTTTTTTTATGTCCAAAATATATGTTGGTCTGCTTAGTGATGCCAAATCAGACTTTTCACAAGATGAAAATAAGTACATTTTTCATGAACATGTTTACATTAGTGACCAAAAAATTAAGAAAATGTCTAAAACATTTGCACTGCATATGTGGACCAGAAATTTTGTGCTTTTGCTTTATCTGATCCATTACTGTAACTGTCCCTTCTTAATTCTTACCACCAGCGGTACTCATTTCACCAAATACATAAATTAACATCTGAAAGTGAAGTTGCTCAGTCGTGTCCGACTCTTTGTGACCCCATGAACTGTAGCCTACCAGGCTCCTCCCTCCATGGGATTCTCCAGGCAAGAGTACTGGAGTGGGTTGCCATTTCCTTTTCCAGGGGATCTTCCCAACTCAGGGATCTAACCGGGGTCTCCCGTATTCCAGACAGACGCTTTAACCTCTGAGCCACCAGGGAAGCCTTAAATTAACACCTAATGAGGACCAATTATGAACCTCGCCTTTAAAAAAACCACCTTATTTTTTAAAATTCTTTTTAAAGTCTTTAACTCACTTGATTATATGAGTATACTAATTTCAAGTGTTCTCCAAGATTTTCCTTGTAGTCCAGTGGTTAAGAATCCGCCTGTCAATGCAGGCAGCGTGGGTTTGATCCCTGGTCCTGAAAGATTCCGCATGGCACGGGACAACCAAGCCCAAGTGCCACAACTACTAAGCATGTGCCCTAGAGCCCGCGAGCCACAACTATTGAGCCAAGATGCGGCGACTATTGAAGCTGCAACTACCAAGAGCCGGTGCCAGAGTCCATTATACCTTACTTCGTCAATGTACTGCGTATCATCGAAATTTTCAAAGTACCCTCTCTTAATTGGACGGCTTAACTACAAGAATTATGATTTTTAAAAAAAGCTACTTGGCATCAAAAACTTTTACGTTGACTAGCTACGTCGATTAGCTAGTTATGCAACTTTAGGCCCCCACCAACCCAGGATGTCAAGATAACGAGCTTAACGGGGCACGGGACAACCGCTGTACAAGGGTGGGACTGGGAGAGCACAGGCACTGGGGCAGAAACAAGACGAGCTTTTAGACCAAAGTACTAACCGTATGTTTGGAACTTGATGAAACTAGAATTACAGCTCCTTACAAGGAAAATTGGGAAGCCCTGAAAAGGGCCTTTTGTTATGTGAATGGGGAAAAAAAAAAAAAAAAAGAACACTCAGCCGCCGAAGCCATAGAGGGTGCGGCCCTGGCGCTTGAGCGCGTAGACCACGTCCATAGCGGTGACAGTCTTGCGCTTGGCGTGCTCGGTGTAGGTGACCGCGTCGCGGATCACGTTCTCCAGGAACACCTTCAGCACCCCGCGGGTCTCCTCGTAGATGAGCCCAGAGATGCGCTTCACACCACCGCGACGAGCCAGGCGCCGAATGGCAGGCTTGGTAATGCCCTGGATATTATCACGAAGGACTTTGCGGTGGCGCTTGGCGCCTCCCTTGCCCAGACCCTTCCCACCTTTGCCGCGACCAGACATACCGAAAACTTGAAGACCCAATAAAGCCTGACTTCCGAGCCTCGCGATGCACCTTTATACATCCGTTGGCGGACCGAACTGAGAACCTGAAGAAAGGAGGCGGCGGGAAGTCACGCCTTAAGTGGGGGAGGGGAATTGGACCAAAAAAGAAAAAAAAAAGGCCTCTGTTCTTTTGTACTGTGGTAACTCTTCTGTTACTTTAAGACTTAGAAATGCTTTTGAATGCGAGCGAAAATACGAATGTTGTGGAAAATACAGAAAAGGAGAAGTAATAACTTGTTATCGCACCACACGCAGATCTCCGCTAGTAGCTAATTTGGTATTTTGGTGAACAGATAAAAGCGCAGACTCCAAGAAAATGTATGCTATTCTGTATATGGCCTTCTAAAACCTCTTTATACTGATATATTTAAATCAATTCCCCTTGAGCTTTTAATAACAAGTTATTAATGTCTGATTATTGCTTATGAATTTTCCATAGCACAGTTTTAAACAGTTCTCTACCAATTCCTTAATCAGCAAGATTTAATATAATTTTTTTGCTGCACTTGAAATACCACTTTAACATCATATTGAAATACCACTTTAACATCATACTTGAAACTATGACTAAATTCTGTTCTATGTATTACAGTTTCCAAATAATCTGTTACATTCAGAATTAATTTGGGGATAAATTATATTTTGTCTTTGATCAGTTGTCCACCCAACAAGATTTATGGATTTATTGCCCAGTAAGAGTACCATCTTTAATGTAATTTCTGTAACATACTGGGAAAATTTGTCCTTCCTACTGTGTTTCCATTAGAATGCTTTCAACATTGCAAATTGTTTCAAGAAAAAAGAAAAGTAAACGCCTTTGGGCTTTTCAGAGGCACCAGGCTTTCCTGCCAACATAGAGAAGGTGCATTGTTTCAAAGAGAACTGAAGAGGTGAAGGAAATTTAAAGTTTTCCAATTCTTCACTCTTAAACTGGCACAAGAGAAAGGACTCAGGATTTTTTTCAAACTGCTCTTCAGCCATCTACTACCTTTAACCATGCTTATCATTTTACAGTTTTTTACCGAAGGTGGTGGAGCAGGGTGGGGTAAATTGCAAGGAGAGGGATCTAGAAGAAAACTGTCAAAAACTATGCTGTCACATGACAAGTCAAGTCCTGTTAGTACTCTAGCTTAAAAGTACTGTACATCCCAACTATAAAGGTTGAGATTTTAATAATGCATGTGGTTCTGGGCCAGTTGCAGCTTGGAGAGCAAGCATTCAGACACACTGGTGGTGAAGTCGGCCTCCTTGTCATCTAATATCTAAAACTACTAGATCCACCTCTTCAATTTCAAACGCAGTAAGTAGCTAAGTAGTGAAAAGTTGCAACCAGGAGAGCCATGAACTACACCAGGATTCATGACCTCCAGAGAAGAGAATGTCGGTCAGGGGTCAGAGACGAGGCTTGAACACTCGAAGCTTACCTGAAATAAAATTTTATTAACATATACAGGACTTCCCTGGTGACTCAGACGGTAAAGTGTCTGCCTACAATGCGGGAGACCCAGGTTCGATCCCTGGGTCAGGAAGATCTCCTGGAGAAGGAAAGGGCAACCCACTCCAGTGTTCTTGCCTAGAAAGTCCCATGGACGGTGGTGCCTGGCAGGCTAGAGTCCATGGGGTTGCAAAGGGTCAGACACGACTGAGCAACTTCACTTTCACTTTTTTCCCACAGGGATAAAGGAAGCTTCTGACATCAGAAGCGGGCATTAGAAAAGGACAGAGTGACCCCTTCACTAGCTTTCAGCAAGCAGTTATATATCTGTTAAAGAATCACCTCAAAACTGAGAGTTGCATCAGGCCCCTCTCCCACAACAGGCATTTTGAGATAGCACTGGCCTAAAGTGAGTCATCCCCCCCGCCATAAAACAATTGACATGAAATTTAAAGAAAGGCAGCTTTCCAAGCAAATACATAGTTTCATTACCATAGCTTAAGAGAAAATTTCCTTGAGTAAGATAACAATGGTTTGTTGAACCTTTATCTGTTCAAGGTTTGAGTCTTAGGCTGAGCCGACTTGAAGACACGCAGATTCCCAGGCAAATACATCATTCATTAACACAGCTTAAAAAAAAAAGATTTCCATAAGAAAAACGCATTGGTTAGCTCAAGGTTTGAGAAAAGTTTAAGTTCAGGTGTCATCATGACAACACAATTTTTTTTTCATTTATTTTTATTAGTTGGAGGCTAATTACTTTACAATATTGTAGTGGTTTTGCCATACACTGACATGAATCAGCCATGGATTTACATGTGTTCCCCATCCTGATCCCCCCTCCCACCTCCTTCCCCATCGCATCCCTCTGGGTCTTCCCAGTGCACCAGCCCTGAGCATTTCTCTCATGCATCCAATCTGGGCTGGCGACCTGTTTCACACTTGATAGTATACTTGTTTCAATGCTATTCACTCATAGAGCATCCCACCCTCGCCTTCTCCCACAGAGTTCAAAAGTCTGTTCTATACATCTGTGTCTCTTTTTCTGTCTTGCATATAGGGTTATCGTTACCATCTTTTTAAATTTCATATATATGCGTTAGTATACTGTATTGGTCTTTATCTTTATGGCTTACTTCACTCTGTATATTGGGCTCGAGTTTCATCCATCTCATTAGAACTGATTCAAATGTATTCTTTTTAATGGCTGAGTAATATTCCATTGTAAATATGTACCATAGCTTCCTTATCCATTCGTCTGCTGATGGGCATCTAGGTTGCTTCCGTGTCCTGGCTATTATAAACAGTGCTGGGATGAAAAATGGGGTGCACGTGTCTCTTTAAGATCTGGTTTCCATGGTGTGTATGCCCAGGAGTGGGATTGCTGGGTCATATGGCAGTTCTATTTCCAGTTTTTTAAGGAATCTCCACACTGCTCTCCATAGTGGCTGTACTAGTTTGCATTCCCACCAACAGTATAAGAGGGTTCCCTTTTCTCCACACCCTCTCCAGCATTTATTGCTTGTAGACTTTTGGATAGCAGCCATCCTGACTGGCGTGTAATGGTACCTCATTGTGGTTTTGATTTGCATTTCTCTGATAATGAGGACAACACAAAATTTAAAACCTTTAAATTTTGTATAGAGGTGGGGGGGGGGCGGGGCAAGTCTGCCACTTGGAGTCTATTTTCTCCACTTCGGGACCCCTAGCCTTCCTGTTACCTTCTGTAGCTTATCGGTTATGCTTCAAAGAACCAATTCTATGTTAGAACTTTGACTTGCTTCTCATTATTATAATCATACATAATGAGCTGCCTCAGAGGACCCTGGCCCTCGGCCTGTTAAACTGCTTATGTTCAGGTCACAGAATCTAAACAGCTCACTGACGGCTTTCTGAATAGTATCCTATGCCTAAACATTTTGTTTCTGAGGCTCATTGGCCTAGAGTGCGACGAGCAGCGAGTTTGGAGTCACCAATGAACAAAACACAGATGCCGAATAGCTTAATTTTAAGACTTTAACTGTACGATCACAGAAAACCCCAGAAATGATTGCATTGCCCCGGCTGCTTACACTGCAATGGGTTATCTTAAAATATTTTTGCAAACAAAACTCAAAAGTGAAACTTAAGCCTTTCATTAGAGGAAATATTTTTATATTGTATGAGCAAAACAAAAAAAACCTCTCTACCAGGAAACGTACCTAATACCAAACTTGAAAACTTAAGTAAACCGTTCAAAAACAGCAGTGAACAGGCTCCTTTTATAGAAAAAGTATGTGGCTCTGAAAAGAGCCTTTGGGTGAAAAAATCTGATTACTATGCAGCCAGATGGCTCACTTGGAGCTGGTGTACTTGGTGACGGCCTTGGTGCCCTCGGACACCGCGTGTTTGGCCAGCTCCCCGGGCAGCAGCAGGCGCACGGCCGTCTGGATCTCCCTGGATGTGATGGTCGAGCGCTTGTTGTAATGAGCCAAGCGCGACGCCTCGCCCGCGATGCGCTCGAAAATGTCGTTCACGAAGGAGTTCATGATGCCCATAGCTTTGGACGAGATGCCGGTGTCCGGGTGGACCTGCTTCAGCACCTTGTACACGTACACGGAGTAGCTCTCCTTGCGGCTGCGCTTGCGCTTCTTGCCGTCCTTCTTCTGCGCCTTGGTCACC
This sequence comes from Dama dama, assembly GCF_033118175.1. Lineage (NCBI taxonomy): Eukaryota > Metazoa > Chordata > Mammalia > Artiodactyla > Cervidae > Dama > Dama dama. The sequence continues at coordinate 32,695,135 of NC_083687.1, forward strand.
GCCTTCTTGGAGCCCTTCTTCGGAGCAGGAGCGGACTTCGCTGGCTCAGGCATGGTGAGGTACTACAGTCAACCAACCACTAAACAAATGAAAGCCGAAAGGCACCTTTTTAAGGACAATGCTTTATGCAAATGAAGCTCAGTACAGGTTTCTGGTGATTGGTACGTCTTCTGTGTGACATCACAGCTCAGCTTCGCCCAATCAAGGTAAGCATCCTGCATAGTCGCATTTCCATTGGTCTAAACAAAAGTAAAACGGTAGCCAATCGTACAGCTTTCTTTTCGCGCCCAGCCGGGGTTATAAAGTTTCCGTTTCTGTATTCGCTGAAGTCATTCTCGACGGTGACCGTTGATCCTGAGTCATGTCTGGACGTGGCAAACAAGGCGGCAAAGCTCGCGCCAAGGCCAAGACTCGCTCTTCGCGGGCTGGTCTCCAGTTCCCCGTGGGCCGAGTGCACCGTCTTCTTCGCAAAGGTAACTACGCCGAGCGGGTCGGTGCCGGGGCCCCGGTGTATCTGGCGGCGGTGCTGGAGTACCTGACGGCCGAGATCCTGGAGCTGGCGGGTAACGCGGCCCGTGACAACAAGAAGACGCGCATTATCCCGCGCCACCTGCAGCTGGCCATCCGCAACGACGAGGAGCTCAACAAGCTGCTGGGCAAAGTTACCATCGCTCAGGGCGGTGTCCTGCCCAACATCCAAGCGGTGCTGCTGCCTAAGAAGACGGAGAGCCACCACAAGGCCAAATAAAGAACCAAGATTGGAAACAACCAAATAAACGGCTCTTTTCAGAGCCACTTCTATCATCAGAAAAGAGTAACACAATTTACTGCACTTGAAACTAAGCACTGTTTATTATGGTTCTGAGACTTGCAACTTACTATCTGTGGCCGTGTAAGGTATGTTCTCTTGGTCTATATTTCAGAATTGGAATTTAGGGGCAGTTGTGAACGAGAGGACATTTGTATTAGGCTAAGTTTAATTTTGGATCCCTATAACCATGGTTCCTACAAGGAAATTATGTGGTGTGAATTTTTGTATTCGTATCGTTTGCCTGTACAGGAAAGATGAAGTACAAACTGGACGATACAATCTGGTTTATAACAACGATGGTGATGCATCCTTTTGGTTGCAAGAACACTAATAATGGGAACGTAATTTTAAAAAAGTGAACTCTTCTGAAAAAGCCAAAGTTCATTTTCAGAATAAGTACAAGATTCTGGTAGTCAGGCCTAGCAAAGTCCTCTAATTCTAGAATATGAGACATGTTTGGAACATTTATGCCATTTACCATTTTGGCCTTTTCAAGGATTGCAGACACAAAGACACTTGCTCTCTTAAGTGTTAACGCACTTATTTTCAACAAACACCCCACACTTCGGTACCATACGTTGATAAAACTTTAATGAGACACTGCCTGTTTTGTGAAAATCTAATGAAGATAAAAGGAAATAAAGTACGATGTAGCAAGAGGAAGTAAGCACAATACAAAAGGAGCATAGAGGAAACAGAAGTAACACTTGGTCTGGGGATTAAAGGAAATTGGGAAATAGAGGAAAGCATAGGGATTTCAGCAGAAAACTAGGGTCACCAGACTCGAGGCTTGTACGTGCAGGCAAATGACAAAAAGTTCGCTATTGGAAAATAAAGCAGAGATCACAAGAGAGAAGAGCCAGAGGGATGGATCTCTAGGTCGTTCCTTTGGTTCTAAATCCTCTATATGTCCTGTATGTTAGTCACAGTCGTGTCCGACTCTTTGCCACCCCATGAACTGTAGGCCGACTTCTAAATCTTTATGTCCACCCCAGACTTAATTCAAGTTCAGACATGCATATCCATCTACTTTCTGACATAGTCTTTTATTTTTAATTTTCTTATAGTGGAGAAGGCAATAGCAACCCACTCCAGGACTCTTGTCTGGAAAATCCCATGGACAGAGGAGCCTGGTAGGCCGCAGTCCATGGGGTCTCGAAGAGTCGGACACGACTGAGGGACTTCACTTTGATAAAAGTTTAACTTTCAGGCATTGGAGAAGGAAACGGCAACCCACTCCAGTGTTCTTGCCTGGAGAATCCCAGGGCCGGGGGAGCCTGGTGGGCTGCCGTCTATGGGGTCGCACAGAGTCGGACACGACTGAAGCGACTTAGCAGCAGCAGCATACTCGTAGATCTCTGGGAAATTAAAAATGTATGTCCCAGACTTATCATCATCATCCTTACTCCCCCAGTGATTCTTAAAGGTATCATCATCTATCCGTTAGCATGAACGAAAATGGTCTGGTATCTGAGTATCCGTTTTTGTCAGCCATTACGGGTATATAGTCCATGGGGTCGCAGAGTCGCAACGACTGAATACGCACGCACACACACAGTATGGGATGATGAAATTCTGGAAAAGCTTAGGTGGAAGGAAAACAAGTTTCCAGACCTGGAATAGGGCTACTAACTTCCCCTGAAAATAATCTTCACATAATGAGAACTAAATACTTAAGTATAATAACTGCATATATTCAAGTGAGGGTGCCCTACCCAGCCAGTAGAAAGGGCATCTGTCCTGGGTCCCTCTTATCTGTTCCCGAACCCAGAAGGCCTGGCTTACACAACTAAAAATTACACTCTTAAAAATTGGCCTTACACGTGCCCGGGGCTGAGGGAAGGAGGGGGCGGAACTACTTCCAACCAAACGTCTTTCTTTTAAAGGCTGATTCTTGGGAAAATGTTTCTCTCAAGGTGCAGAATGTTGGCATCACCCCAAATCCCACATGGTAATCATAGGTCCTACGTTTCACAACGCCACTCAAACACACTACCAGCATAACATTGGTGAGCAAAACTAGAATGTACAAGGAAAACCAGGAGTACATAGCAAGGTAACAGTCCTTTTTCATTGTGTATGTGGGCGGCTCTGAAAAGAGCCTTTGGATAACACCCTGAACGCGCCCGATCTCGTCTTATGAGCCTTTGGGTTGAGTAACCTCCAGGCTCACGCCCTCTCCCCGCGGATGCGGCGAGCAAGCTGGATGTCCTTAGGCATGATGGTGACGCGCTTGGCGTGGATGGCACACAGGTTGGTGTCCTCGAAGAGCCCCACCAGGTAGGCCTCGCACGCCTCCTGCAGCGCCATCACGGCCGAGCTCTGGAAACGCAGGTCGGTCTTAAAGTCCTGCGCGATCTCGCGCACCAGCCGCTGGAACGGCAGCTTGCGGATCAGCAGCTCCGTGGACTTCTGGTAGCGGCGGATCTCGCGCAGAGCCACCGTGCCGGGCCGGTAGCGGTGCGGCTTCTTCACGCCGCCGGTGGCCGGCGCGCTCTTGCGGGCCGCCTTGGTGGCCAGCTGCTTGCGCGGCGCCTTGCCGCCGGTGGACTTGCGAGCAGTCTGCTTAGTACGAGCCATACTATCAGCAGGTTTAAAGAACGCCAGCTAGCCAATATTTATAGAGCGAGACAGAAGCTGATTGGACAAAATGCGACCAGGACTGTCCAATCGATAGTCGGACTGACTTAGTTCAGCTACTTCACTCGGTCGTGTCCGACTCTTCGCGACCCCATGGACTGCAACATGCCAGGTTTCCCTATCCATCACCAACTCCCGGAACTTGCTCAAACTCGTGTCTATCGAGTCGGTGATGCCGACTCGAACTTTTCGATTGTTGCCCAAAGCCCCTGACCTCAATTTTATTTTTCAATTTTTCCTGTAAAATTGCTCTATATTATTTAGCACTTTACAGAAGAAATAAATACACACTACGTGAGAAATATAGATTTGCTAGCAACTACATTAGAATAAAAAACACGAGAAATTATTTGACAATATTTCAACACTATATCTAAAATTTTCATTTCAACATGTAATCAATATAATTTACATTTTTAAATTTTGCACTAACAGTTCAAAATACAGTGTACACATATAACACATGTCCACCACTTCCTTTTTCAGGCTAGCCACATGTCAATTGCCCCGGGATACTGGTGTTTACCATACTAAGACAATGAATGCAGCTCTATACCATCACCTGGCAACTTTCCTCTGAACAAATTTTAAGAATTTTAAATTTTTTTTCAGTAAAAACAATTTGATTTGCATGTGAGGAATTCAAGTTATTACTTAATAAACACATCCTTGCATGAAGTTCAAACAATTCCTTTGCAACATAATTGATTTTTCTATTTTAGGAATGTAATTCGTTTTTAAAGAATCTAAATCATCACCAATATATACTTACCACACATCCCATGAGTTTGCATCTGTAATGGTTCCTTGCATGCATGTGCGATGCTCAGTCACTAAGTTGTGTCTGACTCTTCGCGACCCCATGCACTGTAGTCTGCCAAGCACCTCTGCCGTTTCCTTCTCCAGGGGATCTTCCCCAGCCAGGGATCGAACCCTCCCGTCTCCGGCATTAGCAGGCGGATTCTTTCCCACTGAGCTACCTGGGAGAAACTTAGGATAAGCTCCTTGCCTGACATCTGATTTTTCTGATCATCTCCCTGCCCTCAGAGCCTAGAAGTTACCTGGCAAGCTTTTTTCTTCTTGAAAGTAAGTGGAAAATAATCTAATTCCGTCAAGATTTTTAACACAATAAAAAGACCAAGAAGATGGCATTTTAACAGTAGAATTTAGCATTTTTATCCTGAAGCGTATGACCATTACCTCATATCGACACAATTTGTGTGGATGGGTCCGAGGGAGCTAGAAAAATACTTGAGAACACAATAATAAACCAATGGGTATAATTACCAGGTACCTCAGGCTAACTTTTCCGATAAAAGATCTGAAGATTTAAAATTTCCTTATTCAACGATGTAAAAAACAAGGTACACTGACGTGAAATTAGAGATGCCGAGAGCTCCGCTTCTCTGTACATCAGTACAGAACTGAATCTGGGAGACAGTTTTGGGTGAAATAGAAAAATTTTACTCCTTTGTCAGACAAGAGGAGAGACAGAGGGCTGTTGTATCAAAGTGAAGTGAAGTCGCTCAGTCGTGAACTATAGCCTACCAGGCTGCTCCGTCCATGGGATTTTCCAAGCAAGAATACTGGAGTGGGTTGCTATTTCCTTCTCCAGGAGATCTTGCGGATCCAGGGGTTGAACCCGAGTCTCCCGCACTGTAAGCAGACTCTACCGTCTGAGCCACCAGGTAAACTTGTCTCAAAAAACCGTCCGTCCCAACCTGGGAAGATTTGATGAGTTTTATACTTCTCAAGGGAGTGGTTTCTGACAAGGTTAGGGTGTATGCAGGGTATCAGGTGGTCCAGGTGTCCTAGTCTTGATGAGCTTCTCTGATCCCTTCAATCTTCCCTCAGGTGGTTTCTAGTCTGCTCCTCCTAGCAACTCTTCAAATCTACTTGGAACTCAAGGAAGGTCAAGGCTCGAGTCTTACATACAAAAAACGAGAAAGCGCCCCCATGTTTGGGAGTCCAAGGCCCGTTTCAGGGCTTTTTCAGAAAACTAACGCCGCCAATGATGGCCTTTGGCTTAAAATGCAGGTTTGATTTGATCCCTTGACACACGGAATGCCTTTAATTACTAAACACCATAAAACCAAAAAGCCTTAATGAGTAAATAAACCCTCATATCTGCCAATGCTTATAGGTAAGTTAAGTTTCAAGGGTGGCATAATACATGTTTATTTTAAACTATCAGCTAAGATGTAAGCTTTAAAACTTAGTGCTCAGTTCTTCCCAGAAACTTTAAGTGGCTCTGAAAAGAGCCTTTGGTTTGATTGAGACTTTTGAACTGCTGCAAAGTAACCCCGGCCTTCTATTTGCCTTTGGCCTTGTGGTGGCTCTCCGTCTTCTTAGGCAGCAGCACCGCTTGGATGTTGGGCAGGACACCACCCTGAGCGATGGTAACTTTGCCCAGCAGCTTGTTGAGCTCCTCGTCGTTGCGGATGGCCAGCTGCAGGTGGCGCGGGATAATGCGCGTCTTCTTGTTGTCACGGGCCGCGTTACCCGCCAGCTCCAGGATCTCGGCCGTCAGGTACTCCAGCACCGCCGCCAAATACACCGGGGCCCCGGCACCGACCCGCTCGGCGTAGTTACCTTTGCGAAGAAGACGGTGCACTCGGCCCACGGGGAACTGGAGACCAGCCCGCGAAGAGCGAGTCTTGGCCTTGGCGCGAGCTTTGCCGCCTTGTTTGCCACGTCCAGACATGACTCAGGATCAACGGTCACCGTCGAGAATGACTTCAGCGAATACAGAAACGGAAACTTTATAACCCCGGCTGGGCGCGAAAAGAAAGCTGTACGATTGGCTACCGTTTTACTTTTGTTTAGACCAATGGAAATGCGACTATGCAGGATGCTTACCTTGATTGGGCGAAGCTGAGCTGTGATGTCACACAGAAGACGTACCAATCACCAGAAACCTGTACTGAGCTTCATTTGCATAAAGCATTGTCCTTAAAAAGGTGCCTTTCGGCTTTCATTTGTTTAGTGGTTGGTTGACTGTAGTACCTCACTATGCCTGAGCCAGCGAAGTCCGCTCCTGCTCCGAAGAAGGGCTCTAAGAAGGCAGTGACCAAGGCGCAGAAGAAGGACGGCAAGAAGCGCAAGCGCAGCCGCAAGGAGAGCTACTCCGTGTACGTGTACAAGGTGCTGAAGCAGGTCCACCCGGACACCGGCATCTCGTCCAAAGCTATGGGCATCATGAACTCCTTCGTGAACGACATTTTCGAGCGCATCGCGGGCGAGGCGTCGCGCTTGGCTCATTACAACAAGCGCTCGACCATCACATCCAGGGAGATCCAGACGGCCGTGCGCCTGCTGCTGCCCGGGGAGCTGGCCAAACACGCGGTGTCCGAGGGCACCAAGGCCGTCACCAAATACACTAGCTCCAAGTAAACACCTTTATAGGCTGTGTTAAACCCCAACGGCTCTTTTCAGAGCCACCTAACATTTTCCAGAAAAGAGCTGGTGCCCTTTTCTTACCAGTGGGAGGGTGGTGCTATCCCTTGAGTGGCATTTTTGAAAATGTAGTTTAACGAAAGTTTAAAATACCTGGGTGTTAAACAAAAAAGTTGAAGGTTGCCGAGAATTTGTTATGGAAACTAGGTTCATATAGTTCCTCACCTTATGTTTATACTGAATAGCCAGCCACACTACCTAAAAACTTCGAGGGCAACAGAATGCTGGAGAGTTCTAGGAAATCATGAAACTGATTTCCTAACATGGCTTCTCAGGAAGCGTCAGATTCAAATACTTGCAGTTTCGTACGTTCTATTAATGTGTCTGGGAGCCTGCAAGCACTGAATGGAGGCCATTTGCATACCCGAGAACTCCAAATATTCATTGCATATCCCTTCTCTGCTCTAACAGATAACACAAAATGATCTGAATTGCTTTCTAACTCCTTAAAAAAGATAATCCTGAGACGAATTTTTACAAGTGGGAATGGCAATATAAATTGCAATGCAGTCAGCCACCGAAGCCAGGGGTTGCTTCCCTGACCCTTGAGAGAACAACGTCCACAGCAGTGACCGTCTTGCCCTTAGCATGTTGGGTATAGGTTTTGGGGTCACGTTCACTTTTTCTAGTAACACTTTCAGCACCCCGCGGGTCTCTCTCTCTAACCGAGATCTAAAGATGCCTTGACCACCCCTGCGGGCCAGGCGCCGGTTGGCGGGCATGGTGATGCCCTGAATGTTGGCACACAGGAACTTACTGTAGCTTACCGTAGTTTATAGTCCCTCCCCGCCTTGCCACGGCCTTGACATGTTGAGTACAGATAAGTCGAAGTTCTAAAGATAGGGGGGTGGGGGTGGGGGAGATGTATTTTTATTTCAAGGCGGGGGCGGGAGCGGAAAGCCAGGCGTTTAGCTGAATTCTTCGGACCAAATTGAAAACTAGAGAAATTCGGCGGGACAGATTCGCAGTTCTCGTTTCTCCCGCTTTCTTGTTTCAAACAAAGGCCGAGGAGGAGATACCAGCCGAGGCTGCTCCCGAAGTAGCAGAGTTCTCTTGGATAAATTGAGCCTGAAGGTATGGTACTCGCCGAAGGAAGAAAGGATCCTGTGGATTCACAAATGTATGGGGCACGAAAAGGAGATTGACCAGTGAACGTGGATCTCCAGTTGCTACTTGCCTAACTACAGATGTAGACACAAGATGTAGTGAAGCTTGCAGCCTGAATTGGATTAGGAACAGAAGGACTAACTTCTGGCCCCAGTTCCACCGCTTGCTATGTGACCATGGAGAAATTTAACCACTCTTGAGTATTCCACTCTGTGGAAGGCACTGTTCGCAAACACACCATGTGCAATGTGGCATATTACAGTGTGCTAACAATGTATGCTAGATTGTGAGGACAGTTCTACGATGTAGGTAGTGTCATCATCTCCATCATCTCAAGGCAAAACAGAAGTAATTTACCAAAGGTCACACAAAATTTTAGGGTGAATGGGATTTAGGCAGCCAAGTCCATGCTCTTAGCAGTAGGATCCACTGCCTGTCTTAGGTCATAATCGCCACCTCTGAAAACAAAGTGACAGTAAAGCTCTGAAACAGGACTTTGTTTTTATCAGTCACTCCTACAGCATGACTGTTCATGTATTCATAGTTATTGGGCATTAGCCATGTTTTTAGTGCTGTGCTATATTCTTAGCCCAACTAGGCCACTTCTTGACTGTGTCTTGCCACAGGCTATGTAAGGTATGGATCACCAGACCTTTCCTCTGTAAAATGGAAGTAACTCGAAAATGCGATGATAAATTCAGAGGGAGTTTAGTAGCTCTTGGTCACTCAATGGTCTTTTGTCCTTTTCTCTCCTCTACCTTTGCATATGTATCAGAATCACATGAGATAATAAATATGAAGACTTTAATAATAAAGCATTTTTTTTCTCCTGGAAAGCCGGTAAATCAGTGGGACTCTAGCCAATTTTCTATTATTAACCCCCCACACACACACCACACACACACACACCCTGTTGCTTTAGAGTATTAACAAACTTTCAATAATGCTTTTTTCTTTTACCATGCTTTCCAGGTTCTAAAAGAAATCTCTGTAATAGTAAAACTGCACAAAGTGATCAGTAAAAATTAACTATTTCTATTCTGTCTTCTAATAATCTTCAATGAATAACAGCAAACAAGATTTTAAACATTTAAATGGGATTTAATGCCAAAGGGATTTTAAATGTTCTTGCTGCCACCAAAACCCAACTGTATTTCCTAAACCACCCTTTCATCCAGTGAACTAATAAATATTATTCAGCATCTACTATTCACTACAGGATAGTCATTGTATGCTGGGATAGGAATGGAAAATTCCGAATAAAGCTGTTTTTGAACTTAATTCTTAGTCACTGCTGGTGGCCTTGAAAACTGGGAGAACTTCCATACAGGAAAAGTGGGCAGTATCCAGCATATTTAAAAACACACATATCTCTACTCCCAGCAACCTCATCTCTAGGAATTTACCATTTTTGAAAATGTGAAAAATGGCATGTTAGAGTTTTCCAAGCAGCCGAGTTTGTAGTACCAAAGACTAGAAGTAATCTGAATGGTGAACAATAGAGTAAAACATTACAGTATATCATTCTCCCTGCAAGTAAAAACAAATCTGAAGGCTCTTTTGCATAATATTAGTAGCAATATTTATTGCTTAGTGTGTGCCAGATAATATCCTAAAACTTTCCTTGTGTGCTTTGCCACGACCAACTCTGCGACCCTTTGAACTGTAGCCCACCAGATTCCTCTGTCCATGGGACTTTTCAGGCAAGAATACTGGAATAGGTCTCCATTTCCTCCTTCAAGGGATCTTCCCCACCCACGTACCAAACCCACGGTCTCCTGTGTCTCCTGCATTGCAGGCAGATTCTTTATCTGCTGAGCCATAGAGGAAATCCCAAAATGTCTTTGTATACATTAAATCACTTATTCTTTATAACAATGTTTTGAGTTAAATTACTGTTTATACTTGTTTTACAGATTATAAAATACAGGTCCAGAGAGGATGAGAAACTTAGCTGTAAATGTACAGCTAGTAACAGTCGTGCCCCACTCTTAGCGACCCCGCAGACTGTGGTCCATGAAAATTTCCAGGCAAGAATACTGGAGTGAGTTGCTATTTCCTTCTCTAGGAGATCGTCCACACTCAGGGAGCGAGCCTCGCGTCTCCAAGAAGCCTTGAAAAAGAGAGCTGCCCCCTCTGAGGTTCGAACTCAGGACCTTCAGATTATGAGACTGACGCGCTGCCTACTGCGCTAAGGAGGCAGATGTGTACTCTTGTGGCTGTTCAAACGTAGTCTAGCTTCAGAATCCATATTTGTAACCACTATGTGGCTTCCTCAAGTATTGATAGGTGATGATTTCCATGATTTATTGTCAAGTGCCAAAAGCAAGATACAGGATAATGTGCAGTAGATTTTTGTACACTTATGTTTGTATGAACCTAAAATATCTCCAGAAGACTACTACACAAATTGCTAATATTGGTTATTTTTGCAGAGAGGATGCTGGATAGCCTAGGAGCAGGGATGGATAGAAAATCTTTTTTGATTGTGATGTTTTTACGCACTTTGAATTTTTAGTCATGTGCACATTGTCCATATAAACAAATAAATGAAATAATAAGATAACTCATCTTTTTCTCTTTGTTCAAGTTAATTTCTGCATAGAGTCTCAACAACCTGCAAGTTTTCTAGATAGCTGCTGAAAAAAATGCCCTGCAAAGCAAGAGAAGATCACTCCATCTCTGTTAAGATCTACATCCAGAAAAACGAACAATAAAATAGTGATAAAACCATTCCTGAAGAGGTGGGTTCTACCGAAGGAGTCTTGCTCTCAGCCATACCCCAGCACCAAGCCCAGAGCCTAGAATGTACACTGAGTCAGTGACATGCCAACCAGTGTCTTTTCACAGCTTCATATAATGAAAGGACATAGCACTTAGATGGTTATCTAAAGAGGGGAGTTTTCTTATCTTTAATCATCCCACTCTCACAAGCCCACCAATTTGGTGAACAAACATTAGGTTTGAAAATATATGACAAATTGGCCCACAGGAAGACACTGATGTTCACATTACTTATGGTGGCAAAATACTGGGGACACTCTCATTGGTCAAAACTAAGAGATTAGGTCAAGAAAATTCCTGTTTCTAGACCTGTTCAGGTTACTGTTCCTGCATTCTAAACAGCCCAAACTTGATGGCACAAAGCGTTTTATTTTATTAATCTTCATGGATTCTGTGGTCAGGAATTAGGTCAGAGCACAGCTGCAATGGCTATCAGCTCTAAGATGTCTGGGGCTTTAGGCAGAAGGTCATTGACTTGTGATTTACAGGACAGCTGCTGAGGGCTAGAATTATCTAAAAGCATCTTCACTTGCTTGTCTGGCAATTGACACTGGCTGTGGGATAGGACTAACATTCAGAGCACTTTTTTTTTTTTTTTGGCCACTCGACTTGTGGGATCTTTTTCCCTGACCAGGGATCCAATCTGGTTGCACATCAATGGAAGTGTGGAGTCCCACTGGATGACCAGGGAATTGCCAGCCTGAGCACTTTTATGTAATCTGGCTCCCTAACTGTGTGGTGGCTTCAGAATGGTCAGACGTCTCATACATTCCAAAGATGAGTGCCCCAGGACACCTAACCAGAAGTTGTGACATCCTATCTCAGAATAAAAGTCATAATCCTAACAAGGTCCCACACAGCACTGCCAGTTGTGTATGAGGAGATGATTAAGTGACAGGGTACAAAGGTGGAAGCAGGGACTTCACCCTTAGAAAAGGTCCTTGAAAATCCAGATGAAAATGTTTTACTAGTCATGCTGTCCTAAGGATAATTCTTGGTATAGGAATGTTCTGAGCATCACTGGACTTCCAGCATCTGGCCCTGACCTGAAAACCAGTTGTGCTCCTAAGCCATTGAGACAACCAAAACACCCACACATTTTCAAAATTATCCCTCCAGGAGAAAGTACAATTTTGTTGGGGGCTGGGGGTGGGGAATCAATTTTGGTAATTGGCATCTAGTGCCGCAAAGATCAGTATTTGCCACAATAGATACCATTTCAAGTGTTCCCCATGTGGGCCCCATGGTGTAATGGTTAGCACTCTGGACTTTGAATCCAGCGATCCGAGTTCAAATCTCGGTGGGACCTTATGGCTATCTCCGTTTTTGCTTTTACTTCTGCAACCTCGTCCCTTAACCCAGCCTTTCCCCTTGTAATCCAACCCACCACGCGTCAGTTTTAACGAGCAATGGTAACAGAGTCTTCTCCGACGGGAAATCGGAGCCCACCGGCTGCTGAGCGAAGCTGTGTTGAGAATCCAGCACCACCAGGAGAAGCCGCCAGTCCTATAACCCATGCCCAGGTCTGCCCAGGTCCAGATGCGGAGGCGCCGTCTCACCGCAGTCTCCCTTTGCTTTATTCCTAGAAAGAAATCTGTGTGAGCAGGCAAAAGAACTTTGTTTTTAAAAGAATGGCCTGTTTACCCTAAAACTGGAAAAAGGAGTCTAAACTGATAAATGTGTGATTAGAAGGCGTTGAACACGGGGTTCTGTTCTCTCTCGCGGCTGGGCTCATCACAGAGGGCGCTCAGAGGAGGCATCTGAGCCCACAGGAGCAGAGCAGGATAGATGGACTAGCAGTTCGGGCCCTTAACGCTGTCAGGCCGCCTCTTCCCGTCATAACTGCAAATCCCTTTAATTCTTACTTAGACCTATGCTAGGAATACCTCTGCACAAAGTTGATCTTGTGGGACTGTTCTTCAAACTGTGGGTAGCAACCCACGAGTGAGCAGCCCTTGCTATCACCTTTGAAAATTCCAGTACAGGACAAGTTCTTACCACTTTGCTGGGGGCAGCTCCCCACATTTTCATGACTGTTGAAACCTAACCTAACCTGCCCACACCTCCAACCTCGTTTGTCACCGTTCCTGTCACACTCATCCCTCCAAAATATCTTCTAGTCACAAGCCATGGTACAATTATTTCTACCATCTTCTTTTCCTTTCAGTGTTTACTACCAGCAAAACGTTTTTGCCCTCCATTTTGCCCTCAGTTCTGATTCTCTATTCATTCCTCAAATATTAACTTAGACCTTTCAGCCCTTCTTACCCAGGCCTTCATTGGCTTCCTTTATCTAGGCTCCGTCTGTGTTTCCTCAGCACCCAAATGTCCCCTTCTCCTACCACCTCACGTTTTAATTGGTTGTTGAATAAACCCTCCCTCCTGCTCTAGACAGAAGATCTCCTAGGGGAGAGGCCAGTACTGTGGCCTTGTTCACCTTTCACTTCTCAGTCCCACAATCCCTGGCTCCTGTTAGGAGTTCAAAAATATTGAGTGCAGAGTTCCCTGGCGACCTAGTGATTAGAATTCCAAACTATCCCTGGTTGGGTAACTGAGATCCTGTAAGATACGTGGTCAAAAGAAACAAACAAAAAATAAATTATATAAAGAGAAAAAAAAAAACTTGCTGAGTGCATAAAGTTTCACCAAATCTGATTTGATCATCCCAGAACCCAGGGTAGCTTGTGTCCATGTTTGGTTCCAAAACATTCTGCTCTGCCTTTTCCCAGATTTCTTCTCACTTTTCCTTCAATGATCCCAAGTCTACAGTAAACTCTAAGAACCAGACTCTGCCCAGGACTAGAGCAGAAACTTCCCTGAAGGTGAATGTCAACCATGACTTTGTCTTAATGAGGCCACAGCAGTAGCTTCATTTGGAGTTGAGGAAGGATATGTAATAGGAGCACCGAATTTTGCACTTTTGAGTGAGAATTTGAAAAGAAAGTCTCTTTTGACTACATGCTTGCCCTGTCATCCTAAAGTCTGGTCATGCCTACTTCTGGTTATCTATGGGGCTAGGGGGAGGCCAGTGCCTGCCATGGGCCTACTCTCTGAAAAGCACTGATTACACATTTGTCATCCAGTTGAAGATTTTTGAATGCTGCACAGAAAGCGAGGATTTAATCTGAAGGCATTCTTTTTCCCTTTCTGGGGGTGCAGGAAGGAGACCTTAGCCTCTGAACACTGCACTTGATTCATTCCTTACTCGAAGGCCTTCATTTGCTGTCCTCATCACAGTTCGCCTGAGGGCGTGAGTCTGGGAAAGCTGCAGGATGTGGCCCTGGGGAAGTACAGGCCTTTTCTCTGCTACACGGGGCATGGCTGCTGCGCAGGTCAAGGTCTCTTCCTCACATGGTGCACTTTTGTTAACATATCAGGGACCGCGCGGAGTCAAGGCCATTGGGACTATTATCTGGGGCTCTGGAAAATGTCATCGGGCTGGTGTATCTGTTGCTGACTAAGTTATGCCGAGGGAAGAGACATCTACCCCGGTTCTCCCCACTCAGGTTTAAAAGCGATTCCTTTGTAAGGACACTTTTCTTGTACCCGCCAGGTTTTGACGGTTTAGGATCTCCGATGGAGGATCTTTACCCTCTCTCCTGAGGGTCTTCTACCCAGTCTATGCAAACCATGAACAGTCCTTGGCCATTCTTCACCTGTTCTAGAGGAAAACTCCCAACCCAGCATTCCAGAAAAGAACCAATTTAAAGATTTTGTCCAGTAAAAGCCACCCTGAAAAAAATCCTTCTGTAAAAGAATCCTGCAAGAAACCTGGCCTTTTGTCTTTGGTGATTTTTTTTTTTTTTTTCCTCTTCCCCAGGTAGTGGGAGTTGTGCTTCATCGTCTAAATCCACTAGAGGCGCACCGACCTCGAAACCCACCTCCAGTTTAAAAACCTGAAATCCTGGCACGCAATCCCAATCTGCAAATCATGAAAATATTTCAGCTAGGTCAGTCTCAGCCTACGGGCGTCGAATTCCAGGAAACTATTTGGAGCAAAGCTAGACTCCCCAGTACCGCTAAAGAAATCGCTGGGTACTCACTGCTAAATTTGTGTTGGGTATCTTTGCGCTCTGAGCCGCGAAAAGCCAGCCCGAGGAGTTTGTGCAGATACTGGATTAGGATGCGACTCAGAATATTCACCAAGACCCATCACAGAAACTGATTATCTTGCAGGTTTTCACGAAGCGTGGACGCCGATGTGTGTGCGGGAAACCGATGCGGCAGCAGGGGAATCTTCTCTGTGTCCATTTGGAAGTCTCTGCGTAGTTTCTGTTGGTGAAAATAGGGCTGGACTCGGTCCTAGGAAGACTCCCGAGGGCCTTTCCTTCCCTTTCCCCTCACCTCCCTGGCTTCGCTTTGTGCTCCCAGGGCTGCAGGGATCTTACTCCAATCGCATCTTCCAAGCATGTTTAATTCAGTTTTCCTTAAACGTCAGTGTCTCATCTGCGACTCTGGTAAATCTTTCCATAACGCGTCAGCAAAAGAGGTAAATCAGTTCAGTCCACTTGCTCAGTCCTGTCGACTCTTTGCCACCCAATGGACTGCAGCTCGCCAGCCTTCCCTGTCCATCACCAACTCCCGGAGCTTGCTCAAACACATGCCCATCGAGTCCGTGATGCCATCCAACCATCTCATCCTCTGTCATCCCCTTCTCCTTCTGCCTTCAATCTTTCCAGCATCAGGGTCTTTTCCAATGAGTCAGTTCTTTGCATCAGGTGGCCAAAGTGTTGGAGCTTCAGCTTACCACCCTAGAAAAAGACGATTTTCCGTGAAGTAATAGAATCTGAGAGAAAAGGGTGAAAGACACCAGGTCTCTGCCTCAGGTTATTCATCTGTAAAATAGCAACAATGATCCCCATCTCGTAGGACAACTGTGAGCCTTGGGTGAAGTAACAGAATAAAACGGTTGTCATGAAACCGAGCACTCCATGGGAATGGGTGGGTGGAGAGGAGGATTCTTAACATTGGGGAGGCGATGTTTTCCAGTAGAGTCTGGCTTAGAAGATAGATACAGGCATGTGACAGGTAAGGGTTCATGACTTAATCCTAGAGGAGGAAATGCAGAATGTATTTTTACCCTTTAGAAAACCGCATCAAGGTTCTTAGGGAGGAAGAATTATATCATCAAAGAATTTAGCAGGTCCTTATTTAGGACGGGCCCCATGGTGTAATGGTTAGCACTCTGGACTCTGAATCCAGCGATCCGAGTTCAAATCTCGGTGGGACCTACAGAAGATCTGTTTTTATCTGATTTCACATCCCCTCTGTGTAAATTTCTGATAACACTTATTTCTATGAAAGTCTTCTCATTGCAACCCCTGGAAGCTTTCACCCGCAGACACAAGGGCTAGGGAAAAAGCGCTATCCCTCTTACTAAGTTCAAGTACAAATTTTCTTTTCCTACACTAAATGCTTCTCAAAAATTACTTCTTTACTTTTTATTGGTCACTTGCTACTATTAAACTTGAAAACAACTCAAACTAGGGGAGGGGGGGAGACCTTGAAATACAAAACACACACCAGATATAGTTAAAATTATATTCATCTTTTAATATATTTTTCTGTTTCAGAGTAATAGTCACAGCATTTAAGCATAGAAAAATGCAATATGGAGGGTTAAAATTTCATGGTAGCTATAAAATAGAAATATCTTTGAAAGAAAAAGAATTCATGAACACTGTTGACTGTTAAATAAAAGTATATCGAGTATACTTTTAAAGGATGCTAGCATATATCAAATTGCTCTTGGGTACCAATGGATAAAATTCAGCGATGGACTGGATTATTTTAATGTTCAAATTTTACCAATTTCTTTGTGAAAATGTTGGCAATTATATTCTTTAGGACGATTTAAACTTATGAAGAAACAATTTTGAAAACCACTGGAAGGCAATGTGAGAGCATCAGAATATTATGAAAATTCATAAAGACTCTAAGAAATGAAGATAGCTGAAGGATACTGTCCTAGGTTAAAACAATGAAGTGATAAACCAAAGCAGCTCCCTCACCATCATCTCATTCTTAGACACATTTATTTCTAATTTTCAGGTAGATTTCTTTCTTATGTGAATTTGCCATTTAAGATCGGTTACTTTTTTTGTAGACTTTCACCAAAGCATATTTTTACTAAGCCGTAGTTGCTCAAACATTTCTTATGCTACAGTTTCCAAGTAAATATTTTTTTCTTCTGAGTTTTCTTATTAATTGCAACTACATGCTTTATTATTTTATATTTTGTATTTAAATCACTAATCAATCTGAAATGTGATTTGTTACTTGTTGAAGGTAAATGTTCATCTCTGTTTTCTGCCATAGGCAGTTAGTTATGTCATCACAGTTTATTTTAAAATTATCTTTGCCTATCTACTGAATTGAAATATCAACTTTGTCATTTATTACTGTCTATATTATTTTATCTATTTCATAAATTTATTTCCCTTTATGGATACTTATGACAATGCTAGGAACTTCTGATTAGATTTTCTTTTAATACATTTCACTGCCCATAAAGCATTCTCCTAGGGCATTTGACATTTTCAGGTGAAGGGGAATAAGAAGATAAAGGAGGGGAGGTTGGAGATTCAAATAATGTTTCATTGTGTAATTTCAAGCTTCTGGTAAAAGTTGAGAACACATTGAATAAGCATACATATAAACCAGATATCCTGGAGTACAGAAATCTCAGGAGTTAGGTTTCAGTCCTTTGGATCTCTATTTAGTTATCTTACTTAAAGTAAAGGTGCTGGTGCCATTAAAAAGTGTCTTTTCCTTGGTGAACCCTGCAGGCTTTGAAGAGATCCAGAAAATAAAAATTATAGGTCATAAAGGTTTCAGCATTTGTTTGAGATATCTAAGATGTGATAAAGCATAGTTTCCCTCTTTCAGTGAATCTATAAGCCATGCTATGTAAGGCCACCCAAGATGGATGGGTCATGGTGGAGAGTTCTGACAAAATGTGGTCCACTGGAGAAGGCAATGGCAAACCACTTCAGTATTCTTGCCTTGAGAACCCCATGAAAAGTAGGAAAAGGCAAAAATATAGGACACTAAAAGATGAACTCCCCAGGTTGGTAGGTGCCCAATATGCTACTGGAGATCAGTGGAGAACTAACTCAATAAAGAATGAAGAGATGGAGCCAAAGCAAAAACAACACCCAGCTGTGAATGTGACGTGATGGAAGTAAAGTCTGATGCTGCAAAGAGCAATATTGCATAAGAACCTGGAATGTTAGGTCCATGAATCAAGGCAAATTGGAAGTGGTCAAACAGGACAAGGCAAGAGTGAACATCGACGTTTTAGGAATCAGCAAACTAAAATGGACTGGAATGGGTGAACTGAACTCTCATGATCCTTATATCTACTACTGTGGGCAAGAATCCCTTGGAAGAAATGGAGTAACCATCATAGTCAATGAAAGAGTCTAAAATGCGGTACTTGGATGCAATTTAAAAAACGACAGAATGATCTCTGTTCATTTCCAAGGCAAACCATTCAATGTCATAGTAATCCAAGTCTATGCCCCGACCAGTAATGCTGAAGAAGCTGAAGTTGAACGGTTCTATGAAGACCTACAAGACCTTCTAGAACTAACACCCAAAAAAAGATGTCCTTTTCATCATAGTGGACTAGAATGCAAAAGTAGGAAGTCAAGAGATACCTGGAGTAACAGGCAAATTTGGCCTTGGAATACAAAATGAAGCAGGGCAAAGGCTAACAGAGTTTTTCCAAGAGAATGCACTGGTCATAGCAAACACCATTTTCCAACAACACAAGACAGGACTCTACACATGGACATCACCAGATAGTCAACACCGAAATCAGATTGATTATATTCTTTGCAACCAAAGATGGGGAAGCTCTATCCATTCAACAAAAGCAAGATTGGGAGCTGACTGTGGCTCAGATCATGAAATCCTTATTGCCAAATTCAGATTTAAATTGAAGAAAGTAGGGATAACCACTAGACCATTTAGATATAACCTAAATCAAATCCCTTATGATTATGCAGTGGAAGTGACAAATAAATTCAAGGGATTAGATCTGATAGAGTACCTGAAGAACTAGGGTTGGAGGTTCGTGGCATTGTATAGAAGGCAGTGATCGAGACCATCCCCAAGAAAAAGAAATGCAAAAAGGCAAAATGGTTGTCTGAGGAGGCCTTACAAATAGCTATGAAAAGAAGAGAAGTGAAAGGCAAAGGAGAAAAGGAACGATATACCCATTTGAATGCAGAGCTCCAAAGAATAGCAAGAAGAGAGAAGAAAGCCTTCCTCAGTGATCAATGCAAAGAAATAGAGGAAAACAATAGAATGGGAAAGAATAGAGATCTCTTCAAGAAAATTAGATATCAAGGGAAATTTTCATGCAAAGATGATCACAATAAAGGACAGAAATGGTAAGGAACTAACAGAAGCAGGAGATATTAAGAGGTGGCAAGAATACATAGAAGAACTATACAAAAAAGATCTTCACAACCCAGATAAATATGATGGTGTGATCAGTCACCTAGAGGCAGACCTCCTGGAATGTGAAGTCAAGTGGGCCTTAGGAAGCATCATTACAAACACAGCTAATGGAGGTGATGGAATTCCAGTTGAGCTATTTCAAATCCTAAAAGATGATGCTGTGAAAGTGCTGCAGTCAATAGGCCAGCAAATCTGAAAAACTCAGCAGTGGCCACAGGACTGGAAAACATCAGTCTTCATTCCAATCCCAAAAAAGGGCATTGCCAAAGAGTGCTCAAACTACCGCACAATTGCACTCATCTCACACGCTAGTAAAGGAATGCTCAAAATTCTCCAAGCCAGGCTTCAGCAATACGTGAACTGTGAACTTCATGGTTCAACTGTATTCAAGTTGGATTTAGAAAAGGCAGAAGAACCGGAGATCAAATTGCCAACATCTGTTGGATGATTGAAAGAGCAAGAGAGTTCCAGAAAAACATCTACTTCTGCTTTACTGACTATGCCAAAGCCTTTGACTATGTGGATCACAACAAACTGTGGAAAATTTAAGAGATGGGAATACCAGACCGCCTGACCTGCACTCTGAGAAATCTATATGCAGGTCAAGAAGCAACAGTTAGAACTGGACATGGAACAACAGACTGGTTCCAAATCAGAAAGGAGTATGTCAATGCTGTATATTGTCACCCTACTTATTTAACTTATATGCAGAGTACATCATGAGAAATGCTGGACTGGATAAAGCACATGCTGGAATCAAGATTGCTGGGAGAAATATCAATAGCCTCAGATATGCAGATGACACCACCCTTATGGCAGAAAGCAAAAAAGAACTAAAGAGCCTCTTGATGAAAGTGAAACAGGAGAGTGAAAAAGTTGACTTAAAACAACATTCAAAAACCTAGGATCATGGCATACTGTCCCATCACTTCATGGCAAATAGATGGGGTAACAGTGTAAACACTGACAAACTTTATTTTTTGGGCTCCAAAATCACTGCAGATGGTGACTGCAGCCATGAAATTAAAAGACGCTTGCTCCTTGGAAGAAAAGCTATGACCAACCTAGACAGCATATTAAAAAGCAGAGACATTACTTTGCCAACAAAGGTCTGTCTGGTCAAAGCTATTGTTGTTCCAGCAGTCATGTATGGATGTGAGAGTTGGACTGACTATAAAGACAGCTGAGCGCAAAAGAATTGATACTTTTGAACTATGGTGTTGGAGAAGACTCTTGAGAGTCCCTTGGACAGGAAGTCCATCCTAAAGGAAATCAGTCTTGAATATTCATTGGAAGGACTGATGCTGAAGCTGAAACTACAATACTTTGGCTACCTGATGTAAAGAACTGACTCATTGGAAAAGACCCTGATGCTGGAAAAACAGAAGGTAGGGGGAGAAGGGGACGACAGAGGATGAGATGGTTGGATGGCATCACCAACTCAATGGACATGAGTTTGAATAAACTCTGGGAGCTGGTGATGGACAGGGAGGACTGGAGTGCTGTATGTAGTTCATGGGGTTGCAAATAGTCAGACATGACTGAGTGACTGAACTGAAAGCATAGTTTATGCAAATAAAGCCAAGGGTTCAATCTCTGAGGAACATCTCTTGATTTCTATGAGCCACACTTCAAGGACAGTCTGTGACTCTCCTATTTCTTTCTCTCTTCCACTATTTCCTGTTCCTTCTCTATTTCTCCCACCAGCCCTGTTTTGGGTTGGCCAAAAACTTCGTTCTGATTTTTCCACAACATCTTAATGAAGGTTTTGGACAACCCAATACTTCATGTACCCCAGAACTATTACTACACTTTTAGATAGCCAGTTTCACTGGTCTATCTTTGCTGTTTTCTGTTCAAAAGGGAAAACACATATGTTTTCCTGACTCCCCTTCCTTCTTGAAAAAGGATAGCATATTATACTCTTCATCTGTACGTCCCCTCACATAAGTAACAGTATCTCCTGTAAATCACTCCTTTTCAAATCAAATCTTTTCTGCAGCTGCATGGTACTGCTCCTCTGAGTCTATATGCCTCAGTTTATTCAACAAATCTCCTGTGCCTGGACATTTTCAGTTAAAAATGCTTTTAGGGGAATATGCAAGCAAAATAAGTTAAAAATGGTTGGTTTTGCCAAATCAGAACGTATTCATCAGTGAAGTAAAGGAATGAAACAGGTCCACCTCCTGCAAATTGTTATTAATATTTTTTCTTTTGATATTTTCCTCTGTGAATTCTCATTGTTTAGAAGAATTTTATTTTTTAGCATAGTCACTCATTTCAATTATTTAAATTAGACATTTTCTCTCAATTTCTTTTGCAAATATATCAGTAAAACTATTTTTCTTCTAGTTTCTCCATGGAATTCTGATGCACAAAAAACTTTTAAATGTAGTCTACTGTTATCTATTATTCCACATGCAAGGTTTTTGCTTCTTTTTCTCGTAACATTCCCATGAATCCAGTTTATGTAAGTATGAACAGGGATAGTGTATAAAAGGTGTCTTCTCAATTATTGTAACATAAATTGCTTCAGAGAAGAGTTCACAGCATGTTTCTATTAACTTGAACGTTATAAATCATGCCTAAGAATGAACAAAAGAGTGAAAGGAACCTAACCCCCCCCCCCCCAACTCAAGTAAAAAGGCAATATAGGTTTTTAGCAACCAATGATCTCAGGCAATAACAATGTTTTTTCTTTGAGTGTACGAAAATGTGCAAGAAAATAAAACATTATATCCCACCTCGGTGTATAGTCTCTGGAACACAAAAAGTTAATTTGTTGGAAATAAACATGAAATTTGTCAACTCTTCCTCTAAAGATGAGACTTGCCTCTAATCTTTTGAACGAGAAGGAAATTGTGCAGTCATTTGAGGAGAAAAAAGGAAAACTTTAAACCCCTAAATGAAGTTTAGAAAATCAAATACACTCTCAGAGGCCGTGTGTTGGAGACGTTACAAAAGTCTTAGCAGAGGATGGTTTCGATCCATCGACCTCTGGGTTATGGGCCCAGCACGCTTCCGCTGCGCCACTCTGCTCCGGCTTAGCCAATACTTGTCCTCTTCCTTACCATATTAAATATCAGCTACTTTGTCAGAATACATATTTTTTTCTCCCTCTTTGCTTGGCCTGAGATCAATTTCCCCAAGAATTAAATGACCTCAGTACTCCCCTCCATGTTGCGCTTTCCTAATCTGCCAATAATCCGACATCTTTCTTTCAGGAGCTGCTCTGAGCTCAGAGGAGGAACAAGACGAGCAAAGCCCCCGAAGTCCTTCCTTACGGATAACCGAGGAAGGCATGAATTCAGACTTGAGGAGAAAGGATATTAACTAGCTCGCTCTGTTTCCCGTCCTCAAGAAAGCTTCCCTGAGCAAACTAGAAGCAGCATTTCCATATATTGATTAATAACTGCCATTTTCAGCTTCCCAGGCACCTGGTTTACCCTCTCAGGCCTCTGCCCTTGGCTTCATGAAAAGGGGCTTCGTATCCCTTTGAGGCCATGTCTACACACAGTTTTCTCTCGTCCTCAGCGAAGACCAAAGGCCTGGATAGAAACCTCTGACGGCTTTCACCCTGTTCTCCGTCTGCCTGATAACTTCCGCAACGTTCCTCTTGCTCTTTTCACCATCTTCCTTCTGTCCCTTCAGGAGTTTCTGTGTCTTCATTAAATACGTGTTTTCCTAGTCCCAGAACAGGTAGGGTATTGGTTAAGGAACAACCTCTCTGTAAACCTCAAGAGAGAATCTGAATGAAAGCACTCCGCTGACGGTTCTCAGTTGTCAGTGTGAATTTCATTGTGGCTTGGTACTTTGTTCTTTTTCGTGCTACGGAAGAAGGGCCCTGTGTTTAAAGATAAACAAAGATACCATGTGGTCAATTAGAAACCTCAAACAAAAGTTAGTGTTTCCGCCCGGTTTCGAACCGGGGACCTTTCGCGTGTTAGGCGAACGTGATAACCACTACACTACGGAAACAACGCTGTTTAATGCTGTTTTTCTGGTCAGGATGGGTGAAAGCATGTGTATAATCCAGGGCTATTTACCAAAATATCTAGCAATCTTTAGTCGAGAGAATAGAAACTTTCCAAGTGCTCATCTGCAATTGCCTAGGTCTGTTAGCGTGACAAACTATAACGCAACAAGGAAGAAAGTCCATAACGTATAGGAATGAACTTCACAGACCTGCAGACCAAAAAAAAACGACGCGCAAAAGAGAATGTATTCTATGACGCCAATTGTTTACATTACAGTGTAGACAAGAAGCTTTTGCCTTGTTAGGAGTCAGAAGAGTGGTCCCCTGGGAGTAGGTAGAGTGGGTAGTTACTAGAAAGTTCTGGGAATATTGTTGATACGCCTGCTGGTTACCCAGAGGTGGTCAATTTGTGTAGAATCAAGAAAACATTTTTATATTGGGAGGTGGGGTTATTTATTGAAGAAACTAGGGAGTGCCAGTTGTGGGGACTGGCTAAGCAAGTTGCAAATCCATAGGGCAGGCACTCAGGTAAGACTGGCAATCAGGAAGGGCAGGCAGGAAGCAATAGAAAAATTATCAATGAAACCAAAATTTGACTCTCTGAAAAGTTCAACAAAATTGACAAATGTTTAGCTAGATTTACAAAGAAAAACATAAAGAAGATATTCAAATTACTAAAATTAGGAATGCAAGTGGGGATATTACTACAGATTTTGCACAAACAAAAGTATTATAAGCCAACACTATGGAAAATTGTATGACTGCATGTTGGATAACCTAAATGAAATGGACAAATTCCCAGAAACACACAATTTACCAAATCTGAAACATGAAGAAACAGATATTTTGACAGACCTCTAACTGTTAAGTATATTGAAGCAGTAATCAAATGATTACAGCAAAGAAAAGTCCAACCTAGACGTTTTCACTGGTGGAGTCTACCAAACATTTAAAGAATTAATACAATCCCTCTCAAACTCGTCCAAAAATTGAAAAGAATGGAACATAACTCATTCTATGAAGACTGCATTCCCTTAATATCAAAGCCATTAGAAGAAAAGAAAACTGCAGATTAATATCCCTGATGAACATACATGCAAAAATCCTCAACAAAATGTTAGCAAACTGAATACAGCAACATACTATACACCACAACCAAATAAGATACATTCCTGGAATGTAAGCGAGGTTTAACATATTAATAGAATGAAGGAAAAAAGAACAGGATCATCTCAATAGATGCAGAAAAAGCATTTGACAACATTCTTTCATGATAAAAAAAAATCAATAAACTAGGAATAGCAGGAAACTATTTTATCTTCATGATAAAAGTCACTTATCAAGAAGTCACAGTTAGCATCTTCAATGGTGAAAAAGTGTAAGCTTTTTCTCTAATACCTGGAACAAGACGTAGGTGTTCACTTTTACTACATCTATTCAGCATAGTACTATCAACTCTAGCCAGGACAAGCAGGCAAGAGAAAGATATAATGTCATACATAGAAAGTGCTGAGGATTTTACACACACACACACACACACACACACACACACACACACACATACATATTAGAGCTAATAAAAGAATTCAGCAAAATTGAAAGACACAAAATTCAACATACAAAAATCAGTTGCATGTTTATTCACTTACAATGAACAATCCAAAGCAAATTAACAAACAGTTCCTTCTACAATTGCATCAACAAGAATGAAATGTTTAGGAATGAACTTAATCAAGGTGGAGGAATAGGTTTACACTGAAAACTAGAAAACTTTAGAAAAAGAAAAGAAAGATATTAAAGAAGATATCAGTGAATAGAAAGATATCTGTATTCGTGAATTGTAAGACTAATATGGTTATAATGTCAATAAAGCCCAAAGTGATCTGCAGTTTCAATACAATCCCTATCAAAATCCCAATTTTTTTTAGAGATTAAAACAAAATCCATCCTAAAATTAACATTGACTCTTGTGGAACCCCCAAATAGCCAAAAAGATCTTGAAAAAGAATACATTTGGAGTCCTCTCACTTCCTAATCTCACAACTTACTTTAAAGCTACAGTAACCAAATCCATGTGGTCCTGACATACACCCAGAAATAAAGACCAATGAAATAGAATAGAGACCCCACAAGTAGATTCTTGTATATATGATCAGTTGGCTTTTGACAGGAGTGCCAAGACCATTCAATGGAGAAATTACAGTCTTTTCAACTAATGGTGCTAGGAAAACTGTTTATCTACTGAAAGAATTAAAGGTGAACTTCCTTAAAATTTTAAAAGCTTGCTCTGTGAAAGACATTTTAATAAAAAATGAAAAGACAAGACAGAGAAAAAATATTTTCAAGTGACACATCTGAAAAACGACTGTTACTCAAAATGTTATTTTAATACTGAACCAGAAAACAAGCCATTAATTTTTTAACTCCTGCTTCTTTGCTTGCCTTCAAAATATCTTCTCCAGCAGCCTTTGAAGATTGATGGTCTGAGGCCATGGAGTTTTTGCTTTTAAGGGTTTTACCTTATGAAGCCAAGAAGAGGAAGGCCTCGCTGGGATTCGAACCCAGGATCTCCTGTTTACTAGACAGGCGCTTTAACCAACTAAGCCACGAAGCCCCCACGGCGGAAAGCGTCACAGTGTGTTGTTTTTCATTTCTGCGCTTTCGGCGAGCTTTAACTATGAAGTACATTTGGACAGGAATCTCTTCTAGGAATGGAAATTTGATCTGACCAGGGATTCAAAATCAGAATTAAACAGCCAAAGGACTTGAGGGGACCATTTCTTTTACATGAATTTATCAAAAAGATCTGGTTGTGGACCGAGGCAGTTCGAACAGTCCAAGTAAAGATTGAAAAGAAAGTGAAAGTCTCACGGACTGAAATTCTCCAAGCCAAAATCTTGGAGTGGATAGCCGTTCCTTCTCCAGGGGATCTTTTCAAATATCGAACCAATGTCTCCCACATTGCAGACGGATTCTTTACCAGCTGAGCCACAAGTAAAAATTGGACTGCCCCAGAAACTTGAACAGTTGTCATGGGACCCTCTTTGCTTATCTGGTACAACTGACACGATCCTTTCTTTGTGGGGTTTCTCTTGGTTACCTGAGAGACATTGACACATTAGGTGTTCAATATTAATTCATTCTATTCCAACTTGTGCTTCAGGATTTCATTTCAGCTCTGTCTCCTCTAGTTACATAAATTTCCTATTTGGGAGCTTATTTCATGGATTCTTAAATT
Organism: Dama dama; assembly: GCF_033118175.1. Lineage (NCBI taxonomy): Eukaryota > Metazoa > Chordata > Mammalia > Artiodactyla > Cervidae > Dama > Dama dama. The sequence goes on from NC_083687.1 coordinate 32,721,616, forward strand.
CCCCATGACAACTTACAGCACTCCTACATGACTGTTGCCATTTAAGACGATGTTAGGATTACCTGGTAGTCCTTGGTAAAATTAAGATTCTTGGAATCTACCCTATTTATTAAAGGAGCATCGCAAGAAAGGTTCTGGAATCTGCATTTGTAATAAGTCTTCCGGGGGATACTTTTGAGTGCAAAGATTAGATTCCCCATTGTCACAAGTGCTGTCTTTTCTGGAAGCACTTGAAGTTCTAGTCTTCCTGTCTGTAGCCAGCAGTACCTGAACTGAGAACTTCCAGATGTACAGGCTGGGTTTCAAACAGGCAGAGGAACCAGAGATCAAATTGTCAACATTTATTGGATCGTAGTATTAAAAAAAAAAAAAAATCTTCTGCTTCATTGATTACTACCATTGACTACTACCATTGACTGTGTGGATCGCAAATAACCGAGGAAAATTCTTAAAGAGATGGGAGTACCAGACCACCTGGAGAGCAGAGTAAAAAAACTGGCTTGAAACTCAACATTAAAAAAACTAAGATCATGGCATCCGGTCCCATCACTTCAGGATAAATACACGGGAAATAGTGGAAGCAGTGACAGATTTTGTTTCCTTGGGCTGTAAAATCACTGTGGACGGTGACTGCAGCCACGAAATTAAAAGATGCTTGCTCCTCGGAAGGAAAGTTATGACAAACAGCATATTAAAGAGCAGAGACACTACTTTGACGACAAAGGTCCGTAAAGTCAAAGCTTTGGTTTTTTCCAGTAGTCGTGTATGGATGTGAGAGATGTACGATAAAGAAACCTGGGCGCGGAAGAATTAATGTTTTCGAACTGCGATGCTGGAGAAGACCCTTGAGAGCCCCTTGGGCAGCAAGAAGATCAAACCAGTCAATCCTAAAGGAAATCAACCCTGAATATTCATTGGAAGGACTGATGCTGAAGCTGAAGCTCTAATATCTTGGCCTCCTGATGCAAAAAGCTGACACATTGGGGGAAAAAAACCCTGATGCTGCGAAAGACTAAAGAGCAAGGGGGCAGCAAAAGATAAGTTGGTTAGGTAGCATCAGTGGACATGAATTTGAGCAGACTCCGGAAGATAGAGAAGGACAAGGAAGCCTGCAGCCCATGGAGTGGCAAAGAGTAGGACACGACTCAGGGACTGAGCAAAAACCACAGCCTATACCTAGCCCAGTGTGTTTCTTTTAGGGACATATTGGGCTGTCAGTGAAAGCATTTTGCCATTAAAATCAAAGTCACGAATTTGAACTGCCTCTGGGTCCACTGCTGCTGCTGCTGCTAAGTCGCTTCAGTCGTGGCCGACTCTCTGCGACCCCATAGACGGCAGTCCACCAGGCTCCTCCGTCCCTGGGATTCTCCAGGCAAGAACACCGGAGTGGGTTGCCATTTCCTGGGTCCACTAGTGATTCCCAAATGTAATCCCAAAGTGAGCTCGTTTCAATATAGTGTCTTTTGGGCCCCAGTCTGTTGTCATGCGATGGGGGGTTGAATTCAGCAGGCAAACCGCTAATCTCTTCAGGGAAAACTGGGACAGCGCCCTCGGTAGAGGTACCTGAGAAGCCTTGTACTTGGCGTTAGGGTGGCAATTTCTGCTACTCTCTGGCCTCCTTCCACTTGTATGTTCTTTTTCGGCTGTAAGGGAGCCGGGGGTGTAGCTCAGTGGTAGAGCGCGTGTTTAGCATGCACGAGGCCCCGGGTTCAATCCCCGGCACCTCCATCTGGGAGTTTTCGATCTCCACTACTGGTGAATAATTAGCCATTAGTGAGCTTAAGGGTTTTGTGATTCTCTCGTAGTCGTTTCTTCTTTTCTTGGGCTTCCCTGGTGGGTCAGCATTAATGAATGGGAATTCTCCAATTCAGACGATTCCGGTTCGATCCCTAAAACGGGATTCCCTGGCGAAGGAACTAGCAACCCACTCCTGTATTCTTGCCTGGAAATCCCATGGACAGGAAAGCCTGGAGGGATACAGTACATGGGGTCGCAAAAGAGTCGGACGCGACTTAGCAACTAACAACAACAACAACTTGAGGAAAGACAAGCATTTCTCTGGATTTGAGGTGATCTAGTGAGAGTGGACAGGAAAAAGTGAGCGGTTTCAGAAAGCACAGAGAGCTTGCTGTGTTTTCTCAGTCATAATCCTCCTCATATTTTGATGCAATTCCACAAAGCCAGAGATAATCCAGTGTTTTCTTAAATGCACAGCGTAATACATTGGTTCTATTTTAAAAAAATAACTGCAGAACAGTGGCCTTCAGCGACCGGGATGGCCGAGTGGTTAAGGCGTTGGACTTAAGATCCAATGGGCTAGTGCCCGCGTGGGTTCGAACCCCACTCTCGGTAGGTGAACTTTTGCTCTTCTAAATCTTTCCTGAGAGAGTACTGGCCTTGAGAAATAAACTTGATAGATTACATATCTGTTTTTCTGTCCTTTTGTGTAAACACTGCTTGTCTTCAAACCCAAATAAATTCCTTCAGTAGGCAGTATTAAGTGTGTGAATTATTTCCCTGCAAGTTCTATTAGATTGCCGTCATAGGAAAACCGACCAAATCAACAATCTGCCTAAAGAGATTTAAATACTTCAGCTCTGAGTTCCAAGAGAAATGGAAACTTGGACCCCATCTGCTCTTCAGGCAATAGTGAAGAAAAGTTCGCTGTAGCACCCGGGGAAGTGAGGAGAAGGATTCTCATTGTTTCCAAAGCGTCCTACTGAGAAAGCTCAACTCTGCCTGGGCTGTCGCTCCAACTCACTCTGGAAAGCGTGGTTGAGTCCTCAAAAGCAGAAAACAAGTGTTTTCTTCTATTTTGTTTTTCCAGTTTGAAATGTAAAATATGGTCTCGGACTGCAAGGAGATCCAACCAGTCCATCCTAAAGGAGATCAGTCCTGGGTGTTCATTGGAGGGACTGATGTTGAAGCTGAAACTCCAATACTTTGGCCACCCGATGCAGAGAGCTGACTCATTTGAAAAGACCCTGATGCTGGGAAAGATTGAGGGCAGGAGGAGAAGGGGACGACAGATGATGAGAGGGTTGGATGGCGTCACCACTCGATGGACATGAGTTTGGGTGGGCTCGGGGAGTTGGTGATGGACAGGGAGGCCTGCCTGGCGGGCTGCGGTTCACGGGGTCGCAGAGTCGGACACGACAGAGCGACTGAACTGACTGACTGAGTGGAGTTTTTATCTACACTTTTCTTGTGGTGGTGTTATTGAACATCTTTCTACCCAAATCCAACTTCTATTGTTGTTTCTTGAGGTAGGCAGAATTCAGTGGTAACACAGATGCCCTCCCTCTTGATGTACAAGTCCTGCACAATCCCTCATACTGTGGATATGATTAGGGTATGCTACATAGCACCATTGACTTTAAAAAAGGAAGATAATCAGGAGTGAGCCTGACCTACTTAGGTGAGCCCTCGACAGGGATTGGGCTCTTTCTGAAGTCAGAGATTGTAAGTGTGAGAGGAATTGAGGGATTCGAAGTGGGATAGAGTCTCTGTTTCTGGCTTTGAAGATGGAGGGGGCCAACAGAATGCAGGTGGCTAGTGGGAGCTGAGAACACCCAGCCAACAGCAAGAATGCAGGGATTTTACCATCACCGTGAGAGCTTGGAATGCAGCCCCATGTATGATTTCAGCCTCGTTAAATCCTAGGTAGCAGAGAACTCAGCTACCTAGTGCTCACACTTCTTACAGAAATCTGAGTAGATACTTGGGCATTGTTATAATCTGCTAAACTATGATAACTTGGTATGCGGCAACAGAAAACTAATAGATTTCTATTTGTTTATTTTTTTAAAGCACATAATGTAAAATGTGAAGCTGGAAATGTTCTAACGGAAAATTGAATTGTGTCAGGTAGAGTGTCAAGTGCCTCTGGGGGCCACTCTCCATCTTTGTTCTTTCTGTCCCTTTCTTGGGGTCCTGCTACTGACTCTCTGAGTGACCCTCACGTTTCATCTCTATGGACACCTGGAAACTGATATTAGTATTTTAGATTAATACACACATATGTTCCCTGTTATATATACTACATATTATAGGTATTAATTTCATATCTAACACATAAAGTAAAAATAGCCACCAACTGATTCCTTAAACTACTTGTCTTGTAGCATGCATTTCAACATTAAGTATGCAGCACTGGTGGTGGAGGGGGGCTAAGTTCCCACCCTCCCAGGCTTCTGGATAGAGGAAGAGACCTGCCAATAGTAATTTTAAGAGGTATCGCTTAGTATCGAAACTAGAGTATGTATATCCCTGGGAATAAATGGACACAATGAATCATTTTCCTGATCTTGGATATGTATGTGGATTCATTTAGGACTGACCTGCCTGAAAACTCTCTGTTTTCCCAGCTTCTTTTGTCGCAACTCTTCTCCCACTAAAAAATAGGAGATAACTTTCAACCATCCAATAGCATACCCATCAAATTTCCCCAAGACACAAAGTCTCCTCAAAGCATCTGACAAAACAACTCTAAATAATGCTATCAGTAAGAAAGTGAATGTCTTTAAAGACTGATTAACAAAATTCTCTTGCAGACTCAGATGGTTTCTTGAGGTGAAGGAATTCCAGCTGAGCTATTTCAAATTCTAAATGATGATGCTATGAAAGTGCTGCACTCAATATGCCAGCAAATGTGGAAAACTCAACAGTGGCCACAGGACTGGACAAGGTCAGTTTTCACTCCAATCCCAAAGAAAAGTAATGCCAAAGAATGTTCAAACTATCACACAATTGCACTCATCTCACATGCGATCAAAGTAATGCTCAAAATTCTCCAAGCTAGGCATTAACAGTACCTGAACTGAGAACTTTCAGATATTCAAGCTGGATTTAGAAAACACAGAGGAACTAGAGATCAAATAGCCAACATCCACTGGATCATAGAAAAAGTAAGAGAATTCCAGAAAAACATCGACTTCTGCTTCATTGACCACGCCAAAGTCTTTGGCTGTGTGGATCACAACAAACTGTGGGAAATTCTTAAAGAGATGGGAACACCAGACCACCTTACCTGCCTCCTGAAAAATCTATATGCAGGTCAAGAAGCAACAGAACTGTACATGGAACAACAGACTGGTTCCAAATCGGGAAAGGAGTATGTCAAGGCTGTATATTGTCACCCACCCTGCTTATTTAAGTTCTATGCAGAGTACATCATATGAAATGCTGGGCTGGATAAAGCACAAGCTGGAATCAAGATTGCCTGGAGAAATATCAATAACCTCAGATGTGCAGTGGAGAAGGCAATGGCAACCCACTCCAGTACTCTTGCCTGGAAAATCTCATGGATGGAGGAGCCTGGTAGGCTGCAGTCTACAGGGTCCCGAAGAGTTGGACACAACTGAAGCAACTTAGCAGCAGCAGCAGATGTGCAGATGACACCACGCTTATGGCAGAAAGTGAAGGGGAATTAAAGAGCCTCTTGACGAAAGTGAAAGAGGAGAGTGAAAAAGTTGGCTTAAAATTCAACATTCAAAAAACAAACATCATGGCATCCCGTCCTACCACTTCAATGCAAGTAGACGGGGAAACACTGGAAACAGTGAGAGACTCTTTTCTTGGGGTGGGCTCCAAAATTACTGCAGATGATGACTGCAGCCATGAAATTAAAAGACACTTGCTCCTTGGAAGAAAAGCTATGACCAACCTAGACAGCATACTAAAAAGCAGAGACATTACTTTGCCAACAAAGGCCCATCTAGTCAAAGCTATGGTTTTCCCAATATTCATGTATGGATGTGAGAGCTGAACCATAAAGACGGCTGAGCACAGAAGAGTTGATGCTTTTGAGCTGTGGTGTTGCAGAAGACTCTTGAGTCCCTTGGACTGCAAGGAGATCCAACCAGTCAATCCTAAAGGAAATCAGCCCTTAATATTCATTGAAAAGACTGATGCTGAGGCTGAAACTCCAATACTTTGGCCACCTGATGCAAAGAACTGACTCATTGGAAAAGACCCTGATGTTAGGAAAGATTGAAGGCAGGAGGAGAAGGGGACAACAGAGGATGAGATGGTTGGATGGCATCACAAACTCGATGGACATGAGTTTGAGCAAGCTCTGGGAGTCAGTGATGGACAGAAAAGCCTGGCATGCTGCAGTCCATGGAGTCGCAAAGAGTGACATGACTGAGCAACTGAACTGAACTGAACTGTGCCTTCAAACATGAAAGAGGGTCCAATCCAGTTGTCAACAATAGACTAACAGAAAATTTTAATGATAATGTGATTTTAGCATGTGATATAGGGGTTAGATAATTGGAATTGCATTCATATTTCAAAACTCCTTTAATTCCTAACTACTTAATTATTTCATATCTCTAATAATTAAATAGACATAAAACTGATATTGAACCTTGCAACATCAGTCTTGCAACAGGACTACTCCTCCATGGATACACAAATTAATTAGAAAATATTAGTTCCATCCATGTCATTAAGAGAAGAGTTTGCAATTCAATTTTATTTTACACTTATAACTTATCAAAATATTAATACACTCAGTGATTTGCTGTAACAAAAACTGCAATAACAATGCAGGAAGGAAACAAATTGTTAACTCAAAGCTATATAGTCATACAGAGAAGTACAACAGAGTAGATAAAAAAACAACCATGTTACAATACAATGTGTTTTTGTGGAGTGGGGGAATGAAAATACAAATTCAGATACAAAAGAGAGGATATAAAATGTCAAATGTTAAAGAAAATCAATTTTTTTAAAATAGATGATAGTTCATTAACCAAATATTCATTACAGTATTTAGATACATTTAGAAGAGTGATGGAACACATTTTAAAAATGCCACAAATTACAATGTACTGGAAATCACATTCTTTACAACTGTTTGAACTTATGATTTGAAATTTTTAGATGCTGATCTAAAAATGTACATACAAGGGGTACATAATTTTTCAAAGGGGTATGCTTTCAAATTTTGAAGGCTACTACTCTAGAGCAGGAATTCTGAACATGTGATGTCACACAGTGGCTACAAACACAAACTTAGGAGTTAGTCTTACTAGTTGTGTGACATTGAGCAAATGACTTAAATTCAGCTCAGTCTACTTACCTGTAAAATGGGGACAGTAAAAATACCCTATCTATAAAGTTGTCAAACTTCAGTAGACACTAGAATCACCTGGAGGGTTTGTTAAAACACAGACTGTGGGCCCTGTTCCCAGAGATTCCGCCTAAGGAGCTCTGGGGTCAGGCCCCCAAACCTGCATTGCTAACAAATTTCCAGGTGACATTAATGCTGCTTGCTACTTTCATCTATATCATAAAGTCATTCACTGTGTGGACGTTACTACATAAAGCAATTATCCTTCAATTAAAGAATAAATAAATTTTTAAAATATATTTGTGCTTAAAAAATAAAGTTAGTATATAAAAATTCTTAGAAGTCCACTGGCCCAAAGCAGGTACTAACACACATTAGCCAATATCATCAGTTAGAATTTGATTCACTGCAAAATAAAATTCTACTGCAGTGGGTTAAACAGAAAGGAGTGTCATGTTAGCATATGTCATTTAACAAGAGGTCCTGAGGTCAATCATCCAGGGCTAGCACCACTGGTCAAGAATGCCATGAAGCTCTCAGGCTCCTTCTGTCTTCTTTGCTCAATTGTCTTTGTTCAGTGGCTTTCATTACCATAGGTTGAGAATAACTGCTGTTCCTCCAGGAGTCTCGTCTGAATTCCAGATAGGAAGACAGAAGAAAAAAGGAGTAGAGGGTAGAGTTGAGGGAGCATGCCAGCCAAGTCACAGACCCTCCCTTTCATAACTTATATTTTAGAGAAGTCACTTGCTTTTAAAAAATGTTTCCAGAAGTTCTCCACATGTGGTGAATGGAGTTAATAAAATTAATCAACATTCAGTAAAATAGACTCAACAGTACTAGGCACATTTCAAGTGTTAAACAGCCACAGGTAGCCAGTGACTACCATGGTGGACAACACAGATGTAGGACATTTCCACCATTATGCAAAGTTCTATTGGATGACATTAGACTATAAGATACACCTTTAAGTCTCCCACAAGATCTATAAAGCTCTTTCTCTCCAGACTTACCTGCTGTTGCTATACACTTTAGCAAAGGTCAGCAGGCTATTTCTCAGACCTGCATTTGTTTACAATTCTGCTACCTGAGATTGTACTCTCTCTCCACCTCGTCCATCTGGAAAACAAGAATCCTTCTTTATACACACATATTCAAGAAGCCAGAACTGAACATGATGCCAGACGTATTTCTGAGCATCCCTCTTTTTATCTACCATTACTACAAAAAATAGCAGATCCAAGAGATTATTCAATCTTTTAAAAAAATCACACAAAAAACAACTTGATTGAAAAATGGGAAAGGAACTTGAACAAACATTTCTCCAAAAAAGATATATTAATGAAAAAAAAAAAGATATATTAATGGCCAATAAGCACAGGAAAAGATGTGTGATGATACTAATCATTAAGCATATGCAAATCAAACCCACAGCAGTACCACCTCACACCCATATTGGCTACTATCAAAAAACTCAGAAAACAACAAGTGTTGGCAAGAAGAAGGAGAAACTGGAATCCTTGCATATTGTTGGTGGAACTGTAAAATGGAGCAATTGCTATGGAAAACAACAGTATGGAAGTTTCTCAAAAAATTAAAAGTACAATCAGATGATCCAGCCATTCCAATTCTGGGTATACACTCCCAAAGCACTTAAAGCAGGGTGTTGTGGAAATATCTGTCCACTCATATGCAATACCAGCATTATTCACAATCGCCAAAAGGTGAATGCAATCCAAGTGCCCATCAATGAAGAAATGGATATACAAAACATGGCATAGGCATGCAAATGGAAGAACATTCAGCCTTGAAAAGAAATTCTGACACATGCCACAATCTGGCTGAAACTTGTGGGCTAATATACAACCATATCTTCAAACATGTCTGATTTTTAAACTACAAAATGATCTTGGTTTTTTTTTTTAATTGAAGAAAAATCTGCTTAAACAGAAAAAAAAAACCTGCTGAGTGGCTCAGATTAAGTAGGATAAAATGAGAACTCGCTCTACTCATTCCTTGTATTATCCAAGTGTTGGACTCAGTACCCTGCTGATAAATTTCCTTCTGAGAACCTCTATACACAAATTAAGTGCCAGTTAGGCCTCATGGCTTCGACTGGACAGTGTTAGAAGAATGGTTTCTGCCCAGAAGAACAAAGAGTCAGATGCACTTCTTGGATCGGACAGTAGCCCAGTGGTTATTTCCACCCACTGCACACTGGCATTACCTGGGAAATTTAAAAGCCCTCCAAGTGGTTCTAAGGTGAGAGCAGGCTGGCTGGAGACGTACTGCTATTTTCTGATGATTAAACCCCGCCCCCAGCCACTACACAGCTCATATTTATTTTGATGCCCAGAATCATTAAACAGTGCGCCTGACACAGTCGCAACATTTCTGCCTTCCGGGTAACGGTTCTCCACTAGGTAGCATTATCTAGAGCACGTGATCTCTCCAGCACCTGTCGCTCAAGCGCCTGAATCTCTCCCTGCGTGTGTCCGCCCCTCACAAACACACCCAGAAACCTTGACTCGCTACCTATTACCGTCCACAAGGCAAGGCCGCTTCCGGATGGACTTTGCTGATGGGGAGCGTCCAGGCCTATGCCATCTGCTCTCGCGCCAGATACGTCTCTGCAAAATCTTCGATTAGGTTCAGCTTCCAAACCCGCGGGGGTTGTGTTGGGGGTCCGGGGACAAAGCGCCGAAACTTACTTGCCTTCATCCTTGCCCGCTGACACCTCCTGAGTTTTTGCAAACTGCTGCTTCTGGGCAAGAACATGCGCCACGGGGGCCAGCTCTAGTCCAGCCTTCGGTGTCTGGACATTTACCAAAGTCCTGCCTTTGTCAGGTCAGAGGCTGCGAAGCCTGGTCCTTCTCTGTCTGCCTGGAAGGTCCAGGCAGTCTTGCTTGGGCACGAGATTCACGGCGTTTGTTCCGGAGATCGCGGAGGCCGGCTGCCAGGAAAACAAGACCGCGAACACTTAAGCCTCTGGGGTCGAATAGAGAGACAGGATGGTTTACTTTCACTGGCCTTATTTCCAGGTCCCCTCTAGGAACGTGGGAGGTTTCCGCGTCTCTGTGGTTACTTCTAGCTGCTACAGCTTCCTGGGCTGCTGCTGTTCTAGGCCCTGCCTTCTAAATGGGTTGGGAAGGTTTAACAGAGAAATCGTTTGGGAAAACTTCAAAAGTATATATGCAAAAATAGAACAGTACGATGAATTCGGTGTACCTGTCTCACACCTTCTACCAACTCATGGCAATGTTATTAACCTATAACTCAGCCCTCATTCCTTCCGACACATTGCTTGAATCTCAGACACGTGTCATTGATAAATTTTAACACAGCCCCTACTAAGATAAGTTAGACACTTGCCTCGGGCACAAAATTTAGGAGACTTCCAAAAAGCTTTGCAATAGAGACAATAACATTTTAAAGTATTTTTTAAGTAAAAATTAATGCAAAAAAACTATATTGAATACAATATCAATATTTTAAATAGAGAATCGGTATTACTGACTTTTTTTCCTTCTGCCCAGCTCCCATATGACTGACACAAGGCTGAAACTTAAGTATCTCTAAGAATGAGGATGCCTTTGAAAAACGTAATCACAGTATCATTATCACATCTAAAAATAATACCAAAAATAGGATCATCAAGTATCCAACCATTGTTCAAACTTTACCAGTTTTATATATTTTATAAATATATTATATAACATATATTTTAAAATCATATGTGAGTAATAAGGAGGGCTGGAGTGAGAATTCTCAGGCACCTTTTATCTAGGGTGCATAAGTTATCAAGACCTTGGACATAGATCACTTGAAGCATTATGTCATCATCAAAGGTTTGGCAACAAACTTCCAACAGGCCTGGTCCAAGAAAGCTGTCTTGGGAAATCTGATATCTGGGTATGAAGTTAATGTGAATGAAAGAGTAGAACAGTAGGAAAGAGGTAGAAATGTGAAGGTCTCTCAGATAGTGGTAATGGTAGGTAAGCGTACTAGGATGGAGTGCTGAGGAAGAAAGAAAATCAAGGAATGTGGACAGAAATAGAAATATAAAAGGAGAAACAAGAATCATAATCAGTGGAATGGGTAAAGAGAAAAGATTATTATGGCGGTGGGGTAGCACAGGAAAGAAAAAAGAGAAATATGGTATTTATCAATCAGAGAGGTGAGCAAAATGATCACAGTCCATGAAGGAGTAGAAACTGTAGACTGATCTATGGTGGGTAAATCTCACCATGTGAAAGCTAACTAAAAAGTCAGAAGTCATTTACAGTGTTCCCAATGTTAAGGCTTTCTCTTATATTCCATCAATTGCCTAAACTCCTTTAAATTTTACTTTACTTCAAATACAGATCATCATCCTTTATAACTGAATTATTTTGGCCTTTATTTCCCACTGTATAGATTTACCATAATTGCAGAGAACAATGTTGTTAACTAATCAAGGATCTTAGTTCCTGAATAGAATCCACACAAATAAGGTTAAATTAAAAGGGATTTCTTATGCATTCACAGAGTTTCTTGGAGACCAGAATCAAATATAGATTACAGTACACTGCCCGAAGCACCCAGCCATGAAAATGCTTCTGTAGAAATCCTACTGCTGCCACTTCTGGTTCCACAAAATCCTAGACAGTAGCTGCACATAAACCAAAATACCCCCAACAACCTTGCATGTGTGAAAGGATTTCAAGCTAAAACCAAACCAGAGGATATGAAATGAAATGTCATATGTGCACCCTCTGAAGAATGGGAGGTAAGAGCTAAGAGACGTATTTCCCCTAAAATGCCTAATTTACAGAAGACAGAGACATATCTCCTAATCAATGAATAGCCCCTAATCTGACTGGACTTGCCCCTCTTTGCATTCTTGATCATAAATACAACTACCTCAAAACCTCAGTAGACCTACCTTGCTATATATCATGAGTTTCCTGAATTGTAATGCCTTTGCTATTCCTGAATAAACTCTATTTTTGGTAATTTAAACTTGTCTCAGTTTACCTCTTTATTTAGGTTGACGTATGTCGGATGAGCTATTCAGCCTTTATCTCACAATATTCATTTCTCCCAGTCTTACACTGCAAAGTCAAGTGGGCCTTAGAAAGCATCATTTTGAACAAAGCTAATGGAGGTTATGGAATTTCAGTTGAGCTATTTCAAATCCTAAAAGATGATTCTGTTAAAGTGCTGCACTCAATATGCCAGCAAATTTGGAAAACTCAACAGTGGCTACAGGACTGGAAAAGGTCAGCTTTCATTCCAATCCCAAAGAAAGGCAATACCAAATAATGTGCAAACTGCCGCACATTTGCACTCATCTCACATGCTAGCAAAGTAATGCTCAAAATTCTCTAAGCCAGGCTTCAACAGTATGTGAACCATGAACTTCCAGATGTTCAAGTTGGATTTAGAAAAAGCAGAGGAACCGCAGATCAAATTGCCAACATCCATTGGATCATTGAAAAAGCAAGAGAATTCCAGAAAAAAAATCTACTTCTGCTTCATTGACTATGCCAAAGCCTTTGGCTGTGTGCATCACAGCAAACTGTGGAAAATTCTTCAAGAGATGGGAATACCAGACCACCTTACCTGCCTCCTGAAAAATCTATATGCAGGTCAAGAAGCAACAGAACTGTATCTGGAACAACAGACGGGTTCCAAATCGGGAAAGGAGTATGTCAATGCTGTATATTGTCACCCACCCTGCTTATTTAAGTTCTGTGCAGAGTATATCACGAGAAATGCTGGGCTGGATGAAGCACAAGCTGGAATCAAGATTGCCAGAAGAAATATCAATAACTTTAGATATGCAGATGACACCACCCTTATGGCAGAAAATGAAGAGGAACTAAAGAGCCTCTTGAGGAAAGTGAAAGAGGAGAGTGAAAAAGTTGACTTAAAACTCAACATTCAGAAAACTAACATCATGGCATCTGGTCCCATCACTTCATGGCAAATAGATGGGGAAACAATGTAAACAGTGAGAGACTTTATTTTGGGGGGGCTCCAAAGTCACTGCAGATGGTGACTACAGCCATGAAATTAAAAGACACTTGTTCCTTGGAAGAAAAGCTATGACCAACCTAGACAGCATATTAAAAAGCAGAGACATTACTTTCCCAACAAAGGTCTGTCTAGTCAAAACTGGTTTTTCCAATAGTCATGTATGGATGTGAGAGTTGGACTATAAAGAAAGCTGAGCGCCAAAGAATTGATGCTTTTGAATTGTGGTGTTGCAGAAGACTCTTGAGAGTCCCCTGGACTGCAAGGAGATCCAACCAGTCCATCCTAAAGGAAATCAGTCTTGAATATTCATTAGAAGGACTGACTGATGCTGACGCTGAAACTCCAATACTTTGGCCACCTGATGCGAAGAACTGACTCATTAGAAAAGACCCTGATGCTGGGAAAGATTGAAGGCAGGAGGAGACGGGGACGACAGAGGATGAGATGGTTGGATGGCATCACCGACTCAATGGACATGATTTTGAGTAAGCTCCGAGAGTTGGTGATGGACAGGGAAGCCTGGCGTGCTGCAGCCCATGGGGTCGCAGAGAGTCAGGACATGACTGAACTGAACTGAGTCTTAACAAGCACATCTGCTCAGCAAAAGCTATGTGACACAGGAAATCCTAGTGATAAGGAGATCTGAGAATTGGAGAGTTTACTGCTGCAGTTTCAGGGTACAGGAGGCACATTGCAATAGGGTTGCAGAGGTGTAGAGTGAGCAATCTTTACTACTGGTCACAGTTGCTACCTGGTATCCATTTCACCCTTTTTCCTTCTTAAAAAACTAATTTTGTTCCAATATCCACTATTGATACGCATAAATTGAAGAACTCAGGAGACTCTGCTGCTGCTGCTGCTACTGCTAAGTCGCTTCAGTCGTGTCCGACTCTGTGCGACGCCATAGATGGCAGCCCACCAGGCTCCCCCGTCCCTGGGATTCTCCAGGCAAGAACACTGGAGTGGGTTGCCAGTCCCTTCTCCAATGCAGGAAAGTGAAAAGTGAAAGTGAAGTTGCTCAGTCGTGTCCGACCCTCCGCGACCCCATGGACTGCAGTCTACCAGGCTCCTCCGCCCATGGGATTCTCCAGGCAAGAGTACTGGAGTGGGTTGCCATTGCCTACCACCATTTTAAGTTCCAGGGCAATTTATGAATAGTCTAAGATGAATATGTAAATCCTATGCCTTCATAGATGATTGATTTACAAATTTAGGTTTAAACGGATAAACAAAAGCATTCCCCTGCTGGCTGTTATAAGTTCAGAGGTAGGCAGGGGACCTAAATTGTCATAAACACACTTTAATGATTGAGAGGAGAGGCTATGCTGTTCCTTTGTGTTAAGAGCAAAGAATGTTTTGCCTAAGGTGCTTCAGGCTGCCATATTAAAGATAGCTGTAAAACTAGGCAGTCTAAGCACAGCGCTGACAAACTGTTCAAACTTGCTTCTATTCTTGGTGATCCCAGTTAGACTTAAAAGTGGCCCGTACGGGGATCGAACCCGCGACCTTGGCGTTATTAGCACCACGCTCTAACCAACTGAGCTAACCGGCCCTCATACAAGCTACTGCTCTTCCTTAATGTTTTAATTGCGCTGACCTTCTAGAATTTCTTTATCATAAAGGGGAATATCAGTCCTATTTATACTGGGTCCACTTCTGTTAAGGGGAAACAAAAGAAAAAAGTCTATCAAGGTCAAGAAAGATCCTTGCCTTTCAGAACATACCTTCTTGGAACCAATGCAAATTCATTTTGTAATGCAAATTCTTTTGTAACAAATAAAAAACCATTTTTAATGAAAATGGCAAATTGGAACATTTGATAGTAAGGACTTTGATATATTTGCATCTTGGAGACCACAGTAAAAGATGGTAGAAGGGAAAAGAGTCTTTCTACCTGCAGACTCTTTGGAAATGAGAAGAATAAGTGCCTGGAAGAAATACCAGCAGTATTTTTAAAGAACAATTGAATTAAAATAATCCATCCATCCAAACACCCACTCATCCATCCCTGAGCAAAAATTAAAAGCTTCCTTCCAAGAGCAAATAATGGAAATGTAATGCTAGTGATAAATGAAAGGTATATAACCTTAATAATGAGCTAGAAAAAAACTCAATGTGAAAAAGCTCTAAATGAACCCACGGAATAGTAATGAATAAAGCTTTCCATGAACAAATGAGGAACTGGGTCTGGGGTGGGAAAAAATGAGCTGATGCTTAGGACAGGTAGAAAAAAATATACGTTGAATTTGGGAATGAATGTGGTGTTGTGAGAATAAAATGGACTTGCTTCTTAAGGTTGCTATGCAATACTTCAGTTCCAGTTTTTCAGTACTTTCTATTTAGACATCACAGGTGTAAATAAAATCTTATTTAGCCATTATTTCGGACCAAAGACTATTTATGTGCTTTAAATGAATTAACATATTTGAACATAATAACTAATTTATGAGGTGAATGTTACAATCATCCTCGTTTTACAAATAACCGAGGACAGAGTGTAGAGTCAGCATTCTGATCATTTAACCCTAGAGAACTTCCTTTTCATTGTCACTAAACTGCTCCTTAAAATCAGTGTTGATCATTTTTTTAGTGGATGGCCATATTCTGAGGACCCTCCTATTCAAAAAACCAAGTTTATAGCATCTTGATTTATACACCAGGATATTAATTGCTTCAATTTTCAATTAATATTAATCTCAGCTCTAATATTGAATATGTAACATGGATCTGAAAACTCCTATCCCAGGTAAGGAAAACTCTGAGCATCAGCCACGTGCACTATATTATTATGACAGGGCAATTCTTTCTAGCAATTTTACTCTATTATTTAGTGATTCACTTCCTTTTCTTGGTTCCCCAATAAGGAAAGGAGATATATTGAGAGCAAATACCCTAGAAACATTGATTTTTTATTTTTTCTCTGATTTTTTTTTTTTTTTTTTTTCTCTCCAGGAAACAGTTTCCTTACGGAAAACAAAACAAAGTGAAATAAACAAAGAAAGGTCCTCTGTTGTACCTTTTAGCTGCCAGGTCTCTGCTATCGTTCTGCTTTGTTAATTGGAGTGGGATCTGTTCACTATGCCTAAGCGGGAGTTTTCAGACTCTCCTCAGCAAAGAAGTTCCAATACCAAATACAGAAACTCTTAGGCTAGCACAAAGGCTCGCACAATTTTCCAATCTTAAAGGACAAAAGTCAGAGACAACCTTGGCCCGTACGGGGATCGAACCCGCGACCTTGGCGTTATTAGCACCACGCTCTAACCAACTGAGCTAACCGGCCAGGACAACATTCGCACTTTTCAAATTACAAATGACACTTAAACAGCATTGTTTTGCAGTTTACGGTGGGAAGAACAAGTTGCTTCCATTCTTTTTCTCGTCTTTCCTCATTGACCAAGAAAATGAATGAAAAAGGTTCTCATTCTGCCTCAAGAAAGTGTCCTTCCGGAAAAACTTAAAACTTTCTCAAACTTCGGATTCTGACCCGAGAAGATTCAAGCCAACGTCCCCAGGCAGGGCTTCCTGAGACCGCGACGGGTGCATCACGGAACTGACCATGAAGCCTCGAGAGGCCTCGAAGGACTCGGCTCCGGCGCGCAAGATCCAGATTCCTCTCTACTCCTGGAGATCCTTAAGTTCCCTCGGAAGCCTCGGGTCCCATGAAGCTGAACCCTGTCGCTGCCTGGCCTCTGGGTGGTTTTGCCGCCCCGCCACCCGGAATCCGCAGCTGTGAGCCGCAGGTCTCCGCTCCGCGCGCGGCGAGGTGTCTTGGTGTTGCAGTGTTGGTCATCAAACACGTGGTGGCGCCCGACGGAGCGGCTGCGGTCAGCGGGAGGAAAGAACTTTGGGGATGACTTCTCAAGAGCCTCTAACCCGGCCACCTCGAAACCAAGTGGTGTCGGGAGTCAGGTCAGTTATCTGGACCAGAGAGGAACGTTGGGATCTGAAAGGAGAGGAAGGGCGGAGGCCCGGGTTGGGCAACTCTGTGAAAAGAGACGGGAAACCCCCTTCGAGAGGCTGAACTGCGAGGTGAACCCTGCGGGCAGGGGTCAACCCAGGGAAGGGCCGGCAGAGGAGCTAATTCCCTATTCTCCCTCTGCTCTTTTCTGGATTCTACTTCTTCCCTCCTTTCCAACACGACTGTTCCTGTTAAGTCAGGGATAGTAGTGTTTTTAGAAGTCAACTGACCTGTGTTCATGGGGTTCTCAAAGCAAGAATACTGATGTGGTTTGCCATTTCCTTCTCCAGTGGACTGAAATCAGATTGATTATATTCTTTGCAACCGAAGATGGAGACGCTCTATACAGTCAGTTAAAACAAGACCGGCAACTGACTGTGGCTCAGATCATGAACTCCTTATGCAAAATTCAGACTTAAATTGAAGAAAGTAGGGAAAATCACTAGATCATTCAGGTATGACCTAAATCAAATCCCTTATGATTATACAGTGAAAGTGACAAATAAACTCAAGAGATTAGATCTGATAGAGTGCCTGAAGAACTATGGAAGGAGGTTCCCGACATTGGATAGGAGGCAGTGATCAAGACCATCCCCAAGAAAAAGAAATGCAAAAGAGGCAAAATGGTTGTCTGAGGAGGTCTTACAAATAGCTGAGAACAGAAGAGAAGCTAAGGGCAAAGGAGAAAAGGAAAGATATACCCATCTGAATGCAGAGTTCCGAAAAATAGCAAGGAGAGATAAGAAAGCCTTCCTCAGTGATCAGTGCAAAGAAATAAAGGAAAACAATAGAATGGAAAAGACTAGAGATCTCTTCAAGAAAATTAGAGATACTAAGGGAACATTTCATGCAAAGATGAGCACAATAAAGGACAGAAAGTGTGTGGACCTAACAGAAGCTGAGGATGTTAAGAAGAGGTGGCAAGAATACACAGAAGAACTATACAAAAACATCTTCAAGACCCAGATAACCTCGATGGTGTGATCACTCACCTAGAGTCAGATATCCTGGAATGCAAGGTCAAATGGGCCTTAGGAAGCATCACGATGAACAAAGCTAATGGATGTGGTGGAATTCCAGTTGAGCTGTTTCAAATCCTAAAAGATGATGCAATGAAAGCGTTGCACTCAATATGCCAGCAAATTTGGAAAACTCAGCAGTGGCCACAGGTCTGGAAAAGGTCAGTTTTCATTCCAATCCCAAAGAAAGGCAATGCCAAAGAATGTTCAAACTATTGCACAATTGCACTCATCTCATGTGCTAGCAAAGCAATGCTCAAAATTCTCCAAGCCAGCTTCATCAGTACATGAATCCTGAACTTCCCGATATTCAAGCTGGATTTAGAAAAGGCAGAGGAACCAGAGATCAAATTGCCAACATCCACCAGATCATCAAAAAAACCTAGAGAATTCTAGAAAAAAACTCTGCTTCATTGACTATGCCAAAGCCTTTGGCTTTGTGGATCACAACAAACTGTGGAAAATTCTTCAAGAAGTGGGAATACCAGACCACCTTACCTGCCTCCTGATAAATCTGTATGCAGGTCAAGAAGCAACACTTAGAACCAGACATTGAATAACAGACTGGTTCCAAATAGGGAAAGGAGTATGTCAATGCTGTATATTGTCACCCTACTTATTTAACTTATATGCAGAGTACATGATGTGAAATGCTGGGCTGGATGAAGCACAAGCTGGAATCCAGATTGCAAGGAGAAATATCAATAACCTCATATATGTGGATGACACCACCCTTATGGCAGAAAATGAAGAGCA
Source organism: Dama dama (assembly GCF_033118175.1). Classification (NCBI taxonomy): domain Eukaryota; kingdom Metazoa; phylum Chordata; class Mammalia; order Artiodactyla; family Cervidae; genus Dama; species Dama dama. Next base: position 32,740,445 of record NC_083687.1, read on the forward strand.
ACTAAAGAGCCTCTTGATGAAAGTGAAAGAGGAGAGTGAACAGTTGGCTTAAAACTCAACATTCAAAAAAAGATCATGGCATCCTGTCCCATCACTTCATGGCAAATAGATGGGAAAACAATGGAAACAGAGACTTTATTTTGGGGGGCTCCAAAATCACTGCAGATGGTGACTGCAGCTATGAAATCAAAAGACACTTACTCCTTGGAAGAAAAGCTATGACCAACCTAGACAGCATATTAAAAAGCAGAGACATTACTTGGCCCACAAAGGTCTGTCTAGTCAAAGCTATGGTTTTCCACTAGTCATGTATGGACTTGAGAGTTGGACTATAAAGAACGCTGAGTACCGGAGAACCGATGCTTTTGAACTGGGGTGTTGGAGAAGACTCTTGAGAGTTCCTTGTACAGCAAGGAGGTCAAAGCAGTCAATCCTAAAAGAAATTAGTCCTGAATATTCATTGGAAGGACTGAGGCTGAGGTTGAAACTCCAATATTTTGGCCACATGATGCAAAGTACTGACTCACTGGAAAAATCTTTCTCTGGTGCTGGGAAAGATTGAAGGCAGGAGGAGAAGGCGATGACAGAGGATGAGATGGTTGGATGGCATCACTGACTTGATGGACATGAGTTTGGGCAAGCTGCAGGAGTTGGTGATGGACAGGGAAGCCTGGGGTGCTGCACTCCCTGGGGTCACAAAGAGTCGGACTGGACTGAGGGACTGAACTGAATTGACCTGTTTGCATATGTATCTATGTGTATTACATAGATTCTTTTGGATATGCACTGCTAGTAAATAAAGTTTTTAATATAAAACTTAGTATTCACTTTTTTTTTTTTTCCTGGAAATGGGAATCATACTCTTTGGTTGGCTGAATCTGCCATTTTTTTCTTGCTTTCCATTTCACTAAAATTTTGCTTTTAATATCATACATTTAAATGATTCTTCTGGCCCTTCAGCACCTTTCACTAACTTTGTACATCTTTTAATCAACTGGTAGATTCTTCATTTGTTTTGTTCTTTGGTGAAAATTCTGAAAGTTTGTATAGCAGAATATTATTAGTAGTACCTGACATTCTGATTCTACTCAGGTACTTGGTATGTTTAAGTGGGTTTTGAGAACCTGGGCCCTAGTCAGACTTAGATGGTAGACTGAAGTGTTAAAGTTCAGTTCCCTGGGAAATAAACATTGAGATGGAGATGGAGATGCCAAAGCAGTGACCCAGGGGAGGCTGGCTCCAGGGCCAGAGCTTGCCTCCTCCTCCACCCCTCTGCAGCCTTTTCTGAGGATGGCTGCTGCTGAAATTCCTCAGAGATAACAAATTGCTTCTCCTTGAGCCTGGTGTAAGATGGTGTTAGAGTCTTATTGGGATCACTCTTAGAATCAACTGCAATGAGAGGGTGAAGGAAACAAGATTAGGAAGAGGCAGAAGTTGAACTTGCTGTTGTAAAAGAAGCCTCAGTTCAGCTTACCAGGATATCTGAACCTGAAATGGCCCGTTAGTAATATTCTAAATTGAGGCTGGATTTGAGCTACACTCAAGGGTTGGTGTACTCTTGAGCAAGGTTTCCTCTTTTCTCACCAGGAGAGTGCCCAGAGTAACCCAGCTGTAAGCCATTAGAAGTCAACACTCCTGAAGTGGAGAAATAAGTGCCACATTCTGGAGGGTGATTTGACAGGTGCATCACACCACTGTTCTTTCAGAAAACTTGTGTCAGATATATGCTTTTGACCAGTATCTTTGACCAGTAACCCCTCCTTCAACACACTAATATAGAAGAGAGCAGGTGTGGTTAAAATAATATGATGGTTAATAGAAGATCATTTCATTTTTTCTTTTGGGCTTCAACAAAGGTCTCTGACACACACTCCCCTACCCCCTAATACTTCATACAACACCCCCCCGCCCCGCCCCCCGCACACACACCCCTGTTGCCAGAGTTTATAGTCTAGTTGAATCCAGTGGTGTCCACTCTGAAACAGTTTCTCAAGAGGAGATAGTCATCTTAATCTAGTACCTGTATTTATTCTTCCAAAAGAACATTTTTCTTTGGCTTTGACTGACATAAGGTTGCTTTTTTTTTTCTCCCTCTTTCATCATCCGGCAACCCAATTTCTAAATTCATTATAGCAGAGAGACATATGAAATTATGTTCAAATAATGTGTAGCTAAAGGCCTTTCCAGGACAGGCTCTGTGGCTTAGCTGGTTAAAGCGCCTGTCTAGTAAACAGGAGATCCTGGGTTCGAATCCCAGCGGGGCCTGTCAGAGTGCTGTTTTCGCGATTTTCGCCTCAGAAAATATTTTTCTGTAAGTGAGTAGAAGCTAACTTGAATTGACACTGGATGAATATCCTAATACTCAGGACTTAAGCTTTGCTTGGGAAAAATGGGGTAATTTGTAGAAGAGGACAGAGGTAAAAGGGTAAATAATATCCCGAGAAGCATTCCCGACACATAGACCAGAAGTAATTTAAGGACTCCGATTATTTGTCTGAATCATGATATTAGCAATGGATAGGTAGCCTAGCCTAGCAGAGGTTTTCCTCTTTGTCTAATTATTGGAATCAAGTGAAGGAGATTCATCAGCTTTAAATACATGCCCTTTCAGATATCCTTTACGTTTGTCTGATTGCTAGAGAGCTTTAATTATTTTTTGCAACCTCAGATACACTTGGGGTAGGGTTGGAACTCAAGTTTTGTTTTTGTTTTTGTTTTTAATAGACTATTTAAATAGCTAATGGCTTTGCTAATTTCAAGGTAATATGTAGAAGTATTAGTACCAAGATCTTTAAGGAACAATGGATAGGGTATGAAGACAGAGACCCATGGTCAGAAGTGATTAGTTTAAATCCTCTGTCATTGAATCTGTTCTTGCTACTCACCACTTCTAAGAAACCTTCAATTGTCTTTTGCATTTCTGCTCTTAGCCTCATCCTAAAGAAGGTAAGGGGGGAAAGAGAAAGGGCTAAAAAAAAACCCAAAGAAACCTAATGTAAATGTTGAATTGAGTACTGTAATAGCTGTTTCTACTTTTCAAGTGATTCTGGACTCTAGGTCATCACTGAAGTTTTTGAAAAGAGAAGAATATGGTTAGTGACAAAGAAGAGTGGTTAGTGACAAAGCATATAAAGCATCTAGCAAGAGTTTAGAGACAAATGAAGTCTTACACGTTTTTCTAGACAGATTTTTACATAAAAGTTCTGATAAAGACATTAAGTCCTAAAAACAAAGATGTTTCTGTTTATCTGCTGTTTCTTTTGACATTCTAAGATATACCTTAAAATAATTAGACTCTACAAATGTCCACTTCCCCATACTTAGTAATGTGCACAGAATTCTACAAGCAATGATTGCACCCTAAGTACCTTCTTGCTTCTCATTGTCATGGCCCAACAGATTAATTACTCCTTTGTTGAGCATCCGGGAATGCAAATATGTCAGAAGACTGACATTTTAAAGAATCTCTTAAAATGGAGTTGAATCTAATCAGTGAAATCCTGTACCTCTATAAGTGTTGAGTACTTAATAGGTCTAAATGATTAAAGGTTGTTATTCTATAAAACAGTTTTAAACAAGTCATGGACATTCTCAATTGTGTCTTTGTTAAAGGGACTTCTCCCTAGTTGAACTATTATTTCTTTCTTGACCTACCTTACTCTTCATTCAAACTTCCTTCCCCATTAAATGTTCTCTGGCTTGGGATCCTCAAATGGACAGCTCCTCTTTTGTGCTCTGAGGGTACAACTGACATTGTCTTAAGCCAGCTGTGTGGTTCTTTCTTCTTCATGTCCAGGTATGCACGTCCCATGTTGGACACTGGATAAAGTTTGGTGAACAAATTCAAATGGAATGTCCCTTGAAAAGGTGGAAAAGTAAGGCATGGTGATGAGAGAAGATGTTAGGGAAAGAGGAGTCTCTGGAGCTGACCCTTCCTTGGCTGCCTGCCTAGAGCTGATCTTTCAAAATATCCATGTCTGAAAGAGGTCTCTGCCTAATTTCAAACTCACAATTCCATTGCCACCAGGATTTCACATGAGTACCACTTGCACCATACACCATGAACTCAACTGATCATTATTTCCACTGGAAATCTGTTATTAAACTTGACTCTTCCTGCTGCCTTACCCCACCAGTCAAATTATCACAGTCTTCCTGATTTACATTCAACATACGTGAGATGTTTTTCTCTCTGTTCATCTACTTGGTTCTTATTTGGACCTTCTTCACTACAATCTCTAACAACCTCTTCCTGTTCTCCCTGTCTTTAAGACTGGCCATCTGAAGTCATTCTCAATCCAGAAGACATATATCTCTGGCTTAAAATACAAAACATCATTTCTTCCCTAGAATTTCCCAGTCTTAAACCTTTCTTCTTTTTCTAATATATGCATTTAAACTTATATATTTTCCTCTAAGCACTACTTTAGTTGTTTGTTGTATTTTTATTCTTTCAGTTCAAAGTATTTTCTAGTTTCCATTGTACTTATATTTTACTTAGAAGTGTACTGCTCAAGTTTCCCAGTATTAGAATTTTTTTAGTTATCATTTTGATATTGACCTCAAGTTTAATTCTGTTATTGTCAGAAAACATTTTTTTAAATTGTTTGAATCCTTTTAAATTTATTAAGACTTGTTTGGGGGCCCTTTTTGTTTTGGTGTATGTTTAATGTGCACTTGAAAATAATGAGAATTCTGCAGTAGTCGGATGTACTGTGTGATAAATATCAGCTAGGTCAAGTTGAGTAGTTACTAGCTACGGCTCATCCTCTCTATTCCTACTGATTTCCTCTTTTCTGTAAGTTTCTCATCAGCTACTAAAAGTGATCTTTAAAATCACCAACCATAGTTGTGCTTATTGTAGTTCTTGTTTTAGTTTTCTCAGTTTTGCTTTATATAAGAATTGACATGTCTTCTTGCTGAATTGATCACTTTGCCATTATGAAATGTTCTTTATCTTTGGTCTTACTTTTTACTTTGATGTCTCCTCTGTCAATCAGGTTTCTAATGGTTGGTGTTTGCATAGCTCCCGAACACTTTATTTTCAACCTGTTGTCTTATTTTTCAAGTTTATTTCTTGTAAGAAGGACACAAAAGGCTCTTGTTTTTCTTTGTTTTATTTTACTACTTAGCCAACCCATTTATGCATTATAATTGTTTATTCCATTTACATTAAAAGCAATTATATATATATATATGGGTCTAAGTTGACATCATTATTTGTTTTCCATTTATCCTGCTTGTTCTCTGTTCCTCCTTTTCTACCTTCCTTTGAATTAATATTTCTTATTCCATTTAATCTTTACTTAACCTGAGATGTAGTATCATTTCCCTCCAGCTGCTTTTAAGATGTTTTTAATCTTTGTTTTTCAAGAATTTCAACATAATTTGGCTAGTTATAGTTTTCTTTATGTTTATCCAGGTTGGTATTTGCTGAGCTTATTCAATCAATGAATTGTGACATGTTTTCCCCCACTGAGCTATAAGTACCCTTAAGTTTAGAGCATTTTAATGTATGTAAATCACACTTTTTTAAAAAAAATAAACTTTCAGTGTAGATATAGATGACATTTACACTCCAAAAATTAAAGATTAGTCTCCACTCCCTCTCTCATCAGATTCAAATTGAAATATACCTTCCCCTCTTTGGGAGGCACATCCATCTTGCCTTTGATCTGGCCCATAAATCACCATTTAGTCTTATTTCTTTCCATGCCTTGCTTCAAATGCTTGGATTCCCACCCCCTCTACCCCAAAGATTATTCCCATTTCGTTCAGTTACCAACAAAAAAAATTCCCTTACTAACCTGTAACCATCATCCTTCTTTTCATCTATTAAGTCTTAGATTTGGTGTCATTTTCTCCTGGAAGCCTTCAAGGCCATTCCAATTTTTTGGCTGTTCAAACAGGCTTTTCTGAACATTGTGGTAGATACGTTTGGTAAACGCATTTCTACTTATATTTATTATTGATTTTAAAAAGAAAAAAAAAGAAAGAAAAATGGAAACATTTCGAGGACCTAGGGCACCTGTTCACCCTTCATGTCTGGTTTCCGTAGTGTAGTGGTTATCACGTTCGCCTAACACGCGAAAGGTCCCCGGTTCGAAACCGGGCGGAAACAGGCTTCACCTCAGCGTCATTTTCCATTTCCGTAGGAAATCTCTGTACATTGTTTTTGTGGTACCAGACTTCAAAACAAAAACCACATTTGCCCTTGTTTTGAGGCCCAGAGCTTTAAAACGAAAAGCTGTCCGGACGCCATCTGCCCTGAAGCCCGGGTTTCCCCTTCCCCACCCGCTCTCTCCCTCCCGCCCTCGGCGTCCTCCTGCCAGAAGGACCGAGGGGCCAACCTGGGGTCAACCGGAGGAGACCGCTGCAGCAGCGGGCCTGCGCCGCGCGGGCGACAGTCTCCCTCGGAAGAACCGGTTTTCTGCAAAGTGACTTTCTCCATCTTCAGAGGGAGAAAAGTGCTTCACTTCGAAACCAGACAGCGATCGCACAAAGGTTCAGTTATTACTCCTATTAGTACCATCCAGTAGTTCCAAAGCTCATCAGGCGTAGATGGGGAAAGAACAGTTGTGGGGAGCAGCTGGGGTGGAGGGATGGATAACAGGAGATGCCCGTCCACAAAAACTCCCCGGGTATCTGTACTGGAGAAAGAAGGCTCTTACCTGCATGTTTGGGAGCGCCCTTCCCCTCCGTTCCCACCAGCCCAGAAAGATCCTCTGGGACTGTTTCCCCGTGGGGCTAGATTTTAGGCTATTCAACCGCAGTGGAACATGCCAGACCCGTCCCCCCTCGCCCCGCTCACCCCCCCACCTCTCACCCCCAGCCCTCCCAGGCCCAGGGCCGACTCCCGGCCCTGGCTGATGCGGGGAGCCTCCTCTTCAGCGGAATCAAATTCGACGTTCTCCTAAAACTCAGCATCTGGCATCCAGCTCCGCCCTAAGTGGGAGGCCAGCAGGCGGAAACGGTCTCGGATGAAAGGAAGGATCTGGAGCATTCCTGAAATCAGTTACGTACCAGCAGTTTGAGGGATTTCCCGGAAATAAGAAAAGTTGAAAAGTTTGGTGGCTTGTTTGTGTGTATTTCATGATATATTTTGCTAGAAGTCACTTTAGAGGGGTGGTTTTTCTTTTGGAATGGGCATAACACAAGAAATAGCATGCTTCCACTCGACCCACATTCAGGGAAATGACACTTTTGTCTCCAGAGTGTTTAGCTCAATTTACAACCGCGCCTGCGTTCAGTGACCACAAGGGGGCGACAGAGACTGGGCTCTCCGGAAGGGAAGCTGGGGCCCAGAATTCGCCCCCAATAGTCCCACCAGTAGACTAAGAGGATTCTCAGAATCTTTCTGATGTGAATTCTTTCAGACTTTTGGGGGGAATTTAACTGATTTTTATCTTTGAGGTTAAGTCACACCAGATCCCATATTCTGGATATTTTGACTAGATAAAGGCAAAAGGAGGCAGAAAGGAGATGAAGCTTTCTTGGAGCAGGGCTGTAGCAGTCGGAGGGGTGAGAAGTTTTTCACATCTAAATACATTTTGAAGGTAGAACAAGACAATTTCCTCACATCCACGGAATGAAAGAAAATTTGAAGAATATTGCCAAGATTTTTTTTTTTTTCTGCTTAAAGACCTGAAAAGTTGAAACTGTCACTAAGTGAAATATGAAAGCCTGGGGTTGGAGAAGGTCTTCTTGCGGACACTCAGAAACCGGTGATCCTCTCTTCTTCTAACCTTGCAGGGAAAGGATGAATACTTGCTTTTAGTCGAATAAATAAAACCTGTCCTGCCAAGCTGTGATGGCCGAGTGGTTAAGGCGTTGGACTCGAAATCCAATGGGGTTTCCCCGCGCAGGTTCAAATCCTGCTCACAGCGTTCTCGTTTTCGGTATATCCTTGATTCTTGAAATTTACAGATAATTTACTGCCGTCCCACGCAGCATGCATGCAGAAAAATCCCTTGAAAGGCAGTTCTGACATTTTTAGAAAGTGGGCGCCAGCCAGATTAGAGTGTCAGAGTTCCCTTTCATAGTCTGAGCCTCTGTGAGCATCCAGAGTCCAGCCTACCCACTGTCCACAAGAGGCTTGGATCGCGTTCAAAAATACTGGCTTCGTTGAGATGGTTTGTTAAGCCTTTAAGAGTGATCACAGTAGCAAAGTGAACAGAGGAGACATTGGAAAATGGTTTCTCTTTGCGATTATAGAGAGCTGCAGCTACTTGAAATCATTCCCAGGCAACCATCTTCAGTGTTTGTCCTGATACCAGCGGCTGCAGGTGAGAGCCGTAAAAATGGAAGATAATACTCCACGGTATTTGCCACGCTCTCTTTAAGAGAAAGCCTTTTATACAAACGAGGAAATTGAGGCACAGAGAGAATATATTTTTAAATTCTCACATTGTTTTGAAGTTCAAAACCATACAAAGTCTTGTCTCCTGCTCAACGTACTAAACTACTCTTTTAAAGCACTTTTGCATTTTCAGCTGTTTTGCCTACTTTGAACAGCTAAGTACATTTTTAAGCAAATTTTATTCTGTTTTCTGAGTTTGTTACATGAGATTCTTAAAATGTATATTTCTATTGAATCCTTGTCTCCTTATAGGATTTTGAGGGCAGATGAACATTCTGCAGGAAAAAACGGTGTGTGTGTGTTGGGGGGCGGGTGGGGAATGAAGACCTCAAAACTAGCACTAATATACGCTGGGTAAGACAGGATTTGAAGTGGAATAAGAAATAGATAACTGAGTCCACAGAGATTTCATACTAAGCAGCAAACAAGTAAACAATCTTCAATGCATAGTCAGCAAGTAAGTGAAGACTCCCCATTATTTTCAAAGAAAGCACTTTCTGTAAATCTATGTTATGGAACCAAACCAGGAAAGAAATCATGCTTTCCCGAAGTCAATTTAGTCTCTGGTTTTAACCCCTTACTAGATTCTTAAAAATCAATCATTTCTTTGGTTGGCATAAACTGCGGATAATGATGAAAATATGAACATGAGGACAGCCTAAACGGCGAGGGCCAGTGGCGCAATGGATAACGCGTCTGACTACGGATCAGAAGATTCTAGGTTCGACTCCTGGCTGGCTCGTTAGGCTGACTTTTTTTTCCCCCTTCTAGGTACTCTTTTCTAAAGGAAAGTCCTTTTTAAGTCCTTCGTATGTATTTTCGTGGAACTGATCCTTCATTTTCCGTCCGTTGAGTCTGAAAAAGACTTGAGAATCATCAAAGGAGCCATCCAGAAAGCTGTTCTTCCTACTTTTCATCGCTTCTTGAACATGAGAAAAGTGACTGACTGAAAAAGACCATTGGAAGAGAGGTTTTTACATCATCAAAACTTCAAAGAAAAACGAAAAAAAAAAAAAATTTTCCCTACCCGTATCTTCTGCATCAGTATTTTTTTTCCCATTGGGAAGAGTCCTCACTCTGAAGACCATCCTGCAAAGTTCTTTCCTCGCATAGCTACTGGCAAAAAGAGACATCTCCTATGGAAATGCTGAGTCAAGAAGTGTGGTAGAGACGCGATGCAAGAGGTTTTTTACCGCAGGATGAGAAGGCTCCGTCGTGAGCCCGGATAGCTCAGTCGGTAGAGCATCAGACTTTTAATCTGAGGGTCCAGGGTTCAAGTCCCCGTTCGGGCGCTTCTGTTTTGCTTCCCAGATGGCGCTAGTGGTGAAGAACCGAACTGCCAACACAGGAGACATCGGAGACGCGGCTTCCATTCCTGGGTCAGGAAGACTCCCTGGAGGAGGACCTCCAGTATTCTTGCCTGGACAATCCCAAGGACAGAGGAGCCGGCAGGCTAGAGTCCATAGGGTCGCAGAGTCCGACTCTACTGAAGAGGCTTAGCGCACACACCCCTGAGGCCCAGACGGTGCGCCTCACCCCCGGTATCTACCCCACCAGCCGGAAACGTCAATCTTACGGACACACACAGGAGCTGGGAAACCGGACCTCAAAGTCAACAGAAGAACCAAGAGGAATGCCCTCCCCACTAATTTTTAAAAGAAGATGAGCGTGTAAGGAAGGCGTGGAAAGGTAGCTTTGGAGCGGCATCTCCAAAGAGAACAGATTTGCCTCTTTCTCTGTGTTGAGGCGGAACAGAGACGTTGGGGGAGATGACTGCCAAGTGAGGGAGAATTCCTCAAACTAAACCAAAAGAGGATCTTTATAGGTGGCTAGATTTCCGAATGTGTAACTTGTATCCTGGCTCTACACCGCAGGTAAAATTCACCACCACGAGGGAAACGTTTAAGCTTCTGGGCCTCAGATTGTAATAACCGTGTGTTGTAAAGGTCCACCTAGCGGGTATTGTAAGTCCAAAACCGAGCCCAATGGCCCGTACGGGGATCGAACCCGCGACCTTGGCGTTATTAGCACCACGCTCTAACCAACTGAGCTAACCGGCCACAGCGAGAATAGTTGTCTTTTATTAAAGTAGATTGGTTTACATTTTTGTTTTGGTGTAAAAAAAATTTTTTTTAAATAATAATTTCTTTTTATTCCTCTCCCTCAGACCACATTCACAGATTTTAATAAGGAATCTATACTATTTCAATTCTTCGTATTTGGACTAGAAAATTCACGGAGAAATTTTTGTGCAGAAGTAGAGCCTAGTTTATTTGTAGAAAAAGCACTGTAATAGGATCTTGAATCGTGGATGAAGGGAGCCTTCCGTTTTTAAAAACATGTCCCTAATGCAGAAGGCAATGGCACCCCACTCCAGTACTCTTGCCTGGAAAATCCCATGGATGGAGGAGCCTGGTAGGCTGCAGTCCATGGGGTCGCTAAGAGTCGGACACGACTGAGCGACTTCACTTTCATTTTTCACTTTCATGCATTGGAGAAGGAAATGGCAACCCACTCCAGTGTTCTTGCCTGGAGAATCCCAGGGACGGGGGAGCCTGGTGGGCTGCCGTCTATGGGGTCGCACATTGTCCGACACGACTGAAGTGACTTAGCAGCAGCAGCACTGGATCACAAATTGCAAATAATTTGTAACTTAGAGACCTAATGTTTTCAAGTTGGTATTAAAATTTTCACCCATGGTACAGTGCGTTCTCTGTATCACTCATCTTCCATTTTGCGAATGGAAGGATCCAAGCACGAGGTTGGAGAAGATAGAGTGAGATGAGCTCGTTGGCCCTCGGGGAGGCTATAGTTTTTATCACCTAAAGTTGAAGGAATCTCCTGCAGCCTAGGGAAATGTCCTTTTATATTTCCTAGGGTTGCATTGGTTGTTTTGGGTTTTGTTTTGTTTTTTCCCCCTACTTTTTGAACTTTTCTGCTGACCGGACCCCTAGTTAAATTTTCACCGAATATATTCATTTAAAGCTAAATGAATCAACAAGTAATGATTTTTGTTGATTTTTAAGCCGACGCTGGTGCAAGGGGGAAGTGTGAGTTGCTAATGGTTGGTTAAGTATTCAACAGTTAAAGGCTCAAGTCCCGCCAGTCTTCTAGGTTTTACTTCTCTAATCTTTAAGAGCTCTTGTCCTGGTAAGGTTTACAGGTGCTCAAAAGTCAGGGAAACGAAATCTGTTAACTCTTGGGCAGTCCCACGTCCTCTGTACTTTTCAAAATCAACTACCCTCTGGCTTTTGAGGATTCTTCTACATTCCAAAATGTGTGTATAGACCCCTGATGTTCACTTAGAAAGCCATCGCTAAAGAATGAGCGTGTTTTAGCTATTTGAACTCCGAAAGAATTACTGTAAATAAGGGACAATTGAAATTGCTCGTGCCCTGCTTCTTATAGATGCCTTTAATAACATCTAAATACATAACTAAATAAAGCATTAAGTGTTTTGCTTTGGGTTTTTTCCCCTCTTTACCTTAAGGAATTACTGGTAGTTGTGAAAGAATTAATGTGTATAGGCACAGAATTACGTTTTGCCATAGAAACTAAGGGTAAATGTATGCAACTCCTCAGCATATAAAAGGCACTATAGGCTTATTATATTGTATATTTGAAGACTATGGACATTTAGTTTGGCGTCAGTATCTCTTAGTTCGCGTTACAAAAGGGTAAGAAAGCAGTTGCCGAAACCCGGGATTGAACCAGGGACCTTTAGATCTTCAGTCTAACGCTCTCCCAACTGAGCTATTTCGGCCACCCGTTGGTCACCGACTCAACAACTACTCTCTTTAAATAGTCTTTTCTTAACTACTTCCTTCATTTCAGAAAAATGTAAGAAAACCTTTTGTCTTATTTTCTGAAAACATAATACACTTCCCCTTCCAGAAATAATTGTAACAACAAAAAATAAGACAATGAGAAAACATCTCCAAATTTTCTGAGTTATGATAGGATCAAAAGAACAGAGTGGTAAAAGAAAATTTATGTATGTTTCTTAAGGATATGAATTGGAGAGCCAAAGGGGCGTGGTGATTCATAGCTTCCTGTTGGAGTGGTAAGCTTCCTAGAACTCAAGACAACACTGTTCGAGATCATTTCTAGCTTGACGCTTAAGTATCTTCTATTCTTTCAGTCATTTTTATTCCTTTCTATTCTATTAAAGTGTAAGTTAAAAAAAAAATAAAGTATAAGTTATATTCAGTAAAGCACCCACGTTTTAAGTGCACAGCATGATGATCTTTACAAGTTTACACCACTTAGTCACCATGCATGCTCCCTCATGTTCCCTCTCATTTGTTTTTAAACTGTATACATATTGAATCAAGTAGACTCTGCATTCTTATGTCTGGCTTCTTTCACTCAATATTGTCTTTGAGATTCATCTGTTTTTTCTTAAAGCAGTTAAAAGCAGTTCCTATTTATAAACTTCCATTTTTATGGTTGTACCACAATTTACTTATCCACTCTAACGTTGATAGGCATTTGGCTTTCAATTTGTGGTTATTATAAAAAATACTGAACTTTCTTGTGCATAGTTTCAGATGAACATAATCATTGATTTATTAGACAGATATATAGATGTAAAGGTGGAATTGCTGGTCTACAGGATATATGTGTGTTTAACTTTATTACCAGCTGGAAACTATTTTCCAAATGTATGGAACAGTTCACACTACCGAAAGCAACATATAAGGCTTCCGGTTGCTTCACAGTCTAGCCAATACTGGGTATTGTCATTTTCATTTTAGCTACTCAGGCCAGGATGTAGTGATAGTTCTTTGTGAGTTTGACTTGTATTTTTGATGATTATGATATTTTACATCTTCCCATATGTTCTTCCCTATTTAAGAAATTGGGTTGATTGCCAGTTTTTTAAAAATTGAGTTTGTAGTTCATTTGTTGTTCAGTCACTCAGTCGTGTCCAACTCTGCAACCTCATGGAAAGCAGCATGCCAGGCTTCCCTGTACTTCACCATCTCTCGGAGCTTGCTCAAACTCATGCCCATTGAGTTGGTGATGCCATCCAATCATCTTGCCCTCTTGTCGTCCCCTTCTCCTCCTGCCTTCAATCTTTCCCAGCATCAGGGTCTTTTCCAATGAGTTGGCTCTTATGTTATTGTGAATACAAGTCCTTCGTCAGATATGTGTTGCAAATAAGTTCTCCCAATTTGTGGTACATCTTTAGTTCTCCTAATTTTGTATTTTGAGCTTTTTAATTTTAATGAAGTCCAATTTATCAACCTTTACAGTTAGTGCTTTTTTGCATCCTAGTTCAGAAATATTTGCCTACACTAAAGTCATGAAGTTGTTTTCCTATGTTTCTGTCTAGAAGTTTAAGTATTTTATTTTTAACATTTAAAATTATATTCCATTTTGAATTTATGTATAGTGTGAGATAAGTATTAAATTCATTTTCTTTAATATATGATTTCAATTAACCCAGCATTATATATTGAAAAGTCAATTTTTTCCCCTACTGAATTGCACTGTCTTCCTGTCATCAAACAGGGAACTGTATATGTGTCTGTTTTTCCCTAGACTTTCTATTCTGCCACATAGGTCTATGTTTGTCTTTACACTAAAATTATACTATCTTAATTTCTTTAACTTAAAATTAAGTAACAATATCTTTTAGCATTATTTAAAATAGCCAGGACATGGAAACAACCTAGATAACCATCAACAAATGAACAGATAAAGAAGTAGTGGTACATATATACAATGGAGTATTACTCAGCCATAAAAAGGAATGAATTTGAGCCAGTTCTAGTGAGGTGGATGAACCTAGAGCCTGTTATACAGAGTGAAGGAAGTCAGAAAGAGAAAAACAAATTCATATATTAGCGAATATATATGGAATCTAGGAAAATGGTACTGATGAACCTATTTTTAGGGCAGCAATGGAGACACAGACATAGAGAACAAACTTGTGGACACAGTGGGGGAGGGAGAAGGTGGGAAGAATTGAGAGAGTAGCATTAAAACATATACATTACCACATGTAAAATAGATAGCCAGTGGGAATTTGCTATACGATGCAAGGAGCTCAACCTGGTGCTCTGTGATAGCCTAGAGGGGTGGTATGGGGCAGGAGGTGGGAAGGAGATTCAAGATGGAGGGGACATATGTATACCTATGGCTGGTTCATGTTGTTGTATGGCAGAACTGACACAACACTGTAAAATAAATATCCTCCAATTAACTAAATAAATTATTTAAAAGTTAAGTAATATTATCTGATAATAGAGGGCCTCAGTTTTGTTTTTCTCACTTTGGATTGCCATAGTTATTCTGGATTTTTTTAATTTTTTTAATTTATTATTTAAACATGATTATTTCAATATAAATGACTATGGCTCAGATCATGAACTCCTTCATCAGATATGTATTTTGTAAACATTTTCTCCAGTCATTCTCTTTCCATGGGCTTTCACAGAGCAGAAGATTTTAATTTTAATGGACTCTAATTTACCAATTTTTTTTCTTTCACAGATCATATTCTTGGTATAGTATCTACAAAATCATTTCCAGGTAGAACTACTTCCCTGGTAGTTCAGTGGCTCAGACTCCCTTCTCCCAATGCACAGAGTCTGGGTTCAGTCCCTGGTGAGGGAATTGGATCCCACATGCCGGAAATAAGACAATCAAATAATTAAATATTTTTTTAAAAAGTCATCACCAGGAGTTCCCTGATGGTCTAGTGATTAGGATTCAGTGCTTTCACTACCCTGGCTCAGGTTCAGCCCCTGAGCATGGAATTGAGATCATGTAAGCTGGGTAATGTGGTAAATAGTTATCACCAAAACTGAGGTCTGCTAGATTTTGTCCTATGTTATCTAGAAAAGTTTACATTTTACATTTAGGTTTGGTCTGTCATCTACTTTTGAAAGGGCAACCCACTCCAGTATTCTTGCCTGGAAAATCCCATGAACAGAGGAGTCTGATGGGCTATAGTCCATAGGGTTGCAAAGAGTTAGACACAAATGAGAGACTGAGCATGCATGCACATCATCTACTTGATTTAATATTTGCAACATAGGATTTGTGTCTAGATTCATTTTTATTTTGCATGTAGTTGTTTCTGAATTGTTTGTTGAAAAGACAATGCTTTATTAAGTTGTCTTTGCTCCTTCATCAAAGATCAGTTGACTGGATTGGTTTAGGTCCATATCTAGGCTCTTTATTCTGTTCCATTGATCTATTTATTTATTCTTCACCAATTCCATACTGTCTTGATCACTGTAGTTTTATAACAAATCTTGAAGCTAGATAATGTCAGACCTTCAACCTTGTTCTTCAGTAGTGGTGGGAGAGGTTTAGCTGCTAAGTCATGCCCAACTCTTGCGACCCCATGGACTGTAGCCCACCAGGCTCCTCTGTCCATGGAATTTTCCAGGAAAAAATACTGGAGTAGGTGGCCATTTCCTTCTCCAGGTTGTTCTTCAGTATCCTGTTGGTTATTTTGCATCTTTCAATATACTTTAAAATCAGTTTATCAATATACATAATATAACTTGCTGGAATTTTACTATATCCTCCAAAGAATGGGCTCATTTAATCTAAGTAATCAAATTTGTGGACTTACCTGACTAGAGAGGCTTCAGACCAAAACTACTGAGACTGCGTGCTGCCACTACTGAAACTCACGTGCCTAGAGCTGGGTCAAGAGAAGCAACAAGAGAAGCCACTGAAAAAAGGAAGCCCACACACAGAAATGAAGAGGAGCCCCAGCTTACCACAACTAGAGATGCCTCCAGGTAGGAACAAAGACTGAGGGCAACCAAAAATAAATAAATGAATAAATTGTTTTCTAAAAAAAGTGGAAGAGAGAGACATAAGAAGATGAGAATCAGAGAAGATGTGACAAGGGAAGCAGAGATTAGAGTAATGCAATTGCTGGCTTTGAAGATGAATGGGTCCAGAGTTAAGGAATGTGGGCCACCTCTAGAAGCTAGAAAAAGCAAGAAAAAGAATTGTCTAAGAGAATTTCCAGAAGGAACACAGACTTGCCAACAGCTTGGCTTTAGTCCAGTGAGAGCCTTTTTAGATTTCTGGTTTACAAAAGTGCAAGACAAGAATTTTGTGCTAAGCCACTAAGTTTCTGACATGAGGGCAATTGTACAGTAGTTTGAGCATTCTTTGGCATTGCCTTTCTTTGGGATAGGAAGGAAAACTGACCTTTCCCAGTCCTGTGGCCACTGCTGAGTTTTCCAAATTTGCTAACATATTGAGGGCAGCACTTTAACAGCATCATCTCTTAGGATTTTAAATAGCTCAGCTGGAATTCCATCACCTCCATTAGCTTTGTTCATAGTAATGCTTCCTAAGGCCCACTTGACTTCACATCCCAGGATGTCTGGCTCTAGGTGAGTGAGTGACCACATCATCCTGGTTTTCCAGGTCATTAAGACCTTTTTTTGTATAGTTCTTCTGTGTATTCTTGCCACCTCTTCTTAATATCTTCTGCTTCTGTTAGGTTCTTGTTGTTTCTGTCCTTTATGGTGCCTATCTTTGCATGAAATGTTGGTATTTCCAGTTTTGTTAAAGAGATTTCTAGTTTTTCCCAGTCTATTGTTTACCTCTATTTCTTTGCATTGTTCACTTAAGAAGCTTTATTAGCTCTCCTTGCTATTGTCTGGAACTCTGCATTCAGTTGAGTGTATCTTTCCCTTTCTTCTTTTCCTTTTGCTACTCTTCTTTTCTTAGCTATTTGTATGGCCTCCTCAGACAACCATTTTGCTTTCCTGCATTTCTTTGGGATGGTTTTGCTCACTACCTCCTGTACAATGTTACGAACCTCCGTCCATAGTTCTTCAGGCACTCTGTTCATCATATCTGATCCCTTGAATCTAATTGTCACCTCCACTATATCATCATAAGGGATTTGATTTAGGTCAAATGGCCTAGTAGTTTTCCCTACTTTCTTCAATGTAAGCCTGAATTTTGCAGTAAGGAGTTCATGATCTGAGCTATAGTCAGCTCCAGATCTTGTCATTGCCGACTGTATAGAGCTTTGCCATCTTCAACTGCAAAGAATATAATCAGCCTGATTTTGGTATTGACTGGTGATGTCCATGTGTAGAGTCTTCTCTTGTGTTGGTGGAAGAGGGTGTTTTCTATGACCAGGGCATTCTCTTGCCAAAACTCTGTTAACCTTTGCCCTGCTTCATTTTGTACTCCAAGGCCAAACTTGCCCGTTACTCCAGGTATTTCTTGATTTCCTACTTTTGCATTCCAGTCTCTTATGATGAAAAGGGCATCTTTTTTTGGTGTTAGTGCTAAAAGGTCTTGTAGGTCTTCATAGAACCATTCAGATTCAGCTTCTTTGGCATTAATGATTAGTAATTGGGGCATAGACTTGGATTACTGTGATGTTGATTGCCTTGAAAACAAACTGAGATCATTCTGTCATTTTTGAGATGGCACTCAGGCACTGCATTTTGGACTCTTGTTGACTGTGAGAGCTACATCATTTCCTCTAAGGGATTCTTGCCTACAGTGGTAGATATAATAGTCATCTGCATCAAATTTACCCATTCCTGTCCATTTTAGTTCACTGCTAGCAAGGTGATGCTCAAAATCCTTCAAGCTAGGCTTCAGCAGTATATGAACCAACAACTTGCAAATGTACACGCTGAATTTAGAAACGGCAGAGGAACCAGAGATCTTATTTTCTTGGGCTACAAAATTACTATGAATGGTGACTACAGCCCTGAAATTAAAAGACTCTTGCTTCTTGGAAGAAAAGCTGTGACAAACCTATACAGCATATTAAAAAGCAGAAACATTGCTTTCCAAAAATAGTCTGTATAGTCAAAGTCATAGTTTTTCACTTCCTAAGTATTTCACCATGGGCATGACCCAAGATGCTGGGAGGACAAACAAGATCAAGTCCCTATTCTCATGAAGCTTATCTTCTAGTGGATGGAGACAGATACAAGGCAAACAAATAAAAAAATATGGAAAACAAAACAAAAGTCATGGTTTTTCCAGTAGTAAGGTATGGGTGTGAGAGTTAGACCATGAAGAAGACTGAGCACCAAAGAACTGATGATTTTGAATTGTGGTGCTGGAGAAGACTATTGAGAGTCCCTTGAACTTCGAGGAGATCAAGCAAGTCAATCCTAAAGGAAATCAATATTCATCAGAAGGACTGATGCTGAAGCTGAAGCTTCAATACTTTGGCCATGTGATGCAAAGAGCCCACTCATTGGGAAAGACCCTGATGTTGGGAAAGATTGAGGACAGGAAGAGAAGGGGGCTACAGAGGATGAGATGGCTGGATGGCATTCCCAACTCAATGGACATGAGTTTGAGCAAACTCCAGGAGATAGTGAAGGACAGGGAAGCCTGGTGTGCTGCAGTCCATGGGTTACAAAGAGTCAGGCACAATTTAGTAACTGAACATCAACAACAATTAAGTTTGTCCTAATTTGTTACAGAAGCAATAGAAAATTAATACAATTATCAAAATCCATCAAACTCTACACTTAAAATGCGTGAATCTTATTGTATATAAATGTCTTACCAGAAAAGAGACCTGAGGGACTTCCCAGGTGGTCTAGGGGTAAGACCGCACTCCCTATGTGGGGGGTCCCAACTTGATCCTTGGTCACATGTCACAAGCCACAACTAAGAGTTTGAATGCTGCAAACTAAAACTCCTCATGCCTGCTGCTGCTGCTGCTAAGTCGCTTCAGTCGTGTCCGACTCTGTGTGACACCATAGACAGCAGCCCACCAGGCCCCTCCGTCCATGAATGAATACATTTTGCTTTAAAGGAAACGTTAGAGAACTGTATTGTTGTTTTCTGTTTTGAACAGCTAGCTACACAGAAGTTGATGTGATCAGAGTGATCACGGATTTCCTAAATCAAGCCATGGGAATCAGAGACAATCCAGCCCTTGATTGGCCAGAGATCACTACAGGAAACAGGAATAACCCCTGGAGACATTCTTTGCGATTCTAGCAATTTTATTTTCACATTGTTTCCTCAAACATCATTTGGTCACTGTATTAACTAGTATTATGTAATATCATGTCAGGCTCAAGGTTTCAAAAAGTATTAAAGAGGCTCTTCTGCTGAAAAATTCATTAAGTCCCCTACATACAAATAACTTCCATTATAGGAGTGCATCCATAAGTCCAGTTTGTTCACAAAGTTAACCTAGATACCCAATTAACACAATCAGCCATATAGTACTGTACTGTAATAGGTTTATACTACTACTGACTGGAGGAGGGAGAGGAGGTGGGAGATGGCAGAGCTGAAGGATTGTCAGCAACAGGAGACGGAGGGCAAGGTGCAGTGTCACTCATGCCTGACGTTGAAGACATAAGTTCTGATTCCTTGCTGAATTCAATTTTATCTACCCTCTTTTAAAAGATGATCCAGTGATGTCTAGGTAGTAGCTCCTTCTTTTCTCACCATAAATGACATGGTAGCACAGTATTGCTTTCTGAACGGCTGCTACATCCTTTGTGTAGTGTCGGGAGCCGCCAGGATGTGCCCAGGCCGTGACAAGGTCACCGGACGAGAGAGGAACCTGCAAGGCAGCTCCTCCCCTCGGGGTCGCCCCGGGGATCCAGTTTGTCCCCTTTCTCTTTCTGTCCTACTGTTATTGTGCTTTCTACTAAATCTTGGAAACATAATATGTAGTAATCAGGCCTCCCTGGAATAGCCCAAGCCTAGGGTATGGCTATGGGCAGAAATAAGGAAAGGGCCACAGGCATAGTTTGGCTGCTTGCTTAGAAGATTATAATGTTCTAGATTAGAAAAGAGTAGAGACATTTAGATTCAGAAGTAGATGCACTGCTTCAGTTTACTTGCTCTTTGGTCAAGAGAGTTTTCATTGTTGCTATTTCAGTGCTGCTATTTGTCCACTGTTTCTATTCCCTTAATAAACATAGAATATGATGGGTATTTTTGTAGAATTAGAAAATGTGTAACATGAGATTTCAACAGTATAAAAGATTTATATTAACCAGCCTCACTGCCATTACCTCACTATTAATAGAGGTGTTTTGCTGCTTTGGAGGTGTTTTGCTGCTTCATAGTTAAAGATTGTAGACTGAGGTTTTGTGGTCTTAGACAAAGAAAAATGTCAGGATTCTCACATGGTACTATTCTCAGAAATGTCAAACATGTTTTTGTAACCCTTCCCATGTATTGTTTTATTATCCAAAGAATTCATACTATATCTGGAATCTATGGAACATTGTTTTTGTCAGAGTGAAAATGTTAGGCCATGGAGGCAAGAAGACTATGTATGGAACATTCAAGGAAAAAACCCTGTAATCGGGATTGTTCCAGATGAAGTCATTGGAAAAGATATGAGGGAAAATATTGACGGGAGTATGAAACCAACATCTGATGTAACATGAGGTGATGGTAAGGGGGAGGCAAGAAAAACGATTCTATATAATCTGAGCTGTTAAAAAATAAACAGACGAGTTCTTGCATTGCAACCAGAGTCCGTGCACTTCTTTTCGCCGACGCCATTCATCCCTCGGGTATTCCTGGACCCGCCGGGGCTGGATTCCGGCAGTGAACCATTATAGATTCAAGTCCTGTGCTCAAAAGCTAACTTTCAGTTCAGTTGCTCAGTCGTGTCCGACTCTTTGAGACCCCATGAATCACAGTGCTTCCTCAATAAAGGAGAAGGTCCAAATAAAGGAGGTCCGCCTTGCCATTTCCTGCATCATGAATCACTTCAGTTACTTCGTCTTCTTATCTCTCTTCTTCCTTTTTCTGGGCCTCCCATTCCTGGTGCTTCTTAGCAGCACCGGATACATCACCGATGCTTTTACACTTGCTTCTGGACATCCTGGACTTGGAAGAAAGATACTGTACTCCATACAGTACTGTACGAGAAAGGACACAAAAGCGCGACCACTTGTAGAGGAGGCACGCGTGTGACAGCGTAAGCCAGACAAGTGAACTAACTCGTGACTGGACAAGTGAATGCATGTTGGCATTTTTGAAAGTTCTGCAACTTGAAGATTCATATGTAGATTTACTATGTGCTGGGGCAACCTTTTTTCCTTTTTCTTCTCTAACTATGCTCATGGGGCCATTCCCATAGCTTGACTTTTGCCTTTGTTCTTACCTCTGTCCGTACCTGTCTTTCACCATATATATCCAAGACTTTCTCCCTTATTTCCTTCAGGTTTCTGCTTAAATGTCACTGCTTAGACAGGCCTTCTCTAACAACCTTATATCACATAGCACTCCCAGCATATTCCCTGGTATCCTTGATCCCTCTTATCCTATTTTTGTTTTTTGCTATAAACTTATTACCACTTTGTCTAACTATATATAAATATATTTATGTTCAGTTGTTCATTGCTTATTTCTCCCTACTAGAACTTAGGTTCTAGAGAATAGAGATTTGATTTTTTTTTTTTTTTTTTCACTACAGTAATCTCAGCATCTAGAGTGGATCTGGCAAAAAGCAGGTATCAAGTATTTGCTGAATGGCTGCCTTTGAGATAAAGTGTACAGGAGAGGGAGTGGATTTGATTTTGATGATTTCCCCATGTGTTGCTGTTACAGACTTGCAGGAATGTCTAGACAGAAATATCCAGTAGGCAGTAGGAGGCATAGGTCTTGATTCAAATGAGGGGACTGGATGGGAAAGAAATCTTAAAATCATTGGTATTTGGAAAGATGCTATAATTAAGGGAACGAATATAATACAAAAAATGTGTATATCAGTAGGTAAGAAAAAAATTGAGATGAAACTGTGGGCTATAACCATTTGTAAGAGACAAAGGAGAAGGAAGGCCCTGTGAAACAATGAAATCCAGGAGAGACTGGATAAAAGTAGAGCAACATACGATCATTTATTTCAGACACAGCCTCCAGATGAATGTCGTTTTTCCAAAAAAGGTCGTTTATTTTCTGATGAAATTAGGAAGAAATACATACCCAGCCACCTATGTTTCATTGCAGGGGGAGATAAATTTTGTTCCCCAGTCTGGTTTATATAAAGTAGGCGGTGGAGTTCGACTTAAGCACATTTATATTTCACAGATGAAGTTCAGCAACCTCACTGCACATCTTATGGAACTCAAAGTTAAGATGCCTGCGCGTAGCTTCTGGTCATTCTTGAGCCCCTGTGACAGCTGCACGAAATGGCAGAGCGTAAGAACCAGGTTGTCCTCTTCCGTGCTCAGTTCCCAAAGATTTGAGAAATGGTTTTATACTAGGAGCGAGGAAAGGATGAGGGAGACTCATTCGAAGCTGTACAACCTGACTTTAAGACCTCCTAACAGAGGAGAATCGAATGAATATGCTTGAATGGGCTCAATTTGCCTCCTTTCGGCTTGTGATTTCTTTGTGTTTGAAAACGACCAAATATTCTCCTTAATCATGAGAATATCTGCGTTCTCACCTTGGAAAACGTAACAGCCTCTTTTTAGCTTTTACCTTTAAAGAGGAGGGAAGGAAAGCATTAGAGTGAAAAGAGACTGAAACCATAAAGGGAAGAAAACATGCTCCAGGTGAGGCTCGAACTCACAACCTCGGCATCACCCGCACATATACTGCTGTATAAGTACCGCGCGCTAACCGATTGCGCCACTGGAGCATGCTTTCCCTTCGCTCTCGGTGCGCACTCTACAGAGCCACGAGCGACCGGCGCGCCGGATCCCCGAGACAAGCAGAGCGGGAACGCGCGGCACTGCTGGGGACCCTCTTCTCCCCACCCTCCTCAGCCGCGGTTGGCCTGGCAGAGACACTTTGATCGAGACACTTCCATCTCTTCCGCAAGCGTGTTTGTGATCCTTCCTCTGGGCCAGCGAGGATCAGCATTTCCCAGGGGTTCGGGGATGCTCCTTTCAGAAGCCCCGAGAGAAGGTTGAGGAGAAAGGACGGGCGGACTCTGGTTCCCCCTCGCCTTGACTCCAAGAAAGGAACGATTTCCGTGGAAGACAAGGGCTATTTGACTGAGGCATGGCATCACCGCACACCGCCTGGCTGGTCCGTGATGCTTCCTACCAGATCAGGACCCAGAGAAGCAGAGCCAGCCCAGTTCTGGCCCCGCGGGTTTCCCAGCACCCGCTGCGCTTCTGGCGGAACTATCCACCTTGCTGTCCAGCATCTCCAGGCTGTGCCTCCAGGTTCCCCTAAATCCTTCCCGAGCCTGCTTGCAAACCTCATTTGAAGTCATACAGCCAGCTGGTCCGGCATCTCCTGCGGGAAAACAACCAGAGCGGAAACGGCTCCTTTGGGCCGCGTGTTACAAATGGAGATTGAGGTGGTGTCCCCCACCCCCACTCCCACCCTGCTCCTCCACCAGCTTTGACCTTCTTTCGAGGTTCATTGCAGGTAGTTGGCCTCTACAATCCAGGACAGTAGAGGCAAACCCAGTTTGGCCACCCAGGATCTTCATTTTCTGCCTGGGGCATCTCATTATAAAGGCCAATTTTGTTTGTTATGTGCTTGTTTGTTTTTGGCGTAGGGTAATCGCAGCTGGTACATACACACCAGATATGAGGCTTTTAGGCTTTTATGGAAGAATTCCTGTCAGTGAGAAGGAGAATTGGGTAAATAATGGAATAGCCTGACTATTCCTGTCCACACGGGACTTAACAAACAGGACTGAGAGTACTAGACCAGTGACCAAATATCTCCATTCAGATGCAGAAAGGAGTGCGAGGGGAGAGAACTGTTTCCATATTTCGGCGTCTGTTGCATTGCTGTACTGGATCATTACGTGTTTTTTAAACACACCTTAAATTAAGGAGTAGTGAGAAGCGACATAGCCCTTTAGTAATGACCATCTCACCACATGATCTCCTCCTACATTCCCACCACAGAGGCCTGGAGCTCTGCCTGAACAGGGCATTCATCTAAACAACAATAGCAGCCACAAGTTGGATGGAGCTTATCATTGGCCAGACATTTTTCTAAGTGATTTATATAAACCACATCTTAGCACTCATGTGCTGTGTTCCAAGTCTGAATCTAGACAAGAAGAACTAGTGTCTTCGGAGCTATTCTTAAGAGATGAAAACTTACAAGACTCACAATATGTCACTAGATATTAAACTGACTTTCATTAACACAACGTCGGCATTATAAGCATAAAATCATGGTGCATGAAGGAAAATGTAGATAGAAAGCCAAGTGCTTGAAATTGTTAACGTTAAAAAAAAAAAAAAAACTTCTGATTTCTGCCTGCTCTTCTTTGTATGGAAGTCTGGCCTGCACCCACCACAATTTGGGTTCCCTTGCCCTGCAACTTCATCTTGAGTTTCAGTTGAGGGAGCAAAGAGAATGAGAGAAGACAGAAAGTTTGGAGTATCTCTCTCTCTGGATTCCTTTCTCTGGGTCAACTTGATTTAGTTCGTCAAAGTGGATGTTTCCTTCAAATTCCAGATAAATATCCAAAAATGAATTTGCTGGATCATATGGTAGTTCTATTTTCAATTTTTTTAGAAGTCTCCATGCTGTTTTCCACAGTGAGTGCATAAGTTTACATTTCCACTTACAGTGCAGAAGGGTTTCCTTTTCTCAGCACCCTCACCAACATTTGTTATTTCTTGTCTTCTTGATAATAATCCCCTTATATAATTGACATACTTAGACCATTAATATTCAGAGTAATTAATGATGTGGTTGGATTAATACTGACTAAGTCATTATTGGCTTCTATTTACCACCATTGTTCTTTCTTCCTACTTTTGTCATCTACACTTTTCAGGTTTTAATTGTGCATCTATATGATTCTATTTTCTCTTCTATCTTTGCATACAGTTACACGTCTTTTACTTTTTTCAGTAGTTTGCAATATATATTTACAACTAATCCAAGTCTACTTTCAGATAACACTAATAGCACTATATCATGTCCTGAATAGTGTGAGTACCTTATAACAACAAAATAATCCCAATTCCTCTCTACTGTACCTTGTATCATTGCTGTCATTCATGTCACATATATACAGATATACACAAGCAAATATACATAGAGAGAGGTGTGTGGTATATAAATAAGCATACATAATCAAATACTTAGTTAATACTATTATTTTGAACAAACTGTTATATAGTAAATCAATTAAGAATAAGAAAAATACAAGTTTTTATTGTACCTTCACTTTTCTTCTTTGGTGCTTTTCCTTTGTCTATATAGACCTGAGTTTCTGATCTTATTTTTTTTTTTTCCATCCTTCTTAAGAAGTCCTTTTAGCATGTTTTTTGTTTGTTTGATTGTTTTTGCAAGGCAGGTCTTCTAGCAACAAATTCCCTAAAGTTTTGTTGGTCTTAGAAAGTATTTTTGTTGCTTCTGAAGGATAACTTTGCAGGGTACAAAATTCTGGGTTGTTTTTTTTTTTTTCCCCATCAAAATTTTAAATATTTAACTTCACTGTCTTCTTGCTTGCATGGTTTCTGAGGAGCAATCTGATATAATTCTTATCTCTGGTTCTGTATGGGTAAGATGTTTTTCCCTCTAACTTCTTTCAGGATTTTATCTTTTATTTTCTGTAGTTTAAAAATTAAGTGGCTAGTTGTAGTCTTGTTATATATTCTTGGTGTTCTCTGAGCTTCCTCAACCTGTGGTTAGGTGTCTGACATTAATTTTAGGAAAATTCCCAGTCATTATTCTCTCAAATATTTCTTCTCTTACTTTCTCTCTTCTCCTTCTCGAGTTCCCCTTACTTAAATGTTACATCTTTTCTAGTTGTACTGCAGCCTTTGAACACTCTGTTCTTGTTTTTTTCAGTCCTTATTCTCTTTGCTTTTTCAGTTTTTGAGTTTTCTATTGTATCTAGCTCTGAGATACAATATGAAACAAGATATGACTCTTGTCTTCAAGGAAGCTTAGACTCCATTAAGTAAGTATGATAAAATCGATAATTACAATATCTCTTTAGGCTTATAACACCTAAGTTAGTCAGGACTACAGGTTACAACAAATTGAATCACAATAGAAATTGGTTTATTAAAAGGCTTGTTGTTGTTCAGTCATTAAGTCGTGTCCGACTCTTTGCGATCCCATGGACTGCAGCACGCCAGGGTTCTCTGTCCTACATTGTCTCCCGGAGATTGCCCAGACTCAGGTCCGTTGAGTCACTGACGCTATCTAACCATTTCATCCTCTGCCGCACTTTCTCCTTTTGCCTTCAATCTCTCCCAGCACCAGGGTCTTTTCCAATGGGTCGGCTCTTCACGTCAAAAAGCATGTATTGGTATCAATTGTATTGGTGGCATTTCAAATGAAATTTTCCACACCTGAATTTCAGATATCAAGAATTCATATATCACAACAACTTTATTTGTGTCATGTGTTTTCTCTAAAAGCAGCGGCCCAAGGCTCCAGTGAGATTCGAACTCACGACCCCTGGTTTACGAGACCAGTGCTCTAACCCCTGAGCTACGGAGCCCCGGCAGTTCCGTTTTTAACTCCTTGTCTTAAACCAGATTATATACTGAAATCGTTAGGGTTTCATTGCTTTATTTTGATTGGTTTCTGGAAAATTTGACACCCTATTATCAACCCCTTTTCGATTTTCTGATCTGTGGTCAAACAAATTCCCTCACTCTCTGATAGTTTTAACATCATGTTCGATTGGCTTTTGACAAAGGAAATACAGGACCCCTAATCCACCTCTGAGAGTTTTGCCTGAAAATCCAGAGCAGTCGAGGGTCAGAGGTTGCACGTTGACGAGAGTGGGGAATGAACAGCTTGCCCATCCGCTAAGATGCGAGGTTTCCGGGTGAGGGCTGCGGGGACACTTGATTTTAGTTACAGTCACGCCCTCTGCTCTGCAGTATATTCCGCACTGATTTTCCAGGCTTCATTTCTTAGAGCCTTGCAGGAAAACACCCGAGATCTCTCTCAAATTCCTCGATATCAGTTATCAGAAGGGAGACTGAGATTTGAGGATAAGGAAGAGGTCAGCAGGAACAAGAAAATGGAACGACCTCCCTGAAACTGAAGCCGAAGAGAGGCTCTGCCTGTTTGTAGCCTTGTCTTTGAGGCTGAAATACCTTTTAAAGCCTCGATCCAGGGCGTAAAGAAAGTGCTCTGTTTCTCCTTCCCCACTGGGTATGGCTGAAATCCAAATACAAAAACTCTGTCTAAAGAAGCTGTGGCAAAGATATCAGAAAATTTGTTAATTTCCACCCAGGTAAAGGAACTGCGTAGAGAAGGAAACGGCAACCCACTCCAGTCTTCTCGCCGGGGAAATCCGATGAACAGAGGAGCCTGGCAGTCCATGGGATCACAAAGAGTCAGACAGGAGTGCACTGAGCACCCAAAGTCACACACATATAAATATGAGCACACTGATCCCTGAGTCAGACACTGAGCACACAAAAGGGCTGCGAGGGACACACACACACACACACACACACACAATCTGTTTAAGGACTCAGCTCAGGCCAGCAACAGCAATAATGTAAAGAGACCTGGTGAGGAAGAAAATTCAACTACAAATCCTAGGTCTCCAGTCCCATATCAGAGACCCTGTGCTCCTGACAGAAAGCAAGGATTGTTTTCCTGTCTACTTTCAGGATTTGATAGCTGGCTCATTAAAAAATGACTCTTAATTAAAAACAAAAAGCAAAACCAAAAGCAAGTCGACTACCGGCAAATTCAAGTAACTCGTTAAAAACAACTCAGCAAAATAAGATTCATTGGTGAAGTGGGGAATCCAGTTTCTATGCTTTGGTCGCAGTCTGAAATACAGCTCTCCCATCATTCAGAGGAGAAGCTGCAGAATCTATGAAAAGCCAGCCAGCCCGCTCTCTTAAAAGTCTCACTGGGTAAAAAGGTAACACACTCTACCTCCCTCTCTCCAAAGTCACATATGGGCAAAAAAATGTTCCTATGACCTCAGTTCAGCCACTCAGTCGGGTCCGACTCTTTGCAGCCCCATAGACTGCAGCACACCAGGCTTCCCTATCCATCACCAGCTCCTGGAGCTTGCTCAAACTCATGTCCATTGAGTCAGTGAAGCCATCCAACCATCTCATCCTCTGTTGTCCCCTTCTCCTCCTGCCTTCAATCTTTTCCAGCATCAGGGTTTTTCCCAAGGAGTCAGTTCTTCACATCAGGTGGCCAAAGTATTGGAGCTTCAGCTTCAGCATCAGTCCTTCCAATGAATATTCAGGACTGATTGATTTCCTTTAGGATTGACTGGTTTTAATTCCTTGCAGTCCCAGGGACTCTCAAGAATCTTCTCCAACACCACAGTTCAAAAGCATCAATTCTTTGGCGCTCAGCTTTCTTTATGGTACAACTCTCACATCAGTCACCATCTACAGTGATTCTGGAGCCCAAGAAAATAAAGTCTCTCACTGTTTCCATTGTTTTCACATCTATTTGCCATGAAATGATGGGACCAGGTGCCATTATTTTAGTTTTTTGAATGTTTAGTTTTAAGCCAGCTTTTTCAATCTCTTCTTTCACTTTCATCAAGAGGCTCTTTAGCTCCTCTTTGCTTTTTGCCATAAGGGTGATGTCATCTGCATATCTGAGGTTATTGATATTTTTCTTGGCAAACTTGATTACAGTTTGTGCTTCATCAAACTGGCATTTCACCTGATGTAGTCTGCATATAAGTTTTTAAAAAGCAGGGTGAAAATATACAGCTTTGATGTACTCCTTTCCTGATTTGGAACCAATCTGTTGCTCCATGTCCAGTTCCAACTGTTGCTTCTTGACCTGCATACAGATTTCTCAGGAGGCAGGTCAGGTGGTCTGATATTCCCATTTCTGTAAGAATTTCCACAGTTTGTATTGTGATCCATACAGTCAAAGGCTTTAGTGTAGTCAATGAAGCAGAAGTAGATGTTTTTCTGGAATTCTTTTGCTTTTCCTATGATCCAACGGATGTTGGCAGTTTGATCTCTTATGACTTAGAGTGTCATAAACAAAAATATGGAGAAACACAACAAAACAGGAAATGGACATATTAATGAAGTTGAGAGTGAGGGGAGTGAAAGAAACGTGAGGTCAATTTTATCATTGTTACTCATCAGTAACTTCCTAAACTTCTTGGATGAAAAGTCTTCCTCCTGCCTTCTGGAGGAGCCAGTTTGTTCAGATTCTCCATAATCCTAAATTTGCCTGTCCAGGAGGGCCTCTCTGCTGAAGCTCCTCCTCATCACCTGAGTATCAGAGAAGAAAGGGATGTGGTCTCAAGAAAGATCAGAAACTCCCAGAAAGTCTGTGATTTGCAGTTTTCACAGATTTCATCCTATATTTAGGTACAGTATTCACCTCTGATTTTCTTGCACTTAAAGAAATGTATAAGTTCAGTGAAATATGATGAGACAGGCAACAGGAAGAAACTGTCTTCAGAACTTTTCAGTAACAGTCTTCTCAAGGTCTTTCCAGTTTCTGTCTGGTGTCCAGCCCCAAAGTCACATGCTATAGAGTTTGTTCCCATTTTTAGGTAACAAAATTTGCATTATCCACTACTCATGAATTTACTATCTCTCAGTCCCAAGTTCACCCTTTTTGCCTGCTTTGTGGAAATGGTATGAATCCTTTAAATAATTTTCTTTTAATTGGCACCGAAGCTCTGCAGTAGAGAATAGTGGAGAATCATTGCAGGGGGAAAGGAGATTTGCATCCTGGTTCCCCTGCATTACTTGGCCTGCTGCTTCCCCAGGGCCTGCCTCCTGCACAGGCATGGCTTCCGCCTGCTTCAGGCTCCAGCAGCCAGCAGCAGCCACCAACTCCCCTCCGCGGGCATCCCCCCGTGAGTGTTTTCTAGTGGAGAACTCTCAGTGAGAGACGTCTCTAGGAAGAGTTTTCCAAGAAGCACTGGAAAAATGACCGTCAGCAAGTTCCAGAGGGCAGATTTCAAGCAAGTTCTGCTGGCACAACCCCACAGAAATTTCTTTGCTCTTCAGTGAATCATGCCCAAGCCTTCCCCATCAAGGTCTGGATCTTAGCTAGGGGTAGGGTGAAGTATAGAGGGCTCTTCCTTCTGTGCTTTATCTCAGCCATGGGTGAGGGGCACTTCCTAAGGTGCTTTAGCAGTCTTAAGAGTAGTGATTTGCTATTCTTATATTTGTTAGTATTCTTTTTACTTTTTACTCATCAATTCCTTGTTTCTCCAACACCATCTTTAGTTAACAATTCCATATATTACACTTTCCCTATTCATTATAAGCAATATACTTTCTGGGGATATAATGTACAACTTGACAACTGTAGTTAACAATACCGTATTGTATATTTTAAAGTTACTAAGAGAGTAGATCTTAAAAGTTCTCATCACAAGGAAAAGCAATTTGTAACTTTGTGAGGTGATAGATGTTAATTAAACTAATTATGGTAATTATTTTGCAGTATATACATATATCAAACCATTATGTTGTATACCTTAAACTTATATAGTATTATATGTCACATATATCTCAATTAAACTGGAAAAATAAATAAACAACTTTTCCTGTCGTTATTCGTTCTTCTCTCCTGATTGGACCAAGACTGATCCATACCTAACTATTGCTACATAACAAATCATAATAAAACTTAATGGCTTAATTTAACACCTATAATTTATTTGGGTTCTATAGATTTGTTGGTTCTCACAGAGTTTGGACAGAGCACAGTGGGGACAGCTTGTCTCTGCTCCATGATTTCTGGAAACTCAAGTGGAAGACTATAAGACCAGTGGGAGGAAATCATCTGAAGAATAGGTTACTCAAATGTATGGCAGTTGTTGCTGGCTGTGGGCTGGAGTCCTCAGGTACTTTTCATGTGGTGTCTCCCTGTAGCTTAGTTTGGGCTTCCTTACAGTATGGTGGTTGGGTTCTGGGGACAAATGTCTTGAGAGAAAAGTATTGAAAGTTTCTATCACCTTTTACAACCTAGCTTTGGAAAGTCACATAGCGTCCCTTCCATAGTAGGCACAGGTCTATCCAGATTCAAGGGGAGGGAGCATAGACCCCCACCTCCAGAAGGAATGTCTCAAAATTGCATTAAAAGAAAAATACATGACATGAGATATATTGGTATGGCCGTTCTTAGAAAATACAATCTATGACAGGTTTTTTTCTTAATGTCTTAATTCTAACCACTTAGAAGCCTCTATTTCCTTAGATTTCATTTATCCAATGTTCCCTGGACTTATAAAAAAAATTTGAGACATTAAAATAAGTTTGCATTAATATTAAACAGGTGTCTAGGGAACATATTACCCAGAGGTTCATGAAATATTGACTGTGCTGGGCCCTGCAAGAATTGGTATATTAAAGAAAATTGAATTATGGCATATTTCAGTTGTAATTTCTTGCTTACATTACATTTTCATAATATCCATTTTCAAGTACCCCAAATATTTTAAACCTGTTTTCAGAGGTTTTCATTTCTACAAAAAGTACATAAATAGACTTCAAAAGTGTATAGAAATATACCTATGCTTCAAGCTATAGAAAACATTAATGCAAAAATTCAACATATGTATATGTTAAAATACACACTCAATATTGCATACTTTGTAAACATATTATTAGTATAGGGAAAAAATGATCACAATAAAAAGAGTAAAATCTACAAAAAATAACATTATTTTTAAGAGATGCTTTCCATTTGCATTGGGTAATTGATGAGAAAATTACAAATTTAAAAGTGATAATTCTCTAATTTAAGTGTCCTATAGATTTGGACCTTCACAGCCTAACTATAGAAACTTGGTGATACTCCAAATTATTGGAGGTTTTAATTTCTTCTCTCCTTTAATCCCAAAGTAATCATTGCAACAAAAGCATTTTATTTTTTCCCCCTTTGTCTATTTCATTTTCCATCACTTAAACATATTTTCACTCATATAAATGTAAACATTATGTTTCAGAATTGCTGCGGTCACCCCAGAGGGGTAATATTTCCTGGAAAGCCTCTGAGAGCTCTAGAGAGAAGAAAGGCAAGATTATTACTGAAGAGCACAGGCGACCCTGCAGGGCAGAAAACATTGACGGGTGGAATGAATGATTTAAGTACGGCTTCAGGCGCTGAAATCGGAGTCTGGATGGGTTGAGAACAAGGGGAATGACCCTCTCTCGTCCAGAGCAGTGGGGTTGACCACTTATTCACTTAAAGTTTCCACCGATCCCGAGGCAGCATCGAACTGGACCTGCTTAATGAAGGTTTGAATCACAAAGGAAACAGTGACCCTGGGGTCCAGGTCACAGGTGGGGTTCCAGGCCAGAGGAAGAAATTTGTGAGGCCGGGTCCCTGTTCTGGCGGGCGGGGGGCGGAAGGCAGGGGACTGGACCGGGAGCTCTGGTTGGTAGGGGTGGGGCGGAACAGTGTCTCTCAATACCCTACCACCCTGTCTCCAGGGCAAAAAGAATTATTCAGGTCTGCGTTAACGCTCGTATTCTGCTACCTTTCTGTTTCTCAGTCTCTGAACTCACGACTCCCACCCAGTCCGACAAATTTCAGAAACTTTTCTTCTGGAACGCAGCTATACGCCAGCCCCTCAGAGTCTACAGTAAAACACTTTCAAACTCTAGGGTCAACGTGTCAGGATGGCCGAGTGGTCTAAGGCGCCAGACTCAAGCTTCTGCTTCCCGCCTTTGGGGCTTCTGGTCTCCGAATGGAGGCGTGGGTTCGAATCCCACTTCTGACACATCTTCATTTTGTTCTTACGACGTTCAGATATTTCCGGGCCCTGACCAATATTCGAAAGTGAGAATTCCCCGGTCAAAGAATCCTGGAATACTTTCAGAATCATGTGGAAGTAACTTTCAGTACTGCCTTCTGAGATCCCCTCCTCCTAGAAAAAAAGTATCATAACAACTTCTGGTCTTTTCCTTAGTGAGTCAACTGATGAGTCATCCACATTTGGATGTTGGGTGTTTATTGTGGAGAGAATGAATGAAATCCTCACCGCTTTACTGTACACGGAAAAGAATCTGTTACAAAGCTCTCACAAAGTATTTCCTTGTCATCTTCTTATGTCATCTCTAAAATCTAAGAGGGTAAGTCCTTCAAGACTATGACACTGCTGAAAATATTTTTAGGTTATCAAAAGGAAATGCTCATACTGTTAAAACTGAGTAAAATTGAGCTCGCTCTGAGATTTCTTTTCAAAATGATTTGATTTAGATATCTTTTCTTTATTTTTATTAAGGTAAAAAAAAATGCCTTCTGTGAAGAGCTACATAAGCTAGGTAAGATGTTGGTCTTAAAGTTAAGACTTCCAAATTTTGCAGCTTTGACATTAAATGAATTTTTCTTCCCGTATAGCTTTTAAATCATTACACAGCAATCTTCCTCCTAGGAATGTACCTCAGTGAGATTCCAGCTCAACTCCATGGTTGGCCTTGTGTAAGTGTAGGATTTTGCAGTACCACATTATTACAGGCAAGCTAGATATCCACCAGGTATACTTCAGTGGCCACCCATGAATTTCATACTATGTAGCAGCTGCACATAGGAGCAGATGTGAATGTAGCAAGACAATAGATTTTTCAAACTGTGTTGAGTAAAATAAAAAAATATCAGGATTAACAGTGCCAATGAAAATCACACAAATCAACAGCACTTTTTTTGAGGGTAATTTCTTTTCTAAAGAACATTAAATCCTTCAGAGAGGATCTATATGTTTGGGGGAGAAGAAAGAGATAGATACAGGTTGTGACAAAGAAAAAGTGTTTCTAAAAAAAAAAGAAAAAGTGTTTCTGAAACAAAGTATGCATGGACCAATAACCAAAATGAGCCCTGAACTACTGAGGGTGATTAATTATCCTTTTGAACCCCAAATCACTTTCCCATCATTAAATTTCACTTTTTTCACTCTCACCTCTGCAGATTCCTAAACATCCACCACTCTTTCCTGTCCTGCATTTCCCCTGAAATCATGAAATTCCAAATTATTTTTCTCCCTTCTCCATTTCCATCTTCTTCCAACCATTGTTTCAGATTGAGACTGTTTATTTTCCTGTAACTGGTTTTATCTTCTGTTCCAATACATTCCTAGTATATTTTGAGCTAAATGGGGAAATCTAAAAAGTAAAATAAAATAAAAATCATTTAAAAATGTTTTCTCCCCTTTATAAAGTATCCAACACGTGGGCAGGATGCTGAGTACTAAGCTCTGAGGATCCTTCTTCTAGCCAGGAAACTGTTACAGAGCTTGATTTGTAAAAACTTAGGAAATGATGGTCTGAGAGTTTGCCACTTTCCCCAATGTGTCATTTCTTACTTAACCTTGGAGATGGTACCATAGGTACTGTGATGCTGTCTTTTAATCAAAAGGCAAACCAGAAACTGTGTACTTACTCTTTTGGATATCTTTCTCACTAATATGAAAATACAAAGGCTACAAACTGATTCCAGTGGGGTTTATTAGTATTATTATTATTGCTTCCATTTTGTTTCTTTCAGTTCCTCCATGTGGGGAAAAGCAGTGAATTTTCCAGTAACTTTCCCACTGGAAAAAACTAGGACTGTGTGGGAGCTTCTTAAGTTGAGCTACCACTAAGAAAGTCTGGGTCCTTTTCATTGGTGTGGTCATGCAGAACATTGTTTGATTTGCCAGTGGTGAGGCCATGTTCCCCCAGAGCATAACAGTCTGGCTTGAGGTCTCTCTAGGAAAGGGAGGGCTTTCTGGTTACTTTGTATTTTTGATATTAAGTCAAGTTCCTGGGTTTCATTAAGATAAACAAGCTGACAGAGTAAGGGACAACCTTCAAATGGTAATCCACTGCCTCTTTCTCTCTGGGAAGAGAGAGTCATCGGTGGCAAAGAGATTTTTTTTTAATGTGCCCAGTTGTGTGTGGGAATACTCCAGGTTCTCTAATTGGGAATTTCCATTTGTCAGATGCTTGGCTGGTGGTTGTAGAGATGACTTATTAGTGTCTCTTGCAGGGATACCAGGACCTTCCTGAGTATAGACCTGGGTGGAGCTGCTGGTGGGGACTGTCTTTAGAGATAGAAAGAACCCAACTACAGAATAAGGGAGGATACTCAAGGTGGAAAGGCAAGGGTGAGATGAAAGACACGTGTGCCAAGAACAAAACTGAGTCTTGTCAGAAGTGGGATTCGAACCCACGCCTCCATTTGGAGACCAGAAGTCCCAAGAGAGGGAAGATAGAATCTTGAGTCTGGCGCCTTAGACCACTCGGCCATCCTGACATGACACTGACAAGATCTCAGTAGTAACAACTCAGTCAATGACTGAAGCCTGTTCTGAGAAGAAAAGGAAAGGAACAAGTTATTTCTGGAAATTACAGGAATAAACCAAGAATTATCTGCAAAGCCAAAAGACAAGAGAGTAGTAATTTTATGGTAAAGAGGCGCGCTGGGAGACAGAGTTGATGCTGCTTTGAAGACTGGGAACCCACCTCACGTACCTTGAGTCTTTTTCTCCCACTCCATCCCTGCTGACCATGAGTTACACATTACACGAGCAACCTTAAGAAACAGAGGATTTAGGATACAAATCCTTTCAGGATACAGATTTTATACAGCATGTGTTGCAAGCTATTGTCTTTCAGGAGCTTTGCCCAGTGCTCACAGTATCTCACAGTATTTTATCTTAACAAGTTTTATTAATGGGGACTGGGTCTGTGTGTGAGACTTCAGGTCCCTATACAATAATATTTTCAGCATCGTCACAGTTCCTGCAAGGTCCACTGCTTTCTCCCCATCGTCACAGTTCCTGCAAGGTCCACTGCTTTCTCCCCTCTCCTCTCTTCCCTTTCCTTATGTTGCTATTTTTCTCTCGCTCTAACTTATCTTCCCCTTTGCATTCTTTCAGTCTGTGCTTAAAGAAGGGATGTGAAGTGAAGAGTCAGGACGTGGTTTATTATAAGACTCATAAAAAAGAGAAACATAGAGCACGGAGGACTAGAATAAGGTCTTGGTCTTGGTGTAAAGTCTCTACTGAGTTTTTAAAAATGTTGTTGTTGTTGTGGTTAAAAATCTCCCTAAGGTGAGAGGTGTTCATCCAATGTTTTCTTTCTATTCTGTCTGATAATAGTTTTTAGTTATTCTTCCAAACTAACAGACTTCAGAAACTTTTCATTGCCTGCAGAAGGCAACTCAAACACATATGCATGAACCAGCAAACAGCTATTTAAAGATCCATTTTGTGTGCACATCGATCAGAAGTGAGTTGCTTCTTTTGCTCTGTTTTTGGTCTTCATGTAGAAAATCTGAAATACTTTTTTAAAGGCAATGCAGATTAGGAGAAAACATGAGGATCTTGAATCATGTGTGTATGTTTGAATTCAAGCTTCATCATTTACCAAAGTGTGATGTTTTGATATTTTACATTATTTTGACATCTGTGAACATTTCTTTCATATGTAAATTTAGAGGGCAATCCCTACCTCAAGATTGTTGAGAGTTTAAAAAAATTTATGTAGGTGCTTTCCCTAGCAAACCATGTGACAAGTAGCAGTCACTCAGAAGACCATTCACCTTCATGTTTCTATTTGTAACCTCTGGCATTTAGACAGTTTTGCAACAAACCAAATTCCCAACAAACCAAATTTGCCTTTTCTGAATTGTGGTGTCCCAATTTCCAAACACTTAGAAAACATGCTGAGTCCTCCTTTTCTGCCAATTAATGATCTTTCAAACTTAACAGCCTCCCCCTTCCTCTTAGTCAAATCCTCTGTCATTTAGCTCTTGACATCCTACTCATGACTTCTTTCTCCCTCTTTTAAACTCTCCAAACATATTGCTGTTATTAATCAGATAAAAAGTTGAAAACTCAACTTCCAAACAAATATAAGATGAACATAGTCCCATTCCTTGAGTGTGGAATTATGTATGATATTTTTAATGAAAATATCTTGATTTTAATATAGTCACAGTTGTCAATCTTTGTCTTTATAGTTGGATTTTTCTGTTTTATTTCAAAGTTCTTTTATACCTTTGGTTCCTAAATATATTCTTCATTGGTATCCTTTAAATGTTTATATTTTGTCTCCTCCCTGGAATAAAATTCACTTCATGGTCAATTCTGTACAATTCAGTTCAGATGACTACAAAAAAAAAAAGTCTGCATTGAGCTTCTGAAGAGTTTTATAGAAGGCCATTAACACCACCAAGGCCCGGACCCCAATAGTACCTCATTGAATTTACAAACCTTCCTTCTAAGGTCTTCCTGGGAGAACACTCAGGACTAAAAATTTTTGGCTTACAAGACCTTGGGCCAATGATTCTCTTTTTGAAGGTGGTAATTTTATTCTGTTAATGTAGTTGGGGAGGTTACTGGGAATGAAAATATCGGAGGAAGTGATGATTCCATGGTTTCTGTCTTAAGAAAGAGGTTAAGACAAAATTTGCAGCTTGTGTAGCAGAGAGGGGAAAAAAAAAAAAAGGTAAGATCAGAGCCCTGCAGAATTCAGAGGGGATATGAGAAGGAAAGAACAGCTCAGAATAGGATTGATCAATCATCTTCTGAGGTAGACTTGTGCAGCAAAAATCACACTTCTTGATTTTGAATATTGGTGGCTAGGTTCATCTTAAGAAACGCGAGTTCTCTCTGCCCTTGGAAAATGATGATTTCTGGTTCCTAAGGTGTTTGGAGCATTGATAATCTATTTTCATAAAAATCCACTTAAATGTTTCATCTCTCCAGTAAACAACACTTTTGATGTCCAAGACTTAAAAAAGAGAGAGGGAGAGCAGTACAAATCATACAAAAGAATGTGGCATATAACCATGAAAATGAAAGGAGAGGAATCTGGTTTTGAATAAACAGGTAACAGGTGTTGTCTGCTGAAGTGTGAACAAAGAATCCAGCTATGGTAAATCACCGTGGGCTTCATATCTCCCTTAATTCTTCAAGTGACAATTCTCAAAAGTATTTGCTTTTCCTTCTCTTCCCCCAAGTCTTCAGGCTTTCCAGGCGGCGCGACCGTGCAGTGCCCCTGCCCTGTCCCTGGCCTTGCCATTGACGAGGAGGAGCTAAGGAGTTCCAACTTCAGAGTCCGGGAGTGAGCAGCGGGAGGCTTGGGAGGGCGGGTGCGGGAGGGGAGGAGTCTGAGTTTTAATTCATCCCTAGAAATCGGTGTAGGAGAAGCTAAGGGGTGGAATACCAAGTTCCTGAGAAAGGATTTCAGAGCTTCGGTTTCCTTAAGTAAATTGCAAAAGTGCAGACGCCTTAGAGATTTGTGTGCAGGTGGCAATTTTGAGAAGGCGATGAGGGGCCGACTCAGAATGAAAGACGCAAGTTAGAGGAAGTGAGTGGGAAAAGGGAAGCAAGAGGAATTGATAGACACGGGTGTCTACTAATCTTTATACAAATTAATGAGATTGAAGAAAACACCGAAAAGCTAAGAGCAGAGTGGCGCAGCGGAAGCGTGCTGGGCCCATAACCCAGAGGTCGATGGATCGAAACCATCCTCTGCTAGTGTCATATTTTCCTTCTACAAGCACGACACCAACACTCGTTATTCTCTTCCTCAGATTCCAAGATTTCCACAAGAATACTATGCAGGGGCAACTAAATTGAAATACTCATGACCGTGACACAATTTGTTTGCCTTTCTTGTTTTCTTTGATCTTGATGAAAATTGGCCTCAATCAAATATGTCGTTTTAAAGCTCACAATATATTGGGAAACAATGCAACATCTTAATTATCGTCTATATGCAGTGACTCTACCACTGCTTTTTTGCTTATACAGACATGCTTACCAGTCTTGAAGAGAAGGACACTATGGTCCTTCCCCGTCTTCCCGGCTTGCCTTTTGTCTGTAGAGAAACTTTAGCCAAACAATAAATTTAATCGAGAGAAGTGAGCAAATGCAGAAGCAAAGGAAAACAGTCAAACAGGACAAAATAATAATTATTTAGCAATTAAGCAACG
Organism: Dama dama; assembly: GCF_033118175.1. Classification (NCBI taxonomy): domain Eukaryota; kingdom Metazoa; phylum Chordata; class Mammalia; order Artiodactyla; family Cervidae; genus Dama; species Dama dama. Next base: position 32,779,611 of record NC_083687.1, read on the forward strand.
TGAGGAAGCTGAGTCATATCCTTTGATATGTAGGTACTGAAACCCCCATTAGGTAGAAGAAGTTAACTGCATGTTGACCAGACTGTAGCGATGACAGAAGCTGCCACAATTCTGAGAACTGGCCTCAAAGAAACGGGAACAAACTGACCTTGGCACTAAAGATTGGCTGTACTCAATCAAGATGATGCTGATCAGACCACTGAATGACCGAGTTCAAGATGACTGTCAGAGCTGACAGTGCTGTTTCTGCATATAGCCCCCTCCCTCCACCTATCCATCCCTGAAATGCCCCTTTAAAAGCTCTTGCCCACTGATTGTCAGTGGGGGAATTTGGCCTTTGGACACAAGTCCGCCTTGGGTTGTCGGCCTACAGAATAAAGCAAGCTTTCCTTTCCACCAACTTTACCTATAGAGTATTGGTTTTAGAGCTGCGAGCAGCTGAATCCCACTTTCCTAATAGTCTCATGAACAAATGAAGACCTGCCCTTACAGAGGCAGGGGATACAGTTTCAACTGCCTGATCCTTCCTGTCTTTATAAGTAGAATGGAGCTCAAGATAAAACATGGAGTTGAAAAGTAAAAAAAAAAAAAAAAAAAAAAAAAAAAACCATGGAGTTGAAAAGTAGAATAGGAAGGGACAAATGCGGACTTTCCGAATTGGCAAATGGGAGGTTGGAAAGATGCAGGAGAGAGTGGAGGGAAAAGAAGACTGGGGAGAGTGAAGAAAAAGCCTGTGAAGGAAAGATGAAGAAAGATGCGCGTGCTGAAAGTGAGATGTATGAATATTTTGAATAAGTGGGTTTTCTGGGAGTTCCTTTCCTGGATGGAAGCACCACTTCAAAGTGGGTGCCAATTTTGTTTCTTGCTCTGGCATGAAAATTCCAGGAAACCCCAACTCTGAAAGAAAACACTGGAGGAAACAATGGGGAGTGACCCTCCTCCTCCTTGTATCACAATCTTCATTCCTTACCCAATCTTTGATTTTCCTGAAGTTCTTCCCACTTACTAAAGTCATTGGTGAAACAGAATCAAAGCCCCCTGAAAGACCCAAGTAATTTCAAAAACTATTACTAGAATTCCTTCGGTGTTCTTATTTTATATAATGAGGTAGACACCCTGTCAGAGGGCCTGGATAGCTCAGTCGGTAGAGCATCAGACTTTTAATCTGAGGGTCCAGGGTTCAAGTCCCTGTTCAGGCGCTAAGGCTTTATTTTGTTTTCAGTATTTACCTAAAAACTACTTAGATAACAGCCTATTTAAGAATGCCTCTGAAAGTGAGGAAGCCTTAACAGCCAAATCAAGCAAAGTCACTGCCCCAAAATAGTTTACCATTTAGTTTTTCATCAATTTTGCTTTCCCAATATTAACAAAAACTCTTCCCCAAGTTTCTAAGAGGAATCAAAAAAGTAATCATTTAAATCAAAAAAGTAATCATTTAAAAGTAATAAACTTGTGACAGATTTATTAAGAAGTAAGCCATTTAAAAGGTCCCTGAAAATGATTCATTAATCTGGGAGTGGAAGGGAACAACTTGGGTGGACTCGATGTGATAGTAGTAGGAGGTGGGACCTTTGAGATGTGATTGGGTCATGAGTTAATTTCTCATAAATAGAAATAGTGCCCTTTCAAAGGAGACCCCAGGGAGTTCTCTGTCCCTTCTGCCATGTGAGGCAACAGTGAGAAGACAATAGTCTATAAACCAGGAAGCTCTCACCCAACAAAGAACCTGAACCATGAATATTTGCCTTTGAGGTGTTTGATGCTTGTCTTTGTCTAGAGATTCTCTTGTTTCTTTAGACTGAACACCAAAAACCTCCCTTCCATCTCACCCATAAGCAATTTTAATCAGTACATTTACACCTTTTAACGTATACTTTGGTGCAGTTAACTATATTTATGCACATAACACCTCATCTTTCATCCTTAATTTTAGTGGGTTAAATATTGTAGGCAGGAATTTGTGTCTACCTAGAACTTCTGAATGTGATCTTGCTTGGAAACAGGTTTTTGCAGATGTAATTAGTTACATTAAGATGAGATCATTCATACTGGATTAGGGTGGAGACTAAACCCTACCACTGGTAGGTATCCTTACAAGGCAGAACACTAGGAGGCAGACAGAAAGAAGAAAGTCATATGTGGACAGAGGCAAAGACTGGAATCATACAGCCACAGTCAAAAAATATAATGGATTTTGGGGTCCTCCAGAAGCTAAGAAGAAGCAAGGAAGGAGAGTCCTTCAGCAAGCCTTCAGAGAGAGAACGGCCCTACCAATATCTTAATTCTGTTGTCCTAGTCTTCAGAACACAGAGACAGTAATAGCACACTAACATGAGATAAAGTTCCAGGGGAAAGTGATTCCTTGGGATGAATCTATTTTTTTTTCTTTCTTTCTTTTTTTTTCCTAAAAATATGGAACGCTTCACGAATTTGCGTGTCATCCTTGCGCAGGGGCCATGCTAATCTTCTTTGTATCGTCCCAATTTTAGTACATGTGCTGCCGAAGCGAGCACTGGGGTGAATCTAAAATAATGAATAAACTTGAAGAAAGGAAGTCGTTTTGAATGGAGGGAGGTTTTTGGTTTGTTTGCTTGTTTAAGTTTAATGCCTTCCTTGATATTAATGAACATTTCTTTGCCATTAGTGATAAAACTATTTATAGCAATGTTGCAACTGATTGTGAGGCTGTCATTTTTAGATTTAGATAACATGAGGAATCCCTTTTGATGGACTGTTATTGTAAAGATTCTTACTGTATTCTTATCATAAAGATCCGTGAAATTCCCAGGAATTCACTGCCCAGAAAGAGCTCAGGGCACAACGTGTGAATGTCTCTTAACTGAAATTCTTTTAAAAGCCATTGCCATGTATTCCTCGTTAGTATAGTGGTGAGTATCCCCGCCTGTCACGCGGGAGACCGGGGTTCGATTCCCCGACGGGGAGGTTAAAGTGTTACCTTTTTCAGCCCGGCCTGTAACAAAGGAAATCTTTCTGCTCTCTCTTTTTGTTGTTCTAAGTTGAATTCTCCCGTGTTGACTTATTAGTGTGTTCACCGAGCAAGCAACTGCCTTCTGATGGAAACCCACGGCTGCTTTCTCTCTTGAGAGAAGTCAGATACAGCGCGTGGGGGCGGGGGGGGGGGGGGGGGGAGTTCAAAGTGTGCCCATTTGACTCGAAATATTCCAAGATCTTACAATAGGAATTTTCATTTGTCAAGTGAGGTGATGGAGATGTTGCTTGTACAGGAACCACCCTTAGAAAAGTCTCAGTGGTTCCCAAATTTTGGTGCACATTAGAATAACCTTTTTGTTCAGTCGCTAAGCCATGTCCGACTCTTCGCGACCTCACGTACTGCTGCACGCTAGGCTTCCCTGTCCTTCACTATCTCCCAGAGTTTGCTCAAACTCGTGTCCATTGACTCGGTGATGCCATTTAAGCATTTCGTCCTCTGCTGCTCTCTTCTTTTCCCTTCAATCTTTCCCAGCTTCAGGGTCTTTTCCAATGAGATCGCTCTTCGCATCAGGCGACCAAAATATTGAAGCTTCAGCTTCAGCATCAGCCCTTTCAATGAATATTCAGGGTTGATTTCCTTTAGGATGGATCGATGGGATCTCCTTGGCACTCTCAAGAGTCTTCTGCAACACCGCAACTGGAAAGCATCAGTTCTTCAGTGCTCAGCCTTTTTTTATGGTCCAACTTTCACATCCCCACTTGACTACTGGAAAAAAACCATAACTTTGGCCATACAGACCTATGTCGGCAAAGTGAAAATTCCTGATGGAGGGGTGGCAATCCATACTAATTAAATTAGAATGTCCGGAGGACAAGCCAGGCTTCAGTAGGTATTTAAAATTCTCACCATGTAATTTCAATATGCCTCAAAGTTTCGGAGCAGCTGGCCATTTCTCTCTGGTTAGTTACTCTGACAATGTTACTAACGTATTCAAATTATTATTGTATTTAATATAAAATGTAAACTATTTGTAAAGCATTAAAAAAAACCCCACTAGGATCTAAATAGATCATATTGTTACTACACATTATGCAGCAACAGCAAAAGTAACTTAGTGTTCCTCCTCCAAATCAGGTAGTCACCACAAGAGTGCCAAAGTGTGCAGTGGGGATGGTATAAATTTCAGTTCATGTAAAACTATGGACATTTGCACTGACACCTTCCATAGCTCTAATTTGCCAAAGTACTTTAATTTTTATATGTAAAAAGGAAAACCTATAATGTTGGTTTAAAAAAAAGACTGATGAAGTTATTAGATCCTAGCTAACATAAGTTGTACAGTACACCTACATATGTATTGTACAATGTGCTGGTTTTGTTTACACTTGGATGTTTTGAAATTTGGACATATACAGCTTGCTAAAATGTTTAAAATTTCAAAGTCTAGTGATTGTACATTTACTAATATACTTTTGAACTTTTTTATTTGGAAATAATTTCAAATATAAAAGAGGTTACAAAAATAAAAATTTTATAAGGAACACTCTATATCCAGATCCACCTTTCCTTCACATTTTACCCTATGTCTTTATTATTTTCTTCTATATCATATTTTTCTAAGTCATTTAAATATATTACATAAACCTCAATGTGTGTTTCCTTAAAAAGACAAACTAGCGCCTGAACAGGGACTTGAACCCTGGACCCTCAGATTAAAAGTCTGATGCTCTACCGACTGAGCTATCCAGGCCCTGGTTTTGAGGGTTGAGTTGTCCTATAAATAACTAAATCTCATTAGCAATTTTGATCTCCAGGAAGAACTGGAATAATACATAATTTTGGAAACAACCCGGGTCTTTCAAAAGTATGGCTCAACCACTTAGGTCATTTACTCACCAAACAGACCTCTGCACTGTACATTCTTTAAGTACATTTTTAATTGTTGGGAAAATGAAGATTATTCCTAGAGTCAATTACTGCCGAAGAGGATTCACCAATCTCGGTTGAAGGAAATCGTATTTACTTCTCAGATAAGTTTAAAAAGAAGATGCACAAGGCTCCCTCACCAACCTGTGAGAGAACCTGGAAGAGATTTTTTTTTTTTGTAAGGAACAACTAAAGTAACTGAGAAGAATCTTCCAAAGAATGAAGAGATGGGCAAAGAAGATGAGTTTTCTAACCTTGACATAATGCAGAGGCATCAAATCTGGTTGTATCCTTCGGTGTTTCCCCCCTCAGTTTCAGAAATGAAATGTCTGGGAAGAAATCCAAGGCTTCCTCTAATTTTTTCCTCCACATTGTATCTAGGAGCCCAACTCCTCCAAAGACAGGAATGGCTTGACAGTTAAGGAAATAGTACTCCTGGTTCATTCCGTGTTTATTGGTTCATGAGACAGTTTTTGAGCACCTGTAGAGAGATCACAGGAGCAAAATCCCAAAGCACAGGTGCAGAAAAGGAAGATAGAAAGCACTTGGTTCCATGAGGACTGCCACATTCAGGACTATGAATTTTTGAGTCAATAATCCTTAAATTATTTAAGGTATTATTTACTGTTTTTTCTGTATGTGAAGCCAAGTGCAATCCTGACCAAACATGAAGAAAATACTGATTCATATATTACCCATAATACTAACTATTATGAAATCATGCGCAAATGCCATTTTATTGTGTAAGTTACACAGAGAACTTCAGAAGTTAAATATGTAACAGATATATACCTGGAGAAAATATTTAGATATTACTAAATGTGAATCAGAGGTCATTTTGACTTGACCTAAAAAACAAACCATCCCTCCTGCAGTATTTTTTCCCCTGATGTCCAAGATATATTTGAAATAAACATCCTTATTCTACCTCTGAGCTTTTAGGTACTTTTTCTGACTCTCAAGGTCATTGATAAGATAAAAATCAGAGGTGGAAAAAAAGATAGGATGAGAGCTTGGATGAGGCCTACGGATGAAGAAATGGGTGGGAAGGGATGATATTTTTGATTTGGGAAAGGATGGAGACATGAGTTTGAATAAGCTCTGGGAGTTGGTGATGGACAGGGATGCCTGGCATGCTGCAGTGCATGCGGTCGCATAGAGTTGGACACGACTGAGCAACTGAACTGAACTGGAGACAGGTTAAGTAAGGAGATTATATGTTGCACAATTTCTCTGCAGCTTTATAGGTTTCTTTGCCTTTATTAAAAAACATCTGGCTTTATCCTATTTTGTAAACTTTGCCCTTGCTATTCCCTCTGCCTGGAAATATCTACCCCAGATATTCACATGACTCAATCCTTTTATTCTTCCAGGTCTTTGTTCAAATGCCACCCAAACCTTCAATAATAACAGTATTTCAGTCAGTTCAATTGATCAGTCATGTCTGACTCTTTGTGACCCCAGGGACTGCAGTATGCCAGGCCTCCCTGTCCATCACTAACTCCCGGAGCTTACTCAAACTCATGTCCATTGAGTCGGTGATGCCATCCAACCATCTCATCCTCTGTTGTCCCCTTCTCCTCCACCTTCAATCTTTCCCAGGATCAGGGTGTCTCCAAATAAGTTAGTTATTTGCATCAGGTGGCCAAAGTATTGGAGTTCCAGCTTCAGCATCAGTCTTTCCAATGAATATTCAGAACTGATTTCCTTTAGGATGGACTGGTTGGATCTCCTTGCAGTCCAAGGGACTCTCAAGAGTCTTCTCCAACACCACAGTTCAAAAGCATCAATTCTTCAACACTCAGCTTTCTTTATAGTCCAACTCTCACATCCATACATGACTACTGGGAAAACCATAGTCTTAACTAGACAGACCTTTGTTGGCAAACTAATGTCTCTGCTTTTTAATGTCTCTGCTGTCTAGGTCGGTCATAACTTTTCTTCCAAGGAGTAAGTGTCTTTTAATTTCATGGCTTCAGTCACCATCTGCAGTGATTTTGGAGCCCCCCAAAATAAAGTCTGCCACTGTTTCCCCATCTATTCACCATGAAGTGATGGGACCAGATGCCATGATCTTAGTTTTCTGAATGCTAAGTTTTAAGCCAACTTTTCACTCTCCTCTTTCACTTTCATCAAGAGGCTCCTCAGTTCCTGTTCACTTTCTGCAATAAGTGTAGTATCATCTGCATATCTGAGGTTATTGATATTTCTTCCTGCAATCTTGATTCCAGCTTGTGCTTCATCCAGCCCAGCGTTTCTCATGATGTACTCTGCATATAAGTTAAATAAGCAGGGTGACAATATACAGCCTTGATGTACTCCTTTTCCAATTTGGAACCAGTCTGTTGTTCCTTGTCCAGTTCTGTTGCTCCTTGACCTGCATACAGATTTCTCAGGAGGCAGGTCAGGTGGTCTGGTATTCCCATCTCTTTCAGAATTTTCCACAGTTTGTTGTGATCCACACAGTCAAAGGCTTTGGCATAGTCAATAAAGCAAAAGTAGAGTTTTTTTTTAACTCTCTTGTTTTTTTGATGATCCAACAGATGTTGACAATTTGATCTCTGGTTCCTCTGCCTTTTCTAAATCCAGCTTGAACATCTGGAAGTTCATGGTTCATGTACCGTTGAAGTCTGGCTTGGAGAATTTTGAGCTTTACTTTGCTAGCATGTGAGATGAGTGCAATTGTGCAGTAGCTTGAACATTCTTTGGCATTGCCTTTATTTGGGATTGGAATGAAAACTGACCTTTTCCAGTCCTGTGGCCCCTGCTGAGTTTTCCAGATTTGCTGGCATATTGAGTGCAGCACTTTCACAGCATCATCTTTTAGGATTTGAAATAGCTCAACTGGAATTCCATCACCTCCACTAGCTTTGTTTGTAGTGATGCTTCCTAAGGCCCACTTGACTTCACATTCCAGGATGTCTGGCTCTAGATGAGTGATCACACCATTGTGATTATCTGGACCCTGAAGATCTTTTTTTGTATAGCTCTTCTGTGTATTCTTGCCACCTCTTCTTAATATCTTCTGCTTCTGTTAGGTCCATACCATTTCTCTCCTTTATTGTGCCCATCTTTGTATGAAATGTTCCCTTGGTATCTCTAATTTTCTTGAAGAGATCTCTAGTTCCTCCCATTCATTGTTGAAATCTCCCTTACATCCCATATCTCTTCTTTGCTTACTGTTTCTTTATGGCTTTTACCACCATCTAGCTCTCTGCATGTATATATTATGAGACAGAGAAAAGCAACCCTGGACATCCAGGAACTAAACTGGCATTTACAGCTATGTCTTAATGTTTTCTTGTTGAATATAAACAATTTTCCAGAACATCAATATCAGACAAGACTTCTCTAATAGATTAAGACAGAAACAGGATAACTCTATGATCATGTCTGAACATAAACACAAGAACATTGTCCAAGCCAGAGAGTACCAAACATTTCCCTCTCCCACATCATACAAATGACTACGGTTTTTTTTTTTTTTACTAATTTCAGCTCTATTTTTAGTTTGCCCTACCTTTAGGTAAGATTAAGATGTCCAACCACAGAATTACCCCCCACCTCCTGACAGTATATAAACCAGTGCAAAGCCATACTGTCTTAAAACTGCCCCCAAATCACCTAACAAAAGTGGTCACCTAAAAAAAGATCACAACAAACTGTGGAAAATTCTTAAAGAGATAGGAATACCAGACAATCTTACTGCCTCCTGAGATATCTTACATGCAGGTCAAGAAGCAACACTTAGAACCGGACATGGAACAACTGGTTCTAAATTGGAAAAGAAGTACAATCAAGGTTGTATATTGTCACCCTACTTATTTAACTTATATGCAGAATACATCATGCAAAATGCCAGGTTGGATGAAGCACAGGCTGGAATCAAGACTGCCGGGAAAAATATCAATAACCTCAGATATGCAGATGACACCACCCTTATGGCAGAAATCGAAGAGGAACTGAGGAGCCTCTTGATGAAAGTGAAAGAGGAGACTGAAAAAGCTGACTTAAAACTCAACATTCAACAATCTACGATCATGGCATCTGGTCCCATCACTTCATGGCAAATAGGTAGGGAAACAATGGAAACCTTCTTTTCTTGGGCTCCAAAATCACTGCAGATGACGACTGCAGCCATGAAATTAAAAGATGCTTGCTCCTTGGAAGAAAAACTGTGACCAACCTAGACAATATTTTTAAAAGCAGAGACATTACTTTGCCAACAAAGGTCTGTCTGGTCAAAGCTATGGTTTTTCCAGTAGTCATGTATGGGTGTGAGAGTTGGACTATAAAGAAAGTTGAGCACCGAAGAATTAATGCTTTTGAACTGTAGTGTTGGAGAAGACTCTTGAGAGTTCCTTGGACTGAAAGATCAAACCAGTCAATTCTAAGGGAAATCAATCCTGAATATTCATTGGAAGAACTAATGCTAAAGCTGAAGCCTCAATATTTTGGCTACCTGATGTGAAGAACTAACTCATTAGAAAAGACTCTGATGCTGAGAAAGATTGAAGGTAGGAGGAGAAGATGATGACAGAGGATGAGATGACTGTATGGCATCACCTACTCAATAGACATGAGTTTGAGCAAGCTCCCGGAGTTGGTGATGGACAGGGAAGCCTGACATGCTGCAATCCATGGGGTCACAAAGAGTCAGACATGACTGAGTGGCTGAACTGAGCTGAAAAAAGGTTACAAAGTCCACTTCTTATAATCACTTCTTCCTAACACTCTTACTGAGACACTCCACTGTTCTCCTGATGTGCATTCTCTCTTGCTGCAACAGTTAGCAAAACCAACTTTAGGAGTATGCTTTGGCACTCACCAACTTCATGTATTGTCACCTCCCCCTACTCAGACCCAACCACAGAATCTGAGCATCCATTAAATAAATATTGTTAAATAAATAAGTTAATAAATAGAATCGCCTTTTTTTCATAAGAAAGTAAAAGTTCACATTCTTGGGAAGTGGAGGTCAAGAAAGCAGTAAATAATATTTTAGGTTCTTAATTAGACAAAAGTTACAGACAAGTACAACAACAACACAAGTACAACCAACTCCCCTTCTACCATTGTCCATACACGAAGTAGCCTGCAATAACTGATTTACACTCGGTGTCTGCACTACTGGGAATCCTAATCATAGAAAATGGAAGCAAGGACAATATGAACTAGCTTGACTCAAAGTGGAAAATTAACGGTATATTAAAAACCTGTTACCTTTACCACAGGGACTGGAGGCTGGGGCGAGGGTGGAAAGAGAGACAAAGAGAAACTATTTGTTACTTGGTAACGGCCCTCAAGCATTTAAACTCCTACATCTATTATCCTGTGTCCTATATCGCATCCCCTTTTCCTAGGCCATTGGGAAGAGATTAATGGGAGAAAAGAAAGGAGGGAGAAAGACGCTACTGAAGAAAAAAAGAGATTATGGGGAGAAATGCCCGCCTTGTACTCCTCGACGGACGGTTCTGATGTTTAAACAGGTTTATTGAAGGGGAATTCTAGCCCTTCTCACTGACTCTCTCCTTCCCTATGCTACTTTTTAATTTATCGTGGGAATGAAAAAGCCTGAACACTGCGGGAAGCAGACTTAAGCAGTCTTCGAAACCAGCGCTAATTCGGTTCTGGGCTTCCCTGGTACCTTAGTTGGTAACGAATCTGCCTGCAATGCACAGACCCCTTTTCTTTGATTTACGGAACTCCCACACTACGGGGACTGTTGGGCCATTGGGAGGCCGGCAGCGCGGTGCGGGAGCTTAAAAGAGCGTGGGGAGGGGTGCTGCTTCTCAGTATCCCCTGGCTGGGCTCTCCAGCTGATTTTGCGCCATCGCAACAGCCTCCAGCATCCATCCACCAAAACTTGGCTTTTTTGCCTCTTTCCTTTTGCAATCGTTTTCAGAGCTTGCGTTTCACCCTATACACTCTAGATGTAATAGTAATCACATTGGTTGTTAACCACAGCGGCATGTTATACGTAATACAGCAACAAACATGTCAGGATGGCCGAGTGGTCTAAGGCGCCAGACTCAAGTTCCTACTTCCCCTACTTGGGGTTTCTGGTCTCCGGTTGGAGGCGTGGGTTCGAATCCCACTTCTGACATGGTGTTCTTTTGTTCTTATGCTCAAATTCTGCAATTTCTGTCAGTAAATAGCCACCTTCTTAGGCTGCATTGCCAAATCTTACCCATTACCACCGATATTTCACCCTTTCTTCAGTTCAGTTCAGTCGCTCAGTCGGGTCCGACTCTGCGACTCCATGGACTGCAGCACGCCGGGTTTCCCGGTCCATCATCAGCTCTCGAAGCTTGCTCAAACTCATGTCCATCAAGTCGGTGATGCCATCCAACCATCTCGTCCTCTGTTGTCCCCTTCTCCTCCTGCCTTCAGTCACCCTTCTTAGACCAGTGCTGTTTAGATGTCTGCCTCTCATCACGCCTACCTTCCCTCCCACCTTTCCTTTTCGTTCTTTTTCTTTTTCAATAAAAATTGCCTGTTTCTGAGAATCTACATGGAAGAATAGTAATATATCAGTATTAAAATGCAGGTCTTAACATATATGTGAAGTGATGGTTATAAATTTCTGTACTCAGTATTTTAACTGTTCTGTGAAATTTAAGTTTTGAATATTCTTTCACAGATCTCAGGCTTGTCCCTCCCTCTCTGTTGTCCTCACCTGAGTCTCTTTTTTTCTTTGTCTTACTCTTTCCTTTTTTTGCCTACCTTCTCCCATCACATGTTACATTGTTAGCCAAAAGGTATCTGCTGTAAAGTGAAGAGGCTGGATATGATAGATATATTCTATGACATAAGACAAGAGAGTTGTGGGAGAGAGGAGTAGAACAGTGATTCTTAACCAGGATTGATTTTAAAAAGCAAGTTGTTTTTATAAAAATAAAGAAAGGGAATGAGGGAGAGAGGGGAAGGAAGGAACTTGTCCAGGTCCCATTGCCTCTAAGTGTGGCTCTACCTACCAGATCCTAAATTATTTGTTAAATATATGTTCTGTTTTATTACTTTTGATTTTTTTGTAAATCTAGTAATTCACGTGTTGGATTGTCTTTGCTTTTCTTTTTATGTATCATTTTCTGCCTAACTTATTTGAAATTTTAGTTCTTTCCTTCTTTTCTACTATCCTCTATACTGTTTGCTGTTTTCCTCATTGTCAATTCTATTTTTTGTGCTCAAGGGGAGATGCTCTTCACCCTGCTCTGTGCTGATATAGGCCCTTGGAACTGACCTGAATGGGTTTTCATGCTCACTGGTTTCCATTTGGGTTAGGTCAGTGGGAGTCCCAACAGGAGATAGGTGGATCTAGGAAGGCTATGCAGGTCAGGAAGCAACAGTTAGAACTGGACATGGAACAACAGACTGGTTCCAAATAGGAAAAGCAGTATTTCAAGGCTGTATATTGTCACCCTGCTTATCTAACTTATATGCAGAGTACATCATAAGAAATGCTGGGCTGGAAGAAGCACAAGCTGGAATCAAGATTGCCGGGAGAAATATCAATAAGCTCAGATATGCAGATGACACCACCCTTATGGCATAAAGTGAAGAGGAACTAAAAAGCCTCTTGATGAAAGTAAAAGAGGAGAGTGAAAAAATTGGCTTAAAGCTCAACATTCAGAAAACTAAGATCATGGTATCTAGTCCCATCACTTCATGGGAAATAGATGGGGAAGCAACAGAAACAGTGAGGGACTTTATTTTGGGGGGTTCCAACATCACTGCAGATGGTGATTGCAGCCATGAAATTAAAAGACGCTTATTCCTTGGAAGGAAAGTTATGACCTACCTAGATAGCATATTAAAAAGCAGAGACATTACTTTGCCAACAAGGTCTGTCTAGTCAAGGCTATGGTTTTTCCAGTGGTCATGTATGGATGTGAGAGTTGGACTGTGAAGAAGGCTGAACACTGAAGAATTGATGCTTTTGAACTGTGGTATTGGAGAAGACCTCTTGAGAGTCCCCTGGACTGCAAGGAGATCCAACCAGTCCATCCTAAAGGAGATCAGTCCTGGGTGTTCATTGGAAGGACTGATGCGGAAGCTGAAACTCCAATACTTTGGCCACCTTATGCAAAGAGTTGACTCACTGGAAAAGACCCTGATTCTGGGAGGGATTGGGGGCAGGAAGAGAAGGGGACAACGGAGGATGAGATGGCTGGATGGCATCACTGACTTGATGGACATGAGTTTGGGTAAACTCCGGGAGTTGGTGATGGACAGGGAGGCCTGACATGCTGTGATTCATGGGGTCACAAACAGTCAGACACAACTGAGCAACTGAACTGAACTGAGGAGGGCTAGCAGCAGGTATTTACTTCTTGTCTTTCTGCCTGCAGGTCACTTCAGAAGAGCTACATTCCTTGACCGGAGGCATACCTCATTCAAAGCAGCCCTCACTACAAGGCTGTCTTCTGAGTTCAAGTTATTACACTCTTCATGCCTCTTCAGGTACAGAAGTAATAATAACCCTACTGCTGCTTGTCCTGGAGAACGACACTCACCCTGGTGGTTTTTCTCTAGCTGTACACATTTTTTACTAGAAAGTTTATTGTGAAATATATGTCTTCTGCCCCTTAATTCTTCAAATTATCTTGTCTGGATACCACCAAAATTAACATTTTAACTGTTTCATTCTTGGATTTGGAGACCTCTATTTTCCTAAATAATATGTATAACTGCTATTATTGATTAATTGATTTAGACATTATTTACTTGTTTTCCATCTGTTAAACAATTAACTGCTTTATGCCACTACCACCCACTATTTCTTTTTTTTTTTTTTACCCACTATTTCTTATCCTTCCAAAATACTTATGTTTTACCTTCTTTTAATTCAGTGTTTATTGTTTATGTTATTTTTATATGAAAGTATTATACACAGCATTGTTGTGAGCTATGATTCTGTTTTCATTCTTTACTGGATGTTTATAATTGCCTAAAAAGGCAAGCTTTAAAAAGAAAATTTTAATGTGCCTAAGTCCCTTCATATGTATTGTTAATTGCTAATTCTTCCTTAACTTCCAAATACCTTTCAATGGAGCTTTCCACAAGACCAATCAAATCAGATAATATATCAGCTCAAATATTTTTTCTTGAGGATATTTTTCCAGTTGACTTCTACATGCTTAAACCTGAATTGGTTGCTCTCTGGACCTGCTACACAGCTGTCATCTGAATCTTCCCTTGCTCATCTGTTCATAATCTATTTTTTGTTCATTTATTTGCTCCACTGTTTCAGTGGAAAGTATTCTCAAGGTTTTTGGTTTTTAGGTTATAAAAATAACTCAGAGTCTGAGGTAATGGTGAGAAGAGCCCTCAGTATGCTTATATGTTGTTAGACTCTACCAACTTACGCCAGTTGCCTCACATATATTCTTAGCATTTTTACCTTTCATTTTTGAATGGTAGTTGTATTTTTTTCCCAGTCCTGCCATCAGGATAAAGCCCTAACTGTCAGAGATCTGAGAGTTAGGTGAGGGAAAAGAGGTCAGTCTTCAGCATTCCCTTACATCCAGATACAGAACAGATCCTCTCCTGTTCTCATTAAGGTACTCAGATCCTCATCTGTAATAGTCTAATCCCATTCTTTATTTTCTTAGAAGAAAAAATCTCCAGATTTTTTCCTGGGTGGTAGAAGGGCAAACACTCAGTATAAGTGCAGAGAATTTAGGGCTCTAACTCTTTCTCAAATTTTAAACAATCTGCTTTTGGTTTCCCTTTAGCCTCCAGTACATAGTGCTCTCAGTTCCTGAGCTTTTTAAAGAAACTTTGGTATTAATCAGATTGTTTCTGTGAAGTCTGTTACTATTTGTCTACCTATTTTTCAGTTTTAGTGTTTCTTATCTTCCACTTCTTTTGTGTTCTTCTCATATTTGAGCTTAAAAAATATTTTTACTATAGTTACAGTGAGTTTTCAGGGGGCATACAATAAAAATTATAATTTCTGTCTCAACAATATCTTAATGTAATATGGATAAAAATTTTTATAGAAATTCCATGTAATTTCCAACCCACCTAAAAATTTTAAGTTGAACCAAATCAAGCTAGCTTTAAGTCATTTCAAAATTTGATGGTTATTGGAAAGCATTTGTTGTTGTTCAGTCTTTGAGTTGTGTCCAACTCTTTGTGACCCTGTAGGCTGCCACACCACGCTCCTCTGTCCTCCACTGTCTTTGGGAGTTTGCTCAAATTCATGTCCATTGAGTTGGTGATACTATCCACTGCTGCCCCCTTCTTCTTTTGCCTTCAATCTTTCCTAGCATCAGGGTCTTTTCCATTGAGTTGGCTCTTTGCATCTTGTGGCCAAAGTATTGGAGTTTCATCTTCAACATCAGTCCTTCCAATGAATCCTTTGGGTGGGTTTCCTTCAGGATTGACTGGTTAGAGTCCAAGGGACTCTCAAGAGTTTTCTCCAGCACCACAGTTTGAAAGCATCAGTTCTTCAGCGTTCAGCTTTCTTTATGATCCAGCTCTCACTTTCGTACATGACTACTGGAAAAACATAGCTTTGACAAGATGGACCTTTGTCAGCAAAGTGGTGCCTCTGCTATTTAATACCCTGTGTCATAGATTTCCTTCCAAGGAGCAAGCATACTGACTTATAAGCATAGTCTTCAAACCACTACATATTTTTTCAAGTGATCTACTTTACCAGTGGGCCCATGGCAGGGGCCCATACTTTAAATACTTTAAAAGAAAAGTATTCAATACACTATTTGTTGGTAAAACATTTCTGATGCAAATTTCCAAAGCATTGATAAAATGGACCCTAACTAAGAGAAACATCTGACAGCAGAAATAGACTCTCCTGGAATCCATACAATAGAGTTCCAATAGAGTGATTCAAAATTAGCTGAAATTAATAGAGACAAAGGAAATGAAACACAAAATTAAGAACTTTTGACTCATTAAAAAAAAATTGACAATAGGAAAAGGAAACAGAAACTTTAAAACAAAATTTTTAAAAGTAACTTAAGAATAGTGGGTGCATTTTAAAACAAATTAGCAAAAAGAAAATTAGTAAACTGGTAAGATGAAAATGGATGTGAGAGTTGGACTATAAAGAAAGCTGAGCACCAAAGAACTGACGCTTTTGAACTGTGGTGTTGGAGAGGACTCTTAAGAGTCCCTTGAACAGCAAGGAGATCAAACCAGTCAATCCTAAAGGAAATCAGTCCTGAATATTCATTGGAAAGACTGATGCTGAAGCTGAAACTCCAATAGTTTGGCCACCTTATGCAAAGAACTGACCCATTGGGAAAGACCCTGATGCTGGGAAAGATTGAAGTCAGGAGGAGAAGGGGACGACGGAAGACAAGATGGTTAGGTGGCATCACTGACTTGATAGACATGAGTTTGAGCAAGCTCTGGGAGTTGGTGATGGCCAGGGAAGCCTGGCATGCCACAGTCCATGGGGTCGCAAAGAGTTGGACATGACTGAGCGACTGAACTGAACTGAAGATGAAAATATCCAGAATAAAAATGTTATAAAAGGAAAACACAATCAAGAAGTTGAGAAAGTATAACACATTGACTCTTAAAGCCAAGAAAGCAAGGAGAGAAAAGATTGAAAAGAAGCAATATTTGAAAAAATAATGATTGGAAATTGATCTGAACATTCAAAAAGCCCTACTACATCCAAACTAGATAAATACAAAGAAGACCACATTTTGGCATATCTGGGAGCTAGCCTTCAAAATGTCCCTCCAGTAATCCCTGTGGGGATTTGATGCTTGGGGAATCATTACAAATGATGCTTTCTGGCTACTACTGTTGTGGTGAGTAAGAAACTGTCCTTTGTCTCTCATCCAGGAGTCTCATGTCTTCTGTCAGTATCTATGAAACTGTAGTAGGCTAATTCTTAGCTTAGAGTAATTACCATTTCTTTTTAGTGGTTTGAATAATTAAGTTATAGTCTTAGCAAATTTGATGATTGTAATTCAGTATTGTTGTCTAGATTGTTCATTTTTTTTTAAAGAAAATTAAAATAGTCATTTCACTTTATATAGGCAACTAATTTTTTCTTTCTTTTTTTTTTTGTAGTGTCTTGACCATTTGGTTTACGGATGACAGAGCAGAAAATAGAACTGAAGATAACCACTTTTTGGTTACCTCCATACGTTTTTTTTTTTGTTTTTTTTTTTTTGGTCAGTGACAATCTATTATTCCATATGGGGAATTGGGCAAAGTCATTTAAAAATTTTTTTATTAAACTTTTTTTTAGGCAAAGCCATTTCCCTCCTCTTTAGTTCTTGTTCTCAAAGATTAATGTCCTGCTTTCTCTATCCTCCCTCCTTCTTTGTCAAGCAAGTTTTAGTGACAACTTGTTTAGACATTTTTGATACTGTCCTTAAGTCTGTGCAGATCTCATATTCCCTTGGTATTCTGAATTATTGTTAATTTTTCAGTAATTAGGGTCTGCACTTATGATCCTTCATCAAAGATTTTGTTCACATCCAAGACCAGAGCCAGTTTTAGTCTCCTTCCTTGTGATCAGGTGCTGAGTTAGCCATATTCACCCCTTAGCTTTCAAATACATAATTTTAGCCTGTTTAATTTTCAATGAATTCACATTGCTCTGAAGTAAAAATTCTTAGAAACAAAACACAGTTACCAGTTAGAAGGTAAGGTTTTAAGTGGGATTCTGCAAATAGAATATACTAATGCTTTAAGCATGTTAAGGAAAAAGAAACAATTTCTCTCCAAGTGATAAGATGTTGTGGTGAAACTAGCCCAAGATTCCAGAGCCCAGGGCAACTGTGCCTTGTCCAAACTGAGGAGATGCTGACTGAACTTCTGCAGGACCCATCATTTGCCCTTTCTCAATT
The DNA here is from genome assembly GCF_033118175.1 of Dama dama. Classification (NCBI taxonomy): domain Eukaryota; kingdom Metazoa; phylum Chordata; class Mammalia; order Artiodactyla; family Cervidae; genus Dama; species Dama dama. The sequence continues at coordinate 32,797,332 of NC_083687.1, forward strand.
TCCCTCTAAATTCTACATGGTGCTACTCTTCTTCAAGTGATTCCTAGCATTCTGTTCTTTTCCCAGTTTTCTGCCGCAGCAACTGCAGACATTGTATTGCCATCCAGGTATGGAAGCCAGGACCATATAACTTCCTCAGCTGAGTTCACAACTATTTAACTTATGTTTTTCTCCCAGGAAAGGATCACCAGCCTCTTCTGTGAATCAGTTACTTTTACATATAATTTTGGTTTCCAAAGGAATTAAGTGACAGAAGTGACATAAGATAGTTATGGCTTAAAACATATTTTAATTGTTTTTCTCATTGTGACAGATCACATTCCTTATGAATGCCCCCTGTGACTATTTATCTTTGGATGCCAGGAATGACCCATGAACATGCCTGTGTCTACTTCTGCCTTATTACTGCATTCTCACTAACATCAGTATAACCTGTCTATCCTTTGATCCATTTTTGTGCACTTAAAAATTCTTATTCAGAAGTCGTAGGCTCTAGTAACAGCTATACTTACAATACGTAGCCACCCCCAGGGAAGAGAATGACACTTTCAACTTTGAGAGTGACAGAATCTACTTTGCCTCCCATAGGATTTCAAGTATAATTTAAGCCCCAACAATTCTCCGTGATATCTGGCTTCATGATTCTTCTTTTTCTCCTGCTATCGTATAAACACACACACAAAAGATGGGTAGGGATATATAATTTGGTCATCAAATCACTGTTGACATGTGTGGAAGTACTTATGAAGAAGCTCCTCAAATGTAAACTACAGAAAGTAGGAATCAACTGCGGTGAGAAATGTCGGCACCTGGAATTCAGACTGGAGATAGCGTCCAATTCATAGAAGAATGGACCAGTGAGTGGCAAGATTATCCGCTTGGTAACAAAAACACTCGCGACTCTGGCGGGACTCGAACCCGCAACCTTTGAATGCCTCACTGCTGCGCTAGAAGTCCAATGCGCTATCCATTGCGCCACAGAGCCCGACGGCTTGTAATCGTTGGCTGGATCCCAAACACTGTTGGTGATTTACTTGGTTATCAGTAAATATAATTTGTGGGGATTTATTGTGTTTCAGTCACTGTGAAAGTTCAAGAAACATAAAAACAAGGCAATGCAAGGGACATCAATGTCCAACATGGAGGGATTTCTGAGCCTTTCCGTGGCTACTGTCATTCGTTTTCATGAAGTAAGGAATAGTTGGTTCAAGATTCAAAAAACATCTCATTTCATCTCGTCTTTCCAAGCCCAAGCTCGGGACCGTTGGCTTTGCAAAAATGGAATTTAAGGAACTTCCAGCAAAATGGCGTTGGGATAGATTTTAAATTCATGGCGGGGCCCCACTACTCTTTCCTCTAGCTCACTTCTGGAGTTTTCTCTCTCTCGATCTGGGGGCCCTTCTTGTTCGTCTTTGTGTTCTTTCTGAAAAAGAAGAGTTCGTTTGTTTTGTTAATGGGCTCTTGGAGCAACGCAATCGCATTGTCGCCCTCTCTCTCGAAGGAAAGGGCTACAGTTTTTTAAGAGTCCAGGAAGCTTTGGAAAGATCCCAGGCTTTCTAACTCTGGAATTTCTTTTGATGACTCTTTGGGTTGAGATGCAAAAGACGGCTGTTCCTTCGCTGCCGATTTTCTGTGAGACTGTATGGTCTAGTCGCAGTGGCTCCTTCAGTGACCGTCGGTTAATAAGCGGGTTGATGTCTTTGCGGACAGAAAAGGATGTGGACAGTGGAGGTCACCGAGTGCGGGAGAGGCCAAGGTTTGTTGACGCGGAGCAGGAGGGTAGTTGTGACTTGAGAAATCGGAGGAGAGTTGTGGAAGGAAGAGAAGAAATCCCAGGTCATCCCTACCAAGGAGGACAGTGCAATATGATAGAAACAAATATGACTCGCTCTAGAACCTGAGCCATGAGGTGGAAGATCACTCAAGCACTCTCACACACTAGTGAGTAATTAAGAATGCGGGAAAGGAGCTTCTCCCGGCCCTCAACCTCTCAACTCCACATAATATCAGAAATGAAAATAATGAATTCTAAAAAAAAAAAGAAAGAAAGAAAATAATGAATTCTGAAAATCACAAGACAAAACTCGAACTCTGAACCGACTGTCAGCAAAAACGCAAAGCAGAAAGGACGTGTTAGACAAGAGCTGAAGTTTGAGCTGAGTGAGAAAGTCCTTGTAGCTCTAGAGCCTAGGAGCCTGGGTATTGAGAGCCTGTGCGTTCACACCCGCGGCCCACCCTCCCCCGCCAGCCCCCCGCTCCTCCCCCTCATCCGGGCCGCGGGTGCCCTCCCGGCGCTCGGCTTCCTCCCGGGACCTTGCCGCGTACCTTTGTCTCAGCTCCACAGCGGGACTTGCCGCAGCCTAAAGACTGGGGAGGTGATAGGTAGATCTGACCAAGTTTCTTTATTCATTCTTCTCCAGCCTCACGTCTTTGAGGACGTGTCGGTTCGAGTCCAAGTTTTGGGAGCTGCCAAAGAGGAGGGCCGGAGGTGAGCGGCACCTACAGGGCGGCCTCAGAGTTGGAAATGCTAGTGGGAGAAGGACCCGGAATGAAGGGCGCTCGAAAGCATCGGACGCTAACTAGGGACTGACTTTGATGAGAGGACACTGGGTTGCCCTTCCCCTGACCCAAAGGACTATTCCATACGTTGCTTGAGGGGGAATACCGGCTGAAAAGGAGGATCCCGGGACTGTCTCCTAGTCTCTCAGAAAAATTTGACTTCTCTGCTCTTTAGTAAAGGAGGCGGGAACGTTCCAGAGGCCCCTTTCCGAATGAGGGAAGCCCGCGGTCACTTTTGCTTTTCATAACAAAAAGTTGTAATTTTAAAAAAGCATTTTAGGAACCCTTAGGATAGAAGTCGTACCCCCAAAATACTCCTCCAGGGACAGGCAGAGTATGAAGTTTTTAAACAGATTTGGCAATCTCTTAAAAAAAAAAATGGTTAGGAATTTTCCAGATTGCCAAAGGAAAAACACATAAGAAATGCTTTGAATCTGTAAGCACTGTAAATTTGCTTTTCCTGAACACATTTCGTCCATTTGTCAGGCATGGCTTAGTTGATCTTTTCTAAATATAAATAAAAGTAAATTATGTGATCTTCAGTTAGATCTATCTCCCCCCCTCCCCATAAGACTTTCTCAGTGATATACGAATTGAATAGAACTCTATTTAAAGAATTCGTTGTTACTTCTGGTTAAATATTATGTATTAAATCCAAGCAATTAGCAACTTTTTCAAAATGCATCGTATTCATCTGCTCACACCTCTTACCTATGAACAGTTTGTTGGCCACAAAATGGGGGCCTGTCTATCTACGCATCTTAGGATCTGGTATCTACATTTAACCATTCTATCCTGAAACATTTCTGTAGAACGTCTGGAGATTCTGCTGAAAGAATAGCGAGCTACAAACATAAAAGAAGAATGGGAAACATGCAATGTTGGTTTAATTTAGAGGAAATGAGCCTTTGCATTGCCTCCCCCAAACTGAACCGCATAATCCGTTTTCTAGAAAGCAGTTAGGACCTCACACATTCAAAAAAATGAAATTCATGGACAAACTATAGCTCTTCTTAACCCATCTGAAAAGTGAAAGCATATTCACTTCTGTAAAATACATTCCCAAACACAGTGAGATTAGTACTTTGAGTCTAAGTTAGGAATCGTAGGACAGCAAGTGAGGGGATCCAGAGGTTTTCAACCTCGTTTTTCTCTCCTTCCACCTTAGACACAAATCAGAGGGAACATTCCCTTCCCTGAAACCCGTTGAGCACAATATCATTCATTGGGGAGGCTGTAAGTTCTAGCAGAAGTGTTGGTTCCACTCATGCCTAAAAGGATTAGTTTGATTTCAACTCGTTTCTGAGTAAATTTGGTTCGATTTCAAAGACCCCAGCACCCGGCACGAACCCAACTCATCCCTGAGGGAGGCAGGCCCTAGCTGATGATGACCTGAACTTTGTTGAAAACAAAGATACTTGCATAGATGTTGTTGTTTAGTTGCTCTGTTGTGTCCGACTCTTTTCGACCCCATGGACTGCAGCACGCCAGACTTCCCTGTCCATCACCAACTCCCGGAGCTTGCTCAAACTCCTGTCCATGAGTTGGTGATGTCATCCAACCATCTTATCCTCTGTAGTCCCCTTCTCCGGCCTCCAATGAGGCCGCATCAGGGTCTTTTCCAATGAGTCAGTTCTTCGCATCAGGCGGCCACAGTATTGGAGCTTCAGCTTCAGCATCAGCCCTTCCAATGAATATTCAGGGTTGATTTCCTTTAGGATTGCCTGGTTTGATCTCCTTGCTGTTTAAGGGACTCTCAAGAGTCTTCCAAACCAGCACTCTCATCGCAGTGCTCCTATATGTCGGAGGCTGCTGGAGAGGGTTTGACCTCCCTCTCCAAGCTTTCCTTTGGAGTAGGAAATGGCAACCCACTCCAGTAATCTTGTCTGGGAAATCCCATGGACACCAAAGCCTGGTGGGCTACAATCTATGGGGTCGCAAAGAGTCGAACACGATTGAGTGACTGGGCACATAGGCACACCCCTAAGCTTTCATTCATCTGAGGGTTTTGCTCAACTCACTGCACACACTTGTCTACACAAGGCTTGTCTTTATGTCTACCATGTATCTTCTTATAATGAAGAACTTGCTTCCACACTTGTAGTCGTGGCCGAGAGGTTAAGGCGATGGACTAGAAATCCATTGGGGTCTCCCCGCGCAGGTTCGAATCCTGCCGACTACGGCGAAAATTTTAACCTATGTACTGCTGCAGGGGAAAACAAAGCTAATACTGATTACACTCTCAGGAGATTTGATTTAGTAGAGCCCTAGTAATGCACCCCCGCCCCCCCACCCCGCCCAAGGATCTTCCGTCGTGGCTCAGATGGTAAAAGCAGCCGCTTGCAATGAGGAAGACCTGGGTTCGATCCCTGGGTGGGGAAGATCCTCTGGAAAAGGAAATGCAACCCACTCCAATACTCTTGCCTGGAAAACTCCATAGATGGAGGAGCCTGGTGGACTACAGTCCATGGGGTCGCAAAGAGTCGGACACGAAGTCGAAGCGACTTCACTTTAGTAATTCCTCAACCCGATCCTTATACAAGGTTCAAGGGTGTCTTCAGTTTTCCCTGTCCCAAAGGGACACTTGGGTGAAATAAATGTTAGTTAAACCATTTACACATTTTATTAAAATACTTGCCACAGAGTAAAACTGGCTTTTTGAAATTATGAGTTTATTCGTGTAACCACTACCATAATCAGGATACAGGAAAGTCCCATCAATAAACCTCCCCATGTAATCACTTTATAGTCATCTCCTAATTCTATACATAACAGTTGACAACCAGATATGTTTCCTGCTCCCTTGTTTGACTCTTTGAGAATGTTGTGGAAATTGAATCATACAGAATGTAACCTTATAAGATTAGCTTCTTTCACATGAGATAGAACATGCCTTAAGATTTATGCAAGTTGTTGCATGTATTAAAATTTTGCACCTTTTTGAATAGAATTTCATTGAGTGGATGTGCCACAGTTTATTTCTTCTTCTATCCATTGAACCTGGTTGTTCAAGGTTTTTTCAGGTTTGGGCAATTGTGGGGTTAAAAGGTAATAACTTTAGCATATGCAGATTTTCATTTTTATTGGATAGATATTTTGTTGGCTGTCCCCCCCCCCCCCCATTTTCAAAATGCATTACTTTATTTTCCTCATAAGGCAACTATATCTTTTAAACCTTGAGTATATGACAGACTCAAGATTTCTTCAGAAATCCCTAGGGTTTCCACGAACTTTCCTGGAGCTGATGGCCTTAGTAGTTATATTGCTTTGAAATAATAGCATGTATCTAATCATGTTTTGTTTTTGGAGACTTGCTTTGTGGCCTGGTAAAATGTCAAGATAGAGATAATTTCATGTGTGTTTGGAAAAAGTTTGAATCAGGAAGTTGATATGTGCACTGTTCTCTATATATGTATATTATATGACTTGCACTACTTTATTTTATGGGTTTTTTTTTTTTTTTTGATGTGTGTTTTAACTTTTCAAAGAGGTATATTGTATAAAAATATACCTCCAAAAATCCCACCATGGTTGTGATTTTTATCTTTCTCTTGGTACTTCCATCAATTCCTGGAATTTTCCTCCATTTCTTAAATTTCCAGAAGCAAGACATTCTGGATAAAGCCATGATCTGTGTAAGAATTATGACTTGGAGACTCCAGGTGCTACCACCAATTGAACAATTCCAACAAGAGAAACCTAGAAAAAAATCTATTTAATTTATACAAACTTCAGAATAGCCATTGAGACTTAAGAGAAATGTTGCTACTTAGAGATATACCTATGTTTCCTTCCTCAAGACAAGTGAGGAAAATGCAATTTAAATATAATTTATCTCATGGGAAACTCTGGGTAAAGATTAAGGATAAGCTGCAGGGTAGATTCTGATCATCTTTGTGCTTCAGAATGAGTCTGGCTCCATCCACTGGTTCTGACCAGAAGTCTAACTTCTGGCCTCCCAAAACCCCAGGAGGAACCCAAACCCCATAACCACTCTGAGAGAAGAGAGAAACTCAGAACTGGTTTGACTAGAATCTCAGCCTCAGGCGTGGGTGCAACTTTGCCTCTTAAATTACAGCATTGGGGCTAATGAACCATGGAGCATGAATTTAAAGAAGATATTGAGAGAAGTGGGCCCCCTTTGCAATTTTTTCCATCACAGTTAGCGGGAAAGCTCGATTCTGCTGCCTCCAGACCTGCGGGCGAGCACACCATCCTGCAAGGACCTATGTGAGCAAGAGATGAAGGGCAATGCTTGGTTACCTTCTCGCAGCCATCGGAGGCCTGTCACTGAACTATTAGAATAGTCTTGAGCGCGGACCTGTGTTTTTCCCGGGTAGTCACAGCACCGCCTCATTTAAGCGAGCAGGTCTTTCCATTGCATTAAAAGTCATGCATTTGTAAAAGAATGCTTTACAAACATCCACGGGGACAGTGGGTGGTGGGAAGCAGCCAGCATCCCTGAAATTCCACCCTCACAAATTCCAAGGCTCCTCTCGGCTAAAGTTCTGTTGAAATCTCGACAGAAATTTGCTGCTGGGCTGCCTCGGTGAACATAGCCGAACAGAGGTAAGAGACTAGGAGAGTTGAAAGGGGCTCTAGAGATTGCGTGCAGGACGCCGAGGGATCCACCGACCCCACCCCAGAAACCTAGTCTTTAAGAAAGCACACTGGGTTTAAGAAAAAGGTGTCCGCAGAATAGTAGTAAGAAAAATCTTTAGTACAATTTGGCAGCCTTCACTGGACATCTTTCTCTTGATGAAGTAGAGTATGAAGAGTCTTTGATCCTGAAATATTGAGTCTCTGATTTGTTCCTCACCAATCCCTACACTTGACAAAATTCAGACTTTTGCTTCAAGCATACGTTTTCTCGAAAACATAACTTCTCTTGCAAGGTTTCTTCCGTGAATATGCCAGAAACCAACACATTAAAGCTTGCTTTCCTAGAGCCAATGGACCTGATAACTAAATAATCTATGTGGAGAAACGTATTAATTTATGGCCGAAACTGAGCAGAGGTACAGATAAACTAGAAAATCTCAAAGGTTCAGTTTTCGTGTCTATATGAAGACTAAAAATACCTCGACGAGTTTTAAAGTATTACATCATACAATGAATATAACACGTTCAATCCAGTGCTGGTGATACAAGAAACGTTCAAAATATTCAGTGTTGTTGGTTTTTTTGTTTTTGTTTTTGTTTTTAAAGAAGAAAGCAAGGACTAGAACCAACAAGTTTCTGAGTTAATGGCGGGGACGGGAGTGGACACTCTTGGGGTCTTGTATTTGCCAAAAAAACAAAGAGAGAGAGAGAGAAATAAATAAAATTAAATCTCTCAGGGTTTTTTTTCAAGTGTCGTGAGTGGACATAGACTAAGTATTCTGATAGTTTAAACTAAATGGTTTCAGTAGTTACTGTGACACATCACCGACAGTTATGGCAGGGTGGACGTCATGCCTGGTTCCATGGTGTAATGGTTAGCACTCTGGACTCTGAATCCAGCGATCCGAGTTCAAGTCTCGGTGGAACCTATCAATGTTTTGTCTCTTATTTTTCCCCTGGAAAATATTGTCCACCTAAATGACGAAATCAATTTTGCCAATTTTATTTCTTGTAAGTCCAAACACATCGGCATTTAGATGAGGAGGCAGAAGTGGAATCCCATTCTGGTTTAATGGAATTCATTTTTTAAGGAAGAAAAGGAGTAACAGAAGTAAGTTAAGTACAAGTGCAAGACGACAAAAACTTTGCACTCTGCTGCGACTAGCAAAAAAAAAAACTCTAATAAAAAGCAATAACGATTCTTTTAATAAAGTTTACTTTCAGTGCACATTAAAAGAATATTTGAAATTGTTCAATACTTCAAAAGTGAAAAATAAATTAATCTTAACAGTACTGGAGAATTTATAAATAGCAAATTTCTTTTCTGCCCATGACCTCTACCTGCACAATTTCTGACTCCCTCCACTCTTCCACAGGGCCACTGAACCTAGTGTGTGTGTATATATATATAGACATCTCAGAAAGAGAGAGGGAAACTAAAGGTGGAAAATCCTAAAGTAGGTGACTTTAAGTAAACAAGCACACAATACTCATTATTACATTTTTAAAATATCTACAGATTTAACCTATTTCAGCTTAAAATGGGTGGGGAATCCATAATGACATTTTGATTTCCGTATTCACCTGTGCTTTGGGCTACACACATAATACCAAACATCTCCTTTTATCATCAGATAAAATGAGTGACTGCAGTTATTTCCTTACTAACTACATTCTTGGTGTAAGTTTTCCTTGTTTTTCCCCTACTTGTTCTTTTACTGTTTTGCAGTGGACTCGGGATTTTTTAAAAAAAATATAGTATTTGTCTGGGATGAAGTTTGAGTAATTTTTTTTTTTTTTCTTGGATTAGACATTTGCAGGCATTTCACATGAACTAGAGGCTGGGAAGATTCCACCCCCACCCCTACATAGCCTTATGATACCAGGTTGTGTGGGAGATTTTAAAGTAATTTTTTTTTTTCTTACAACCAACACATATGAAGATTCTGCTCCCATATACTGATCTTATATAGTATCTGCTGCTTCTCAACATTAGCCCTTTGGGTAAAGCACTTATTCAAACATTCATGTCTAGGTTCTCCTTCATAATGAGTTCTGTGAAGTTCCTGCTTCGACATTTAAACACACTCCTTTGTTCAAAACCAGAGTGCTAATTTTCTCTCTCACAGTGTACCACTAACTTTAAGAGACTATGCATCTATATTAATTTGGTTTTTTTTTTTTTTCTTTTGCAAAAACTGTACAGAGAAAACACTACTCATGGTCTCATTACATTCCTTTGACCTTCACAGAATGTGGAATTTACTCTTCATACTCCATTATCCATATAAACAGATCATTTTTACTTTGCTCAAAATTTTAGTTTGCTTTATTCTTTCTTATATTTATAGGTACATATTGCCAGATGAAAATGCAAAAGATGTCTATTCTGCAACTGAAAACCTCTGTCTTAATTGCATACATTGTTGCCATCACACAGTATATATACCAAATGGAAATATAAATATTATGGGGCTCGCGCTTATAGTGCATCTTGCTTTACATGAACCCCAGCATTCCTTGAGTTGACCATAGTGATGGGTCAACAGTAGTTAATGAGTATATCATAATGCTTTTAATAGCAAGACAGACTGCAGTATGGCTGCCATGTCGTCTGAGTGGATAACTATGTAGAATGCCCACTAAAACCGTAGTCGACAGGATTCGAACCTGCGCGGGGAGCCCCCAATGGATTTCAAGTCCATCGCCTTAACCACTCGGCCACGACTACTGACTTACTCTTTTCCTTGCGGGCCAAAGTGAAAACTACTTGGTGGCAAGTTCTGCAACAGTTGGTCTGACAACAAAAAGTTTCTTAGCCTTGTCCAGGTCTCTCCCTCGTGTATGAAAGAGAGCAAATCAAGAAGCAGCTGGTGATGTAATTCAATAAAAAGCTCCTAGACAAAGGACTGGGTCTTCCTGGATGCTGGAGCTTGTCCACTAACTGCTGATAATCGCGGACACGCACGATCACTCCTAATTTTCGGGAATCCGCAGAAGGCGAGCTTTGTGTTTAGAGTGAGTTCCAAACAACCTCCAGTCGCAAATACCAATGGGAAAAGGAACTCGAATAAAGGGAAAATGTGAGAATTGGAGGTGCAGGGTCGGGGTGGTCATCTGTGTTTACTTTCAGGTTTAAAATCTAAATCAGGAATCTCTTCCATGGCATCAAATTGACTTGTGCTTCCAAAAGAACGATTAAAATCAGACTACGGCGACAATTCAGAGTGAGGGGTGGAGGGTAGGGGAATTGAGCAATTTCTGTCCTAACTAGAAAAGACAAGGTTCCAGATCCTTCCTTTGAAGGTCACTTGTGTCATCCTAGTGAAGGCTGCGAGACAATTCCCAAGCTACCTAAGCCTTCAGCCTCTGGAACCTGGGGAGAAGGGAGGCACTCGAAACAGGTTTCCCAAGGATCCGAATTCTGCAGGAGGACATTTTTGGTCCCTCTCAATGCAGAACAACGCAAAAATACATGGAAACAAGTAAATGTTAGAAAAAAATTCAGCTAAATTAATAAAGTTGATTCTTGAGTCAGAGACTATCTGGTTTATGAGAATGTGATAATGAAGGGGAGACTTGGCTCTGATTCCTTTTCATGGAAATGTTGTTGTTCAGTCGCTCAGTCATATCCAACTCTTTGCCACCCCATGGACTGCAGCACACCCGGTTTCCCTGTCCTTTACCATCTCCTGGAGCTTGCTCAAACTCATCTCCATCGAGTCAGTGATGCCATCCAACCAGCTCATGCTCTGTCATCCCCTTCTCCTCCTGCCTTCAATCTTTCCCAGCATCAGGGTCTTTTCTAATGAATCTGCTCTTCGCATCAGGTGGCCATAGTACTGGAGCTTCAGCTTCAGCATCAGTCCTTCTAATGAATATTCAAGGTTGATTTCTTTTAGGATTGACTGGTTTGATCTTGCAGTCCAAGGGAATCTCTCCAAAACCAAGGACTTTATCTCTGTGTTCTAGGAATGGAAGTGTTTTGCTGGGGCATAAACTAATAGAGAGAATTTCAACTATGAAAAGAACATGACCACCATGATCGAGGCGGAATATACCTCACTGGGAGTTAAAAGAAACCATTTCTTTAGGATAATAAGAATTATACCCCACTCACCATATTCTTGCAAATGTTATTTGGTCTTGCTATATACATCCATTTAGGCTCATAAAGGGTTTATAACTTTTAACACAGTAAATTTATTTTGAAGTTTATTGTCCTTGAATGGTCTAATCAAAGTATTGTCCCCAATCAGCAGAGTGCGCACCACTTGGGAACTTGTGAGAAATGCAAATTCTTGGGCTGGATTCAGATCTACAGAATTAAAAACTTGCTAGGAGTGGGGCAGGCAGGCATGAGGAGATGCAGTAATCTGTTTTAATAAAAAGCCCTCTAGGTGGTTCTGATGCCCATCGAAGTTTGAGAAGTACTCTCTTAAGGAAATACTCTTAACAAAGAGAAACATGTACTGCATAAAAAAATTATTTTTATTTCTCATTGTAATAGCAAAAAAAAAGGCATTAAAAAGAGATAAATGTTTAAATAGTTTTGTTTTAGCTGTGTAATTGATCATTACAATGCCAGTAAAACAAAATTTGGGAAGACTTTGTAATTATTCTGGGAAAATGTTTATAATGTAATGTTCATTGACAAGAGCAGGATGAAATGAACATGACTTCAACTATGCACAATTTTTACATATGAAATACTGAGAATAGAGAAAGAATACTTCAAAATATTGCTAGTGCTGGTTTCTGGACTAATTTGTGAAGGATTACAAGTTAATTTTGTTGTTTTTGCCTTTTCCAATGTAAAGTAATCATCCAGTTTTGTAAGCGAATGGTATGACAATGTATTTTACTAATTTATTGGTTACTTAGTGATGAGTGTATGTATCTCATGGATCCCCATTAGAAGCTGACAGCAGGAAGCTAGTCTCTCAGAATGTTTTCTACTTAGGCTCCTTCTATCAGACTATCAGAATAAGGGGTCCTTCCAGACTGAGGAGGAAGTGTTACTGGCCAGTTTGCCACAGTAGCGAGATATTCGACTAAATGATGTCAAAGAGTAAGAAATTTTACATAATACGAATACACTTTCTGGTAGAAAATTTCTTTGAAAAGAGCTTTGTTCTGTACTGTTACTCATGTAAAAGACACAGCTCAATTGCCAAGTAGGCAGCACAACTGCCAAGTAGTCGTGGCCGAGTGGTTAAGGCGATGGACTAGAAATCCATTGGGGTTTCCCCGCGCAGGTTCGAATCCTGCCGACTACGGTACCTTTCCCCAGGGAGAGGTTAATCCTATTGAGGCATAGTCAGTTGGGGAAGAATGCCCCTGTCTTAAAGTGAGAAGGCTTGTTCTCCTACCTGGCTGTTTATGGCTGTTGCGGAAAGGCATGAAGCATTCGGATGGCTCCCCAAACAGCATGGGGGTCTTACTACTATTGTGAGCTTTAAGAAATTCTACCATACCCCAAATGGTGTTTTCTTTTCTCCCTAGGAAAGTCAGGACTTTGGTGATACCTTCCCTTTTCCTGTGATGAAAACCCTGCTTACAAAGCAGACAGACTTTCTTAAGAAAAAAAACTTGAAACAAGCATTTCCATGCTCAAAGAACCTCACCCTTATCAGGGATTGTCTACGTCCTTGTTCATGGACAAAAGGAAACTCCATGAAATCTTGGAGGAAATGCAAGTGAAAGTTAAAGTTATGGTTGCCAAGTGGGGAATCCAAAATGGGTATTAATAAGCAAACCACTACACAACTAAAGAAATTAAGTAAAACCATTTCCTTTGTGATCCAACTAGATAGGGACAATGACGTTACATCTGGTGGACTTGTCCTAGGAGGGCCCAAAAGCAGTGATGGGTGTGACTGTAGATGGATCTGCCAGTTGCACTTTTTTCTTACTCTTAACTTACTGGGTCCCCAGATATTCTCTGGTGGGCAGTGATCATCCAGGTGGTGGGTCATACCTGGTGCAGTGGAAATAAAAAATGATTCATGAAGGAAAATATGGCAATAAATCACCAAGTCTTGGTAATTTTTAATCCACTCCAGGCCTTGGTCATAGGGGAATCAGTGGCAGCTAAGCAGAACATTGTTGATCCCTGCATTATTGATGACAAATAAGCGAAAGTGCAGGGTCATCGATCAAAGTCAAGCTGAGTACTTAGGGTGAGACTGATTCTGGGACTTTATTCCTGGAATCAAAGGCTGCACTTGTACCATGGGGGTGTGTTTTACCTCTGTGTAATCAGGAGAAAAGCACCAGACCCAAGTTATATAAAATTTGCGGAGGAAAACTGGTTGTCACTTGAGGAAGAAGGAGCACACAGCTGATGAAGAGACCCAAGCACGATGTATTTGCTTGATCCCCTTTACATACGTAGTGGCAGGTCAGGAAGTCCTAGGCTCAAGTGTTAAGGTCTCTCCTGGTCCCATACCTGAAACCAGATAAACGGAGCTTGAAGTTATCTTTGTTTCAATTTGGTGAGGACCATCTCCTTCAAACTCCATGTGGTCTCAATTCTGTACTTTTTCCTTCCTTTCCTGAACTTCCACTCAACTGCTCCTTTCCTTCTCTCTCATTTGTTGTTGCTGCTGTTGTTTACTTGTTAAGCCATATTCAATTCTTTTGTGATCCCCCTGGACTGTTGCCCACCAGGCTCCTTTGTCTATGGGTTTTCCCAGGCCCACTGGAGTGGGTTGCCATTTCCTTCTCCATCTCTCTCCTTATGTCTTCCCTTTTGTCCACCAACACTCTCATCTCCTTTCTCATTGTCTTCCACTCTTTTTTCCTCTTCTCTCTGCTCCTCTTCCCTTTCTGCTGTTACCCAGCATCTCTCAACTGAACACTTTCTCCTCTGTGTTCCTTCCTCTAGGACAAGGTGGAATCATATAAATCTATCTCTGCCTCTTCCCAACATGTGGAGAGTCCCCATCATTCGAGGTCTTTCTCTAATGTTTTTCTGCCACAGTTTATCTTTATTTCATCTCATTCAAATACTGGAATGACCAGCAGTTGAAGAAATGAGTGTGGCCATGGTTATAAGTAAAGCTTCTTGGATTCAAAATATATTTTTTGAGCCTCTCTAAGAGAGAGTCAAGCAAGCAGTGAGGGAGTAGACAGCTGAAGTGGAAGACAAGTTAAGACTAGGTAGTGCTTGCCATTATTCTGTAGACTTCTGAAGACAGCTGGAGCAGAAAAAACAAGATATTCCTGTCCCAGGAAGCCCAGAGGGTGAGAATGGTCATGAGATCATCTCTGGTGGCTTTTTTTTTTTTTTTCCCCCTCTGGTGTCTTCTGTTTAGCGGAAACTGTTTCAGTTTTCTTGAGGAAAAGAAAAAGCACACATAGCAGAGGATGGTTTCGATCCATCGACTTCTGGGTTATGGGCCCAGCACGCTTCCGCTGCGCCACTCTGCTTACACTAGGGGGAGGTGCTAGGGAATATTTTTCAACCTTGATTCTTTCGCATTTCCCCAACATTTCCAAGTTTAATATTGTCATTTTCTCTGTCTTCTTTTCACCATTCTTTTTCTTCATCTGTCTCCTCTATGCTTTTTGCTTTCTTTCTGGCCCTTATAGTCCGTGTCATTCTCAAAATATTAATGCCACACGATCTCTAGTTTGCAGTCCTCGCTCACAATTATTCAACCCTTTCTTTTGTCAAGAGGATGACAGTTATTCCTTTTGGATCAGGAATTATGATAGCTAGGTAGGGAATAATGATGGCTAGAATATCGGCTTTCCCAAACAAGAACTCAGCAAAGCCTTTTAAAACCTTTCAAGAGTCAGTTTCTCCCTCACGCAAAGCCCTTTCTTCTGGATTTCCTCTTGGTCCTGCCTTTCTCCTTTTTTCTCCTTTCCCTCCTTCCAAGCATGTACCTAGATTTATCAGGCAAAAGTGGACAATATCTTATGCTCAGCTTAAGTTAGTCCCCCCTCCTGGGTGCTACAAAATTTCTCTTGCTCTGCTGCTCTTGATTATTGGAGACCCAGAAATAAGGCTTCATTTTGCCAAATCCCCCTTCTTGCGAGGTTCAGAGCCAACTGCGACTCCTTCCCTCCACACCCCAACCTGGAGTCATCTAGCTCTTCTCTCTATTTTCAGAGGTCTAATCATATGGCAAGCTTGTTTGAACGTGGTCTCATTGCTCAGAAACTGAGAGACTTAGGAATTAAGATAGTCCCCCAGGGACTCAATAGGTCCTGAACTGAAAACAAAAGCTCCCACCAAGGGTAGGAACAAGGCCCTTTTCTGCGATGAGGATTTTGCCGCCAACTATGGGACAAGCTTTCCCTGAGGCAGGCATAGTTTGTGGCAGCAAGAAGTCAAACCTTAGAAGGTGCTGACTGGTTTCCTCCTTGAGCTGTCCTTCATCCTTTATATATTCTCTTCTGAATTTTGTGGAGAAGGAAATGGCAACCCACTCCGGTACTCTTGCCTGGAAAATCCTACGAACGGAGAAACCTGGTTGGCTACGGTCGATGGGGTCGCAAGGAGTCAGACACGACTGAGAGACTTCACTTCACTTCTGAATTTTGCAGATCGCTTGCCTTGTCTCCAGTAGATTCTCGGAGTTTCTGCTCTTTTCCTTATTCTTTGCCACAGAAGCTGCAGACCTAGTGTTGGCAACCCAAGACAGTGAGGAGGCAGGGGTCATCACTTCTGTCTCTGTATCCACTACCAGTCTTCTCCTGCCAGCATTAGTGGAATAGTCTTCTCCTCCTGGAAGAGGTTCGCTTGGCCTATGCACCTGTGCTTCAGTCACTTTCTCAGAAATGGAAAGCTTTGAGCCCAGACCTGAAAGCTTCAGATGCAGGAAAGCTGTAACACCATTCTGGGTAGGGACTTTGCCATTGTTAGAGCCAGTTTTGCCCTGTCAAAATCTCTGCCCAAGTTCCTAACCACGTGCTGATTTGCCATCCGTCTATCCCCATTAGTGAAATGTCTCTTCATGTCTTCTATCCATGTTCTAATTGGATTGTTGAAGTTTTTAAGAAATTTGTTGTTTCCAGAATTGTTATGCATTTGCAAGATACTGTCTTTTGTCAGGTATGTGGTGTGCAAACATTTCCTCCCAATTTGCAGCTTGTTTTTTCAACCCCTTAATAGTGTCTTTAAAAAAAAAAATTTTTTTTTAATTTATTTGTTTTTGGCTGTGCTGGGTCTTCATTTCTGCTCCGGCTTTCTCTAGTTGCAGTGAGCCACGGGCTACTACTCTTTAATTGCGGTCTGCAGGCTTCTTATTGTGGTGGATTCTCTTGTTGCAGAGCATGGATTCTAGAGTGCTGGACCTCAGTAGTTGTGGCATATGGGCTCAGTACTTGAGGCTCCTGGGCTCTGGAGCACAGGCTCAATAGTGGTGCGGGCCTAGCTGCTCTGTGACATGTGGAATCTTTCTGGATCACGGGTTGAACCCACGTCTTCTGCATTGATAGGCAGATTCTTTACCACTGAGACACCAGGGACGCCCAATGGTGTATTTTTGTGGAGTAAAAGTTTTAAATTTTGATAAGGTCCAATTTTTTCTTTTTAACAATTGGGCTTTAGTGTCAAGTCTAAAGGACAAAGATTCTGAAGATCTCCTACGTTATTCTCTGAAAGTTTTATAGTTTTACATTTTAGTTTGTGATTTATTCTAATTTTATATATGGAATGAGGTCTAGATCAACATCAAAAAAAAGGTTTTTGTTTTTGCTTATGAATGTCCAATTGCTTCTGCACCATTTATTGAAAAGTCTATCTCTCTTTCTTCCAGTGAATTTTTTTCTTTTTTTGTACTGTTGTCAAAAAATCAATTGGGTATATTTTGTAGAGGTCAGAATATATTTTTAATGGAAGGAAATAACTAAGACAATCACTAAACATTAGTTTGCTAGAATTTGCTTAAAATAAAGAGTGGATTGCATACTCCATATAAAAAATAATAATATATACTCTGGAAGGTTATACAAAAATTTATTTCACTGTGGAGAGAAAGTGAACAGCTAGAACATGGATAGAAGATAGACTTTATTCATTGCATATAACCTCAGTATCATTTGAACTTCATATCATGATTATTATGTTTAATTATTATAAATATTAAAATTCTTAATAGGCAAGGAAAATAAACTTTGTATGAGTTGATCACTGCCTTTTGGTAGAGATAGTTTTCCAGTCAAGAATTTTGCTTTCTTTAGATAGCATTTACTTCTGGCTCTTTACCCCATAAACATGCTGGAGTTGTGTGGAGCAAGCATGGAGTTATTGATTGATTTCCCTCAGACAGATAAAAATATGTGTGTTAGAGATATACAGGTTACAGTTACATATGAGAAAAGAGATCCCTGAAAAGGTAAAAATTTCATGGAGAAGCAAGTAGGATTTTGAAAGCAGGAAACACCAAGGTATCTCTGAAGTTAGGACTCTTCTCAGGGGAAAAGAAAATATATTAGGATTCAGGTCAAACCTATTGGAAAATGCAATAATTATGACTTGGTTTTTTCTGGCAAGGGTGAGTTAATTGCAGGATTATAAGCTGGAAAGGGTAGTAACTGCCTGCATCTTGGCTAGAGTTCCTGTTTGTGTTTGGACTTGCAACTCCAGAATTTGTCAAAAAGCATAGTATTAAGAAGGAATTATTTCATAAGTAATAACCACGTAGTCGGCAGGATTCGAACCTGCGCGGGGAGACCCCAATGGATTTCTAGTCCATCGCCTTAACCACTCGGCCACGACTACACAATAAGACAACATCCTAGGAGAATAAATAGCCGTGTTGAAGCTTAGCTTTCATAAAATTAAATCACATACCAGAAAGATTGAGTCACATATCAGAAAGTGTATTTGCAGTCAATGTGACTATTCTTTGATGTCATTTGAGTGATTATCATGCTGTTACCAGGGAAAACATTATCCTCAGAACTGGAAAGAGACCTCATTTGATGGGTTATTGGAGTGAGATCAGTGTCTGCTCTGTCAGCCTCTGGTGGAGATTCATGAAATACACCACAAAGTGGAACAAACTTTAACAGTCACTTCAGAATTACATGTAATAACAATGATTAAAAGAAACAAACACACTAGAACTTAAGTCCACACACAGTGATGATAGTGATTTTCAATAAAACTTTCTTCCCTGGTATAGTAGTAAGTGAGACTCCGTCATTGGGAAGACAGATGTTGGGTTCATTTCAGACAAATCTATTAAGACAGAAGGAATTTGTTTGGAACCCACATATCTTTTCATAGTCATTTTATGTGTTCCCAAAACAACAAAATAGAGTTAACAAATTGTTCTCATTCAGTGGTCATGCAGTTATTAAGACAGAGACTCAAATTATTTTTTGCCTCAAAATCCCATGGTAAAATAAAACTTGTTCACCCTGTCACAGAGAGATTGGCCCTGACTCAAAGCTAACAACTGTCGAAACCATGTCAGGGATTCATAAATACTGTTAGAGAACATAGACACAAGACTAAGAACCCTCTTCATTGAAGAGTCTCCTTTATGTTACAAAACCTATTTTCAACTAATAAGCATTTTTAACTAACAAAGGTTACTAATAAGCATTTTTAACTAACAAAGGTTACTAAACTGTAATTAAGCAAAAAGTTGCTGAATAAATATCACCTTTGAAATATGGCTGCGTGAGTCATTAACCTCAATTTTGTATATTAGGAAGCCAAAGTTCATCCATGCCTGAAGCTATAATCCCAGTCAAACCAGTTCTTAGAGCATCCCTTTTTCAGAGGGATAAAGGGTGTGGGTTTCTCAGTATACATTTGGGACACTAGAATGAAACATATGTAGGTCCAACAGAATGGAATGGAACCTTGTTCAACCAAAGGTTGAACCTCCGTTTCAGGTCCCTTTCAATCCTTACTCTAAGATCTCCACTGAGAAGAAGCCCTTGATTTGTGATAGTCTCCCTTTCTTGTTGAAAAAGGAAGCATGCAAAAGGGAAACAGATGCTAGACAACTTTGTTCTCTTAATTCTTAATGAATATTCTGAATTCCATTTTTCCAATTTCCATTTACTGCTGTTGCCACTTTTCATTTCAAAGTCATAGATGTCTCATAGTAGCATTTAATTTAGGATGTTCTGTTGCTTCTGAAAGACTAAGAGATGTAGCAAAAGAAATATCAAAAATTTATAAAATATTTAAGGAAAATAATGGATTAATTGACCAACTACTTTTTTGAGACGTTTAAATGATGCCAAGAAAACAAAAGAGACGAAAGGATGTGCTAAAGGGATGTACTATTTAAAGGACACACAGCAGTTAGATTCATAAATGGGGTTAGTTTCCACTACATTAGCTTATGTAATTGAAAGTGATGACTTAACCAGTTCATTCCTTCAAAAACACGTATGCTAGCAGGCAGAATGATGAATACAGAAGTAATTTCATATGAGACATATAAACAAAGATATATGGAAGCACTAATATTACCATTGCATTTTCTTAAACAATAATATTACAGCAAAGACACTATAAGGGGCACTGAAGAAGGGGAATGAAGGATGGAACTTGAGGGCTTTTCAAAGGAGGAGACACAGACAGGCAATCTTTAAGGATGCATGGGATTTCAGGAGGTGAAGAACCTGGGAGTGACAACACTGGATAAGCTAATAATCAATTTTACATTTGAGGAACTCTATCTTGACTTTAAGGCTGCGCCTTGACTTTGAGGACAGCAAGTCAGCCAATCAGAGATGAATGATTCCCACAACTGAAACAAATGTAAAAAGACATGGTGAAGGAGGCTCATGGACTTTCTGGCCTCTGCCTTCCTAGAAATAAAAACTTTGGAGGCTTGACAATGCTCCTGATACTGAAACAGGAGCTATTTGTGATGCTGGGTAAGAGCTATCCCCCTACTGTCCTGGAAGAGGAGCTGGGAGCAGGACTCACTGGGCTTTCACAGACACTCCTGAGTAAGTTAGCAAAGAGTGCCCTGAAATAGAAAGTTTACTTATAGCAGCACTAGCTCCGAAAGCTCCAAGAAGTGCATGCCAAGAAGACTTCTATGTTGGACCATAACCTATTGTTTTCAGTGTAGACCCTCCCTTGGTTTCAATCTTCTATTAACTCAGTTGTATGTTCTCTTCACACTCTAAATCTGTGATGTCCAATACTTTAGCCATTTGTGACATGTGACTATTGAGCACTTGGTCCTACTTGAACTCTAAGTGAAAGATACACAGCAGACTTTGAAGATTTTGTATGAAAAAAACAAAGTAAACTATCACACTGTCAACTTTTCAAATTTCTTACATATTGAAATGATATTTTGAATATGTTGGGTTAAAATAAAATATATTATTAAAATGAATTATGCCTGTCTCTTTTTACTTTTTAATATGGCTACTAGAAAATTTTAAATTAAATCAGTGGCTCAGATTTATTTCAACTGGAAATGTACTTCCTAATTTACATTCTCTGTTGCAATTGCTGTAATTCTTGTTTTTCTTACACTGTTCACCAGTTTTATTTTTGGTTTTATTTTCCTTATTTATAAGAAATTTCAGTGATTTAAAACTAAAGAGAAAGGGATTCCCCTGGTGGTCCAGTGGTTAAGACTCCTTGCTCCCAATGCAGGAGGCTTGGGTTCCACCCCTGGTTGGGGAACTAAAATCCCATATGCTGCAGGGTATAGCCAAAAAAGAAAAAAAGAAAGAAAGAAAATGTAATGAGAAAAGTTCTAGAATCCTAACAGAAGCATTCAGAAACCAGATTACAGGCTGATATTCCACAAAGCAAGATTCTGTGTAATAGTCAGTCCTGGCTCAGGATCTCTATTCCAGCCCCCAGAACTGGAGCTTCATTTTCCATGGGATTCCTCCAGAAAGCAGTATCTGGAAAGAGAAGAACTTCTGCTTATACTATCAACATTCTCTCTAAGGTATCTTTTTGAACAAATTTTTATTTTTAAATTCTGTACATTGATGTCATGTGGGTTACTTTCCACAACTCTAAAGTTAGGAATTGTTTCCACAGAAGGGCCTTAATATTTCATGACTTTGACATTCCAGAATTCTATTTAGTTTTTGAGAGTCAAAGCAACCTGTATGCTGAAGGTAAGAGACGGAGTGATGAGAAATGATGCATTTTGCAAAGAAATATCAAGTTCATCCTCTGGAAATCCAGGTCTTAAAAGCCAAAACCAAGTTATTTTCATCAAGCAGACCCTGCTCAGCAAAGAGGACTTATCACAACTCAACATCACTGACCCTCCTGAGGTTGCAACCTGATGTTTTTTGACTACTTCATTCCTCTGAACACATGCATGAAAGAGGAAAGTATCTGGCATTTAATCAATGAATATGGAACGCATTGGATTTAAGAAAAATTAATAGATGCATTCTTGAGATGCACTAAAGTATGACAACTGTGCAGATCTCCACAAGAGAAGTGAGGATCAGTCCCATTAAATTGCCAAGTGAGATAATCTAATTTTCCTAGGAATTCCTAGGAAGGCACTCAAGCGTGGTTGATGTTGCTTTAACACTTCAATACATTAACTCACACATGTTAATGACCCAATGGGATTTTGCATCTGAACTCTGTGCCCAGAATGTATCAAAACCTCATCTCACTTTTAGCTCCTCTCTCTTTACCAGCGTCCTGGACCCCAGGACAAGTTAGTCTGGCATAATGTTGTCGACTTTTTTGGTTTGGCTACCAAAAGAATGGCTTAAATAATTTCTTCAGTTATGTAGTGGCTTGCCTATTAAAATCCAGTTTGGATTCATGACCATAGATGTGAGTTCTGGCTTTCACTTATATGTGATCCAAGATTTCGTGGAGTTTCCTTTTGTACATGAACAAGGGCATACATGACTGGAGAAGAGTCCCGATAAAGGGGAAAGGTTTCTGCCAAGTTTTTTCTTTAGGAAAGGCCGCCTTCTAAGCAGGATTTTGACTGGAGAAAAGAGGAAGGTACCATCAAAGCCTGGGCTCTTCTAGTGGGGAAAGAAAGCGCCATTAGGGCTGTGGTCGAATTACTTAAAATTAATAATAAATTAGACTGCTCTTTGGGGGTATAATCCCTGTGTTTCCAGTGGCAGGGAGCCTTTCACCGGCAACATAAAGAGCCAGGTTGGAGAACAATCCAGCTTCTCTCTTCAAGGTAACAGCATTCTTCCCCAACTGGCTATGTCTCAATAGAGAAGGGTGTCGTAGTCGGCAGGATTCGAACCTGCGCGGGGAGACCCCAATGGATTTCTAGTCCATCGCCTTAACCACTCGGCCACGACTACTTAGACAGTAGTTGGCTCGTTGGCCTAAGTAGCTGTAGAGAACTTCAATTCTCTTCAGAATGTCACATCTTCCATCAGAAAGTGTATTTGTATTAAGCAGTTTCTTGCCCTTTGGCATCATTTAGACACACAGGCTATTGTGTCAAATTGGCAGGTAACACTTCCTCCTCAAACTGCAAGGATCCCTTATTCTGATGGTCTGAAGGGAGGAGACTAATGTTTTGTTGTTTGCTTTTTTATCGCTTCCTTTGCTGTGCAGAAGCTTTTTAATTTGATATAGTTCCACTTGTTTATTTTTGCTTCTGTTGCTTTTACTTTTGGTGCCAAATCCAAAAAAATCATTACCAAGATCTATGTCAAGGAGCTTAAAGCGACTTACAGACTTGAAAGTAAGATCTAAAAGCATAAAACCATTGGAATGGGAGGAAATATTTGCAAATCATATATCCGATAAGGGTTTAACATCCAAAATATAGAAAGAATTCATACAAGTGAAAGGCGAGAAAACCATCTGATTTTAAAATGGATAGAAGATCCGAATAAATCTGTCTTCCAAAGACATACATACGGCCAACAGGTACATGAAAAGATGCTCAACATCATTAATCATCAGATGAATGCAAATCAAAACTACAATGAGATATCATCTCACATCTGTTATAATGCCTATTATCCAGAAAACAAGAAATAATAAATGTTGGCAAGGATGGGGACCTCTGTGCACTGTTGGTGGGAAGATAAGTTGGTGCAGCCACTATGGAAAATGTATGGAGATTGCTCAAAAATTAAAAATAGAACTATCATATGATCCAGCAATTTCACTTCTGGACATTTATCTGAAGAAAACAAAAAACATTAATTTGAAAAGTATATATGTACTCCCATGTTCATTGCAGCACTGTTTACAACAGCCAAAGTATGAAAATCTCTGTCCATCAATGGATGAAGGGATAAAGAGGTTATAGTATACATACAATGGAATATTATTCAGCCATAAAAAAGAATAAAATCTTGCCATCTATTGCAACATGGATGGACCTTGAGGGAATGATGCTAAGTGAAATAAGCCAGTCAGGAAAGACAAATACCTTTTATATGTGGAATCTAAAAAAAGAAAAAATAAAAAGTTTATAAATACAGAGAACAGATGAGAGGTTACCAAAGGCAAAGGTGGGCTAGGGCAAGTGGGAGAAATGGAGGAAAGGGATCAAAAAGGTAAATAATTTTTTTTAAAAAAAATTAGGGATGTATCCATTACCATCAAACCTTTCTACAGAGGACAGGTACTAGAGAACTTCCCAAGGACCCTGGCTCTCTCTTCACCAATCTGTTTCCTAGGGGCTTTTGTAAGGGAGCCCTCGAGGGAGATAATAGAGGGAAGATGAGTGGGTGTCACATGTGATAAATCCATTGCAAGTTCCCTATGTGTTTTAAAACAATCTAAGACATCGACATCTTTCTCTACCTCATACCAAAGAAATCTTGGATTCTTCATTTACTGTAGTTCTACTGACTTCAGGTTACAGTCAACTTACCATGCACACTGTTATAATTCCCAACTGTTCTAGCTAACACACTAACTTCAGAATCTTCATTAGGGGTACCCATATTGATAAATTTGATTCAGTTCTACATTGTGTTTCTTTTTTCCTGCTCTATCACTCCCCCACACACTACTCTGGTTTTCTTTTGATATGAATTAGCATTATATTACATTCTTTCAGTATGTAAAATAGAAATGTATAGTGATTCCCTGAGTCCTATAGGCAGTGAAAGGTGGTGGGGGTAGGTCTTGAAAAAAATCAATATCCTCAAGCAAGGTAACTACTTCAGGTGAGATTTTTATCTGGTTTTTAAGCAAGGATAGGCTGCTGCTGCTGCTAAGTCGCTTCAGTAGTGTCTGACTCTGTGCAATCCCATAGACAGCAGCCCACCAGGCTCCTCCGTCCCTGAGATTCTCTAGACAAGAACACTGGAGTGGGTTGCCATTTCCTTCTCCAATGCATGAAAGTGAAAAGTGAAAATGAAGTTGCTCAGCCGTGTCTTAACTCTTCGAGACCCCATGGACTGTAGCCTACCAGGCTCCTCCATCCATGGGATTTTCCAGGCAAGAGTACTGGAGTGGGCTGCCATTTCCTTCTCCAAGGATAGGCTAGTGTTTTGGAATAGAGGGTAGGCTGCTTCTGCCAGCAAGAATATTTTTAGGAAAGAAGCATCACTGACCATGGTACTTTGAACAAAATACACCAAAATGTCCCCTTTCCATTTTCAGGTACCCTTCTTTCTGAAGAATAAGGAGGAGGAGAAGGGGGCGGGGGGAGGAGAGGAAAGAAAAAGAGAGCCCTAGTGTTTGTGGAGTGTCTTCCTTAAGAGCACTGGTATTTGTGGAGTGTCTTCCTTAAGCAAAGTACTTACCATGGTAAAACATAGCAAAGAAGCCTTACCTTCTTTTACATAAAGTAAAGAGACCGAGGTACAGAGTAGTTTTACATCTTGAAAATTACGCAGTTAGACATTCACAGAGTGAAGAATTCAGCCCCAGAGCGTCTCCGTTCCCCATTCCACCATGCTGGCTCCACTGCGCCAACAGAAGTAGAAGGTGGCTCCCTGAGGACTCCACTGCCAAGAGCGGGTGTTGACATTGTTAGGTTGTTTCTCCATTTTTTTGAAATCAAGTATTGGAATTGAATTAGTAAATGTTTTTATTATGGAGTCCTATATTTAAAAAATAGTATTGTGGACATCCTTAGTATGGAAATCAGTGCCAACTGAGGTCCTTTGTACCTATTAAATTTTCATGGCTTTATAAGTAAATGAACTCAGGGAAGGTGAGGAAATGTATACCTACAACGAAGGGTTTTGAGGCCCCAGGGATATACATCGACCAGGAAGCAGTCTCTGATAATGGCGTTCATGCAGGACTTTGCATAAACTGTATCTTTGGTAGACATGAAAATATGGCCTTTCCCTAAACTTCTAAGGAGTTAAGATTTCAAATTACAATCAGGCAGTTGGTGTCTTCATAAAAGCAGTGTATCTGTTAGGCTGAAGTAACAGCAAACATAAGAACATTAACAAAGAAACAAAAGGTATGGGTAGGTAGCTTTCCCCCCTTTACTTTAGCAATTTGCTTTTCCAGATTGCTCACTAACATCTATTGGTAATTGAAAGTTCAGCTAAGAACAAAAAATAGATAGCTAAAATGAGAATAAGAATTTCAGCTATTAACATAGAGTGAAAAATCTCCTTAATATGCTTCATATGTTGAAATACTATGAATCAATTAAAGCGTGGGTGGATTTTCACTTTCAAGGGCTTCAATAATTAAGAATGTGCGAAAACAGTAATTTGTGTGTATTTTATGTAATGTTAATAATTAGTAAAAATTCAATTAGTTAATATAAAATTAATATAACAAGAGCATTCTTTAGCTAATAGCAGTAGAAAGAACATCAAACACATTCCCAACAAGCATTTATAACATTTTCATTAGAATATGATGAGGAATAACGTGGATGTGATTGCATCTTAATTCTTTACTTCTAGACTATTTTAAAAACAAACTAAAAAACTAGTTTTACTTTTGGCTTTGAGTATTTAAAGTTGTACTTTAAAATTCTTCCTATTTGGTATCAAGACAATTTAAAACAGAATGTATACTTGGCCATTTTAAATTTTCACAAGGTAGAAAAACTCCAAAATGATGTAGTAAAGTCTATAAAGAAAAGGCAAAACGTGAATTGCAGATTCCCTGCCAACTCTCCCTAAAAGGAAAACTGGAAAGATAAGTAATGTCAGAAAGTAAAAGAACCTAGGTTCCACCGAGATTTGAACTCGGATCGCTGGATTCAGAGTCCAGAGTGCTAACCATTACACCATGGAACCCCACGGCTAGAAAACCGATAGCACTCCTTCCTGATACCATATAGCTTCAGTTCTGCAATAACACGTCCTCTGAAAAGCCGAAATTTGCATCCTCATCCTTGTTTTCTCTATCTGCCTCCATAGCACACACCCCTTTTCTTAGGCGCACCAGAGCTCCTAGTGCAAAACTAGAGCAAATCAGTTTCTCGGGATAGAAGTGGTAGGTCCGTGCTTTCTCGCGCTCCTCCGTGCCTTTTCTGTAGCTCACGGGGCGGCTCTCCGCACGACCACAGTCAGCCGGGCTGCCCAGATGCAGTGACCCGCGCTCCGATACGGTGTTTGCAGAGCCGTGCTCCCTGCTGGCGTTGTCGGAGGAACGGCTGGGCTCGCTGCATCCCCAGTGTTTGTCCCGAATTCTCGACTTCGAACGTAAGGGACGTTCTTGGAAGTTGAATTTCGTGAGACATAAATTGTGAATGACTTCATTTGACGTGGTGTGCCAACCAGTCCTGGCGCTGTGGCAGAGGCGGACCGGGGGGCGGAGAGAGTGGGATGCCAAGAGATGACTTCTGTTTCTCTGAACGCTTCCACCTCGTGGAGACCAAGGGTAAAGCACTTTGAATGTTTTCAAAACAGGGTTTTGTAACTTGGTTCTCACTGAGAAAGCTGTTGTTCAGTCGCTCAGTGTCCGACTGTTAGCGACCCCATGGACTGCAGCACACCAGGCTTCCCCGTCCTTCATTAAACCCCTGTCCCGAAGTTTGCTCAAACTCATGTCCATTGAGTCAGTGATGCCATTCAGCCACCTCACCCTCTGTCGCCCCCTTCTCCTCTTGCCCTCAATCTTTCCCAGCCTCAGGGTCTTTTCCAATGAGTTGGCTCTTTGCATCATGTGGCCAAAGTATTGGAGTTTCAGCTTCAGCATCAGTCCTTCCAATGAATCGTTAGGGTTGATTTCCTCCAGGATTTACTGGTTTGATCTCCCTGAGGTCCAAGGGACTCTCAAAGAGTCTTCTCCAGCACCACAGTTCCAAAGCTGTGACCTACCTCTTTCATGGGCAGTGAAGTCTTCCTGATGTCAAGCAGGAGACTTGACAGGACGGTTTATTGCCTTAGGGGAAGGCAACAGCAGGAAATGGAAGAATCCAGACTGTCAACCCAAAGGGTTGAGGAGAAAAGCAAACGTCTTTACTAAAAGTAAATAATTGTAGCTATGCGGGTTTGAACCTTCCCAACAAAAGCCCCGGAGAAGTATCGGCATTCAGCCAAGACCGTTCGAGTTACATAAAGATGCCTGAAATACAGAAGAAATACTTCCAGGTTGAAGAGGCCGCACTGTAACTGCACCCTCTGCATTATGTAACATCTCCTGGCAGTAGCAGTTGTCTCTCCTCCATAACTCCAGATGCCTGCTGCCAGAAGGTGATTCCACCCCCTGGGTTCTGATTTCCCATTAGAGACACCCAGATTTAAGTTCTCATGAGGTCTCTGTTTCCTGGTTATCCCTTCCCACCACCAACTATAATGCATTTCTGAAAAGATATTTACTAACTTCATAAATGATTTAGTCTAGTCAGGTAGAGATTTCTAGAGTGGAAATCACTTTATCATAGAACTTGGTGAGCATGACTCCTTTGTCTTCTAGATATTGCTGTGGTGATGAGGTTAAATGCCATTCTTAAATAATGTAGACACTTGGGTAGATTCTTAGTCTTTTTCATTTATTGTGTTGAGCAATAAGTGGAACTTTTAGGTCTGGTGAATTTTGGGGGGCATTTATAAGTAATTGTCACCCTTTATTTTCTTTGTTGTCTTGTCCTGGAACACTTTCAATCAGACATAGCTGGACTTCCTAGAATGAGCTTTTAATTTATCTACCATTTTCCTATTTTCCATCTTTCTTTTCTCTTCCTCTTTATGAGAAAATTTTCCAACTTTATCTTCCAACTCTTCCATCAAACTTTTTCCTATCACCACAGTTTTTAAAATTTCAAGACTTCTTGTTCTCTTGACGCTCTTTCAAAAATAACAGCATCCTATTATTGTCCCATAGGTATAAAATGTTCTCTTATTTCTCTGAGAAAATTAATAATAGTTTTTTTTTTTCCTTCTGTTATTTACTAGTTTCTAGTTCCATCAGGCTCTTTCTTCTATTTATTTGCTTTGGTACATATCATTCCTCAGAATTCTGGTGGCCCCTTAGCAGTCCAATCCTATTTAAGAGGTAGTCTGCAAAACCTAATTGGTATTATGAACCTGATACACCAGCAGATGGACCCATTTTAGAGTGATTGTATATGACAGACCATTGTAATCAAGATGCCTGATATGTCCTCTGTGATTTGGTTTTTCCATGACTGTTTTCTCAGAGATTAGTTTCCTTTAATCTTGTTTTTTTTTCCCCCAATTCCTATTAGCTTTTCCAAGGATCTGAAATACCCTTTACAGATGTTAATAACTTTATAATTGGTAGCTTTCCACCTTGCAGACAGTAAGGTTTCAGCTTTATTCACTCTGCTAACTCAGTTACTATTTATTGAACTCTTTTCTGCCTCCCCAAATGTTGCTGGTAATTGTAATGTTCACCTCAATCCATGTTCCATCCTCCATAGTTGTCTATGGGAGTTGTCTATGGGAATAAGTTATCCAGCCAGCATCTATATCTGCATCTCAATTTGCATAATAATTTGCATAACAATCTGCATAACAGTTTGCATCTCAGGGTGGCTGAGTGATTAGTCATAACGAACAGATTATGAATGCAAAAGTAACATGTACCCCTAGACTTTAAAGAAGTGTGGACTTTCTCCAGCCTTACGAGATAGCAGATCCTTAAGATAGAAGAAGCCTGGGTCCCTGAATCACCACAAGGGCAAAATGGGCTCCCCTTTCTTTGCTGACTTAAAAGTCCACAGTAGACTCTTACACGAGTAAGAACTAAATCTCAACTGCATAAAGATATTGAAATTTGGGGAGGTAAACAATGTTTCTTACCATCTGTCATTTGCTTTCATGCTCTTTTCATCATTGTGGGATTACTTCTTTTTAAATTATTTTTATTGTTAACTTATTAGCATCATAAGAAAACAAAGATAAAGCCCTGGGTTTCACCACTGTAGCAAACATAATTCCTTTGAAAATGACCACTTGAGCTAAATGTTTGATTACAGAGTAATATGAAAGCCTTGTATCTAGATATTATATTTCTCTTGTTCCAGCAATAAAATCACTATTTCTGCTTCTTCATTTTTAAAACTTGAGTAATGATGTCTGCTTCACATTAGAAAAACAAAAAAATAACCCACAATCGCACAACCAAGAAACCACACTAGCAACACTTCTGTGTATTTTCTCCCATCCTCAAAAATTTTACATAATTGAGGTCATATAGCATATACATTTTTTATCCTACTCTTTTCATTTAACACTATATATCTTGTACTTTTTCCCTGAGCCATTCACAACTTCTTACAAAATACTGTCTTTAATGGCTTGGTAATATTCTTCCAGGTATATATAACCCAAGTTATATAATCATCCCTCTCTCCATTGTTGGAAATGTTTATTTTATTGTTATAACTAAAAGTATCATATATGTCTTTGCACATAAATGATTTCTTTTAGTTTAGATTACCTCCCTAGGAGAGTTTTCTCCAAAATTAGTTTACTACATGAAAGGGAGTAACTACTGGATGGATCAAAAAGTTCGTTTGAGTTTTACAGAAAAGCCTGAATGAACATTTTGGCCAACCCAATATTTGTACGAGGCTCTCTGGTGGAATTTAGAAGTGCTAAAGTGGCAAGAAGGATCTTGTTTCAAGCATAAACAGACAGGAGCAATGCTTCATAGGACTGTCTTAACAAATTACCGTTAAAGTGGGTGGCTTAAGACAGTAGTAATTTATTCTTTCCCAGTTCCAGAGGCTAGAAATCTAAATTAAAGGTGTGTGCAAATTGGTTCTAGAAGGTCTGAAGGCGAATGTGTTTCATGGCTCTCTCCTAGCTTCTGGTGGTTGCTGAAAATCCCTGTAGTTCCTTGGTTTGCAACTGCATTATTCCAATCTCTGCCTCCCTCTCACATGGCCTTTGTACCTGTGTGTCTATTTTTATATGTGTATCAAGTCTTCCTCTCCTTATAAGGACTCTATCATTGGATTTAGGGCCTTAATCCAGTATGACCTCATCTTAACTTGATATTCTTGGCAAAGACTATACTCAAAGTCATATTCACAGGTACCTCAGCTTAGGATTTCAACATTTGTTATTGGGTGACACAGTTCAACCCACCACAGGAAAAACTGTCTCTTTGCCTGCCCTAAATGACAAGATATAGGAGAGCTTTAGTTATGAGAGTTTGAGGGCCTCAGCCATGAAAGGCATTCTCCCTTTGTATCCGAAAGCGTGTCTAAATCTACTTGAGGGTGCTTTTGGCAAAGTACTTCAACTCTCAGAAGTCGATCCTATAGTCCTAAATTCCTCATTAAAAAAAAAAGGAAAAAGAATCCAGTTCTACAGGGTTTCATTAAGTCTCTAAATCCGCAATCCTATCGATAGTCTGGCATTCATGACTTTGTGTATTACACACATGGTGGGTTATTTTATTTTATTTGGTTTGTTTTTCTATACCGTGAATGTCCTCAAGCTGTTATATAAGCTGCTTCTCCCTAAAGCTCCTGGGCTGCGGGCTTTCCTCTCAGGGGAAGAAGAAAAGGAGTGAGGAGTTGAAGATTTTCCCAGCATGAGGGCTGAAGATCTTCCCAGAATCTTTTTCTTCAGCTCCTGGACCTTCCCCATTCTTTCACCCGGCACTCTGGCTCAAATGGGGTTTCAAATACTTCTCTTAAGATAGGGAAAGGTCAACGCAGTTGAAGGTTATCGGAGATACTTCTGTTTTAGAGCTTAACGCTAAAAGCAAACACGACTGACTGCACGCTTTCCGATTTCCCCAAATTTTCTCCAACCCATTTCCAGTCTCATTGGCACTTGCAGGTGTGAGACTACTAGGGTGACCCTCAGTTCTAGGGCATAGAAAATTCGAATCCCTTGTCTCAGAATGATTCTTTGAATTCCATCTTCCTCCGCTGAATTTCTATTTGCCATGGATGACTTATTTCATCTGAACGTGAGAAGTCTCGAATGGGCTTAGGAAATTCTTTGTTACCACGCCAGCTATACACCAAAACAACTTTCACCATTTTGGTGCCTAGTGATTCAATGGCATACCACTCGGTGTACCTTCAAACTCTTTAACAATAAAACACTTGCAGCAGGTAGTCGTGGCCGAGTGGTTAAGGCGATGGACTTGAAATCCATTGGGGTTTCCCCGCGCAGGTTCGAATCCTGCCGACTACGGTTTTATCCGCACAAAGACGGTTACCGAAGACTCTCATGTCAATGACAACAATCAACTGAAACCGCTCTGCAGTCACTCAAGTCAGTTCGACACAACCTGCCATATTCCAGGGACTATAGTGTCCTGAAACACTGACATCAGCCTGAAATGCAGCAGTAAATCTACTCTGTGTGAAGATAATATTAATCCTGATTTGAGGAAGGTGTCTGACTTTTCTTTATTTACTGGTCATGCCAACTTAGGTCCTCAGCATCAAACTCAGATTCCATCCTCTTCTAGGGTGGAGGTGCTTTCACAGCTGCTATCTGTTCCAGGGAACTCAAGATTTAGAAAAATAGTATATTCTCTAACAGCTATGATTTTTGAACCCTTACTATAGGCACTGAATTGGCATTTCATGGATTATCTCACTTAATCATCAGTTTAACCCAATCAGGTAGATAATATTAGCACCATTTTAAAGATGAAGAAACAGGGTTGACTTGCACAATAACGCACTGTAAAATGGCATCTGAACCATCAGCATCCTTTTAAAAATTTCTGTTGGAGTATAGTTGATTTACAATGTTGTGTTAAGTTTCTGCTGTACAGCACAAGTGATTCAGTTACATATATATACATTTATCAATTCTTTTAAAGATTCTTTTCCCATATAGGTCATTACAGAGTATGGAGTAGTTTCCTGCACTACACAGTAGTGTATACATGTCACTCTCAATTTCCCAATTTATCCACCCCCACCCCAGCAATCTGGTAACCACAAGTTTGTTTCTTACATTTGTGACTCTATTTCTGTTTTTTAAATTAGTTCATTTCTACCTTTTTTTAGATCCCACATATAAGCAATATCATATATTTAATCTTACTTCACTTAGTATGATAATCTCCATATCCATCCATGTTGCTGCAAATGGCATTGCTTATTTCTTTTTCATGACTGAGTATTCCATTGTGTATATATATATATATATATATATAATATATATATCTCACGTCTTCATCCAATCCTCTGTTGATGCACATTTAT